>NC_137944.1:27452107-28675898 GCF_963969265.1 Rhamphochromis sp. 'chilingali'
AAACAGAGCTACTGTAATGTAATGCCGCAAACTAACAGAGATGCACTGAAAAAATACAAAGCGCATGTCATTAGCTTGATAATATGGCCCATTTGAAAGCAGAGGTGAATATTAGACGTGGCAAACCTAACATCAATCGTATAGCTAAACAATTATATTTCAAATTAGATTAAAGAAGATAAGATACTGTCTGATAAGCTGCTTAGTCTAGCATTATCATAATTAACTGCCAGGTGTAAGCATTTCATGCACATCAAGAAGCAGCTGCGAGTCTTCAAATGTTATCCTCAGAGACAAGCTCGGTGGGATTAATGGATTAGATGCAAATAAACAACCTGAAGAGATAAAAAGATGATAATTAACCATTAAAAACCCAGATTAGACATGCTATATGCTAAAATGCTATAAACGGCTAATGGACTTTATGATTTTAAACAGCCCGTGTGCTTTGGTCCAAACATGCAGCTATGTGTAAGTTCTACTTTTACCCAGCCTGATGTGATGCTACTACAGGTACTATAAAATAATGCTATCATGATTTCTGTGAAGTATATTTGCAGTGTGTATGCATATATAAAATATATATTGTTTTTTTGACATGATCTAGCCGTTAAGCACAAGTAGTGTACTGTGAATGAAGCAGGATTTACTTTGATATATTCAGGGAAACTCAGGTGTTTACAAGGTTACAAAGACGGCTCACTTCTGTCATGGTAACCTGTGTTGCTCAGGAGCAGGTTATGTTTGAGAAAAGAGATCCAACCACTGCGTCACAAATCTGGTAGAATCCCTCGGACCATGACACACGGGCTCTCTGAAGGTAGGTGTTCTCTTTCCCTGATGAGCATAAATAAAAATATTGATGGAACAGTTTCAATCATTAATGTTTCCTTTTCTGTTGGCTGCAAGAACTTATTTTAACGTCTTTTTTTTATTGAAAGCAGAGATAAACAGGAAAGGGTCCAGGAAAGACTTTGCAACCTCCCAGGGTCATCCAGGTGAGCTACAGCAGCACTGAGGTTTGCTGCTCTCTAGATATGATCCTAAAACAGACCACTAATGCCTTTTCTTTAAAATATCCAAGAAGGCTAAACCTTGTTATTGGTTTAAATTCATCTTTGATATTGCTCTTTGTTTAACACCGCTGGGGCTGCAGCTGGAAGAGTAAGATAAAAAAAAAATGTCTTATGAACATCTAAGCAATATGTTAATTTAATTGAGGACAAAATTAATTACAGTCGGATCCTGTTGTGTCTGTGATACTGACACATCTGTTACAAACACAACACAGTTGCCATCTTTTGTTGGCTTCAATTTTTGGCTTCAAATCGGCTAAACTTTGTTAATACTAAGAAAAACACTTGAAGGACACACACATTCATGCACTTTCCCTCTCGCCCTCACACAGCGCTGATTTGTCTGCAGCTGCTGTGTTGCTTTGAGCCTGTAGCGAGTGCGTAACCTCTTCATATTTTCCTTTTCTAATAGCTTTATCCATCCATTTTCTTCTGCTTATCCAATCCGGGTCAACGAATGTATTGTAGCTGTCATAAGGCAAAAGGTGGGGTATGTCTTGAGTGGACCACCGATCTACATCTTTGGGAGGGAGCTGGAATGCCTGTTGAGAATCTGTAAACGCCACACAGAAAAGCCCCAGACAGGATTCAACACAGGATCTTCTTGCTGTGAGGTGACAGTACAAACCACTGCACTACGTCAACCCTAACAACAAAATCAGTTGCTCTGCCATCGACAGACCTGCCTATGTTTCTGATTGGTCAGACGCTACCAGTGCTACACCTTTATCACAAACCTGAAACCGCGGGTTGACTTCTGTTGTCTAATTCCTGACGTTAGGCCAAGTGAAGGCCCAGTCTTTGGTTTAGTGGTAGCTATGGCTCTGTTTACAAACACTGCTGTCTGAATATATATTTATTTTTTGGCTCCGAGTCCTCTAATGAAGTACAGCCCTCTTTAATATGTCTTTCTGTTTATGTTTGGATGGAATATCTGAGTGTCTTCTCCTGCTTTCCTCTCAAAATACTTTATATATACTGTCATCTGACACTCAAAGCATTTTTCCTCATTAGTACTGCCTGGCCTTCTTGGCTGCTGGGATTTTTCCCTCTGTGGCAACGTCACTGGAAATGTTGACACAACACAAGGCTTCTCCTGAAAACACTCTTCAACTTAAGGATCCAGGATTCCGGTCTGGCCTCCCTCACCCCACATCCTACTCGGCGAAGCCGCTGAGATGTCGTCACGGCCCCGGCTCGGTGTCGTGCGCCAGTTTGCAGGTTTGTTTCTGCAGCTGAATGGAAAGTCTGCCAGCGATTCACTGGCAGGGACTCAATAAAGGGCAACAAAATCCGAGAGAAGAAGAAGAAATATGTTGGCCGCACTTTAAAGACTGGCTTAAAAAACATTTGATGTTTTTTTCCTCTGGACTCATATGTGTCCAAGGGAACAGTGAAAAAGGAGAATTTATTTTTCCTAAGGGCTCTTTTTGCAGTTCTGTGGAGCCTAAAGAGGCCACAAATACAGCGCTTACCTCAGCTATATATTTTCCAAGGAGGGCTGTGTTTAACGCTGGCTAAGGTGATTTCTTTGTCAGCATGGATTAGAGCAGAGTGAACAATCTCTGTGACATCTTTCCACCGTCAACTCCACATGCTGTACAACGCTTAAAGTCAGCGTAAAAGGTGGCTTTTACTTGAGGTATTCCCAGCTTTAACCAAGACGGTTTGCACAAACATTTAAATAGGTAGAGACGTCAGTTTCTGACCACAGTGCTCGATTACTCTGAGCTGTCTAGCTTTGAGACTCTTATCATGCAATCACTGCGCAGCTCAGCACACCATGATGGATGACATAGGTATACTGAGAAAGGTTCAACTAACATAAACTTAATTTTTAATGGTGAATATTTCTCCACAGAAGTCCAAAAAAACACATGTAGACTGCTTGGGCAAATTACCGTCCGCCTTCAGATATTCTCAAGAGGATAAAGAAACCGCATTTTTGCTCCTGCATCTGAGGTTCAACTAATCAATCAAGGTTCAACACCCTTAGAGTTAGGGTAAAGCGCTCAGTCATTCAAAGGCTACTCTTCCACACTGAAGGAGAGCCAGTTGTGGTGGCTCGGCTATTTGATGCATCCTGGGCGAGATGTTGTGGCGATGTTCTACTGGAACGAGTCCCCGGGATAGACCCAGAACACACTGGAGAGATTATATCTCTTGGCAGGGAACGCCTGGGTGTTTCCTCGGATAAACTGGAGGAAGTGGCTGGGAAGAGAGGTGTTGTGGCTTCTCTGTTTTTCATGCTGCCCCCGCAACATGGCCCCGGATAAGCAGAAGAAAATGGATGGATGATAAATATTTTTGGATCTGTGAATGAGACTTTTGGGAGAGTTCAATTAGAAATTGCCAAGAGATGTCTGCAAAAGCAAGACAATCCCAGGGTTAATTTCTGTTTCTGTGAGACAAATTACCTATTCCACACAGGACCAATCAGAATATTAGCCAAGGAGAACTAATTCTAACTTGATTTAATTATAAAAGATGAACGCAGCCACCACGCCATCCACCTCTGGTTCCTGTTATGAAGCCTGGAGCTGAGGGGTTTTACCATTTTGGCATTTTGAAAACCAGACGAGTGAGGGATGGATACTCATGTCCACCTTTTATATACAGGCTGTATATTGTGTTATTGTCCCTTGTAAGAAACCTAAAGTAGCTCGGTAACACTTCATATTGCAGCCTGTGACTTATTGTGTAAATTCCCAGCCTTTGTAATTCTTCTGCATTCGTGGTGCCATTTTCATTACAAAAAATTCCTGATGATGCTAAAGATGTAGGTTAGTGAGTGGGAAAAAAGGAATAACAACTGGTGGCTTGAAAGGAAAGCAGAAACAAATCATGCTCCAAGTATCTGTTTGAGTAATGAGTACCTTTTGGGTTGTTGGTTTTTCTTTTTAAAGGGACAGAGGTGGGGGTTTGCTAATTGTATCATAAGAAAGAAAGTGATGGGTAGTTTTGGAACATTTTAAAAGGAAGGACACATGCCATCTTTTTAGTGTTGGGACTTGAGTAAAGGAGAAAAATGTACCTTAATTTTAAGATGTGTCCTCCAGCTGTTGGCAGCTGTGTGCCAAAGCCTACGATTTCGCAGATGTGGTCCTCTGAAAGTCTTTGGTATTACTATCGAACAGTCCACAGGCTCTAAACTTAAAGTTAATTAGATCAGTGTTACTGATTTTTATCCTCACGTACTCTCAGTATCAAAGTTGCTGAACAGATTGCTTCATGTCAGGTCTGGGGTGAATTATAGCCTCATATACTGCTGTGAGTAACAGGAAAAAATACAAATCATGGCATGTAATAACAAAATAAAACTTCCTTCCTGAGCCCGGTTCTGCCAGAGGTTTTTTTCCTATTAAAAGGGAGTTTTTCCTTCCCACTGTCACCAAAGTCATTGATCACACAGGGTCATCTGATTGTGGGGGTCTCTCTGTCTTCAACTTCAACTTTAATATGAGGCGCCTTGAGGCAACTGTTGTTGTGATTTAGAGCTACATAAATACAGTTAAATTCTTCTAAACACCAAAAGGCAGCACAAGCTGTGGATGTAAAATAATCCATATTGATTAATAGATCCGTTTGCTTACAGATATCATTTTCTTATCCTTACATGTCTTACATTTAGTAAGTCGTTTCCACAATTTTATTTTGCTTTCCTGATTTATAAATAGCTCTTTAGATTGCATTACATTTATTGTTTTTCATATACTTTTATGGTATTTTATTTAGATTTTTAGTTATTAAGAAGCTTTCTTTAATATAATTTTTATTACTGAGAATTTATTTTTTGTATTATTATTTGTATTTTTTGTTATAAGTTGTGTTTAATCTGTTTGGCCGCTGTGTCACAGGAATTTCCTCACTTTTCAGATAAAATATATCTTATCTTTGCTGTGTCGGGCTACATCCTGGACAGGTCATTAGATATGTGTGTGTCTGTGGGTTACACCAGTACAGTTTATGAATGGAGCTGGCAAATCTTAGCTGATATTTAAGAGCTCCACACTTTATTCCATATAAGGTAAAATCTACCTCCAAAAAAACAACATGCCGATGCTGAAGCTTCAAAATGCGAGTTCAAAACTGGTGGTTAATGTCACCATGGCTGTTTTTGAATACCCTCTCTTAAGGTTTTGAAGTCATATGATGGCTAATCACATGACCACTAACCATGTCATTGTTTAGACCCTCTGAAACCTTGTTTCTTCCACTGAAAAGAAAAATTCATCCACATCTCAACATTTTTAATTTATAAATTTTACATTTTAAAACAGTAATTCAAAGTTTCGAGTTACCTCTGCCAATCAGGAAGCTCTATGAAGATACATCATTTCCTTGTTTCCTGGAAGAAGTAGGCTGAAAGCCTCAACTGTCCAACAGTTTGATATGAAGACATTGATCCACACGTTTATGCTGTTATGATTTGTTAGAAGGTATTCAAAGCTGAGGAACCTGGCACCAAGTTGTTCATGTTTGCTATGCATTGGTAGCTCGCCAAGGATGATTCTTCTATAAGTGCCCCACTCTGCCTTCAAAGTAAAAGTTGCACATTTTGAAGAACACTGGTTACTGCACTGAGACACAACTTTTAGTTTAGAGTTGAACATGCTCCGTTTGGCTGGTATTTGGCGAGTGTTTACAGAAAGGTCGACGTCTTCCATGCAAACTACAGGCAAACGCAGCAATCCGCTTGCAACCACCAGAAACTATTTTTCAATAACCACTTTTCCCCAGCAACTGGTTATTATGCATAACAATTAATCGTGTTCACATTTCAGCTTCCAATGAAATGTTCACTGCATAATCTACTGTAAGCTTTAAGCTCTCATTGTTTGTATTGTCACTGCTGCAGTCCAACATCGTCTCTTATTTAAATAAGCAGGAAGGCGATAAAATTACCAAGCCAAATCTCTCTGGACAGACACATTACAAACAATTTTTAAAATATGTCAGATGTGATCAAAACTTTGAGAAGCCCGACTCCATGGGGAGCGGGACCATTGTAACCTGGAACAGAAGCCTTCTTGCTGAACTGTCAGACGTGAATGGCGCTTTGAGACAGTGCTGAGAGCTGAGAGAGTACTCAGTGCTGTACCTTTCAACACAAAGAGACAGCTCTTATGTGGGGAAGTCTGTTATTGTATGGCTCAGGAAGCCAGGAGTGCCTCCCTGACCTTGAATTCATCTGGCTGAGCTGATTGCTTACACACAGTAATGAAAGCTGACACACACGGTTGCCATTCACCCGCTGACAACACGCGCATTGTACGGGTTGAGAGCTTACATCACTTTTTCTTTTCTTTTTTTTTGTTCTGTTGGCTGTGCTCTGGTTAAAAGCCATAAATAACAGGACTGTTCCTGCGCAGGTAGTAAAATGTGGTGAATGTTTAATTTGTTTATCAAACAACACCGCGGTGAGCCATCATAGCGGAAAGATGTTTCTCCTCCGGGTGACTGTTAAATATCTCTTAGGAAGGAGGATTTCCAGCCACCAGAGAGAGGCCGTCTTGTTAGTAGCGTGGAATGCCATGGATGTTAAGTCGTGCGGTCCTGTTAGTCCAAAAAAGTGTGTGTATGTGTGCATGTACACATGTGTGTGTCCAAAGTCTGGTTGGGTAGGGAAGGGGTGGAGTCCTGGTGTTGCCGTAGCAACAGCCTCAGTTATGTAATATCATATGATGTGTTGTAAACAAAGCTTCCAGCAATGTGCACACCCCACCTTTTAGTAGTGCTGGGGAGGATACAAACCAGTGAGTTACATTTAAAACCACCCTGCTGTGCCCAAGGATCCTGCATGGACACAAATTAGTCTGAGAACAGGTGACATTACAGCCTTAAAATTTGCCTTTTACAACCATGCATGGCACCTTTAATTGGAAAATCCTGAAATGTAGATGGAATCGTTTGCACTCGGCTTCCTGACTCTGTAATGGTGCTCAAGTGGAAAACCGGTCTGGGGTGATATGCGTGTGACGCACAGCTTGTCTCCACAGGACAGCCTGGGCGCCAAAACCATCGTACTGTAGTTGTATAGGGTGTTTATGTGGAAATGGGAAGTGTACTGAGAAATGAAGAGGGGGGGGGGGAATGAAAGGACAGCAACCTATAAATACTTCAGCGACATAAATCTTTATCCAAATGCCTCTCTGTGTGCCAAGAGAAATAGGACACTCAGGCATTCCCTTATGAATACACTCTTTCTTTGGAAGGTCGCATTCAGTAAATATCTATTTTTTAAACGAAGAGAAACAAAGAAAAACATCTCAAGAAACCCCATGAACATGGGTTACAGAAGGACACACACAGCAGTGCCTTCCCTTTACATAAGAGCCTATTGTTCAGGAGGACAGTTGTGGGCAGCTGTGCTTTTATTTATTTTTTTCTAGCCACTCCAGGATATTAATAGCCCTGCCGCCATTCACTAACACTGATACAGGAGCAATTGAAGCAGTCTTATTCTTTTAATATAAAGTGCAATCATCCTGCTAGCCTGTCAGAGGTTGATCTGACTTGGCAGAGTTTGGGAATGTCAGGGAACTCAAGCTACTTTGGGCTGCTCCCTCATTCACAAGGGGTCAGCACAGCAGTTGGCTCAGCATGTTTCATTTGGCAGGATTTTATGCTGCCAAATGAAACCCCACAGCGAATACGGGCAAAAATAAAAAAAACAAAAAAAACCTGTATTCAATAATTACATTCAGAGAGATGGAAATGAGACAGAAAGGGAGCCTGCTTGAGTCTTAGATCCTTCCTGAGTTGATTTGCATTATCTTTAAGGTATGTAGGGTCAAGTTTTCAAACTCTGTTTCCTTCTGACCTTCGATTTGGATAAGAAAGGACTATCTAGCCGGTAGTACAGAAGGGCAAGGAACTGACATTCAGAGTGAGTTTCTTGTTTACACCATGATTCAAAGATTTCTACAGCCAAATAGGGTTGTTAAAAAAAATCAATACTCAGTCATTTTTAGCATTGATTAGTGTCTATCAGACACTCATTTACAGCATTATCGATACCAACACTGCTGGCTATACTTCCTCCAGCAGAAGCACAACTTCCCTGGCCACACTACTCTCTAGCAGCTGAAAGTAACATTCACAACACTAAACAACACTTTATGAGAAATTTTGTAAAGTTCCTCTTTCAGCATCACTGAAGTATTTGTTTTCATTAAGGTGAGGCTGGCTGGCACACATGTTACTGTTAGCCATTTAACTGTTAGCAGATCTCCAATAACCACATTAGCCACCTGTTAAGTTGTCAGTAAGGTGGCGGCTAGTGATGTAGGAGTAAAACAGCCGGTAACAGCCCTGCCTTTTGGTACCATTATTAAATTAGGAAAGCATGTTTCTGCTAATTAAACATTTTTTGACAACCCAAGAGTCAAAATGTCAGTTTGGTATTTAGACATGTCAATTTAAAAATTACAAATTATTTCCAAATTCCAAGTTGTGTATCTTAAGAATTAGACTAAAAGCCATTACACACTGTGTGTCGTCGAAAAGCAACACAAAATTCAGAAATGTCCAGATCAGATCTTTCTGTCTAATGTAAACATAAACCAAATGCAACTCAAAAAAAAAAAACCCCACTGTGATAGAAATGAAGTCAACATCAGACCACGATGAGCTCATCCTGATTTATTTAAACAGGAAAAGCAAGAAACTGAGAATCTGGGTCCAATTCACAGGAGAAGGCCATTACTCATAAGTAGGTGCAAATTTGGAGTTACTTAGTCAGGAAGTTAAAATATTGAGATAAGACTCAGTTAAACCCGGTTTGCTTTTTTAAACTGCGTATACAAGCTTCCATAATAGGTGTTATTTTACCATGATAACACAATTATTACCCTATTTGACTTGCAATGACAGTTACACAGCATTACCTGTTTATTTTCTTAAAATCGTAAAATATCTTAACATATTTGTCACATATATAAAGGTGAACAAAATACAGGATTGTGTTTATTATCTAATAAACACAATCCTGTATTTTGTTCACCATATAAGGCAACATATGAAAACTGCAGTCATTGTTTGTGTTATTCTAGATTTTATAGAAGACTAGAACAATGCAGCCAATGTGTGGCATCACACATGGTATTGAGTATTTTCTTGGGTTATGCTATCAAGTTTGAAATGCTACTATAATGACAACCCTAGAGCCAAATATAATGTCACACAGCCCCCAGACGTCTTTTGGACATCTCTGTAGTTTAACTAACCCATGTGCGATCGGGTTAGATGGATAATTGATGCAGTTTTCACCTAAAGGAAGCATGTTTAACATAAAAAGAATCGGTCCCAACACAGAACCCTGTGGATGCCCATGATTAACTTTTGTTTAAGAGATGATTCTCTGCTAAACAATTGTATATAAATTGGAATCTATCAGCTAAATAAAAAGAATAGGAAACAAACAAAGCTGCCCATGTCATCATTTGCACATGCCTCAGTTTCTATCTGTCTAGAAAAGCTCAAACACAGATCTTGGCGTTTTCAAACAGGGTCAGCGGCGCTCACAAGCTTGCTTACAGTCCTGTAAAAACCCTTTTCCTCATGAGTGTAGGGCCTTTTTAAAGCGAATGAACCAAACAAGTCAATTCACACCTAATCAGATAGAACCTACGCTACAAGTAGATTTGCATGATGAATTTTAAGCTTTCGTGACAATACCTTGTAATTGTGAAACTGTGCCCCCTCAGAAAAACTGACTAAGAAACCCGGGGGGGGACTTAGACAAACAGGCAATAAGAAGCAGTTTTTCACTATAGCCAGTGCAAACCTCTGTCGGCACGATCAACTGTCTTTACAAGCAGATTACATACACTTCAGTATACTTAATCCAGCAGTCACAATTCATTCAGGTTTTTATTTGTTTGATAGGTCTGCAACAGCGATTTCTGCCTTCACCCGTTGTAATACTATAAATCTAAACAACCTTCCAGGCTAATAACACATTTCTGCTGATCTTTAGAGACACACGTGGATCGGCTCTAGCTACAACCACAAAATTATTATTCTTTTTATTGGATCCCTGCTTGCATTGACTTTGGCTAACACGGATGCATCTGAGGGCTCAGTTCATAAACAGTTGTTCTACTCTTGGCGTTTGGTTAGCTCAAACCAAACAAGCTATCTTCTCGGGAAAAATGTGGTTATGTAAACACACACACACCATACCCTCCTCGCTATATTCATCTTGAGCTGAAAACCCCAAAACATTTCAGTTTTAATGAGAGTGTACAGACAGCAGTCTCATAGAGAAGAATGAGAATCCTTTGCAACAGCAGCCGCTGCCATTTTAGCTGTTAATTGACAAAAAGCCTTGTTGTATTCAAGAGAGAGGAACCGAATCACCTTCACGACAGCCCTCGTTCATTCACAGAAGATGAACCACACAGAATCACTGCAGCAATTTTCAGATCTGACTGTGAAAAGACAACAATTTGTTCCTCTCCTTGCAGAAAAAAAAGTTCCACTATTCAAATGTGCCATTTTAAGTTGTTACAGTTGAAACAGGTGAGTCATAAAGCTGAACTGAGCCAGGAGTCCTACTCTGCAGACTGCAGGAAGCCTGTGATATGGTGGTGGGCGGCTGTCACAAAATAACTTATTAATGGGTAGATTTGCCTCACTGCAGCAAAGTTTCTTCGAGTGGTGGTGTGTTTCTCAGAGACTTTTTGCAGCATATGCAGCTACTGACATATTGAACAATGAGTTGAAGATGCATTTTATCTCATTGTCATCTTCTTTTTTTTAATACACTGTTGCAATAGGATGGAAATTATACCAGGAGGCTTCTTAGACATAAACTTGCTTTCCTAATGCACTTCAAACAACTGGTTACCGGGCGAAATTATTCATTTTATTTATGCATTTATCTGAGAGCTATTTTGGTGCATGGGGTAAAAAAATAAAAAATAGCATGACCTTTTGCATTCAGTGATGTATCATTGCTGGGCTGGACCAACTCACACTCACCGTGACTGTGGAGCCAGGAATACAGACATGGGATAAAAATAACAACACCAGTGCACCCAGGCAACTGCTGCAGAGCGTTCTGCTGCGGATCACGTTAAAACACCCACAGCCTAAATAAATAATAATAAAATATATCATTAGAGTCGTTTTAACGGTTTGTGTTGCTCCACAGACTTCTGTGTGTGCCTGAGTGGGCTGTGAGAACATGTAGCATTATTGTTTCATGCTTATTAAAGGAAACTGAGCAAGAAGTAAAATTTCCCTCCATGCTTGCAGGTTTCTCGTCACCTAAATGGCTCGCAAAGATGAAGCTGCAGTGGAAAATGTGAGTTAAAAGCTGTGTGTAAAAGAGAGTGTGGAATCACAAAGGTCATGTAAGACATAGCACATTTGACACTGTAGAGAGAGATTTATACGTTTTGTATTATTTCTGTTAAACAAACACAAAGGCAGTAGTTTAACTTACCGTTCCTGTCAGGTTCGGTCTCATTAGGTCACATTAGCTGTTATTGTTCATTAACTGCATTTAGTGAGGAATTTAACTCAAAAATCAACAAAAAATATTTATGGTAAGAATATTTTTTTCATCTTCTTTTTAATAATGCAGTTTATTGCCAATGTATATGAATTTGTTTAAAAAAGGAGAGCTATTACTTAAATCTCTTGGTTGCCTTCATTAGCTGGTGGACTGATTTCTATGCGACGGACATGGGTTGAATTTTATGCAAGGAATGTGACGCCTAGTGAACAATTCCAAGTGAGGTCCAACGAGCTCATGTTGAGGACGAGAAAATAAAAAACAATATGTATTTGGGTAGTTCTTCCCCCGTGATAAGTTTAGCATGCTAGGGTTAAACAAAAGTTCAGCTTTAGAAGGAAATGGGTGGCCAAAAACACAGGATGTTGATGTGATGATGGGGTGTGCGCATTGACAACAGGCTGGCAGAACTGGAAGATACAAACAGCCTTTATACAACAGGTGGGTGAGCAGGCGCTATCTCCTGAGGAAGCTGAGATGTTTAAAAATATGCAACAAAATGCTGGAGATTTTCTGTCAGGCAGGTGTGGAAAAGTTTTGAAATATTTTAATTTGTTATAGTTTTTTAAATTTAAATGTACACTTCCAGTACCGTGCAAAAGTCTGATTTCTTTGTGTTATATTAGGCAGTAGCTTCATTTTACAGCATGACAGTGAGCCCAAACACAGTGCCAGTAGAGTAAAAGCATACCTGGATAGAACATACAACGAAACACTATCAGTCGTGGATTGGCCAGCCCGCATCTCACCAGTACTGAAGCACTGTGGAGTCATTTTGACAGAAAACAGAACAAAAGGCAGACAAGATTCAGAGAAGAGCTTTGAATTAGCTTCAAGAAGCCTGGAGCACTTTTCCTGAAGACTACTTAAAGAAATGACAAGGAAGCTTAACTAAGAGGTTCAGGCTGTGTTGGAGAGTGAAGGAGGTCATACCAAATATGGACTTTCAAGCTCATTAGGATTATACAAACTCTGTTTTTGCCTTTTATAGTGCATTTCCATTGATGTTTGTACATTAAATTAAATAGCTAAACCTAGTTCTCATTTTCCTGGTGAAAATACAGTACTGTACATATACTGCTTAAGCCCTGTTCACATATACATCGATAATTTGGTAAATATTATTTGGTGACCAAAAATTATTCTTCTTAAAACTCCTTCGAGGGTGAAGATTATTAGAAACTTGATTTTGTGTGCACCTTTTTTGATTTATTATTATTTTGTTGTAGTGTGTGTCAGTATTATTTGTGGGCTTCTAATTGACCAACACTTCTATACAGTGTTGCTTTGGCATGTTCTTTACTGTGCTCAACATCATTTTTGAGTGTTTAATGTAATTAGCAATTAAACAAAAAAGGCAGAAAATCTGTTTAAAAAACACATGTATGCATTATTTAAGCTATATGGTGTAATGGTTAACATATTCGGCTAACTTGCAAAAATTCCCAATTTAAGACTGAGAGATATAAACTCTCCTGGTTTACTCCTAATGCTTGTCTTAAAGCCTGGACAAATGGGAGGACTGTGTCAGGAGGGGCTTCCTGTGTAAAATCAGATATGTGAATCCATCAGCTATGGTGACCCCTTGCTAATAAAGTACATTTGCTTTGTTGAATTGAATTTTTAACTCCTGTAACAAAGGAATTTCCGACTTTGATATAGCTAAGCCATCCAGCCTAAATATTATCTACTCAATTAGTGGTGAAACGCCTTCACGAAATGTAAAGAAGTCCAGTGCTTTCCAAGCTTCTTATTAGAGAGAACTACATTCTACATCAGCGAGGGTTTAATGGAGGGAGTGTTTAGTTTTCAGGATCAAATCCAACCTTGTTTTTCTTTAAGCTAATGTTAGCTAATGCTAGCCCACCTGTTAGCTTTCCTGCTGACGAACTGCCGGCTAGCTCAAATTTCTAAATACAGTTTTGAGTGGATAATGTTGGGTAATTAATCCAAAAGAATTGCTTTATGAACTATAATCTGAAACTTTAGTGTCTGAACTGAATATATATCGTGTCTGTAGTACGCATGTTATCGAGACTTTCTAGAGGGAACGCATCAATCCAAAAAAGAAAAGCGGTGTCACAAATTGTGATACGTAGACATTACCGCATTAAATGGTTTGTTATGCTTGAAAACCCACAAGCAATCACATAAAAACAGCAAACAATCAATTAAACCCTGAATATTGAACAGATGAAAACCTCCCAGCAGAGATGAATTGTTTATCAAACTTTTCCCTGTCAGCTCAGGAGAACTGTGGTGCTTTTTTAGGTTACTGTGGAGGAAATCATAAGTCACATATAACAAGGGCCAGTAAAACTCTTACTGGCCCCTTCGATGCTACAGCTACAGACTTAGAGTACATATCTGGAGAGACATGTACATATTTCAAACAGACATATGAACACTAACTGAAGGAAGGACACACCTGAAACCACTGATTCAAATCACATTTAACATTTTACTCACTCAAGTGCAGCAGCAGCATGCTTCCTGTTTTTACACAATGTTGTTTTAATTTTTGTACAGCAATGTCATTGTATTTGTGCTGCAGAAAAGGGGCCTTTAATGAAACCCTTTAATAGTTTTATAATAACAATATGAAATCAAAATCAGTCCTAAAAATAGATTTCTGCCCTGGAGTATTAGTATAGGACTATTTTCTTTATTATTTGTATTCGTCAGGAGATCAAGCACAAGAACTAACACTGAATACAAAATACAGATACATAAATATGTAAATATATAATATTTTTAGATGTTTTACATTATCGACACAAATAATTGAGACCCATCTGCAAAACAAATAAGAAAAATACTAAAAAAAATTTAAAAAATATATATATTTTTTAAATTTAAAATTTTAAGCATCTGTAACTGATAAAAAAATTGTACAGAGCATGCAATAACAAATAAAGCTTGCAGAAAACGAGTCACTATATATTTAAATTATACGTAGGAAAAGATTTTTCCAGATTTTCTATCTTTTTGAGGCTTGTGGAAAATATTTAATCAATTTTTTTATGGTTTAAATTACATAACAGGCTGAAACCCGATCTCCCACAGTTTCAAATCTGATTTAGGTTTCAGATGGAGATTCCCAGTCTAGGAATTAAACCCATATGAGGTAACAAAATCACTTGGTTTGTAACTGGGAACCCAAAGGCACCTGAATATCCACACTTTCACTGGTGTTTGTGGCTTTATATGTTAGTGGAGGAAGAAATCCCATAAAATAGGCCTTCTCGGTGAGTCATTTTGAACTGTATGCATTTCAGAGGCTGTTCGGCACCCGTGCAGACCACGGTTTATCCCTCTCCTTTGTTTACCGCCACGGACAGCGGTCCTGGTGCACGAAGTCCTCCCACCCCCCTGTTCACGTCCGTGCAGCTGGATCCGTGCACGGGGAAGCCCGGCCGGTAGTGGCGGAGGGGCACAACGTGACCTGACAACAAGGAACCTCCGGGAAAACCGTCAGTCCTGAGCTATGTGCAGAGGAGAGGCTGAGTGGGGGTCCGGCAGGGGGGTTGCAACAAGCGACGCGGAATGCGGCGCCTCACCTGCAGACGTTGAGGGAGCGAGCACAGGGAGGAAGAGGAGGAGGTGCGGCTCACTGAAGGGGCATCGACGAGGAGGCGTCGGGGCCTGCGCTAACGTGGCGGCCGTCGGGAGCCCCCCGCTGGCCTGGGAGGACACCCCTCGTAGCTGGGAGGCGGAGACGGGACCCCCGCTGACGTCAGTAGGCCTGTCTGTTTCCTGCAATAGAAAGTGAGAGAGAAGGTGAAGGGAGAAAAAACAGCGGATCCCCTTCTTACTCTAAAAGGTGTGCTGCGGCCCTGACACGAGCCAAACCCGCACCTGTGAGTATCACCGCGTCCCGCGCGCTCTCTTTGCTCCCCCGCGCGCGTTTGCGGCTGCTAAAGGTCGAGCTCGGCTGCTGCAGCCGGAGACAGTCCGACATGCTTTTATAGCTGTGTGTGTGTGTTGCCCGGTTTTAGCCCGTCGCTAACTTTGAGTGGGGGGAGAAGGAGGGGGAGGAGGAGCAGGAGGAAGGGGGGTCTGTTACTGAGAGAGGAGAGGTGTGAGTCTGTTTGTGCATTTATTTTATTATTTGTTTTTTGCGCAGTGTTGTTTTTGGACCCTGCAGCACAGAAAAAAAGAAAAAAAAACTTGCGCTTGCCGGGGTCGCCTCTCTGCGCAGTGCCCGCTGTTGCACTTGGAGGTAAGCCAAGCAGCTACACCTGCTGCTCCTCAGTGTGTTTGTGTGTCCGCTGTTGCCGTGACAAACGTGTGTATTTGTGTGTGTGGCTGAACTGGAATCTGACTGCATTTTGTTGGATAAAGGGAAGCGTCCCATTCGAGCGCTGTTGCAGCGACAAGCGAGGGGTTTTCCCTGGCTCCGCCCTCCCTCACAGGGCGTTCACGTGTTGCAACAGGCACAAAATACGCTATTCCCACGCATTGTTTTTGCTGACTTCATTGCGCACAGTTAAATGCCAGTAATGCCCTTTTTTCTTTTTAGCTCTGCTTCTAATGACTGCACTGCATGAACCCGGAGCACACATGCTCCTGCAGCCCGCTCTGCATCTAATGCTTAATATTTCTCAGTCTTGTGATTAACGCACTCAGAGCCAGTGGGGGCTCCTTTTGCATTTCGCCCCTCAGGTGTGAAATCATCACTCTTTGGTCACCTGAACGGGACGCAGCATTGTATGTTGTTCTCCCTCGCTCTCGTTCTCTCTCTCTCGTGTTAGTATCGGGGTGTTTCCTCGCATATCTGTGCGCGCACAAACACACAGGCAAGCAGTCAGGCTGGCTGGCAGACGGACTGACAGACAGACGAAACGTCTCTCTCCTCCTGCTCCCCTAGCTCGTCCGCGCCGTCGACCCCTGCGCTCAAACACCACCCGGCGAGGAGCCCCTCTTCATGCGTCTACTGAAGCCGAGCTTGCATGTGTTTTTGTGCGACCTGCTGCAGCGAGTGTGAGTACCGTGAGATGATGTCATTGCTCTAGCGCCACATGTACCAACTGTATGGAGACAAAATATCACCATCACCATCATCATCATCATCCAGTTGTAGTAAGTGTTATGTAACATTGGTGAGGAAGAGAGGAGGGGGGAAGAAACAAAAGACTTGATTCCTGAAGCACTGCTGCTCACTGCAACGTGCACGTCTCCTGCAGGGGTAAGGGGGGTGTTTTGGGGTGGAGATGATGCAAGGGCAAAGGAAGGCTAATGGTGCCATTAAATGAGAGGTTTTATTCATGATTTTTAGTGATTTCCTGTCTGCGCAGAGGGGGAGCGTTTGCTCTGCGGCTGCTTGTGCATGTCAGGTAGCACTGTGGGTTTGACATCTGGGTAACATTTAACTTGAACACCAACCTTTTTCTGTCAGCTGGAATTTGCATTGCAGCCATAATAAGCTTCTAATCTTCCATTTAGGGAAAGGTCATCGATTGATATCAGTGCGAAAACAATCGATGGAGGATGCAGACCTGCAAGACTGAACTTTGACAGAAAGATCTCTGACACTTCTTTGCCTGACGCTCAGAGGGGGGTTGTATAGTTTGCATGATTTGAGATCCACGCTGACGTTCGTTAAAGTGATGAGCAGTAACTCTATCATTTCTGTGTCAGCCTCGAGATCAGAGCGGCAGATAGCAGCCGCTGCAGGGTTATGTTGATATCGACAGAATGTCTTCACACCTCCTCCCCTCTGACGGCAGAGAGCAGGCCGAGCCTCACCGCGCAGCGCTGCACGTAGTTTCAAGGCGGCCCTGAAATGGGGGAAAAACTCCGACCCGGGCACCTGTTTGAGGAGCACGCTCAATCAGCCGCTCTGTCCTGGACTCCCAGACAGCTGCCAAGTGGGAGCAGGAGAGGCTGCACAGTGCCTCATTGATCTGTGGAGCTCATGTTTGGCCTCTGCAGACTTGATGTATTCACAGTATATGTGTGTGTTTGTTTATTCCCCTCTAGATGTGCCAAGACTGCTCAGGAGTCGACTCACCTCAAGGTTAACAGCCACTCCCCCCCCACCCCTCAAGATGCACCTGTGAACTGAGGCAGAAAGATGCCGCGCACCAAGCAGAACAACCCCAAGAATTTAAAAGGTGAGTTAGCGACCGTCCTGCTTCGAGGTTTCCTGAGATACTTTCGGCTATAAGACGCGTTGGTTTGGATGGAATTTTTAAGGGGACGTGCTCTGTTGACTCGCCACCTGGTTGTAGTTCTTCCTTCAAGATGTGTGATTCGATTGAAAATAGCGTCTTTATTTCCTGAAATGTCAGGCGTAGAAGAAGAAGAAGATGAAGAGAGGAGCAAGGCATGAGCTGAATAAGAGGAAGTACAGCCTTGCTGGTTGTTGCTGTGATAACATTATTTATGCTTATCTGAGAACTGAGTGTAGTGTTGGAATAGCTCTCCAGTGTTTGGGTTAAGTTGTGCTGTTTCTCCTTGAACTCCTCCAGGATTTTTTTTTTTTTTTTTCATGAGATGGTGAAGTAGTTTTGGTTCCTCCATTTGCTGTTATCGTCTTCATGCTGCGTACAGACGTCAGTGCGCTTTGTTGCTGTTTTTCGGGCTAATGCGGTCGCCTTGTGAGAGTATAATTTACAGTCTTTGTGCTCATTTGCAGCCTAAAATTTGAGATTTTCTGCAAAGTTGGCCTGCTGACAGCTCATGTACCGGAAAAGTAACCCTGATGCTGGTTTTGTGCTCTGTGTTTCTAGACAAACAAAATAACCTGTGTAATTTACCAGTGCACAAGTGGTACATATACCTGCACTCACAGCGTGCACAGGTCAGCAGTTTGCCTTTACACCGATCTCCTGATTTTCTTAGTAATGTTGCTCTGCAACCATCAGTGCAGCTGAACAATTGCGTTGCTTTGATCTCAACATTGCAACTTGGCATTGGACGCGAGGGGACGTTAAACCCTTTAGAGCTCTTCTGAAGACGAGGCTTTGGTGGATAAAAGGCTCAAAAGCAGAACTTCCTCCCGCGTGAGACTGGGCATTGTGTCCCGTGTGAAACCAAAAGCAAATATTAAATAATAAATAATGCCGTCAGTAAAATTCATCTTTAATTTTAATTTTGTGCATTTTTGTAAATCACATTAAAAGTAAAAAAGAAAAGGGACTAATCTAACAATAAATATAATAGAATTTTAAAATATTGTATGGTTATCTTTATGTTCCAGTGACATGATGATTGTGTTTCTGACTATCCCGGTTACCCTTCATATTACGGATCGAGTTTAAGGTAGATGATACACGACTTTTCAGTAGTGGCTGCTTTATTGGAGTGCCCTCCCTCTGGTCACTGCAGCGAGACAAACAGAGAGGCTTATTTTATCGCCGGTCGGTTATCGGTTCACCTGAGACATCCTGGTGCTCCCTGCCACCAAACGCTTCGTGTAAAACTTGTATCCCCATTTTCATTTTTTTTATTTTAAGTTGTGATGTGATGCATTTTTGCTTTCACATCTTTGTGTCCCGAGTTCATTAATGTAAACAGAGAATTGTGGCTTTTGTTTGCCTTTCAAAGCGCAGTATTAACATAAAGCAAGCAGTGTTTTGCTTTTAATCTCCCTCAGTGGCACTCATGTCCTCCAGGGCCTGCCACCTCACACAACGGTGTGTTACAGGCGGTTTTTGGCGCTTGTGAATGTGCAGATATTTACTTGAATACATACATTTAACAAAGTTGAAGATTAAAGGCCTGATGGAGGCATGCTTAAGTCAAAGCATCCTCCCGCGGAGCACCAATTGGCTTGAAGGATTCCTTGTTATGTCGAGAATTGACAGATTTGTGTGTCAACAGACGTTTGCAGTTCACAGATCGACAAATGTGCAGCGTTACATGCTGGGTGTGAAAATGTGCATCACTGCCATTCCCCAGCAGTCAATCCTCACAGATTTGTCCACGAGCAGCCAGCCAGAGTTCCTCTGTTTATCTTATAAACACTTCCTCTGTGTGTGTGTGTTTTGTCTTTTTGCTCCTCGTGAAGCCTCTTTGGACAAACCACATAAATAATTGAGCTTTACAACAGTTCATTACTTTGCCCGACAGAGGACGATAGAAATGGCGGTCGAACGATGCTCGAGTCTGTTTAAATGGTGTTGGTGCAGACGGCGGTGCTGCAGCTGCTGCAGTGTTTGTGGAATTTGAATTTCAGAGTTTCAGAGGATGATTAGCAGAAATTTGATGAGCGCAGCTGATCGTTGTTTCAGGGGTGTGTTTAGAAGATCTTGAACGGCCAGAATTGTTTTTTTTTTTAATTTTAAGGAGTAAAAATGTGCAAAGAATGAAATTCTTGTCTTCATAGTTGTGTTTTGGCTTCTTGAAGTTGTCCTTGAAGCAGAAAGTGACCTGAACCTGATGTTTTTTGCACACGTATGACTCAGATCTGTTCTATCATGACTATTTGAACACCACAAACCACACCGAATCTGATATTTTTCACTTCTGATTAGGGTCGCTTTCATATGTGCTTCTTATATTAGTTGTATACAGAACACGTGACCTTTCCATCGCTCACCTGAGTGTTTTGCCACGAGTCTTGTGGCGGAGATGCTGACATGTGTAGGTAAAAGTGACCTTTCACTTCATGAAATTTTGGTTTCAGTAAAGCCATTTGTGTCAGAGTGAAACCGCTCCCGGCTCCAGCTCCTCATCCACACGCAGCTCTATATGGGAGAAGCTCGTAAGTTTAAGTTGACTCTGTTTATCCTCTTTAATCTGAATCAGCTTACAAATGAAACCGTGAACGCTGGTTTTGCCTGTAATGCTCTATTATTGTGTCAGCTCAGGAATGTTTTTAAAAACAAAGGAGAGAAAACCAGACCGGAGCAGCAGTGTGAGGGTAGCCTGCACATTTATTCTGTTTGTCTGGGTGATGTCTCCCTCAAGCCATTTTCTGTGTTTGAACTTTTTTTTTCTTGCCTTGTTAAAGTTGATTTGTGGTTCTTTGTGTGAAAGATGAACTGATTGTGGAAATCTGAGCCGATACAGGTGCTTTTAAAGAAGCTGGCTCACAGCTGATGCTGATATTGATGTTTTTAATTGATTTGTGTCTGTGTGTTTTATCAGCTCTTCATTTTTCAGCATTTATCCAGTACAAATGCTGATGTTGGTTTTATCATTACTGCCCAGCTTTGTGGGCATATTTTTTATATTTTCTTTTAGGTTTTCTGATCATCTTGACTCTTTGTGGGTTTGTTTGATGTATTCAGCCCACTTTAGTTGATTCCCAAAGTTCAATTTGCTTTTTTTTTTTTTTTGTGTACAGCAAATGTATGAAATGTGAAGTTGTGTTGGCTGTGATATTACAGAGATAACATTTGGCAGTGGTGCAGCTTTTCATTGTTTGCTAGTAACCTAGGAGGAGTTTCCACAGATTTGGATTGTCCTTATAGCAGATAGTTGTTGGTGTTTTTGTGTATGTGTTGTAAGAAACACAAGTTTTCCTCTGCAAATATTTCAGTCTGAGCCCCAACTGCACAGTCTTGAGCTGCAGGTGGAGACAGGAGTCCCTGTTCTGCTCTGCAGCTTTGGTTAGCTCGGCGTAGCAGCGCTCTGAACCAGCCTCTCCACCTGCTGTAGGTTGTGGTCAGAGAGGCCTTCAAGCTCATAAGTTAATCACATACGGTGCTGGTCTGAGCCTGCCTAGGTGAAGTCTATGTGTAATTTCTGAATGAAAACTATAGCCCGAGACATTGTTTTATGGCAGTCTGCTCTAATAAACTGTACATTAGAAAAGGCTAAAAGGTTTTTACTTAAATGGAAATGTTAGTTGTTCGGTGGGTTTCTGTGGCTGCTCGGCTTATTGTTGTTCAGTAGGAGGAGAATTAACTGTTTTGACATTTTAATGTGGACGCAAGTGTAGAGACAACTGCACTGTGGGAGGATTTTTACATAAAAGTGTGTTCAAAATTTACGATTTGGCTCTTTATTTTTGGTCAGATGTTCTGTTGTGGTGGTAAAATCAAACCTTACAGTTTAAATGCAACTCTTTACTCAGTTTAAAGTAAAGGTCTCTCTGTGTTTCTCATCTTTTAAATGCAGTACAGTGTCAGCTAAGTGCTGACTTATTTCCATCCTCCATTCTTGTGACATTTCTGAACATCTTGTGGGGAGTACCCACTTCACTTCCTCATCGCTCGATGACTTGTTGGCGTCTCCTCGTGCCTTTTGACCCAGTTCATCACCTCTCCTCAGGGCTCTGCTCTCAAGGGGTTGTCTTTATCAGACAGGAAGTGCTAATTGCATGGCGTGCAATCACATGCTTAAACACTGCTGTGGAGAATTTCTTTTTCTGGAGACTCAAAGAAGCCTCTTCAGACTGCCCTGAAGCTGTCACATGATGATGCTCAACGCCTGCCTTTAACACAGAATTTCCTTTGCATATTAACACTGCAGTAATTCATCAAGCAAGGAGGTGCTGTTTAATTCTTTTCTCAGGTCCTCTCTGCCTTACAGGCTTGGCAGCATCTGCCTGGGATATAAAAAGAAGCACAGTAAAAAATTTTCCCTCCAGTCAACTAAAATCTGACTTGACAAACATTATACTGTTAGGAAACGAAGAACGAATGTTTTCAGAGTCTTGGTTACATTATTTCTGTTTTCTTAAAGTTAGTTTTTATTGTTTTAAGCCATATTTTACAGAAGTGTGAGCCCCGTGGTGAAGCTTTTAGTGGAAAAAGAAAAGCGAAGATGAGTTTTAAGCTTCATTAATTTATATACTTCAGAGAGGAGGAGTTTTTTGTTTTTGTTTTTTTAAGGCTAAGGCTCAGGTGGTACAACGTGCTTGCGACTAACCTCAGTTTAATGGTGGTTTTGTCCCCGCCTCTTCCACATGTCAAAACGTCCTTGTGCAAAACCCCAAACTGACTCCCAGGTCTGCTCTGTGTGTGAGAATAACTGAGAAATGTAAACTACTTTAAGCACCACAGAGGTAGAAGTGTTCTAAAAGTGGAAACCATTAATCATATCTGTTGCATTCATTTGCGTGTTATCTTAAGGTTAAAATCTAAAAAGACCAAAGCATGAGGATTTATTTGAAAAAGAAACAAGCACACCTGAGAACAGCATTCCTCCTCCAAGGCTGAAAATGTGCCCCCAGCTGTGCATGAATCCAGATTAGTTTGTGCCAATTTGTTGAAGTTATGATGGCAAATGTCCAATATAGCCTTTTCTCACAGTGGAGATGAGTCCACATCAAGATCCTGGTAGACTGGCCCAACTTAAAAGTGATTAACTTCAATCTCTGGTTAAATCCATCCATAACTTTTTGAGTAATCCAGCCAAGCAAGCAACCCACCCACACACACAACCTTCTTGGCGGAGGTAGTTATAGCCATGTATCAGTGATGTTTTTCTGTGAGTGAGACTTACCCGCCAGTCGAAAAAAGATGATGTTTTTTCATTTTAAATTGTCTGTCAACTCATCTTTTCAACCCACAAATGTCCAAATCTTCAAAGTCGCAGTTCCTCTAGTGGCCACTTGAGGCTTGCTACAAAAATGAGCTTTTTCCCACTGACTTCTGTTTTAAAATGTCAAATTTGTTCAGAGCAAACGTACAAAAAACAACCTGGTATTAACACGTAACGCCCTCTTAGAGTTTTTCATGCCCTCAACTCTCTGCTTATTGGAGTCACAGAGCTGGACTTTTTGACTGTGTTTGTGCCTTTTGTAGTGCTTTCAGTGAAAATATCTGACTAATAATACGGCTCGCTGTGTGGTACAGACATCCAAGAAGTCCGTGCTTTAGCGTTTGGCGATTGAAAGTTAAATATTTTATTGGTTTGTTACTTGGCGTGAATCAGCAGGTATCTATGTCTGTGCCGTGCCCATGCATAGATGTTCAAGCTAGCGAGCAATAACTCAGAGACAGTATGGGTGCAACTACCATGATGTCATCCGCTGGTTTCTGAATTTCTGTTATGACCCCTTTGAGTTGAAGGTTTCTGCTGTGGCCATCTTGATTATAAGAAACGGGACGTGACAATGAGGGGTGGGTCTGGGTTGGAAACTGCTTGCTCTTTGGCTGACAACTTGTGACTGACAAGTCGTCAGCCAATGAGCGAGTGGAAAATTTAACGGCTAATGCTCCTTAAAAAATAAAACTGAATAAAATGGGTTATTCAGTATGACCCCAAATCAGTGACTAAGCCTGCAAACTCAGCAGCAAAGTGTTTCCAGAGTTCAAGAAAGAGACATTTTATTTTTTTCAGAGGCCTTTTATAGGACCTGAAGTCTTTTTGCAACCACAGCTATTGCTGGTGCCTTTCAGACAGAATGCAGGTTTAAGGGATTTCCACATTGGCTTAATTTTTCCGAGCAGGAAGCAACAACCATCTAACTTAGTGGTCTACCCTCTTGTGTGACATGACCACATGACCGCTCAAAAAAAACCCCAGCATGCTAACTTTCGGTCCAGACACCAATGAGTGATGCCACAGTGGCTACGTCCTACTTTTATATGCAGTCTCTGGCTACCACAATCTATTTTAAACTTTAAACGACATAAAATGTCAGTTAATCATGATTTCTATTGGCTCATTGTTACTAGGATTTTTTTTGTTGTTGCTGTTGCCAGGAGTTCAACTCTGGTGTCAGACTGGACTTTCAGCATTAAACTGGATAAAGAATAACAACCAACTGATGTTCAAAGCAGGATCACTGATGCTTAATTTCTATAAAAGAAAGAAAGAGAAAAATCTTTCAACACTATAAGGAGAGGGTGTTCAGTTTAAGATGAATAAATACTTCCAGAAGCACTTGGAGGACCTGGAGTGACTGATAAACTGGTCTCTTGGTGTTTAACTGTGGGACTGAATAAGAAACGCGCAGATCCAAACAAACGGCCGAGAGGAAGGAACTGTGAGTTTGTTTTGTTTCTGTTGAATCTGTGGGCTGCTCTGGGAGAGCGTTCGCTGGCTGTATTTTTGTCTCAGTCATAACAAACCATCGCACACAGAGCATTTTTCCTCCTGTGAGACACAAAGAAGGAAAACCCTGGTCCCAGGTGAGCAGTGAATCATTTACCCTCATGGGAAGGCTTTAAGATTGATTAAAGAAGCTGAACTTCCAAACTAAATTAACTTTTTAATTTTCTTTACTGCCAGGGTTGCATCAGGCTCCCTTCAGTATATAGATCATGTGTTTGTGTGCACAGTCAGGAATGATCTCGTGACGCAGGTTGTGGGTAACAGTGCAGGAAGTTAGGAACTCCTGTCCTCCCTCCTCTGAGTCTTTGTTTACTTTTGTCAAACAGCTGCTCTCTTAGCTCTGCTGCAGTGGTTTCCCCTTCAGAGGAACACACACGCACACACAGAAATGCAAGCAGCAATACAAATAACAGTTGGTGTGCTTAGTTTTGTTAACGTAAACAGTACAAGTGCATCAACCTCAATTTATCCACTGTGAATTTATCCTCAACGATTAAAAGTGACTTGCATACTGGATTCATGCCCTAAAGCTAACAAACTAAATGGAAGTAATGCCCGTGCACTTCTGCTGGGAGCTTTACTCACTTTTTTGTATCATGTGCACAATTTTCACATTCAAATTGGTCTGTGGTTCGCAGCTTAAATAGATGTTTTCAAACTGTGATACTTTCTGTTACATATCAGCTGTCACAGTGGGAATACTCATATTAAACATGGCCAAAACTTCAGCTAATCAAGTCGTGTATAAGTAATCACTGTTAGTCATTAGCTCAGGCTTTAAATGACGCTAAAGACTCAAGTTTTCTTCTCTCTTGACTCCGTGTGATGTAGGTGAAAGCAGATGTCCCCAGTATGGTTAACTTGGGCAGCTCTGGGTGTGAGCACAGAAGCCCCATGTTTAGGCTTTTTTTTCTGTGGGGCAGCTAATCAGGAGACAGATCTAAAGAGAGAGCAGATAAAGCAGCTTGTTTCAGACAAATATTACCTCAGAGGCTCCAGCAAGGCCTGATGTAAGAAAAATAAGGATTACTTTGAACTTTGAGTCATGCAAAGCTAGTCCAAACGAGAAATGAGCATGTATCATCTTTAAGCTTGTGTTTACAGTTGAGCGATGGCTGGTGAGGAGAAATATTAAAATTCAGAATATCCTTTGAGCCAAAAGAGTTCACACGTCTATAATAAAGCATGTAATACTAAAATGTTTAACATCAACCTACACTGACTGGCCTATCAGAGCTTATAGGATTGAATAGGACAAGCTTGGTAGCATCCAGTGTAAGGTTTCTGGTGCTTCAGACAAAAACAAATAAAAACAACAAAAATGTCGTAACTGTAAGATACAGCTCGTCTCGCACTACGTTAAGGCGTCGGCCGCTTCACCCTTGGTGGTCTGTTTTGTTTAGTTTTTTTCCTTTTCCAGACCTGGTGAAGAATCACAGCCACAAATGTCCTTTTGATCCTCTACATTAGCAAGGAGGGAGGTCGACAACCTCAACAGCGTCACAGCGATGAGGAAAATCCTGCACCATCTTCATGATATTTTTGCACTCATGTAAACAGGCGGGGGCAGCGAGGCTTAAACGAGCAGATCTACGACTCCAACCTCAGACCTTCAGTTAAATCTGGACACTTTAGTTTAATTGTGCACCTATGAGCCTTCACTTTAATAATATTCAGATTTAGAAGCACAATAAAATTCTTAGTTGGTCATTAAGTTATTGCATTCGACATTCCATCGTATGTTTCAAGACAACTGCCTTTTATTTTTAAAAGTTATAACTTTTAAGCACAAACAACTTTATCAGTTAGATTCAGGTCATAAAATGATCAATGACATTTAAAATACTAATTAATTAAATGTGATAGAGGTTTTGTTTTATAAATTTATACAATACAGTTGCCTTCAAACCCTTTATAATGTTGTTTCACACTGTACAGAGTGGGAACCAGGAAATGTGAATAGACAGAAATAGTTTGTGAATTTTAGCAGTTCAATTACAAAGTTAGGTCTCTGACTAAAATGTGATCTATACATAGCATCCCTTTCTCTAAAAGACGTGCTATATGAAAGTGTAGCACAAAAAAACAAAAGTGTAGAGAAATAACAAAAAACATAATACAAAAATGTTTGTTTGCTTTGGCGTTTGTTGTCAGCACAGTGTACCTAAACTTGATATTTAAAGTTCAAGGAGGTGGGTGAGATATCCTGTGCTCTATACTGGGAACTAGGGTGACCGTCTACATGTGAAAGTACTGTTTTAAATGGTGGTAAAATAAACACCTTCACCTGAGCGACAGCTGTGAATGTCAGCTGTGTTGTGCGTCTAAAATAGGATGTTTGACCTAGTTGCAGTGGAAAGTGTGGCCTTGAATTCAACTTGATTGAGAATTATTATTATTATTATTTTTTTTAAATCTTTCTGACAGTGTGCACCGAGCTGCGTTCACTGTCTGTCTTTAAAGTATTTATGGGCCATTTTTAAAAAGTCTGAAAATATCTTAAATTCACAGTTACTAACAGAAACACCTCAGATTTTCTTACATTGCATTTGGAGTTATAAATGTTCTTAGTCACGTCACAATGCTGAAGGTCTTGCCCGGGTTGATTTTAGGCTCAGTGGGCTGATGCGCTTTCAGTTCACTGGTGGAAACCCTGAAGATGAGTTCAGCGACACATGGCTCAATAAAAATTCAAATCAAATTTTCAAATTTTTTTATTTGTCACACACACGCAACCATACACAGTATGACATGGGGGTGAAATGCTTGTAGCTGTACAATGCCTGACCATTAAATGACAGAAAAAAAGTTTTACAATATTTACAATTTACAGGTTACTACAAAATTTACAAATTAACTTAGGAATTTACAGTAAAGAATGTGCAAATAGCAGAAGAGATTATAAAGGTTATGAATTATAGGATTATAGGAAATGTGTGGTAATACTCTTTGTATTTAATTTGCACTGTGTGTGCATACTATGAAATATTTTCAATTTTAATTTTTTACTGAAATTCTCATGTTTCACTTTTTTTTTTTTTTTTTTTTTTTTTTTTTTTTCTCCCCAATTGCTGGTTTCAGTTCAAGTGGTTATAAATGTTTATGAAGTGCAGTATAGGAAGGGTTTGCTCTTTTCCCGATTTCTTGGGATATTTGTCACTCTTACACGTTTCGGATGTAGTCAGATTTAAATCACATTGAGATTATGAGGCTTATTTTTGTCTAACATATTTTTTTTTCAACCTTGGAAACAGTTGAGTGGGAGAAATTTGCAAAGAAAAAAAAAAGAAATCAAGAAGAGGCCAAAATGTGGGGTACCTAACTGTAAAAGGAAGCTGAAGTTTTCATTCTGCGATAGTCTTCTTAGACAAAAGCTGCTGTTTTGTCTGATGATCATTTGTGTTTCCGTGGGGATGCCCTCATAATCGTCTTTGTTGGGCACAAGTTTCTGTCGCATTCAAATAAATGACAGAAACAGGAAAAACCTTCTGAGAGTAACTTTCCATCGGTTTCACCCAGTCACCAGAAGTTTCCCAGTCTGTATTTGTAGCTGTACATCCTTTTTGTTTGTGGTATTTTTCAGCGTAGTCCACAAACGTCTGTGTGGTGGTTTGTGGTGTCTTCTAATTTCCCCTCTCGGGGGAAGCACATGTAGAACCAGACAGTGAGGTGTTGACCTGCAGGAGACCCTTTTTTATTTTTTTATTTTTTGCAACCATTTAATAAAAGGCAGACTTTAGAAGTGTGCTCATCTTACAGTGTTGGTGTTTGAAAACTAGAGCCAATCAAAACGTGTCTCAATATGAGGGAGAGGGGATTAAAAATGCTGTGTAGTCCCAAATAAAGAAGCACACCTGGTACCTGTAAGACCATCTTCCAGATGCTACCTTCCATGTGGTGTTTATTATCCGTCTGTGTGGTTTCTTGGGTTTTCACTCCCGTTCCTGGACAAGTCTGCCCCTGAAAATGCCCAGACTTCAGTGTTTATTGAACTGACTCTGCATTCCTCGTCTTATACAAAAAAAAAAAAGATCCTTACACCGAAGCCCTACAGGTCTGGTTTTAGCTTTAGCGGGCATCACACTGTGTGATTAATGGTAAACAACCGCAGTGAATGCGGGTACATTTAACAAGGTGGAAAATGTTTACCCTGTGAAGCTGATGCAGGGAAAGGGAGACAGTGTTTCCCATCCCTCGGTGTGCTGACACAGATATAAATAAAGCTTCTGCATCTTATTACTTTAACCTGTTGGCTGATTAATGTGTAATGTGTGAGGATGGGGACTTAATTTTGCATCTGCTTAAAGAGTAATAATCTTTACAAGCCAAATTCTGGATTTGATTTGTCTTTAAGCTTGTGTTGTTTTTTTGTTGTTGTTTTTTTTCTCTTTTCACTGCTGCAGTAATTTGCAACAAACTGCCATCAGTTTCCTGTTAATGATCAACCACTTCTCTGACCTCAGCACTGACTGTGGTTAAACATCCACGTCCAGAATCGGCTACAGCAGCTACTTCCCTTAATCACAGTGGGCACGCTAACCAACCCAAGGCCGACACTGAACACAGGAACAGAGTTGTTTGTTGCTTGAAAGCTGCAACAAAAGTCGAGCTTCTCTGGTCTCGCCGCCTTTGTTTTTTAGCAGAACTGACCTTCTTCTAACCCTCGGGAGTGTTTTGCGATGCCTCTTTGTCAGCTTTCTGCACTGGCCTTGTGCTTTGGGAAGGAAATGCATAGCAGGTCAAAGCCAATCTCCCTTAATCACAGAGTCACACTAAGGTCAGGGTTTCTTGAAGATTTTCAACTGAATGTAAATCATTAGGCTTATCTAGTAGTTTCATTTTGCATTTAGACTCAAATTAAAAATAAATCTGATGTAAAATCTTAAAAAATGGTGTCTTGTATACCAATAGGAGGAAAAATAAGTTGGTATTAAATTATATTTTAATGTGAAATTGTGATAAAGAGCTTCATTTGCAGCTCAGATCATTATAGTAAAATTTCTCTCACACTTTCATAGATTTGCTTCATTTTAAAGGTTTAAAAAAACACCCCTACAGACCACCTGCTCAGCACCACACAGCCTTAAGACACAATGAGCTGTTGAACAGAGTGAAGCTGGAGGCAATCTCTGCCAACCATTCCACTTCCTGCTAATCAAAAATACAGAAATTTGGTTGCACAACAGGGAGCGCTCCTAAAATCGTATTCCTTAAATACGAGAGAATGGAGGAGTTGCTAAAATAATTATATAAACCTGCTTCTAGAGAAACAAGATGTTATTTCAGTTTTCAAAAATAAATTGTCAGTATGTCCAAGTAATTCAGATTTTGTCCTTTAATTTTTTTCCAGCTACATTTTAACCATAAAATATTATTCTCATAATACATATGGCAGCAGTACTGAACCACCTACACAATACAGCTGCAGGAGCTGCTTGTCCATGACACGAAGCTCCTGGCATACAGTTTTCTGTCCTGATGTTAATAACAGAGGAGGTCTGGAGTTGCTGTGGTTCCAAACACTTTGCAATAACACCAGTAATTGATGGTGGAACATCTAGGAGAGAAGAAACTGAATTATTGCTCTTAACTCATTCTGTGAAGCACTTTGTGATACCTGTGGTTTTTTAAATGTGCTATATAAATAAAATTGTATTGTATTGTACTTGTTTGTAACAGAAAGCTCTTCTGTGAAAGAATGAGGTTCTAATTTTTGTAAAGGCAGTCTGCACGGCTGGTTGTTTGTCTGTGGCACCTGTTTGTAGACAATAACTAGACTTTAGAAGCGTAGTTAAACTACAACAGAAACTTTGATTTCATGCCTGAAATCAAATTGGCAGATCCCGTAGAGTAGCCTACGGTGCTGTGGTGGCCTTTCTACTCAAAATTAAAATGTGAATTATCCAATGTTGTAACAGCTTTTATCAAAAATATTTTCAAAAATGAGGTTGACTTCACTCTGCACGAATGAATGTTCCCTATGAAACTGGAAATCCAAAGAGTGGAAAATTCTAAACTTAGAAGTTCTTTAGTGAAGTGTTTAGATACTAAAAGGTCACACATTTGACCCAGGAGTGGGCAGAAACCCCAAACAGAGTTAAGAGAAGAACAAACACAACTGCAGAAGAATGACGATATTGGTGTGTGTTTGCTGGATGTGTATAATAATAATAAGGTGGGTTGTTGAATTTAGAGTGTTGGCCCTTCTTTATCTCGACTGATCGATGTTGGGCCTTAAAGCAAACTGTGATTACTCTGCTGTTGAATCCTGGGCTCTGAATATCACTGCAGCAATATCAGGAGAAAGATGCATGAAGGGTAGGTTAAATGTTTGGCATGTAGAGGGGTTTTTTTTTTTTTTTTTTTTTGGTCACTACGCTTGTCTACTGAGTGTAGGGGATTTGTGAGCATGCACTTGGGTGCTTCAGACTGCAGGAGAGGATACTGGGACAGAGCCATGATTTAGGGCAAATACAGCAATGAGTGTGCAGGTGACTCAATATGAACACAGACTGATGTCTTGTGGGAACGTTTGAAGTTGCTAGCCCGACTAGCTTCTGTTTTCTTTGCAGAAAACAGAATCTGGCTTCATCTTTGCAACCAATCAGGGCATTTATTGAGAAGTTCCTATCTAGAAAGCAAAACACAAACACTTAAAGTTTAAAAAGCATGTTTTTTCTTACTTCTACTACAAATGTGCTCACAATGAGCTTATCATAGCATAGATCATTCTCTTTTCTGACACATAATGACCAAAAATGTAAAAAATGAAGATGATATTTTATTTGGTAGGACTTGAAATGAGGGCTTGAACCCTAAAACTCATCAGAGAAGTGTTTACAGAGGTTAAGTGTGAGGGTTGTTTTTCCTTAGACTTCCTAGTGCCAGAAGTCGTTGTGCAACCACTGGTATCCCCTCCTTCCCCTCCCATTAAGAGTGTAGATTTTAAGCACTTCCGCATTGGCTTCACTTTTTAGACATGGAAGCTATTTCCATCTGTTATACTGTCTATGGTAGATATGCCTGGCATCACATGTCTGAAATGGTCGTCAGCATCAGAGCAAAACAAAAATTAAAAGTGTCCTATTTAGACTCTTGGCTGGCTGGGGTGGCAGGGGGTGAGTCAAGCGCCATCTTTGCTGTTATGAAACTCTCACGTTTTCATTCAGGGTTCGTGTCTCTCTTATGTCTTTAAATGGCACAGTGGCCTCTTCCAGCTGTGTGTCTCAGTGACACCTTAAGTTTCATAGTGTTCATACTAAGTGGTATTGTGGTGGTGGTGGTGGGAAACATTCTGATTGCACATTTGAGGGAAATACCAGATATATTAGAGGTTTTCTTTTCACTTCGCCTTATTTTCAGTTACTTAATAGAGCGGGTTTGCTCATTTCAGTTTAGGTTTATTAGTGTCAGGGTTATAGTTTTTTGTAAAAATACAAGGTGGGCAGAAGTTAAAAGTAGATGCTGCCAGATAAACATCACCGTGTGGTAAAGGGCACGACCTCCTGCCGCGTAAGGGTCGTGAACCTGGTGCAGTGCTGCAGGGAAAGGGTTAACATCCCGGCCTGAGAAAATGGATTTTTACGTGTTGTGTCACGCTTAGGCAGCCAAACCAGTGTTTCCGTACAGTCCCTTCAAATTACAGTGTGCGAGTGCAGCGAGCTTCACACAAAGGGAACTTCTCTCCCAGAGGCAGGAATAAACCGGGGTTTTAGCAACAGTAACTACAACAGACAGGCTGCGACTAGTTCAGGGATGCCTGTTTAACTCTGTGGCAACCTTGGAGAAGGTTTCACTTTGACACTGGCAGAGCTGGGCCGGGGAGGAATTTTTATGGCCATATATTGTGTGAAATTGAATATGGTGAGAAGAGGAAGGCAGCTGCTCCCTTTGCCATCCCGAAATGTGGGTTAATGTCTATTCCTTGTTTTTAACAAAGGAATAAAGGCTTATATTTTAGCCTCTCCTCACAGTGAGCGAGCTTTAATGGCAGACACACAGGCTCAGAGTTCAGATGCTGTGCAAAATGAATTTTGATGATGGAAAGTGATGACTATTGGAGACCAGAGACTTTTGCCCTTTCTTCATTTGCTATGAACTCTTAATGTGAGATGAATCTCGCAGATGGCACGGTGGTTTTAATCACCAGGGGCTAAGTGGAGGGCGGTTTCTCCCTCGGGGTAATTACTCTGTGGCAAACCTCCTCAACACCTGGTAACATCTGTTTTTTGAGGTAGCCAATTTGTCAGTTAAGTTGTTAGGACTTGTTTATGTAATTTGTTGTTTTATAATTAGTTTTGCATGTTTTTCAGGGGTTTATGTCAACACAGTAATTCAGAAGAAAAACAAATTTACAAGTTAGTCAGTAAATGAAGACATATTTTATTTAATAGATAGACTCAAATCACTATCTTCTAACCTGTTACGCCTTTATTGTCCTGGTCTGATCATGTTTAACACCCAAAAGGCTAATGTGATTTGGCATAAAAGCCTTTGCTGGGAAATTTAAGGATGCCCTCTTATGGTCTGCCTTATTTTCTGTCATAAATATGCTGCTGCAATGGTGTAAGCTCATATTTTACATGGCCAGAGTTTCAGATGAGGTCATCTAATGGAGAAATAATCCATGAGAGGCAAAAGCTCAGCTTCAGACAGTTGTTTCTACTTTAGCCTGTATGATTTCAGCAAGGGGGATATGGCCAAGGGGGTCATGAGGGGCAACCAATGAGAAGTATTTTGCCTTAAAGGAGGAGGAGCTTAAACAGAGGGGCTGTTTAAGCTCCAAGGCCCCGAATAGACAAATAAGGATCATTTTGCACTGTGAATCCTGAAAAGCTGCTCTTGTAGAGAAAATATGGAGCTTAATAGAACCACAATCATAGATTTATCGTCATTTATTTAAGTATTTTCATCATTGTTTTACTGGAAATGACTGACATTTGCACATTGTATTTTGTGTGGATTAAATGCTATAAATGAGAGCTGTGATTAATTATCACTTTTGATCTAACAGTTTCATGCCTGACTTCATATTAGATTAAATGTCTTTGTTTTTCAGACCGTGAAATATGGAGTTTTAATAAAATTTGTGCCCATAGTTTGATCTTTTGTGGATCAGTTATTAGTCATCTGTTATTTGAGGAAATAATCAGGATTTATCAGCTACCACGTAATTATTTTTCAATTTTTTCTGACATGTCACAGTGCCCAAAGTCACTTTTATGCCCTGTAGATCTCTTGTTATGAGCTGATATTCACCTCCTTGATAACACCTCCTTGTTAGAACAGCAGACATAATATGGAAGAAATCTGTGAATCGTAATAGAGCTGATTAATTATTTAATTTACAATCACAGCTAGTTAAGCCCAGTCAATCCTGTTTTCAATATCGATTTGCCTGCTGAATATTTTTTTCTATAAAATGTATGTAAAATGCCACAGGTGATGCAGTCTAAACTCAAAATTGTTCAGTTTTCAATCATATAAGTGTAAAGAAATGTGCAAATTTGATAAGAAGAGCTGGATGGTGGTGTAACTCCTCATTGTGAGCTTTAACTTGCAGGTCTGTTTCTGAAGGGTGCTGTTACAGTTTCGTGGTTGTGCTTTGGTATGCTGATTTTTTTTTTTTCTGCTTCTCAGTCCTACTTCAGCTTTTCTTCCTCCCACCTCAGCTAAACCCATTCGCCGTCTGCACACTCTCAGTTTGAATGTCTGTCAAACTCCTGCCTGTTTACCAAACGTTGGTGACTAATACTGTAGCTAACACTGCCCGCCTCCCTGTGCAGAAAAGGTCTCGCATGTGTGTTTCTTCATTTGTTAAGTCGTGCACCTTTTTCATCTGCGCTGCGAGTGTTACTCTGCGGAGGCACACGTGTATTCTTCTCCCATGAGACAAAATGATCAAAGCGTCATTTATTAGCTGCCTGTCAAAGTCTTTTCTTTTACCTGTTGCAGCTAAGATCCTCAGATCTGCCACCACCCACTTTGGCATTTACGTAGGGGCCCCCTGAGGACGGCTGACCTGTGTGTGTGTGTGTGTGTGTGTGCGTGTGTGTGTGCGTGTGTGTGTGCGTGTGTGTGCGTGTGTGTGTGCGTGTGTGTGTAATGGGCTCCATTTTGGGTGTGTATCAGGAACTTCTGTCCAATCAGTCAAATTATTTGGCTTAAACTTTTCAAAGTGAAGCATTAGTGAAGGGCTCAGTTAAATTGGAGCTAACGAATGCTGACCTTCTCGGACTTGCTTGGTGCATGAGTGCACCCCCCTCCCCCCCGCCCCCTACATGCACCCTCCCACCTCCACAGGTAAGCTCTTGCAGCCTGCTGAGCGACTTCCTGGAAACTTGGTTGAGCAGCATTGATGTTGGCAACCCAGAAAGGTGAGCGTTGGCGTCGGAGCGGGAATGATGAGGGGAAAAAACAGGGTGGGAGCCGGCGGGATTTGCCTCTGCTCACGTCAGCACAGGGGCCCAGAATAGTGGAAGAAATCCTCCCTGCGGTGGCGAAAAAGGACCGGTGCCGGGGCTGCGTGTCACATTATTTTGGAGATATGCTCATGACACAGAGAGGAGGCGGAGAGCTCCTATAGACTCTGAGGATGTATGTCATCTGCAGAGAAATGCCCCAACAAAACCTGCCTCTGTTAGACGGGGGCTGCTGCCTCCCAGGGGGTCCGTTTTTATGATGTGTGGGGAAAATGTGACGCAGGTCAGGCTGCTGGAGTTGAAGTAAAAAGAAAAAAAAATAATAATAAAAGCTTTGGAAAAACTGCTCAAATTAAAAAAAGAAGTCTGCCAGCCGGAAAACCCTTAAAAGGGTGGCTGTGTGGGGGCGCTCTTCAGTGTGTGCGTGTGTGCAGCTGTGTGTGTGTATGCAGAGCTGGCATTGCTTAATGGTTTGCACAAGCAAAGCCCAATGTAGGGGTTGCCAGGGAAACAGAGCAGCATGAGTCTCGCTCTGCAGGTGCTGTTCTTGTGTCCGACTGCTGGAACCTCCTACGAATGAGGAGGGGAGGGGAAGGGGTCAGGGAAAACTGCTAAAAAACACGTCAAATTGTAAAAAACAGGGTAAGTAAACAATATTAGGACTGTAACGTGTGACGAGAGCAGGATAAAACGAGAGTCTGAAGCGAAAATAACACCTCCTTATAGCTGTTTTCACACATAAACTTCAGACAGTTCTGGGAGAAACATTTGCCAAAGTTGTCCTTACTCAGATTTAGCACAGCAGGAAATAGTCAGATTCAGACATGTTTGCACTGGGAATGCAACATTTATGGTAAATTGAGTGGAAGGGAAGAAATTGGAGAGAATGATCAAAAAAAGTAAAAATGCAACACAATGTTTGAGGTTTAATATCATCGTTTAAATGCATTTTTCTATAATCAGAGCTGGTTTAATGTGGCACTTTGCAGCACATAACACCGCGCGCACACAATGTTGGATTATTTTGGAGACTGACTCACATTACAACTGTAAGCTTTTTTTTTTTTTTTTTTTTTTTTAACATAGACTGTAAATAAGGATGCACATTACCACTGTGATATCACCCACTGGTTTGTGAAGGCTCGCTACAAACATCCTCATTCCCAGAAATGTGATTGAACAGCCAATGCCCTGTCTATTCCAACACATCAATAAATATGACCTGAAACCAGTGACTGAGCCTCTAAAGTCATCACGAAAGTGTTTGCTGCGTGTGTAAACGTTAATTTGCTAAATACTAATAATACTACACTATTTATCTTAGTTTGTAGCTTGCTGGTTTTATAAAGAGGAGTGCTGCCCTGCGCCAACGCTGCAGTCGTAGCTAGAGGGAAATGACCCCATAACTTCTTGGAAAATATGAGTTCAGCAGACTAGTATTTCTGGTCTTAACCAGCAAAATTTGAATATTTATTTGGTTATTAAAAAAAATGTATAACAAAAATAATAACTAGCAATTGCTTACCTCACTTGCAACTGGCTCCAGGATAGCTTGCTAGCTCAGAAATTTAGACATTTAAATAGAAACTTCCATCCCCGAGCTTTTTTTTTTTTTTACGCTACTTAACATCTAAGGGATGACATTCGCTAGTCAGACATAATGAGGATCTCATGTGTCTCAATCTTAGCTCAGCTCAGCAAAAAAGGAGGTGGAGGAGAGATTCACCAGGAAGGAGGTATCCTTTGCAAGTTAATTTATCCCATCCCTCCTGTGTTTGAACCGTAATGGTTACATAAATCCAGCCTGTTGAAGGGCGTTACTCTGAGGACTGTGGCCATTTTGCAGAAACCAAAGTCAGCCATGTGTCGTCGAGGGAGGTTGGAGGGGAAAAGAAGAAACGGCTCTTATAGGAAAGAGTTTCCTGCCTGAGAGTGAAGTGGTGAGATTCTGCAGAGAAACGGGTAGAGTTCGTTTAGATGCACAACAATGGCTGATTCTGTGGGGAAAAGGCGCCGTTTCCCCTTCTGCCCTGACGGTGACAGGCACGCAGGTCCATTCAGATTCGTAGCTCAAAAACAAGCTCCTCACCTTGTCATCATTTTTCCAGGCAGGCTGCTATCAGATCATGCATTGATTCATGAGGCTGCTTGGAGAGCTGCTGACTCTCATTTGCCTTTTATATGTTTATGAACACTGCTAGACTGCTATTAGTATTAATGGAAGCAGTTTGCTGCAGCACTATAATACCTCACCGCGTAATTAATTCAATTCCAGTGTCTTTACATCCATCTGGGACATTCATTTTCCTCCCTGATTACACACATGCTGAATTTGCGCTCCATCGTTGTATTTAAGTTTGTCCTTGACTAGAAATGACAGGCCCTCTGCTGCTGTGCGAAGCAGATGTTGTGGTGGAGGAAGCGACAGGTGGGCAGATGGGTGAGAAGGCAGAGGTTGAGTGTGCGGTTTCCTTAAGGTCAGGCCGTGGGCTGTATTTATCAACACTGACACTTGCTGTTTCTCTGCTGCGTGGGTCGTCTGCCATCATCAGCATCGCTGCGGCACATCAGCCAATCAGAGCGCAGCTGTGGGCTTCTGCTTCTCGGGAGTCACATGCATCGGGCAGGGGAATGACTAACAAACAGGCCTCGTGGGAGCACAAGCCGTTGCTTTTCTTGCAGGCGACAAACTCTGAGGTGACCCCCCCCCCACACTCGCTTTACACAGCACGTTAAAACTTGTCACCTGACATGTCCGTACGCTTTCTGAAAAGCCTCCACGCGGCACGTCTCTGCTCTATTACAGATTATCCACCCCCTCGCCTCACTCGGCCTGCTTTCTGTCATCCAAGCCTGAACACTTTTGATCTGTGGAGAGTGAAGACGCCCATAAGAAGGCTGCATCACAACAAGCAATTCGAAATGATTAGAGAAAATTGCAGCAAGCTCTTTGTGACGTGCAGTGAAGGATTTTTCCACTGTTTGTTTGTTTGTTGATGCAGCACTGCAGAGACAATAGCGGCTTAATGGAACTGAAACTGGGTCTGCTTTTACTTAAAACCAATACATTTTGAGTAAATGGTCACAAAACAAAGAAACAAAAGCAAACATGATAATTTTACAAAATTAGAAACTTAAAAATGAGAAAATCAACATATTCAAGAAGCACTTGAATATGATGTGCTGACCAGTTTTGTAGGACCTTCTGAAAAATTCTTTTCTGTTGGTTAATTGCTTGATTTGTTACCTGTTGTATGGACATATGTCTATTTAAGAGCTCATTTTTGATTGTGTGACTTTTTGCCCAATGATGTCACGTTAGTTTTCTGCACATGGCTAATGTTATCAGTGCAAGCAGCCTGCTTTCCTTGCAGGTTAACGTTCAGCTGTGCAGGGTGAGATTTGCTGCTGGGGATGCACGGGATCCCCCCCCAACCCCCTCTGGTCTATATGTCCCTGCCTCTGCTAAATACATTTTCTTGCACGGTTGCGATAAAACTTTATTCCACACTCAGATTTTTATTGCTGCATCTTGAAACAATCTACAGCACAAATGTCAGCTTTGACTTTCAGCGCTCTTGATGCCATTACGGTGGAGATGACGGTGCGTAATGATCTGGATCGGTTCCGCTCCAACGTTTCAATAAGCCAGAAAGCATCAGTGTCTCAAAGTGAAGACTACGCAGACAAAATAAGAGCATGAAACGGATTCAGAGTGTCCGGAAACTCAAAACAAATTCTAGAGATACTGTGTGTCAATCACTTGCCTGATTTCTGACATCAGAATTCCCTACAAAGGCGAGTTGCAGCTGTTTTTTTTCTTTTTTTTCTTTTCTTTTTTTCTTTTTTTCTTCTCCAACTTGTTGAACTGTGTACCGTGCACACCGTGCACCGTACCGTACCACATAATGGAACACTTTGTCCAATAGTCAGAGGTGGAAGCATACACTGGATATCTTTCTGAGGACATTCATTGACAAGTCTGTGTCCTGAACCTTAACTTGGACAAAAGTTTAACTCTAAGCCTAAAACAAGTTAATGCTCACCCTGGTCTTTGAAGCAGGGTAGAAAAGGCTGACTAAAATGTCTTAACTTTTACAAAATCTCATCACTTTAAACGGCCAAATACACCCTTCACTGTTGCCCCCCGAACCGCTCCACATGCTAAACATGGCGTGACACATACTTAAATCACCATTTCAGCGGGTCGTGCATCTCTCAATAGTAGTGCACGATTGTGTTGGATTTAAACATTCCAACAATATCACTGCAGAAGCTCAAAGATTTCCAGATTACACAGATGCCTGAAAAGATGCAACTTTCTGGAGACATTTCTCTTCTTCCAGTTTTGACTTCTGCTCTTATTCCAGCGCCGATGTGTAGGATTTTAAGTAGTGACACCTATTGTTCAGGCAAATACTGCACTGAGTACCCATTCCCCTCAGTGAATAGTGACGTCATTGTTTGCATGCAATGAGACAACTGTAATGGGACCTTTCACTGAGGATGTGGTATATGTTCAGTGTCCTGTTCAAGGTAGTTGTAGAGGAAAGAGCAGAACAGGTTTCAACACTTCCACCAGGATGTCTGTGTTGACTTTATATCTTTTACTTGTACCTGAAGAGCATTAATAGACCTGTAGATCTGTTATGGAGGTCAAATGTCAGATAAGCTACCTACAAGTTAAGCAACTGTTTAAGAACTGTTTCACCAGATGTGTCAGCTTGGATGGAAAATTGTTTTCCAAAAGTGTTTTCCTCCTGTGGTCTCCATACAAAATTAAACAAATGTTATGTAATTCAGTTAATTATTAGCAATGGAATTCCACATCTGCTGCCACCCTTCATCAGATATTTGCATGTTGGTGTTGTTCATAAGGGTCAAAATAGCTACTGAACCTTTCTTCTGTAACAAATTTCAGGAGTTTTCTTTATTAATTTACATGATATAATAAATATATTATGAAGTTAGGTTTCCTGTTAGCCAAATTTAGGTTACTCGTGGTGGTTCGCATTAGCTAACTTCTACCAGAAGATCTACTGCAGTGATGTCATTGGTCCGTTGCTATGTTGATCTTGGGCTAGCACTGTTTTGATGATGCAGGAGGAACACCAACACAGTGATATCAGTGCAGTATCATGCAGGCAGTCAGTGTGGGGCAATGTCAAAGCGCAGGGCGTGCTGCGTTCACTGCAAACAAACTCAAACTGATCTTCAGAAAGCTAGCTGGACATGTTGCATTTCATTTAGTTTTGCCTTTGGTTTCCTGTGACAAGTGACATCACTCACTCACTCACTGTTTCGAGCCATTTTCAAGAAAGCTGCACTCCATAATGAGCACACTTTGCATGCAGCAGGAATACTCTCTCACACACACACACACACACACACACACACACACACACACACACACACACACACACACACACACACACACACACATTCAGTGAGTGTGACCCTTTTCAAAACAGTGACTTAATGATTGCCCGCCTTTGACATGTTTACCTGTTTTATGCTCTCCCAGAACAACCTCGGCACTAATTTATCAAAATAGTCGCCATTGCTCGACACTAGCAGGCATAGAAAAACTCCCTAACCCTGCTCCGGTTCACCACTGAGCCACACTGCAGGTCTAAAAGTTACTCATGAATCCTTGTGACTGTTACTTTAGAAACGCGCACAGGCCTCAGCAGACAGTCAGCAGAAAGCAGGATGCTGAATAATGGAGCTGAAAGCTGTACAACTCCAGACTGTGGGCGTTTTATACGAATCGCTGGACCCTTCGCATGTCAGCAAACAAGTTCCCTCCGTAGGGCCTCTTAAAAAAAAAAAAACAGGAGCCCTGCCTCATATCACGGAGCGCTGCTTGTTCATTCATAAACTCTGCTCTTTGTTTTGATTGTTTCCGTGCTGCTTGTGCAGGCCACTTGCCATCAGCAGGAAATATGTTGTTTCATCTGTGTGGTTTGTGTTTGTTCAACATCGACGGAGCCAGGAGGCGGAGGAGGCGTGGGAGGAAGTGAGTGCTGTGTGCCCTAAAGGGTCTGTCAGTATCAGGGGAGCAGGATAAGTGAAGGAGGAGGTCTGTCCTTGGGTGTCCGGACCCAGTGGACTGCAGCGGGTCGATGGTGAAAGATTGAAACCCCCTAAACAGTCACAAGGGTCAGCAAGGTCGGGTCGATATTTTAATGACATGCGTGCAGATATTTGACCGTTACTGTGTACGCATACACGCTTTCAGAGAGGGGGCGGAGCTTACCATGCATGATCGGTACAAGAGAAAGGGTGTGAGAACTTATCTGTAGGTATTTACACACACTGAGCAACTTTGAAAGGCCCAAACTTCAAACAGCTTGTAAAACTGTTTTTGTTTTCACCATTATCCTGTAGTTTGTTCTCCTTTCTTTTAGATTCATACATAGAATTGTTCTTAACAACACAGATGAACTAGCTGGCTTTTTAAAAGTAGCCCAGATTCAGAGCTACGGGGATTATGGCTTTGATTTTTTAGCTTGATACAAAGATTGTCAGTAAACTGCTGTTTATATACACATGCAGCCGTTATCGAGCAGTTCTAAAATATATTTGGACTCTGTTCCTCACCAACCTTTTGCTTTGTTTTTGTTGTGTGCCAACTCCTGAGTGAAATATTCGGCTGAATACTCAACATTTTAGTTGTTTAATGCTCCATTATGGTTACCAGGTAGTTGTGTCAGAAAGCCAGGAACTTACAGGAAATTACAACCTGACCGGACCTGCTGAGCTACCTGATGAGCCGCTCTCCTGGGCTTGGCTCATGGGTGGAGCCCTGGTAACCCTTTGCCGGACAATGTCACAGGGTCCAAAGATATTACAGCATTCAATGCCTTGAAATCATCAGTGCTGATAACACATGCTCTTCCTATTGTTTGAAAATTGTTTTGTGGACCTTTCTTTTTGCACGTAGACAGCAACATTTGAGGAAGAGAGTAGAGAGTTTGCACACCTTTGGGCAGTTGTGTGTAATGCACTCCATTTTTAATAGAGAAATTTAGTTTGCAGACATATCTTGTTAAAATCATCATTATTATTTTACTGCAGAAAATCATTTTAGGCCTAGTTCATTTCTGATGTTACTCATATGCTTTTAATATCATGCATGCACAAACCACGATGCAGACGTACACCACAAAGATGAAATATAAAAAGTTTAGATTTTAACATCATATTTTATTTACTTACTTTTTAAATGGTGGTTTACTGGTAAAATATCTGTCTATGTGGGAACAATAACTTTAGAGAAACTGTTCTGCAAAAAAAGGATCTGCTAGGAAAATAGTTATTTAATATAACTCTATTTCTATGAGTGTGTGTGTAACTGTCCAATGGAATTTACTACTTCCTCCACCCCCGCTTCACATAAGTACACTTTTGAATTTGTGACAATAATCAAGTGGAACGATGAACCATAACGGCAAAGTTTTAAGCAGTGAAAAGTGTGCCATGAAGCTGTGAACAACCACGCTTCTGTGGTTGTGGTTTGGAGAAGTCCTCAGCGAAGATCACCAAAGAAGACATCCTCCAGAAGCAGCAGTGACTGAGCATTTAGAATATCTTGAAGATTGTTGTGGTTATGCAACTGATAGGCTTGTAGTGACCAGTGGCCCATGAGCTTAACTGTGTGTACTGGGATCCCTTTGTATGAAGTGGAACTAGCTGCTCAGATATGGAAGAATGGCTGGAGAAAAGATCAGGAGAAATTCTGGACAATGAGAGAACTTGGTGATTCTGGTACCGACACGGCCGGACTCGGTGATGACAGAGAGTCTGAAGGTGAAGTGTGCTGGGCTTAAGGTAATGGGCTAATGGCTTGTAAGGGCTCCGGGGTGAGTACGTCTTAAACAGAACATGGATGGGGGGGTGCTGCCTAGTTGGTAAATGAGAACAAGCACCCTGTAGTGTGAGAAGGCATAGTCAGATATGTAGTCAGAATTGGTAGGGGAGTACTGGGGTGTGATCTACCTTCTAAGATAAATGATCTCCAATTAATACGTTATTATAACAATGTTAAAGTCTTAAACTAATTGCTGGCTGTAACTACTGCCAACTACTTTCTAACTCTGGGTGTCAATTTTAGCAAAAACTTCACACCATCTTCTATTTTCTGCCTCTGGTGTACTTTTGGTTTCAGGGATTATTGGTGTACATAACGAGGCACTGAAAAAGTGTTATGCAATAACAGATCAGTCTTGTCTCTGCTTGTTTTCCATGCCATTGTTATATTCTAGTCAGTGTGACACACAAACATGTATTAAAGTTAATTGTGTGTGGGTTTTAAAAAAGGTCTTTAGCTTATCGTGGTGAACCCTGCAGAAACTTGGGTCAAGCGGTCACGCTGAGCCTCTGAGCAATTGTCGTACGAGCTATCAGGTCATTTGACTGTAGCACCAGCTTATTTTTTTTTAAATCGAAAGCCGCTCAGGCGTGGAGCACCAGCAGCGGCGTTTCTGCAGCTTTGGACGAAGATGAATGCCACCCACAGGGGAGTGAAAGGGAGAAAGAAAAGGGGGCAAAGCAGCGGTTGATAATAGGGAAGGGAACGGCGTGGATGGCAGCGTGCCAGAGTTCAGTGTGTGAAAGTGCGAGGGAGAAAGATGTCTGGTTAGGAGAGCAATGGGGATAAATGTAAAAACGGTTAATAAGGAGGCTGTGAAAATATGTGTAGGAGGGTGAGGAGGAGGAGGAAGGGATTCTGCCTACTGGAAAAGCTTCTTCCTCTTGCGTAACACGGGCCATCTCTTCCTTTAGCTGCTGTTGCCATGGGGAGAGATGTTGGCAGTGGAGGGGAGATTTCGGAGCTCCCGATGCCTCTCGGGTTCAAGAGTCTCTCGGGAATTCTAAACCACGATGATCCCCGACTTCCCTCCTCCTCGTTAGGGCGCTCACTGAGGAAAAGCTGGAGGAAAAGCTTGATTGGTTGTATTTTTAGACCTTGCTTTCAGGATGATTTAAGCAAATCTGCTCCCACCCCCAAACCCCTTTTTAGCTGGTGCCATGTGAAACTCTGTGAGAGGGATGAGAAGTTGTGTGCGGTGCTGGAGGGCCTCGATGTGTGACTCAGGCTTTAGTTCAGGTGTGCCTCGTGAAATGAAATGCAGGTATTGTTTATTACTGTACCAAGGCTTTATTTTCCATGTGCACAGAATGACTAACTATGAGTCTCAGGCAGCGAGTACAGGTGTTCAGAGGAGAGAAGCTTATTCCCGGGGGTGAGTGATGAAAGAAAGCTTCTGTGGTGCTGAAATGATTAGTTAAAAAAATCCTTCCAAAACATTAACCCTCAATTTGGTTCATAGCTGCTTCTAATCTAACTTTTTGTAGAAGTTGCAGTACCATTGACTTCAATCACTGCATTTTCTACTGCTCCTCTAGATATCCTATGTGGGTTTTTTGTTAAACTTGACTGAAACGAGACATGAGACTTAATTTGTCCAGCGTGTTCTGGGTCTACCCAGCCTCCAGGAGGCTACTTAGTCAAATACCAAAAATATTATATGGCTTGTTTCTACTGTTAGCCACATCTAAGGTGGTTTGGTACGCTAAGCTAACATATCAACTGCCACATGAACTACAAAGCACCTGCCCCTTATCTAATCTGTTCTAATGATAGAGAGTGGAAATCTCGAGCAGTCTTTGTATGTAGAGACATGACAAGTGGGGTTAACTGCTAGCTAGTCTCTTTTAAAGTTTATAAAAAGATTTATATCCTTGTAATTGTAGAACACGAAACTTTGTGGAGTCTCCATGTGAATGGTCCTCTCTGTGTTATCCCTGCAATAAACTGGTGGCTCCAGTTTAGGCGGGTACCCCACCTCTCGCCCTGTGAGAGCTGGAGGCTCCAGTCCCTCCAGCGACCCTGGAGGAGGTAGGATGGATGGATGATCAAAAAAGTAACACTCAGAAAACACATTTTAATGGCAGAGGTTAAAGTCAGTCTATAGGAGTATTGCATATATGTTTTTAGTATTTGAAACTGACTACTTTGGATTTTTAGATGCCTTTGAAATGTGTGAAAAGTGGATGTGTTCTGTGGTTTCTGGCCATTGGCATTGGATCGGTCAGGTCTGGAGACGCAGTGGCTCGCTCCCAATCATGTTGGGACGTATTGGTTTTGGTGGCCAGTTTAATGACTCGGGCTCTTTAGAATATTCTTCAAGCTTTTTTTAGAGCAGTTTGCGCATTTTTCTTCCTTTGGGGACCGTTGCCAAGTCCACGGAGGGTGTGCTCTGTCGGAAACGATGTTTAGATGGGCATGCGTGTTTCAACGTAACAACCACAGAGATGCCAGGCATTGTAATGAAAGCTCAGTGTTGTTCACGTGTCTGCAATTTTGATGTTGTAACTGATCGATGCATTTCACAAAATTCTATCCCTCTGAAAAGACATCTCGCAATGTTTACATGGTGGCAGAGCTGCGCACGGTTCAGACTGAAAATAATAAATAATAATAAACTTTATTTATAAAGCACACTTAAAAACCAAGGGTATGCCAAGGTGCTTAACAAGTAAAATAGAGTATAGGAGGAGGATAATAGAAATAGGACCAAAGCAAGTACTAAATATGCAAGCAGATAACTGTCACTAATACATAGGAAAGCAACAGGTACAGAGCAAACAAGAATTTAAATGAGCATAAAAGTGCATGATATAAAATCATAAAAGAAATATTAACTAGAGGGAAAGGCAAGATTGAATAAGTGGGTTTTTAATCGTGATTTGAACAGTGCAATGGAATCAGATGCGCGGAGGTCGAGAGGAAGGGTATTCCACAGTACCGGGGCAGCCAGAGCAAACGCACGGTCACCCCGGGACTTCAGTCGAGATCTGGGTTGGGTCAGAAGTAGTTGAGTGGCAGATCTGAGTGTTCTAGCAGGAGTATGTGGTTTGAGAAGTTCACTAAGATAACTTGGCGCTAATTTATTAATAGTTTTGAAAGTAAGGAGTAATATTTTAAATTGAATACGGTACTTTATGGGCAGCCAATGCAGGCTAGCTAGGACAGGGGTAATATGGCAAAATTTCCTGGTACCAGTCAAAAGGCGGGCTGCTGCATTTTGGATCACACATCCCGCAGACATTTGTGTTTCAGCGTCTTCATTAGTCCCTACAGTCGTCTGCACAGATCAGATCAATGCACAGAGCAGATAGACGGGTATTTATAGCCTCTACGGGGGTGTGGGAGGTTGAATGCCCAATGTAGGTTAGCGGATAATCTGATGTGGACTGTGTGTGTATATGTGAGCCTAGGGGAATTAGGGACCTGTGGTGTTTATAGAGCTCCCATCCTGCTTTGTTTTTTTGTTTGTTTTGGGGGGGTTTTTCTTGCAGGAAGAGAGCACTGATACACAGCTCGGGGAAGTCAGTTCTCAGGCAGTGAGGGCTTTCCCAGATTTAGAGTAGGGATTAGAAAAAAAAAAGAAAGGAAGGAGAGCGAAGAGGGAGGAGAGGATAGGGGGGAGGAACACGAAGCCAGGCAGGGAGGAGAAAGAAGCGTGGTTGCTACACTGACAGTAGAGAAACCAGGCAGAAGTGAGAAGTGAAAGCACAGAGACACAGCTGTGCGTTAGTGTGTGAGGACAGACGGCAGCCAGACGCTCGGCTTTCCGCTCTGCAGTGCCGATTCAGTCTTGTGCTTTTCTTTTCTCTTCTTCTCTCTGGGAGACGGAGAGAGCACAGAGGAATGTCAGCGGGTTTTGGTTGGGAAAGTGTCTGCCGTCTGGGTCGGAAATGTCAGGTGTTTCCCCGTAAGCGTGTCTGACTCCAGGAGGGAAAACCAAGCGGGAGCAGCCAGCTGCTCTCTGAGAAAGTCTCGACTTTCTTTGGTACTCTTCTTCCCTCCTATCAGGTATTGTGCAGCCGCTGCAAGAGCTTGTCTTTGTGCTGATCAGTTTGTATTTTATTCCTCGCTGCAGGCTTTTGTTTCAGTGTGGGCTGCTTCATTGTCTGCTTGTTTCTGTCTGTACCTTCCTACTCATTTGCTCATCTAACCACAGGTTTTTGTAGAAGTTTGTAATTATTCCTTAGTTTGTCTCCGTCTCCCTTTTGTTCTAGCATTGTTTCATCCTGATGTGTTGGGAAAACGAGTTTAACATTTATTAAGATTCACCTGTTTTCTTGTGTTTTCAAAAATTCTGCCAGTAGCTCATAATCTGCTCATTATTTTCTTGACATAATGCCAGAAAATAGCAGAAGATATTCTCCATAACCTCCCCAGAGCTCAAGATTAGCTGTTGCCTTCACAAGTGCAACAAGTGCTGCATGGAAATGATGCATAAAAATGCTGAATTAAATCAGAAAGTCATCACATTTGAGGAGCTCAAATTTTCAAATGCTCTGAAGCGGCAAATAATTTCAGCTCTCTCTCTCTCTGTCTTTTTTTCCTTCGATGGTTAAATTAAAAGAAACTGAGTGTCTGATAGTTTCAAAACTTTATCAGCATTGACTGAAATATGATCTAAGTTACGACGACTTCGGTTAAGGGGTTTAACTCACTAAAATCCCCACCAGCAACCCAGCTCAGACACTCCAGCGCTTGTCTGGGGCAACGAGTTCGGCCTCGGTGGCCGGACAGCAGCAGCTGACGCACAACATGAGCTAGAGGAGAGCGTAAGCTTGTGAGCTGCAGTCGGAGATGAGCTTGGAGGCGTTACGCAACAGCTCGTCCAGAGATAGAGTGAAGCTGAACTTAGACACTTTTGGCTTCTTCTTCTTCTTCTTCTTCTTCTTCTTCCACACAGTATGACATCATCACAGAGCTCCTCTCCTTCCCCCGCTGAGCAGCTTCATGCAAGAATAGAAATACCTGTTATGCTACCAGAGTGTTTAAGAGTTACTTGGAGATCTGTTTATTTGCAAGGTTTCCCCCCTTTTGCCTTTTTCTGCAGTAATTTTATTACGTGCATCATCTCGTTAGCTCTCCCTGAAGCACACGGGTCAATACTCCGGTGCCGGACGGTTTCCTGTTTACCACACTCGCTCGCTATGTGTGTCCGCCAATATGGAAATAATCAAAATAAATGATGATTTACTTGACGCTGTGTCTTAAAGGTCCACTTAGTACATTAGGTTTGTTTCACCTGTGGTGTTTTGAAGCTACCATCTTGTTGCGTGATCTTTTTCTTCGGTGGTTTGATGGCAAAGACTGTTTTACAGCAGTGGATATTAGGGCTGAACGATTATGGAAAATAATCTAATTGCGATTTTTTTTGCCCCAATATTGCGATTGCGATGCGATATGCGATTATTTTTTAAGGTCTTTGTCTTCTGTATTATTAAACAAAGACAAGCAATACATCATATAGTATGGCCAATACTATATTACATTAATTTTAAACTGTTCTTTCCTGGAAGACAGACCTCTGTTATGATGACATGAGGTGATGCATGAATTGATGACTGACATTTTTATTTAACTTCTTCAATCACAACAGTATATTTGAACATACACAATAGTTTATTTTTTAGCTTACAAACATCTGAGCATAAAGTGCTGACAAGGAACCCTGGTGTAAACATTAAAATGAAAGTCAGTACAATGTGCAGATTGCAGAAATATACATTAAAAAAAAAATCAGTGGCTTTACCACACTCAGTTTTTCGACATCTGTGAACTACTAGACAGTCATTCAATTAAAAAATAATATTAAATAAATAAAACTAATAAATAAAAAATACACACATCTTACTGATCTCTGCAGTCAGTAACATTACACATAAAGTGCAAACATAATAGCAATTGTATAAACACACACACAAACACGCCTTTAAAATTTAAAGGCGTGAAATTGGACGGTCTAGCCTTCTGATTAGCGTCACCGCTGTCTCGGTGGAGTTTAATAAACTCGGCCGTCTGCTTCTTGCTATCTAAAATATAACCAGACACTGGTGTAAATTCTCGACTGTCTCATACTTCTGTTTAATAAGTTTTCTGTTTGACGTTTAGTCAGCTGTGTGAAAACCAAGGAGGAACCCACCCGGGGGATTAATAAAGTTTTATTTTATCTAATCTAATAACTTTAATCTCAGCCAAACCGATTTACTCACGAACAAACAAAACACTGAAAAAAGCCCAACAATAACATTTTTAGGTTGTCTAAGTGACTTATATATTACGTTTAACCCGAGCAGCGAAACTCCGCGGTGATCTGAAAATGATGTGCCGGGAGTTGTGCCGTTCTCGGCCGCATCAGTAACCCTCGAGCTCCCGGCTAGCTGTCAAGCTGGTGGGTAGCAGACGCCTCTGAAAACGTCGAAGCACTTTTGCAAATATGGGATATCTTGATAAACCGAGCAGATATTTGATGTTTACACAACTACTTTCTCGCCTGAAAATATGTTAAAAGTTTATTTTGTGACCCAGAAAGATTAGTATGAGTAATTTTAAAACTTAGTAGCGGCCGCCATTGCTGGAAACTGGAGTTTGGCTGGGCCGCGCTATGAATTCTGGGATATGGTAGTAATTTGGACAGCCTTCGGCGCGTCGCTGTGACGTAATCGGTCTACAAATGCGGCCTCAGGAGGATGCAGCCCATGAATTTGGACATGTCCAGAGTATAATCGCAGCCTTTGCGGTTAGAAAATTGCACTTGATCATGTCGCGATATTATCGCAAATGCGATATATCGTTCAGCCCTAGTGGATATAAACTGGCATAAACTTTTCTTGTGTATTTGATTTGATTTTTTTGCTTCACGCTCAATGGATGCTTGGAGAAATACAATGCTGATAGTTGGCTCACCTTTTGAAATTAATTGAATATTATCATCAATGTTGTCAATAAAACCTAATTATTGGTTGTATACCACACATATATGCAAAGAAATCATTCTTATTTAGCTACTATTATACAACAATATCATAAATAAACAGAAAGTAACCTAGGTCATGTAGACAACCTGGAAATACCAGGTAGGTCTTATGACCGAGATGTTATGACCTTTAATTTGAGTACACGCTCAAACCTCAAATCAAAACTACTGATCATTCTTTCGCTTGAGTCAAATGACTTCCTATTCATGTATAAAGTGAAAAGCAAAAAATACAAATAAAGAAATGAAAATGAACAAAAAGGAAGTGGATACACATCGGGGACTCCAAGCCCAAAACGTGAAAAAAAGCACTACTCTTTCTAGAAATAAAGAAAGAGTAGTGCCACTACAGGAGCTGCAGGATCAAACATAAACTCGTGCTCCCTGGTTGGACACAAAACAGGAGAAAAAAAGCTTAGAAATGTATGGCAGATAATTCCTGCTGAGCTCCCACTGCCTTTTTCTGTGGGGATTTAAACAACACGAGAGAACAGGAGCTAAGTTTACACATTTGCAACAAGTTACTTTCACAAACACACAATTTGAGTTCAGCCACATAAACCTAAACCCAATAACCACCAAGGAGGAGCTTTTCTAGTGAACAGATGCTGCAGAGCTGTGGCATTTGGGCAAATGTGAAAGACAGAGTAGGGGCAGCGCTCTTCTAGCAAGAGGCCAAAAGGTCAGTGTGCGAAGTCTGTTGGCTGAAATTTACTGGATTCAGGCTACTGGCTGCTGGAGTCTACTTACTGGGGATGTCTATGTGAGTATGGGAGTGATGACCACTGATAAAAGGCTGTTAAATGTCCATTAATGCTGGAAATAAGAGGTTTACTGATATTATTGGTCACAATAACTCTGAACTTTTCTGAAGATTAGCTGTTGGAGGTGTGTGTGTGTGTGTGTGTGTGTGTGTGTGTGTGTGTGTGTGTGTGTGTGTGTGTGTGTGTGTGTGTGTGTGTGTGTGTGTGTGTGTGTGTGTGTGTGTGTGTGTGTGTGTGATTGTCAGCTGTATGGCAGCTAACAGTCTGGTGAAATTAACCTTCTTGAGCAGCACCATCGCCTACACCAAGCAGAGTTGGTTTAGGCTGAAGCAAACTGCATCCTAACTCGGTTTTTACGGCACTATCTGGACTTTTTTTTTTTTTTTTTTTTTTTTGAAGACTTCTTTAGTGAGAAACTCGCTTGCTGCCAATCATATTTGGACTCAATCTCAATAAAGAAACTCTCCAGAAGCTTCTTTACTTTATGAATTAAACTTCTATTGCAAACCCAAATTGAGGTATAGCTGACTGGATTGGTTCATTAATCAATTCGACGACTGAACTGTGATTTCGAGCTGTTCTGGTAATTGCTGATGGTTCCTAAATGTGAGAATTTGCTGCTTTTTCTTACTTGCCTTACATCGGAGCAAAGTGGATGTGTTGTAGGTTGGAATTGTAGGTTCAGGAGTTTTTCTGCAGCTTTCTCACAAATATCATTCAATTTACTTGGATTGATTGTGAAAGAATTATTATATTTGAAGTCGATGGCAATAAAAGACAGAGGAGTGGGCAAGAAGCGGAGAAGATGATGCCGGTGGTGGTAGTGATACAAACAGGGAGGAGGATGGGAGGACAAGGTGGTAAATTTGAGGACTGAGAATGAGACGAGGAGGAGGAAGATAAAAAGACAGTGAGGGAACGCCATGTCTCTTTCGCTTGGATTATGTAACATTACCTCCTGCCTACTGCCAATGGCAGAGGAAACGCTCAGAAAACAGTGAAAGGGGCGGAGGTGGAGGTGGGCAGCGATATCAACATCAGAGAGGGAGAAGCAGCAGCAGTGGTGTCAGTCAGACAACTACAGCTTACCTAAAATAATGCTGGCGATCATTCAGTTAGCTGATTAACAGACATTGTCCTAGTTTAATGTGCCTTAATGTGGCATTTTTATCTCTGAAAATCTTTCAGACTTGTTTGACAAATCATTGAAAATATCTTATGGAGCCCTGTTTTTGCTTGTTTGTTTGTTTTTAAAACATATATATCAACATGTTGAGCAAAAACTACCAACTGATTGAAGATTTGATGATACCAAGATGATATCATCTCACACAGACGTTTTTGGGCCTTTCAGACCTTCATTTAGTTTCTGTGAAAAAATCACCAGCCACATTGTGAGGTACACTTGCTCAAATGCTTGTTAAAGCAAACATCTAATCGCATGGACGCGACCCAATGCATTTATGCACGTAGATGTGGTTGAGACAACCTGCTGAAGTTGAAACCAAGCATTATGTATGCAGGAGATATGTATTGTATTGTACATATACAATATATTGTACATATACAATATATTGTATATGTACAATATTCTTGGCACACCTTGGGCCCTCTGTCGGAGTATTGTTGTTGACCATGTCACACCCCTTGTCATGAAGCTCAAACTGGTTTCTTGAACATGACAATGAGCTCACTGTACTCAAATGTCCTCCACAGTCACCAGATCTTAATCCAGTACAGCACCTTTGGAGTGTGGTGCAATGGCAGATTGACATCATGTGCAGCCATCCAATCTGCCGCATCTGTGCGATGCTATTGTGTCAATATGGCCTCAAATCTCTGAGCATTGTTTCCAGCACCTTGCTGAATCGGTGCCGTGAGGAAATACGACAGTTCTGAAAGTACAGTGAACTCATTGTCATGTTCAAGAAAACTGGTTTGAGCCGACTCGATAAAGTGTCCGGCGAGTGTTTGTTCGTTAGTTTTTTTTAGATTTTTAAATGGTTAAATAGTTTTGATTTGATTTGTTTCGCTGGTTGACATACACAGGGCTGTTTGTTGTGGCCTCTGTTGAGACATGTCCCTCTGTGTTTACATTCAGCACCAACCCCGTATATGCAAGAACGTGTATGTGCTAAATGAGCTATAAAAGCAGATGGTTGTCTGGCGGCATCTGCAGATAGAGAAACCAGAGAGAGCCGCAGAGCAGCTGCAGGAAAGCCCTGTGGGAGTCTACAGCGCCGGCCACCGGTCTCTCCGAGCGAGCCGATGGCACTCTGTAAGGAACAAGCACACTTCTCGGTATGTAAAAAGACTGCAGCTGTGGTGTCGTCACTGAATATGTTTTCAAAAAGCTTTGGCTCGAGAAAGCCTTCGTAGTCTTTATCAAGTGGCTTCTTGTTAAATGGTTTTGTGCTGCTTTCTCTAGAAGTCGCGAGTCAGTCAAAGATCACAGAAACTTGCTGTGACATGTTGGTTTCATGTACGATTATGAAACGTGTGCCATAAACTGAGAGTAAGGCGTTTGAAATGGGTTATGGGAAAGCTCAGCTTCTTCAGCCTCTGGTTTTTCAAAATTATTTTCTTGCAGTGGATTTATTTTGAATAATGAAAATATCTCAAACCACCATGTTTATGCCAAAAATCTGAATGAACATATTTATGTATAAATGTTTGCTCCACATGGCTTTCCTGCATTTCTTTCAAATTTAAAACTATCAAAATATTAGAAAAAAGTCCTGAAAGGACCTCAGAAGAATTGATTTATTGTAAATATGCAGATATTTACATATGATATATGCAGCATTTTAGACTTGAAGATTTGTTGGTTTCAGGAGGATTAAGCAACATAATCCACCAAATAATTTGTGTACACAGCAGCAAATATAAAAAATTAGTTGGGCTACAACTAATATTTAACCTGACAGTTGTTATCACTTCATAAAATGTCAAAATAATAATAGTAACAAAGTGAAAGTTCCCACAGCTCTACACGATGTCTGTAAATCTCCAAACGCCAATAATGTAAAAGAGAAAACGACAAGCAAAGTAAATGTCTGGCATTTCCACTCAGCCTAAACAATCACAGATCGACTAATTGATTAAACCTTTCAGCCGCACACCGGGTTCAAACTGAAACAACAGCAGCCTTCATCCTACAGTCGAGAGGAGATTTGTTTAAATTAAATCATAATGGATTTTCATGCCATTAACATGCCCCGTGTTTCCACATCACAACAGCCCTCATTAACATCTCAGCTCCTCCCCTGAGGGCAGCAGTGGGAGGCAGCGGGTGGAGGAGGGTGTGATGGTTGAGAGACGAGGCTTGTTTTTCAGTATGCGCAGCAGGAAGGAGGGGGGGAGACAAAAAGAGGCGAATAGGTGAGAAGAAGCCTGGATTCAGAAGCCGAGCCTGAGCAGGATCCTGCTGCTGTTCTGTAACATGATCAATGACCTTGCATACTGTCAGATCCCGGTTTCCTGCACGCGCTCGCTGGCTTTTGTTGCTCTCTCTGCCTCTCACTGTACTCAGCCCCATAAGCTCCAGATCTAATTAAGACTTGTCTCTTTTCCTAGAAGGCTTGGCGGCTGTAATAGTCTCTCCTCCTGTAGCGAAGATGGCACTGTGATTAGATTCAGAGATACGAGAGCAACAGCTGCCAGCTGGATGAAACTTATTGGCCTGAATCGCGTTAGATTCCTCTGATTGGGACCGCGATTGCGTCAAAGCCTCTGAGTTATAAATGTGTGTTCAGAAGTTTTTCTACATTTCCTCAAAGATCAGCCTCAGCAGAGGGGTGGAAGATGTACTCAATCAGCCGAATCATGTTTTTGTAGTATTTTCAGCAAATATACTTAGTTTCAAAGCAGTCAAATTAATCGTTGCAAAGCCAAGAGGATCTATTATGGGCATTTCCACCCTCTGCATTTATAGTCTTGGATGCTACTAGAGCAGCTTTGCATGATGTGCAGTTCAGTTTTTCCTCATGCAGTCCCTTACTTTATCTACTGTATGAAAAATAACTATTTGTAAAACAGAAGGTTTGAATAGCAAGTGGGCGGGGCCAAAAGCCTCATTATTTTGGCTATATGAACGTCCTCCAGAGTCCTTGATCAGTCAGTTTCAGGAATGTTTTCAAATCTTTTACGAGGTTTGTTAGCACGTGTCTGTGTTGCTCATTTCTGTAACTTCCGGAAACCACTTAGGTCTCTAGTTTTAAATTTATTCCTTGACGTTTTTGGCATTTTTCCGAACACATTGTAACACAGCTTCATACACTATACACTAATACGGTCATCTCAGGCACACAGGACTGACTGTGAGCACAGAGGCCACACCCACCTGCAGTTCAAACCCCCTTGTTTACGAGGGGCAGCCAATCGTGAGAAAGTAGACTTGTTTCAGACAGTGGATGAACTGAGCAGTAGGTGTAATGGAGGTCGCTGTTTTGGATTTTACATTTTACTGTTTACTCTGAAATATCTGAAAATATGAATCATGAAAAAGAAAAGACAAATATCCGTTTAGTGGAAATAAAAACCACTAATCTGACATCTCAACCAAGATAAGTTCACTGGTATTGGTAGTATAATCTTAATGTTATCTATGTTTTTCTTTGAGAGCAAAACACAATATTTGGCTGCATAGTGTGGTGTGGTGAAATGAAAGTAGCATAAAATATAAGTATATACAGTGGATTTTGACCCTTTTGCCAAAAATCTGCTCGTTTCCGATGACAGTGTGTGAACGTGGTTTTTGTGCTCGGCTGAAAAGATTTCTGATCGCGATGGTATGCATTTAAAATTCGAAGATGAAGCCAAGAGAAGAAATTTTCAACGTGAACTCCCCAAACAGAAAAAGCCAGAGAGAAGAAAAGCCTCCCAGCTCTGTGACTGCCCTGCTCACGTGGTTTTTGATTGGTTTCAGTTTGGTATTTGGAGTATGAAGGGTCAGCGTGGGCGACTGCTTGTATGCAGCATGGATTGGAGACTTTTTGGCAGTTGAATTCGTGGCTGTATTGAGCTGAATGGCTGTGGTAACCCTGATTGTGCGAGTGTTTGTAGATATCTTAAAGCTAATGGACAGCCAGCACACACACACACAGGGACAGTATTAGAGGTTAGTAGCTGGATTACTTCATTCAGGCTGTGCTGCATTATCACCAGCTCGGCTGTCATTAACTCAGATGTTCCCACAGAGATGAGGCGCAGTGTCCTCCACTGCTCCACTCACACACAAAAACACACAGTGATCCCTCTTTAGGTCAGTTTTAAAGACAGAGGAGTTTGGGCGCTTGGCCGTCAAAAGTGAGTCACTGCTTATTTTTGCTTTTAACATGCCAACACCAACTTTTTATGCTGCAGCTTTGGCCGGCCTAATTACAGTGTGCCGTGTTGATCCTGGAGTTTTTGCCTGTGAACTATTTATCTTCTTTACCCCGGCAATGACACTGCAAAAAGTGCTTGGTCACGCTGCATGTTGTCCCTGGCCTGGATAAATATTTATCTGATTTTCTGAACTTCTTTTGCGGCCAAACTGTAAAACCCTGAGAATTCCCCATAATGACTAATACAAAAATAAAGCAGAGGGAGCTTCCTCTTTTTTCCCAACCAGACCACAGTACAGTGAGGTTAAATGTGCAGGCTGGCGTCACTTAGGGAGACACTTTTGTCATTTAACTGCCCGGCTCATCGCGTTTATGTAACGCAGGAGGCCAAGCACTTGTTGGAAGTCTGCCTGCTGTGAGCGGGGTGAATCCCCTCCTTTTAACTATTGACTCTGGTCACTTTAAAAGCTCGGAGTGAGCCCTCCCACAGCGACCTGCAGGCTGTTTCTCACTGCGACCTTGCAGCTTTATCTCACCCCCTCAGTGTCCGTCAAGTCAGCTTTGCTCCGCCTTTGGGGAGCTTCAACTGAGCAACACAATTTGTTGTTGACTTAAAAAATCCTCACAAGATTCTGCAGTTTTCACGGCCATTTCCAGAATCTTGTTTTTTGTTTTTCGCCCAAACTCAGCCTTGAATGTCTCTTTTTTTAAAATTTTGGAGTTGAAAAGAAAAACAAAATTGCCGCTGGGTGCCTCTGAGAGCGGCAGCGGTTTGCTGTTGTTTAAGGCAAAGTAGAGGAGGCTGTATTTATAGCTGGGACACTTCAGGCAAATGAAAGAAAATCGCATTTGACTCTGCTCTCCAAAGAGGGAAACTGACCATCAATCATTTCAAAATCACATTAGGAAAAAAAAGTCTAACCCATATCCCTTCAAAAACCATCACTTGACTTCAATAACTCATGATGGCAGAAGAAGGAAAGTTTCTCTGTGCTCATACGTGAACATACCAGCATGAATTTCAGAGGCCAGTCGACTATTTGAGCTGATTAGTTTAGATTTAGTTTCGTATTTACAAAATTGGTGTATCTGTCATAACATTTGAGAAGCTGAAACCAGAAGTTGCTTAAAAATGCACACATTGTTGATTCATTTCCTTTTAATTCGATTGTTTACTTTGGCTTATCCTGGAAACCTTGAAACAATATAAAGTCCTGTATCCAAAACACAAAAATATTGGCATATGTAATGTTAAAAACACACATTAGACAGCTTGTTTTTTTCTTTATGTCTGAAGAGAATAATGTATTAGGATCTTTGTTAAATATCATCAAATGCATACACACTAAGTATTTCCTGAATAACGTGTGCGTAAAAGCAGAAGCAGTCTCTGCACAAAAAATCAAAACCATGGTGTCCTCAGATGGGAAAAAAGCTCAATTTAAGACTCATGTAATACTGCTTCAAATGAAATTTAGGATTAAACACTTCAAAAGTTTCCCTCAGTGTGTTGATGTCGGTATGAAAATGAACAGTGGTGTGTGAATGATATGCTTTTTAATGTGAAAAGGAAAAAAAAAACACCTCAGACTAACGTGCAGCCTCATTGTCAAAAAGGAACTGAAAGACTAAGGCTGTGATGTTTAAAAAAACAAAAAAAGGGGGGGGGGGGATAAAAGCAAAGTCCTCTGGTAAACACCTCAGTCTTCTTTAGCCCGTGAGTGAGCTGTTAGGCAACCAGCAGTTGGCAGGACGCTTTAAATTCCTCCGAGACAAACAGAGAGAGGGAGGGAGGCCGAGAGAAGGATCCCCTGGAGGGTGCCAAAGCCGGTTTTAGTGACGTCAGCCGGCCTGCACTGTTGCTCTGTTTGGCCGGGCCCTCCCTTCCTCCTCCCCCCCTCTCCCTGGGCCTTACAGGAATTCCCCTCCTCGTCACATTATTCTGAGGAAACCGCAGGCAACGCCCCGTGCTGCTGCGCAGCCACAGCTGATAGGGCGGAAACGCAGGCTTGTGACTGCTTGTGTTGACACAGACTTAAGTATGCACTTGTTGTTCTCTGCAGAGTCTCCTTCTGTCTCCTGAACAAAAGGAGTTCACATCAGCAGCGTCCAGCAAAGAAGTGAGTTTTTGTCCCGTGAAAGAACCCACTCGTCACGCTCTCGGGGATTCTCGGCAGCGTTTCCTGTTTACCCTCTGAGGTCAGAGGTGTGAAGTTTAGCTTTTGTGGGGGGGGGGGTCGGCGAAGGCTTGTGGGACACCTTTTCCTCAAGTCTGAGTCGTCAAAGCGAACGGCATAGACAGGAAGCAGTCAGTGAGCTGTCACTCATTCACGGCGCCTCAGTAATCAGCCAAAGTTGGGCATCGGGGCAGTCGAGCCTGAGGGATCCAGAGTGTGTTTGAAAGTTGTTTTTATCTTTGGATGTTGCTGTGACGGGAAGCAGCGCTGCCATCTGGTTTGATGTGCCACACTCTGTGCAGGATTGCAGGAAACACAGCAACAGATTGATGTGTAAGTCTGTGATGAAGTTTCACTTTTTCTTAACTTTGAAATGTAAATATGTCATTTCTAATCTGCGCTTAACTGTTTTGCATTTATGCCGAATGAAACCAAGTATTTATCTGACACGTTTGCTATTATTTTGGCTTTTCTCCCCCTCCTCATCATTGTTTTGCCTTTAGTCAAAAAATAGTGAAAACCCTGCACCACAGATTCTGCAAACTGGAGGTGACGTCTTTTTAAAGTGGTTAAAAAATATTCTGTGGATTTCTTGTCATCTGTTAAGTAAATGTTGACCGCACACTGTGATGGCTATAACGTGCTTGCACCTTTGTGCATTTAGTTTGGTTATTCATAAGCCTCATTTAGCTTCCTGTTGCCGCTTGGAGGTATAGTTGGCGAATATGCTTATTTACTTTATTTCTGACAGGTGTGCGTGCGTAGTAAGCATATACACCTCGAACCGGCAGATGCTTGGCTTAGCATAAAGAGCGAAAACAGAAGGAAACGAAGTGAATCCGCATTATCGCACCACATTATCACACATTATCCACCGTAAAAACAAGCCATCGCAAAACAAAGAAAAACAGACTGCTGCTCATTCTTCCTCTGCAGGACCAGTAACGTCCTAGAGCCTCTGCTGGCTGCAAATACAATATAGCTTTAGTGAGGATAAGAGGCGGTTCAACCCCAGTACACTGGTAATGTTTGTGTTTGTAAGAATGGCTGAATTGTAGTTAAAAAGTGCTCAGTGAGAGTAGAAAAGCACTTTATAAGTACCAGTCCATTTATTATTTACTGCTGACTGTACCAGCATGATTTGGAGAGGACGATACTGGTCCTGTGTGGAACTAACAATTATTTCCAGCTTGTTTTTCCCACTATAATTAGAATTAACCTCATACTAAGATAACTACCTGCTCACTTCAGCTTCAGATTTACTGTCCAGATGTGTGAGAGGTATTCATTTTCTTACTGTCACAACATCATCAAAATATTCTTTCATTTTATTCCTCCTGTTGATGAAATGCTCCCCTGCTCTGAACATTTGCCTGCTAATATTTTGTCCAAAAGTAAATACATATATAATGCTCGGCATTAGTTATACTAAGTGAGTGTTTATGTCAAATATAAGTCCATAAACAGATGGGAAATCTGCAGTAATAATGACAAAGTAGCTCAAGAACAGCTGCCAAACTAACTAATATTCAGTTTTAATTCATTTCAAGACAAATTTAAGGAAGGATCATATTTGAAAAGCTTAAATTTGAGGTAGCGTGGTCTGCTCTGAGCAAAAAAAATCATAATGAGAATTGAATTAGGTGGGTTGATTGCATTAATCTGAATATTAAATGCCTTAAAGGTCTTTCAAAACCTCAAATTCTTATGGTCCCCCCTGCCTCCTACCTCCTCTCCTCCTCCTTGTTGCTTGTGTGACGCACCGAGCTCACCGTACGTGTGCAAAATTTATTTTCACGCTGAAGTGACTGAAATGTGCTTCCTGTCCCACACGGCCCATCGAGGTGTCGCTTGACGCCACATCGGCCGTCCGTCGCCAAGCTCAGTAAAGCGGAACCGCCGCAGCGTTGTTTCTTCTGTGTCACAGCCCCTCAGCAGCCAGGGGGAACTCGAGACGCTGACTGGATGCAGTTTGACATGCAGCTTGTTTTTACTTCCAGTTTCTTCTTTTTTTAGACTCCTCAAAGAAAGAAGTGGGTGTTTGTGTACAGTTGAGAGCTCGCTGCTAAATTTCAGTGACTGTTTCACGTCTTATGTGAAACTGTCGGGCTCAAACGGTGACATCAAATCCAAACTGAAAAGTTGCTCACAGTTCAGTTAAGGGTTTTTAAGGGTTTTTTTCCTCACAGAACAGGAAATGTGTGCTAGAGCTGAAACAATCAGGAATTGACTGATAACAGTTTGATTTGATTTTAGTGGTTTGAATGATTGAATAAGCATTTTAATATCTTTTCAAATGAATAGTTCAAACTTTACTTCCATATTTAAGAGTTTACATGGTGTCGAACCTGAGAAGAGTTGTGTTGTTAGTTGGGGTTTGAGTGCTCTTATTGTGGTAGATCACCGTAGCTGCAGGGGGAAGCTGTTCCAGCTGAGAGAGCTCGGTCGGCGGCGAGAGCCAGACGGGAACTGGGAATACTAAAAGCTTCTGGTCGATGGATCGATGGATAAATAACCCGGGGCGAGCCCGTGCATGTGTTTTTATGTGACGAATAATATTTTAATACTAATTTAATGCTGATTAACCAAATCTCTGATGGTCCTAACGCTTTCTACGGCTGATTAAATATTTCTTGATTTCAGCTTCTCACATGTTAAATGTTTCCCTCGGTGTATTAAATCACTGTAAGCACGGTGTAAAGTATTAAGCTCTGGATGGCTCTAATGGAAATTTCTCACTAGTTTCCGATGCTTTCAACCCAACAATTAAGTGACGGATTTAAAACCCAAATGAATCTTTAATAGAAACAAAATGAAATAATTAGTCGCAGTCGTGTGTAAAGTAGTTGTTTCATTGAAATTAAATAGTGGTGTTATATTGAGAGTATGTTATATATAAACAGATTCAGCATATGAACAACAAAGTGGAATTTGAAGGCATAAGACGTGATTTTTGGTACTGGAAGTCTTCTGAATAGGACCGACCAATCAGCTTTGACTGAATGCAGGTGAATAATTTCTACAAACAGACATTGGCTGAAATAATGTCTTTAATCATTGGGCTTATTCTGATGTTGATTTATCTTTTTCAATTTTATCTGCTTTCATGGTTGGACTGCAAACGGTAACAGGAAGTCTTGACCAGAAACTTCAGCTGTTACACCCAAACCTGATTCCACTTTTACTTTAGTGCTAGTACGTCTACGGCTCTGCTGGTTTTTTTTGTTTGTTTTAAAACTCTGTAAGTTGAATATATTTTGTTTTTTGGTCTGGTTTTGTTTTAGTTCTGACACCTGGTTAAATTTGTGTTTCAATGCAATTTTGACTTCGCATTTTGGTTCAAGGGTTAAGGAACAACTTTTCAAGCTTTGACCAACAGTGAAACAAATCTGCAGAGATCCAGAGAAATCACAACTCTGCACGACTCAAATTTTTTTTTTAAGATTATTTTTGAGCTTTTTATCTTTTTTGACAGTTTGGCAGCAAAGAGGGAGCGAGTGCATGGTAAGAAATGCAGCAAAGGGCTGCAGGCCGGATTCGACCCCTGGCTGCTGCCCCACAGCCATAAGTCATACAGGCATCTGCTCAACCAGTGAGCTAAACTGGTGCCTGTATCTGTCAATTCTTTCTATTCGTTTTAAGGAAAACCATAAACCGTAGAAACTACCTTGATTTTTTTTTTCTAAAGTAAAGATTAGAGGAAATTATTGGAATAAATTAGAAACAAATAATAAATCTGGGATATTAACTGCAGCAGCATCTTAATTTTCTTGGGTAGCTTGTTAATAATTTTTCTACAAAACGAACTTGACACCTTCCGTGATTTGCAGCTGCGGGATGGAACGCATCATTTATCGTGTCTTGGCTTTGCGTTTGGAAGTCTGGTTCTCTCTCGTCTATTTTGGTGCATACAGCTTTTTGGGGGAGAAGGTTTTTAATGCGTGCGTGGACCGAAAAAGATAGAAGAGGATAATATTCACGTTCACGTTCATCTCCGCCCGCACCATTAAAAACCCCTACACATGAACACAAACACGCACTCTTCTACCCACCCGGTAGGTTTCTCGTTATATCAATTTTTCACAAGGGTGCCCACGCGGTCCCAATAATCAGTGGCCTCCAGTCTGCTGCTTCTTCCACCTACAGTTTCCTGCGGAGGCAGCAGTACTGTACCGATAGCGCACCAAACCTCTGTCTTTGTCTGTGTGCAGGAGGGAGGGTGTGATCTATTTTTCATTTGTTGACTGGGTGTTTGCAGCTTCATCACTGTGAGGATGCAGTAGCTTTAGCTCTTATTAGCATTATTTTTAGAGGTAACTAAGACAAGTGCATCTCTGTCACTGCATTGTTCAGCTTGTGTGTGTGTTTGCTGCCCTGTGTATAAGATCCTCATCTCTCCTCTCTTGATGGTGATACATTATTAAAAGCTGCCCGCCTGAAGCTCCAGTTGATGCCGGGGTTTTTAAAATATTTTTTTTAACTCTTACCTGCCCTGCTGCTGTCACTTCCACTCAACACGCTGCTCATAAACAACACGGTAAACAGCTCTACTCCTGCCTCCCTTCATCCACATCCCTTCCACCTTGTCGCCCCCGCTTCGTGGGATGTTTAGCAGACAGCAGCTGATCTCCAGGCTGCGGGGGGGGCAGGATAGGATGAGGATCAGCAACCCTGAACCACTTTTCCAAAAAACTGATGGCGCACTGCGTAAAATGTAAACATGAAGAGAAAATAATGATTTTAAAATATTTATTTTTAGGTTAAAAAAACGTATTTGTTCAGATATAAATGGGGTTTGCAGAAGTAAAAACTGGGAAGGAGTCTCTGCTTTGACTCTTGAGGGCAAACAGTCCCAGCAATTAAAACATAGCATTTCTCTAAGTAATATGCAAATAACAGCCACGTATCTGTGGTACGCAATATAACTGAAGGAGTCAGAAAATCAGAAGGAATCTCTGTAAGGGACAAGTCTGTGCAAGCACTGGGACGGCTTTACGTTTGTAACCTGATTCTGCGGCTCACTCAAAAACCAGTAACACAGTCTGTTTCTGGATCTTTTCCTTGTTATTCGTTTTATTTGCATAGTAAACTTTTACTTTGCATGTGTGGATGCAGCAGCACAGTTGACCTCCCTGTGCCCCGGTGCAGCCACCGTTAATGCTAAAGGGTTCTCTGCTATTCAGATGAGGTTTGGTTTGGGTTTTTTTTTCCATAAAATGACTTACTTATTACAGCAAGACATTTTACATACATCACAGCATCTGTATTAAGAGTTTATGTCCAGCCCGTAGCCCAGACCCACTGAAAACATTTATTAGGGAAAAAAAAATAGATCAAAGGAGGCAGTGAGATATTAAATAGTCAACATTTTGCATCTAGATGACTAAAAGCATTTACCTTTATGAACTACATTCATCTCGTCAACTTCTAAATGCGTACAGAGACTGCTTTTAAAGAAAACAATCGAGTCCAGTCTTTACAATTTTGTAAAATTCGTTTGTTATGAAATATTTCTACTTCATCATAAAAATAGGCTTATTTTATGTTAGTGTTCACCTGAGGCAGATCATTTTTAAAATGTATATACATAAATAAAATTATATACATTTACATAATATATATGTAAATTTATAATACATTTATAACACATGCATTCAGTACATTACTTTCTTTTAAATTTCCTAATTTAAAAAAAAGCTATATATCTCGTAGCCTTGCACTCAACGATCCTAGTGGTCTATCACACTTGGGGCTTGCTACCCAATCTCAGGTGGGAGTGATGATATCTCCCCCCTGACCTGTCGTCCTGGCTCCCCCTTGCCATAGCATGTGTGTGCAGTAGGCTCGCATGGGGGGGGTCTAGCCTTAGGACCCTTACTGGATACAGATGCCCCAGGCGGGAATCAATTTTGTGACGCTCTAGAGGCGTGTAGTCTTACCACTATGCTATCTATCTATCTATATATATATATAGTCCAATGATTAAAGACTGAAATTTGCTTAAATTTTTGGAAACCTCAAATATTTAACTGGTGTATCAATATTAACGTGCCAATAACCATAATTAAAATAATCAGTCCTAAAAAGAATGAAACGTGTTGCACACGCAGTATCACGCTATGCAGTTGAAAGGTTTATTTTCAAAGACCTGACTTAACGGCAACAGAGGAAACTGAACCTTCTTCAAGTATAAACTAAGAATCCGTCCAGAAATTTGATCTCAGAAATCAAGCAGAAAAACACTTTAAAGAAATTTTAACCCGCATTAGATTTTAGATTCGATTTTTGTCCCGAGTCTTTATGCTCTCTCCCTCTTCATCGGTGTTAGGTGTTCCCATCATTCTCTCTGTGTCTGTGCTTTTGTGTTGATTAGATTTGATAAAGTGAGAGGGAGCTAATGCGAGGAAGGGAGCGGGAGTGGCAGTCGCCTCGCGCTGAGCTGACTGGTGATGATGATTGACTGCAGGGTAATGGGACACTCAGTGCGATTGGGGATTCCTCTGCGCTTCCTCATCTTTTGTTCGGTCACTCAGGAAGCACAAGCTGTACTTCCTTCGAGTCGTTTCAGTCTCAGTTCTGCATTCAGATTGGCTCACCCTGCTCGAGACCGCCGGCAGGCTGTTTTCACGGGTGTGTCCGCGATGATAAAGAATGTGTCACGCACTGATGACAACCCTTATGGACACTTATTGCACCGGTCAGCTGCTGAGGACAGCAAAAACTCAGTTTCTCCTCTGGAGGAGACAAAGATGAGATCGACAGACTGCCTTTAAAGGTGACGGCGAGTTCTGCACAGCTCATGCATCTGCCAGCTGTTGTTATGAGTATTGTACGAGGGGATGCCCATGTTTAATAATAGCGTCATTGTCAAATGAAGCCATTCAGGGAGCGATCAGGATTCTGTAGAAGAGAAAATATTGTTGCCTGTACATCTGTCATTTAAACTATAATTACATAAAAGAACAAACCGGGCGTTTATCAGAGTTGAAATGGTTCCCTATTTGGCTGCAGACGGCTTTATTTCCTACAGCTGGTGCAACTGGCATGATTTCAGCCTTTCTGTCTATTAATCCTGCTCTAATCAGAGGGAACCAAATTAAAAGACTGTAAGGAGAAGCTACGTACAGCACAGCTGAAATACTAATTTCATTAATCTGCTAAGTACTTTGTTGATTAATCTTTTTTTGCAAGTAAAGTAATAGTAATTAAAAAAGATGTTTATGTTGCCAATTTTTCCTTAAAAACAGTTCAGGAACCCATATTGTTGGAATTGGTATCAAATGAGACACAACTGAGAGCAGATTTCTAAATATTTTATGAGGAAATAAAGTAAATTGTGGATTTTGTCTGTTATCTAATCAATCAAAGGACAGATAAGCTTTGATTTCTACCGTATATGCCTGTTTTATCTCTCACTTAATGCTGACAATCCTTTCTTAATAATTTTTGCCAATAAATTGATTTCTTGGCCCCCTGAGCCAAATGTGAAACTGCCAGATTTCTTTTAAAAGCTGCACAAGACAAACAAAAGCAGGAACATTATCTAAACAGCAAATGTCTTACCCACAGTTACCTGAATAGGTTCAATGCTTTAGTGCTGTTTCGAAGCAGGACTGCAATAAATTGTTTTTAATCTCAGTCAATCTACTGTTTCTTTTAAATTGTTATTAATTCATGAATTCATTTACCTTTTTTAATATTATTTAGTTAATGATCTGTAAACAAAGCAGAGAAAACCAGCTGGAGGAAGGGAATGTGGAGTACCATATATTCCTTAATAAATGACTTAATTATGCATAAATGATCAGTGTGCTTTATTTGCTAATTAGCGTATGGTTGCTCAACTAATTATCACCATCGATTGCCCATTTTTACGGAGTTGGAAAATGTCCTCGTCTGTGAGTGAGCGCATGCATCAGTTAGTGTGAGGGTGTCTTTGATGGGTGTTTGATGGTAGCGTGTGAGTGAGTGTTTGCACAGAGCCGGGTGGGTACAGCAGGCTGGTGGAGGTGCTCGAGTTACATAATCCCAAACTCCCTCCCGCGCAGTGACAGCGAAGAGGGGGGCAGCTGCCGAATCCCATCTTGTCATCTCCGCTCTCCTTCTCCTCTTCCTCTCCTCTTTCCCGTTTGATCCAGCAATAAGCGCCCGCTGTCCTCCTGCTTCCTGCTATCATCCACACATCAGCTTCAGGCACTTCAGTCCACCTATCTGGATCGAACTATCACGGACACGACACCAACCTTTTCCACAGAATTTGTTTTAATTTAGTACCTCAGACGTGATTAAAAAGACGGCTCAAACTATGGTCCAGCAGCAGTTTTCGGGCTTCTCGTTGGTGTGCTGGTGTAGTGTCGCGCATACTGATGACACCTCAAACCCCTCGCAGATGCTGTTTTTGTGAAAAACAATTATCCCCCTCCCCACACGCACACATCTTTGATGCTATAACAGGGGAAGCTGAAGCCAAACTGTTGGGGCCATCTGAAACACGTGAATTTTGTGCATATGGCTGCCATGAAACGCTGCCACAGTGCTGTCGATGGCCGCCATTTGGCTCGGCGAGGCCCAGCAGGGAAGGCTGTTGAGTAAAATATGAATTTTTACAAGCTGGCAGTGACGGGAGGAGGGTGTATGAGCCTGGTGGTTATTTGTTGGCCAACAGGCAGAGGGACTCTCAGCGGGGATCCAGTGCCAGGGAGATGCAGTTGTGATGCTGCTCGATGTAGGGTGAAATGTAATATTATTATTATCCATTAGGAGGGTGGGGATCTAGTTTGACATAGGTTGTTTTTTTTTAGAAGTTTAGATCATGTTTAGATCTGCAGCTCATCTGTTTGGATGGGCTTCCCCTCCTACCCAACACTCCTCCCCCCCCCCACCATAAGTGCAAGGTTGTAAACTCACATCAGGTGGGCGCTGGTATCGAAAGGTGTGAACGTTTTCTTTGCCGTTACGTCATCTTTGCCCTGGGGGTAACGGTAATCATATTTCCTAGTCATCGTAGACAGCACAGAGAGAGGAGTGGGCTGGAAGATGTCGAGCGGGGGGGGGGCATTAAAGATTCGTGGTTGTCATGACAGCAACCAGAGAGGAGACTGACTCCCTCGCCCACTAACCTCAGCCTAATTGACATGCACCCGCCCACTCGGGCCTCTCCCAGCCTGATCATATCCTGAGATATCACGTTTTATAGATCAAAGATCAGGAGTCGGCACCCTCGAGACTGAGGGCGAACTTCCATCTGCGTTTCGCTGCTGTCCTGTTGTTTCATTTGTAGGAGAACAGAACAACCTGTACATCTCTTTACAGTCATCGGCTGCACATCAGACTCCTTTGTGATTTAAGTAAGACAAAGTACCACTGCATGTTTAAGTTGCATATCGATCCATGGTCCACTAAATTATTAAAGCCTCTTGCTTACAGTACAGTCTACTTAAGCGCACCAAACTCCCAGGGCAGCAGCCAAATGTGCTTTGTAAGGGCGATGATCTTTTTTTTTGTGTTTAATGGTTAGAAGGAGCCAAAAGAATTGGAGTATGTACAGCACAGTGTTTTTAAAAAGCAGTTCAAGGATCCTACAAATAGTTTTTCTTCCCTTCTATGCTCTGTTTAAAACCACACTTGTAAGCAGTTGCCCTATAAGTGGCTCTGTCTGACTTTAATGTCCTCAAACTGTGTTGTTTTTTTGTTTTTCTCGCTTCCTTCAAATTTTGTGGTCATGTTACACAATGCAGCGCTCTGCTTTTCATCACCACTAACATTTTGTATGGATTCCTTTGTGCTGTTTTTGCTGAGGTTATGGTACAATTACACCAATTTTTTCTTTTAGATGGCACTGGGATGGTCGCAAAGCCCACATGTAGCCCTCACCCACACTACCTCAGCAACCCCAGCAGCCATAATGAGGCAAATATGAGCAACCCCATAATAATTCCCTGCTTGTTTAATAATTCGGGCGCTCTGAGTAGAATATTTTTCTCGTCCTTATTGAGGGTAGTGCTGCCTCGCCCCTTTCCATTCACCCACGCTGGGGTTTCCTGATCTTTTCCATGCTCCAGAGCTCGACTTCATGGGTGTCATTCAGCGCGAGGGGGTCGTGTTTGCAGCTTGTTATGTAAGAAGAAGAATATGCTCTATGATAGCTTACACTGCGCTCTCCTAACATACACAACCACTAATAAGATTTTTGGTGGGCAGTAATCACTTACGCCCTTGTTTGCCAGCGCGCTCTAATATGAGACATATGTATATCACGCTGTGTAGACTATGAAGCATATGCTCTCTGAAGTCTACCTCGGAACCTCCCGACCACTAAAATAAGCATTTATTATCTCAAATTGGTTTGCAGCAGCACAGATATTTACACAAGGAAGCCGTGAGGGTGAGCCGTGGTAGCCATGACTCTGAGGGAAGCTTCGGGATCCTCTCTGTTTGGAGAAATACCGTGCCGCCTTTGGATGCCAAGGGCGTTCACGTGGTCATTTATATGTAAACAAATGCGTACCTCTGTCTTTGCTCTCTTTCTATCTACCATTTTGTTAAAGATGTGCAGATAAACAAACGCTCTACCCTCTCCTCGTGTGCCTCGGTTGCTGTGTTTCTGCTGGCAGGGTGCCTTTGTTTTGCTCTACAGCAGCGCAGGGGTGGGGACGCATTATGTAATTCGCGGCGTGTGCCTGGGATATAGAGAGGGAGAGAGACTGAGAAGGGTGTGACTATAGTAACACAAACACACAGAGATGATGACAGAATCCCTGACCTCCTCTGTGGCCTGCTTGTGTCCTCCCCTCTGAGTATTCCCGGCATTGGACTGTAAATTTGGGAACCACAGAGGAACATCCTCTTTCACTCTCCATTAACATTTGTGCAAAATTACTCCCACCGGTCCTCAAGGACTCCGCTTGCACTCTAATGTCAGAAGCAGGGCATAGAAGTCTTTGTGGGTTTGTTTTTCCATCCAGTTTCCATGGATGGTTTGGGAAGGCACGGACATGCTACAGTAGTGGCCAGGCTCTGGTATTGTGTGTTGCATGCAGAATTTTACATTTTGCTTATAGAAGCCTGCAAAAAAAAAGTCAAATTACTGCAGTATCCAGGAAACAAAGCTGTCAAAACAGCTCAGAATATGTTTTGCATAATAGAAAGTGAGGAAAAGAAGAAAGAGCTGCTAATGGTCCATCAGATTTCCTGAAAGTAATGAGTTTGCACTTTCATTTTTCATATGAATTTTTTTATTGTTATGGTTTTAATGAATAAATATGTCTGCCTGTTGCTTGAACTTGGAGAAGAAGTCAGAGTTTTGAACATAAATTAGAAATAATGAGTGCTGGACACGTACTTTCATATTCTGTATCCTTCCTCACTCCCACAGCCAGTGGCAGTGACCCTGCAGGAGCAGGAAACCAGAGGATTTAACTCATCTCTTTGCCTCTATTCCACTGTGTATAACCCACTCACGCCACAACGAGCCAGTCTATATAATTAATATTGATTACAGTACTGCGTCACCTCCCACACATCCATATGGGTCATACAAAAACAGGTTCTTAACCTGCTGGATGTGGGTGATATGCTGTGACATATACAGTGGGGCAAAAAAGTATTTAGTCAGCCACCGATTGTGCAAGTTCCCCCACTTAAAATGATGACAGAGGTCAGTAATTTGCACCAGAGGTACACTTCAACTGTGAGAGACAGAATGTGAAAAAAAAATCCACGAATTCACATGGTAGGATTTGTAAAGAATTTATTCGTAAATCAGGGTGGAAAATAAGTATTTGGTCACCTCAAACAAGGAAAATCTCTGGCTCTCACAGACCTGTAACGTCCTCTGTAAGAAGCTTTTCTGTCCCCCACTCGTTACCTGTATGAATGGCACCTGTTTGAACTCATCATCTGTATAAAAGACACCTGTCCACAGCCTCAAACAGTCAGACTCCAAACTCCGCCATGGCCAAGACCAAAGAGCTTTCGAAGGACACCAGGAAAAGTATTGTAGACCTGCACCAGACTGGGAAGAGTGAATCTACAATAGGCAAGCAGCTTGGTGTGAAAAAATCAACTGTGGGAGCAATCATCAGAAAATGGAAGACATACAAGACCACTGATAATCTCCCTCGATCTGGGGCTCCACGCAAGATCTCATCCCGTGGGGTCAAAATGATCATGAGAACGGTGAGCAAAGATCCCAGAACCACACGGGGGGACCTGGTGAATGACCTGCAGAGAGCTGGGACCAAAGTAACAAAGGTCACCATCAGTAACACACTACAACGGCAGGGAATCAAATCCCGCAGTGCCAGACGTGTTCCGCTGCTGAAGCCAGTGCATGTCCAGGCCCGTCTGAAGTTTGCCAGAGAGCACATGGATGATACAGCAGAGGATTGGGAGAATGTCATGTGGTCAGATGAAGCCAAAGTAGAACTTTTTGGTATAAACTCAACTCGTCGTGTTTGGAGGAAGAAGAATACTGAGTTGCATCCCAAGAACACCATACCTACTGTGAAGCATGGGGGTGGAAACATCATGCTATGGGGCTGTTTCTCTGCCAAGGGGACAGGACGACTGATCCGTGTTAAGGACAGAATGAATGGGGCCATGTATCGTGAGATTTTGAGCCAAAACCTCCTTCCATCAGTGAGAACTTTGAAGATGAAACGAGGCTGGGTCTTCCAACATGACAATGATCCAAAACACACCGCCCGGGCAACAAAGGAATGGCTCCGTAAGAAGCATTTGAAAGTCCTGGAGTGGCCTAGCCAGTCTCCAGACCTCAACCTCATAGAAAATCTGTGGCGGGAGTTGAAAGTCCGTGTTGCTCGGCGACAGCCCCAAAACATCACTGCTCTCGAGAAGATCTGCATGGAGGAATGGGCCAAAATACCAGCTACTGTGTGTGCAAACCTGGTAAAGACCTATAGTAAACGTTTGACCTCTGTTATTGCCAACAAAGGTTATGTTACAAAGTATTGAGTTGTATTTTTGTTATTGACCAAATACTTATTTTCCACCCTGATTTATGAATAAATTCTTTACAAATCCTACCATGTGGATTCATGGATTTTTTTTTCTTCACATTCTGTCTCTCACAGTTGAAGTGTACCTCTGGTGCAAATTACTGACCTCTGTCATCATTTTAGGTGGGGGAACTTGCACAATCGGTGGCTGACTAAATACTTTTTTGCCCCACTGTAGAAGAGCTGAATTGAATACTCTTGTGCCCCCCGAGGGGCGTAAACTGCAGTTAAATATGCAAATTGATCTGTGGGTTAGAGCGCACACTGTGATAATGACAACGAACCCACCTTATAGACTTGTTTGCAAACTTAATCTGTGTATCAAACACCCTCGTACTGCTCTTTTCTGTAAGTGGGTGTGCCTGCGTGATTGTGTTTTTGTGTGCGCCCCCCTTCATATGATTACAGTAGTTTCCATAATGGAATAGTGCACTCTCTCTGCTATGGAAGAATGTCTGTTTTTCATTTGAAAGACCTTCATCCTGCTGCAGCCGTGTGGGAAGCATCCCCAGAATCATTAGTTCATTCTGCACTGCCTCGACTGTCGAGCGCGCTGCTCTGTGCTGAAAATGGTTTCTGTTCTTGTGTTGCAGATAAAATCGAGGAGGCACAGAAAGAGCTTAAAGACCCCAAAGGCTCACAGAAAGGTAAGAGATCTCTTATCAAAACTTGCAATTTCCAGAGAACTGCGAGGAAAGCTCTCTCTTTCATTTTTAATGTAGAATATCTTCTCTTTCACCACCTCAGGGTTTAAAGTGAATTAAATAAGTAATTTAACCTAAAATAAAGCACAAGCAAAAAGCGCAAAATAAATGCAAAATCACTGATGTGGAAAGGAAAGATTATTACATCGGTCACATCAGTGAGGCACGGCAAGCACATTTCACCCAGAGGAAACCCAAAGTGCTTCAGGGTACGCGGGCAAAAACACTGAAAAAAATTATAATAAAAAAGTAAAAACAACAGTGATTTACTGTTATTAATATGAATAAATCCTGCATTTAAACAGGCAGACTCATTAAGGTTTTTATGGTAATAAAGTGCTTGAACTCGTGTTTATTGTAAGAGGTACAGCTAATGTTAGAAAGGCTTGCAAACCTGATATAAGTACTGTATTTAAAGGTAAAAAGAGAGCAGAGGTAACTGCCCTTATAAACATCATGTGTGGGGTTTTTTTTATTTTTATTTTAGTGAAGACTGATGCATTTATCATGTCTTCTGAGCATGAAAGCAGATATTAGTGGCAGATGTTTATGTGGTTGCACAAAAATGTCCCATTTAAATTTTAAGGTTTTCTTTAAAAGCAATTAGATATTTAACTACCAAGTACTGTAGAGCTGTTGATGCTTCCAGGTTGGTGTGAACTTGTAATTTCTACCTGGTCTCCAGTGAAATGTGTGATTTATACTTCTGCAGTGAATCTATGTAGAGCCTACGACATAGCCTTTCACAGGTGTGTGACGCTGTTGCCAAATTCAGCCCCTAAACCACGATGGGCTGCCAGCAATCTGGTGGATGGAGTTTATTTATTTTTTTGTTCACGATCCATTCATAATCATGTGATAATGCTGCAGTTAAATTGAAATAAAAAAAAAAAAAAAATTATTATTATCCGTCTCTTCTAAAGATGAACCCGGCAATTAAATTGGAGAATTGCGTCATCTACTAATCAGAAGATCAGGGTTTGATCCACAGCTCCTGTAGCCCTCTGTGTTGATTTTCTTTGGGCAAGATGGTGTTAGAGCGTGTACGTAAAGGGTAAAAAGGGCTCAACGGCAAAGAAGAGTGCGCTGTGTGCGCTTAAGAGGACTTTAAGTGCTCAGTAAGAGTAGAAAAGTGCTATATAAGGACCAGTGTATTTACCATAAAATGTTTCCTTTGTTTTGATCTGTGTGCATAAATTCTCAGTAATCTTTCCATTGTGCCCCGACTGAACACACGAACAGTTTCTTTGATAAGTGGACTGTTGTGTAACTACATTGAAATAGAAAAGCCAGTTTGACTAAGCTGTGCCTGAGAATCAGCCTGCTGTGCATTTTCCTTTTAATGACACTCAACCTTTGATTGAATCATCCACTGTAAATGGGATTGGGTGGTGATTCTAAACAGGGTATAAATATCTCAGTCCACCTCTTAAAGTACAGCAGGTAGTTTTATCACTGCCAGTAAGTCAACGGGTAATCTCTTTGGCAACCTGCCTTATGAAGAAGTATGTCAATTGCCCTTGGTCTAGATAACTAAAGGATCGCCTTTATTTTACATTAAATATATTATTTTAATGCAGTTACAGGAACATAAGAGTGTTTAGAAATGAGGAGAAGGTTAACAAAAAGGGCTTCTTTTATCTCAGTGACTGTTAATGATGGAAAACTTGTGGTGAAGTCACGTCCCTTTTTTGAGAACTGGTTTGTGTAGTTTGGATGAATAAATATTGCCTTTCCCATGTCTTTTAGCTACAGTTTGTACAAAGATTGTTTTTAAGCATCAATTAGAAAAGGTTATTTTAAAAAACAGGGTTTGTTCAGAAGACCTTGTTATATTGATTGCATGGCAGTTTTAAAGCCTCTCTAGTTGCATGGAGAATGGATTTACTTATGTAAAGGGAAGCCCTTGAAAGAACCCTGAAGTCATCTTGGGAAATACCTACACAGGCCAGGAAACTGACAGGCTGTGACACTGCTACTCTTGTGCAACATGCCCATGAAAACACTTGCCTCAGTCATTATTATGGGACACCATTGCATGGGTGTGCCCTTTTTAAAACAGTGCACCTATTATTATAAGAATGCAGCTCAGTAAGCACGCAGATGTACTTTGTTATACGCTAGTTATTTGCACCATTTTCTGATCAGCCGAGCCTTCATAGGTCAACATTTCTTATCAACAAGGGCAAGAAGTGACTGTTACTTGCATAATAAAGCGTGGGTCTCTGTGGTATTAGTCACACAGCTAACGAGTGCGAGGGCGAAGTATCTTCACTGTAGTATACGTCTATCATTATCTAAATAAAACAAATTATCGATAAGCTGATGGAAAACAAAGTAGGCTGCAGAGAAAGCTTTTACAACTGGAATGTTGAAGCTCTCAAAAAGCTGTTTAAGACATATTTTTATATATAACAACCACAAATGTTATGTATTCGTTTTACAGTTGGATTAAAATGATAACACATGTACATGTAAATGTGCAGTATGATCCAGAATAGTGTCACTATTTGTCACTGGAGATAACACAGCTTATATAGTACAGAATTAATAGTAAAAGTAGTTAATTTATTTAAATAGTGGGAAATAAAGCAAAAACAGAACAGTCAGTAATTTTAATAGACTGCAGTCTACTTGTTTTATTGTTTCCAGTTGGAAGATGGTGCTGGTATTGAGATTAAAGTGTGTTTCAAACATTCTTCATGCGCTATAAAGGGGTAAAACAGAAGCACTGTAGTGTGTGAGCTGTTGATCTTTTTCTTTTCCTGTGTGCATTTTTGTTTTAGTTTCATGGAACAAGAAGAGTTAGTTATACGAAAAATATGATTTTCAAAATGGCATTAGAGTTATTTCCTGTGTCCAATAGAGATTACATTTAAACTCATTTTATAAGCCAAGGTTGTCAGCAGTAGAAGTTAATTTTTTCAATAATGTCATTTGTGCTAACTCTTTGTGGTAGCACTGGAAGAGAGGAGATGAAGGAAATGGTTATTATACCACCTTAATTATTGTCTCTGTCTCCACAGGGCTATCTGACAGCAGTCGAAGAAATGCGGACAGCATAAAGGGTCTTAAGAGGAAGAAGGTTGTTGCAGAGAATCAGCTAAAGAAAATTCCAAAATCTCCAGTGAAGAAGCCCCTGCAGTCAAAAACATCTGCTGAATCTGCTCTCCGAGGATCTTCGTCCAAGGAAACTCCGCATTCTTGCTCCTCCTCCTCCAACAGTCCTTCCCACAATCTTTCAACATCGCCCAGTGGAGAAAGTGACCAAAAGTATGCTCAACCAGTTGCAGCGTCCCCTGACAAGGGGTCATTTTCTGCTGAGGCTGAAAGGCTGAAGCAGGAAAAATCATCTTCTAGGCCACCATCGCTTGAGCTCACAGCTGGTGAGGAGGACACTCTGATTACTGCTAAAGGAACTCTAAAGCCTAAAGAAAGCAAAAGCCAAGACTCCAGCTTTGACGGAGATCCTTACGCCAACAGCGCTCCACTTGATGTTCTACTTAAGGCCATGGAGCCTGATTTTAGCACACTGGCTGAGAGGAAAGCCTCGATGCAGGTCACAGCCATCGGTAAAGCCAGTGGTGAAATCACAGCAATGCCAGGTGTCAATGTTGGTCTCCAGACCCAACCTTCCCATATGCAGACCTATTATATTGACAAACAGGGCAATGTCATTGGCATTGCAGCGCCAATACAGGGAAATCTACAAACAGGTCCACAGGGTACCGCTCCCCTTGCTACACCGCATTTTATGCCCGTTGCTTCCAATCCAGAAAATCCTAGCTTGCACATAAACTTTAATGCAGGACCATCTACTATAACTCATGCTCCTGTTCCCTCTGGCTCAAGTGCTTTGCCACAAAGCCAACCACCAGTTGTGCACACATGCCAGTCCCTCTCAGCCAGTGTTCCCAGCAGTATTCAGGTCCCAGTTACACCAGGCAGCAACCAAGTTCAGATGACCACTGTTATGACCTTTGGTGCTGAACAGGTTTCCAAAGACCAAAAGCCTAAAAAACCAGGAAAGTACGTTTGTGAATACTGCAACCGGGCATGTGCAAAACCCAGTGTGCTGCTCAAACACATCAGGTCTCACACAGGAGAAAGGCCATATCCCTGTGTTACTTGTGGCTTCTCATTCAAAACCAAGAGCAACTTGTACAAACACAAGAAATCACATGCTCATGCCATAAAACTGGGTCTCATTGCACGCTCCGAATCAGGAGGTGGATCGCTATCTCAAGAGTCTGACAAAACCACAGGAACACATTCAGAGGCAGAGGAGAGTGGAGACAGCGATGAGGAAGGTAGCACTGCCGACTTAGACCCCGACTCGTCACAAAGCAGCGTGGCTGCTTTGTCTGAAAACAGTTTACTGAGTGCAGGTGGAACACAAGCCAACCATGGGGAAGTGGACTTATCCGGTGTTTCTGACTCAGTCAAATCATCCCCAGCTCAGAGAGCTCACGAGCCTAAAGTAACAGCTGCACTCCCAAAAGTTGTTGTGTACCCAGTTAATGTCTCCCCTCTGAGGGCGGATAGTCCGAGAGTTACAGGAGCAGCACCTGAGCAAGCTGCTGCACAACGACAACGAGACTTCCAGACTGCCAGTCTGAGATCAAATATCACAGTCTTGTCATCTCTGAAAGGGGTGGATGGTGCAAATCCCTTACTAGAAACCGTCAGTGAAGATGAAGACCAACACTGCAAGTCTCCACTGTTAAGTGGGCACGCTCAGCTTCAGCGGCAACAAGCAACAGACTTTTCTCAGCAGCAACAGCCTAAGTGTCTACTTAGTCCACGTAGTTTGGGAAGCACTGATTCAGGTTACTTCTCACGTTCTGAAAGTGCTGATCAGGCCATGAGTCCACCCAGTCCATTTGTAAAGATAACTCCACCAGTAGATGTTGATATTGCCAAGAACACTCTTCCTAATGTCCCTCCTGTGGTTGCCTCAGTCATGCATGTAGCACATGAGCAGAGACCAAGGGCGATAGACGGACAAATGCGTCCACGATTAGAAGCCAGTGCACGCTCTTTAGAAGAACGAATTACAAAGTTGATATCTGATAATGAGATAGTAGTTGACAACAAGCAGCTGGACAGTGTAAAGCCAAGGAGGACCTCTCTTTCAAGGAGAGGTAGCATAGACTCCCCGAAGTCATACATATTTAAAGACTCTTTTCAGTTTGATCTTAAACCAATGGGAAGAAGGTCAAGTTCCAGCTCAGACATCCCCAAATCTCCATTCACTCCCACAGATAAATCAAAGCCAGTATTTCTTCTTTCTGTACCCCCCCAATACCCACCGATGGATTGTTTGCCAATAACAAGGAGCAACTCTATGCCTACTACACCAGGACACACTGCTCTTCCCCTTAATGTTGCTGCTGTCCCCCATCCTTTGCGCAGCAGCCAGTCATGTGATGACAAAATTAGTGCACTAAATGACGATGTATTTTCATCAGCTCCATCAACCCCAAATCCTGCAATGCATTCTCGTACCTTGGTCAGACAAATAGCAGTAGAGGACTTTTCCCACAATGAGAGACATGGTCTCCCCTCTGTTCGCTCCATGGATGAGGGCTATATCGGACAAAGCAATTCTGCAGAGCACATGCAAAGAAGCAGGTCTTTTGAACACAGTCAGGAAAGAAACAGAAAACCTCAGCAGACTAAAGGCACGATGTATGAGTGTGAAACGTGTCGTAACCGGTACAGAAAGTTAGAGAACTTTGAAACTCACAAGAAATTCTACTGCTCTGAACTTCATGGTCCAAAAAACAAACCAATGGCTGCCAAAGAAACTGACCAAGATGTTTTTCATGTTAATTTACAGCAGCCCATAGCAGGAGCAACCACAACTGGGCCAGGGGTACTTGATCAACAGACATCATTCAGGAAGAGGAGGAAAATGAAAAGTGTTGGTGATGAGGATGATCAGTCTCCAACTGATACTAGTGCACCTTGCTCTGTTAGTTTTGAGCTACCAGCAGTTCTGGCAAACAGGAATTTTCCTCACCATGCTGTAATAGTAGATATACAACCCAAAATCAACCAGCCAAAGCTACCTCAGATACAGCTTGTAGCAAGAGGCATTAATTCTCCAGATTCCAGACTTTCGCCAATACGAGAGACCCAGATCAGTACCCCTGCTAAAGGAGACTTGCAAAGGCAAGGCAGCGGCACTTCAGTCATCAGACACACCAACTCTCTCAGCAGACCCAATTCCTTTGAGACAGAGTCTATTGACAGGATCTCTCCTGTTGATAGCATGGAGAAGGATCCCCTGAACAAACCCAAATCAGATGTGGCATCTGGTGTCTTAACTGATGGTTACCATGAAACCATATCAAAACCTAAGAGCACAGATTATGGAAAACAAAGAAAGGAGCAGTGCACTGATAGGACAGTGGCACCAGTTGGTGAACACTCTACTCCTATCCATCAGTCTCGCCTTGTTCGTCAAAATAACATTCAAGTTCCTGAGATTTTAGTCACAGTGGAACCGGACAGAGAACATGAAACACAGACTGCTGAACCAGCAGATAAACCTGCAGATCAGTTCAGCTGGCCTCAGAGAAGTGAGAGTTTGTCAAAGCTCCCAGCAGAGAAACTTCCCCCTAAGAAGAAGAGAATTCGTCTGGCTCAAATGGATCATTCATCGGGCGAATCCAGTTTTGAATCGAGCCTCTCACGAAGCCTCAGCAGGGACAGCAGTCTTTCTCGTGGCTCCAGCATCTCAGCCTCTTTTGACAGAGATGAGCCATCTAGATCGGAGAGTCCTTCTCGAGGAGAGTGCGTTGGTAAAATTCCAGAGACTCAGTGTTTGCCAACAGCTTTCAACACCCTTGGTGTGCCTGGAATGATGAGGCGTGCCGCATCTGAACAGATCACATGTACTCAACCCTCTGTGGAGATTTCATGTGACTACCGCAGCAAATCCTTTGACTCTGGCAATGTATCTCCAAGTAGATCTCTGTCACCTGCTGGACAGCCAAAAAGTGGACAACTCTCCCAACTTTCCCAGGTGCCACTAATTGAAAGGAGACGGGGGCCATTAGTTCGGCAGATGTCTTTAAAAATTGGACCTGAAAGTCAGCAACCTGTTAGGAAAGCTGCCGCTCCTTTAGATAAACCTCTCATTGGAAATGTTAGCTCTTTCACTCAGAACAGACCCCAGCAGATTCACATTACTAGCAGGCGCGCAGTGCCTCAGCCCTTTGTCCTGCACACAGAAGAACCACCACTGCAAAAGAATGAGCAAATGGTGCAGAGCATTAATTTGGGTAGCCCAACTCAGCAGCCTCAAGTCCATGGCCTTCCACATCCTTGGCACCAAACATCAAGGGTTCAAATTTGCCAAAAGATACAACAACCACTAAACCAGATCTTGGTTTGTCGAGAGAACATCCAAAACAAACCAGCTGACACAGAAGAAAAAAAACATTTTGTGCCCAAATACCAACTACAGTGTCCAGCTCTGAGAACAGGCCAAACCTTTTCCTTCTCTGGCACACAGGGAGCTCAGATAGCCCTGCCAGTTTTAACAATACCAATTGCCAATCCGATTTTGAGCATTTCAAAATCATCTGATGTAATCCAAAATTTGTATGTAGCTCAACCCAGTCAACAGGCTGCAGACAGTAAAACACAGACGGTTGTTTTGTCGGGTGAACAGCGAAGAGAATCATTTGATCAAACCCAAGGAAGTGCTGTACCACTGCCACAGATCTTGATAACTCACGAGCAGATCCACCCTGCTCACTCTGTGCCCAATAAAAATAGTCTGTCGTCGACTCCCAGTGTGGAAAGTGATTTTCGTGTTGTAACAACTGCAAAGAAAGATAGGACTCAAGCTCAGACAGGAGGCCCTCATAACCGCACTGTAGAACAAACTCCTCTTGGGTCTTTACATTGCACGCAGAAACTGGCATCAGTAACACTATGCCCGCAGCAGGAACCCACTGCATCAAGCAAACGAATGTTGTCACCTGCAAACAGCTTGGACATCTACATGGAAAAGCACCAAAAACGAGCTAAAGATGAGCATGGTGTGGCCTGCCTCACCGATGGACGATCAGTCAATTATCTTAATTCCAAGATGTCGGAGGTGACCCGACAACGGAAGCTGACACTCGTTAGGCAGGTGTGCACAACTGAACCAGTGGACAGTCCCATTGAGACGGAGGCCCCACCTCTGCCCCAGGTTAAGTCAGATGGGGAGAAGGACTCAGAGGCTACTGATGATGTTAAACCTATGTCACCTGATGGTGCTGGGATAGAAAAAGATACAATAACTGTTATTCATGAAGAGACAGGCCCTATCCTGAATACTACACTTGGTAGCCAGGGAACCTCCATGCCAGCCAACAACAATCTGAAGCCTCAAGAAAAAGCTGAGGAACAGAGGTGGACTCCAGCCAAATCCCCAATTAGGCCCTCCAGTTTCCACGGTGGTCAAGTGAAATTGACCACATCTGTGTCTGTGGTTAACACAAAAGACAGCCACCGCCTGTCTTTCCCCAGCCTGAAGACCACCACCACTTTCACATGGTGTTTTTTGATGAAAAGGAAACCTCTCCATGTTCAACAGACCGACCTGAAGACTTCAGCATACGCTACCTGGACAGCCAAACCCAACAACCCTAACCCACTGGGGTTGCCTACCAAGGTGGTCATGTCTTTGTTTGACTCCAAGCAGAGCTCCAAGAAAATACACTACACATCAGCCATAAAAACAAGTGGGAAATCGGACATCTTGTCTTACTCAGGCAAGCTGAAGGATGTCATGCCCAGGGTAAGACTAACTTTCTGCAAAGTCTGAAATATCATAATGTTGTAATGATGACTTGTTTCTTGAGTCACATCCAAAAATATCATCTTTTTCCTGCAGTTGCCAGTAACCCAAAAGTCTGTATCAGTTGAAACCAAAAGTAAAGTGCAGCCAGAGACTCAAGCCAGCAACGATTCAGACAAGGACTTGGTCACTACAACAGAACCGAGGCGAATCAAAATATTTGATGGCGGGTATGAAACGGAACAATCTGATTATATTCAAAATGTTAGCAACATTATGTTAGATTTTGTGCTCATGGTTACATTTCAAACCCACAGGTACAAATCTAACGAGGAGTATGTTTATGTACGTGGCCGTGGGCGAGGTAAATACATCTGTGAGGAATGTGGGATTCGCTGCAAGAAGCCGAGCATGCTGCGCAAACACATCCGTACTCACTCTGATGTCCGGCCGTACCATTGTGTCCACTGCAATTTCTCCTTTAAGACGAAAGGTGAGTGTTAAAGCCATGTGATTATAGTTCGTACAATGCAGCTGTATAAGTCCCTTTTAAATGCAGTACATGCATGTATGATTTTTCATTTGCCTTGTCTTTTGATAATTAGTGCAGCCTCGTATAAACAGGAACAAATGTAGTTCTGTTAATGTCTTTAAAAGTTATAGCTCTTTCTCACGCCTGATTTTGCAATATCAAACTCTGTATCTGTAACACACAGGAACTGAAAGAATTTACTCTTTCCTTTTACAAGCTGTGAAATTAAAAATGTTATTCCACCATTTCTTAAACCAAGACAGTATGATTCACCATTCTTTATCGAACTTGCCTACCCACGCGACACTGCAGAACAGTACTTGGTGTCAGCAACCCACGTTCATTTAAAAATGTCTTTATCAGTTACTCACCCTTTACATAGAGCTTTCCCAAAGACCGCATACTCTTACATAAACTCCTTCTGTGCTATTGTTCAAGCTCTACCCACCCGTAAGACCTCATTGCCTCCCTTTTTGTTATAGGCAATCTGACCAAGCACATGAAATCCAAGGCCCACAGTAAGAAGTGCATGGAGATGGGGGTGCCTGACGGTCTAATTGACGATCAGGATGCTGAGGACTCTGGTACGGTGCTTTGCTCCTCGGGGTTTTCCTTGAGGGAATTGCACAAAAGCCATAACTTCTATAAGATGAACAGTTTGTCTGTAAAATATGAGTTTTGTATTACTACAGTTGCATATATAATATTGACTTAATTCAGATTTACTTATACAGTCAGCTTTGATTTCTAACAGCAGGATTGCCCTTCTTTTAATAGTTTAATGGCATGAAATATAAAACATGGAGTGTCCCTGCTTGTGCTCTGTTGCTATGTCGATCAATGGCTTTGCCACGGTCTAATTAGAAATTCTAAATGCAGCTTCTTCCTCTTAACTCAAAGCGCATGTGGGCGACATGCACAGCGTTTAGAAAGAGGAAATTGCTGCATCTAATTTTAGAAAAAAAGAGAGGGAGAGAGAGGCTGCCTGAAAACATTCTGTGGTCCAAGTCTCTAACAGCTTATTTGTTTTTCCTCCTCTGCCTGTGATGGAGCTCAGGGGCGTATGGTGGTGTAGGGTGTGAAACACTGCAGCAGCAGTACAAAACATCCACGAGTAGCGGGATTTTCAGTGCTGTTTTTTCTCACTTTAAGAAAGAAATCTTGGATGATAATCAAAGTTATTTAGTGAATGAGTTTTTTTTCTAGCTGTGATGACGTGTAAGTACAGCAGATTTCAGAGACAAGAATTCAATTTTTCTTCTCACGTATTTCCTCGGCAGGAGACCGCAGTCAGGTGAGCAGTGCTGACCGCCAAGATTCAGATGGAGATGACTCCGATGGTCCTGATGATGAGGAGAATGATGACAACGAGGAGGAAGAGGAGGACAGCCAGGCAGAGTCGGGACTCTCTACCAATCCTTCTGTGTCTGCAAGCCCGCAGCACATCTCTTCCAAAGAGGCTGACGTCCCTCCTAGCGCACTCCTAGCCCAGATGTCGATCAGCTCCATCTCCCTCCCTCTGTCCCAGCCTCCAGTTCCCGAATCCCACACAACATACTCCGAATCTGTCCCCATGATGAGCCCCGTGTTCCTGAGCAAGCATTCGGGGTCCTGCTGCAGTCAAATGGCTTTCCTTCACTCTCCTCCACCTGTTGCCACCACATCAGAGTCCTACACCTCAGACACAGAGTCGGTGCACATGATGAGCCCAGTGTCACCCTGCAGGCAGATGTCCATCGACTACCCAGACTTTGATGTGCCCCCTAGTCCCCCAGTGCAAGGCAAGGGCTCCAAAATAGGCCAGGTGAGACCCTTATTTTCTCACTGTGTCCCCCCCCCCATCCCTCCCTGTCTGCTTCCCTTCTTTCCTATCCATACCCTTACTTTGACTCCTGCATGCAAGGCACTTCCACAAAACTCCTCTGAATTCTCTGAGCAAAGGTGAATAATCCTATAGGTCTACTGGACTCATCCAGATATCTTCTAAACTTGGGTTTTGCCAAAATAATGTCAAGAAGTGACGATATTTTTTTTCCTTTCACAGGACACCTCTGCGTCTCCTGCTGTGGCAACCAGTGAGTCAAGTATACCAGTGGACCGGGGCACACAGACTTCCTCCTTTGGTTCTCAAGTTCCTTCACACTTCCCCCTACAGGGTGTATCACAAACACCGAGAGCAGAGACCCAGACTCACCTGTTCAGTCACCTGCCCCTGCACTCTCAGCAGCCATCTCGCTCCTCTTACAGTATGGTTCCAGTTGGGGGGATCCAGCTGGTCCCTGCTGGCCTGGCGGCTTATTCTACCTTTGTGCCAATCCAGGCGGGCCCCGTCCAGCTCACCATCCCAGCTTTGAGCGTCATTCATCGAAACACGAGCCCGTTGCCAGCTCCCAACACTCCACCCCAAACGGAGAGCTTGCCAACTCAGCCACTTGTGGTCCAGGAACCAATCAGCAGTGTTGTACCCTGCTTCCCTCTAGGGCAGGTTACTGGCCTGCAGGCTCAAACGATCCAGCCAGTGGGTCTGGAAACACTTAACCTCATGGGACTGACCAATACAGGCCTGGCATCCACACAGCTGCTGCCCCAGCAAGGCCTCACCCTCAATGCTGCCCTCGGAGTGCAGGTTTTAGCTGCCAACCCCACCTCCCAAAGCGGCACTGGGCCGCAGACACACGTCCCAGGCCTGCAAATAGTAAATATTGCCCTGCCTGCCATCATTCCTTCACTCAGCCCTCTGTCCACCCTCAGTCCCCTCCCCGGGTCCTCTGAGAGGCAGGGAAGCCCTGAAGCTTTGGGAACACAGCCACCTCATGGTGAACACAGGCTTGGTTCACCACCCACCCCTTTTAAGGTCAGCTCCTCTCCAGAACTGACCTCAGGCAGCAGGGCTAGCCCCGGAGGTAACAGTGGAGCAGAGCTCACACAGACTGTGGCGAGGGATGAACGAGAAAAATCCCTCCAGCAGAATCCATCACCAGCTCCTGAGAGTCAAGCAAGAAGCCGCAAACAGCCTGCAGCTGAAGGAGCTGGTGATCCTGCACCTCTACGACCGCCACCAGTGACCAGCTGGCAGAAGGTAGTTGAAGACTATAATGAGGCCTCCAGTGACGATGAAGACCGACTGGTCATTGCCACCTGAAACCCTCAAGTGGAAACACTTCTTCTCCTTTTGTAATTCTTGTCACTTTGTAAGACTGAAAACACTTTTCAGGGGTTTGTTTCTCAGCAAATCACCTTTCAAAGCACAGATGCTGACATTCATATTGTACGTGCGATGATGATGATGATGATGATGACCAATCATTTAATTTTTTTTCCAAATTGTCAGCTCCAGACAGTTTTTTTTCTTTTTTTTTTGTACATGTTGTATAGACAATTGTGCCTTTATGGAGTTTCTTGTTTAGGAATCTGTACATAATTCCTTATAAATTCAGTCAATGCTTGTGTTTAATTCAAAAAAATAAAAAAGAACCATAATACTGGATGATATCAATTTTATTCTGGAGGATTCGTCATTCGTAAATTTATGGAATTATAAATGTTGTACTTGTATATGTACATTTCTATGGATTATCGGGCAATGTTTCTGTGTACAGATGTTGTGTTCAACTATTTATTATAATCCATCTAGTGCCCATTATGACCCATAAGTCCATAGGTATGTGCATTATGGTAGCTTTACATTGCTGTATCAATATTCTTAACTGTATCAGTAAAAAAAATTGTTTATAAACCTTTAAACTGTCTTATACTTGATTGATTAAACACTTACTGCATTAAAAAGGAGGCTATTCGTCCCTCTGATCACCTGCAAACCTCACTCATTTCCAACAGTAAACATCAGTTTACAGGCTGTGCTTTTATATACTGGAAATTGATGGAAATGAGCCAGAAAAACACACTCCTGTCATTAAATGTAGACTTTAGTTTGCTTCTTTAATAAAAGCTACTTTCATCACAGCAGGTAGCTCCACATGTTTGATTTGGCAGATTTATTTATTTATTTAACACCTGATCCCACCCCAGAGGAATTTGGAGCCTTCACGTGTTAGGCAAATGTGTAAACCACTACACTATGGATGTATAGTTAATGAAGCCACATCAGAAATGCTCCAGTTAGTGAAAAATGGATCTTAACGTACACTTTACACTTCATGTTACCCTCATCTTACGGGTGACTCAGTTACATGAATTATTATTGGTCTTCTCAGACTTGTAGCCATTACTAGAGCAAGATTGTCATTAGACAATTTTTGTGTCAGACTTGTGAATCGGTTACAGGTGACAGGTGGAGTGTTTCAGTCTAACAATAAATAAATCAATTACATTTCCTGGAAATACTTTAAAGCTTATGTTTTAAAACAGAACTGGATTTGCAATGATAAGCTTGGTTTTTAGGGTTTTTTGACTTTATTTTAAAACTCGGAAAGTTTTGCAGACCAAACAGGAAAAGATCTGAAAGATGAATTAATGAGCGGCAAACTGTTTGTTACAACTGCAAATAAAATAACCCACTTGCCCAAAGGGATTTCATTACGAAATGAACACATTAAATGCGTGTCATTAATATCTGGTGCCCCAAAGCAATTACATCAAACTGCCATGTGAAGCACACATATTAATCTTAATAGTTTAAACCATGAAAATATGCTCTGCAGAGCCAAAAATGGAGCTTCTTAAATTACAAGTAGGTGGTTATGTTTGTTTTCAGTGTTCAGACTTTAGTTTCTTACCTCTCAGAAAGATGATGTTGCACACGTTTGCTTCAGCACTGTTCTGTGTTCTAACCTTTGCATAGACCTGAGCAGAATGAAAATCAGCATGCTCACTGGGCTGTGTTAAATGATGAAAAAATACTGCAACAATCTTGAACCATAGTTCAATCTTTTTTTTCTTTCTTTTTTTTTTTTTTAAATGTATCACTTACTACCACTCTTTAATGATAAACATTCCCTAAATATTGCAATTTGTTGATTTTAACGAGTAGAATTCGATCTAAACTTCGAATTGATTTATTTTATACAAATAAAAAAGTGACAATATGGAGAGCTCAAACATGGCAATCTGGCCTCAGTGAGGAAAACTTCCCTGTCGTCTTAAGAGGTTTTCAGTGATAACCTTGTTCTTCACCATTCAGAAAGGTGACTCATCCATCCACACTGAAGACTAATCCTCCCACCCCTCCTCCCTCAGGGCTGGCTGCTGTGGGTGAAGCTATAGCAAAGCAAACAGAGACCCCTAGAGGTCAAGATCTGCAACACTGATGAAGCGAAGAGCCAAAACAGAAGAAAACCTGGGCTGTTTCTAAAGGCTTAAGCACACCATGCATGATTTAAACTTGAGTGCCAAAATTTTTAATCCAAACCTTACAAATCTGCTCGTGGTGCAGCTCCCCTGCTTTGTTTCTTTCCTGGACAAACTTGTTTTCCCAGCCAGTGGAAACTCTCGAGGCCAGTTTCTGAGTAGGGGCATCAGAGCACGACAGGATACTTTACCTAAGACTTTTCCACTATGGGCATGCACACACATGCAAACAAGACCAATTTTCCACTGCTGCCCACAGCAAAGTGTGTCTGAAAATGAAGTACCCCTCGGTTTCCACGGTTTATTACAACTGGTGATGGAGGGAAACCATCAGATTAAGTAGTCTGCTCCAACTTGTGATCGCAAGGGGTGACGCAAGACAACAGACAATCACAAAATACCCTACACGCTACAAACATGTCATATGTGGAATTCGACTACAATTAATCTGTAAATAGGACACTCCATTTGGGCCATACTTATCAGCTGAGATGTTTAATCTCCGGCAAAAATCATGACCAAAGGGACCCCAGAAAAAGCTGTTTGCTTCGGTTATGTAATGTATTGTTTCAGGCAAACAATGCTGTGAAGAACAGAGAGAATGACTCACATTAAACTCACTTCTTTTTTCCAGCTCATGAACAAGCAGACCAACATTTTGATCTGCAGCCGTGCAGATTATACAGAGAGTGGACGACACGAGTCCCAATACGAACACATGCTGGCTTCTTAAGAAAATGCTGGAATATCTTATTAGAAGCTGTGATTAAGTGGATGCAGCGGACAATACTTTGTACTGTTTCACAGTCTTAGATATTGATATGTGTATTAAAGTAGGAAATGAAGGAAGAAACAAATTGCATTGTGCTGTAGAGGTCTAATCGGGTTCATACTCCATTTAAGCTTGCTTTGAGTTTATTTTCCCGTCATGAAACAATACGTGAGAAAGTTTTTCCACTAAAAATGATCATGCTGCTCTCTGTTTTTCACAGGTTTAGTCAGTGAGTGGGTGTATTCATGGTTAGAGTTTTACAATGAGTGTATATATTCACTCATTGTAAGGTCATTTTAAAAAAGGTACACTTACATTTTTAGACTAATTTTTACACTAATAAAAATAAAGTCAAATTTTTTGGGTCTTTTCTTGCGCTTTGATTTTGGGTTTTTTCCCCCCAATGTGTAGATCACAGGTCAGATTTAAGACACTACAATTCTAAAGAAAAGTTGAGATCATTATCTAAGTTAAGGGGAGGTGCAGTAAAAAGAGTGCTGGAGACTAAACCAACTGCTTTAAAGCCTTTGTGCCAGTATGGATGGCACTGCTTTTTTCAAATTGTGTCTTTAAGCTGTTATGCTGCTGTAGTTTGAAAGAATTATTTCACTTGACTGCAGACACAATACGGTGCATTCGTTATCAATAGAATGTAAAATTATTATGCCTGTTATACTTTTACTTGACAGCGTTTTTGCCAGCTGTTATTTTTAAAGCTCCAAAACCATATAGTTTCTCTCCATCACCTGAATCTCTGATCCTGCTGAAGGCACATACCTTACATACCTACACGTACCTTTCATGATGGTTTCTAATTAGTCTCTACCTCCCTTTGGGTCATGGGTACTCTGCAGGTACCTGTTGTCTGCTTCACACAAGAAAATGAACCACTCCTTTTCCCCTTCACAAAGTTTGCCTCCTAGTCACCATCAGTTGCGACCGTTGTTGCCTACAAATAAGATAAAGCTAAAGAAAATTAATTCATCCTCTCATTAAAAAAGGGCATAAGGCACTTTTAAATTCCACTCATCACTTTTTGTGCAGATAATGCACAAAATGGTATATTTAGTACTAAATACCAAGTCACGTGTATGGGAACCAAGGCCTTACTTATTGTTGTTTATCAAAACTTCCATTATGTATTTAATTGTTGAGAATATTAAGCCTGGCTGTTAACATGTTTTTATTATAATCCTGGGGACATTTTTTAATTTTTCAGAAAAGGCTAAGGCATCTTTATTGAGGTTTATTTTTTTTATGCAGGAAAAACTGAGTAATTTTCAGAAAGAACTCATGCTGATACACTTTAAGTGAAGCATCAACATTTTTTGTAGTTCTGTGTGCTTCAGCTATATTTCTGCTAAATAGCCCCAAGTCCCCTCTGACGCTGATGTATTAAACGTCTACAGTGAATTTGAATTTGCAAAAGCAGAAATGCTGTCACTAGACTGCCACCTGCTGTCTAATCAGAGCACCACTAGATGAGTACGGCTCAGGTCGCATTTACTCGTCTGGAGTCTCCCCCCACACTCCCCACACCCCCAAACTTGGAACCAAAGCATCTCAAACTCCTCAACTTGGCCTGCACGGCCCCTTATCAGGGACCGACTGCTAACAAACATTATTGTCTGGGTACAAGCCAAAGGACAAAACTGTACAGCGCTGCAGGGGGAGGAGGGGAGGTGGGAAGCACTTGTACTATAAAGTCAAAGGGCTGCACATGTGGGCCCACACTGACAACAGAGACTGTAGACCGACTCTTCTGCGCTCCTGCGCGAATCTCCGAGGACTCTCGCTGAAACGCTCTGAGGGATACACGCTCGTTTTCTCACCTCTGAGGGATTATTCATTTTCTTCAGCACTACTTTACTGCAAACTATGGATATATACGTTTGGATTTCCGTGTTATCAGTGATGTACTCCTGGATTTCCTCCACAGGTAACTTTTGCGAGATTTTTTCCAACCACTTATAAACTTAATTTTACGTAAATGTATATAAACACCGAGCAAACCACTCACCATGCTGAGTGAAAGCAAATCAAATCAAAAACATCCCCAGCCTGCAGTTATGCAGATTAGTCTCAACTTCTCTTTAGTTTAATAGCTTGTAGATTGTGTTTTGATAACGACGCTGTAATTACAGTCCTGTCGGCCCCCGCCGGAGACGCGCTCACTGCCTCCACCGTCAAAGAGGGGCGCCATGTGCGGACCAAACGCTGTTCCTGCGCATCGTTCCAGGACAAGGAGTGCGTCTATTTCTGCCACCTGGACATCATATGGGTCAACACACCTGAGTAAGTATTTTTAAGTGTGGTTAGTGGTCTCCAGCAGCGTGTAAACATGTGTAAAGAGAAAGTAAATCGCTTAGATTGATGTTTGACGAAGTTTTGCGATAAATTATGCGTTTTTACTCTCTTTAAGCAATCTCCGATTATTTGTATTTTTGCACGTGAAAGCGAAACAACAAAATTGAATCGCATTCAACAGTCTTCTGATATGTTTTTAAGCATGTTTAGTTTTCAGTTTTTGACTCTTTTAGTTTTATGATTCTAACTGTGTCTCTGTCGCATCCAGGCGCGTGGTCTCGTACGGACTCGGCAACGCTCCGCGGACGCGGCGCGCGCTCGCGGACTCCAGCGCACCCAGGAGCGTACCTCGCTGCCAGTGTGTCCGGGAAAACGACAACACCTGCCTGAACTTCTGCCGGCCTGAAAACCGCCTCAGGTGCGCTTCACACAGCCAAAGCATATTTACTGACAGTAACACCAAAAGACGCTCCCAGTCTGTCGTTCTGCATTGTCTCCATCACATGTGGCGACAGGTTTTGTGTAGAAAATGAATAACTGAAATGTGATCTTGTTCTCATCGCGTGTTTCTGCTCCCGCTCTCAGGTATGAGACAACGGCCGACGTGGTGATTCGCTCCCCCGGGGGCGACGACGGTGCTGGGGCGCAGCGCAAACACAAGCTGGCAGCAGACACGGACAGGATTAAGAGGTAAAACAACACGCTTGCACTAAAGAGGGATAAACACCGCAGTATTTGCAAAATAAAGTGGCAATTACAACCAGGCACATTAAAAGGATTTTTTTTAAAATAGGGAGGGACTGGAAGGACAAAGAACAAGAAGAAAGAAATCAAAATATTTGATTTGAAATCTATAGAGGGCATTGTTCTCATGCTCCCATGTGGCCCTGTGCAATAACACAGGACAAAGTGGCACAGTGGAAACAAGCATTTGATCTCTTTACTTAAGAAAAAGTCACAATCTTACTTAACATTCTCAAGGTTTTAGCATCAAAATATACTCAAAGTAAAGTACTTCCTACACAGAATCATATATATGATACTGTGGGTAATAATTCTTGTTTGTTACTTTCATCCTGCAGCTGGTGATGATTTTAAATAATTTAAATACTTCTGGGTATATTAATTTATAATAACAGCAACATTTCTTAGTTGATTCATATTTAAAAATCACCATTAGTTAAATTAAAGCTTTGAAAAAAATGACTAAATAGAGTAAATAGTACTATATTTGTATTAAAATGTAGTGGAGTAGAAGTAAAAAGCTGTAGATACATAATTAAAAGTGCTTTAACACTCTTGTCCAATTCTAGTCCAATAGCACTTTTGATGCTGGTGGGGCAGCAGGGGGCCGTGCACCACCCCATGGCCACCCTCTATACTCGCCCCTGTACAACCTCACAGCAACACGAGGCCCCTTTGTAGCGTGAAATATGTCAGCTCTTGTGAGCGTAACACCCGTGAGCCTGCAGGATAAAAACAGCCAGCACATGTTCAGAAGCAGAAATTTAGAGATTAACCCCCAAGCGAGGAATTCCTTGAAACTTATGATGACTGAGCTGCGTTATAAATTCCATAAAACTCCTAGGATCGTGTGGAATTCACCTCGAGTAAGCTCTGCCACTTTACGTCGCTTAACTGTGGGAGCCGTGTGGGTAAAGGAGCCGCGTTCATGTGCTGTCATGTCTCAAAGTTTGCGGCGCCACATGTCTGTACTTTCTCACTTATTAATAACTGGAATCATAAAACTCCAAACATCCATCTTCTCGAACCACTCAGGAGTAACAACTTTGTTTTGAATGTGTTTGACTGACTGCTCCAATTCACACACCTGCTTTTTTCATAATCTGCAAAGTCACCGGTTTGCATGTCTAATGGCTTTATGCCTTTATCTACAGGTTGAAGAACAACAGTGATAAACGGGCACCGCCTCCAGCGCTCAGGGCTGCGCTGAAAACCCGCCTGTTCCTGGAGAAGTGGAGGGTGAGACAGCACCACAGGGCGAGAGCATGGGAGGGCGAGAGCGTGGCCTCCTAAAGAAGACTGCTTTCCTCTGCACTGTCATACAGAGGCAGGAAGGGGCTTTAAACCTTCTCTAAAGCCAGCGGGGACTTCTGTGCAGCAGCGCCCCTCAGGAAGGAAGCGGGTAGCCCGCATAAGGCCGGCTATAACCGACTCCATGTCGGTTTCACGAGTGCAGCAGAGCAGAGAGCACAGACAGCTCGACCGGGCTGCACTTCTTCAGACGCCAGAATGACGTTAGAGACATTACAAGGAGTTCGGGTGAAAGGAGACAAGCTGAAAAAGAGAACTTGGCCACAATCTGCAAAAATCAAGGACACTCATTGATCTTTTCAGATGTCACGGTCAGAGACTCACGGTTATTGACTTTACAAACAAACAAACAAACAAAGCAAAAAAAAAACAGACACCAAATAACATTTCATGAACCTGATATTACAGAGAGGAATGTACTCAAATCTTTCTAACAGAATAAAAAAAAAATCTCTGCTGTATATTCTGAAAATGCCATAGTTTCTTTTTCCTAGCACACAACTGCAATAACAGATCATCTGTCAGTAAAAGGGATTATGTGCCTTGTATCATGGCTTTGCTCGAGACATGTTTTCACTGACTGAAACTGTATTTACCTAACAGGGTGTCTCCTGTGTGTCAGCTGCTGGGAGCCTTTTTTTTGTATTCCAGATGTTATCACTGATTTCTTGCCATTCACTCATCATAATTTATGTTTTCAGTAACTTTGTTGCTTACATGTGCTGCTCTCTATTTATTTATCATTTTTACACATTGTAATTAGATGGCCATATTGGTCGATCCTTTGTTTGTTTGGTTTGTCATTTCTGCGAAATGATTGGTCGCCAACGTGCCGAATTCTGGGCAAACTTTAATAAATTTGATACGTTTATTTAAAAGCGACGGATCGGCTCCTTCATTTTTTGTCACGTCAAAGGTTCATTTTCCGCTGAAGAAAGAATGAATGTGGGATTAAAGTTTCTGAACTGGGACGAAAGCTGCATGTGTTCAGTATGCAGGGTTTTAAGTTGGTAAATAAAAAAAGGGAAAGTCAGAAAGCAAAGTGTGAGCAACAAGATAAAGACAGACAAACTGAGAGGTAAGAAAGTGCAGGCAAAGAGCAGTCAAACGCAGCTAAACATGGCCTTTCATCTCGGCAACAAACCTGTGTGTACAGTGCAATTTCTAAACGAGCTGAAAGTGGACGTCGGGTTTCTTCCAGCAGCTCGCACATCCAGCACGCGGTTTATGTTCAACCCTGTAAGATGTGTCTTTTATGTATCCACCTCAAAGTTTCCACATTTTACCACCAAGTGACTCAGCAAAGTACAGCGCGTGTCACTCTTATGTAGTTCTCATTCCAACCTGCCACGACCTCCCGGCTCACCTTTAATGATCATTACACATACAGGTCATTACGTACGCTTGCTGTCTCCTCGTCGACCTTTACCACTCCTCCTCCTCCAGGGGCAGCTGTTCTCCTCTCAGGAGCTTCCGTGCATATCTTTTAATTTAATCTTGGCTCGCGAGTCAACTTCGTTTTATTTCAGTAAATCATTCATCCAGCTATTATCACTGCTGCAAAAAGAAACCCTAGAGCCATGGAAATGTCAGCTTTGAAGGAATTAAGAGAAATTAGTGTATGAACTTCTGGGCTAGTACTGATACTGACATGAGACTGATATTTGACATTTTAAAGTTTCAGAGTTCTTCAGCTCTTCGTTACAGTATTTTTAAACATTTAGCATGACCAAAATTGACTTGACACAAATAATAAGTATCGGCCACTGAGAGTGGGGATGCAGATATTCAGCAATGTGCTGGTGCATCGTTTAAAATTAAAATCGGTCTCAAATGCTTAGAAGACAGATGTGGACTGTGGACTGTAACCTTCATCATCAGCTGGGATTCTCCCACAGACAAGCAGGTTGGAAGAGCACAAGCCAACTGCAGCTGCATGGTTCAACTAAGTGTTTAAATAGAGGTCATAAAGAAAGCTGACTGAAAACCAAAGTGTTGAAAATATGTTACTCTAGGATCCATCCATTTTCTTAAGTGCTTATCCAATTTAGCATTGGATGGGCACTGGGCTCTCTCCCAGCTGTCATAGGGTAAAAAGAAGGGTACACCCCTGCGCAGGTTGCTAGTCTATAGCAGGGCTAACACAGGAATGAACCCAACATCCATGTCTTCAGACTGTGGCAGGAAAAATTCAACTGAAAAAGACCTGTTACCACAGATTTTTAAGCCCAGCTCCTGTATAATTTGGAATACTTTAGCTGTTTATCCCCATTTCCTTTCATCAAAAATGGGTTCATGACAGCCACCTTTACCCCTCAGTGAACATCTGAAGGGCCGGACACATCGCTCAGGTCCTCTGCCTGGTCTTTTCGCGATTTGCATGATTTGATCTTTATTTGATGTAAATAGTTTTTTTTAGGTCTGTCCTGTTTTCGATCTCTACTAATCCAGTTTCCTCAAATTTTTTAAAGACACACTACACACCATGCAGATATATGCATATAAGTGTTTGAAATCACGTTTTTGGTACAAAACAACAGGTTGCTAGTAAACAAAGCACTTAAAGATACAGTTTAAAATTGGTTCTTTCTTTGTTGTCTGTTACGTTTAGACACAACGCTGCTTCACCCCTTGACTTAGGTCTGCAGACTCCTTGGAAGGAAAGTATAAAGAAATGATGGCGAGCTCAAGACTTTTGAACAGCATTGTATAAAGTCATTCGGGCTAAAAACATCCAGGAAAATTAATGCTAATTGACAAAAAGCAACATTTCAGCCCATCTTTACTCACTTTCACGACATGTCAAAGTGACATGATGATAAAATGTAGCTTCATTAACATCCTAAACTTATAGTTTAAAAAAACGTACCTGATTTTTTTCCACATTTTGTCGATTACCTCTGGAATGACCCTGTAACCTGACGCCACATATGCATATGCATGCATTAAACTCAGTAACGAAGCAAAGTGGTGTAACGAAGCAAAACTTTGCTTCGTTACACCATAAGCTTCACAGTAATACTGGACAGGACTCACAAAAACAGCTAAAGCTACAGTTATATCATACATTAAAGATCTCCAAGCACTTATTCTTGCAAAGCAGAGATTAAAACGGCGTGAATCTGCTGGATTAATCTGTCAGACACGTCCCTGCTCTTTAATGAACGTGATACAAGTTGTTCTTGGTTCGGCTCAAACACTGGCATGCCCAGATTGTTCCGCCATCACTCATCGGAGAGCTGCTTGAACTAGCAGCTAAAAAACAATCCAATGCAAATTGGGTGAAAAGTCTTATCTATCCAGCCCATTTAGCAAACAAATCCGCGGTGGTTTCTGTGCCTCGGGCGTGCTGTAAGAAACACTGCTGTGTCCTCCCGCGCTCTGAGTCCAATCATAACAATGCTGAAGTCACATTTTCCACACAGACCTACTGTTTGTTTGCAAAACAATTTGGAGGCATGTCTGCTGCAGGAGACAGTCAGGACCAAAGATTCAGACAATAATGAGAAAGTTTAGATGACACGCAAAAAAGCTGGACTTAATCCCAGGTGCAGTGGTCAGCGCAGCCAAACAAAAATCCTGTTAATGGAAGCAGAAGCATGGATATGTCTCTGTGAAATGGGAGTCTAGAATTTATTCACTCATTTACAAACATAGCGGTAAAATTTGGGTATTTTCTTGGATACTTTCTTTCTGAAAGGGAGATCTGAGACGATAGATACACCAAAAGACCCAAATTGTTATGACAATTGCTGCCAATTTTCCCTACAATATTTTTTTTTTTATTGTAACGTATTCGGTAGAGCTGCTCTGAGGGGCCCAGTGGTGTATGTTCATTCACTCTGTACTAATGTGCAGACAAAATAGGCTTACATCTCTGACGCTACAGGCCCTGGTTAGCAGGAAGCAACAATATATGCAAAAAAACAACAAATGAAAGAGCACAGCAGCACAGCTTAGGTTTAAAAAGCTCAATTTGAACAAACCACAAGACTTCTGGAACAATGTTTTAGACAGACGAGACAAAAGCCAAGATCTTTGGCCATAATGCAGTGCAGCATCACAGTTGGAGAAAACCAAACACAGCAAATCAGCAAGCACAACATAAATTAAGCACGGTGGTGGAGGTGTGATGATTTGGGCTCATTTTGCAGCCACGAAGAACTCGTCTGTATACCAAAGCACTCTCAAGTCCCAGCAACAAATCTACAACAAAATGTTTGAAAAAGAAGGTGTTGCAATCGCCCTGCCAAAGTCCAGACATCGCCTCGACTGAAATACTGTGGGAGGACCTGACGAGAGCTGTGGATATGTGATTACCTGAAACAAAGATAACAATGTAAAGAAGACTGGGCCAAAATTCCTCCACAATAATGTGACAAACTGATAAAGTCATAAAGAAAACAATTTGTTCAAGTCATTGCTGCTAAAAGTGGTTCCACTAGCTACTGAATCCTGGGGTGTACTTAGTTTTTCACACACCGCATTCTTGCTTAGCTTTGGGTAAATAAATACTGACACACTGTCATATTTCCTGTATTGTTGTTCATCTGAGGCAGTATTTACCTAATCTTAAGACCTGCTAAGGACTAGATCATTTTTACCTACCTTTGAGCTAAAAATTAATTTTGAAAGACAGACGTGGCCAAACCAGCAGCTGTACAAACTCTCAGCATATTAAAAATGGAACAAATACAATGAAACTCAGCATATATGCAGACAGCTACAACAAAAAACACACGCTGTAACAACCGCAGGCCTCTTTTACCACAGTCTTTAAATTCAACAATAAGCGTGTTTAACTTTAGATTAAGTTAAGATCTCATGCGGTGAGGTGAGCAATATCTGAATGCTTCTTCCACAGGTGAAAATGAACAATAACAGCAATCCATTAAGGCATTCTTCTACATGCTCAGTCAGGTTAACGAATGTAATCCATGACATAAAGGTGATGCACAACATCAGTGTTGGGTGGTGGCAGAAGGATTTGGATTTTGTAGTTGTGTAAAAGTGGCTACATCATAGCTCAGAAGGAAATTAACTGGAATTAAAATGTATTTAATCGTCTTTAAGTATTGGTATGTATGTGGCCGTCGTTAAAACATAAACTTAAATTCTTATTACATTAATGCTGCGGTTGGTAAAAATGGAGTAAGGTAAAGTAGTAAAGTAGTAAGCTCACCGTATGTTTTGATGGTAAGATAACGCTATGGAAAAATCAAGTGCTAAAGTATTGACAATATAAATATTAACAGACTTCTGCTGAAAAAAATGTTATATCACTTTGGCTCTTTTACAACAGTGACTGTACAGTTTGTTGTCAGATTACTTTTATCAGCGTGATTGTTGCATGTTTACTTTTATGACTCTGTTCTTATCTCCTCAGCCTTTAAATGCCCTCGATTTTACACCATGAGTCAGGTGTAGCTTTATTAAGTTTTCAGGTCTGCAGGATAATTGCTAAAAGGAGATGCCTCACTGTACCTGCACACTGATCAGGTTAACAGCATGCCAACGGACAGGGGGGTCTGAACACAATGGCACTGAGTCTGTGCTACGCAGCTCTGTGCAGAGAACTCCCCTGAGACATTAGCTTTTGGCATAACTCATTAGTCTATTCAATAGAGCGAGCACAACATAATAGCCCATTACACGTGAAGGAATCTCCTCGACTCGACAGGAATTCTCGAGCGCGGGAGCCGAACAATAGGAACCTGTGCGAGGAACGTCTGGGCAGGGCATGGTGGCCTCTGCTTCTGACGTGTGCCCAACGCTTGGCTCTCCCTCCACACGCCCTGTTTTTCCAACCAACACTCCCAGGTGTGCGAAAGCATCACGAAACTCGGCTGCGGCCCCACCAGAGCGGATTAATTACCCTGGCTGCATGAGCCAAACTCAGTGTTTGGCTGAGAAGGTTATCAGGAGTGGGCTGCTGGATGATGGAGCAAATGAAACCAGTGTGGGAGGTTGAGGCTGAGGATTCAGGGTTGGGTTTGTAGTGGAAGATGTTGGCCTGTGAGGGTGAGACTGGAAACTGGCACGCTGAAGTGAGTCTCGATTTGTCATCACATCTTGGCGAGGAGGCCTGAAACACTTGGGCTGATTATTGGTATCTCTCAGCACTCCTGTAATCCCACTCTTAGTCCTGCCTGACCCTCCCTGCCTGGCAGGAGCACGACAAACACTGAGGAGCATTTTCAGAATATCCCTGAGACATTCTGAAAATGCTCTGCTGCTGACAAGTATGTTTGTGGGGATGAGATGAGTCTGCACTTATACCTCTGCGTTTCCATCACGGCTTTATTTAACCGTGCTGCGCCTGTCTCACAGTGTCACACACATTTGAGGAGGAATGCTCAGAACGCAAAGAATTATACACAAACTTTCAGAAACCAGCCTCGGTGTGAACTCCAGTGTATAAAATTAAATCAGTCAAAGTCAGCAGGCGGTGAAAAACAGATTCGCCATCAAAGTCTAAATATATACAGATGACATAACATGTACGCCCATCCGCCACAACATTAAAACCAGTCACAGCTGTTGGGGTAAAGCAGGAGAGCTGAGACAGCGATGAAGAGCCAGGTGAATATTTTTGTGATAAAACGATGAAGCAAACTAAAAACATTGCTGATCACAGGAGTTGTGGGAATCTTACCTATAGTAATACTACACATACTACTACTACAGAGTCCAGGTATAATCGGACACCAAACCCTCTCCCAACCCACTTTCACTGTGTTTGTCTCACTTGTTGTGGACCGAGTACGACACATCTAATATTTAATCTGTGCCAATGGGAGCTTTTGATGTCTCGGCCACGGGAAGCACCAGCACGACGCTGGAGATGCACTGTTTGCTTGCCAACACACAAGGCTTTATTGTATTATTGTACACAGTTTGACTGATCACTGTTGTACTGGACAGCTCCAGCACTCATTGTGACTGTTGGGGTTTCGTTTCTTTACTCTGCAGTAGAAAAGGCTTTAAAGTGACTGTTGCTATATTAAAAATAATGTAATTCAACTGAATTAATAACAAAACCATTAAAGAGTGACTTCACACATGAGCTACACTCATGTGAAGAGGGAGGGTGTAACAGCTGGACTGAATCAAGGCCAAATGTAATAAACCCAGTTAGTTATTTAAAATCATTAAATAATTATCTAATCATTCAAATATTTTCTATTGGCGCAACCAAACCTGTAAAACTGATCGGTGCCAACGGAAAAAATATGATCGATCAATAAAATAGTTCTTTCACCCTTACAGGAAGTCTCCCTGTGAGTAATGACAACGACCTTTAACCCATTAGATAAAGTGAATAACATTAATCATCTTCTTATAATTCAGTGTTCTGCTAAATGGCTTTGAGCCTGAAGCTAAACTTGACAGATTTTTTTAAATAGATGTTTTCATTTGAATGTGCTTTTAAATGTTTGTTTTTTAGTTCATTTTTGCCTGTTTCGGTTTAGTTTCAGTATGAAGCTTTATTGTTATGGATTATAGATGGATGTGTTTGTCAGAAGGGTGAATTTTTAAATCTCTGTTGGGTTTTTTGCCATTTTTATAAAATACTGTTTAACGTTGTCTTCACTTTTCTACTCTGTCCACAACAGTTTCAGTTAACTAAAATGTTTTTCATAAGCAGTTTCAGTTTCAGGGAAACAACACAAAACCTGCTCAGGAACGGCTCGAGCAAAACAAAGAAAACTTCTCAGTGCCCAATCTGAGCCCCACCCGTTGACCAACGGGCCCAAACGATACGGCGCAAAACACTACAAAACATCCTCAGCAGAGCAGTTTCCACGCAGAGGTGCTTCTAATGCTGCATCTGATTGTATGCATGAAGCGACCAAAGTTAAAAACATCATGAAACTTCATGCATACAAAGTTAAAAACATAATAAAATATTTATTTATGTGGGAGTTGAAGTAACTGTTTGCATTTTTCTGTTTGCGTGGCTAACAGCTGTTAGTCTGAGAGCATTCCTGATCCAGTAATTCACCCACCCAACATTCATCATCCTGGCTGACAAGACTCCGCCTGAGGGCGAGCTACTGTAGAAGAATGGCTTAACGTCAATTAAAGCTTAAATACAGAAACATTTTCAGTTATTTTTAGTTTAGCAGCACCATCGCTTTAGGCATGGCAGTGTCAGTCGCTAAGACCACCACTTTCATGACTCAGGCATGTCGACAACAACAAGACAGATTGGCATGAATGTTTTTACTTCACTACCCAATAGGACAAATTCCAGTGACTGCTGTGTTCCTCTCGAGTTTTCCGAGTCAAGGTTTTTACCTTTATCTTCTCAATGAAATGTTGGTGCATTCATGGTATCCAGAAGATACATCCCACCGATCTCTTGGGTTTACATCAGCACCACCAGATAACAGACTCTGTTTAGAACTCTTAAAGATGTTGAAGAAGCAAGCTCCTTTAAGCAAGTACTTTGGTGTTCCTCCACTTCCAAAGAAATGTCAGAAGGAGTCCGAACCACAAAAGAAGCGCGCATTCTCGGGAAAGTGGTTGCAGGAGGTGAGCTGGCATTTGTTTGAAGCCAGCGTTAAGAGTTCTAAACAAATGTCTGTCCTCCTCCAGGAAATCTTATGTACGCAAACGCGCGTTGCAACTTCTTATCTGGTCCGCGTCTTTTATTTTGACAGCGCATGCGCACCTGCGGACCACTTATGTGCACCCCTGGCTATGATAACACGAAACCATGGGAAGTCTATGGGAGAGTTTGACCGTGATGGAAGCTTTTAAAACCTTTATTTTGGGGAAAAGTCATTACACTGTTATTATCATACTTGAGTGGTGAGTCTAAAACAAGCACTTTTATGTCCGTGTGACATCTGAAATTAAAGTTAATCTGGATAATGCGTCTAAATAACTGCCCAAACAAGTTTCTGAAGGTGTTTTCAAGAGCCTTTGCTTCTAGAAGGGCTTGGATTGAATATCGAGTTTATCACTGGACTAATGACACTCTCCTCAGCCTTACTTGCACTTTACTTTCTGCCAAATGTTAGCATGCTATACTAATAGACAGTGTTAAGGATGGACTGATGTCGGATTCCTTTAGTCATCATCAGTCTGAGGTGTGTTTAAAAACACAGAATGTAACATATTCGCCAACAGAGGCTGGTCAGTGCTCTACGTATGGCTTGATTGGCTACTCATAAATACACAACAGTGGCATCTCAATAGTTTTACAGTGTTACTAATGTTTATGTGTACTGCCGTGATCAGAGATAGTTATGTGGGGGGTTTATGGCTGTTCCAACCTTCAAAGAGAGTTGCAGTTGAAAATTCTCACTGGGAACTCAGTAATTTCAGCTCCACCACACCATAACATTATCCACTGGCTAGTGAGGTCCTGTTAAAAAGCTTCAGGATGAGCATGTTTGTCACTGGGATCTGGGTGTTTTGAATCAAGATGTGAAGAGGGAGTAATACTGCATGCTCATTGGCTAACTCGCTAATTGACAAGTCGATAGCCACTGAGCATGCCCTAGCAAATCTACCTTTTTTGACTCGAATAAAGATAATTTATAAGATTAATTTCATTTCTTTTTCAGTACTGCTGAATAAGTAGTGTTGGAGTCCATTTTACCCCTACTGGTTTAAAACTATGCACATTTCTACACTGCTTTCACTTGTCACACAGCTGGAGCATCTATTGCATAAATTAAGTATTTTTCCTGCAAAACATCAGCAGCTCTTAGTCAAACAAGCTGATGTAAAAATATCCTTTTCATTCATTGCATTTAGAATTAAACTGATTCAGGTTTATCTTATACTACAAAAAAAAAAAAAAAAGTGCCGCTGACTGACTCGAGAATTTTAACCCATATTCCTCTCACTGCTATAAATGCCAGCAGAAAAGTGCTGACACACTGGCCCCTGGATAAACCTCACATTATCAGCAAAAAACACTCCCCTGAGCTGACTCTGCAAACAGACAGATTAAGATTTGATTTCAGTTACGAGGGATAACCTGAAAGAGAAACGCATGAAGAAACGAGGACATTCACTTACAGTATCAGTCCTGGTAACATGTTATTAATAGCATCTGCTGTTTGTTTTGCTCTCTTTTGTCGGCGTGTTTGCTTACATTGCTAGGCAGGTGGAGATGAAACTCTTATTGTGCCTCGTGAAGGACGCACAAGGTAAACGTTGATAGATGGGAACGGTGTGTACAAAGCAGCGAAGACTAGGCTTTTGTGTGTAAACCACCTTGAGAGAGACATTTCATCAACAATTAATGCCATTACCTCTGTTTTCATTTGTTAATACATTTAAAGTATCAAAGCCTTCAACATACTTCAGAATAAAAGCCTTTAAAACACAAACTGCCTTTTTTCATGTAAAAAGATTTTCATTTGGATTTACTGCATGAACACTTTACTAACACATTATGACAGCAATCAAACATTACCGTAAATTCTGCAAAGCTCCGTGCAGAAAATACCTGCAGAATAAAACACATCCGGGGCTAAAACTTGAGCAGAAATGCAATCGAAACAAGTAGCTTCTAGTTGTGAGTATGTGCTATAAATAGCTTTTTTTCAGCCATTATTAACGCCCTGGGACTGGTGTTTGAACTTGGCTTTGGCTATACATTTAAAGTCTACATCGAGCATGGCCTCTGCATAAAACCTTTCCAGTACTTCAAAATGCCAGTAACTTGGTTTGATGTTTAAATGCCTTAAAAGCACAACAGCAGGTGAAAGCGAAACTGAAAGGACAACTTTAGAAATACTTTAGAAGCTGCACATCATGTTTTGTTATTTGGACTATTCTCTGGACAATAATACAGGTTATATCGGGAACCTTAAGGAGTGTAGGGGGGCTGGGGGTCGAGGTGCTGCACGAGCCATATGTGTGAATGTAATGATCGAGTGATCAAATTGTTAATTGCATAAAAATGACACAAAATGAAGTCAGTGTGTGAAGAAGTAATTCCTTTGAACCAAAAGCTCACGATTCAGACTGCTATTAAAGTTGTTTCAAGTAGTGTTTTTCTGACTCTTTGCCCCAAGTGAGGATATCCCACAGTGTGTAAACACAGAAGCTCCACCCACCCGCTGATCAAACCCTCTGTTTGTGAGAAGCAGCCAGTCAGAAAACAGCTGGTTTTAAACAAGTGTTAAAGGTAGAAGAATTAATACTGCTTGTTTCAGAAGGTGGAGCTACTAAGGGTTTGCACCAGGGGCCAGTTTAAAGATTATTTTGACCTGTGCATCATGCAAAGCTACTCTAGTAGGGTCCAGCAATATATATGGAGTTGGAAATAAGGATGGTCCCATTTAAAAGCACTGCAAAGCTAAAGCTTGGCGACAGTGAACTGAGGGTGGCATCTTGAAACCACAACTTTTTGTTTTCACACTCTGAATGCAACAGATCAGACACAATGTGTTAATTAGTGAGCTTCAGAGATGCTGGTAGGCGAGTGCTGTTACCACTGGACAGGAGCAGACTAGATGTTTCCCTCCGTTTACATTCTCCAGCCCAAGAAAAAGTCAGCGTTTCCTGGCTTCAGCATGCATTTCTAGTAGGAGTTCTAAAATAATAATAATACATCCTAATTTTAGCTTCACGTGTAAAGCATAGACACAACATTGATAATTATCTTTTCATCTCAGCTTAGGTAAATAAGTAAACGGCTCAAAATATTCTGCTTTCGCCCCCACCTTTTTTTAACTTTAAACAGAGCCAGACCACCTTTTTTCCTTTTGTTTACAGTCTCCATGCAAAACGTGGACCAACGAGTCCTGACCATAAACACTCCAAGCCCACTCATTTGAGGTGAGTGACCTGAGCGAGGGCTGAGCGCCTCGCTGCCATCCAGCTGCCAGCGTCGGCTAACCTGCGCTGGGACGAGAGCACCAAGAGTCTGGGTTGCTGTTTTGGCAGGATGGGTGCCAAGTAATAAACATCTGGGTTGGACTCATTGTGTCCGGTCTTTTTATATACTCCATCATCATCCTCCTTAGCTTAGCTTTTCATTGTATAAGTGATGCCAAGATGATTGTTCATGTTGGAACTTGTCAACAAAAAAGTTTGTGGCTGAATCTGACAGAAATCTCAGCCATAACAATAACACATGCTGCTGCCCATTATCTTTCAACTCTGCACTTGAATTAGTAATATCTAGGCATGCAGATTTACAACCTCATAAATTATGATGAATATCTGTGCAATGCATTGGCTCCTAAAATTATTTTAAAAAGCAAGCAATCACAATCTAATCGTGTGCCAGGGAGTGACAGGTAATTTCAAGCCAATCAGATTAGATAACAAGCTCGTGATTTCGCTTTTGTTATTCCATCCGAAGTTTGCTGCAATGTTTGAAGTGGAATTAATAAAACAAATCAGCAGATTGCTGCGCCCTTCATCAGAAACCTGTCTCTCTGATGCGTTGGATCGATACAGTTCAGCTGAAGTTCAGAGATTTAATCCCATCGTGAGGCGGCAAATAAGGGACTTACAACAATACGGGAAGAGCCCCAGAATGCGCTTTCTAAATACGGGATCTTGCAGGAATGAGGAGACTACTGACATGTGTGCACTGGTACAACATGGATGCAACCCAGGACGTAAACATCCAAGTTCTTTGAAGTGAACAGGCCAACAGGTCGGTGCAAAGTGCATTCACAAGTGTCGGTCGAGGCAGCCAGCGGTGATGAGGGAACTGCTGTCTTTCACCGTTTTGAATCTGATTGCGCTCAGTGCAATCAGCAAGATATCGTCAATCCTACGATGAGCAAAACATATGATATGAGAATTCATCCACTTAAATGTAAGTATTGTCACAAAAAGATCTCTCCCCATGAAGCGTTCTGCTCCTGATAAAATACAACAGGAACCGCGAGCTAATTTAGAAGAGGATGTTTGACGATACATAGTAAAAGTTTATCATGTCAACCTTTTTTTAGGTAAAACAGTCGAAACATCAACACTTACATGTCCCGAAAAATAACTGGCAGATACTAATCACATCAATTTGCAGGCAAAAAAAATATTTTGTAGCATATTAAATTGGATTTGTGTTGACTGTATTTTGTATTCACTTTCACAAAACCTTCCCACAAAACAGTTCAGTTCAGATATTTAATTCAAAATGTTTGATTTTCTCTATTCTTTAATATAAGTCCATTTTCTTCAGGTTCGTGGAAGGCTGTGGCTTATCACAGCTGGAAGATGGTGCAGGGTGGGGTAGTCAGGATATCAGTTTATCGCAGAGCTAGCACAGAGAGGCAGACAACCTTTCGCACTCACATTCACGCCTACGGTCAATTTACAATCTCCAGTTCATCTCACACCATGCCTGTCTTTGTACTGTGGGAAGGAGCTGGAGTATACAGAGAAAACCTACGCAGAAACGAGAACATGCAAACTCAACATAGAGCGGGCTCAGCGAGCTCTTCTTGCTGTGAGGTGACTGTGCTGCTTTGTTGCTCTGGGGCGGCAACTTCCCAACTTGTGTAAATCTACAGTTCTCCTTAGATCTTCACTGAGTTCCTGGGACTTTTCCTTTGGTCAATCCAATGAGTCCCAGGAACTCAAATCCTCTTTTTGCTGCCATGATCACTAATGAGAAGTTAACAGTCGAGTGAAAGGATGTTGTGGAACCTTCAAATCCACTTATTAAACGATTCAAGTCAGTACGTATATATAGATATTTAACCTCCTAGGACCTGCCGTCCACATATGTGGACATCACATTTGGGCCGTCTAGACCAAAATGCTTAATTTTTCTCCACAAAGACCTGATATCCACTTACGAGGACATTGTACTGACACTGTTCTATCAAAATTTGAAATGAATGTCCTTATATGTGGATCTCATTTTTCTCAAAAACAAAAATTAGGTAAAAAAAAACCAAATAATCTGGTAATTCTTTGTTTTTACATTCTTTAGGTCCCAATCAACCCAAATAGCAAAGAAAAATTAAAAATGCATGCCATGAAAGAGCTCTTAGGAGGATAAATATAAATCAAGAAACAGTAAAGCTCAGAATTACCATGACATTCATGCCCCTGATGAGTGCATGCAAAAGTCTGACCACAACTGTAGCTGGCTAACTTAAGTTGCTGAGCCTTGCTCACTGGTAAAATCATTTATTTAACTGGTATGTACACAATCTCCCCTCTGCAATCCAAAATGAATTACTGATCTTAAAGGCTGCACATAATGTAATTATGGATGCTTAGTTAATATTAAAGGAAATTATCTGCTGGGCTCTGGTGTTCTAAACAACATCAAGATTACTGTAACCTTTAACCATCCTTTTGGCTCGGTTATGAAAGTGTGTCCTGTCTTTTTTTTCTCTCCACTACATTCCAGACATATTTTCTCTAAGACTTTGTCCCATTTCCCAAACGGCCGTCAGTCTGCAGCGAGGCCCTGCATGTCCCCACTCAACGCTGAATACCACAATCACAGCGCTGCAGCTGCACTAGAGTCTGAAGTCTGAAGATCCAGAAGTCCCGTGACGTGAAAAGGTGCGACATGAAGTGAGGCCAAAGTAGATAGTCGAGCAAACACAGGAAAGCAAAATGTATGAAAACCAATTTCAAGCTGCAAACACTTTGGTGATGTGAAATAAGAGAATTGCTGCAGACCGTGTGTAATTCAAAGCTTACTGAAAGCTGACAGAGTTCTTTAAAGGGCATGTTTTAGATTTGCAGAGATAGATTTTAATAGGTGAAAAGCCCTGGACAAACAAAGGGCTCATTTTGTGCTATAGTGCAAAAGCCTGCACCTTTTACAGCTTCAGGTCTGAAGTGCTGAGCTGGTTTTCTGTTACTCAACTATGAATAGGCTAAATTTCTATAAACATCCATTATAGTCAGATAATTTGACAATGTGACTGTCTGTCTGCAGTGGTCCATGTTTCCAAAGTGTTGCCATAATCCAGCAGATTGCCTAAAAAAAACCCTGCTTTTTAGGGCATTTACTCGTTTCTATGTCTGAGCATGTGCCTGTTAGGGTGAAAACTGCCCAATAAAGACGACTCACAGCTACTGACTTACAGACACACTCACAGCTGAAAGTGAACAACACAAAAACTGAAAGTGTTTACGCACTCGCTATCACTCTATCACCCCGGCTCTCAGTTAAAGTCAAGCTGTCTTATGTGGAGCTCTGATAATGTCGCTTTGCCCTGTAGCTGAATAACACATCCTCTCCTTCTCTGCTTTTGGTGTTATCTTTCTGAAACTAAACACGATTGTGTGCACCTGCAGCACTTTGAGAGAGCCGTTCCCAAACAAAACGAAAACTGTCAACAACCTCAGATGGCATCTTCAGAAACCTCTAACCCAAACAACATGGAAGATTACAGCCGTCCAAAGAAATGCTGCCTGCATCCTTAAAAAAAGGTGTCATTTAGATTGACAGTAGAAAGGATTATTGAATAACGTGCTTACAATGAAAAGCGGATGTGCTAAGCAACTTCATTCTCAGGCTGGACGATTAACTACATATTCATTTCTATAACAAATTTATGAAATCAAGCTGACTGGGACAAATCAGAAGCTCTTGTTTTGCCCTGCGCTATAAAGCACACGTTCTTCCCCCCAAATCTACTCATAATTTAGTTAATTTACTCAAAATGACAACAATAATCAGTATGTACAAGTAAGATGCAAGATTTCTGTAGATGAATGACCAAGAACAAGGCAGCAGGGATCCACAGGAAATCAGAAAACTAGCACAAAATTAGCCCAGTCAGGTTGTTTACAAGTTATTTAGCACCAGGTTCTCCACAAATATGAGTGTGCGATCGAAGAGGGGCGACCGCCGTCGGGCCGTCCCCCAGCCCAGTCACGAATGCCTCTCTTCACCGTCGGGCCGGCTATCCGAGACCGACTGAAGATCCACAGCACTACAGTATCACTGCATCTTGGCAGGATTCTGAAGCAGATGGTAGCTTTGCACCATTGGCTCCTCAGCCAAGCATCTACACCAAATGTCTGAACCTTCTCTCGTACTGAGCAGGATTTACTATTGCAACAATACATCATAAGTAGGGTTAAACTAACCTGTCTCACGATGGTCTAAACCCAGCTCACGTTCCCTATTAGTGGGTGAATTCTGCTTCACAATTTTGTGAGCCAACATCAAAGGATCAAAAAGCGGCGTCGCTATGAACACTTGGCCGCCACAAGCCAGTTATCCCTGTGGTAACTTTTCTGACACCTCCTGCTTAAAACCCAAAAGGTATGAGAATCGGGAGGCCCCGCTTTCACGGTCTGTATTCATACTGAAAATCAAGATCAAGTGAGCTTTTGCCCGTCTGCTCCAAGTGAAGTTTCTGTCCTCCCTGAGCTCGCCTTAGGATACCTGCGTTACAGTTTGACAGGTGTAACACCCAAGTCAACTCCCCACCTGCCACTGTCCACGGAGCGGATCATGCCCGGCACCAGAAGTGAGAGCCTGCTCGGGGCTCGCCTCCCCGCCGCACCGGGTAAGTGGAAAAAACAGAGTAGATTTGGATTAGGGATGTAGTATTTAAAAAGAGCTAGAACATTATTTTGTTGTGATTAAAAACAAATATTTAAACCATTTATTTATGTAAAAGTCATGATCCTATGTAGGTTTAGGCTTTAAGATTATTTACGTAGCTAAAGTCATGATTGGATCCTATGATTGATGAAGTAAGATGTTTATATAACCTTAATGTTGCACCTGGAGATAATTTTATTGCTTACTGCTGGGTCATTTTATCTAGAACAACAGATAACAAACGTTTCAAAACAACTAAGTATTGGTGCACAAAGTACAGTGTTTGCATCCAAGATGCAGCGGAGCAGAAGCAGTCAGCATAAAAGAAATACTTAAAATACAAAAAATAAAAAAGTACAAGGTCTTTAGACCTGTACTGATATACTAAGTACTGCAGTAACTATACTAGATCTGGACAAACCCCTGCCTGCAGCTGCGAAGTGAAGGACGTGTTGGTTGTTCTTGGAGCGGTGTCTTCTATCTACTGTACATATTTCACATACAAGGACCAGCACTACACGCAGATTCATGGGTTCCCAGTTCTCAGTGGCTTATTTGTATATGGAGGAAGTGGAAAAGAGGGCTATGATATCCTATCCTGGAACAACACCGATCCATTGGCATGTGAATGACAGAAGGAAGTGAAAGCCAAATCTCAGGCCGTACCACAATTCACTGATCTCATTAACTTGATGGGCAAACAGATCAGATTCACCAGGAAGGATAAGAAATATTACAGTCTAGTGTTCTTCGACTGTGAGATTTCACAGTAATGGGGGACATTTGAAAGCTTACGTGCACCGCACACCAATCCATACACATCAGTATTCATGGTTTAATTCTCATCATCCACTGCAGCACAAACTGGGTGTCATCAGGATGGAGAGCCAACACCATCCCCACAGACACAGCGGCCAGGGAAGCAGAAGAACATCAAGGCCATGAGTAAATGTGGTTATCCCACCTAGCTGTTTGTATCTTTGGCTCTCAAGGCCCAAAACACACTAAACTAAAAACTGGTCCAATAATTGGGTCCCCTGGTATAAACGGAGTAATATAGTACATACGTTTTTAAGTTTTAGTATGTTTGCTGTGAATTATACATCGAGGAAAGCATACAACTTCTAAGTAGATGCCACAGCACAGAAGAGCTGCCTCATCAGTCCAGGACACCAGAGTCACCTACACCTACATGCCAGTGGCCACTCGTTCAGTGATGGGAATGTACACATACTGTACAGGGAGGAACACTGGTTTTGAGTGAGGAGTCAAGAAGGCTATTTATGTGAAATGGGAACAATCATCATTGGCCAACTCTCTGTGAATGGTACTCATCATTACTGAGCCACAGTCGCCACAATTTGCATATTAAAAAAAAACAAAACCTGAGCTTATGGTTCATAGATACACCACCGTGCTGGGTTCAGTCATTATGCAAAATAAGGTTTATGGGGCCGGGGATACCTGGATGAGTTCTGAAACGTTTCTCCCACTGAATCCATATGAATAGAATTAATATTGGTTGACTGTTATTTTCAGCTCTTAGTCTTTCTCTTGAATGTTAGGGAAGGAATCTTTTCAATTTAACATTTGTCTTAAAAAATAACCATGTTTAATACTTGATTGCATTTATAAACCAGTCCTACTCTCCAAGCTTCTTCAGCTTTTTAATATCTTAGTCTGATAAAGCTGTTCGCGGCCACAGGAGATCTTATTATAATAATTTTTTTTGTTTTACACAATCATGAAAATGAGTTCATTTTAAACAAAAAAGGTTAGTTACATACTAATGGAACGGTGGGCTTAGGCTGATTTTCAATCTTCTTCTTTAATCATTTCTTTTTCGACCTCATGTTTCCTAATTAGTGTGACTGCTGGAGGGTCAGGTCTCTCAAATCTCACCCTCTTAAAGCACCAATCTTTGATGTGCTAAGCCCAGCTTCATGTCAGGGACCCTTGTGTCCTACCTGATCCCCACAGGGGTCCTGGATGGACTGCCTCCTTTATGATGGCTGTCTGGCTCGCCATTCAGGTCCTGATGACCTTTCCTGCATTGACACTGCCTCAGGACAGAGAGGGAGGTTCAGGGAAACAAAGGGTGAACAGCTTCCACTAGAATAATCTTTACACATTGAGGAGAAAGCGAGTTTGAGGCACTTAAACTAACATTAAATTACACATTACATAAAAATGCCTTTGTTGCAACCATCTTTAAAAACAGGAACACCTTGGTATGCTTGTACACAGATCAAGTCAGGATCAGTATAATGAATGTAGATTGATATTTCCACCTTAGATAATTAATACTGGTTGATATGACTTTTATGGGAGTTTTATGGGAGTGCCACGTTGATACAAGGGAAGGAAAAGGCAGCAAAGCCCAGAACAGTGACAAGAGTTACGACACTCAATAAGTCCCAGCATGGCACGAGGAGGGTTGCAAAGTAGCTTGCAGATGCACAGCAACTCTGGGTAGGCTAAAGATGAAAAAATAAAAACAGCTAGGCTTATTTTTTCCAGTCTTTGCAAGCAGTTTGTTAGTGGCTCCATATATGTTGATATGTGGTATATATGTTTCCATAAAGTGCTGTGTAGGTCATTCCCTCATTCTTTATGAGTTTGTGATGATTTTTTAAAAAGACTCCAGGCTTTCTGAAGGTCTTCCAAGGTTTTCGTTGGTTATCAGCTGGTATAGGTAGTACGTCCTCTGACAAGACTGCACATTCACAAAAATTCACAATTCACAAAACACTAGAAATTATGTGATAACTGCAGATAACATCTGATGGTCTCTAACAGACATCAGATGTTGACAGCTGAAATAACAGTTTTATAGTATATATCCTCTCAACACTCCGCATACACGGCTTTATAGTTTTACACTCCATCGGTACCATATTTCTGTTTACATCTTTATTAGGGCCACTAAAGTTACATAGTTAAGTCAGTGAGTCAAAGAAGGAGGCTGAGGGTGGAGCTAGTTGATATACAGGTGCTATCAAAGTGGATCAAACCATGTGACTGACAGCATTGGGGGGGGGGGGGGGGGGGGGGAGAGAGAGATTGTTTTTTCTCCACCAAGTTTACTTTTTGTTCTTTTTCTTTCTGTCTTATTTGGGCACTTTTTGTATTACAGCTCAATTTGACCCTTTTGTATTTTTTTAAATGTTATTTTTGATATTTTAACATAAAATACAAAAAATGTTTCCTGAACCAGAAACGTGTCCCTGTGTGTCATTTCACTTCTTGCAGATGGAACAGCATCAAATCAAAGTAACTGCTGGTCCTGTAACCTTCAGATGTAATATTATCTGTGACTTTGATATGAAACCAACCATTGATTAGTGCTAATTATAAAATCAGTTTATTAAAACAAACAAACAAACAAACAAAGGGCAGAATACATTGTATGAAACCCAATATCAGGAATATATGCAAAATAATCAAAAATATATTGAGACCACCGACTCAACTTCTACGTCACTGAGCTAATAGGGCATAGCTCCAAAATTATTTGCAAAGGAAATGAGCTGATGACATTTTAGCCTTTATTTCCATAATAAACGTCAACTTTTTGAACTGGGGCATGGCAGAAAAAAGAACTGCTGCTCTGAACTTAAAGCAGTTGTTCTGGACACTTGTGGCTGAGCTGGAGCAAAAAAATTATAAATCTAACTTTGAAATCAATTATAAATTTGACAGAGAGCCAGTGAAGAGAAATTAGTGCCGTTTCAGTCATCAGTGGTTGGAACGGAGACCAGACTGATGGACATCCGGCTACAGTGCGTCGCTGAGAGCGAGAGTGTGGAGTTAAAGTTCACTGCTCATGTTTAAGCTTTGGTCTGGTGTAAAGTGAAGATGTACACAGCTCTTGTTTGGGTGCTGTACTAAAAGTAAAATATTTAAAATGCACACCGTCTTGTAGCGATTGTCTGACGTTGCACACTGTACCATAATAAGCCTCCTTCGGATTAAACCGAAACACAAATCACTCTGCGAACAATGAGCAGCATGTTCCAAAATATTTGTCTCTACGAGTGCATATAGTACATGCAGTACATAGAGACTGTCTACATCAAGTGAGCTCTGAAAGAAAAACTGCAAACCAATTACAGTATTAAAAAAAAAAAAAACAGTCTCTGCTTAGCATCTGAAAGCTAAAATATTCAAAGAAACTAACTCTGCAAACTACCAGCTGGTCCAGTAATACTCAGCACGTGCAACAGCATTTGACTCTTGACATGAAACTGACTATAGATTACAACATTAGAGCTACTTATCTCTGTTCGAGGTTAATGTTTTTTGGTGTGGAATAAAGCAAAGATGCAGACGGCTCTTGTTTGGGTGCTGTACTAAAGTTAAATATTGACAAAAAAAAAAAGAAAAAAGAAATAACGCTTTGCTTAAAAAGTCTGACATCACACACTGTACCAAAATACATTTCACTTTGACCTAATAACTCACTACTTCTCTCTTTGTGACACTGGGCAGCATGTTCCATAATATTTGAGTTGTTTCTGTGAATATAGTACACACAGTGCTCCATAGACTGTCTGCATCATGAGATGGCACAGCAAGTACATTATGCAGCTATGAAAGAGCTCAGTCTAAATAAGAAATGGGATTTCTTAGAGATGTGACAGCAGCCCCGTGAGGCTGAGGTTCATTTTAATCCATATTACAAAGACAGGTTGAGTAAATTATCAATGGTGCTTTCAGCAGGATTTGAGGTTTTCCATTTTCCCCCAACAAAACATGCAGTAACAGAAGCCAACACACATTAGGAATGGTGGTTTATTCCCACAAAGACAAGGACTCTTTTATTTTTAAATGATTAAATGTTTTTGTTTATCTTTTTTAACCTTTTGGTTCCCTTTAAAATTCTAGCTTTGGAAGCTTATCAGTAGATTTTTAAAGCACTTTGTGGCTCTTCAGTGATAATCAAAATAAATATTTTGGTTGGGTTTTCTCTTGTTTGTTTGCTCTCCTGTTGTTTTATTTGAAGAAAGAAAAAAAATCAATACCAAAGGTGTTCTGCCAGTTAAATACAGACGCATCATTTAAACAGTTTATCTAAAAATCCTTCCTCACGGTCATCAAATTCATTATGAACGGCCCTCTGTGGACCGTGATCCACTGTATCAGTTTATGAGGCCATCTAATCTCTGTGAAAGTATTTCATTGAGCACAATAACTAAGCGCTGATGTGTTTTCTGTGGCCAAACAGACACCGAGCTGTTTGTTTGGCTGTGTCGGACAGTTTATTTAGCGATAACAGCAAAGACAGCTGGCTCTGCTCTTTGTCTCGCTTTCAGTCGCTGTACTTGTGTGACAGAGATCAACAGCATTTACCTTTCAATATGACCACCATGAAACTGATACCAAAAACAACAGGCCAAAACAGAATAACCTGCTATTTTAGGCATAGAAGTCCTATGTATGTGCACAACTATTCCACTCGAAGTTTAAACAATGCTTCATTTACTAATCAATGCCTTACATAGTAGTCGGTAAACAAGGTTTTTTTTATTTTATTACCTTAGAACAGTAGGTAATGCTTGCTACGATTGGGGCTGCAGCACTGACCTGATGATGCCAAGTCAGGTTTACATTGCTGTGGATTCAGAAAATCAAACACAAGTATCAAAATAATTTAGGTTTTCCAGCATTTATGACAGTGAATACCGATCCGATAGAATAAGTCACTTTATTTGGCTAAAACCAGATTTGCAACATCTTCAGTTTCATACGCTGCCAGGCTAAAGATCCATTGTAAGGAGCATGTGCAGCTGTGACATAAGCACCGCCTCTCTCCTGTTATTAGCACACGATTTGGGTTTTGTCGTAAAAGTTTGGAAAAAAAAAAATCCATCAATCCGATCCTACAGATTGAAATACGCAGAAGAAGCGTCAAAGCATGCACATTCAGTCAGAGAGCTGATAACCACCATCATGATGGCCTCTATCTCTCACTAGGATTTGAGATTTCAATCAAGCCAGCTAACAAAGAATTAAGCCTGGATATGTTGAGCTTGCTCTGTAGTACAATCGTCTTGCCAGGTTTATCCTGACAGAAGACAGTGGTAAGTAATCTCAGTAGGACTTTTCTGGTTAAATAAAGTTTAAATAATTGGTCTAGACAGAAGATCCATGTGCCTTACCCTCCATCGAGGCGATTAAAGCACAATGCTCGCTCACATCCAATAAAAAATAAATTACCAAGCCGGTTTAACTGGTTATAAATTACACATCGACTGACGTGCATCGTATCACCTACTCCTTTTAGCTGACGTAGGGTCACCACCACTGCCTCTAGTTTTGTTGTAGTCTGCTTTAAGACGCCAGGTTCAGGCTTTACTCTCCTAGCCTTAGTTTCTCTCCTGAACACTTAGCTGGGTTGTGTAAATCCTCAGGACTTTATGGTGTCCCCCAAAACCCTGCCATCCACTTTCAGACCACACAGACTGCATCCAGCGGCAGTAAAAGAGTCAGGAACATAATGAGTAAAAGCCGCACAATCTCACGGCGGGTCAAGCAGCTCCTCAGTAGTTCCATAAATACAGGTGCGACCTTATTAAGACGCTTTCTCATAGTTTTCTTTTACAACCACTGCCTTCAATTTCCAAATGGGAAATAAACAGGATTAATGTAATGGAAGTAGTTAATATACCAAAGACTTTAATCAAATTTAAGGATGAAAACTGGCAGGAACAAGAACATGTCATCCTGCACTCATTCACATCATAATTATTATTCTGATGAAAAGAAAACAAAGTAACTGCACATTAACTCCACCCAGTTTATTGTCTAAGTTTTCTAACACAAGCCTTTGTACACATTACATGAGTTACATTATGCAAAAAGTTCCAAAAATAATTCAACAAACGCATTTAAAATTGGCTCCATTGGGGCTGCTGGCAGAAACTACATTCTTACAGTTGCACGGCTGCAGCTTTTCCCCCCTCTTGGCTCACCAGTTCTTTTATATAACACGTTATAGCCCAAAGGTGTGTTCAGCGTGAATGTGAAAGCACATTTCTGCTCACAAGCAGGAAAACATACTTTGGTTCTGGATTCCAGCTGGCATCAGCTTTTATTTAAAAAAAATAAAGGAGTGAAGCCAAAATGCACGCTAAACTTCGATGACTCCAACAAATCTTTGTTGGAAAAAGGTTTTTGGATTATGTTGAATTTAAGACACCACAAAATACATTTGACATTTAATGTCAAAGCCTAAAGTACAGCAGCATTCCCATCTGACATGTGACAAGTGATTTATGTGATGTGTTCACAATCGCTGCTGCCAGGTTGAAACTGAAAGCATTCGCACCGACGGTGAAACGCAGATATTTGAGTTCACGGTGGTCAGCTGTGCCTCATCTGATAGATGAAGAGCATCTGTGTGAACGTGTGAGTAAACCCAGTTTGTCATTTAAATAATCAAACTCCACAATGTCTCGCACTGTAATCCTTTCATGTGTTGAATTTAGGTCAGTAAACGTGGTGGCTCGTGCCATCGAGGGAAGAAAATTTACTAAAGTCAAACAAACTGTGACTGAATGGGGGTTTGGACTTTTAGCAGCAGCACTTGTTTAAAGTGGGCTATAAAGCCTATTTTCAGCTTCTTCTTTTTTTTTTTAATTTGGGACTCTAATAGAGTTTATCTTACATTAGGCTTTGTTGTAGCCTTTTAGTTAATCCTCTATCTGAATCAAGCCCCTTAAGCCCGTTTCCCTTTAATAAGCCAAGTTTTTCTGATTGTGAATCTCTCACACATAGTCAGTTGAACAGTATGGTTGGAGCTTATGTGCTCACAGTCTGAGCTGTGTGTCTGATGTGACCATATTAAGGATTATGACATACAGAGCCAAGAGTAAGCAAATCAAAAGTCTACTCCACTATTTATGGTGGCGCTCCAATTTCAGGACACTTGACTGGCACTGTGAGCAAGTTGACATTCAACGTCTTTAATAGAGGATATTTTGGGAAGTTAATGAACCAATCATCACCTGCCTACAGTTTCTAATCACATCACACACAGATATTTCCAACATGGATTTGCATGTGGCTTCACGGCTCAGAGCAATGGTGATGGAGTTCTTCCTCCATCTCAAAATAGGCCTCTGTGGGGGCACACCAAGGTTTTCCCATGACCCATGAGAGATGTAATCTCTCTAGGGTCTCCATCCTGTAGGACGTGCCCAAAACAATAATTGTGCTAAAATGCTGGCGACTTTTCTTTGCCCCTGGCCAAAGTCTCATTGGGGTGGCGAGAGTTTCTTATTTACAAGAAAAACCCTGACATCTATTCTGTTATTAAACCTGCTGACTAATTCAGCAGTCTGGATCCATCCATCCATCCTTTTACCCCTTTTCCAACTGGAATTTTGCAAACATGTCCAATATCCGTCTTACTGTCTGGATACTGAATATCTCTGGGCCCTACGCCACCAATAAAGCTCACAACAATGATCTTTTTAAAGGTGGAATGTGTATTATTAGAAAACAGCATGTAAAAACATGCGCTCGGCCCTTTAAGACAGAAAAAAACATTCAGGTTTGGCATTCCAAGATTAGAAAAGGGGAAAGCACTGTGCCGTCTGTCAGAGTGATAATGGCACCGTTGCATGTTTATCAATGCACCGGTCATATCTGTTTAGCTGAGCGCGTCCTGTTCATTCAGCGTTGCCATGCTCTTCAGACTGGTCTGGATCTTTTATCTACTTAGTAAAACACCTCATATCAATGTTCCTGCTGCTGTAATGCAGACATCCGCACAAGTCAGTGTAAATTTCCCCATCACGCTCACTGCACTGCGAACTGGCTGTGTTTTTGCGTGCTGCGAATGAGGGTGCAGGACAGATCGCTTTCTACACTCCCTTAGTCTGTTGACCTGTTATCTGCCTCAGGAAGTACAATGTGAGGACGGCAGCAGCATGACGAAACGGCAGCCTTTATAAGTGGAAGTGAAAAACATGAGATGATTTATCTTGGCAGCTTGTTTGTTTTTCTTAATAAGGCATTTAAGGGACACAGAGGAGGAAAAAAAATTAAATGTCCCTTTTGTAGGATTGAAGCATTTTTAATAAAAGAATCAAAAGCGACTGCTGGGAGGAATGCCGCAGGACACCAGCGTCTCGCCTCACGTGAGTGACTTGTGTTGTTTTTAGAGTGGTTGGAAAGGAAAGGTGAGTGATGGTGCGACAGTTTGGGATGCAGAAGCAGGCTGGTGCTAAAGTGGAGGAGATAATCCCCTCGGTGTCACCGTAACTCTTTGTATCTGTCAGCGTTTTGGCTGTTTGCCAAACAGACAGTTTAACATCAGTCTATATCAGCCCGATAACCAGACAAATTCCTTTTCGTTTATGCAAGTTCATTTAGCTTCTGATCTTTCTTCGTGCTATCCAGTCTCTTTTGTTGTGCTTTCTCCTAACCAAGTGGCTATGAGTGACGTAGCTAGTCTACTGCCATCAGTTTCAGCTGCAGTTTTTACTCTGTGCAGTCCTGTGAAAAATCAAGTACACCCTTATTTCTTTCATAAGAATTAAGAGGGTAGGAAGCAGCCAATCAAATACATCCCATTATAAGATAATCAGCAAGTGGGACCACCTTGGAAAAAAGAAAAAAAAGTTTGGCGCAAAAAGCTAAATTTATCTTGGCGTCTTGTCTGGTGCAACATTCTTTCCAAGTATGAACATTCCAGCAAATTTACCAAAAGATCTGATCGTGCAATGCTCAGAGAAACTGGAAAACAAAGAACAAAGGCTACATCTCAGACCTCAGTTAATATGTTGAAGTGAATGACAGTACCAAGTATGGCAAACTGAACGATAAACAAAACATTGCAGCGCAGCTTAGATTTGCAAAGTTGCATTTGAACAAATCACAAGACGGTGGTGGAGGAGTCAAGATTTGGGCTCCACATGACGTGGAAATCGTGCAGTCACTGAGTTGACCATGAATTCTTTTCTTATAACAAAGTCTTACAGAGTCAAACTTGAGGCCATCTGCGTGATAGATGACATTTGGCTAAAACTGGGTCATGCAACAGGACAATAATCTCAAGCACATCAGCAAATCTACAGCAGAATGGCATAGAAAGAAAGAAATCAAGGCGTTGCAAAGTCCAGCCCTCAACCCGACTGATATGCTGCTGTGGGACCTTAACAGAGTTGTGCATAAACTTCAATGAACTGGAGCAACATTGTAAAGAAGAGTGGGCCAAAATTCTTCCACTGTGACGTAAGAGACTGATAAAGTCATCCAGAAAATGATTACTTAAAGTTATTGCTGCTAAAGGTGGTGCTACAAGCTGCTGAATCACGGGATGTACTTAGCTTTTATAAGACTGCTGAGAGCTGTGTGAAATGTTTCACTTTCACCTAGTACTTAGAAGTGGATATTATGTGATTCTGTAGTGCTGAAATAACAGAATTATCACCGCCACCAACTCTCTGGCTTAATGGAGGTCTACTGTTAAGCTGCCAGCTTTACTTTTGCTTTGGTTTATTCTTATCTTGCAGCATTGCTCTGCAGCACAAAGCCACTTGGAGACGTAAACAGTAAACTGCTCAGTACCAAACAGGAGGCAGCACAGTTTTAAATGACCTGGTGTACCAATATTGGCCTTTAGGCTGCAACGGGAAACCAGAGTGCCTGGCAAAGGGAGGCACGTTTAAAAATAATGCAACATAAACACACTTTGGGTATATTTAATTGTAATATTTACTCTTCTTTTAGCTCTGAGAAGTAGCCAGCCCTTTAGCTCAACATGCTCCATTGTGATCGTCAATCAGTCTCCAGCTTTGTGCCTTAGCCATTTGTGCAGGTAGCTTAATGAGCAGCTGTCTGCCACTGGAAGAAAAAGCAGTGAAATTCCTGGGCCATAAAACAAAAACAAAGAGATGTAAGGAGTTAAATGCTCTGCAGAACCAAGAGGACCTAAATAGTCAAAAGCTAATTCCATCAAGGTTCATTTCACATTATGCATAGTAAATGATTTATCATTTACATATAAAATATTGGTTAGAGAAGCCTTACAAGGATTTTTTTTACACATTACACATTAACCCGTGTCATGTTTGCAACACGTGTGCCCCGCTGATGTGTTCTTATAGTGGCAGTCATTGCAATAAAGTAACTAAGTGTATCAGGCTTTACTTTGCATAGACCACACCCATGAGTGGGATACATTTTTTACTTATGACATCTATGAAGAAGAGGATACTAAAGTCAGATTAGAAAACCTTGTTGGGAAAACAATTCTTCTCATTTCTGTTATTTACAAGCTGGAAAGAGTTGGATTTCCTACACACAGGAAGCAAGCTGAGCCCATTTCTCAGACTCAAACCATTGTGCTGGATGATTGTTGGTCACTGAACCTGAAATGAGTAAGCTGTCCTGAAAAGCCAGAGGAAGACAAGAGTCAGGGACAAAAGGCTGAAAGAAACAGAGGAATGAGGAGAAGACGACAAAAAAAAAAGAGACGTGCAGAAAGGTTAAAGTGCAAAGCCCCAGCATGGGGTGAAGCAGAGCTGCAGCAGGCTGTTACATTACCAAACGTTTCCTCTTAACATCGCACAACATCTGCACCTAACAATGATCGAACTTACACTGAGTGCGCTGTTCCTGTGTGGTGTCACACTCCCTAATTTGCCGGATTACTTTCTACCCGGATGCGGTAGATCATGGACTCGAATCCAATTATCATTTCAACACATTTTACTCTGCTGATGTTATCAGCAGAGTTACTTCCTTACCGTAAACCAGGATGAGGGACCGCCTCCTCTGATGAATGCCAAAAATACCTGGAAACCACCAGTCACTGCCACTGTCTGCCTCTCGGATGGTGAGAAGATAGCGACAATGAATACCGTCAGTATCAGATGAAGCTGTTACTCCGAATTATGCCTCAATCCAAACATGTCTGCAGAAAGCAAAACTTAAAATAGACAGAAGCAACAAACTGTCATTTCTGTGACACAGTCATCGCAGCAAACTGCACCTCTTATGATGTGATCAGAGTTATTACAGTGTTATATTTTCTAATTATGTTTTAATTTTTATTTGCTTTGATTTTTTTTACTTTTTATATTAGTTTCGTTTCAAGTTTGCTAAATTCAGTTTAGTTTTTATTGCTTGAAGATATTTTTAGCTTTAGCTATTATTAGTTTCAGCATTTTGTTCTGCAGACGCACGTTAAGAGTCAACTTTAGGGAAAATCACAGTAGATATCTTTTGAAAGCAGCTGACTCACATAAACATGCCCATGAACGCCTCATCAGCTATATTCCAATACCAGACTGACAACTACCACATTTTTAACCTATTAAAATTTCCCTCTATATAAGTTGTATTTTAGTTAAGTAATTAACTTTTCTTAAAACTCTAGTTTGAATATTTATTTTAATTAATTAAAATGTTTTTTCCCCACATGTACTTTTTATTTTGTAGTTTAGACCCAGACTCAGATCCAGCTTTATTGTCATTCAACCATTGACATGATATGAAAGGCCTCAGTATTGCAGCGTGCTACCAAACAACAGGTAAAACAGCAGAAATAACTGTAATCAATACAAAAATAAATATAAAAACTAAGTACTAGAATATAAATAACGGACCTTAATAAATGTACAGTTACCCATAATCATCTTAAATCTAACATTTACCATATTTACTATATATATTTCTGAAATTTGGAACTAATCCAGTCATTGCACATATCTGTATTCACCGAGCACCATCTCTTCCAGCTCATTTAATTCGGTGAATAGAAGCTGATGCATCCCTCTATTCAAAGTAGTTCACCTGTAGATAGTGAAAAGATCTCTGTTGGCACTGTTCACATGTTTATTAGTTACCAGAATCCTGTATGGAAGTTCTACAGAAGTCCTGATTTAATTTGCCCTTTTCATGTGGGAAAACTGTGATGAAACATCATATTCCTTCTGCATATTAGTCTCTTTTGTAAAAGAGATTAGGTTTTGCATGTACGTGAGAGTATACTACTCTACATTTTCCTTGCACTACTAATGCTGCCTGCATCTTTCCAGAGTTTACAGAAGTAGATTGTCTACCAGCTAAATCACATTAAACGCTTTCTTTTTCTCTTTTTTTAATGTTTTTTTAATGTTTTTTTGCACTGAAATTAATCATAAGAAATTGAGCAATGTCTAGTAACCAGATAAATAAGTGCAAAGATGTGTGGTAGTGCCAACCCCTCTACAGAAGCCAAAGCCTCACCACACGGTGAGTTAAAGTATGAAAACAGCCAATCAAAACTAAACTTATTGAAGATCACAAACATGACTCAAACCAGAAAGAGAACCTCAGTGATCAGATGATTGTCTATGAGCACTTGGAGACAGTGGGGAGAAAGAACTCCTTCTTAACAGATGGAGACTTGGTTAATTGGACTCTATGTTAATTCAGTCCTGACTCAAATAAGCTAAACTGACTCTCAGTGATAACAGACAGAACCTTTAAACTGGACGTCGCCACCTGCAGCAGCGGTGCACCTGTTGCCAGCCAGAGAGCTTTGCTTTATACTGAAAAGTTTTCTGGCACAAGAAAAACGGTCTGAAAAGCTCGGCCAGCTTTGATGATGTTTTCCCTGACAGCTTCTCTCTTTTACTCTCACTCTAGCCACATAACACAAATATGTTGTGAAGCCTTTATTGGACGTAACCGCAACAAAATGTGTTGATGTCAGCACGATGAATGTGAGAGGCTGAGCTCACTTTGAGAGCACAAAAAGGAGAAACAAGTATAAATGACAGCAGTATGTCGAAAAGAAACTCACATTTAAATTAAGTTTAGTCCTGTTTTGTACTGAAAACAGTACTGAAGCCAAAGTTCTGTATCATCTCAGAACTGGGGGAAATTGAATCAGTGCATGCCGAGGAGGGAGATCGGGCTGAACCAGGTTCAGGAAGGGGCTGGTATGACTGGTTAGTGGGCAAAGTAAAAGAAAAGGCATGAAAGAGGAGTGTAGAGAGATCATAGACAACAAGCAACAGAGATATGATTGTTTAGTCAGAGTTGGATAAAAACCTGCATTTTAAAAAAACAGATCCTTGTCTGATTCTTCATGGGTTCACGTTATAATAATACACAAACAGGAAGACATACAGGCTTAAAAGATATTTTCGCCCAGCCAGCGTCATTAAGTCTGTGTGGTGTTATTGTTGGAGGACAGAAAACATCAGCACGTCCCTGTTCACACCTGCTAACAGAGTTTCTAGCTCAAAATGACTCAATTTTTTAATTTCTATGCAGGCAGATCCACAAAAACAGCGTTATCCACATTCTTGATCTGATGCTGGTGTCAGCGGCAGCTCCCCCTCCTCCGCCTTCCTCATTGCTCTCACTTGGGTAACACGTTTTGAGAAAGCCTGGTTAAGCATGAAATATTTTGGCAAAGCGCTGGTGGCACCACCTGTTTGTAACTCTAATTCCTGACCCGTCCCTCTGTGGTCCCCGGCAACAACAGCCCGGATCGGGCTCTGTGATCCCCCCAGGGTCACAGAGTTCAGGTCCCTGGTGGGCTGATTAAAGCCCTCAAAGATGCAGCGGAAACAACAGCTACACAAACACATGCTATAAACTTTATAGTTTTTCCCTCCCTGGCTACACTATGAAATATTTTCTCGTGTTGCTATGGCTAAACAGAAAAGCTGATGGCATGCAGCGCGTCTGAGGTCACCCAGTCATCTTAAATAAGAGGAAACAGCCCTCTCCTGTCACGCTAATCCCAAAGCCATGAGCCTGCAGCACCCTGCGCTGCCTGACAGTTACACACCTCAAAACAGTCCTTACTGCTCCATTACCTCGCTGCCACGGGTGTCGATAGACAGCTTCTTACTGGTTAATCCTGAGGCTCTGAGTGGGTTTGGCGTGATGAGGGAGAAAAAGAGTGGAGGACAGAGTGGGGGAGGTTCAGGGTGAAAGATGTTTGAGGCACCAGTGATGCCCACGGGGAGAAAGGATGACACCTCTAATCTCGTAACATGTTTTACCCGTGTACATGACTCCTACAATAATAATTACGCAATAATATCCTTAATTTGTTAATCACATTGAAGAACAGATGCACAATCTGTGATCCAGGAAGGACTTTCGTGACATTTTATCACTATCCCGCAGCACCAAATGCACATTAATCCACAGCTGAAAATAGTCCTGCTTAAGTAACAGTGCCCAGCTGTTTCAAGAGAATCGTGAACCGATAATAATTCTATGTTTATGATTAAATAATAATACAAATTAAAAACTTTTATTGGTGAGAATGTGGACACATTTTAGTCATAGCTGAAAAGCATTATGGATAGCAAGGATAATATCTAATCAGACTGATAAGAAGAGCTGCTAATGTCTGTGACCCTTTGTTTTAGTCTTCAGAAGGAACCAATGAGCTTCAGGCTGAGTGAGACTAATTTGAAGTCTTTTTGTGAGATTTGCTGAGAAAATAAACAAACAAAAAATATATAAGTAACCTGGGTGCTAGTATAGCTCAACAGGATAGGCAAGCAACACATTTTGTGCAAAGGTAATGCTTCACTACGCGTCATCCCCCACACTCTTCCTGTCTTCTCTCTGCTGTCCTATCCCACAATAATATCAACAGCTGTTCAGCTTCTGGTCCAAAATTAAGTCTTCAGTAAGAGCTTCCAAAGGATGGATACGCCTTGAGCCAACTAGAAAGAATGGTTCAGGACAGAAATCTCTGGAGATCTAGCTTTAGCGGCCCATACCCTGGAAGGGGTGACGGGCAGTGGTAGTAGTAGTAGTATTAGTCGTATTAGGAAACTCTAACATTTAACTGTAGGATTCCCCAACAAACATACGACTCGCTATGAGTGAGCACTTTTGTGACAGTGGGAAGAAAAACTCCCTTCTAACAGGAAGAAACCTCCAGCAGAACCAGGGTCAGGGAGGGGCGGGACCATCTGCCGTGAGCAGTTGGGGGTGAGGGGATAAAGACAGGACAAAGACCATGTCCACACCAATATGTTTTCGTTTGAAAACGCATCCTTTTCTCTGCGTTTTGGCCTTTCGTCCACACTGAGACGGCGTTTTCGGTCAAGGGAAACAGAGCTTTTTGAAAACGCTCTCCAAATTGGATAAATTTGAAAATGCAGTTTTTGCGTCGCAGTGTGGACTACGAAAACGAAGACACATTTTAGTCATATGATGCAGTCATGTGACCAATTCAACTAAGACGGCGGACAGCATTTTACAGCAGTTGTTTTGTTTGCTCTCAATATCGACAGCCGTATTAAAGATTAATATCAGTTTGTAGATCCTCCAGATAGTTCCAGATGAAACTCGGTGCTTTTCCTCGACATTTTGTTTCAAAGAGCCGGAAAGTAAATAAACAGCAGATGGAAATGACGCAGGTCGAATCGTCTTACGTTTTACGCAAGTACAGAAACATAAGCGCTTTCAGTGTGGATGAAAACGATTGAAAACGTGTGTGGAAGCAGAGCGCCGTTTTCAAATTTATCCGGATTAGTGTAGACGTAGCCAAAGATATGTTCGGGGTGAACATGGGTAATTACACTGCTTTTTTTTTTTTTTTAAATTACACAGTTTCGTTTCTTATGGTAACAGCTGATTACTGAAAGTTTTAAGAATAAGATATTCCTGAACGTGAGAAACGCTTTGTTATCAGATGATCAAAATTATGATTAAGCTCTCTCGCATAAAAAGCCACCTATTCATTTGATACCCAGTCTCGGTGACAGGAAATCCCCAAACAAGTCCAAGCCAAACACAGACTTTTGATCAGAGCAGAAATAAAGAACTAAAGTCAACCTTTGCAAAGTCTACCTCCCATTTCTCAGCCGGGAAATGTTGACAGAACAAGAGGAAGAGAAAAGGGAGGAGGAGAGAGATGGCATTGAACTACAGGAACTTTGACTGAAATGCCCGACAATGCCTGGCCTACTGACTGGAACTTAAGCAGTCGCACAAGCAGACCGGCTGTGAGGACGGAAAGGTCGATAAACAACTCATGACTCCACTTCATGCAGCTTGTGCGGTCTGTCCACTGCAGGTGGCACTTGGTGTCATTCATTCACCACCAAACTGTGTACAGCACCCCCTTCAGCAGCCTGCCACCTCTCTCAGCATCATCCCGACGCACCCAGGGTTTGTTTGTTCACTGGTGTGTTGCAGACCTTCCCACAGGTCTGGAAAATCTCCACGAACTGCAGAGTTCAGGTCGAGTGAAATCAGCTTAAAAACTTGAATGGAGTCGCTTGATGACTCTCGTACGCTTCAGGAAGATTTTTCACATAGCGGCTCAACATAATGAGCAATCTGTTTTCCATATTTTAAAGAATCCACTTCACTTCAAATGGCATCTGGGGCTGCTGAACATAACACAGTGCTGAACAAGTCAGCCTGATTACAACTGTGCTTTTTCAGACATGCTAGGAGAGCACAGGTACGGCAGATGGGGACTGAAATTACCAAGAAGTCGAGACTTGCGTGATATCAGGGCACCATAGTCTCCTTAGGGAAGCTTACATGTACAGTTAGCATGTTTGAAGGCACCTGCTAAAGATTTTAGCAAACAAAATTCCTCACATTCATGTCCTGTGTGCTCAGCAGTGACCCCTCAGTTCAGACACCAGCATTCCCAAGGTGCTGGGAGAAGGAATGATAATTTCTTTCCAGCTTCACTAATGCAACGAGCCACAGCTTTCGTCCTGCACACATTCCTCTCACACATGGAGCAGATTAACGAAGGCATGACAGCTGATCTGAGCGCTGTGAACATCTCCGGCTGCAAGCGGCAGAGTCTGTGATGGAAAGACATTCAATCAACCAAATAATTGCACACAACTGACGTTGATCAGCACCACGGAGAGACAAATGATCTGGTAGATGGTACAGTTACTTCAGAACAGACAGAGCGTGAGTCTGAACACGACACAGCTGGCTGCAACTTTATTGTGTGGTGTTTGTTCTCGCTGTGACCACAAGTTTTCCCTCAAAAAGAACAAAGAATGGAAAGTGAAAATGTCAGATTTCTTTTAGGTTCAGCTGACAACAAGAACTAAGATTTTTTTTAGTAAATTGCTCCTCAGAAACAAACTACTAAAAGAAAAGATAAATCACACAAGTCAACAATTCTAAAAGTCACTAAAAGTTCTGAAAGTTTAGTCTATTCACTGCCTACATATTACAGTATATAAAATCCACCGTTTATGTAAAAATGATTGGCTCAGACAGAAGCAGTGCTTATACCTGATTTACATTCTTGTCATTGAAGCCACCCCCCAATTAAAATGACTGTGGCTAGCATTAGCGGCTACAGTGTACTTGCAAGTTAACGTCCACACAAATGTGCAAATGTGGCTTTCCACTACTGAAACCCAGGTTAATCATGTATGGTGCACTTTTAGCAACCTTTTAGGTTCAACAGTTACCTGCTGTTACACATTATTATATAACTACTAGCTAGCGTTTCAGATGCTAAATAGCAAGAGCGGCATTTAAACACATGGCCTAGAATTCCTGTACTTCTTTGTTGAGAGCAGGCAGCAAATGCGATAGAGGCAACAAGAGATAGAGGCAATAAGAGATAGAGGCAACATGTCAAACAGCAAAACAAAACAGGATTACAGGATTACCGGCTGAGAAAGTTGCATAGTGATGTAGGTTGCAGAAATGCTCATTCCTTATATTAAACCTGGATCGGTTTGAAAACAACAACAACAACATTGCGTGTGAGCACAGGCCCTAATGGACAGAACTAACATCACCTAAAGTTGTTATCATACATCACTTCACAACCCACTCCTTGCGCTGATTTCAACGAGATATTTTCAAGCACGAACATTTTACATAAGATAGCTTCAAACATAGACAACATGAGGAAAAAGGCAAACTGAAATGAGTTCAATGCTTATTTTTAGAATTTCTTCCACCAATAAGGGACCTGTCACAAAGGTCAGAGCATTTTAATGTAGCGCCTGTAGGCATCAGAATATAGAGCTGGTCATAAATAATATTCAGAACTATGAGAAATAAATTCATATCAGTTTGTTTTATCAGTGGATGCGTTTCTGAAACAGTGACGTCTGTGTGGACTATTTTCTGTAAAGATTGCGTGAATTCACCTGATCTACAAACAGAAACAATAATTCCACTGATATCATTGAGATTACATTAATATTAAATCATGCATTTAAGCAGTCTCACTGAGATCACGTGACAGCTGTATATAGAAACATATGGAAGATATACTGTATCCTACCAAAGACATGCCACCAAACATCAGGTTCATCATTTTTGCCGTAATAATAAGTCCATGTATTTTCTACCACTACGGAGAGAAAAAAATCAAGGGACACAATTTTTCCTGCTTAAAGGAACTTCATGAGGCTTTAGCCACATGCAATGGAAAGTTCCCCGTTGCAATGCCATAAAAAAATAAATATTTTTGAGAGTACTGTCAATTTAGGCTGCAGTAACCAAAGAATAAAGCTCTATTGCTTTACACATCCACAGAACTAACCAGAAGATGCATCCATTTCTTTTAAATAAAGTCCCATTGTCTTTAGCGTATGCATGAACCAGTCATTCTTGCTTCTGTGGCTAGTCATCCCCCAAAGGGTGATTCTTAGCCAAAAAACCCACTGCCATACATTTTGTGACTATACAGATTCGCCTTCAGGAGAGAGCGTAATTATGGTCTTCAGCAGAGTAACATTAGGGAGTGCTTGTGAGGTGTTTGTAGCCTTGATGTTGCTAGGCTAGCAGGTGTGTTTATAGTAGTAATAAGCACTAAAAGTGTTTGGCTTGCTCCGGTTAATTTGCAGGAGTAACACGTTGTGCTTCCACAAAGGAAATAAATTCATGACAAGTGAAAACAAGTTTTGAGCTTCTCACAACATCTTGGCAGCAGAAATGAACCGGGGAGAAAATCCAAATTAATCAAATCAAACAGCCGCGAACTGCAGCTGTCACAGATGATGAGCTCAAAGTCGGTTTAAGTCAGAGGAATGAGAGGAGCTCCTGCAGATGGCTGGTGGCTAAAAAACACTGAGAAAGTGACCTGCGGGTGTTCATCAAGCAGTCATTTCAGTAAGTAGTTAAATTCTGATTAACCGTCAAAGAGAACAACATCAAATTTACACCCAAGAGTCACCACAGCACCCGAGACTTTCAGACAGATAACCCAGATTCATATCTATCACAATTTAATAACTCTGTGGTTTAGCAGTGATGAGTGTGGTGAAAGAAAGTTGATGAACTTGATTGGCATGACATCAGAGTGTCTTATTTTGTTTGTTTAAAAGGAGACCTGTTATGCAGCAGATTTGCAATCACTGATTCATAGTTCAAGATAAACCGTATCTTAGTGCGCCTCCGCAGAGCCCCACAAATCATTCAGCGGTGGGACACGGAGCAGCTTGGAGCGTTTTTATTGTTAACAACAAAAAACTGGTATGTGAGACCTTCTGAATGTTCGCTAAAAACTACTATTTTAAGACAAATGTTTTCTGATTGGCTGCCCCTCACAAAAAGGCTGTTTGTAGAACAGGTAGTGTAGCATCTTTGTTTACATCCATGTGGCAGGGATGTCACATCTCATTTTACATCGAGGGCCACATACAGTAACACACTGATCTTAACTGGGCTGGACGAGTGAAACTTCACTTTCTGTCAGCATAAGCACATTTAATAACACATTTAATCCTCGAGATATCTCCACGCAAGATAAAGAAGTGCAATTTCAACATCGCATCTCAGTTTTTCTGCATCATAAATGTTTAAATTACAGAAAAAGGCCTGGTAGCTCACTGCCCAGACTGTCCTACGTTTATAAAAATAACGTTTTTGTTGATTGATGAAAACTTTCTTCTAACCAAAATGTCCTTAGTAGACAGTGAAAAACAGTAACTTGTCATTTAACTGTTTATCTATTACTTAACCACTTTGGTGAAGGTCTTTATCAGCAGGAAAAGCTATAAAACCTACAGTTAAGTTAAAAAAATGCATGCCCTCCTTCATATTTAGTTATCCTGTGGGCCGGATTGGAGTCTGCCAGGCCGATTCTGGCCCGTGGACTTTATGTTTAAAAAAGTCACAAAAAGTGGCTGCATTTCCTGATAATGGATTGCTACTTATACAGTGCTTTTCTACTTCCTGAGTCACAGCCACCCAAAAATAAAGGAAAAGTGCTTCTGTGTTGATGTTTGAACCTGTTCTGAAACCTGTGGAGGTAAGTCACTGTCCTTTAGGGCACTATGTTTACATAAATATGTCTATATAGACATTTTAACTAATTATAGACAATTACAGCACATTATTCAAGCCTCTGAACTCCAATTGTTTAAATTCGATTTTTGAAAATTAGCCTGGTAATGCTGTCACTGTGTCTAAAATGCTGTTTTTTACAGACTTTGTCGTAAACTTCACAAAATATTATGATTTTAGGAAATGTTGCTGAGCATTTGGTTCACCTATTTGTTTAGGGTTGGCGTATCTGTGTGTAGCTGCAGGAGGTCTCTGCTCAGCGTCGCGGCGAGAACAGAGAGGCCCCACCTGGAAGTACTTCACTGGGGTCAAAGGTCAATACTATTGAACCTGAGTGACAACATCTATGAGTAAACAGAAAACACTGAGTGAAATGAGAGAAAGGTTCACAGGAACAAAGGAAAATGTCTTCTCGTGTCACATGAGACTGTCACTGTTTCTAAAATGCTGTTTTTACACACTTTGTCGTAAACTTCACAAAATATTATGATTTTAGGAAAAGTTGCTTTAATTAAGTTTTCCTGAAAAAAGGGAAGAAATGCATATTTTTATTTAATTTGATCTTTTAAAGGTCAACTGTTCATATCTGAAAGGGGAATGGGCACAGCTCTAATTACAAAAATAAACTGGTTTATCAAAAGTAGTCAAATATAACAATTTTCCATTACTTGATTAAAGCAAAAATAAAAGATTTGCTTCTTTGATGGTCTTAAATGTGACACATATAAAGTGACCGTAGCACTGCATCACTAAAGCGGAAACCGTTCAGTGAGCTGCATTTTTCAGACACAGCTGTGAGACGTCTTTTAGAGCGGTGGCCCGCAGGTTGTGGAATGCTCTCCCTCCATCATTACGTTAGATTTGTGCTGAACGTTTGACTGTGCTGGGTTTTTTTTTTTTTAATGTATATCTGTTTTTATATTACTGTGAAGCACTTTGTGGTTTTTATCCTGTGAAGACTGCTATGTATATATTTTTGCAGGCAGTGAGTAAAGATGGCAGACACTGCCAACACTGATTGGCTGTTTGTGCAAAGTCCGTGTCTTTAACTGTCGTTTCCAGTGTTGCGTCACAAATGTCTTTTATATTTCCCACTATGTTCACTCATAGACACTCAGCAGTATTTACTTCCTCTTAGCGTAAGCATCACATTTCCTATATGAATATCCTCCTTAAATTGCGTGAACCAGTTGCCATTCACTCCCCTAACACCGGTTTTGAGTTATATAAATTCGGGAACTGCATATCCCATAGTAATAGCTTCCTAGGCTAACACTGGGATCATTTAACTTTCCCATTTAAAGAATGTCACACACAAAGGCCGATTGATGCATCTTTCTTTGTGTGTGTTAACTTGTAACAATCGAGAAATCAATTATAAGCCAAACGTCTTTTTTCGTCTTTGTAGCTTTTCCCTTTGTGTTACCGAATTGTTTCACACAATGATGGGAAGCATTAAAGGCTTTAATATCAGGAGGGGCATCTCTCCTGACATTGTTTATCATGTGCGCACGGAGCAGAAAACTGACAGCTACAGGAAGGCCTCCGCCAGCAGAGAAGAATAGGTGTCATTTTGTTTAGCAGCTCTGCTGGAGGATGCCCCTAACCCAATATTAGAAAGTCCCCGATTAACCCACAACAATGCCAGCTATGCCAAACTAATATGAAGCCTGATGAAGCTCAGGAAAGCCCCGTCGGGCTGGAAACAACAATATCAACAACAGCGCTTGTTCCCGCAGACCGAGTCCTTCGTTCTCATTGTCTGCTGGTGGTGATAAGACACATTTCAAGAAGCCGCACTCCGCTGTGTTTTTATTCTCTCCAAAGAAAGACAACGCGACAGATAAAACAGCTTTTTACTGTGCACGAAGGAGGTCATGAGACTTTTTCAACTAGTTGGGGAAAAAAAACCTTGAAAACACGAGCACGAGGAGCACTTTGACCCACAAAGAACAAGAGTCCATATTCGACCAAGGTCACCGAATCATCTCGGAGAGTATTTAGTCTATTCAGCGATGGCTCCTCATAACATCCACAGGGGGTTCAAGTCTTCGTGTCTCTGCTTATCGAAGCATGCCAGACATTCCCTGCGCTGTGTGTGAACGTACGCTTGGATGTGTTTGTGTGTGCATGCTCTGACCTGAGCACAGACATGAACATAACATGTGAATTCACCTCCTCAAAATTCCAAACACTTGTAGCTACCACGAGCCAAAACAAGGGGATGGTTTCCTGTTTTGTTCTCGGCCCTTTTGAAAGGAGAGACTCCCACCTTTCCACCGCTCACCCAAAAAAAAAAAAAAAAAAAAATATCCTCCCTCGAACACACAAAGCACATGCACACACTTCACTCCTTGGTCTCATAAGCAAAGGATGGAAAGTCTGGAAAGGAAAGCTGAAAAGCTTTCAAAGTCTCCAACAGTAAGTAGTTTTCCATTTCAGATGGTGCTCATGTGGAGCGATTTCATTTGCAGCTTTTGTGTCTTATCTCGCTCACAAAAAAAAGCTACGTAACCATCTGTGAACTACCTGTTCCACAAATACGCAGCACAGCTTCCTGTTGTTCACTCCAAGATCAAGTGCTACTACCCACAATGAGTGTGTTTACATGAACATGAATGCGCTGTTTCTGAGGCTTATCCAATTTTTGATCATATTCAGGATATTACACCTCCATGGGGCACAGAAAATGCCTGTGTACACACTAAACATTAGTCTCCGTGTTACTGATTAGTGCATTTTGTTTGTGCGTGCAGCCATAACTATACAAACACAAACTGTGAATTTTAGAATGGGGAATGTGACATTCCTGGAAAAGTCACTGGCTTCAGCCCTGGCTAGTTCTTTAAACAGGAGAAAAAAAAAACCTAACTGGTGGACTGGACGATACTAAATGTTCTCCAAACCAGTTATTACTGCACTCAAGAGCCCTCTGAAACCATTAATCACATCCTTTGTGATCAAGTCATATTTTAATTCCTGCTAAAATGTGCAGGACTTTGAGCTATATGCGTGTTGGATACACACGATGTCAGGTTAATTTGCAGAGTATTAATAATGTTAGCAGTGCAGGTAAACGTCCACACCCCTGTGCAGAATGTGATTACCCATTGCTCCAGTACAGCTTACTCTGACCGCGCCTTCATGCGCTCACTTTCTTCAGAACCAGTCTGATTCATGTGGTATCAGTAATACTTTCACCTTCCATGTTACAACTTCCTGATAGATAAAAAGGGAAGGAAAGAGAGAGAGGGCGCAAGGGGCGCTGAGGGTGTGGCTTCATAGACCGAACCATTTGAGTCTAAGAGGTATTTTTTGTTGTGGCAGATGGATGATCTCCCTGAGCCTTCTTCCTTTCAAAATGGAGTTTTTCCTCTCCACTGTTGCCAAGTGCTTGCCGATCGCATCATTGGGGTTTTCTCTGTATTATTGTAGGGTCTTTATCTTATAACATAAAGCACCTTGAGGTGACTGTTATTGGGATTTTCCCCTTCATAAATAAAACAACTGAAATAACTGATTCTGTGTATTAGTAACCAGGAAACTGGTCTTCTACTGTTTTTTAATTACACATATTCTAGCTGGGATCTGGTCTTCTATCTATGTGGCGTGAGACTACAGTGAATCTGGATTGGTCCAGACAAACAGTGTAAAAGATGGATGCAGCCATTGTGACATCACCCATTGGACTTTCATTCTAAAGTCTCTGTGTTAACATTTCTGTGAGAATGTGGAGTTAGCAGGCAATCAAGCAGCAACCATTAGCAGCGCGACTGCAATCCTCAGAAACACTTACCTGCTAAATAATGCTAACAGGCTAATAAAATATTACAATTTCACACAGCAAAACTAAAACACAGACATCTTGGGCTGTTATTAGTAAGATAACTTCGACTTAAAATGCTTCAAAAGGCACCAAGAGCACAAACCTGCCAGAAAGATCTAATTAGCAGAGTTGAGGCCTAGAACTCTGCTGATCAGCTTCGGATTCAGGACAGCCCCAACTCTAGTAACCTGGCGGATCAGTTATAAAAAAGTACTCTGGGAGGGAATGTAAGAAATTTGGCTTTTGGATCGAACCTCAAGTGGACATTAGAGAAACTTCTATTTTAAGGTTGTTTTCAAGCTTTTCGTGTGAAAGCATCACTTCTAAATCTGCAGAGTACTTCAACCTGTAAGAAGAACCTGCCTTTTAAATTATGTTCACTATTTACTCCACATGAACACTTCCAAAAGAAATATAATGTTTTGTCATTTGATAGTCATTTGATATTCAACATAAAATGCTAAGTAGGACAAAAATGACAATAAGAAATCTTGCATAAAGGCAGTTCAGATACCCGTATCATTTGCAGGTATAATCAATGGCAGGCTCGATTAACTGACTCTGCTGACTAATTTTAGATCTTCCCATGTGAGAGGGGTTAGATATGTCAAGTTCAGGATGAGGCAGGGCTGGGACTTTGCTCCCCTGGATGACAAACAATATCCTCTGACTGAAGAGTGGATGACCGCATCCACATAAAGAAAAATCACCTCTGTCTAGGAGACAGATGACAGTGAGTGCACTAATTGTTGGCTGGCTGAAAACATGTCTGCAGAAAGTTTAACTTTTGTTTTTTTCCCTAAACATAACCTTCATGAAGTTGGGATTTATGCAGGACTAGACTACATTAGCTTTAACCTTAGACTGTATATAAAAGATGGACAACACAATGTCACCCACTTGTTTATGAACTCCCAAAGTGAGGCTTATATTTACCGAAGAAACAAACACAAAAACATCCCGGTGAAATAATCTAAAACACAATTTTAGTTCGGTTAGCCCTGTGGTAACGGTTCAGACACCTTAAAACCGTCTTAAAACCCAAAAAAATCAGAAGAACCTTGAGGCCCCACTTTTACAGTCAAGATCATGTAAACATTTGCACTACTGCTCCACGTGAGGCTTCTGTCCTCTTTGACTTCACCTTAGGACACCTGGATTACAGTATGACAGGCGTGTCACTTTCCCAGACTGAGTTACCCAGGGGTGCTGCTTACAGCTCACCTCCTCAGATAAGGGATAAGCTCCAGACCTCCTCCTACGTGACCCTGATTTGAATAAAGATCGGTGGATGCTTTACTAAGATTTTTTGGCTCTGTGAAACAGGTGGATGCTGTTTGATCTTGGATCCGTTTCAGGTCCATCAGTGTATCGACACGCCCGGCTAACCAAGCTTGTTAGTGTCGTCTTTTAAAAAAAAAAAAAAAGTTTTTGACTTTATTAACTGGAGTCACCAAACTGGATCCTCTACACCATGTTTGTGCTTTTTGGAGATATCTTAAATAAACCCCATTCCATTATTTTATCACCTTGTTTTGTACCATGAATTGAGAGGTTACTTTTTAAACACAATACTAAAATGCGAGTTTAATTTGGGAATCCAGCAGCACTGTCATTATAGACAAAGCTCTGCCTGGCAAGCACTACAAAGGAGGTGGGACTTAGCCAGTTAGATTAGTTACAGAGGATTCAAGTGAGTACACTTCAGTGCAGTAAATGCACAGAACCATAAAGGCACTATGGATGTGCTGAGAGTGCAATTTGCTGTAAAAACTTTGAACATAATCATCTTACTTTAGTAACCAACACACCTTTACTGCAGTTTTAAGATGCCCTCATTCCAGTTTTACATAATACTTTACATAAAGTTTTAATTATTGATTAACTCGGATGTGCTGCTGACAGCTGTCAACACCGCAGGAAATTCCTACTTTGTTTCACATCATAAAATGGAAAAGCTAGAGGAGGTTTATCTACCCCAGTAAAAGTAAGACTGAGGATCTGAGAGTTACATCTTTAGAGGATTCCTTGCTGTAAATAAACAGAAGAGAAGGGGGTTAAAGGGAGGGGGTGAGTTGTGCAGGGAGGGAGGGAGAAAGGGAGGCTCTTTTATTGCCACAGTTGATTGTTCTCAGAGTCAAAACAACGCACGCTCAAGCTACTGTGGACTGGCATTGTAATAACAAACAGTCTTTATTTTCTGCCATTGAGGTTTATACAATCTGAATTTTCTTGCAGAGGAAAAAGAGCCCGGCCGCAGCCAAAGTGGGTGCAAGTATCTGCCTGCAGGCCGGGGGATCGCAATAACAGGAACACGCACAGCGACTCCTGCAGCGCTGCAGATAAGAGCCATGCTGAATGAGGACCTCGGGCCACATGAAAAGTTCCAGTAATGAATAATGCTGATAATATTCAGCTATTTCAGACAACATAGTACCTGGAATCTAAGGGACAAAGCCAAAATGGAAATGACACACTCATCGCCAAGGTCCCGCGTGCATCAGACAATGTCACAGCTCACGATGACGTGAAGTCGACGAGATGCATTTGTCTCCCTAATTGTTAGTTATTTTCTTCTATTTATGTCTTTTACATTGTGCTGGCGTAATGGAACACATAAATGACAGCAACTTCTGGAATGCAGCTCTCTTTAACTGCTTTTCACGCCCCTCCGCCTTCTCAAACCATAACACTCAACAGGAAGTGGTTATGAATGTAAAGGTGGAATAATTGTATACAACACACTGCTTTGCTGTACAGTTTTGGACAAGAATCCAGGACCACTTCCAGTTAATGTCAAACATCTTCGCTGTCGGTCTCTGTGAATGAAAATATTATGAAACTACTAACCAGTATTTGAAAAACAAATAGGCTTATCAGCTTTTATCATCAGCAAACAGAAGAGGCCTGAGGAAAAGAGCTTCCACTGTGTTATGCAATTCAAATAAAGAGGCATTCGTGGTGCTAAAATGAGGTCAGGAGTTCCCTTTATTTTACATCTTGTTTACCATTTAATACAAGTTTGCATGCCCTGGGTGTGCTCCTCCCGACAAACTGCAGGAGTGAATGTAGACGCTCCACTCTGTGATTATGAAAAGCAAAATGAATCTGTTCCTTCGAAGGGTATACTTGTCATAAACAAACCCGTAGTTTGCGCAGAGTTGCGTTTCGAGGCCTCGTAATCATCACAACTTAGATTAATCACTTTAAATATAGATACAGGCTATTGCGTACAACTTTTCTCATGGTGGAGGTGCACAAAAATAACATCACAGAAAAGGAGGATATAAAAGGCGTATCTGTCAATTGCTGAACTTGGAGGGTAAACAGTAATTAGAACAGAAATTCAGTTCAATCTGAGATTTGTGACTAAAACTGTGGAGGGACACGCTAAAAAAACCCCGTCTGCAATAAATTACATTTATACGCTGCTAAACTGTTTTTCCAAATACATTTAAATGGAAACATAATTACTGCCTGGAACACCAGGAATTCAGTTTAGGTATCATTATGTTCCTGAACTGTGTGTGGTTTTGTGTACGCAACAAACCTTTGGCTCAATTAATACAGAATAAACTTTTGTGAGACAGTTACATGTAGTTACACACTTTCGCTTGATCACAAAGACTGTATATAAACATGGACACAAAGATCTCAATTGCCTGATCTCGAGCCCCTGGTGGCTTGTTACGGTATAAGCTCCACCCCCTACCACCTTAGCAGAGTTCAATTTACACAGCCAACTCGCATACAGGTAAACATTCAATGTGTAAAGGGCAAATGAGTCGTATGAAAACTTTATTTAAATTATTTTGCCTTTCTAACGAAGCCCTGGCCTCATCTGGTTACAATGGAAACCCCCAGATACTACATCAGAGTAGAAGTTGGGTTCCCAGATTGGTTGATGAAATAAACGACACTAAAAAAAGAAAAACATAAAGTGCATTTAAAAAAAATAAAAAAAAATAAAAAATAAATCACCAAATATGGTCATTATAATAAACACTTCATATGAATGGGTATTGAAACAAGCTAATGATCTTCTATTTAGTGTTATATCTGTCCTTAGTTCTGTCAAATCATAACTATGTTTTAAAAAATTAATGTATAAAACAATTCCAAATATATGTATTTTTCTAAATATGCCGAAGACAAATGCAAAGACTGAATACATATGAAAATCTATGGCTGAATTAATACAATTTGAATGTGGATTCCTTAGTGAGAACAGCAAAGTGATGTCTCCCAAATTTTTCTATGCATTTGTGAAGCTTTGCCAAAAATGTCCAGTTTTGCTCTGTATTGCATTCCTGGATCCAGATTCAAATCCCGATTGCTTTCAAAACTTAGTCATATGCTAAACCTGCCATTAAGTAAAATTTCATGCAAATTTGTCCATAAAACTTTGAATAATCCTGCTAACAAACACATAAACAAAGAAAAACAATAACCCTCTATGCCATCTTCCAGTATTTGTTAAAAATAGGGCTACTGGGACCAGGAACCAGTCATGAAAATCAGAAATGACAACCACACCAGAGAACATGAAACTGTGTTAAAAATTCAGCAAGTGTCACTCCAGGTCCCCATTTAGCCACCACTTTGTGTCTTTTAAGTGCTAATCAAAGAAACCATGTATAACAACTAGTACTTTCGTGGCTACGTGACTCTTACAGTTTCAGACTACAACAACTAATAAATCAACAAACAAAGAGCACATTAAAAAACTTAAAAAAAAATAAATAAATCACTGACATGCTTGAGGATTTAGAATGAATTAGGTGCCATTTCCCCAGCTACAATTCAAAGGTAAAATACCCAGCAAACACGGTGAATAACTGTTTGCTCGTTGTCCCTTCAAAATGTTTAGTTTTGGTTCAAAAATAGCTCCAAAACCAAAGTTGTGCTAATGTTGAAGACATAACTTTCCTGAACAGCACCTAGATGGCCTTCTTGGGCTTTCTAGCAAGTACAGTAACCATTTTACCTTTATTGATGAGAACAAACCATAAACATTCTCGGTTGTAAAAAAAAGAATTTAAAAAAATGAAAAAGAAACTGCTGCACAAATGAAAGTCAAGCTGTTGATGTCTACCTTTACTGACATATCAGAACAGATACAAATTCATACCGCATAACACATTTATGTTTAAAATACACTCTCCCAGTAATAGTGGTTTGTGCACTTGAAGTGAACATTGTCTATTCTATTGATTTATTTAATGTCTTTAAACTTGCTTTTTTCACTGCAAAAAAATGTGAACAATATTTCTTCTTTTTATGAGACAGGCTGACTGAATTACTATTGTCCTTAGAAACAATGTCAGCATCTCCATCGGCGGTGCTGTTTCTGTTCTCATACTGTGACCAGTTTTGACAGGAGTTATAACATAAAGGGACGGGTTCAGTTGCTCAATGTAATTTTAACAAAGAATCTCAGATTAACTTCCCGTTTCAGGCTAGTAGCTATCATTATGTGTTGTGTAATAAAAGGACACAAACGTATGAAAGCAGTCATTTTGACCGTCTGCCATTAAACTCTAAAGAAGCACCTTTTTAATACTGCCAGTCAGCCATTAAGCTGCTGAGAACTCAATCTCTCTGAACTATGGATGCCCTGAGGACACTGGCATGTGAGCCAGAATCACATTCTTGCCACTCCTTACGAAGTATTCCCAACCAATCAAAACAATTAATGTGCAAAGAGGAAGTCGAGACGAAAGACTGCTTCAAATCGATGGCCTTCGAAGAATTTTTGTTGAAAAAAGATAAAGACAGGTCCCCAAAGCAGAAGCGAGAAACGCGAGTGAAACATTGTCCCTTCAAACACTTCAAAACAAATTTGCCACCACTGTCCTGCACCCTACCTCTGCTAATGTTTGCTGGTTATTCAGGTTAAACAGGAACAATCACACATTCATCCTCACTGGGGACAAGGAACAGTGCTAGGTAATTCTGATAGGCGTAAAGGTTGTGTTGTGCTCGGCGTTTGCTGCTTTCTGACTTTGATCTATTAAGTGCTACTGTATTTCTAATTAGTTGTGAGAAAAAATGTTGCTATGGGCGAAAATGTTTCTACAACAAACCACTCCCTGTAAGTGCTGCAGTTGAGTCACTTAAGCTTCAGTGCATGTTCTTCCAAGTCTTCAGTGTTTTGAACTAATGTAGCCCAACTCCTTTATGCCAAGTATACAATTCACAGCCCACAAGATCAGATTTATCATAAATGCTTTGGCAGTTCTTCCATATGTAATTGCAATACCACAAAACAGGTAACAGTGGACACCCTTACACCTGTCCCACTATGTTTCTCACTACGTTCGGTAGAAAACATTTAGGAAAGACTCTGAAAGAGTAAAAAAAAAGATTTCATATCTCTGTGTTTAAAAGGAGAGAAATATGAAGGAGAAAAGCTAAAACATAACCCATAATCATCAAAATGCATCTGCACATTAGTAAAATCCATAGGCTTCTTTAGATGTCTTAGCACACATGGTTAAGCTTGTGACCCATGACGTTTTTGCCAAAAGGCTGCAGGAGCCTGGGTTCAAATTGGCACTGGACCATTTCCTGAACGTCATTCCTCTTGATACTTGTTTTACAGTTCCACATTTGTGGCTGCGTAGGTATTTGTTAGGGGTGCAACAATACTCGTATCGATATTGAGCCGTTCGTTACAGTGCTTTCAGTTCGGTACGCATGTGTATCGAACAATAAAATTTTTTACATTTATTTTATTAACTTTTCTTCTGACGATGCTGTCTGTGTTGAGCGCTCAGTGGATCTGCGTTCGACTTATCCGCCTAGGCTGCACTGTCGAGTGCAGATCCACTGAGCACAGCGCAAGCTAGCGAGACAGACGCTAAGCTCATTGCAACATGGCAACTGCCTCAACGCTACCCGAAATTGAACCTACCCCCACCCTCATTCAGATCTGGCGTTTGGAACTATTTTGGTCTTCATGTGAAGTATGACTCTGATGGTAAGCACGTCATTTCAACGAGATTAACGCTGACAGCACTAGTGGGAACACAACGAATATGACTGCACATTTACGCCGACATCATCCTAGTGCAAAGACAAGTGGAAGCAGACAAAAACAACAAGCGCCATGCTACAAACTTTACCCGAGTCATTTAGACAACCGTTAGCACATGATTCTCCTTATGGGGACCTGATATGTTTAATATGCTGCTGAGAATATAGCCCAGAAGAAGTGTATAGTATAGCTTTTATTTTGGAAAGAGCCATTTCTCTGTAATAAACTCTTTTTCCAAAGATGAGTGATTTCTCGATCAGATAGATTTCTTTTTTTATTACTTTGTTGTTTCAGCAACATTAAATTTAAAAACTGTACTTTTGAGTTAAAATATAAATGTATAATTTTAATAAATGACAAATTAAAAAGGCATGAACATTTTTTTGTATCGAAAAAATATCGAACCGTGACACCAAAGTATCAAACCGAACTGTGAATTTTGTGTATCGTTGCACCCCTAGTATTTGTGTACATTAAACCTAAGCAAACTAGGTGAAGATCTGCAAAGCTGTCCATACATACGACCACTGCAAAAAACACATTCAACCCATCACCTACCTACTTCCCTGTCTGTTCTCTACTATCCTGTCAAATAAAATATTAAGCTGATCAAAAATGTCAATTCAATTATTAAAAGAAAGTTTTAAGAGTAATCTTAAAAGCAGAGAGATTATCTCTATCCAAACTGGGAGTTGGTCCCACAGACAAGGGGTTTGAAAGCTGAAGGCTCTGTCTCCCCTCCTACTTCTACATACAAAGTACAAGTAAGCCAGTAGTCTGAAGGTGGAGCGCACTCATTGGACGACATGGTACTAGGAGGTCTTTAAGATGGAGGCTGATTATTCAAGACCTTGTATGTGAGAAGAATTTTCAATTTTAAACTGGATTTAACAGGGAGCCAATACGGGAGAAATATGCTCTCTCGCTGCAGCATTTTGGATCAACTCAAGGCTTTTCACTGACTTTTTAGGACATCCTGATAATAATGAATTAGAATAGCCCAGACTAGAAGTCATAAATGTATGAACTCATATTTCATCATCACTCTGAGACAGGATGCTTCTAATTTTTTAGATATTGCGCAAATGGAAGAAAGCAGTCCCACATATTTGTTTAATACACGCATTGAAGAAAAAACATGACTTTAAGATTCCTCACTGTGTTACTGGAGGCCAGGGTAATGCTATCCGGAGTAAGCATCTGGTTAGACTAAGGAATTTAGGAGCAGGAAATTAGAGGTCATCATATGTGTTTAAGACACGACTGCAGTCAAACTGATTTATGGATAAAGCTGGGTATCATCTGCATAGTAATGAAGATGTATGCTATGCCTATTAATAATTCTGCCTGAGGGAAGCATGTATAATGTAAAGAGAAGTGGTCCCAGCACAGAACCCTGTGGAACTCCATAATGAACTTTAGTGTGTCATTATGGCAAATTGGAGTCTAGATAAAATTAAAACCACTGCATGGCAGTGTCTTTATTGCCTATGGCATGCTCTAATCTTGATAATAAAATATTGTGGTCGACAGCATTGGGCACCGCATATAGGTCTAGCAGGACAAACATAAGAATGAGTCCAAATTATTAAGTCAATTCAATTGTATGTATATATGAACAAATCACAACACAGCTGATTCAAGTAGCAATAATACAGAGAAAAGAGAAATATGGTGTAAAAATTTTCATCTTTGCTTCTGTTGTTTTTTGCTTTAATCACTTACCAGAAAGTTAAGAAAAGTTTAACTCAAGACCCACCCTCTCAGTGATGCAAACAGTTATTTTACTGTTATCCAGTTATTAAACTTCACAGACATTTATTAAGGTAAATGTAAGGTAAAAAAAATAATTTAAAAAAATCCAAATCCTTTGTTCTTTCTTTTGATACATATTAATTGGAGGTCTTAATAAATTAGTGAATAGGATTTAAAGAAAAAAAAAAAAAAAAGGGGTTTGACTTTGTCTGGTCATTTCAAATTAACATAATTTCAAGATGATTATTTTGCACAAAAGCATCACACACACGCGCACACACCTTTTGTTTCTTTCATTTCAGCAGCTTTCCAAAACTATGTGTGGAATTTACAGTCATGAATCAGAATGACACGAAAAAAATCTCACCATTCAGTAATCCCCTGTGTGTCACAGACGAGGTTGTTGTTGGTGTCATGTTTCTTTGTTTTGGTTTGTTTGGACCGTTTCTGTGACACTGGTGGCGTCTGACCAAACCGAAACACTCGACGCCTTGGGAGTGAGAATGGGCTGAATGTATACGATACAATGCAAACAATAACGGCAACACAAGTTGTGAATAGAAAGTTTCACTGTCCATTCTGTGTACAGATTCAGTTGTAAACTTTACGTGTTTTCTCCTTTCATTTGAAAAGCTCTGTGGCACTGTTTGCATAATGGCTTTTGGTCTTTTGTGAATTAACATGAAAGCCGATTTGTGAGCTTACGGAGCTCTGAGTGCCACGACTGCTGAGAAAAGAGAAAAGTATTACACGTGACTCGTTTTTTGGGGTTTCTTTTTTAACAAATAACATTATATTAGTTAATATTGTTAAGTTAATTACCCTCTGGACAAAGTAATTAATTTCACTACTCGTTACATTACTTTTGTATTACCCTGGAACATGCGTCACATAATTACTAGGTAATAGGGGTGCAACGATACTCGTATCGATATTGAACCGTTCGATACAGTGCTTTCGGTTCGGTACGCATTTGTATCGAACAATACAATTTTTTAAATTTATTTTATCAACTTTTCTTCTGACGATGCTGTCTGTGTTGAGCGCTCAGTGGATCTGCGTTCGACTTATCCACCTAGGCTGCACTGTCGAGTGCAGATCCACTGAGTGCAGCGCAAGCTAGCAAGACAGAAGCTAAGCTCGTTGCAACATGGCAACTGCCTCAACGCTACCCGAAATTGAACCTCCCCACCTTCATTCAGATCTGGCATTTGGAACTATTTTAGTTTTCATGTGAAGTATGACCCTGATGGTAAGCGCGTCATGGACAAAAGTAAAACAGTATGTCGGATGTGCCACGCAATGCTCAATTGGTGGGAACTAGTGCGTCAGCGCAGTTAGCTTGTTAACGTGTTGGCCGTCCAGCCCCATGCACGGGGCGATCCGCGGTAGCTCGTTAACGGAGATTTGCCGCGTTATGGCGTTAATGTCATTTTAACGAGATTAACGCTGGCACTAGTGGGAACACAACGAATATGACTGCACATTTACGCCGACATCATCCTAGTGCAAAGACAAGTGGAAGCAGACAAAAACAACAAGCACGCATGCTACAAACTTTACCCGAGTCATTTAGACAGCCGTTAGCACATGATTCTCCTTATGGGGACCTGATGTTTAATATGCTGCTGAGAATATAGCCCAGAAGAAGCGTATAGTATAGCTTTTATTTTGGAAAGAGACATTTCTCTGTAATAAACTCTCTTTTTCCAAAGATGAGTGATTTCTAAATCAGATATTTATTTATTTTTATTATTTTGTTGTTTCAGCAACATTAAATTTAAAAACTGTACTTTTGAGTTAAAATATATATTTATACTTTTAATAAATGATAAATTAAAAAGGCATGAACATTTTTTTTGTATCGAAAAAATATCGAACCGTGACACCAAAGTATCGAACCAAACCGAGCCGTGAATTTTGTGTATCGTTGCACCCCTACTAGGTAACAATACAAAAACTAGGCAATCTGATTTAATGACATAAATTCTTCTAATGAGGATGAAGATCCTTCTTTTAACGTATTAACACAAATTGGACGGCAAATTTCACAACCAGAGCAAAGAGTTTACGGAGATTCTGCTGTAGAGACAGGAACAGGCTACCATCCTGCTTATTGATGCTGTTCTTACTCATCAAAGATCAGACTGTGATTGCTTATCTGGGCTCAACATACAATCACTTAATAGGCCACTAACATTACTCTGGGTTCTTTGCTAGCTCTTGGTGTAAATGCTTGCAAACAGCCAGTGCCCTGTTAGTGGTATAATGCAGTAATTGAAGTAAATTGCAGATGACTCTATGACTTTCTGCCTTCTTGCACATGAGCTGAAGGCGCAGGGGGAAAAAAAAAACAACGTTTTTATTACTTTTTCCTTTGTTTGATGCAGATATTGGCAGAACATTTGCAATGCAAGTAATGACAACTGTAACTGCAATGTGATTACTGAATTTATTACAGTAATGACTTACTTACTGCATTACAGAAAAATGTAATTCGTTAAAGAAAAATGTAATGTGATGACAGCAACAGGTTATGCCTAAGGCGTAACGTGTTACACCCAGCGCTGCCCATTGCTTACTGGCAAAAGTAACTTGTTTGCCTTTAATACCCAGTGCATCCATGTGTCTTATACTGGGATTCTCCTCCCTACTGATGCCCAACATTCAGTTATATTCTGCTTTGTGACATCAAAATACCAGAACTATGCAGCGCTCAGCTCGTAATGTTAGAGGTGAGGACTCGGTGCAGAGCTACAGGACACAGTCAAAACTCTGGCACTTTTCAAAATCTCTAACTGTAATTGATGTCCTTAGTGGCAACTACTGTCTAAAATCAACACGATGTGAAGAAAAGACGTGCTTTTTTTGCTAACCTATAAATTATTTGCAGGATTAGGTTAAATACTCTTCTCGCAATGTTTTGTCTCTGAAAAGGAAAGAAAAAATAGAAAAACAATAAAGTAAGAAACACCAGTTGTAAAATTAACAACAAGCTTCTTCAGTGGATCCTAATAATAGAGCATAAACTTTTTTTTTTTTTTTTAAGGACCCCAATAGACCAAGTGTTTTATCTGCACTTACTATCACCATCCCATATGTTGTTGTCCAGTATCTCCAGTTTGGTACCAAAGAAAAGTGCTAGCTAAGAATTCTGGCATCAACTTGGTGTGAAGTATCAGTTCTTGGAATTTCATTGTGACTGGAACAGACACTAAAATGGACTTCAGGGTCGGCTTATTCTATCAACACTTTTCCAAAGTCAAGAATTAACATTGAGGTTTAATTTGATCTTAGTTCAAGACAATTTAAAGACAACCCATCGTTATTGCTCTCTGAAGAGAAGTGCAGTGCAGTTCCATACATGACAGTTAAACTACATTGCTCTCTACACACACCCACACTCTTATTTAATACCTCTGAGGGCTCTGATTAGGCAAACGTATTGCATGTACACAAACACACAGGCACATGCACACACTTCACTCTAATAATACCATAGCGTGCCGGCTGTGCTTCTGCTTCCCTACTCTCTCACCGTGACATCACAGGGTTAACATATTCGTGTGTTACCGAGCGGCTCGTCTAAAGTCAGACTGACAGCCGGTGACATTAAGCAGCATTCTTTACGTGCTGCCCTGCTGGGGAAAGCAGTTAGAAGATCATAACATATTTGAGTGAAGTGTGATGAGCATGCAGAGCTGAGGGGGAGAGGCTTAGAGAGGATTTCACTGATCGCGTTAGAGCCAATAAATGGTGTTGCTCAGTTCAGCTCAGAGTGGAGCATATTAAACAGGAAAATCACTGTGACATCGAAAACATTCAGACATTTAATCTGTTTCAACAGGTCTAATGTCGAGACACAAAAACTGCAAATAGGCCGGTATGTTCCAGCTGTTTGCCTCAAGTGCTTTAAAGCCATTTAAAGGTAATGATTCTTCTAATGTAACTAAAGTAGCCTTTCACTTATAAGTCCAAAAGGCTTCTTTAAAATCTCTTAAGATATCAAGTGTGATGAAAAGTATTTACTGAGGTGATTCACACGCACACAGCCGCACCAAATCCTCAAGTCTTTGATCAGCCAGAAGAAGGCCTCTAAAGGCAATGATGTCCCAGAGCACAATTGTGTCAATGGCTCCATGATCTGAAACAAGAAAGTGGGCAAAAAACAAACAAACAAACAAACAAAAACCTGTTTTTTTCTGGTACAGACCATCCAAGTAGTTTATTCTCCCATTTTAGTAATTGAAAATCTTTTATTACAGCTTGCTGATAACTTGGCTCTCACTTCTGGCATCAGAACAACTAACATGTGGGAGCCAAAGCGCTAACACAGAGGCAACAACTGCAGAGTGAGTTGGTGATGCCACTGAGGCAACTTCTATCTGTTAAACTGTCTGTGATACATCTACATTAATTCCAGCGCATTATTATTTGGCGTTATTATAAATTTTACTTTATATTTTTTGCACACACCGTTTCAGTAAAATGCATTTAGAACTACTACATACAAAGAGCAGAAAACTTACAATTAAAACAGACTATGAAGTGAAGACATAAGTCTGCAGTCTTTCTAATGGCCAGCAGGGGGCGACTGTGTGGCTTGTGGTTGTTTATAGAGCAAACACTCACTGTTTACTCTCCTGCTTGCAGAAACACGGGAAAAAGTGCTGCACAAACCAGATATGAAGAATTTTCCACCTTTTAAGTAAAAGTTGTATCCAATTGCTGGAACATAATTCTCTTAATACTCTCAAGACAGTCGATGTTTACAGTTTGTGTTGCACTTTTCAAAACTCATAGGCCGCATCCTCCTGAGGACCCAGTCTTCGCGGTCTACGTGGGCGGGATCCTCCGAAAACGGGGTAGGCCGGAAGTGAGAGGCTGTGAAATTGGACAGTCTAGTCTTCAGTTTTGCATCAACAGCTGTCTCGGTGGAGTTTAATAACCTCAGCTGTCTGCTCCCTGCTATGTAAAATATAACAGGACACTACCGTAAATTCTCGACCAACTCACACTTCTGTTTAATCCGTTTAACGTTTAATTAGCTGTAATCTAACCAAACCGATTTACTCAGAACAAATAAAACACAGAAAAAAGCCAAACAATAACATTTTTAAGTTAAGTGACTTATATATCATGTTTAACCTGAGTAGCGAAAGACCGCAAGGGGTTTGAAAACAATGCAAGTCCGCTGTTCTCGCCCCAGTTAGCTATCGAGCTGTTGGGTAACAGACGTCTCCGAAAACGTCGGAGCACTTTTACAAATATGTGCCGTCTTGATAAACCGAGCAGATATTTGAAGTTTACACAGCTACATTCTCGCCTGAAAAAATCTTAAAAGTTTATTTTGTGACCCAGAAAGAGTAATAAGAGTAATATTAACACTTAGTAGCTGCCGCCATTTTTGGAAACTGGAATTGGCTGGGCCGCGTTATGAATTTTGGAACATGTTGTGCCGCGAAGGATACACCCGACCCATCCTTCAAATTCAGGGAAAAGAAGGAATCATTTGTCGGCTGCATTTGGAGGAGTGTACGAATTTGGACAGTCTTCTTCGTGTCGCTGTGACGTAACTGGCCTACAAATGCAGCCTCAGGAGGATGTGGCCTAACCTGCAGTCAACTGAGACTGAAGAAGTCGCCTGGATGACTGACGAAACGTTTCTCCCACAAAACGCTACGTTGAACAGAATCAACTTTTGGAGATTTACTTACCTGGATGATTGAGAATGCATCAAGATGCGGCCTATGAATTTGGAGACCCCCAGGATGTGGTTTACAACATAGCTACACTGTTAATAACAGTTGGCAGCATGGGTGTGCACTGTTCTTCTCTTGGTTTCTCAGTCACATCCATCCAACACTTATGACATCATCAATAAAAACAAAGAAACAAGGTGGCGTCTTGGCGAAAATGAAGAATAAACAGACAAAGGAGTTACATTAGACATGTAATGTACAGCACTGAAGTCATGGTGGGTGAAGTTATGACATATATGTAAATAATATTTATAGAAAGCACATAGTGTTGATAATAAACAGCATGATTAACAGAAAAATGATAGCTTTCTTATCCTATAGTCTGAAAAACATACATTATCACAGTGAAAAAAAATTGGAAGATACTTCATCACCATCTAAGATAAGAGATTATAACCGATGATTGTCTACCTCCATAACTGCAAATGAAACGAGCTGAAAATTTGACACCGATGCATCATGATGACGGGCTGAAAAAGGACGTTTACACAATCATCTGCTAGCACAAACCCCAAAAACGTCACATGGAACAAACGTAAAACGTATTCACATTCCTAATACCGCGTTACAATTATGTTTTTGTATGTTTTGCCATTGGTCGTGTAGGGGTTCGTCAGATAACAACCCAATCTCAAGAATATCCGCGGATAACTATGCCCTGGCTGAGACAAAAGCATCCGGTATGCCATCTGATACGCCTCGCCCAAACGGTGTGAAAATTCCTCCGCGTGAAAAGATATGGGGTGAACCATAAGAGAAGAAAAATGTATACAGTCACGAATACCCTCATTGCCATTTTAAGCTCTAATTAATGCATTTTAAAATGTAATAAACGGTTCTGTCGGCAACATCATGACAAAATTTTATTATTAACCACATAATTCAAGAAAAATTAGGGGAACAAAAAAATAAATTCTGAGGTTTTCCCATCTTTGTCCAAAACAGGGGTGGCGTGCAGCCTGCAGTCATACGGGTCAACCCTGCCAGAGCAGAGTTGAGGTGGTATCACATTCCTGACACATGATGTCATGGACGCCACTACTGTCTGCTATCTTTGTCCATCCATACCAAACGACTGCTCATCCCTATCAAATCAGGGTATGAGGGTTTGTAACATCCCTGCTCTGTTTTCACAGGCAAACATCATCTAATCGCTGAAGGAAAAATAAATCTTACATAAAGAAATCAAAGACGGCAAAGTGAAGAAACACTTTGACCTGCTAAACATCTCTTTAAAATGGGTCCGTTGCCAGCCTTGTTTCCTCCGGCTTGTAAACTCTTGGAAAGACACAGCAGTGCAGGAAGCAGAATTGAATGCATCCCTCCAGGGTTAGCATGATCCCAGGAGAGCCTGCTCGCTTTGCTCCTTTCTCTGTTTGACTAAGCAGGATGAAAGTTTGGCTGGAGCTGCCATGCTGGAAGCTGACAAATGAACATTGTGCTGGCAAGCGAGAGAGTAGTTATGAAAGAGAGCAACTCTGATGCAGTGTTCACCCACAAACGAAACAGTAAACAGAGTGAAGCGAGTGCACGGTCTAGGAAAGTGAGCACTGATTTGCTGATTAAAGCCGTTTGGGTCTTTCCACGAGTGAAAGACCCAATTCATCCAGACCTACTTTAGTGTTTTTACTCACACAACCACACACATGCAAAGCCACCTTTACCTAACTTTATCCTAAGTACTTTATATATTGGCAAAATTGAAAGGGGCACTTCATTCACTCACAAATAATTCATCATCTGCACCCAAACACACTCTAATGAACAAAAATCGAATGATCTTATGATAGGCAGAATTGATTTAAAACAAATAAACACAGTTTTACCTCAGTTACTATCAACTATTCTGTCTGCACAATCCTTTAAAATACAGCCAGTGTCTAATACTAGTCATGTTACTCTCAGTAATAGGGAAACTAATTCAAATGAACAAATATGTACAATTAGAATCAAACTAAGGAAAGCATTAAAGGTCATGATCCAGTGGATTTGTGCTTGTATTTTTAGGCTTTTACACTGTGCATATATGTTATTTAGCTAATGTTTACCACAACTCTGCCATCTTTGATTGCTTTTGCATTTTTTGTGCATTTTTGCACATGCACGTTAAAATTCTCCACCCAGTAACTACATACGAAAATGATCTTTTTGCTACACCTGGCACAATACATCTATTGTCCAATGTTCCTGCTGAAGAAACTAAATATGCAGCCATAGCCCGCTGTACCACAATGAACTCAGACTACAAATGCACTACTGTAGTATCAAATCTTGTACTTTGCCTGTTGTCAGCAATTAAACATAATATAACAGAGAAAAATTGAAATCTGTCTTGTGGTTTTTTTCAGAAGCAACTGTTCAAACCTAGACTGAAGAAGCTTTTCTCCTGGCACCTCTAACAAACAAGCCGCACTTGTTCAGTCTTTTTCTAATTTTACTCTCATGAACATTTAACATGCTAGCTGAGGCCTGTAGAGTCTGAGATGTAGCGCTTGGGTTTTTTAAAATTCTGCTAAGAATCGCACTGTCTGACCTTGGGATGAACTCTCTGGGATTTCCACTCAGACTGAGAATTGCCTTGAATGTTTTCTACCTAATAATCTTTCTCACAATAGAATGATAGACTTTAAATTGGTTGACTTTATAACCCTTCCCAGACTGCTACGCAACAACCGTTGCTTCTCTAAGATCATTACTGATGTCTTTCCTCCTTAACGCTCTGTTAACACCTGAATGCTTCCTAGCAAACTGCCAAAATGTCTGTTTTTACTAAGGTGTTCATACTTGCTGACGATCAATTAATCAAGTGCATTTGACTAGCAGCAACTGGCTGCTACTTACACTCTTAATTCCTATGGAAGCAGTAAGAATTTGCTTTTCAAGCGACAGCAAGAAGTCCTGTGAAAACTTTCTTTTACAAACGAATGAATATATTTACACTGAGTATACATCGCTGTAACTCAGATATGTTGGAGAAGATGGGTACAAAATAATGCACAAAAACAACATTTGTATTTGATAGAAGGGTGCAGACATAAAAGCATAAAGTCTTAATGACTCATATAAAGTCTTTCTCAGTTTTAACATCACAAGGAATGAATGAAGAGAAGCAACAAGCCAGTCCAGAAATTAAATGATATGCAGTCAGACTCTCGAATAAAGTTATTCTAATAGCAGTAAAGCTTGAAAAGTGGATGTTAGAGGTTTGAAAAAAAAATATCTGCCAGATCTTTGATCCATAATCATCCGAGCGTTACGTGTTTGGGTGCCTATTAAGCATGACTACACTGTTTTCCAGTGGCCATGGCAACAAAGGAGCCTGATTGAGCTGCATGAGCAGGAAGTGCTGCAAGGACAACAGGATGTGCCCTGGCTCCGCCGCCGGGGGTCGAAGAATTCAAGGAAGTTATTGTACTTTGTGGAATGAGCTCAGGAATGCAAGATGTCTGCCATTTCTTTTTTTTTCCATTTTTTATTTTGAGCTCTGAGTCGTATCACATGTTGAAGGCGACAGGCTTTGAAGATAATGCGACCCCGTTGGATGCATGTGTGGCACGGTGCTGGCACACGGATGTTTGCGGTCACCCACCTCCACATTCCCCGACGACGGCCTGAAGGATTCACAGACAGGAACAAAACCCTCCCTCAGCAGTTATTCGGCTGGGGTACGCAGGCGTCCAGTCAAGCAACCGAGGTGGATGGAAAACTTGTCACCTGAAAAAACAGATCGAAATATGCACATTGTAACCTCACTGGAAGGCAGCTTACAACAAAAACAGTGATAAAATTCAGTGCGGTGTCACCGTCTGATAGATGCAGAGTTTCAGAGAAGATAAAGAGCAGGAACACTGACCAGATCGCTTCAATGTCCCATTTAAGTTTGGCTTTCATTAGCTGGAGCTAAAAATTCTTTCCACGGAGGAAAACAATGTACTGTATACAGTGCATTGACTGTGTGGAGAAAAAAAAGGAAAAAAGCTTTAGGCCTGCATCACATGTGGGTGAAATGTCTTGAATTAAAACCACGTTTTAAATGCAACAAATGAGAACATTAAATGTGCATGATTTTACACCTGACCCACCCGAATATATTTAACACTGCTTCGAAAACGGGGATATGATCTTACTGTAAAAGAGTTGATAGATAATCATGTTTTTAAATCAAGACAAAAAAAAATGTCACATGTAACATCAGTGCAAGCTTAAATTTTTCCACTTAGACCGCATATAACCTGCGGCTGGAGGATACATCGCTGGGAGTTTTCCACTTTCCACTCCTTTGACGTGTTACCCAATACAGCAACGTGAATGATTTGTTTTATTCACACTTTTATATACGATCGCCTATCATTGGTCTCATAATAATGTTATTTTCTATTAATCATTTACCAGTGAGGAACACCAAACGCTAGCCAGTTAAATGTGACGATTCCTTCTGCCTGTCCCCAAAAAGCTCACACTGAATTTGGAAAACGAGCACTCAGATTTGTAGCTCCTTCCTCCTGGAACCAACTGCAAAATCAACTAAAACTTGATTGATTACTTCATGCAGGAATTTGTGATGAATATTTTTGGAGATAAAATTTATCAAATAATTCAGAAGGCAGCACAGATCAAATTGATTGGTGATTATTTAACATTTCCCTGATCTTATTGACCACTTAAAGCTTTTACACAGGGAGCCATATTAATTAATCACTTTATCACACTCACTAATCAATGTATGCAAAGTGTAAAATTGGCCTCTCAGTTAGTGAGAAACACACTCTACCTCCTAAGCCAAAGCTATTCCACAAAGGCAGAAACAATTAATTAATTGTAAAAATGTATATACGCGTCTTCTAAACTCTTAAAATGAGACTAAATGGATATTAAAAGTAGAAAACATCCATCCACTTCCATTTCCCCAGCTACTTTCTCTTGCTGTTCCAGTAGTGGGCACCGACGAGTTCCCAAGCCAGCTGAGGGATGTAACCTCTCCTGCATTTCCTGGGTCGACCCTGGGGACTCCTCCCAGAAAGACATGCCTGAAATCTCATCGAGAGGCATCCTGATCAAACATCTGAACCTAAGAAAGAGGAGCAGCTCTACTCTGAGTCTGAGCTGCTCACCCAGTCGCTAACAATGAGCCCAAATGCTTTATGGAAGAAACTCATTTTGGCTGCGTGCATCAAATATTTCATTTTTTCCTCTCACTATCCACAGCTTGTGGTCATAGTGAGGGTACCAGTCACTAAGCACCAGTCATAGGCAAAGGCCTTTTACATTTAATAAAACATTAATATTTTGTGGATGTGTAAGTCTGATAATCCAACAAGCTAAGCCCATGTGATCAAGCTATTTTAGCAGCTAAAGCGTTTTTTAGTGTGGTTACTTATGACTAATAAAATTGATACCTAAAAAAAACAGGCAGCCATTCACACCTGTGGCCAAATTCTAAATTAATCTAACGAGTACATCTTCTGGCTGAGGAAGAAAACTACAGTACCCAGAAGCTCTGTACTCACAGGCACAGAGACAACATATAACTTCAAACCAGGAACCTTCTCCCTGCAACAGGTTAACAATTTCAAACTAGAAAATAGTTTTATAACTAGACATATCACAGTGGTGCATATAAATATACAGCTAGGATCATAAATGAGCCACTTGAATTGAATTCAGCTGAGGTTTATTTAAATAGCACCAAATCACAACAGCCACATCAAGGTGCTTCAGTACCAATGATGAAAACGACGCCCTGTGAGCAAGCACTTTGTGATGGTGGGAAGGAAAAACTCCCTTTTAACAGGAAGAAACTTCTGGCAGAACCAGGCTCGGGGAGGGGGGCGGCCATCTGCTGTGACAGGTCGTTTGGTGATTGGAAAGAGAGAGGGGAAAAAAAAGAGAGCTGGGATGTCATGACAAAATATAGACTAAAGCAAAGACTAAAGTTTACTGACGTGCTGCAGAGGTGTATAAATATGTGGGGAGTGAAAAGAAGACTCGGTCGGAGCCTGTAGCAGCTTAATGATGGGGTGGTATGGAGTCACCTGAACTAGCCCTAACTTTAAGCTTTACTTTTCCATAAACGTTTGAGTCCAATCGTAGAAGCAGAGAGGGTGTCCGTTTCTCAAATCCAAACTGGGAGCCAGTTCTGAAGGAAAGGCTCTGCCTCCCATTTTAATCAGTCGTTTAATCCACTCACTTGCTCCACAGAAACCTCCAAACTGCTTGTGGCATCTATTCGCATATTTCCTGCAGTCAGATTATTAGCTGTCCTCTTGTGCGGTGTTTTTGATCCTGACTCTAATTGACCTCCCTCCCTGCGAGACTTGCCCGTGTTCTGGATGTTTCCGCTGTGAAAGCCCTTCTCCCTGACGCGTGGATAGAGCTGTTGTGCTGGGGGTCAGAGGGCAGCGGGGTCGTGGGTTAACACCACAAGCTGCTCTACAACAACAAACAAGTTGTCCCAAAATCCCCAAAAGGGAGCTTAAAGACTTCACTTTCAGGTCCCATAAATCCCATCACACCCCAAATAAACAGCTAATTTTCACGCTCAAGGCGCCACCGTGAATGTCTCTTTCAAAGCCGCTGATGAGTTTGCGAGCATGTGGATCTCGTCTTTCACAAGACAAATCTATTTTCCACGCTGCCGTCAGCTCTACTGCATCTCCTCGCTCTGTATCTACAGCATTAAAAACGAGTAATGGAGTGAAACACGTCGAGCTAATGGGGGATGAGGGTGAGAGGCCTGATCCGCTGACGGAAGAAATGTTTGCTTGGCGATGAAAGCTACGTTCTGCCTGTGGGATCAGGGTGTCTGTTTGTGCCCCTGGAGGTGTAGTGAACTGCACCAAAATCCCCGCTGATGATGCGATCTTCAATGGAGAGGTTAACAAGTTTGACCCCAAAGGCCTCATGGTCAAAGACAGACAGACAGGCAGACAGACACACAAACATACAGGACGCCAGCAGAGAGGATGTGTAGAAACTTTAGCTGTGGTTAAACAGCGTACAGGAACATGTAGCACAAAAATGTTAAGCTATCTGAGCTGTTTTGTTTCTTTAGAAGTACTTTGTAAGAGAAAACGAAAGTCAGAAAAACCACTGAACATCCTACTTAAAGAAAATAATAACTTGGGCACTAATAAAATATACCATAAATTGATATGTCTGGTTTTATTTCCTCTGTCTTTATTTATTTACAAATTAATTAATGATTTAGGCAGTTTTGATCCTGATGCCTTGAAATAATGGATCTGTGGTCTCATCTCTTGTAGAGCACCTTCAATAATAGAAGTGGTGATATCTGATGGATGGAACAATGACTGTGCACACAAACACAGTCACCTCAAGCTGCAAAAAGCAGATCACTGTGCAAAATGCTTGATAATGAGAGATGTGGCAAATATTAAGTGTGTAGCAGTCAATACGTTTGACTTGATTGATGCACTACTGCCCGGTCACTATAATTATTATTTGTGTGGTGGATCAGACACAACAGCAGATCAGCATATGTACAAGAAGAGGATGGAAGCAAAGATTTAACCTTGTTTATAGAATTCATTGTATACAATGAATTATTTAACCTGCAAATATTATTGGACATGAGCGGGTGAGGAAAATGAACAGGTAAAATGGATTTCTGTCATAACATCTGTTCATTTAACCATTTTTTACTTCTTTGAGTTCATTTCCAGTTTGTTTGTTTTTTTAAATAACATTGTAGCAGGCTGAAGCTGGGCAATTAATCAAATCTCAATTTCAGACAGGATTTTGGCCTTCAGTGAGTCTAAAAACAACATTAAAGAAATAAAACTATGACTTATTTGCAGTAACTTTCCTTATGAAGCTCTCACTTTGTCCTGTGTTATAAATTCAGCATTTCCTTTTCTTTTACAGCGTTTCTAAAAGCTCCAAATCTCTTACTGTTTATTTCAAATCAAGCCAAGATGACTAAAAGACTGTTTTTGGTCCAACTAGAGGAAATAAAAGTCATAAACGGTTTCAGTCTGTAATTTTTTTGGGATGGACTGTTAAGAACTGAATCGCTCTTTGTCTCTGGACGTTCAAGGTGTGAGACCAAAGTTGTCTGTTTGCCCCCCAATTTTCTCTCTGTGGCAACAGTGCAGGCCCCTCGAGCCGGCCAAGTCGCTTGCCACATGGGCCTCCTGTTTCCTCTGTCTGCCACGGTAAAGTCCTCAGGCTGGTAGAAAATATCAAGCAGAATCACAAGGTCACACTTATGATGAAGAACAGCTGCTAGTCAAGACCTAAGTTAACTCCAGTTAAGTCCTAAGTTGGACCAAATACACTGAAATATTCAGCTACTATTCACAGGCAACAAAATACTTCAGTTTAATATCAGAGGCTGCTAAGAAAAAGAGCAAATAATCACAGCGACAAGCATGAAGTCACAGAATGTAAAGTATTTCTCTATAAAAAAAAACTTCACAGCTTGACTGTCTTCTTAATCCAGTGATAAATTCACTAATTGTTTCGGCTTTTGTCTCTTTATCTGATACTGGTTCATTTATCAGGAAATTATTAAACAATGTACATGACAGGCTGGAAGAAAAAACTACACAACAATGATAGATGACTGAAATAAATGTGTTTGTTTTTTACTGTAGTGCATTTGTTTGGACAGGCGGATATGAAACAGCCAAGGCCTCCAACCCTGCCTCGGGCTTCGCTCCAACATGGAGACCTAGTATCTCTGATCTTGACAAGTTTGGTGTTCCTAGTTATTATCTTCCTTGCGGGTGTTAGTATGATTCCACATCCAGGACCAGGGGCTTCCCAACTACACTGGGATCACATGCTCACAGAGCCCCTCCACCATGATTCATGAAGTAGCTCCTCAACATCAAACTGAGCCATTTGAGATGGTCTCGGCATCTGATCAGGGATTCCCCTGGTCACCTGTGAGGTGTTTTGGACACGTCAAACTGTGAGCAGACCTCAGAGCAGACTCGGGACACACTGGAGAAATTTTGTCTTTCAGCTGGATCGGGGAGGCCTCTCTATCCCCTCAGAAGAGCTGGTTTAGATGGCTGAAATTCCAGGCATCTCTTCCTTAATTGCTACCCTATGCAACCTGAATAAACAGAAAATGGATGGATGGATGGATCTACCCTCTGTAAAACCCTGAAACCTCTTTTTGCTCCGGGATCCCAACAGCAATGCATGAAGCAGCTCCGCCAGTGTTGAAAAAGGCAGCGCAGTCAGTAAAAGCCAGCCCACACTTCATTTGCAACAGTCACACTGATGGAGCGTCACTACTGTTGTATTCTGCCTAAACAGGTTAGGTCCAGACTAAACTGGCAGTCAGTGATTTAAAATCACAAACAATACACTGAGAAGTTAAGGCTGGCGTGCAAGGGAATAATCATCATCATCATCCATGCACATGGATCTACTGCCCTCTACTGGGAAAGAATATTTGAAACAACCGCAGAAGCAAAAACATTTCAGCTCCCTGCACGATTTAAAGCCGCTTGTGCAGTGCTCTCGTTACACAAAGATCACAGGAAATAAAATATACTCAGCACAAAGTGAGCAAAGGAAAGTCGTTAGGCTGTGGGACAGTGACATTTGATTTTTACGTGCAGCCATCACCTTAGAAATTAACAGCACCGACTGGAAATTCAACAATAAAATAATTAACATGAATTCAAATGTTTATTTTACATCTTTATCTGCAACAATGATGGATGTTACTGCTGTATTTGTGTCTCCTGTACACATTTATAATCACGTTTTTAGCATCATCTGATAACGCCGCTGATTGGAGCAGCAGCACTTTCGCGATCCTTTAAGCGCAGAAGAGTCACATGACCCGTCTAATCCAATCCTTTATGACAGATTCAAAATATTTTTGGTTCAAAATGTCTTGATATAATTCATAAGACACATATTTGACATATTACACTGTAGGTCAACAAGTAACAACAGTTTAAACCGATAATTACTTTCCGACACGAAATGTTTATGAGAGAAAGTTGATGCCCATCATCTCCAAATTGGTTTTAAGTTTTCTCGAGTTAAGGCTAATAAAGACTGGCTATGTTTAGCACACCCATCGGGTCACTTAAAATCATGCTTAATATTCAATATAAATCAAACACAAACAGGTTTCAGCGCAGCAGAAATAACCTGCTGATAATAAAAATGGTGAACACACAAATAGTGACTGACTCCAACTGCTGTAAACACCAGCAAACACTCAAAGATGTTTCACCTGTGCGTTTCACTGTCCTCTCTTCATCCCGCTGAACAGGTGGTTGAAATCTTTAGAGAGCAGGTCTTCGACTTCTTCCATCATTTTTATTTTGTTTCACTTGAGAGATGAAAGTTTTCCGAATATCTGTTGTTGGTCTGTTAGCTTGTCAGCAGGCTAGCAGGCCACGCCCACCAGCACCTGGCTCTCCATTTTTATTTCTCTTTTGCTCAGCGGGCTCCTCCAAAATTCATCCTCTCAGTTCAGTCATGAAACTCCCTCCGTGCAGCTTAAAGGTCAAAGTTCAAAGAACTTGTGGAACCGGTTCCCAGTTTGAGTTCAGGAGACAGACACCTTCTCTAGTTTTGATATTGCCATGAACCTTTTCCTTTCCTAAAACTTCAGGTTCAGACCTTTATCTCCCCTCTATTGCATGTCATTAAATGTCATCTCTCTCCCTTGGCTTGTGCTTTGGCCTTTTTCTCCTCTCTTTTGCCTGAGCCTGAGTCTTTCTGTTTAAAAGGGGTTCTTCTTTCCCACCTTCGCCAAGTGTTCCCACAGGAGGTCGTTCGATTGTTGGGGTCTTTCTCTCTAACATTTTAGGGCCTTTACCTAAAAACACCCTGAGGTAACAGTTGTGTTGTTGTTATACAAATGAAACCTGTATAGGACTATATATACATGAGTATTATTTATATACAGTCTGACTGGTTTACATGAAAGCTATATAAGATATTCAGATTTTACCATCTACATGTTGAACTTTTTTATTTTATTGTTTCGTGATCACATTATAAATTCTGTAACTTTCATGAGCTTAAGAAGACAAATAACTAATGATGAAGAAGTCTCAAAAACCCTCAAAAACTCATCAACAATGACACTCTTGGCTTTAAAGGGTTGAAGTGGAAAAGTAAACCAGCTTTCGTGCTACAGCGTTGCACAACCATTTTTACCCACTAGATGGCAGCATCACCACATGGATCCACAGTATGGTTAGTCTGTATAAAGGCTGTAAAAGCCTTTTTATTCATTCAAACAGAAGCAGGAAGCCTTGAACTCCTTTACATATGTGTTGACACAGAATTTTGAGGCTCTGTGAGGCACACACACATACCTTTGAAGGCTAAAACAACGTATATTTTCCATTCGGTGAAGTTTCAAATGTGATGTAATTTCCTTCGGGATTAATAAAGTATTTCTGATTGTGAATGTTCAAACTGAATTTCTGCCCCATTGTGACAGGGAAGTCATTGAAACACGATTTGCATCAGTGTGGCATGCAATGTAAAACACACACACACACACACACACACACACACACACACACACACACACACACACACACACACACACACACACACACACACACACACACACACACACAAATGTAAAACACTTAATTTAAAGTGTTTTCTAATTATTAAATGCAGAAGAAAAATACTGCATCCATTATTGCTACTCCTGCTGAAAGGTGTATCCATCATATTAATTACATAATTGGTCAAAGCGGGGCTAATTTGAACATTTTCTTAATATATTTGCTTTAATCAGAGCCCCTGCATATTTTATAAGTCTGTGTTTTTATGTAATTTCTTAGCTCTTTCCAATCTGCAGGTTGTTCTTCCAGAGTCACCTTGTCTGACTGTTATTTAAACAGGATGCCACATTTTTGTGCTTCCTTTCTGTTGCATGAAATGTGGTTAGAGGTGCACTTAAGAGCTTTCAGAAAAGCCTCAGTGTGAGAAACTCCTTATTTTATTGCTGTTATTTAACCTCCTGTTTAAAGTTTTGAATCATTGCAGCCTGGAGATAAGGATAAGGAGAGTTATTTTGTTAGAGAATTCACTCAGGAATCTCTGATCTTCAGATAATCGACTTATCTGTTTGACCTTTGACTGAATTTGAGCATTTCAGCTTTGAGTTAAAAGAGTTCAAATCACAAACAAAAACCTATTTTATTGTTTTTCCTTCACGACAACACAAATGGATATCTGCTGTTTAATATAGGCCTGAAAACTGGCCTGAAACATCATGTAATCCATCTGCGGTGTGTGTTGTGTTTTCCCAGTGTGTTGTCTGCTGCTTCCTGCAGGTCTCTAAGAGAGAGATTACAGAGTCTGGGTGAGTCAGACCGACAGATGTGTCATCAGGTGAACCAGTCTGACTTCGGCAGCAGCCACAGCTGAGCTTACCGTCCCTCTCTGACCGTCTGTGCCCTCGTTCTGCAGCCCCCGTTATTGTCTCCTCTCACTCTCGCCCTCCTTTATCCTCTCCATCCATCTCTCTCCTGCCGCTGTTCCCTTCTGTCTGTGTCCTCCTTTTTACGCCTTTCACCCACTCCCTTTCTGTGAAGTCCCTGCCCTCATTTCCCTCATGTCTGCATCCCTTTACTTGCTCTCATTTTGATTTGTTTTGTTTTGATGCGGCTGGCTTTGTTTTTATCCCTTAAAGAGCGCAGGGTGGGATCCTTTCCAACCTGAAGTGCCCCTGCCCCTGCTGGTGCTGCTGCTACTGCTGCTGCACAAACTGACTGAACTCAAATGGCCTGAAAGAATGCCAGTTGGGTCTGTAGCACGCAGACAAGCCATTACGTTATAAAGTATTCAACGCAAATGAATGACAAAAAGCACCAGCGAGCCATAATTATACCAAGAAACACTTAGATGAAACAACTCAGGGAGCTCTGCTGCTACAAACAAGGAAAAGAAATCAGGAAGGCTTCATTTCACAGCCTTCCTGTAAGTCTTTTAAAGAAATTAAATAAATAAAATAAGATCAGTGGGTGTGTGACAGACAGACGAGATGGATCCACTGTGTGTTTTGATGTGAGCAGAACAAAATACAGCTTGTGGGCTTCTTTGTAACTGAAGCCTTGCTGCAGAAAAAAAAAAGAAAAAGAGAGAGAGCGAGAGAGAAAACTGACAGGAAACGATTTGTTGACTGCACCCGCCTTCCTCTCCTGCTGCAAAATGTGGGACATGACAGTACAAATCACAATTGCATAATGGATCTAGGTCAAACAACAAAAAATGACAGACCTGTGGAAAAGCAGCTCAAAACAAGGGAACTTTGGGAACAGTTCAAAGATTTTTAGGCAAAAGCTAAGATGCAGCTACGAGCCTTTCATCCACCTTTAATCTGAGGGTTCAACAAAGTAAAACGCCATAAATGGGGATTAGGATGACACCACAAGTCTGTGCTTGTGATTCCTGCTGCTGTAAAGTGATGTTGTGCACGTGTGCTTGTGTGTGTATGTCTGTTTGTGTAGGGATACAAAAGAGGGAGCGGGTGGGGAGGAGTCACCAGTGGACAACAACAGCTCTATTCATTGCTGTCAGTAGATCCGGGTCAGCTGTGCAGGAGATGCTGAGAGTCCTGCAGCTGTTGGAGGGAAGAACAGCAGAGCAAATGAGGATGGAGAAGGAATAGCAGTGTGTGTGTGTGTGTAAGTGTGTGCGTGCTAATCATGTTGTGGGTACAAAAATCAGTTTTACACAGTCACATTGTGGGAACCTGCCTCCTTTTTTGGGGGACCAAAAAAGTTCACATAATCATAACCAGAGTATGAAGACCTGGTCTGAGGTGAGAGTGAACCTCCGGGAAATTAAACAAAGATATAGACAATGTTTGTGTGTGTGCGTGTGTGTGTGTGTGTGTGTGTGTGTGAGAGAGAGAGAGAGAGACAGAGAGAGTGCATGTGTGTCTGTTGAATGAGGAGATCTCCCCTATACAGCTCGAGCAGCCAATCAGCTGGCTCACTCTGACATAAAACCTAAACAGAGGCGAAAACAAAGATGGCTTTATGCCAGAAGACGACAGCTTCTGCTTACTCAAACTATTCCCTCCGTCTGTTATTTGGGTTTTAAGCATGTGATATGACACCATTTGAATAATCCACACACACATAACCTCGAATATGAAAAACTGTGCAGAGCATCTTCCCCTCTCATACACTCTGAATTCTGGCATGGAGCTACATCAGAGAGCCACGCTGTATGAAATTTGTTGAAATATGTGTGAATCTTGGTGCGTGTAGTTGATTTTTCTTCCATTTCTGTATTTTTCTTCTTCTTTTTTTTTCATTTCCCATCAGCGCTCTCCTTTTGTGGTGTCACAGAGTCTTGCTGCTGTTGTGACAATAGTGGTGAGTCATGCTCTCAAACAATGTGCCAAATTTGTCCATGATTAAATTCAGATTTATTATGCACGGGGACTCAACTCGACACTTTGATCTTCAATCTTTATCCTCTGTATCTGGGCAGAAGGCTTCACTAAGACAGACGGTAATCAGGAAAGGCTTTTCAGAGACAACAATAAGGAAAACTCATATTTTAAACTGTATTGAATTTTCCAGGAAACTAGTCCTGTAAGAGCTAATGTCTTTAGAACAGCGTATACTCAGGGAGGCCACGAGACTGTTGGGTAAAAGGTTTAATTCACAGAAAATGATCACAATGTTGGTTTAAATATTCAAAATGCCATTGCGTGTTGAAAAATGATGCTTAACTTTACATGTACATGTTCACATGTTTCCAGTCTTTAAGCTGAGCTAACTAGTTTTGATATGAGAGTGGGCTCAGTAATCAGAGTGAGCTCCCAGGAATATCAAATTAAGCTTCTTCCCAAAATGTTGCACTATTCCTTTAATACGTGTATGTAGTTGATTTAGTTTGGTTCTTATAAAGCATTTGTTCTTTATTTGATGGGCCGAGTGGGTCAGGATTTTGTTTTTAAATCTTGTTTTCAAACACAAAATCCTTCATGCGTCAGTGAACATTTGCTGTACCCATGAAGAGATGTTGCGAGTGCACAGTCGGGGAGTTTTATCTTATTAAGCCTTCACTCTTCTGGAGGATGAGTCAGTAATAAATACAGTGGAGGGCTGTTTTTGTGACAGCTTGTTAGAGAAGCTGCCAAACAAGCTTTTAGACACACTCTGCAAGGTTCAAAAGTGATTCATGATCAATCAGGTGAGTGGTTTCAACCAAAAGAACTTTTGAGAGGTCCTTTGTTGTGGTTATCCCTTTCACCATTATTCAGTTCTTTTATATTCATTCTTTGGAAAAAGATCTAATTAACCTCTTAGAAATTTAACTACCATGTGTCTTATCTTCTAGTTGGGGCACCTAAACACTGGAACTTAAAACACTAGTGGAGGAAAAGCTGAGATCTGCTTTCATTAAATGAAGCGATGTGCTGTTGACCTGACTGTCTCTGGGGGATTTTTGTCCTTCAGAGATGCTGAGCTGGGGGATTTTACCACCGGAGGGAAGGAATGAAGAGTCTGTTTGACAGATTTGAAGACATCAAGGTGATCTAATTTTGCCGCTTTACTCTCCTCTCTGAGAAGCTGATGTAGCCGTCCTTGAAAAGATTGAACTCCTCATATGTTAAAACTCCCCATCTGTGCACTCATGACGTCCTTTTCCATTCACTGCGATTATGGACAGTGGATGATACAGGCCGTATTTGGTGTACAAACATATGATTTGATTTGATTCTCATCGCCAAGCAAACATTCACTGGCCTTATAACAAGATAAATTATTGAATGTATTAAAAGATTCAATATTTCAGTTCAATATTTGTTTGAACTTGGTGAGAGTTACAAACCTCTGTGTCAGGGCTAAATCTTTTTACCGTGCGCAGGATTGTAGCTATTCACAGCTTTAATTGGATGATAGAGTGGTCGGCAGCTAAATTTATCTGATGTGTTTATTTGTGGACCTAAGCAGAGAGCATTTTACACTCTGATTAACTTTCTTCATGGAAGCAGGTTAGTCAGAATATAAAAGGAACCTGATGTTACTCTGCTTGTTCATCTGCAGTTTTTATCCTGTGTTTTCTTGTTCAGTGAGATAAGACTAGTCTGCTGTGGGTTTGAACACGTGAATTAAAGTCAGCTTCAGTGTCTGAGGTGGATTTGTGAAGGACAGTTACATTATTAACAACAAATGAAAGCCCTCCGTTCTGCATCTGAGATGTCGAATGTCTTTCCCCTTTTTTCTTATGAAGCTCTCAGATTTTTGCTCTCAGGTCCCAAACTCTTTTAGCACTTTGCCCAGGCGGAGCCACCTGACAGCTGTGTGGTAGCCTATGTCACCATGCTCCTCTAAAACTTCAAACTGTGATTCAGCGATCTTTTCCTGATGAAGTTAACTATTTTAGTTACAACAAGAGCAACATGGTTAATTTTTGGCACTGACTCACACAGCACCTGCCTGTGAAAATACGAAATATGAAAATACCACTTTTGGGTTCATTCCACTTAATAGCAACATTTCTTCCTGACAGATTTGAACAGCCATCTTTTGTAACACCTGCCAGTTTGCCCATTTCAGCCAAAGCGTTTCCAAGCATGCACTTACTTCTGTGAACGAATCACTCCTTGATGTAGGGCCTTTCATTGAGCACATTGCTGCCAGCTCCTGCTTCGTTTCAAACTTTCATTATCCCGTGCGCAAAGATAAGTAAGTGGGATGTGCCGTAGTAAAGCCAAAGAAGTCAGAATTGTCCATTTTGTTTTCCAGTTGAAGCTCCAGATTTCCTCCATTGTCACTGATCTGTTTTATTACGCTTCACCATGGAAGGTGAAGAGTAATAAAATCAAAGTCCACCAAAGGCTATTTGATAAACTCCCCCATTAGAAAATGGTTTACTGTATTTTGTGTGATTGTGAAAATCACAAAGCTGGTAGAGGTAAAGCGCACTTTCTTCTTTTTCATATGAGCTGACATCTTCCGGGAATTGCAATCTCACATCCTTTTCATAAACATCAGGTCCAAGACATTTACAGTGAAGCTTACACACACATGTTATATAAATCTTTAAAAAATATCAGTCAAACAAAAGCAACAACTGAATTGTGATTTCCCACAACTGCCAAAAAACAGTTTTCTGATGGGGAGTTTATCAAAGAGTGTTTGTTGGTTTGATGTATACCCATTTATGTTTGAATCCTAATTTCACACACAGGTCAGTGTGGGGGACACACAGACGTGGCTCGCAAGAAATAGAATTTAATCTAAGGGGACAAAAAACCTAAACCACACCAGGAAAAGAATCACCTCTCTGCAAATATGCGGTCACATTCTAACAGTAACATCTACCAGTGTTTCTAAACTTCAAAGACTTCACCTCTGTCTTGTCTTCACTCATCAACTGCTTGTTTATCTTCTGCCTGCTTCCCGTCCTCTGCACCCTCCTTATCTCTTTGGCCTATTATTACTTGTTTAAAACTCTGGTTTCCTGCAATCCTTCATCTCTGAGGAATCCTTGAGATACAGTCTAAATTTATCCTGTTTTCCCAGAAAGTCCTGAGCTCTCCATTGATGCCAAAGTGCCAGGGAAAGCCTCTGAGTCCCTGGCATGGAAAATTAAAGAGTGAGGTAAACAAATGCGTGGAAGCACTTTGCAACAGGAAATCTTTTTAAAGACAAAATTAAACACATTTTCAGGTTGCAGGTATATTTTGTTGTATTCAGTGGTCAATGCATTATGAATGCTAAGTTTTTATAGAACTGTTATTTTATTTAAAGATACAAAGTTATAAAAGGAAGCAGTAAAACAAGTTAATAAGGCATTAGTTCTGCAGTTGTAACTATTAGGAAGTTGGTAATAAGACTCAATGGGATTTTACAAAATCTAAAAACAATACTTATTCAAGATTTCTAAAGCTTTAGTAAATTATATCTTTGTTCTAGTTTAATACTCGCAAGCACTAAAAAAAAACCCATTTGGTTTCACTGCACGTGGCTTCATGACAAAGATAGACAAAAACTGTACAAGTTATTCTGCACGTGACTTCGTTTCCTCACACATAGATCCAAACAGTAGAAGAACAGAAGATATTTTATCATCCTTCCTTCCAAACAATATATCTGATCCTCTTATGAGCAACAGCTCAGGCTGACAAATGACCCGTAATACAGGATGGACACATGAAGACGGTTGCATAATACCAGCAGACCTGCCTCCACGTGAGGGAGGCTTACTCACTGTAACCCACAGTAAACCCTCGCAGGTATAGGTTACTCACTGTCATTTCATCATCATCGTCTGATATTTCATTTTCTCTGTGATTTGATTTGTGTCCAAAGGGTTATTCATCTGAGGAATGTCACGAAAAAGATTATCATGACCAGCAGGAATCGCACTGCAGCAGAAACAAGGCAGAAAAATACAATAAAAATAGTAAACAGGAGCAAAGGCTTCAGGGATGTGCTTCGTGTGCAGTTTCATATATCTGTGAGGAGGACATTTAATCTAACGATTTTGCCTTAATGTTCCTATAAATCAACACCAACCGATAATTTTAGGCCCCCTCTTCCTCCTGTACTTGACACTTTTCTCCAGGCTTCTGGGAGACTATTATACAACTTCATTCAAGTCATTACACCTTTATTGGCCCGAATGCATTCTGCACCATTTGCGGTTTATGTAGCTGAGAGCGTTTATTAGACAATCCCATCATTCAGCAGGTGAAGTGCTGCTTTGCGCAGAGTTGGCAACAACATTTGTGCAAATGTTGCTTTACAAACAAATAATACTACAGCTGCTCCTGCACTGCCACATAGACCAATAAAGTAGCACTTGCCTTACTGTGCTGCTGTTTCTCTGCAATTTAGCTGTGCCCCTGGCCAGATGAGATAGAGCTGCCTTTCCCTAATCTGTGAATGTGTGTGTGTGTGTGTGTGTGTGTGTGCGTGTGTGTGTGTGCGCGCGCGCGCGCGCGCGCGCGGCCGTCGAGCGCTGTTAGGAGGAGTCTGTGTCGGAGGGGGGCGGTGTGTGCCGAGCCGCTCCGTGAGCTCACTGGCTGCTCTGTCTCTAATGTGTGAGAGTCCTCTTAGAGGTCTGGCCACCGCGACCGACGTTTGGTCATTAGGTGACTGAAGCTCGCAGTGTGCGGACACTCCAGCACCGCCTTCAGTCCGACCCCGGGACCGGGAGAAGTCAGACAGAGGAGACTTTACGCACAGCTCTGCTGAGGAGATGGAATGCATTGAAAGGACTCCGACTCTGTGAAAGTTTGGGTTTTTCTCGTGGAAAAGCAAATTACAGACAATTAATCGGAATGCAGTCACGCTTCACATTCGCCTTCTTTTGAGGTGCAGCAGAGGATGACACCTGCACCACACTTGGCATCTTTGAATAGTAGGTCAAAGCTTCTGCGAGAGTGACTTTCTGCCTCTCATTCTGCACTCAGATCACAGTCCCGCTCGCTCTGGTCCTTGGTTATTTTCTGCAGCTGCAGAATCAGTGCATGTGTTGCGCTCCTATAGCCTATGTCTTCATCTTTGCACCGTCGCGGACTGCGGCAGGAACGCACAAGCGGGCAATCATCTCGTACCTGGACTGCGCGTAAACGCAGGTGAGCTGCTCTGAGGACAGTCATGTACATTTCTGGTTCTGCTGTCACATTTTTCATCTCTTTGAACCAAAGAGAAGGTTTAAAGCAAGGAATAGCCAGATGTAGCTCTGTAAACAGCCTGAAGTGCATTCTGTGCTCACTGTGCTATATATTCACCATGTTGGTTCAAGCATTTGCTGATTAAGAGAGGAATCCCTTTAATAGTTTAAAATCCAGGAATCTGGAGGGAGATTAAATTAGACTGGTGGTTAACCCCTTATAGACCAGTTTATCCTGTGAGCTTTTTGCCCTTAAGGGTTGAAACAAATGGTGTTAATCCACATTGACTAAATATGTTAAACGTTAAATAAGCGTTGCACCAGCAGTTTCAATTAGCTCCCCAGAGATGTTTAGTCTCAGTGAATTTTTATCCCAAAATGGTTTAATTACTGCAAAAATTCATGATGTTTACCCAACATTTCCAGGATGTTGGAGGCGCTTTTGGGATCTCCTCTGAAATTCAATGCACAGTTGAGTCCTTTTTTGGCTGCACAAGATGAGTTTAAAGAGGTTACAGTCAGCCACCGGGTCATTTGGCAGTAGATGATGTGTTTGTGGGATTAGTTGGCTTTGTTTACGTTCGTTCTACTTTAGATTAAACTCTTTCCTTTTTTTGTCTCTGTCATTCAGCACTCTCTGACATGCCTGCACTACTCACCTCTTCATGAGATCACACCTCCTGGATATTTAGAATAAAAGAAACGGAAAAACTTCCTCCTCATCACCAGTGAGGCAGTATAATCTGTGAAGCACTGACTGACTCACCATGGGCACCGTACTATCATTATCACCCAGCTCTCGCAAATCAGGCTACTATGACAACCGTCCCGGCTCTCTCAGCCACTACCCGAGCCTCAGCAGCCGCTCCCTCAACAGCCAAAAAGACCGCGGGCTAAAGAGGGGCCAGTCCATCTTCCTCCCAGCACTCACATGGAAGAGACTTGTGGCCTCTACAAAGAAGAAGGGCAACTCGAAGAAAGGCTCTGGTGGCCCGGTGGCCCTCGGGGATCCTCTGAATAACAACAACAACATTAACATCTACCAGAAGGATCCCGTGCTGCACCTCAACCGTGAGAATGTGAAGAAGTCGCTGTCATGTGCCAACCTGTCCAGCTACGAGGGCCCAGCCGGTCTGGGTCTGGGGCTCGGCTACGGACTGGGGATGGGTCAGGGACATGGATATGGCTACACCAAATCCCAGCAGCTTTCCTCTGTGAAAAAAGTCCCCCAGGGCACGGTGACCTCGTCTCCGAAGCGCGTCATCGTCCAGGCCTCCACCAGCGAGCTCCTCCGCTGTTTGGGGGAGTTCCTGTGCTGTCGCTGCTACCGCCTGAAGCACCTGTCTCCGGCCGATCCGGTGCTCTGGCTGCGGGCTGTGGACCGCTCGCTGCTGCTGCAGGGCTGGCAGGACCAGGCCTTCGTTACTCCGGCCAACGTGGTCTTCGTCTACATGCTGTGCCGAGACGTAGTGGATGGTGATCTAGTGGCGTCGGAGCACGAGCTGCAGGCCATCCTGCTCACCTGCCTCTACCTGTCCTACTCCTACATGGGCAATGAGATCTCATACCCTCTTAAGCCCTTCCTGGTAGAGGCGGGCAAGGAGGCCTTCTGGGACCGCTGCCTCGCCATCATCGACGCCACAAGCTCCAAGATGCTGCGCATCAATGCAGACCCGCACTTTTTCACACAAGTATTTGCTGAACTCAAGAGCGAAGGAGGCTGCGGCCCTCAGGATTATAGCCGGGTGCTTGATCGGTGAGCACCCATCCTCGCTGACCACATGCCTTTGTGTACACTCATGCACTCGTACACACACACACACACACACACACACACACACACACACACACACACACACACACACACACACATAATTGTCATGCAGATTGCTCCACCCCTTTTTCTTCTATGAAGGCCTATCTTAAAAGAATTACACAGAAGTATTGAATCATTGCATTTGTGCTTGTTGCCATTGTCCCATCCGTCCACAGATAACTGGTTGAGTGGGGCTTACAGCTGTTTGTGAGTTTACTTTAACCATTTGGTCCACCTGCTCCCTTCCGTGTCTGGTCCCAGTCGTCCCAGCTACTCCTCTGTATCTGCACAGCCTCACCTTAACATTATCAATCTGTATGCACAAGGCAAGGAGATGCCATCACCTTACGCAAAGCACGTTTTTTTTCCCAATAGTGACAGAAGAGAAAATAGGGCTCAGACAACATAGTCCACATGAAAATTTCATGGATAATACAAAGCAACATCTTGACATCCTCCGCCGTCTCAAGTGCCCGCGGTTCAGACTGATGGGAACAGCTGAGACGTCCATGTTTGCTCAGTAAAACAAAACGAACAGGCAGTGTGTTTTTGTGGAGCCTTTTGAGGGAACACTTGCTGTTTGTTTTTCCCTTCACTCACTCAAACCTGCCAGCGGCTCTTCCGTGTGTTAAAGTCTCATTTAACCCTGAGGAGGAAGCCGAACATGCGTTTACCGTGGGCATGTTTGGTGCGAGCGCATGCATGGCTGTGCGCGCAGGCATCGTGCGCTGGACGGCAGCCAAGGTCATCAGCTGTTTACCCCATCCTTTGTTCCCTGCATCTTGTTGACAGGGCACCCACAGCCGTGGTATTAATGAGATTAGCCGATTACTGCTGCCCCTCCCCTACGTCAACCTCTCCCCCTTCTTGTCCGGTCGGCAGCCCTGCAGACCTTCAGTGGCTAATCCAGCCCAGGCAGGACTGGGCAGGACTATAGACACACACACATTAAAATACTTTGCTGTGTGTGCTTTATTCTCCGTGCTGCGTGAATGTGTGGCACACGTGTGCAGCTTGGGGTCCGAGGTGGAGGCAGCAAATCTTTCCAGAGGCCATCCAGGCAGAAATGACAGACGAAAGGCGTTTGTTATTGCTGCTTCTGAATTTGTCCCACTTTCTCATCCCTCACCTGCGCATCCTCATCTGCCATCAACAGGCTCTCAGGAACTGGGAGTTCATTTCTCTCATGTTCCTCCCTCCGCTCGACTATTCCCTTGAATGAAGCCATTGGCATTTGTGCTTCAGTGGCTTTAATCCCTGGTCCTCGTGTGTTTTACTGTGCATGTCAGTGATGGGTCACAGATGAGCTCCAAGTTCATTGTTTTTAGATTTTAAGGGCTTATCAACTGCATTTGAACCACTGTAGTCATAAGAAGATTTGGTTCTACAGTCATTTATATTTGGTGGCTTTTTATTTTTTTTCTGGGAGCTCTCTCTTCTTTCACATGCATGCAGGGGAAGCCAGAGGAAGGGAGAGCAGCTGCAAGACCCAGCTGAGAACAGAGCAGGCATCAGCGGCAGCAGACGTGATATTTATTAAGTCAGACACAGCATGGAAGGACGAGCTGGGGTGGAAGTGGGTTGCAAAGTGACTTGCCCTATATGAGATAGAAAGTTGGCTCTGTAGAAGGGTAACGGCTGAGCAATCAGCTGATCTGGGCTTGCGTTAAAATCAGCCAATCTGCCAAGATTGCGGCTGAGCTTGACTTCATGGCCGCCGTGAACTAGAGCTACGTCTTGTAATGCTGACAGCACAATAAAAGCTCGATTAAAGCCCAAATGTTCAAATTTTCAGAAAAACGCTAGACGTATGGATTCTTTTAGATTTTTTAATCAAGGTTGATAAACTCACATATTTAAAGGGTTTGGGGGAGAAAAATGAAGAGGCTTCCCAACTTATTTTGGGCTTATGCTCCTTTAAAAATTATATGTGTGTCTGTGACTCATCGCTGATGCGTATGTCTAATTGTAAAACGTGTTTTTAAAAGAAAAATGTAAGTCATTTACATAAAGAAGGTAAATGTTTGTGGAAAAAAAGATATCTTTTTGTTCTCCTCCTCTTTTAATCACTTCAAGATCCTTCAGAGTCTTTCCTGTGACCCTTATTTTGGGTTCTTGAGGGGGTTTATGATGAATTTGAACCAAGAAGCTGTTTAAAACATAAAAATTTCTTATTGTGTGAAGTGGAAATGCCTTAATCTTATTGTAGCAGGGCATCTGGAGGTTTTGGTGCTCCACCTCCCTTCTCCACGTGGCAATCACTTTGGTGTGATGCTTCGCTATATTCTCGGCCACAAGGTCGTACGATACACGAGCATCTTCTAATCCTGCAGCCCAATCAAACAGATAGAGGGAACCCAGGATGAAAACATGGAGAAATAAGCAAACAATTCCCCTCGAGTGAAGCCTTCAAGCCCAGCTCTGACAAAGTGAAGGCTGCCCCACCGCCTACTCCAGCTCATCCAAGCTTACTGGAGTTGAGCCTCCCTGCTCTCCTGAGGGGTCTCGCATGAGCTCACGCCAGCCTGAGAGGAGCGACTGTGGTGAGTCACGCTCGGAGAGTCGAGTAGTGAAACATCGCTTTCTCTACAGCGTTGACCAGCAGCCATTTTGGACTTGTAGGTCAGCGCAGCTCTCTCTGCGGCCTGGTTTCGTCTCTAACAAGGACACTTGTGTCTTAACTCACCCCCTCCTGCCTCTCCCCTCCCTACACACACTCAGCTGTTGTTCCCTGCCTGTTTCATTAGATTTGACACCCCGCACCCGCCAGCCATTGTCAGGACGAGGAAGGGCAGAATGGGCCAGTTTGTTGGCACCGGCTTGGTTTGTGTTTGCGTGTGCATGCAGGTCAAAGTTAAGGGCAACATCTGCTTCCACCATGCAGCTCGTGCAGACCTGGGTGATAATTAAATCATCTCATTGACATCAGCAAGAAATGAGGAGTAGAGGAGCACATCGCGACCCTTTTCTTTTAATGAAAAAGGCCTTTTTCTTACACGTGGCCTATTCTTCACTCTCTGTAGCAGCACAGACACAGCACAGAACCACGATTATATCAGCCTGATCGTTAGAATTTGACCCTAAACAAAAAGGCAACACCTCCCCCGCCCCTTTTTTCAGCACATCTGTCCAATCAGTCGGCAGCTGGACTGTATAGCTGTTCCTTAACTAACTCGCTTTTTAGCTGGAACTGTAATTCTGTTTTATCCAATCAAAACCCCCCGATATGCGTCCCGAGCGGATTCTTGCTTCTGACTGACGGCGGACACACGATGCCTGTGATTTAACCGTGATAAAACAGTGCAGTTTGGACCTCGCTCTGTAGATGGGACCTCCGTCTGGGACTTTGGCAACTGAGAGTTGCAGAATATTTCAGGTGGCTCTTTGCAGGAGGCTTTGGCTGTTTGTGAACAATGTTACAAAAGACTTAAAAGATAAGTCTGGTATTGTTCTTTATTTTTCTTACTGTCAACAAGCATCAGACTGGGTTTTTACGCTTTCAGACTTGTCTGCAAGCTGGTTCTGACTGAAGACGGGACGTGGATGTATACTTTTATTTTATGAAAAAGGGGTGGGCACTTTAGTTTATAGGAAACATCAATGACACAGGAGGAAATTAGTTGGGGAATTTACAGCTGCAGGGTTCGAGTTAGAAAAACTACAGTGCCTATGTTCATTAAATTAAGCAGCATGTGTTTGTGTTTAAGCTGCTGCGTATCAATAATTATTTGATCTGTTGACACTAAGAAATCTGGAAAGTACATCACTGCTTATCCTTTAAGCTGCCACAGCTCTGTGAGCTGTGTTATTTCAGTGCTGCTGTAGGTTGGTGTGTCATTTCAATGGCACGCCTTAGACTGATGATGTAAATACGAGGATGTGTAACAAAAAGAGCTGTTAAGAATGAAAAAATGAACAAAAACAAATAGTGTTGCTGTGTAGTAGCATGCATGCCAGCCAGGTAGTTTAGATATTTTTCTTTCTTTTTTTTTTACTTCTGCTTTTGTTGGATTTGTGTGATGTTTTAAATGAATTTCTATGGTAATTTAAAACTGGATCTCATTGGTTACAGGAAACACGATGTCGTCAGTATTAAAGTCTCTCATGGCTGCAGGTGTAACGATCAACATTATGGTCTGCTCATGTTCAGAAACACTAGAGACATTTAACGAAACAGAAAAGCTCGTTTTTCGAAAGTCCTGAAAGATCAAAGCGTGTCACGTGACTCACTCTCACACCAGGCTTCATTTGTCACTTCGCTAAGTTAGATGTGGTCATCTGGAGTCTTTTTTAAAACCCGAGCTCGCCCCTGTCTTGTTGCTAAATTCGTAAAGAACTGATCGAGTTAGAGGCTTTTCTCATCGATGCACCAGCTGGTGACACAAAGGCGTCCATTGTGCGTGCAGCAGTCGTCGCAGGCGGCTCCGGCTCGGCCTGCGTCCTCTCTGATGCAAAACAACACGTTAAAATTTCACCACAACTTCACTTTATTTCTGCGTCTTTTCCTGTGCCAGGAGTGGACAGATGTTAGTCCAGAGATAAATATGTAACTGTCCAGTCCATTTCCTCCTCCACCGCTGCTGCTGCTCCTGAGTTTCCATGGTTACTTTCCTCAGACATCTTTTATAACTGTCGCACCGAGATGAAGCAGCACCTCGAGCGACTTTTGTAAAGCCACTCAAGTGTGCGTCTCTCTAAAAGTGAAAATACTGTTGATGGGGAAAACTTGAAGAAAAACAAATGTGACTGTTTCATTTTTTTTTCTTTTTTTTGTTGTTTATTTCCTTTTTCATGATGATGACGATGATGATGTTTACTATATTGATTATTTAATAAAGTATTGAGCTGAAATCCAAACCTGCTGCTTCCCATTTTCCACTTAAATAAACTGCCTTTGTCCTCCACACAGCACATGATGATATATTCTCTGCATTCAATCCAGCTAACTTAAGGCTGGCTGTAAATTCATGTGGGACATAAGAAAAAAACTTAATGCACAGACACACAATGGCGCTGCGCTGCAGATGGCCTTTTGGCTTCCTGTCAGTGAGGGCTGGGCTCCATCTGAGCATTTCTCTGCACTCAGTTGCCACCCTTTCCTCTGTTACCACAGGTGGAATTGCTGTGATGTGAAGCTGCCTCTGCTCTCCTCCGAGTGCGATGAGAAGATTTTTATACGACATGAAAGAACAAAGTTGGTGCTGCAGAGCTGAGACGGCTTTGTTCTGCAAGCGTACATGAGTTTAAAATGAGAAACGCAGAGAGGAAAGCAGGTTTTGTGTTGCTGATTTAGTAGCTGTGGTCAGCAGAGCGTCTGCCTCGGGCTGCCTTCACACACACACACACACACACGCACGTATGCACACACACACATGCACATATGCACGCACACACACACACACACACACACACACACACACACACACACACACACACACACCGATATCTCTACATCTTAGCTGCTTCTCTTCCCACAACTTTGCATTTTTCTAAAAATTTTTCTTAAAATTTTGATTCAGAAACTACAACATTTATTTCTTGTTACGTTTACATTACTTTAAAAGAAAAGGACACCTTCGAATTGGTGCACTGTTACTAGCTAATAATAATAGTTACATAAATGAACCGCATACATGAACTTTATATGTAGAATATTCTCCAATAGCTCCAACATATTCGAACTGGCACAAAATCACAGCACTGAGGGAAAAAACAATCATAGGCATCGTCCGCTCAATGTTATTGTTAAAGGTAATATTGAATCAGATACCCTAGCAGAAGCCATTAAAGGCGTTTTAATGGCTGGCTCAGTAATAAATTGAGCTGAAGTTTTAGACTGTTTTGCTTTCTAACATTTAACTGAGCCATCGTTAGCCTGTTCTAGGCCTCAGTCACACAGGCTAAGAGTTTAGTTGCCAAACCTTTGGCAGTCGCAGGTCAATAGGGAAAAATGCACGTTCCCTCAATAGCTGGTGAGCGGATTGTTGTTTCTTGGTGATGGTTGCTGCACCAAAAACCCCTGTGTGATTGTTTTGGTTGCTCGAAGAATGCTTCCATCGCCTGGAGTTTGCAGCGAAGACTACCAAGTGATAGTGAAACTTAAAACAGTGCGATTAAGATCAGAAACGGTAAGACTCGTGTTGTTCTCTGAGGCTCGCTGGACATGGGAGCTCAGTCTTTAACGTATTCTACAGATGTGTGGTGAAGGATTCCTCTGCTTCTGCATCACTGTGTGGCATGGCAGAAAATAAGTCTTTGCTGACGATCGGTCCAACACCACCACCATCAACTCCAGCAGATGCAGGAAAAGTGTCTTCTGCATCTTGAAAGACCTTACTCACCCAGCACACACACTGTTTGTTTCACTTCCCTCAGGCAGGAGGCCGTGGAGCATCAAAGCAGGACCCCCAGACTGAGGAAGACCTTCTTCCCTGAGGCTGTAAGACTGCTGACCTCGGGTGGTGTTCTGTAGTCTGCTGCTACAAGCTAAAGATGACAGGCATGAGAAACCACTTGAGTCTTCACACTAGTCACTGCACTTTCTTTGAAACTTGTAAACTGTCACACTGTCATTTTATTATTGATAGTTAATTCACGTGGCTATGATGCTTCTTTGGTCCCAAATAAAAGCCAAGAAGGTTAAAAATATAATAGAAATTTATGCAAAAAAGAAATGCAGCTTTTAAGGCCTTTACACACTGGAAGCGTCCGTGTGATTATTTTGTGCAATAAAACATTTTTCAGACTCACCAATCCTAAATGCAACCCTCCACACCGACCAAGTAATTTCCTTGGATGAGTTTATTTAGTTATTTTTTCAAACCAATTTTTCAGATCCGAATAAATAGATCTGACCAGTCAGACCACAGCATTTGGCAACAATACACCCATAGCTCAAAACACGCACTGGTACTGAACATACAATGATATGAAAATAGTGAAATAACACTAGTTTATGTCAAACGCTCGGTGTAATGGCCTTTTCTTTGATCTCCTCACTGTGTGACTGATTAGACAAGCTGGCATCTCTCATGCAAACTACAGGCAATCGGGTAGCGACTGGAGAGGTTTCTGGCACAGCACCGTAACCTTGTGACTAATTTCACCTAGCAACTGCCGGAAACCACTCCCCAACCTGTTGGTAGAACACACATTTCTCCATAGCAACGGGTGGTAACCAAGGAGTTGCAGACCAGACTCTAAGCCTTTGTGACTGAGGTCTTTCCTTTGCTATTCCTTTTACAGTGAGTCCAAACGTCTGCCATGAAAATAAAACCCTACATTTTTTTACTTTAAAGCTTTTAAATGTCCCAGAGGAGACGTTTGCTAACAGGTGGCTAAATGAGAGTGGCACCGTTATGGCGTGTTTAATCCACGTTCTTACTTTTTACCAAAGCTAGAAATGGTTAAGTGCTTCTTAACAAACACATGGGTTTTCCTTTTAAATGCATATATTTAGCTTTTGTCATGTAACAGCTGTTCTCCATCTAACTATGACTGAGAAATGAGTTTTCGGTGAAAGAAGCTTACTTGGCGCGGCACTATGTCACCCTGTCGATGATACTAGAAAATGATTATTTAAATGTCATTTATTATCTCTTCACAATGCGAGGGTGAGAGGGCAGTCGGGGAAAACTACACAGCGGTGGTCAGTGGCCGGCACGGGGGACCCCTCATAGGGCAAAGAGGTGAGGGAGGTGAGGCCTGGGGTGCTTTAATAAGAAAAAAAGGAAGAAGACAGATGAGACGAGATGGAGAGGATTCGCTGCAGATGGCTGCCGCGGCCTGACCGAGTCCTTTCCAGCTTTCTCCTGTCCTCGGAGGACACAAATCACCAGCTCTCTGCCTCCCGGTGTCACTCTTCTATAGAGCCTCTGAGCTCCCTGGGGCTTTTCAAAGCCTCGGCTGCTGTTCACTGACTTTTATCGGTCCTCTGGGAACCAACATGCACCAAAACCCTGCTGCCATTCTTCCCATAGATGGTCTCCAAAGACATTATCTGTCCGAGCTGTGCTGCACTTTTCTGCCTCAGTCCCTGCTTTAAGTACATATTTAAAAAAGAAAACATGTTCAGGTGTTAATACGAAGAGCAAAACAGTTGCTTTCCAAACTGTATATTCAGCATATTCAGCTATTGGCAAGCAAGGGCAAGGAGCATATTACTGGGTAATTAGGTCACATTAGTGTGTGGTGGTCATAATAATAAAACCCTGTTTACAAGAACAAGCATATCCTCTGTGGCGGCTATATCAGTTATGTCTACTCTACACTAATGTTAGACACAGGGGTCATTTTCAACGCTCAATGCCGTGTTCACGTCATAGTGTAATTACCAATTTACCACTTATAAACAGCACTGGCGTCAACACTAATTAATACTGAATGGGGAGGCTGTTTGTTTAGTGTTTAAATAAGCCAACCGACTCATTATTTCCTGCTAATGGTCAAATGGACAAAATGACATGAAACAGTTCTGGTGCACATGTAGGACTAGGACTAACTGGCACTAGATTGCAGTACGAGAACAGAACATCCTTTATTTCCAAGCCTTCTGCACATACCATGAACTACCGAGGGACATCTTTTGCCCTTGACTGTTAGCTTTAGAGTAGCTATCCGTATATAAGGCAGCTTGCTTTGAGTGGGCACTCAAAGTGCTTTTTACTCAAAGCCTCATTCACCCAATTACACACACATTCATATACTTTTTTGTATACCTAACTGCCTCGTCTAAGGATGCAATCACAGGCGACTTGAGGTTCATTATCTTGCCCAAGGATACGTCGACATGTAAACTGGAGTAGTTAGAGAATCATTCCACCGACCTTTCCCTGTACCTTCTGAGCCACAGCCACCCTAACTTAATCAATGCAAGCCTGTGATCCGCTCTCACTGGGAATTCCTCAATCATGGGAAATAACTGTAATCTCAAATCCCACTGGATTCCTACTGTAGAATGGAAATTCTTTTGTGTCCATTAAAATGATCAGAGTGGCTGTTCTTCTAGGTGTTGCAATAAAGTTTGAAGTCCAGACATCCATAAAAAAATAGGATATATGAGGTTTAGAGGCAGGAATAGAAATTGGCAGTAAGTGTTCTGACTTAAATAAACAAAACAACCCCCCAGAACAGCGCTGCTATTACTTTGGATGAATGAAGATGGAAAAGGAAATAGCAGTGACATTTGGAGGTTAGCAAAGCGGAGCTAGTTGATGTAAAATCACCGTGTGGCATGCTATAGCGCTACGGTTAAGCTAATATAAACACATTAGCAGACCTAGAATGGCTAAACTGCTTTCAGTGCAAGGTCCATGGTGCAACCAAGAGAACATCTGCAATGACCCCATCCACAAGACGAGGTTAGTCATTAATGCTACAGTCACAACAGCAGTCAGAGCCAAAATTATTGCGACTTTGTGCAACAAATTCCATCGTATTTGCACTGTTGGTGACTTCTAGAATATTTTTTAACTGGATTAGATGACAAATAAGACTGACTGTGTGGTAGTATGTGTCCAAAAAGTATGTACATCACTTCTGTTAAATATAACGTTTGTCCTCTGGTAAAATTCTGAGGCTAGACCTTACTTGGAGCCAGTTTGATGCACCTTCTCTCCTTATGTCCCAGAGCGGGATGAAGCGCTTATCCAGTAAAATTCTAGTCTGTTACTTTGGATTCCACTTTTATCCAAACACGGCACCTTCGAAACCAGAGGGTGACATCATGGTTGCCATGTCCGTATTTTATATACAGTATGTGAACTGCCTTTATACTGCGTATTATCAACAAGCACACCACTTAAAGTTGCTTTGTCTGCTTTGACCACGTATTTTTCAGTTTGAGACATGTCAGTCTCAATACAAAGAGTACTAAAAATAAAGCTTTGCACTGCAGACATGACCCTGTCTGGTGATGTTCAACACGAACACCTGCTTCTTCACTATCGATGCACCATTCAAGAAAGTCAGTGTAAGAAAAAAAAGCAACAGTTTAAGAAGAAGATTTTCTTCATATTGAACCTTTGCAAGCTACCCAAACAACATAAAATGTGACTCTTTTTCCCTGTGTTTGGTCGCTGTGGTTTATCAAACGTTTCCTGATTAGTAAGCATTTGGGCTGATGGCATGCTGGCTCAGAGCGAGCCAAAGTAAAAACCAATCTCCCCCCTCATGTTACTGTAATCTGCAGCATGTGACCTCCTCTGACGGAGGGATGCTGGAAAACCTGCAGGGCTCACCAAACCAGTGGCTGCTCTGCACTGAGAGGATTTAAGGGGAAAAAACACAGAAGCTCTGGGACACGTTATATTCCCACTGGTAAATCCTCTCCAACTCATTACCAAATCCTCACTGCAGGGCTGCTAAGCTCTAAAGAGAGACGGACCAGGTGCCAGTCTTTTTGTAATGGAATTGCACGGCGGTTTAAGTGATTGCATCAACAATTGCCACCCCTGATAAATTAGATTAGACGTAGAAGAATCCTGTTTGCACACTGTTGCTGTAAGAAACCTAGAAACTTCATGATAATCCAAAGCAAGCATCAGATGAAACGCTGTTAGCGTCGATCTACATTCTAACCACATGGCTGATTGCAGTATTGCGTTTGTGCCAGCGAGATTGGGTTTTATTCACAGCGAGGAGAGATGTGATTGGAGCTGTCAGAAAGGAAAATGACTGCAAAAATGATGCCGAAGAAAAGCTTGGCAGCAGCAGCTGTGACTGTGATGGGGAAACAATTGAGAAAATAACTGTTGCATTTGTGCTAATGGAAAAGATGCCATTAAGCTAAACCCATCAAAAAGCAGGGGAAGCACTATGAATTTCAACTCTGCTTTTGTGAAAAAGATGTTGATTTGGTGAGGCAAAAATATGATCTGATAATTAATTGTTCATCTGTTCTGAAAACGTGTTTGCATGGATCGAAGACGCACGCGAAACACACTTAATCATCGGAGATGGAGAGGCTTCAAATGCTGCTCTAACACGTAATTGATAAATCACTGCTTTTACATGAATGATTAAAGGATTACACACAAACAAATGCAGCATATAATCTCTGTTTTCTAACATACAGCCACCTCCAGCGAGTGATTGGTGGAGCTGTAACTGGGAGAAGAGCTGTGGTTTTCATCCACGGGAGCGACAGCAGATTAACACAGAAACTCTGGAGGCCTTCGTTTGGCGCCGAAACACAGAGCTTTCACAGTAACACGCATGAGTCTGAGGCTCACGCTGAGGCGCTGCTCGTGGCATCTTGGTAAACAAATCTCGGTCAGTTGCCTGATCTTCCCTCTGCAGCTGTAGAGACCTTGGGATTCTCTCATTTCCTGAGACTCAAAGTCGAAATTAGATTTACAATTAACTTTGTTTTGCTACTAAATGCAATTTGCTGTGAAAATAGCAGCATGAGGGCAGAGGGCTGAGGTGTGCCGACGGCCGTGATTTCTGCTGCATGCTTACTTTAATTTTTCTTTGATTATTGAGATCTCAATATAACGAGACGCGAAAGAAGAAGCTGCTGACTTCGGTCACCTAGTTAATAAAACCTGAGGGTCAAAAGTTCACAAGAGGTTCAGAGAAGAAACCAAAAAGACTCACTCATCACTCATTGAAGTGCTAAACACATTAATAAATAAATAATAATGATCCAGTGAAGTAATGTAGTATAATACTTACTTTTACTTTGGGCATTTTAAGCATATTTTGATGCTAAACTTTTCTTACGTAGGATAATGACTTTTATTTAACAACCTAAATGATTCTTTCACTACTTTTCATGTAATCTGTATTATGGCACATGAAAGTGAAAATCATGCCTTGTGTTTTGTACAATATTTATTTGATTTGTTTTTATTTATTCCACTGAGAAATGGGCACTGAGCAAAACCACCTCGTAATAAAACTACACAAAAAGTTGCACCGTCTTGAAGGTGTGTTGCTTCAGATAGCAGCGAGGCATGAAAAACAATCCAATTCCCCCAGTGTAACAAAGTCTTCAGTCAGGTAGGAACATGGCATTTTTTTTGTCAGTTCCTTGAAGCATCATCTAAATTAACTTTAATTTCACTCGTCACAGGGAAGTAAAAACTGCATGTATAAAATTACCAGACAAAAACTAATTTAAATCAGTTTTAAAAAGCAGGTTTTTGCCCTCTAGAAGATATGCCTCTTCCATCTTTATTGTTTCCATGCCCCATGAACTTCTCTCTCTGTTATATATGTCTGGCTTTAATACTTTTCAAACCCCTAAACACTATACAGCATTTTATGACACCACCAGATATTTTATCTTTACAAGGCCTGAGTTATTAGTCGCTTTATTTAGCTGTTTTATTCTTTAGAACTTCTCACATACCTGTAGCTCCCATTTCCCAGAGGAAGATTATGTGTTTTAAACTTCCTCTGGATCGTTCACACGTTAATGTCACGTTGCAGTCATGCGAGAGTCATTACAGTTGCAAGAATAAAGGTGTGAATTGGCATCAAACCTCCTGAGACAGGATGTCAAGACAGCCTTGTAGTCCCAGCACCACTTTGAAGTGAAGAGAAAAAAAACAAGCAAGCTTTCGACTTTTTGATGTTTCACATTCACTAGCTGTTTAATTTGCAGTGTTCCCTAAATACACTTTAACAGTGCATTATTTATTTTTCGCTTAGTGATAGCTGAGCAGTGTGATCTGTTAACGTTTTTGGAAACAAGTTTGAAAGGCTCTTTCCACACATGAGGTCCAAACAGTTTGAACAGAATTAGGCTGGGATGTTTCCCACAGGTGTCCTCACTCACATGTGCCACACAGGACTGGACAGGAAACGGTCCAGTTCAAACTATTCAAAATACTCCCCGTCTCTTGAGCTTATTTGATGTCTGCGAGTCTGCTTGGGTCCCAGTGGCGTAAATCTCATCATCGGCTACTGGCTGTTATCTTTATATGTTGCGTACCCTGAAAGCAGTTACATTGCTTTTCTGAGCTTCTGAGACAATGATGTGGGCAACAAATCATTGTCATTTATTTTATAAAGAACTCAGAAGCTTAAACACGGATTTAAATCAGAGGAAAGACATGCTTTTTCCAACTTCCACCCAGTATTCAGAAGGTGTGAACATCCTGGTCCAGCATCACGGACGATTTTGGTGACTTTGGTGTAACTTACAGAGCTACAATATTTTCTCCTTCCACATTATGCAGATCCTACTCATGAAAAATACACACACACACATCTGTACTCTCAGAGTATTATGTAGCACTGAGATTTGGGGAATCACAGCAGGGTGTGCGTCAAAGAGCAGGAGTCACGGCGAGGGCAGGACATCACCGAGTCGCACTAACAGGTCACCGTGGAGACAGATAAAAACTGGCAGCACATCAGAGAATTAAGATCTCAGACTGTGAACAGAGACACGCACATATTTGCTCAGAGGGGGAAAAAACTACAAGTGGAGCAGTAACCGTATTTAAAACCTCACTAAAAGAAAGTGGAAGTTTTGTTGTGTTTGAAATGAAGCTTTTGCAATAAAACACTAAATCTAATTTTCCACATTAAAGTCTGCTTGTCCTTCTTTGGAAACCTGCTGCTAATCTCGGCTAAAGGCTACATTAGCTGCTACTAGCATAACACACCCGAATCTGCAGTTGCATTGAGAATAAGGAATAATAAAGGAATAAAAAAGTCCAAGGCTGTTTTAAATCCACTCTATAGTGGGCATGTATAAAAGAGGGACACTGTTATGTTTGTGCATCCATCCATGCAGGAGGGCAGCAGTCAAAGCAGAGAAACCCAGATCTTCCTCTCCCCCCACCTCGTCTAGCTCATCTGAAGGGGATACCAAGGCATTCCCAAGCCAGCTGAGAGATATAATCCCTCCAGCATGCTCTGGGTCTTCCCCGGGGCAACTCCTGCTGGGATATGCTTGTAACATCTCTCCTAAGAGTACACCCGGGATGCATCTGTTCAAGGACCCAACACATGCGATGGTTGTGCTTACTGGTTTTCACTTTACTTATCAGTTGCACAGACAAAGACACAGTCAGTCCAGACCTCTGTCTCTCCCTTCTCCGCTCGTCTGTTCCTTCACTATGAAAAGAAACTGAGACCTCCATCAGTCCAGTCGCCACCACCTGTGGCCTCACCTGCCTCCTAGAGATGGGCAGACTGATCTAAACATCTATATCGATACCAACACTGGTAGTGGTATTTGATCGATGCTAGCGCTAGGACTGATAGGATGCTTTGTTTCTACCCTCTTAGTATGAAGCGTACTGAACTGTGTTAAACATTTTTTTCTTTGGAAAATTAAAAAACATACATCAGTTATAATCTGTGAAAAATGTGCAAACCTTTTTGTGCTGACTGTCATGTGAATTGTATTTATAGCCTGTAGCACATTTAAGCAACAGTGGCTGAGCCAAAGTGCTTTAGAGGCTGGCACAAAAAGAAATTGCTAACTGATGATGATTCATTTATAAATCATGTAACACAAGCTGCCTTTACAGGTTAAAAGTATTTGTATTGGTATCAGCACCACTGGCTGATTTTCATTTGAGTCAGAAAGGTAGAATGTTAAGTTATCAACCAACATCAAATTTAATTAGCATTGGTTGCAGGTATAAATTGTGTGTTGACTGGTAGTTTAAAAATCACCAGAATGTGAAACTGAAGCAGAGACTTCTTGGGTCATTTGTTAGTACAGTAAGCCACACAACATTTTTTTGGCTGATAATACATCTAAAATATCTCAAACAAGGTGGATAGGTCTGGTTCAGTCACAGACTGTTCGCCTTAATTGAGTTTAAAATGATCGGTTATGTAAAAAGCCCTCCGGGACTAAACAACAACAAACCCTGTTCAGTTGTTATAAGCATGTAAATCAGCTACAGAGACTGAAACCATGTTTGTAGCAGGCTGTAAACATGTTTATTCCTGCTGTAACATGGGAGTCTGTGGGGATTAACTCATATTTGGAGTTAGTCTTGAGTGGCCACCAGAGGAACTGTAGTTTATAGTCCTGGCTTTATTTTTTTACCACTTGTATTATGTAAGTATCAGTTCCTTCCACGGGACAGTTTGCATCAAACATTGAGACAACAAACTAAAGGACTAATAATGACAATTATGCAGCAATCTTTACTATTAAAGGATCATTTTCTTTAAGCATGTCCGTAAATCTGGTTCATACCAAATGGTTTATCTGTTCTTCAATTGTAAATATTCTGGGAAGAATTACACAAAAGAGCTCAAATTTATCTGCAGCTGCTGTTAGTTAGACCTGGAAAACACTCATGATTATTAATGTAAAAAAACATTTATTGTCACAATTATTGTTTCTACAAAGCTCAAAACGTGAACAATGCAAAGGTAGCACGATTTTCAACGGCACTGTAGAAACACACAAGGTTCAATTTAATCACACGTTTCTTGTTTTCTATGATTGGTTAGCTTTAACCATGATAAACAAGCTGGGCTTCAGTTTAGTGCGGCTTCTCCTGAGACGACAAATTTACACTTTATTTAATGCCGTACTTTTATTTAAAGTTCTGTAAAAGACTCCAATAGAAGACGTTTGTATAAAAGCAGGTTTCATTGTGAGTTTGTTCACAATAAAAGAAACATATCTGGACAACCAGATAGCACAATAAATAAACAAGGAATGTTCAGTTTCATTCCTCAGAAATCATTTAAATGACCTCTCCAGTGCTGGTTTGTGTTTATCAGTCTAACTATCAGGAAAGGGGATGAGAGAGGAAGCAGCTCCTGCGTCACGGGGTCCAGTTTTCTGTGGACGCGGGCTCATAGCTGCCACTCAGAGGACGGATAGAAGCGTCTTTACTGATTCATTATGTTGCAGGGAAACCTTAAAGCCACTTAAGGCTGAACATTTTAATGGGTTTTAAATACTGCGTAAAGTCGACATTCACTCTGTTCATGTGGAAAAACATGAGAGAAACACTAACATACAGAGAACTTAAGTAAACATTGAATAATGAATTTTCCCCCACTGTCTTTTTTCTTTCCCCTTTTATTACTTCTGACATAATTATCTCAGTCTGCAGGCAGCGGTGTGTTACAACACAAAAACATGTCCATATTTATCATCATAAAAAGTGCTTTTTGTTTCTGTTTTTTCAATCATATCTTAAAAAAACATCTTTATATTTCATAAAAATACAAAAAAGCATAAACAGTACGATACATATAAATGTGTTATAAATGAATATAAAAGTATTTCAGCTTTCAGTTTCCTCTGCGTGCTGAAGAAAGCAGATTCTCCCAGAAAAAATGCTCAGATTACTACTTTAAAATCCTCATATACTGCAAAATTGTTTATATGTATTAAAAGAAATTCTTGCTAAAGTCCAGCTGGGATGTCTGTGGCTGATATTTTCTCCTTAGATGTCGATGAGGTGTAGCTGTTAATGGTTTGACTGGGGGACTGTTAGTTAGCGGGCACCAGCAGGATGAAACCGTCTTTACTCTTCTTGAAATCAGCGATGGTTTGACCGGCTTTGGTCTCCACCGAGATGTTCTTGGGCTTGCCTCGCATGTGAATCTCCAAACCTGAACGGCAAACCTTCACAGGAAACTGGACTTTTTTCACCCTGGAAGACAACAATGCAAACATTTGGGTTTCAATAACTTTGCCAGAACTGATACGTGATTAGCTGATGGTTATCATGGTTACAGGGACCAGGATCACTCATTAAACTGCTGGAATATTGATCTGGTCAGTTAAATAGCAGAAGATGTTCAGACACAATTGCTCAGTGGGAAAATTACAAGGAGGTTTAAAACATGTCCACATCCATCCATGTCCATATACGGGCTGTAGAAATCACTTTTATTGCCACTTATATATTATCTTGGATATTAGATGAAAGTATGAAGCTGCTTTTGATTCACTTGGAGACAGACTTTTTGTTAAGCCTTTTTTGACTGAATTCCCAGATGCACAGATATAAAACTAACTTTGATCTTTATTTCATTTTTACCCAGACATTAAAATACAGGTCTACACAAGCTAAGATTCAAGAGTCCCAAACCTGCCCACTGGTGTGTGGGTTTTAGGAACATTGCATTAATTGCTGCTAATCCAAAATCTTGGGATACCAAAATTGCAGTCTGCTCCTCTTAGAAGTGTGTTTTGAATGTCTACCGCAACAAGACTACAACATTTCCAGAGCAAGTCACAAAGTAAAAAAAAGAAAAAAACCCAAAACTGAAGCATCACCACAAAATATTTGTTATTGATCACCTAACACCTGGCTGTTTGCTGAGTTCTCCTGATCAAAGCAGTATCCAGCCCCTCTGCTGACAGCTGGGGCATGAAAGTGTGCCCGGGCTCGCTCGGCTGCTGCACAGTCAGCTGAAGATGATCCACTGTGAAGTCGCTGCTTCCTCCTCGACCCCTGGGGATCCCGCAGCCTCAGCGTGGCTGCCTTGACCCCGCTGCTCCACCAAACACAAGCTGGCCCAGCACATGGCTGGATCTGTGCAGCATGCTTATAAAGACTCTAACACTGAATCCACCTACGTCATAGTCAGAGGCCCAGGGGAGTTTAAGGCTCAGACTCCTGCTTGTAAGAATGTTTCTCTTGCGAATGTATTCTCTCCTTCTCCAATCAGCAAACACTCTCGGTTTCAATTCAAGTTAATGGCTTTAAAAAAGAGATGAAAGGCAATATTTACATAATGACTATTTGTGGATGCCTCTGAATATTGGTAATGTGACTGATGATAAAGGCTGGCTTGTAAAGATAAGCCAACTTGGCAAGCTTGAGGTTAGTTTGGCAAGACAGACGAATGTGTTGTTTCAAAGTGTTTGTGTCATCTTCTCCCCAGACTGCATGGTCGTCTTCAAAAATTTGGCTGGAAATCATAAAGGATAAAGTCCCATTTTTGGGAAGATTGCATAATTATTGTTATGCAACAGTGCTGGCAATCGTTGGTGCAAATCTGAGGAGAAACACCTGAAATCTTAGAGTTTAAATATGCAGTTTATTATAGTGTTATATAAATATATAATGCTATGTACATTAGTGGAATAGAGATAGGAATAGGGTGAACTGGATTATAAGTGTGCTAGGTTTTTGTGTGTGCATTGTGTTTTAACCCTTCACCAAACTCTGGGGACCTCCCATAAAGTCGGTTAAAAGTACAATAAAAAAATTATCCTGCATATTAAATATAATTTGAGGCTTTGCCCCCTGGCACTAGATTGCATATATTGCAATGTCCTGATCCAACATTGTTTGGACAAATATTTTTGGCTCCAATTAGGCTCAGGTTCATGAATACTCAAGTTTGTCTTTGACAAGCAAGAAAAATGTTTTTTTTCTGGAAGTGGTATTTGCTGGAACTTTCAGTTTTACCTCATGTGTTTGAATTGTTTCAAAGCAAAGACAAGTCTGTATTGAACATTTAAAGATGATGATTAGCATTAAATATATTTAACTTTCATTTTCATGGAACTGGTTGTCAAGTTTTTACTATAGCTAACCAACATGATTAGACTAGCTTATTTGCTAGTTTAGCAAATGAATTGATTTGCTGAACTAGCAAAAAAGCTAGTTCAGCTAGCAAATAAGCTAGTTCAGCTAGCAAATAAGCTAGTTCAGCAAATTAATTTTCTAATTCATTTGTTATAAACTAATCATGAAGTTTTTGTTTAGCCTAGCTGATGGTATTCAGGTTTCTCATGTGATGTCAGAGGCGCATTGCGTGCATGTGTGTACTCCCTGATGGGTTGGTGAGTGGTTGCTGGTTGTCACTAGGCCAAATAATAAGAGTGCTTCACCAAAAACCTCCTTTTCCCTGTACTTTAATGTCTAGCAGATTGTCAAGGTTCTTCATGGTTTGCATGGAAGACAGCGGGTTGTCTGCAAACACATTTGCTAACTTCTAGTTGAACTAGAAAAAAAATTGCAATGGACAACATATGTCTTAGTGCTGTAGCCAAAATGTTAAAAAAGTGAAACTTTTGCTTTGAAGGTAAAAGGGCTTAATTTCCTGTATTAGCCGCTTATATTATAACATTTATAAGAGAAAATGAAGCACGGTCACTCTTTTATAACTAAACAAAACTCATTAAACACATTGAGCTATCAGAGGTGTGATAGCTTAATGTAATAAACCATAACAGACAATTACAGAGAAATGCAGCCGCATTCTGAATAAAACAAAAAGATTATCCGGTGGAAAACCTCATATTTGGATCAGGTAATCAAATTGCTTAAAAATATGCTTCAAGTCAAGCAGTGGGGACATATTTCTTGAATTTTCTGACGGAAACTGAGATCTCTATTTTTAAAGTTGCAGATGCATTATTTGCTGTGCTCTTTCTAAAAGAGTTTGACCTCAGTCACTGCAATTTTCCAGAGCTGTGATGGTATTCATCATGAATCACCCCAACAGGTGTGGCCCTGCTGTTTTTTTCTCAGCCAAGCCAACCCTGCCTGGCTGAACCCCCAAACCAGCTGTCCAGCCCTGCTGGACTATGATAAATCTGACACAAAAACCCACTGACCTCCAGAGAGCTTTTTTAATTTGTGCACAATGCTGACCTCATCGTAGCACTACCAGAAGTGAAACCCAACTCCGGCAGCGCACATTGAGAAAAGCCTCTGGCTGCGCCTGAGGACAGTGGATGACAGGCTGCAGAGGCCTGTGAATTTTTCTGCTGCAGCAAGAGAATTTTGTTTTAAGGCTGAGATTGTCCACAATAACCAGACTGTCCTCCACCAATAGAAATCGGCCCAGATGTTGCTTGTGCAAACATTTAATGTTCACAAGCACTAGATGGGGAACCACCTTTAACTAGGAGGTCATTGGAGGACCTCACTTTGCAAATTCATTAAAAAAAAGAACAGATTAGCCATCTTTAAGTCTACATAACATGTTTTAGATAACGTACATAGCAGGGAAGACATTCTCTCAAGGTGCACAAGAGGATTAAAGAAGTAACTGCGGACTGGGACAGATAGAAGTCACTGACCGAGTGCACAATTTCTCAACACATTTCCATTTTTTTCCAACTTAAATGATGCTTTAAAGCTGCACAAAGCATGTTGTTACATTACAGCCAAACCTCCCAGGAAGCAGTTTGGGGTGGATGGATCGGTGTACAACCAAACCGTCAATGTCTGACACTGTGGTGTCCAGCCTGTGGCCTTTAACCAACAATTACCACGACCATGACCCTGCCCTAACCAAACTGTTTCATTTACCTACACCCACCCTTTAGACAACACCCTTATGAATGATTAGTTTGTTTTGATGTATTGTTTTTTGCAGTTATGGACTGCTGGATAGTTTTTTTAATATATTAAAGCTTCTCACAATAATTTTGTAGTTTTGAGTAATTCAGACTACAACTATTTAACAGTTGTTTTTTTAAAACAGACAAACTGCTCAGACAAACAATCCAGATTCTGGCCAAATTCTTGCACAAACCTGTTGCCCAGTAGCCAGAAATGCATCCTCATTCGCTCGGAAGTTTCTGGCATGTTTGAAAATATCACCACAAAATCACAGATGCTCTCCTATCAGCCCTGATTTATGAGAGCAGCAGTGAGCGAGAGTGAGAGTGAGAGGGGAGCTGTATTAAATGTAGCGGAAAATAAACAACATGGTGGCTTTAATTTGATTTGATTCGTTTTCTTGTGTAAGGTCGCATGAATATTGATTTCAGATGTTTCCAATCTTGTCTCACATCTATTAATGAGCAACAAAATGCCAACCCCCCCCCCCCCCAAGACAGAGACAGTTAAGTGGTTTGAGGAGCTCTTGTGGCCTGAGTTTACTTGGGTGAAGGTTTGATTCTTTTATTCTCTTTGAAAACCTTCAATATTAGATGTTAGCATTCTCTGTCTGTACTGTGCAGAAAATAAAAAGAAGGCCCAGAAATGCAGGTCGACCTTGACATAAAAGTGAACCTGTTGGGATTGGCTTTTTTTCTTATCTTCTGTTATATATAAGGTCTAAAAAGGCTGTTCAATTTAAACATGGCTAAAAGAGGCCAGCATGTTTATAAAAAAAATGATTGCTAAGTTTCAGTTTTTTTCTATTCTTGGCTCTGTATGATGTCAATAAGAGCTGATGTCTTTAATGTAATCATCTGTGAGCATCTTTACCTGCAGGAGGGGCAGTTAGTCAGAGGATAGTTAAATTATAGCTCTGTCAGTAGGATGACAACCTCCTTGCTACTAGGCTAAAGCGGCAGGTTGCCTGATGACTGCATTAAGTTTTTTTTTGCTTAGGGAAACTGATTGCAAGCTGCTGCAGTGACCAGTTGGTTGTAAAGTGACTGCACAGGTCAACTGGTGGAAGACAACCGGTCTCCAAACAATCGTGCCCTGAATCAGACTGGCTGTAATCACTCTCCGAAAGACTGAGAAAGGTTTTCAAATCTTATTTATAAACCCAGGGAATACCAACACGATGCTATCAATCTGAGTCATACTGCACCAATAAGAAACACTTGTCTGTGCTGCGTCTCTTTAGGTGATTCAACTGGTTGCAGACTATTTGGGTTATATTTCTATATGATAACAAGATTAAAGACATTTCTGTTTATGATTGGACGGTTAAGACATATTATGACACACCCCATTGCATGTAATGTGTTGATGTTAGTGTGACTCAGTCTTATTGCCATTTTATCAGTGCACCAAACTCACTTTGAGGACAGGTCACATCTGGTCGCCTTCTTCAACAAGACTGCAAGCTCACTGAACAAGGTCGCAGTAATTTTGTTTGGGCCACCGTCTCCAACCAATGTTTTCCAAATGTTCATACAGAGAGAAGCTAAAGCAGCTTGTCTCTGATAAACTGAGGTGCTGCACCAAGGCTTAGAATAAAGTAAATAAAGATTCTTTTAACTTTGAGCTGTGGACAAGCTTCTCTATCACAGTCTACAAATAAAAAAATATGCAGCTGGTAATGAACAGAACCAGTCGTCTTTTGTTCTTTCCTCTCATGAAGAAGACTCACACCTCAGGTTGTTGTGAACGCTGTGTGGCTAAAACAGTCACCGTGATTGGAAAGCGTTAGCAGGGTTACACGTGCTGCTCTCACTGCCTATGACAGGAGGAGTGAAAAGCTGTTCAATAATAATAATAATTTTCCATCCATCTTTTTTTATATATACAATTTTTTCACATATTTTCAAACAAAGATGTAAAGATTCCCCTCTGCAAACTACCCATCGTAGTTGTCATTGTGATAGCTTATTTTATGAACATCTCCCCTTTGGTATTGAGTTCAAAATGTCCTCCATGGAAATCATAAAATCAGTGACACATATTAGGAGACAGTCTGTACGGGAGCAGTGGGATGTGGTATATAAACATGGTCCACAGGCTCCTGTCTGCAAAAACGTCCTCATGCTGCAGTCAAATAATTCATGGAGACGACGGTGCAGACAGAACTGGGACGAGCAGCTCCTGGAGGAGCCCTTGGACCCTCCACTCCTCATCTCATCTCCCCTTTTTTCTGCCTCCTCCTCCCCCTCTTCAGCTTTTTCTAGGATTTCTCCCTGTCATCCCCAATATGATGCTGGATGCTGATAATCCGATGTGAGTACATGCCTCTGGTGTCTCCATTATGGAGACTTACAGGCCATTTCATTTACAGTTGAGCTGCATGTGTGGTGTGGAATAGCCAGTGAGCCTGCTGAAACACAGGGCTTCTGATGCTGTGTGTGCCACTGTAGGAAAATCAGATCAACAACAACACTCCCATGCAGCATAGCTCAGAGGGAGTAATGTGCCAACACAGATAAAAGATGCTTCTAATGTCTTTTTACACAGTTTTCTTTAGAAACAGTTTGTCCTGCTGGAGGACACTGCTCAGTAAACTGAATATTTTATAATATTATCAGAAGCTTCTCTTCACTTTAAACAGAAAATGGGGATCAGTGCCTCCAAGGGACAAGCGGTGACACAGCAACCACGATTAAATCATGACTGATAATTAAAATGTAACTGCTGAACAATAAAAAGATTATCTGTCCCAAGGAGACAGAAGCATGACACACTTGTATGGGATATGCACAGTATGATTAAAACATCACCTGCATTTATGTTTATGAGCCTGTGTGTCTGCACCGCTCTGCCATCAAGACTTGGAGCTGATGAATACATATATCAACTGTTAGTTTCACTAAAACAGACTGGAGAGAAGACCTCAGTCTATACACGCATTGACAGAACTATGACTGGGAAAAAGAGCACATGTCTACGGTGGATGAATATCAGCTATTTTATTATGGCCAAATAAACTGTAACTAATACTATCAAACAAACTTATCGTAGCTGCGCCACCACGACTTATAGTTACAGCTGTGGGTGGATGCAAATCAGCCTGCTTAATAAGATAATCAGCTGAATGGAAGCATCTGATTCAGGACATCCCCCAAACTTCACCACTAACAACAGCTATTTTTTATTCGCATAAGACGAGTAGATCTGAAGTTCATCAAACAGCTTTATGTTAAATAACTTCCTAAAACATTAAATCATAAGTGTGATTTGCATTTTTAGAAAGCTTTGATTTCAATTCACATGCTGACTAGAAACCATGTGCTTGAGAGTCTAAGGAGCTTGGAAAGAAAAGCGTCTGGACTTCTTTGAGTTGCTTGAAGACGTTTCACCTCTCATCCGAGAAGCTTCTTCAGTTCTAAGGGTCAAATGGTGGAGAGTCCCAGATTTAAACCCAGTGGGAGTTTCCCAATCCAATTTTCGGATGAGAGGTGAAACGTCTTCAAGCAACTCAAAGAAGTCCAGACGCTTTTCTTTCCAAGCTCCTTAGACTACGTTGACCTGGATGACTGAGAATTTTCACAGACACCATGTGCTTGAGAGTTTATAGTAGATGGACTGTTTTTTTTAGCCTTACATTAAACTAAAGCACCTTCCACACCATGTGGATTCACTTTTTCTGTTGTGCCTTTAAGGTGGCAGTGTGGGTACTGACAGCTAAATTTATGTCTATACAAAAGAAGTCAACACCTCCATCTGAGGTGATGCAAAACATAACAGATGCCATCAATGTTGCTGTGCTGCGATGGTATCATGGTGACTAGCTGTGACCCTAAAAGATGGATGCAGTCACAAATGAAACTAGACATGACGTGTAAGGCGAGATCTGATGGTGGCTGCATGCTCACTGGCTAATGACTTGTGACTAACTGATCCTTAGCCAATGATCTTAAAAGGTTTACCATACTTTAAGTCTAATGGGGACCATAACTTAAAAATAATGTTCAGTGTTTCAGTGTGACCTGAAATTAATGATTGAGCTCATGAACTTTGCCATAGATATTTATACAGTTTTAAGTGTAAGTGGTTTAGCCCTCTAGAGTCGAATCAAATGACCAATTAAAAACGATGTGGCAGCAAGATACACCATCGCTGAGTCTCCATTTCAACGTATGTTATCGTATGTTACGACAGTGATACTGTGATTTTTAGGATTTGTATTTAGTGTTGTTGTTTTTTGGTTTTCTCGAATGTTTGTTGTGAGGCAACTTCTGAATGTCACAGACGTTGGACAAAGAGCCACCACAGGCAAACTGTGCAAGCTGTCTCCAGGTGGGAACCAGAAGGAGTGATGAACTGTGGAAGTGTCAGACCTGTGACAACTGTAAAGTCAGGTTGTGCAGTTTTTAAAGGTAAATTCAAGTATTCAAAAAAGCCACTTGTGCCTTTGCCCCTATGTGACTGTGCACCACCTTCCATATACTATGACCCCTGTGAGGATTTTTAATTTATCCTCTCCCAATCTGTCATCTGCCCATCTGTCCCTCGTCACCACGACTAATCTTACACTGTGCAGTTTATGTAAAATCTTAATTAACTCAAGAAGTCTCAAACTGTCGAGCTGCAACAACAAAACATAGTATTTTGCTTAAAGAAACCCCAAAAAGTACACAATAAAGGAGGAAATGCAGCGTCTGTTGGTTGTTGCTAATTCTCTGAAGTAAAGAGCTTGTATCAGAGGCCTGTCAGATTAGATAACAAGCAGAGAGAGCGACAACGTCTGCTCCTAATGATCCCACAGACCCTAGACAACATCAGACTGTCAAAACACACAAATTCTCTTGTGCAGCCATAACTTTCACTTTCCGCTTCCACCGCACATAAACACACATGAACACACATAGCCTGCAGATAACACTTGGGTGTGTGAAAGAACAGGCAGAAACCTGCAAAAGAAACAACAGCTTGACACCTGAAGTCATGTAACGGCACCTTCCATCAGACACTGTTAATGAGAACTTTTTGCACTGTGCAAAAGATCAGAAAGGTTTCCTCTTTTTCTTCTTCTCTGGCAATTTCTTTATCTGAATCCTCGGGTTTAGGAAAAACTGGTTCTTGAACTACACAGGTGTGCACAGACTGACCGAGCAGAGCAAAATCTGAGCATGCTCTAAAGGAACTCCAGGTCCAAAGAGGAGACAAAACTGATGAAGGCATGTTGGACGACCAAGATGAGATGCTTTAGTTCGCAGACTGTGAACTATTTATGGGCTACACAAGATGTAGTCTGTCTATGTTCAGCTAATCTGACTGAACTTAAAGTCTCTTGGTTACTTCCTCTCCCACTCTCCTTTTCCTTTGGTCTGTGTGTTTTTATGAAAAAGATTCACAAATAAAATTTTCATGCAAGTGGGAAAAATTTTAGATCACGCAGAAGCATTTTCACAACACTTCTTGCCACCCTGGACATATTTGCATTTAATTGTTTCTTTCCCATTCACTTTGTATCCAGTTGAAGCTGCACAACTGAATACAGTATGAACACTCGGTTGTGATTGGAAACGGGATTAAAGGAGAAGTTTGCCATTTATAAAACCGTGTATTTGGTTCATGATGTTAAAACTGGTCTCATATTGTTGTGAGTTTAGTACATCTGAAAATGTTTAGCTTAGCACAAAGAAACAGAGGGAAACACATCGTGTAAGCAGGGTGATCAAAATAACCTGCAATGCTACCCATAAAAAGGAAAAACCATAGCAAATTTGAATTTCAGCCTCTCAGGCTTTTTATTCAGCTCAAGAGCACTTAAGTACTGTTTTGACCTCTGTACGCAACTCACAATTTCACCACAAATCTCAAGTTTTGCTTCTGTAACTTTGGATTCAAGCCGAGCAGATTTTAATGTTACAGAGCCAAACAGCAATTTTGATTGGCCGAACCCACAGTCCCAGCCAGAAGGCTCAGTTCAAAAGGGTGACCAGAAACATGCTCATTTTGTGCACAGCGAATGCATACTGCTGGATGGCCTGCACTGAAAAGGCAAAGTAACCCAATGGTTTGTTCACACCCTGCCCAGCCTGCTAAAATGTTCATACAAAATGGACAATCGTCAACACGTCAATGAGTTGGAGGAGATCCAGCACACACGCGTGGTCAATGGACTTGTAGTTTATTTTTGTGGCTAGATGCACACAGACATCATCATGTCACCTGTTTTTGGACTGTAGCCATACACAGAACAAAAAACTACCCAAAGACACCTAAAGACATCACACTACAAACACAAGCTCACACGCAGTCAATACGCAAGTAAAGACACTAAACAGGAACTGACATATACAATACTAACCAGAAACCTAACCTCTGAAATATAACATAACCCACAGAGCCTTACACTATGGGGACTGACTTGTTTTGGTGCAAGATGCCAATAGTCTGTAAAACAAAAAAGTGTAAAAACAAGATGCACAGCTAAACCACTTCTTAGTTTGGAGCAGTAAACTTCCTGAAGCTACTCAGATAACAGGCATTCCCTTCAACGCTACATTTTTTGTATAGATCACACACACATTACATAACATCAGTCGGTTACGATTAATTATTTGTCATTACTTAACATGACCCTGTTTGCTGTCTCCCCCTCTTTGCAATCTTCTATCCCATCCATCTTCTTCTCAGAATTTGACACTCTGTCCTCACAATCCTCCAGTTTTCCCCTTGCAGTCTTAATTAGCACTTCCCCAGCTGCCTGGCAACCATCGCTGGGGCAACAGCATCATCTGCAGCCCCCACAGCGGGGACAACGGGGGCTGAGGCCACTCAAGTCTTCGGGTATGGGCAGGCGGGGAGCTGACCATCCTGCAGGGTTCGCTTTAGCGTCATAGCGTTGATCATCACCACCCATCCATTATGATAACCATCAGCATCATCGCTAACAGTGGGCCTATCTTAACTGGCTGCACCCTGCATGGTGAGCCTCAGCAGGGGGGCATTCTGGGAAAAAAAAGTGATTCATACTGTAAGAACAGCAGAGTTGATGCATACAGAGCGACTTCTCCGAATGGATAAAATATGATTTAAGATGCGACGCCAACACTCTGCAGACTTAAAACTGGCTCATGCACATGGCTTGAATCACTGAGTGAAAGGCACTTAAATAATTTTCCTGGTCCTGATTAATTCTCGGGACAACAGACATGTTTCTGAGATAAGAGCAAATCCGTTTAAGAGAGAGTCAATGACGGAGCGCACAAAGCAAGAGCCCAGCGTCTCCTCAAATTGATTATCGATAAGGCGGTCGAACTTTATCAGGGGTTTTTATGCAGCAGGAACATTTGTCACTGGATAGGCAACTCTTAGTCATGCCTGCTACTGAACCCGTACTGGTGCAGATATCTTCAGCTGAGCGACGATAAAACAAACAGCCAATCATGTGCTTTGTTAAAAACATTTCATTTATTACGGTTTAGTAGTTGGCACTAAAGCAACATTGTAGTGAAGAATGAAAATGATTGTGAGGAATCCATTTGTTGCACTCGGAGGAGGATTTGGAGGCAGCACGTGTGCCGTTTGAATCCACAAAGAGGCCTTTTGATGCAGTTTCAAGGTCAGTGGCTCAGTCTGAGTGCACCCAGGAGGCTTTAAAAGTTAAACGAACAGGAGCCAACGTCTTCATAAACCTGCTCCTCCGCTGATGTTGTCTTTGATGTAAATGTGTGAGAAGGCGCTCATTAGGAAAGCATGATGTAGTATTCACTTTGTCTAAATCTTTCACAGCACACTTGATGTTTCGAAAACATCTCACGGCTGTACTGTAGCATCTCCTTCATCTGCATTCATGCCGCTTTCAATTTAATTCAATCCAATACAGTTTGATTTATATAACACTGGCTCACAACAACAGCCATCTCTTCATCATCATAAAGAGCCAACGGTTTCAAAGAAAACCTCAACGAGCAGACTCGGCAACAGAGGGGAGGAAGAATTCACTTTTAACATGTAGAGACCTCTGGCAGAACAAGTGTTAGGGATGCACAGTTGATGGGGGTGACAAGAGAGAGAAGAGGAACAAGGAAGGAACAAGATGTTTTCATGAGAAGCACAAAAGTGAATACAAACAGTGCACATGGACACATTTGCAAACACACTGTGCCCAGCATGCGGATAAATATGCAGGACACAAATCAGACAGGAGTAAAGCAGCAAAAAGCAAGCTTTAAAGGGGGGCGAATAATGTTTTCCCTCATTTTCTTTCTCAGACTTTAAAAAAATATGGTTAATATATTTGCAAGTTATACCAGTGAGTGAGTGAGTTATTTTCCACTCTCTCATCTATATGATTTCATTAGACGTATCTCTTTAAAGTTACTCTTTAATAAAAATACTGGAAAAGAACAGTAAACTTCTACCTTAATAATAAAAGTTGAAACAGAATATTAATATTCCAAGAGGGAAAACTGAACTGTCTTTTCAGAAAAATAGACCAAAACCAAAACAGGAAAACAGGAACACGAGAGGAGCACAGGAGAGACAAGAAGTCAGAGAACATGGGCTGCAAACTCAGGTAGGCAAACAAACAGAAACAAACAGATGTCCTGACAGCAAAGGAGTCAGGGAAGAGAAGGTTATATATACACATGGAGCGGAAAGGGAAATAAAGAACAAAAGAAACAAATCAGGGAGAGACAGCCAATTAAAAAGGGGGCGAAAAACAAAGACTTCAAACTAGCAGAGAAGCAAACCAAGAAATAAATAAGAAACAGGCACAGAAACACAGGGGACACGTGCAAAAGTACAAAATACTAAAACACAAGAGGGGAGCCAAAGAAAAACTTTGAAAGCACATAGTACCAGAACGGCTGTGTTAGGAAGAAATACCTGACAGAACCAGTAGTGCAAATACACAATATGCACTCTAACTGCACTGTGTGAACACCATCAGGTAGTAAACTCAAATACGAGAATTTAGAAACTTTGCCATAAAGTTCTGTGACATCATTATTTTAAGGAGTTTGCTGTACTGGGCCTGTTGTTAAAGGGTATTCGGTCCATTTGGTATACCTGTAGTGAGTCTGTTTGGTCTTGCTGACACTAAGTCAGACTCGTTCCTGCTGGGCTTCACCATGGTAGCCATTTTTTTGACAGAATTTCTTGGTGCAGTCAAAGTGGTGAAAAACAGGCCTAAGTCTTCACATTGTCCCTCTGGCTTCATTGAACATTACCATCTACAGTAGCTCAGGCTAGAGCAGTTTGCAGCTCAGTGTGAAGTAGCAAGAAGGAAAATTAGCACCTCCAAGTCAAAAAGCGCATCCACACTGAAACGACTAGCAGTGATGTGACAACGGGAAACAGCAGAAACTCTGCGACATTCAGTGACTTCAAGTATGAATGGGTAAAACTACTGCTGGTGATCTTAAGTTGCCAAGTTCTGGGTTAAACTTTTCTCAAGTTCAAGGCAAGCGATTGAACTATCAGCAACTACCAGTGAGAATAAACGATGCCACTGACTGAAACATTTCAGCATGGTAATTATATGAGAAGGTTACCTAGGCAACTTGAGCCTGGAATGTCTGCCAGCTACTGACTTCTAGCTACAAAGTGACAGGCGACCAGCGAATTGCTCTTGTGTGGACACACCCTTGACGCCATGGATCTCTGTAGGAGAAAGGTTAAATGTCCACTCGAGTTTGGGAAACAGCTCTTGCCCCAAGTGGAGGAGTTCAAGAATCTCAAGTTCTAAGGTTGTTGTTTGTGAGTGAGGATAGGATGGATTGGTGCAGCGTCTGCAAGGATGAAGAAGCTGTTGTGGTGAAGAGAGTGCTGAGTGTGAAGCAAAGGTATACACTTACACAAGGTCATTACAAAAGGGCCATGGACACAAGTGCAGAAATGAGTTTCCTCTAAAGAGTGTCGGACAAGCATTTAAAAAGGCAAGGAATGGAGTCATTCCGGAGGAGCATCTGGATGAGATCATTGGGGTCTAAACAAGCCGTTTAAACTGGACAGTTAGTAGATTTTAATCTTGTTTTTCACCACATAACCCAGACATTTTACAGTCCTAATTCCTTGTTGTTCCTCAGGTCTAACTCACTGGTCACCCTGTAATTTAAGGCAGGTTCAGACAACGCCTTTACATTTTAAATACGAGTTTGAAGCTGCGTTTGAGTTCAACTTCATTACCCCATGCACAAGGTAACAACAGAGTAAAAACAAAAGGTTTATGGTGATGTTGTAACCCATATTCTGAGCTGTGCCCTGAATGTGAACCCTGCTACAGGTATCCTCTTAAGTCTATACTAAGCAGCAATTTAGCAGAAACACAATAATGTGTGGATGATTACAGCTAAATGATTTCCTGAACATAATGTGATACCAAATGCGTGACTATGCCTGCCTGTAATGAAAGTCACATGGTTTTCCTACACGGTTTGCCAGTGGCTGAAGTGCCATCCAGAAGGGCAAGGGAGAAGGAGAGATATTGTATTACCAACTTCCTGTAACATTAATGCTCTTTGAATTGGCCTTTTGTGAGTCACTCTCTAAAATGGATAAATGAAGCTTTTTCAAAGACATTACAGTCACGTGTTTCATCTGAAGTCTCATCGCATACAGTCTGTCAAACTGGAGAGTCCAAATAAACAACAAATTTGTTGTTGTTGTAAGTCTGTCATGCGCCGCACACACTGCCTGTAGTCAGTGATTTAACTGGCTCTCAGTCTTTTCTGTTGATTTTTTAAATAAGTTTATCCAGATGCTGAACGCAATCATATGAACACTACCAAATATAGTGTCTATTGTTGTGAAAACAAAGGTTAAAACCAATTATTTATATATATATATATATATATATATATATATATATATATATATATATATATATATATGAAATTAAACTTGTAAATTACACTTATTTTCCCTAAAGACAACTCAGACTTATCATAATAACTTTTACATTTATTATTAAAAGTGAACATTTTTGTGCTTAAACATCCATTTTCTGCAGCTTAGCCAGGTTGCGGGTGTAGCATAATTAACAGAGAGAGAAGCCCAGATGTCCCACTTCCTTGCTACCTTTTCCAGCTCTTGTGGGGGAACGCTGAGAAATTGCCAAGCCTGCCAAGACATGTAATCTCTTCAGTGTGTCGCGAGTCTGCCCTGGAATCTATTCCCAGTTGGACTGGGACTGTTCAGTGTGGAGGAGTAGCAGATCTACTTTGAGTCCCCTGGCCTTAAATGACCATATTCCTCAGCCTATCTCTAAGGGAGTGCCCATACACCTTCCAGAGGAAACTCATTTCTGCACTTTTGATTTTATTCTTTCAGTCGCTACCCACAGCTTATGACCACAGGTGATGGTATGAATGCAAATCAACAGCTTCGCTTTCATGACCAGCTCACTCTCCACCACAACAGTTCAGTGTGGTAGCGGCATCACTGCCAAAGCTGCACCAATTGGCAGCATTAACAGTCGAGGGGAGAATGAACCTCCCACTCCCCTCACTTGTGAACAAGACCCTGAGATAATGGCGCTCCTGTGCCTGAAAGCAGCTAATCTGCAAACTGGAGTGAGCACTCCACACTTCTCCAGCTGAGAACCATGACCTTAATGTTGTTTACATTAAAAAAAGGAACAATATGTGTTATTCGTTATGTGAACTTGCAAACAATCTAAAATGACACCCCTGATTTAGACCGTGTGTCTGATCTCTCAAAACGAGCATCTGGTCAAAGCCCAAAAGAGGGACCAAGAATATCCTGGATAATGTATGCCAGTTCTTTCTATAGCTGCTGAACTATAATGTGTGTGGCTGTGCCATGTGATTTTGTGCACATGGGATGAATCATTCACACTTGCGCTGGTGGAAGTCAACCACACACTGCACATGTCAACAAGGCGTTTTGACCAACTTTAAATAGCAGTGCGACTGAGGCTGGATTTTGTGGCTAAATGAAGAAAATCAGTGAAGCACATGACCTGCCAGCTCTGTGGGAACTGAGAAGGAAATAGGTCAGAGTTTATATACATTATTTACACCCGTCTGGGTTAAAAGCTGCTCCTGCAGTTACTTTGCATTTGATCAAAACTCCAATAACAAGTCAAAACAAGAACCTGATCAGAAGCTGCAGGTTTGGAAAAATCTTAAGAGACAAAAAAATTAGGGACAAAAACATAAAAGAGGGGACGAGATGACCGAGGAGAGTTGGAGCACAAGATGCAGCTCCTGTTGCTCCAGCCAGCAGGACCGACTGTGAGACGAGCACATTGAGGACAGCCACTGAGGGAGAAAAAAAAAGGGGAGGCAGAGAAACAGGGGAGGCTATTTCAGGACTTGGATGACGCCTTTCACGACCTAAAAACTGAATTTAGAAATGAGAGGGCTGATTTCTCTCACACCTAGAATAACTGGCAAACTGTTGATGTCCAGCGAGGTCAAACAAGTCCTCGAGTCCATCATTAGCAGGTGAGCATGTGTGTCTATGTGATTCTCTTTGATCTGGGCATTAACGCCTAATCACAAGTCCTCTCACATATACTTTAGGGTTAATGAACTTGCACATTATTCTTGCTAAGCTGTAAAGGGATGGGTGACCCAGAAGATTGCTATTAATGCAACATCGTTCCAGGTCTTTCCATATTCATAAATGAAACTGCTGATGTGGAGACGAGTGGAGAAAATGCTGGAGAAGAGTCTGGAAGGAGCAGACTGAGGAAATGAAAACAAATAAGAGTTAGAGGAGGAGAGTGCAAGTGAGGAAACTAGATCTTAACACTTTGTGGACTCCACAAATCATTCAAGCATAGGTTTACTTACAGTTACAAAGTTTAAGACTTTCATTACATAGGTAGTGAAGACTTTAAATTAAGGTGGGCTATAAAGATTAGTGCAATAAATTGAGCATCTATATATATTAAATATGATAAAAAAATCTCCCTTCTGTTCCTGAGTTACTGTGCTATATAAACACCAGAAATATGGAAAGTCAATGTGAAGTTGACCTTTGACCTTTTTAATGTAAAATGCCATCATTTCATTATTATATGGTAAAACATTAACATAGACATTTATAGTCTGCTAGATCACAGAGACCTCTAACCTCCAGACTGTAACCTACCAATAAGGAGGTTAGAGTGATATAACAATTGGAAAGTTGGAGGTCGGTGTGAGTGTGCACATGAATATTAGGCAAGGTGCTTAAGTTTAGAAAAAAGGACTTGCATTGTTTGTGTGTAATTGGGTGAATGAGGCTTGTAACTGGGCTTTGAGTACGCAGAGTAAGGTGGAGTAAACTCATCTTTTAGTTCAAGACGTTGTGCAACATGAAGTTAAATCCCCTTCAAGTCTTCTAGACAAATCATTTATCAAGAATGGGGCAGTCATGTGGTCACTGTGACGTTCACCAGTTCATCCTTGAGTTCCAGCGAGTGTTAGTGTTAAATATGAAAACAGTATCTGTTTCACAAGATGGGATTGATGAGTAACCTGAAAACAAAAAGCTACAGGCGACATGAAGCAACGCAGCAATTTGGAGCTGAACTGACATGTTGTTCAACCGCATCAGAAAATAAACGGGTGATCTTAGATTGTTGAGTAATATCTGGAATATAACATCTTACCAAACTAAATCCAGTAATTAGACCAACGTTACGAAAACAAATATGTCATTAAAGAAAAGAAACGTGGTCATTTCCTGCACACTCGTGCTACAATAATCTGACTCCTGTGGAAGGAAAGAAGGAAAACAGAGTAAATTTTAAGGAGTAGAGGAATAAAAATAACTTTCTTTAAATGTGACAGTCAAGTGCATACTAAGCTCAGGGCAGGTATCGATCTATTGATGCTGTACTGCTGCACACAGCATCCACTTAAACAGGCTAATGCAAAGCTAGCAATGAAGAACCTCTGACCCAGAGAGATAGTAAAGCTGAGTATATCGGTCAAAGTTAAAGTTAGCATTATTGTCAAAAACCATATGTACAGATGATGCACAGAAACACTAAACAACTAAAAAATAAAAAGATACAACTTTAATAAAAGCCTTATATACAACACAACACAACACAGTACAATACAGTCTTCTATACACAATCCAGCAATGCAACCAAAACCAGTCAGGCAGTCAGCTTTCTGCAATAAAGTAAAAATCTTGTGTATGTCCTTTATGACAGTGTTTCTCAACCAATGTGTCGTTAGAAATGATCAGGTGTGCCGTGGTTCCACCTGATTAGTACTCTAAGCGACCAGCGTAATGGGCAGAACAATTATATTCTCTTCCACTAGAGGGCAGTACAGCTACCTGCTCTAATTAAATGGGTTGCCAACTGCCAGTAAAACCGAAGAAGACGAAGAAGTGTGAGATGAAAAGAAAAAGTAGCCAATCTGACCTGGGTCCTGGAGAAAATCCCGACCCAGATGAAGGCCCTAGCATGAGTAGTGGTCAGAAGAAAGCAAAAAACGTATACCGGGGACAAACTGAGCCAATTCCGCTGTACCTGGTGTGCGGGGAAAAAATGACCAATATGCTTTTTGAGACATTTTTGTTTAGTGGTGTGTGATTTTTCGAATTTTACTCAACACTGACCTGTGTGTTATTTAAGGATACAAAAGGCACCTAACTCAAGGGATAAACCATTGTTGTTTCTACACATAACACACAACTTATCACTGAACCAATTTTAGACACTTTATTACGAGGAACTTGTTGCAAAAACGCATCTCACCATGTCTTTAGCTCAGTCTAAAAGAATGCCAAAGGTAACACAGTTTGACAGGTGTAAAATTGTATTTTTACACAAACAAGGTCATCCCCAAAGAGCTTTTAGCCAAAAACTTGGCATAGCTCAACAAATCGTAATTAGAAATGTAGACATGTGGAGGACAAAAGAAGAAATGGCAGCACTAAAAAACAAAAAAAGTATCTGAAAGTCAGCCAGCAAAAACCTGACGTAGTACCTGAGAGATGAATCTGGCCCTTCAGTTATTCCATCTGCTGTTTGAAGTCTCATTAGTAATGGTCTCAGTGGAAGAATGGCTGTCAAGAAGCCACCCCACTCACCTACCTATTTCCCACCAAAATATAAAGGAATGAGTGGTAGCTCAAGACTATAGTTAATAAGTTGTACATGATGTCAGGGTGGGTTTTGGACCAAACCAGTTTGATCGAGCGATTAAAGTTCATTTTATCTTACATAAAATAAGTATTGATATATTTAATATATACAGACAATAAACAATGTTCCTCTATAAGAGGAACAATAAACTCAACTTCTGGGCTAAGTGAGCCAGAGTTGTATTTTTGTATTTTATATCCTTCATATCGAAATCAATCCACAGACTGAGAGTTTTACAATTGGTTCTGTTAAAGTCAGTTCAAAACTGTCAATTTAAAGCATCTAATATGTGAAAAGTTGCATGAAGGATGTTAACAAACTGCACATTTTGTACAAACTTCTATTTATTCTGCAAGGAGTCTGTGGCCGTGATCAATAAGATTATAAACCCCCAAATTGCCTTTTAAGTAAAAATCCTCCTAAATCTTTTGAGGCAGGAGCAGATCATACCCTAAATCCTGCCTTTAGCTCACTCATACTCCCCCAGCTGTCCCAGCAGATGGTCCAACCCCCTGAATAAAAAACACATAGAAACACACACATACACAGTATTTCTCTCTTAGTAAACAGACACACTCAACACACACACACAAACAGCTCATTCACACTGACAGCTCTGACCCAGGTGACAGGAAGAGAAAGCAGGAGAGAATCAGGGATGAGAGGATGGGGTTATGTACAGGAAAGGAGAGAGTGAAAGAGCGCAGTCCTCTGAGGGAATGAGAATCGGATGTGACATGACAGCAAACCAGACAGCTTGTCTTTGCCATCCTCACCGACAACACAGAGCGGCTTTGAAGTCAGATTTTACCTTGCGCCTTTAACGCTGACTTTTCTGACCCAGTTTTGTACAACTCACTGTGTCACTGCAAACTCTCTCAGCTGTGAACACCGGCAGCCTCACAGATCTACTCACTTACTCTGAAGAGACGAGGAAAAGCAGCAGGAGTCACAATCACTCCATTGACTGTTTCCTCCTCTGACCGTTCTCCCCACCAAACATAAAAACTAAAATGACGTGCGCGTGACTCTCAGAGTCTGGCATCCCATTTCCTGACAGAAGGAAGCACAAGAGGAGTGTGTCTGTGTGTTGTCATCCTCACCCCCCTCTCGCACATGCTCGCACACTTGCACATCTCACCCCTGACTTTGTCTCATGAGTCTCCTTTTGATGAGTAGCCTAGCTGAGGTCGCGCCCCCTTCCATTCACCGCAGATGGTGGCACAATAACAGGCGGAGAGCTGAAACAGACTCCCCCTGAGACGCCTGCCGCACCCCGACACAGAGCCACGCAGCTGCCGCAGGGACCCTGGTGATATAGATACCCATACACCCCCCCCTGAAAAAACCCAGACCAAAAGTCTAAGACTCGTAAAATCCACAAAAGCCTCACCGGGGATCTGGGATCAGGAAGCTGAACATACACACAGAGAGACTCATAAAAGTGGGAGCACACAGAAACACATGCACCCTGGAGCGACTGCTGTCTCGCCGGATTCTGAGCTGAGAGCAAAAACAAAACGACGGACAGGACAGAAGAAATAAAAAACATGTTGATGTGAGTCAGCTGATGGCTCAGTCTACACTTCATCTGCACTCAGTGATTCCAGAAATCACATCACAACTTCATAAGTCGTACCTATAAGAATGCAAAGTCTGTGATGAATTTTACAAAAAGGGAAACGAATTCAGATATGAGCTCCACTGTTTATGTCTTTATTTTTGTAAAATTCTCTCAGCATGAAGCTGGCAGGATTTGCAGGAGATCGATCGCTGCAGACTGGGTGAGGACTCCGAGGGCAGTACTTACGACAACACGGCCGCACTTAAACACACACCCGCCCACGCGCGCACAACCAAAACAGTCTGCTGTGTGTGAAAACTCGTGGGCCGTGCCATTCAAATGGAGTCTGGCAGAGATGAATGCGGGTGGATGTGAATCAGGTTTATAAACAGCAACGAAAAATCGGAATCCGAGTGATAAATGTGATAAATGTCAGCGTGACTGATTCATTTCACGGTAGTTATTCAGAGCAGGACACAGACAGCGACAACTATGACAGTGATAAATGCCAAGGATATGATTTACGTAATTTTTATGCAGCGTTAATAGAGTTCGTTGTAACCGAGACGTTTGGCGGGCAACAATGGGGCTAAAGCCGTGTCGTTTCTTCATGTGACACCGAGGCCTGGAAAGCGGCAGGTTTTCATTTTGAACAATCACTTCGCCGGCTCATCTCGCTGATTAATTCATTAAAAGTTTTATGAAGAATGTTTTATTCTAATTAAAACCTATGTCAAAGATGTGAATTATCAGCATGAGAAAACAAATTTGTTTCTGAATTTGCGGATGATCTCTTTGAGAATGATGACCACTCTGTGCACCCTGTTACGCATGCCCCAGTGGGCCGACACATCCGCCATCTGGTTAGTGTTTTCTTGCATCCTCATTAACCTGCTCTCTTCTCTGCTTCACTTCTAGTGCTGATTGTCTGCGGAGGCACACCTGCTGAGCCTCGCCTCTCCTCCATCAGCATCGGTATTCCTCAGATGCTTTTTGAAGTTTCACTTATTATTAGATGAGTTGGGAGTTGCTGCCTGCCTCTCTTATTTGTGTTCAACACTTGCAAGTAAATTTTCTTTTGTAGAAATAAACGTTTCCTGAAAGGCAGCAGTGTTGTGGCATCTCTTTTGAGCCATGAACCCCTTCAGTTAGTGCAGGGGCAGGCAGCATTTCTCCCTAGAGAGCCATACTGACTTCAATAAAGTAAGCAAAGAGCCAGACATTGGATAACTCAATCGAAACCAGGTTATATTTAACATCTTGCCAGTTGTCTGAAATATACCACTGCATAGATCACTGATGAAACAGATTGCTCTGAAATTGAGTTAAACAGCGGTACAGACTTCCTGCAATCATTGGTCTTCAGATTCCTGTGCATGGTGCTGCCTCTGATCGACTGGCTGATTCATGGGTGTTGTTTTCCTGTTTGCTATGTCTGGCCCAAAGGCTATATTTTACCCTTGTGAGTTTATAATTTCTTAAAGTAAACCCATTATGCTCATTTCAAGCTCCATATTTTTATCCCTTGATTCTACTAAAGATGCTTTGTATTAGGGCTGCACAATTAATCGTTAGAAAATTGCGATCTCAATTCATACTTATGTGCGATCTCATTTCGAAATGACAACGATTTAAAAAAAAAAAAAATTACAATTGTACTGCATTTTGTTCCGGGACTTAAGCTGCATGAAAACAAGCGCTCACTCTTCCTGCTCAACAAATGACAAGGGCGGAGGCTTATACCACGTGATACAGAAGTCAGCTGGCAGGGAAAAAACAACGGAGAGCACGTGAGAGATGACGAAGCTGTAAAGGCCAAGAAAGTGTCAGGAGAAAATCCGTCCCGATCAACCACCCATACATCAATAACGGGAACCTTATACAGCGCTTCCCTATACCCGTCGAACTCCCGCAGGCACAAAGAAATTACGGAGGCTATCACTTATCACCTGACCAAAGATATTTATATTGGAAAAGAAAATCGTGAGAGAATCGTGATCTCAATTCTAAGCAAAAAAATCGTGATTCTCATTTTATGCAAAATTGTACAGCCCTACTTTGCATGATTCAGAAGTTCAGTATAATGCTTATTTATCTTATGCAGGGTTGTTGTTGTTGGTCTTGTTGTAGCCCCTGAGTTTATCTACTGTCTAAAACAAGTTGTTTCAATGCCTCTCCTTTTATCCAACTTTTTGGCTGATTGGCTGCCCCTTGCAAATAGAAAGTTAAAACAGCGGGTGGGAGGGGCTGAGAGTCAGAGATGTATGTACGATGACCATAACTTGATATCTGCTCTCAGTGACATCATAAAGAGCCAAGAGAATAAAAAAAAAAAAAAACTGAACCAGAGCATTTGAAGCAGTTTTTTGCTGACAGGGATTACTTGTACATACACTTACCTCATTATCATCATTGTATCAACTGTAATGTATCATCATTATTATAACAGCATATTTATACTAGAAATTCTGGCTGAAATTATTTTCTGCCAGAAGTTGTTTGACTTGTGCCTGTTCATAGGATAACCCACAGTCAGGTTAGGAACCATTGCTCCGGGAGAAAATCCCCCACAGATGTTAAATAAGTATATGTTGATGTAAGGTAATGTAATCGCACATAGCTGTAGAGAACAAAGAATCAGATTTCAAACTGAATAATCCATTTTAAGATACCATGACCGAGGCCACAGCACTTGGCCGTTTATTATCATTTCAGTCATCTTTAGGAGCAAATACTTGCATTGCAATTATCTGCAGGCTAGTATTGAGTACTTTTACCCTGAAGGTAATGTGCATTACAGGCTGACAACATAAGTATAAATGAGTGCGGGATAAAAGACAAAGAAAAAAAAAATCTCTGTAACTGACCGTGTGAAGTGGTCCACAATCGCTCCCACCAGTTCACCCACTCTGTCCTGGTTGGGGCACAACTCGCCTCGCTGCAGGCACAGCAGGACGTCATCCTGGGAGGACGTGTGTAACGCCACCATCTGGTCGACCCCGGTGGTCACGCTCACTCCGGTAAACTGCGGAGAAAGAACACGTTAAAGAAAGATCTCAGCCAGATCCAAGCTTGAGCTCATGCTTTGTATGACTTTTTCATGTAATATAAGATAAGATAAGATAAGATAAGATAAGATAAGATAAGATAAGCTTTATTAGTCCCACACGTGGGAAATTTGTTTTGTCACAGCAGGAAGTGGACAGTGCAAAAGTTATGAGGCAAAAATTAGAATACAATAAGAATAAATACAGTACACAACTGTACAGAATAGAATAAAATAAAATACTATATACAGTAGAATAAAATAAAATAAATATACAATAAGATAAAAATAGAATACAAATACAAATACTATATACAACTGAGTAAAAATACAATGATGACAGAAAGGATTATTGCACTTAGTATTATTGCATATGTATGGATGTGTGTGCTTGATCAGTTAAAGTCTTTATTATGGAGTCTGACAGCAGTGGGGAGGAAAGACCTGCGAAATCTCTCCGTCCCACACCGTGGGTGCCGCAGTCTCCCACTGAAGGAGCTGCTCAGTGCTGTCACAGTCTGCTGCATGGTGTGATACACTGACAGATAAATAGTCTTTAGTGAGGGTCTTATTAATAAATGAATACATAGATTTTAATAATTTTGGTGCTTTCACTGATAAATTGCTTGTTATTTTTTCTGATTATGGCGGCATTGGAACTCCATACCCTTTACCTCCAAAGGAGTATTTCATAAACGCTGCAATGCTATTTTTATTTTAGCAAAAGACCAAAGGTGAGAATTCTCCTTCCTCTAAAGCCTCATGCATGACCTGCCTATAGGCTGAGTGACCTTTAATATTCATCGACACAGATTGCAGCATTGGGGATTCATTTGTATAAAATTGTCAGGGATTATCACATCAATGTACAAAACCTGTGAGTTTAATACAGTACAGCGCAGCATATCTTGGATCAAAAAAATTCAATGCCATAAATGAAGCCAGCGGATTATTTCTGCTCAGAATATGTAAGCTGGAGGTGCACGTGTGTGGGTGCAGTGAAGGGGAAGTCATGAGCTGTGACCCAGTTGGAATTAATGTACTGATTTACCGCAACGGAGGGAGAGGAAGGCGGCAGGGTGCAAATGAAAGAAGGACTATGAGAGACCCATATAGGTCAAAGACAAAACCAGAGGAGACATGCAAACAGAGAAAGTGTCATGGGTTTTTAGAAAGCAAATGGAAGGACAGAGTGGACTAAGCCTCTTACGGCCTCCAGCCATACAGGTTAATCCAGCAGGGACGACAATGTGCAGGATGTCCCAGCACCGACAAACGCTGGTTAAACCTGCCCTTCAGTGAAGGGGAAGCTGCACAGCTGATCTAGCAGCGTGATACTTTTTACTGTGTTCCAAACATATTTTATAAATTACATTACTTTACTTTGTTCTATTGTATCTGCAGCTCTTCTGTTTGCAGTGGCAGTGCTTAAATTACAGCTCTAAAATAACACAAGATGGATTTGATATGAGGCTCATTTATGATCTTTTCAGTTAATCGTTTACTTCAGTCTTTAAAGTTTCACTAAATAGACAAACAAACTTTGGCTGCACAGTACAAGACCATATCTTTTAGGTGCTCACTCTGTCAACCCAACAAAAAAAATCTAAAAATATCCAATTTATAATTACAATATAAACGTCACAAATTTAAGAAATGCAACTGCCCTGCATTAGACATTAGGGGCTGTTTTAAGTTTTTATACTTTGCCTTGATTATCTGCTTTATTCTTATGATTAAGGTTTAAACTGGAACATAATCTAGGGGTGTCAAACATAAGGCCTGTGGGCCAGAATTGACCTGGCAAAGACCCCAATCCAGCCTGCTGGATGGCTTTGGAAAATGTGAAGGAGGGCAGGAATTTTGAACTTTTAAGTCTTTCTTTGCTAGTTTTACAGCTTTTCCTTCCCATAAAAATTTCCCTCATTCACAAGTAATAAAATGATAGATATCTGTCATTTTACACATTTCTCCTTACAATTGAAGCTCAAAGACTCATGCTGACTGATTTCTTTCATTTACAACAGCAGCATTTCTTTACCATGTAGGAAAACTGAGAAATAATGTTGAATATTGCACTTTTTTTGTCTTATCTCCTTGATTAAATCTGTAGTTAAACTTTTTACACCAACAGAAATTGGAGTTTTACGGGTTCAGCCCACAGAAAATCAAAGCGGGCTGCGTGTGGCCTGCAGTATAAAATGAGTTTGAGGTCCCTGACCTATGAGAAGACTTCATGGTAGATAAATCGAACCTAAATTCAATCAAGACTGACTCAAAAGAGAGATAATACAAAAAAGCAAGACATGTCCCCCAATAAATTGTAAATTAGTATCTATGGGAGACTTCTATACCTCAAAGATCACGCTCTTTCCTGTTTTATTTTGAAATCACTGCTCCTTGTGTATTCCTTTCATTTTTATTTCTTCCTTTTCCTTGTCCCCCCTCATTGGTCATCGTCTGCTCCACCTTGATTAATCCCACTTGTTCACTATTTGCCAATAGCTCACCTGCAGTATATAAACTCGCCATCTCCTCTGTTGCTGTGAGATTGTGTTGTTGTGTAAAGTTTTCCAGTGTTCCTATTGTTTTTAGTATTCCTTCCTAGCAGTCTTTTAATTTCACTTTGATTTCTACTTTGAACATTTGACTGTTCTAAATAAAAGGAGCATTTTTCACATAGTTTATCTTATAAACAAATCAAAAGTTTAATGACTGGAAATACTCCAGTGTGAGAAACGTCCATTAACTTTCTATCAGTTATTTAAATGACTAAATGTTTTAACAGTAACTATTTAAGCTTACAATATGTTTATGCAAAGTGAATGCTTAGTTTTTAATTTTGTCAACATTTTTTGAAGACTGAGTAAACATAAGCGCCAGTTAAAGTCAGGTTTTCTGAATTTGACCAGTCAGAGGTACAGAGCTCGTGTTTTGCTTCAGGTTTTGACCTCAGCTGTGACCTGGGTGAGAGTCAGAGATGCACTGCTTCTTTAATGCTGTATTCTGAGTTTCTGACCTGGATAAGACTCATATTCCTCATTCTGAGCACCAGAGTCTAATGGCACCAGTTATCTTTAGCCGCTCCGCTGCTGCATAATGATAGTTTTTAACCCTCTGGCATGCAAGCGCTCTCTCTCTCCACCTCTCTTCTATCACTGCTGGACGTCCAGCTGTGCTGACTCATTACATCTCACGAAGGTGTTCTCAGTGAAAGCTATTTTGCATTCAGTACCTGAGTCACCTCAAAGTCTGATGGCACTTGGCAATCTCCAACTTTTGTTGGAATCCATCTTAATCTCAGATTCCTCAGTGAGGAACTGGGTAAAAAATGGGATGGAAATATCATAAACTAGACAAACTATTACATACATCTCAATTTTTTAGTTCAGTTTAAGAAGTTTTTCTGGCCAAAAAAGAAGGTGTGCTACTAGCTATTACAAAACACACACAGCCACTTTATTAGGTACAACAGTTAAACTGCTCATTAAGTCACTAATCAGCTGATCACATGGTGGAAGCGCCATGCATTTAAAGATGCAGACACTGTAAAGACAATTACATACATTTAATTCTCTTAAATATATGTAATATGTATGAGAGAGCAAAGACATTAAGCTGCTTGGTCAACAGTTCTAGAGTTGGTCTCCTCCAATCTTGACTGCATGCTTACAGCCCTGCTTTAAGACGCCTTAAGTCTGTGTGGTGATAAAAACATACTTTTACCCGAGACAGAGGTAAATGCCAAATGTCCAAGAAGGTTTTTCTAGCATTAAATGCACCATCACAGTACCATAGAGGCTAAATGCCTCTACCTGAAACAATACCACCCCCCCCCCTTTTTTTTTTAGATATAAAAAGAGACCCAGTGTTCCACATGTTCAATTCTTTAGTCAACCCTTCACTTTCTGTATGTTTTCCCAACACCAAGGTTCATGCATCAAGCTGTAGAAGAAAATTATGATTTCTGTTATTTCAAGAGAACTTCAGCCTCTTGCCCTGCAGAGCCAGCAGCCCTTTGAGATTCCTGATCCAGTTTCTCAGCTGAGGTTTGCCCCATATGGCAGAAAATCTAAAGCTAAGCTTGGCAGCTGCCTCCCAAGCATGACCACGGCGTCACATGTTGACAACAAAACCTAACGTACACACACAAACACGCACACAAACACTGACTGACTGATCAACAACCTCACAATTCTTAAAGGTCATCAGCCCTGAGACCCAAAGGAAGACAGTGTTCTCTCAGTGTGAGTCCTCTTATTGCTCTTGTACTTGTTGATGGATGGCTGTGACCTGGGTCAAACAGGACGGAAGATGAGTAGGTGTGTGTGTGTTTGTGTTTGTGCGTGTACACAACTGAGGGGACAGAGTAAGAAATAAAGAGCAGCCAGAATAAAGCACAAAAAGTCTGACCACATTCATAACAGCTGTTATTTTTGTATTTGTACCACACTTTAAGGACAAAACCTTTTATAAACCTCTGTGATTTGTCTTGGTTTTGTTCTGTGCTTTGTTCTTCAGGAGCTAACAGGAGACTAACTAACGGCATGAGCTACACCTGGGTCCAGTGAGCTTGGCTGAAAAAGCATGTTTTTGCAGTAGTTGTGTCTCCCTTGCTTTCTGTCCTCATTTTGACATCAGCCTTCTGATTTGTACTTGCTTATGGGCGGCATGATTTCTGGACTTATTTATTGCCGCGCATTTTACTGACTTGCTGAACACAAGTACAATAATGTTTCTTCAGTGCTTTCATGTATGCTGTAATGTTCCACTTAAGTGATATTTGGATGGTTACAGTTCCTGACTTGGGAATCTACTTTTTATGTGCCTTTACATAATAATGTGAAATCTTGGTCATTTTCATGCTAATATCAAAATGTTCTGTCTAGTCAAGGCTCCTCCAGCTGGAAGGCCACAGTTACAATCCATCAATCCATTTTAAAAACTGTTTATCTAGTTCACATCTGCAAGGGTGCTGGAGTGATCTGTCACAGGCCACGAGGCCTTGACACCTGTGGCAAATTACAATCCCCAATTACCCTAACACAGGAGCGTCCAACTCTCAGCCTCAAGGGCTGGTATCCTGCAGGTTTTAGATGTGTCTTTCAACACATTTGATTTAAATGGTTAAATTACCTCCTCAACATGTCTTGAAGTTCTCCAGAGGCCTGGTAATGAACTAATCATTTGATTCAGGTGTGTTGACCGAGGGTAATGTCTAAAACCTGCAGGACACCGAACCTTGAGGCCTGGAGTTGGAGACCCTTGCCCTAACGTGCATGTCTTTGGACTACAGGAGGAAGTAACGAGAGAGAAGGGAGAGAACATGATGGCCTGTGGATTCAAACCAGTGCAGCAATGAGCCGTCCAGTTACAATTAATTCTCAGCCACAAACATTATATGCAATATATGTGTTTGTACTATTTATCAGAAATGTATTATGATGAATAACTCTGCAAATTCTGCACCAAAAGAGTTGAGCAGACATTCAGTCACTCTGAGACCACATGAAAGCACAAAATAAGTATAAGGACAGTAAAGTGAATTTAGTACTGACTGAAGCAATTAATGAAAAATGAAAGTATTTATTATTGTATTAAAAACTGTAAAATCATCATATGGTCTTATGGTAAAAAGTCAATGCCTGCAACTATGAGCATTGTTGGGGACACTATGTTTAATCAGTCTGGGGTTTAAGGGTGAGAGTTATAATGTAATCAGGCTGTGGAAATGAGTAACATATGCTCAGATCCCAACAGGATACATTTGCAATGCTGGAAATATTGGATAAAGACAGCAGGAGTGAAGATAAGAGAAGGGATTTAGAAGGGAAGCTAGCAAATGAGTCTGTGTGTGAGCTTGCATTCAGAGTGTATGCTCTCCCACGTGAGTACTTACTGAGTCTAAAGGAAGCTTCTTCAGAACCTTATACTGTTTCTTTGGCTCTAATTTGTAGATGTACTTGTCTGTGATGAGCAGGCCTCGGTCTGTGCTCTTGTTGAACCTGTTCACCTGAGAGAGCAGAACAGGGGAAAGAAAAAGCTTCAGCATGTTTGTTCATTTTCTATTTTCTGTGAAGAGCCCTTCATGCCTCTTGCAGGATCTTTTGGGTTATTTCATTTCAAAAACAGGTTTTCCTTGTAAAGCAGCAAAGAAGCAACGCACAAGAAAACATAAAAAAGACTGTGGTGGGTCTGTGAGTCGGGGGTTGCTTCAGTTCACTGTATCAAAGGCTACGTAACTTCAAATATAACTAAGCTCTACTCATAACTTAGGCGAAGCCCTCAATGTTCAGTCCCTGATATGGAAAGTATGGCCATTATTATCCTCAGGGAGACGATAAGAGGTTCAGCATGAGGTAAAATAATAAGCAGCGCTTCATTCAGGTTAAGGGAACTTGAGGACTGAATTCATAGTTCAGTTCCTTTTTATGATTGATCCTCAGATTACTTCCTGAGAAGGCTGTGTTCACTGGTTTGAACATGAAATATTGAAAGATGAGCTGTTACAAAAGAGAGGAAGCATGAGGGGGTGGAATGGGAAACACATCGAACCAGAAAAACATCCCAAAGCTAAAAGGAAGCAGCAGAAGAAAGAAACTCCTTGTGGCTACAAAACAGACATTTCCATTTCCCTGTGTTCTTTCCTCACATACTGTACCTTCCTACAGAAGCTCGAGAAGAGGACCTGACTGTACTCGTCTTTGTTCTTCAGCTCCTTGGAAATTCGGATGAAGCTGGCGCTGGTCTGAGGGCAGTCTCGGGCCTGCAGAAATGAAAGACCAGTATTATTTCAGGAGGTCGGTTGAGGCGACGATCTTCAGTACAGATGGAATAGGAATGCACTTCGCTGTTAGTCACAAAACTCCAGGTGACCTCTCCCAGCCTCTTTTAAGCCTTTTTATCGCTTTAATTCCATAAGCAGCAGATCAAAGCTCAAGGCCCCTGGCTGCTGTTACCAGACACGGAGCCTGACGTGCCGTTTCAGAGGGACCAAAGCTGATGAGAAATACATTTGGTGGCAAATCTAACACTCTGTTATAGTCTTCCTCCTATAAAGTGCAGCTATCACGGTCATTTTTTAAACATTTCTCCTACAATCTATTTTACATGCTTTAATATATACAGTACACGGTTTAAAGCTGTGGTTCCCAGACTGTGTGCACTGAAGAAATCCAGGTGTGACCATCGTACATTCATTTTGCAGTAAATAACTGCAGACAAACTATATAAATAAATTCAGTCTCTGTATCAGTACTTTCTGCACACTCGTTTCCCTTAAAAAATCTCTTCTATCAAAGTGAACCTCAGTCTGTTTGAGGAGTATTATGACAGCATGACACATCAAAGGCTCTGACTGACAGCAGGGAGAATACAAAGGGGAAAACAGCTCACTTTCTTGTGTGAATCAAACCACAACTAACTACCAGTCCAGCCTATTCGCCAACTAAAGAAAAGAGAAAAAAAATCAGTAGGGAGCATAGAGGAAAGTTGAACTGCCTAATGGCTTCATTTGCCTGGAGATGTCAACGTCCCTTAATCTGAATGTGTGCTAACATGACGCCAAGAAAGCCTAAAGAGCCACTTGGAAACCAAATATCCCCTCTGAGAGAAACTAGGCCTACTTCAAAAGAGCACCGGATGCCAACCAAGAGGCTCCATGACTGCCTGTTGATTGGTGTGAAGGTGTTTCATAAGGTGATGGAGGCAAGGTGACACTTCTCTCTGTTGTCTGATGCTGTAATCAAAACATGTCAGAAGACAGAGGATATATTTTTCACAGGGATGCATACTGGTTTACTCTTATATTATGGCTTATCGTTTGGTGTTATTTGGAAACGGTAAGTATCCAAAAAACCTCTTAGTTTTTAAACTTGTACCAGCTTCTCTGGTTCCAGAGGTAAATCTGAGTGCTACTGAGTGAACTGATATGCTAGTGTGATTCCAAATTACTACCAACAGCTAAGATTCAACATCTCTGACTATATATAAAAGATGAATGTAGCCACCATTTTTGCTGAATGGGAAAATCACTGTCTAAATATGTTCATTTAAGTAATATGAAATGGGGCAGGTTCAGGCACTTTTTCCAGGTCTTAGTGTTGATTACCTGAAAATTTTCCTTTGTTGAAGCTTAAGACTGGACATGAACCCCCTGAACTCGGTGAACTTACAATCACAGTAAGGATTCAGCCTGACTGAATGCCACGATGCATGCACTAATCTACAGGTCACTGTGGAATTAAATGCAATCACATGAACTTAGATCCCTGAAGGAGGCCAGCAAGTCAGGGGCCAGCTGACAAACTAGCAAAGGGAATGTCTCAGGACTCTGCGGCAGTCACGCTCACGCTCCCCGAAGGCATCTTTAAAGTCAGAAAACAACCTCATATTAGCTGGTAAATGAAGCAACTGTAGTATTCATCAATAAAGGGCTGTGTTCACATGAACAGCCCTCTTTTGGTCACAGCCCAAGGCACATCACATGCACAGTATACATTCACAACAAAAGATGATCCTATACACAGCTGATTGTTCAAGTCTTTTTTCATTACTGTGATGAATTTGTGTGAAAATTTCCTGCCAGTGGGCTGCAAAATATCCAGCTGAACTAACTAAATGGGAGTCATGTGAAATGACAACTGCTTAAGAAATTCTTCCGTTTTGAAAGTTAGAGGCAGAAAAAACAAGCGGAAAACTATAAAACTACAAAATGCTTTAATGTTTTTATTAGTTCAGCAGTGTTTGAGAATCTATGTCACTATTTTAACATTGATATGTTAAAATATATATAAAGAAACAAGTTTTTTTTTTTTTTTTAATTTTGAAATCATGTTCTGCCTTTCCAGGGAAGCCACTGAGACTTATTTCTACTGTTTTTTTGGGTTTGTTTGTTTTTTAAATCTGGAGTGGAAAGTGTAAAAACGGCAGAAAAGTCAACTCCAGCTTTTCAATAAAATGCATTGCAATATCATTTCAGGTGATTTCAAAAGTAGTTCTGCTTTTCTAGCTGAGATTTAGGTGTGCTGTCTGAATCACAATAATCGCAGACATAATGGCTGGTTTCTTAGTTTTAGTTTTGCCATCTAGTTTATTTGGTGGTTATAGTTTGCTTTTATTCACTGTTTCAGTTTATTCTGCCTCGCGTGTGTTTCTCGTGTCTTAAGTATAAATCTGTGTTAGGTGTTCTCATGTTCAAGAGCTAGTTTGTCTTGTGTGCTTATTATTCAGTTTTGCCTCCCATAATTGTGTTTCACTGATTGCTTGCACCCAGGTATTCTCCACAGCTGTACTCACTTCTTCTAAGTAGCCTGTGTGTACAACAACCCTCAGGTTTAATGTGTTTTGTTGGTGTTTTCTCTCTGAAAATGTTGCCAATACATTTTTATTTTGCTCACATGTTTTCCTTTCTTGCAGATATAGTTCCCTGTTGGATTTTCTTTGTTTTTCTTTGTACTATGCTGTCAGACAAAAGGTCATCAAATGCACATACAAGCTTCCATTTTGTCTGTGTGTCACAGTGACGTCACAGAAAGGTGGATGACAAAATCTGGATGAGCCCTACTCCAGATTTCTGGTGGTCTACAAGTGAAAGTTATTTACTTTTGCTTTGTTATCTGTAAAACTTAATGCACATATAAGAGTGGCATTATTTTTCTAATGACATCTCAAACATGTGACTTTTTTTAATGAATCACTGATATATATATATATATATATATATATATATATATATATATATATATATATATATATATATATATATATATAATGTACTTCTTTACACTTAAAGAAAGTTGTTTTATTATTGTTTTGCTCACTAGCTATTTGCCAAACTGTATTGAAACTATGAAAAGTGTGATGTAAACTGGAAACAGAGACTGTTCATCTTCAGACAGTAAATGGTGAGACTGCAGAAAAGTCAGCATCTTTTAAGCAAACTTTAGGAGCACCAATCTCCTAGTGACCTATCCATCCATCTTTGCTGATCACACATCCCAGCATCTATTCACCAAAAAGTGTGGCGTGCATGTATGTGTGTGTGCGTGTGTTGCCTCATCTTTGCATATTAAGGTGGATACTCACAAATTTGTGAAAGATTTCATATCTCAAGTGTCCAATTTTCTTGCTTAAATAAAGGTAAAATAAATCAAGTGTCTTCCAGAGGTCAAAATAAATCCCAAAACAAATAATTTTACAACCTATTCGAACACGATGTGCTGAGAAACAACAAAGGTACCCAGGATTTATCTTGTTACTACTGTGATTCTTACATTTGCCAGGTAGTCCCTCTCCCAGGCTCGGCTGACTCCCCAGTCTTTTCTCTCTCCGCTCAGAGCCGTCATAGCTGCCACTTTGGCCCGAACTTCCAGCATGTCAGACGGCGGGATGTTTTTCACGATCTGCCTCGCCCACCACCTGACACCGAGGGATGAGAACAAGACAGCATGCCATGAGGGTGGATATTACTTCAAAGGCCCAAAGAAAGAAAAGTTGGAGGAACAGCTTTAAGTTAGAGTCAGATAAAGGATAAAAATCAGTGATCCAAAACTCACTCAATCACACAGCCAAACACTGACTCGACTTATTCTGCAGCTACTGAGAATTTAGTGACCTTAAGAGATGAGTTGATTTCAACACATGTGCTTAAATGTACAGGATGGTACAGGATGCCATCCTGTACCTCCTACACAGAGCCCACTCACACCTGGATGGGGGAAAAGGCACGGTCAGGATCCTGTTTCTTGACTTTTCCAGTGCCTTTAATACCATCCGGCCCTGTATGCTTCAAGAAAAACTGAACAGGATGGAGGTGGACCCCTGCCTGGTGGCTTGGATCTCCGACTACCTCACCGACAGACCACAGTACGTCAGGCTGAAGGACATCACGTCTGACACTGTGGTCAGCAGCACAGGAGCACCACAGGGAACTGTGCTGTCCCCTCTTCTCTTCACCCTGTACACCTCTGACTTCTGCTACAACTCTGAATTATGCCACATTCAGAAGTTTGCAGACGACACAGCCATCATGGGGTGTATCTGGGATGATCAGGAAGAGGAGTACAGAAGTCTGGTGAGGAACTTTGTCGCATGGAGTCACACAAACCACCTGCAACTCAACACCTCAAAGACTAAGGAACTGGTTGTGGACTTCGGGAGGTCTAGAGCAGGTCCACTGCCGGTTCAGATAGAGGGGGAGGAGGTGGAGGTGGTCAACAAGTACAAGTACCTCGGGCTGTGGGTGGACAATAAACTGGACTGGTCATGCAACACAGAGCACCTGTATAAAAAAGCCCAAAGCCGACTGTACTTCCTCAGGAGGCTGAGGTCTTTTAACATCTGCAGGAAGCTCCTGAGGATGTTTTACCAGTCGGTGGTTGCTGGAGTACTTTTCTATGCTGTGGTGTGCTGGGGGAGCAGCACAGCAAAGAAGGACTCATCCAGGCTGGAGAAACTGATCAGGAGGGCTAGCTCTGTGGTCGGCATGAAGCTGGACACTCTGGTGACAGTGGCAGAGAAAAGGACATTAAAGAAACTGATGGACATTATGGACAATGCCAGACATCCTCTGCACACGGCCATTAACAACCAGAAGAGTCTGTTCAGTGACAGGTTGCTTCTCCCAAAGACAAGAACTAACAGACTTAAAAACTCCTTTGTCCCACACGCCATCAGACTGTTTAACTCCTCTCTGGAGGGGAGAGGGAGGGGAAACAGGAGGACAAAGGAGGGGGGAACAACTAAGCTGTAGTGCCTCTTCACCTCACTGTGCAATACCTTTTGTGCAATACTTTTGTAAATAGTCAACGGTGCAATAGACTCAATACTTGAAATGTGCAATTCACTTGTATTTTATTTTTTATTCCTATTTATTCTATTTATCCCCTTCGTATATTTTATTTATATTGTCTCTGTATTTATATATATATGTGTGTGTGTGTGTGTGTGTGTGTGTGTGTGTGTGTGTGTGTGTGTGTGTGTATATATATATATATATATATGTGTGTGTATATATATATATATATATATATATATACACACACACACACACATATATATATATATATATATATATATATATATATATATATATATATATATATATATATATATATATGTGTGTGTGTGTATATATATATATATTCTGTAACTCTGTAACTTCTGTCGGTGCTGTGCTTTTTTGGAAATCGAATTTCCCAGAGGAACCCACCCGAGGGATTAATATCTAATCTAATCTAATCTAATCTAAAAAAGAAACCAGATTTTTGCACACTTTACAAAATGAAGATGAAAGAGATGGAGGAAGAAAGCAGGCAGGGTAGAGAAGAGGTGGAGAGAGTGGTGGGGGAGACGAAGTGAGGATAAAGAGGTAAGGATGAAGAAGAAGGAGTAAGACTTTAACCCTAATGGATAGAATTAGGATTAGGTTAGGGTTTGGCACTTAGTTCAGATAGTTAAACCTAGGGTTAAGAGGCTTGAATATGTATAACTCTATGTGCAGTCGGGCGGGCAGCAGTCACTTTATGGGAAACACTGCTAACAGAGAATAAATTCCAGCTAAAATATTGAACCACTTATCCAAACAACTTCAAACTTGGGGCTGTTCTTCCTCAAACCCCAGAAAAGATCCACCAAGTCTGAAGTGGATCAAAAGAACGGCAAAGAACAGACAGATGAATCACTCTCGCATCTGTGAATTCAGGCTTTAGCCAGCAGCCACTTCGCTTAGCTTAACAAAAAGGCTGTAAACAAGTAGAAGGGCTGTTTCTCAATATCTTTAAACGTTAATACTTTACTAACCTCTAAAACTAATCCACTAATTCGAAAGTTACATCTCTTTTGTTTCATCTGTAATAAAGTCTCTAAAGTGTTTCACATCTAAGCAGCAACCTCTGGGGATGAACAATGAAGCCAACATGAAAATCCCCAAAGCGGCGTTTCCTAAAACTGCCACTTCAGCTTGGCTCCAAAATCAAGTCAATCCCCAGAGACAACGATTTGATAACACCCAAGTTTAAAACTGTGTGACTGTGCATCATGTTGGTAGGGTTCCCATGGATGCAGTAAGGATGGACACTGCTTCTTTTGGCTGAGCTTTTATTAAATATATAATGACACAGCATAATATGTCAGTCTATGTAATGTAAAATATCCTTAGTATTTCACAGACCACACAGAGTTGCATATTTTTATGTGCTCTGACCTGCGATGCAGCATGACTGTGATGCTGTGAAACTGCGACAGTGCTGCAGGCGGCGTCGGCCACTCCAAGCTCTTCCCATAGTCGGCCATAGTTCGCACATTAGCAAACCTCCGCTCCACCTCCCAGAAGTGTGCCTTGACCTTGTAGCGCTTATAGCAGCCCATGATGGCATAGATGGCCCTCATCCGCCGGCACCTTGCACGAGCTAGAGTCCCGCGCCACACCTGTGGGTCAGGTTAAAAAAAACAACAACAAAGGGGCGTGTGAAAGAGACAAAACAAGAGAAAAATTATTGCCTCTGCATCCCACAGCACTTAAGACAAACTTTTCCTCCAGTTAGAGTTCCAGATTTCTCTGCAGTTATAAAGTAGGTCAGAGGAAAGAGAAAAGAGAAGGGTATTTCATTGAGCAAGCGAAGTAATTGACTTTAATGCAGCTGCGCTCTGGATCGCATTAATTATCCCAATTATTGTTACAGGAAATTAGGATTCAAGCTGGCAGATGAATTTCAGTCAAACATAACCAAGAGCCACATATTCATGAGCCTGAGACAAACTGCAGTTTCTATTCTGATACCTTGAAGCCTGGTGGAAAAAACACTGCATGTTATTAACTTCAACACACCATCTGAACTGTTCCTGATGCTGAATTAGATGTCAAACTATCACATCAATGGATCTTTAAAATTAAACATTAAACCAGCTGTGAAGCATGGTGACACTTGCATGCCTCACCTTTTGCAGGAAAGTCACCAGGATGGGGATGAGGTGGTTTCTCTCCTGCTCCAGTGTGAAGAGAGACCGCGGCGTTCTCACAAACAGCTTTGTTTGGCCGTACGCAACGTCGTCCTGGAAACCGTGCTGGATGACGATGGCCTCCACAGCTTCCCTGTCTGACGCCATCAGGTGGTTTGGCCAGGTGTACTCGCACGTCATTTTATACCTGAACAACATTCAGCAAGAATCAGAGACGATGATCACATAAGTGTTTGCAGTCTGACCTCAAACTTGGGTAGAGACAGTTGATGTCAGTGAACATCACTAACTCTGCTACCTGAGAACGTGAGTTTCCAAGCAGTTTCCAAGTGTCAGATTGAGGGATCAATATCAGAAGCATAACCGAGAGAATTTTCATCGTCACTGTGATTTTGACATTTGCACATTTTTGTGCACCATGAACTCTCAACGAGGGTCAGACTTTATCCAGATGCCTTCTGTGATATCCAGAGGCATCGGAGGGCAGATATCTTAATTTATGGTATTAGAGTCAAGTGTAGCTTTGATTAAAATTGGAGAAAACATTGTGACCACACCAAAATAACATTCTGACATTGTCCATGTTTTTCTTCCTTTCATTGGCTCTCATTAAAAAATTTTAAAATCTGTATTTAATTACTTACATGGCCATGCTTCTGCCACATCTGCTGAGACCTTATTCTAATGTAGCACTTTCCTGCTCCCAGACAATTTTGTAACTTTAACTTTGACATTTGCTATCGTGCCATTGTGCACCTGCTGACAGGCCGTTAAAGAAAAACTCAGGAGTTTATGAGTAACACAATCACACTTGAGCTTTCCAATCTCCAGATCGGGCTCACTGCTACTTCCTCCTCTTCCCAAAAATCCAAAAATGGAATTCAACTTGAAGGTTTGCTATTTTGAAACTGTGGAGGAGATTCAGCAGATGGTCAGAACAGGACTTTAATCCTAAAATAGCTAGGGTGCTTGCAGTGGTGCAGAATTACACAAGAAGACAACCCTGAAGGGAAAGCAACCACAGTATAAATGCTGAACATAGTCTGACAACTGAAGCCATAAACTTTTTCTTTTTAATTACCAGCAGGGGGCGATCCCTCTAGCTCCCAAAAAAAACTTCCAGTCCTGTGGAAGTCTGCCCTCCACTTTCTTGTGATGGGACCTCTAAACACTGTCCTGATGGCTAATGACTCATTTTCTAGTTTCAGGTCATACTAATTAAATTATGGTCATTATAATGACTTGTCCAACACGTAGCGACTTCAAAAAATACAAAACATATCATGCACGAACCAGGCTGGTAATGTTGGTAATGTGTTTTTTCTTTTAGCCAACTTTTTGACACACCTTAAATGTTAACTTTAGGTCTTTTTAGTCGTGTTAGGTTTTGTTAAAACAGGCACCAATTGTCAAATAGTCTAAATCTCTTGAGTAGTATTATTTACATAAATGTGTGCCGTCTTTTTAAGGTTTCAGATCAAAGTACATTTTGGGTAAGAAAAGTTACTTTTTTTTAACTTTTTACTCATGGTGTTACACTCCGCTGCTGAAGAGACCACTTCATTAGACCGTAATCACGTTGTCTTACCTCTGCAGGAAGCGAGCATAGAGCTGCCTGTAGGCAAAGCCCGCCCTGCGTACCCTCACGTTCTCCAGCAGGCCAAGGTAGGCCACCTGGTGCTGGCAGCGGGCGTCATCAAACAACACCGGTGACTTCATTTCGTTGGGCTTTATACATCGCACATAGTATGGCTCCTGCAAAATAGAACAAGTTGTTCAGCTGGCATGGTGTGAGCTTTCTTTGGCTGTATTTCAACAAGCCTGTTTGCATTTTCAATAAAGTGTTACATCACTGGTGACACAGCAACACTGCATTTAGACTGATACTCTGAATGTATTTTTTCATAACACTCTTGTTTTATCACCTGCACAAACTTGAACAGGTCTTTGATTTTTCTCAGTGTTCGCGTCACCGCTGCGGTCATCACTGTGCGAGTAAATAAACTGAACTCAGCTTGTAAACTGTCAATGAGCTGCACCACAGCCAAGCTGCAAAACTGGCAAACTGAGTTCAGTGACCTTAATCAGACTTGCAGAATGTTTCAACAAACGCCACAGTGAGCAGCTGAGCCTCACAACAGCCCAGCCCCGCGCAGCTACTCGCTAGCAGCACGCCGAGCTGCACTTTAGATGAAGCAGGGTCATGGCTGGATGCCTGAACCTTGACAGTTATAGCGGGGATGCACTACATCCTGTCAAAGAACTGGCTGTTGTGTTTTCACTGATTTAACCGCTCTGTCCATTAAAGACAAATAAGGCGAAGCACTTTCTGACACCAAACACTGATCCCTGTGCAGGCTTTGCCTGGAGTTTCGACTCAGCTCGGCAGCAGTTTGAGAAAATGTCAGAAAATGAAGGCTGAGAGGAAATGAAGTGGGAAGCCTGAGCACAGGTGCTTCAGTACTGCTGCTGAAGAAAACTGTCTGCTCTTTCAACGTGACCTACAGCAAAAAAAACCCTTCAGGCATGGGAGTTTACTTTCATTTCACCTCAGCCACATCATGACAAGATGCTACAGCAGCCCGGAAGCAGGCCATCCAAAAATAACAGCAAGAAATGTCAGACTTCAGTCAGTGAGATGAGGCCAGGCGAGGTGAGGTGCATACTTTATGTACCACCTCCATCTCCTTCTCCTCCTCAGCACCCTCTAAACGCCACAAAAAGACAGATAGGATCAGGACAACTTAGAAACACTGCTACTCCCTGACACCACAAGGAACAGACTGCGATGTATACATGTAAATGCTACACCTCTTCTTCCTCTTCCGATGTTTATTATGCACTATCCAAAGGAGACATCACACAAACACATTGGGAGTCTCAGAATAGTCTGTGAGTCATGCAGACTTACAGGGACCAGAACCGCCTATAACTGGTGCAGAGCATCAGTACAGACAGCAGAGTAAACTGGGGAGATGATCTACGCTGGCACTAAACACAAACTCTGACACAGAAATATAAACAAATCTGTAGGTTTCCAGAGTAATTGATTTGACTTCAATTCATGTTCTACAAAATCAAAGCACAGAAGCAAAACCAAAATAAATGCTCCACTGGACTCAATCTTTCATATGTTTTTTGCTAGATTAAAATCTGTAACCTATATAAACAAATGTGTTATGTGTTTATGAAAACAGCATATAAAAAACACAAACCATAGAATTATAGGCTGACTGTAAAGCTAATCAGACAGTCATTCCACAAAGCTAAATCAGGAAGTAGCTAAATCCAATCATGATGGAAGAAAGAAGTCTACTAAAATCCTCTAAAGCTAACAAGCTTAGAGCAACTGTGTAATAGGGTAACTACCTAGACAGTAATGCTAAATAATGAAAGAAAGGCATATGAAATTTTACCTGATAAGACTGGCATGTAGCTTAGCTAAAGCTAAAATGATTGATTCAAATATATCCTTTCTTACTTTTAATTAAATTATATCTTAGTAACTTATCTAATGATTTGAGGAAAAGGCATTTTGCCTATTTCTAAAGTTAGCAAGCTTATAGAAACTCGGTAACTGGGTAGAAACTAGGTAGCTAAGCTAAATAAAGCAAGAAAAGGCTAATTAAATGCAAGCTTGTGATTAGCTACCTACATTAGCTTTAGCTGAAGCTAAACTAAACTGAACAATATTACGAGAATCATTTTTATGCTATCTTTTTTAGTGAGATTTTATTTTGGTAATTTAACCAAGGTTTGAGCCAAAAACTAAATTTCTCACTAACTCACTAATTGGGTATCTATGGAAGCCCGTTTCCGCCACTAAAAAAAAAAAAAAAAGGATCCATAACTCAAAATTTCGAGTTATTTTCTCGAAATTTCGAGTTATTTTCTCGAAATTTCGACATATTAACTCAAAATTTTGAGAAAAGCAACTCGAAATTTCGAGTTAGCGCTGCCAATCAGTAATCTACATGAATGACGTCATTTCCATGTTACCCGGAAGCTGAAGCCCTCAGCTACAAATGCTACAGCTAAGCTACCGGTATTACATCCAGTCGTGAATGCACAGATTGCTGAGTGTTTTCAGCCTGGCTTCACAAATGATGAAATCCCTGTGTTATTAGCTGAATCACATGGTGTTACTATCAGCAAACATACTTTAATTTGTTGGGATCCGTTTTTGAGTGCGCGGTCCTGCGCCATATGCTTCCGTGTAACAAGAAAGCGACCTCATTCACGTATATTTTTGATTGGCAGAGCTAACTCGAAATTTTGAGAAAAGTAACTCGAAATTTCGAGTTATATTTCTCGAAATTTCGAGAAAATAACTCGAAATTTCGAGTTATGGATACTAGCTTTTTTTTTTTTTTTAGTGGCGGAAACGGGCTTCCATAGATATCTAACTACACAGCTAAGCTAAATAAAATGAGATATGCAGCTGGTGATATGACCACTTTGTTTTAGTTAAAGCTAAATCTAAACTGAACAAATCCCCCTTAACTGGTTTGTGCCTTTTAATAAAGTGACATTTTGGTAGTTCTAATAATTGAGAAAAAACAATTAAACTCATCTAAAGCTAACAAGACTACATTAATAAGTAGATGGCTGCACTATAAAAAAGAGAACTATTTGAAATATCATCTGGTGAGACATCCACCTACAGTATATGTGTTCAAAAGTACTGGGTCACCTACACATTAAACCTACAAGAGCTGGCCATGGAAACTATACCATGAAGCTCCCAGTGCACAGTTTTTGTGCTGATGTTAATGCCAGAGGAGGTCTACGGGACTTTTAAGAGCTATGCTACATTGTGACTGAGCTCTTGTAGTTCCTAAACACCACAGATATTGTGGGATATCTAAGAGGAAAGACATTTCACTAACTGATGGCATCTTACTACAATACCACACACAAATTCAGCGAGCCCTTTAGAATGACTCAGTACATTTCCAATAAATGGGGAAATCCAACTAAGTCAAATTCTGGCTTGAATGAACTGACTGGTGCTACAACCTAAAAGTTTCATTATATTTTCAGTATAAAAGCAAATACTTTACTGTAACCGTAATGGATGCCACAAGTCATTTTAGACCATTTACCATTTTGGCTTCACACCAAACTACTAACATTTATTAGCAGTTATCTTACACAATCACATGCTATCAAGGTAGCACAAGGTAGGAAAAGGTACCGTTATAAAGTCTTAACCATCCAATCAACACACTTTTGCAAAACGCTGTTATTATTTTAGCCATTTAACATCAATCATGTACTGTCTCATGGCAGCTCTCTAAGTAGACGGAGTGGTAGCGATTAAAATAATTATCTTAACACCGACATAAAGCAACAGTATTATGGATTAACATATTTACAAACTAGTTTAGAAATCAGTTTTCTCAACTTTAATGCTTCTTCATTTACTACTCTTTGACTGTGTGGACATCAAACGTGCATTAATTAGCTGAAAATACATCCACAGCCTCCCACTGGGGTTAAGAGAAGAAACGAGGAAGTCGATCATAAGCAGAAACTACTAACCTTGCACGCCAGTTTATCAACCAAAGCCACAATGGAGTTCTTGAACAGGGTGGCAGCAGTCAAAGGCCGCTTGGTGACCTCTGTGATGCTCAGATGTCCATCTGGCCACATCTCTTTTAGGACTGGATTGGCACTATGAGAAGCAAGAAAGCGGGGTAAAGAGTAAAGAAAGGACACCATTAACTAGGCTAGCAGAGGAGGGATGTGCAGACTGAGGGAAGAAGAAACTCATATATACACATGACCCAGTTAATGAACTGTCAAGAGCATTATGATGCTGGGAAAAACTGTCAGTGATGCACCTGTTGTACATAAGGCGCTTGAAGTCTTGGAAAAGCAGGTCCTTGTTCTTGTCCAAAAAGCCCTCGACGGAATATCTGCAACAGGTGTAGAGAGGGTGATATGAGAGTAATTATTTAGTAATGAGAGGGCGGCCCCATTGATGAGTATTTGGAGTGAACAATAACAATCAAGATGCTAAAGTTACACAAAAGTCAGACTAAAATAGCAATAGAGTTTAAAGAGTAAGTGTCTGCCACTCAAAGGGTCGCTATCATTAACTGCACTCTCTGCTACTAATGACTCACAGACCTCCGGCAAAGGATTAGAGCAAGAGTCATGCTGCTTAGTCAATTTACAAATTAAGTACATGGTCAAATTCTCCTCATGGCTCGCGTTTAGATAAAATGAACTGTCTACAAACTAATCTGTCTGCCTTTTTTTTTTCCCTCCACAAACTGCTCAGTTGGTTTTGATGAGGCATCAGTGGGAGGTCACGGGCACATTGTAAGGCACAGTTACATAAGCTGTCCAGCTCCGGGGGATGAGCCTGCTGTAGTGTAAGCATTGCCTCATAAAAACCTCTCCCTCGTATTCACAGTGTAACAATACGATGCACAGTGTGGATGCATTTCTGACTTTAAAGAATGCATTCCTTTTATTGGACTGTGCACATATCCTGTAAATGAGAAGCTTTAAAACCAGTAAAAGCAGCAAAACAAAAATGTATACAAATATTCCCCTAAAATTACATTTTTTTTAAACTACATTATATATATAGGGGTTTTCTACTGTTATCACCCAGTTACAGGACTTTGGACTATAATCCATATTAACATACTCACAACAATGACACGTTTGGGGCACTTTTGGGTTCAGTGTCTCACTAAAGGACACATATGTATGCTGACTATCACAAGCTGGGACCCAGTCACCAACTTCCTGATTACTGCAGGACTTGTTTTACCTTCAACTGCTAAACCACTGGTTCTCAAACGTTCTCTGTCTTTCCCCACTTGAGGTGGCTGTAGCTCTGAAGGCAGAGGCAGGTCATCTACTAATTGGAAGGTTGGTGGTTCAATCCCTGCCATGCCAAAGTATCCTTGTACAAGACACTGAACCCTGAGTTGCACTCTGATGTGTTCACTGGAGTGTGAATGTTATATAGAAAAGCACAAATGTGAGTGAATGAAAGCGTTATATAAGCACCAGTCCATTTAGAAGCCAAAAAACCCTGAAACATCTGCATTTTTATCCAATTATTAACAATAATAAAGTATTCAACATGAATTTTACTTTCAATAAAGGCCTCCCCAATGGCTTCAGAATACTCTTGTTTATGTTAAATTAGCTTCCCTTCATATTCAGTCCAATGCCAGAGCAAATTAGCCAGTGTCTGGTCTCATTTGCACTGTTTCTTGGGGGGCATATGAGGGCAAAAACGTCCATATTTGGAGTCTGGAAAGGCTGATGCTGGACAGAATTATTTCACTGCATACTCTAGCATCCTAAGTTCAAGGCCAACATGTCACAGATTTCCATAATAGACAGTGTAAAAGTTGGACATAGCCTCCAGATCTTAGAAGGGATGCCAACGTGGAAGTGCCTTAAATCTGTATTTTAATGGCCACCAGGGGGCGATACCTGTGGCTCCAAAGAGACTTCCAGGCCTATAGAAGTCAAAGGGGAAATGGTCAAGGATTCGTTAACAACTTATCAGTGCCTATGACAGATGTGTCTCCTTGGCTCTCAGAAGTCAGTATAACCTGATCAGATTTCTTGGAGGCTCGCTGAAGTAAGACAGTGTAAAAAAAAAAAGTGAGGGTTCAGGACCCACAACAAGAAGCCAAAGCACTTATTTACAAGCATAGGAAAGCTGTTGCGACAGAGCAGACAGGAGAGGACAGGCAAAGACAAAGGCAGCTGGTCTCCAGAGACACGACAATGATTTAGAGGAATGTATATTAAAGTATGAAGGTCAAGGCTGATGCAAGGAGACCGCTGAGTGGCACAAGGTGAAAGGCAGCACATATGGGGAGAGTCAGGTGACAAAGATGTGAGATGCCTGCAATATAAAGCTGTAGAGTAGGAATATATGAAACTGTATATCTTTCCTGAAAGTGCTGCATGTGCAGGCTGAAATTCTGCAGGGATTTAAAAGCGCGGATAGCAATGAGAGCTAGGTGAGTGTTGCAGAACAGAAGCAGGAGAAGAGGAAACAGGATGAGAAAAGGAGGAGAGAACAAAGTAGGTCAAAGCTTCTGATACTGGTGGTTTGGTGAGAGTGGAGAAAGGGGGGGCCAGCGGGTGGTGAGGAAGAGGGTATATTTAGCTAGAGTAAGGAAAGACTGAGACGGGATGGGATGGGACAGGGGATGGTGCCACCAGGAAGCAATATACGAGAGGTGACAGCTCAGCTGGAGAGACCCCGTCGTGGCCCTGAGGTGATCAGGGGGCGGATGATGGGGACACGTAGTGACAGGGACAGCCATCTGTCATGACTTACTGCAGGTCTGTGACACACGCTCTTATCCAGCCCGTCATATTACCGCTGGCAGGACCCTGACGACATGGTTTTTCTAGGATGCTCATGACTAAACAATTAAACAAACGTAACATTCAATAATTTAACCCTCTCTGACTCAGCTTACGTGTGTGTTTTTTCTCTGACAGCGCAGTGGTCTGGCGATCAAAATTAATCTGCTTATCTTTCCATCGTCTAGCCCTAACCCTAATGTCCAGAAGAAAAGGAGGTTTTATGAGCGTTAGAAGTTAACAGGGAGTTAGACAGTTGAATTTTACACAAAACTGTGTTCTGACTGAAGTATTTGTATAAAATCAAAAACATACAGCACTGCTTTAGCTTTAGACATAAACAAGGATGAAAAACTAAATACGTGGAACATTTGGCAGGTTAGTGAAGTTGGCCTAGTTGCCTGGTACTTCTGTACTATCTGTTTATCACTGTCTAACTGGCTAATTTCATCCAATCAGATCAACGAACCACTCGACATAGAGAGCTAGATGCAGCTGAAAGGGAGTGAGCGGTCAGTCCGTTAGCATGTTGTAAGATGTTTCTTTGTAAGCAAAATCTTCATTTAAAAAGCACCCGCAGGCAATGAAAAGAACTTCAAAAAGTTCTTGACTAACACTCATGTTGATCAACCAACTGTCACAATATTTTTGATTAAGTGGTCTCAAACTTTTTCTTTTGGGTTTGCATTTAAAAAAAGCATAAATTTGTGAAATAATTAAAATTAATAGAGTAATTCTTAAAAGAGTCTTGTTAGTTACAATCCTAATTAATATAAAAAATAATAAAATGAACAGCTACTTGGACATTACTGCATCAGTAATAATAACATTTTGTCTCATATACTACATCACTACTACAAGAACCTTTTCTTTTATGCATTTCAGGGGAATAGAAACACCATTGCTAACTGTGGGTGAGAGCGATCCTGAGCTGATGCATGAAATTGTCCTGTGTTTCTGTGTGTGTTTGACATCCTGTTAGCCTGGATTTCCCAGAGTCACAGAACCTCAATAAACCTCCTTCAGTAGTCTTTGATTACTGCTGCTGTATCACACAGAGACGAAATTGTCTCATCAGTTGGCTCCATCTCTCCTCATCCTCCTCCACTTGCGTGTTCCCTTGACATATTAATGTCCTTCCCTCTCTAGATTGAGGGCAGTACACGTGAGCTGTGGGGATCCAAAGCCACGGTGGCTGACTGCTGGCCAGGGGCCTCATCTGGCCGCTGCAGTGTTTAAATCCCGATAAGGAAATGGAGCAGTGATGGAGAAGGAAGCTGAGAAAAGTGTTTCTTCTTTAGTCTGTGTGTCATAAACCAAGCAACCACTAACATCAATGAAAAATAAATTCAACTTTCGGAGCAGGCTAAAAGCTAAAAAGCTCAATATGCATATATCAGTTTTATAGCCATACATGTGATTTATGATGTCATCTGTCCTATAAATTGTTTTCTAGCAGCTCAGAACGCCTCCTGTTTGACTTTAGTAAAGTACACTTTTGTAAGCCGCTGCCAGGGTAACTATAGCTCTTTTTTTAAAAGTTTTTAATTTTTAGATTTAGCCTACTTTTACAAGTATAATTTATCTGTGCATTTACTACAGGGTCACGGTTGCAGGGGCATGTGTAGATACCCAGACCTCCTTATTAAAGGCCACCTCATCCAGCGTGACATTCAAAGCCTGACATTATTAACGTTATTTCCCCAGTGTCCCGGGTCTTCCAGAAGGCCATCTCCTAGTTGGACTTGCCCAAAATGTCTCGCATAGGAGGCATCTAAAAGGCATCCTAGTCATATATCTGAATCACCATACCTGCCTCCTTTCAAGGTGGAGGAGTAGAACTTCTTCCTGGGAGAGCCCAGACAGTTTTAACTGCTTTTTTCTGCTTCAGTGTTACGTTCAGAGTGTTTTTGCTATAGTGATAAAGGCTGATATAAGCAAGTTTTCAGAACATAACTTACAAACACTTGACTCATAGTCATGTTTACCCTCCAGTCTCAATAAACATAAGCAAAACTGTCTCACAATCCTGTCTATATTCAAAAATGTCACTAAAACAAAACGCGCTTTTTAAAAATCTTTACTATCTCTACTTACCTTTTATTAACATTCATTAAAATATCTTATTTTTCACATGTGGTTTTGATTTTTTGTTTAGTTTTAGTGAACTAAAACAACCTTTGTCACTACAACAAAGACGATATCAGTAATGAACGGTTGTCTGTCTCTCTGTATTAGCCCTGTGATAGACTGATGATCTCTACCCCGCCTCTGTCTCCACACGACAGCTGGAACAGACTTCAGCACTCCGGTGACTTCAAACTACATATGTGGTCAAGAAAATGAATAGATGGAATTTATTCTATGTGTTGTAAAACATATATTTTAAATTATACGTGATTTAAAATTTGACATATAAAATATTAGCGGTTTGGAAGCTTTTGGACATGAATATCCACTGATCCTGTTGAAAATCATGTCTTTCCAGCTCTTGTAAGCAGATGTGTGCGTGTCCTCTCTATGCCACTACATTGCCCTGTTTATGTGCAGAGTAGTGTCCTACTCACATATGTATATGTGACTTCTGAACCCTGCTGTCATCTGTGGAAACATCCACTGTCCATACAATTATACATTAAGTGGATATGAAAAGTGACAACATCTTTCCAGGATTGCACAGATTTTGGTTAACATGGGAATTTACTACATATTCTGCTCAGTAAAGCTGTCACTCTGGACCGCTGGAGCCCAAATGATGTCATTGCCATGAGCTGACCTCCTTTAATAGGATTTTATGGCTTACACTCATGAACTCAAGCACAGCAGCCTGTCATTATTTTTTCTCCACAGAGAATCCTTGGACTGAAAAACATGACAACAAACAGTGCAAAATGTAGCGACTCACGTGACGTCTCCGGCATAGTGGCGAATACGGAAGTGTTTCTGAAAGTCCATGCTTTTGTCAGTGGGGCTGAGCTGGAAACAAGAGAGGACAATGTGAGTGAAATATGATCTATTTAACTCAATTACAGACATCTTCAGACTCAACTTTACGAGGAGTTTTGGAGATCCTGCACTTCATAAAGCATCTCATATCTGGAGCAAACCTAAAAGGAAAAATGTTGGAGAAACTCTGCTCTCTAGTGGTAAAACCTCAAAACTGCACCTGTTCTCTTAGGTAACTATGGGTGTTTTTATTCTCCTCTATATTTAAATTTTAAAAAAAAATTGTATTGTGCAAAATTCTCAAACCGCCTCTCATTTCTTCACATTTTGAACAATGAGAGACAAGATCATTGATTTACTGAAACATGCAGACATGAATACAAACACAGTATTTAAGAAAAAGCCCTGCCCCAAACCCTGACACAGCTTAAATCGCGTTTTACAGATGGCCGTTGACCCTCTCTGTACACAGTGATAAAAATTTGGACCAGAAATTTCAAATCCGGTCTCATCACTCCGTAACACCTGCTAACACTGATTTTCACTCCAGCTCTGATGTAATTTGGCATACCTCAGCCTTTTCTCCCCGTTTCCCTTCCTTAAGAGTGCCATCTTGAGCGCCACCCTTCTATTTCTGATGAGGCTTCAGTGAACAGTGGATGATTGAACTGAAGGGCCAGATGCATCTCTTAGGTTCTGTGTCAGGTCTTTGCTGTTTTTATGTCTGATTTCCTGACAGGACTTTCAGATACTGTTCATTTGATTTTAGGACTGTCACTTCCTCTTTATCTCCACTTGTTAGTTTTCCTCAGTTTCTTAATGACAGAGTGCACACCATGCTGAGTTATGCATGATAACTTTTCAAACAATAGTTCTTTGGGAATCAATCTCTTGGTACAAAAATATATTTTATGCCTGTCAAACTGTCATCTTTGGTATTTTTCATATATGCAATAAAGAAATGCAAATAGACTGTTTTTGCACCAGGCTGCTAATAAGCACCCACAGATATATTTTAAAATTGGTTCTTTGCTAAGTTGTCTGTGTAAAGACAATACCAATTGAAGACCGTTGACCCCTTACCCTTGAGTTAGGTGCCTTTTATCCTTGAATGATGTATAAGTCAGTGTCAGTAGCTTAACAAACAGTAAAACAAATGGTCAGGTAAAAGGACTGGACTGGAAATGAGTGAAAAAGCAGCCAATGTCCAAAGTAAAACATATGAAGGACCTTCAGACAGTCTAAAGAACTGTTGCTCAACAATTCCATTAAATATTGTGACTGGTTAAATTATACGTCCACGTAAATGGACATTTCAAGTCTTTCAAGGCTCAGCACTGCCTTCCATTTACTAATATCTGCCTGAAAGAAGATTTCATCTCATTTATTGATTCTGACTAGTGTGGATTTGTCTCAACCTTTATCCAATAAATTGCTTCACTGGCTTTACTGGTTTTGTTTTTACGTGTTTACAATCCACCCTTCCCCAAAATGAGCAAAACTCAATTTATTTTAGGTTGTAGCATTTCCACTGCTTTACTTCGGTGCTTCTAACCTACAAAAGGCAAATATTAGCATTTCCATTTTGGCAAATGATCAGATTTCTTCCTTCTTTTGCCTTTTAGGTTTACTGTAAGTCTGATGAGAACATGTTGAAAATAAAACCACTTCCTTCCCAGTTAATTCTGAAAGTTCGAGATCCTGTTTTTAAACCACTTTGTGTTAAAAACATTTAAAGATCTTCTGCTTTTGTTGAGAAGCTTGATAACCTCATGTTATAATTCACAAAAACAAATACTTTTGTTATTGTGCACTGGCAGAAGTGCTAATGAAACCCAGTCATTATGAAAGCATCTTTCCAAGTATGAAGCAAATTTCTCCTAAACTTGCAAAATAATGCACTGGCTTTGGCAGAGGATGTGCTCTTTGAGTGCCCTTTTAATTGTGTGCTACTGTTAGAGAGTATAAGGTTATTTTCTAACCTTCGGGTCTAGTAAGGGAATCGTAGTGTAAATGTTACATCACATGAGGAGATGTAGTAATTAGTTCTGACCTTGCGGGAGGTGTAGTGGGGGTGCTGTGCCAGTTTGGTGTCCATGCTGTCCAAGCAGACTGTGTCAGTGACTTTTCCAACAGTGAGGCAAGCCTCATCCAGAATGGAGATGATGCCTTTGTGGGCCTGCTCCACCAGGTCGACAATGATCTGGTTGTTGAAGTATTCGATCTGCGCATAAAGAGCACGACTGTCAGTTCAAAGAAAGAACAGATTGGTTTGTGAATGAAGTGGTTGCTCTTGTTACTGCACGAGAATTTTGTTCTGTTTATGAGCTTTTGTGACAGATGTGTCCACATACAGCGAGTGTGTGGTTTCGGTCAGTTTCTTGATTTTGCAATGACACCCCCATACAAACAGATTCACAGATTGTTGTATATCTGATTTTAAAATAAACTACAAGTAATGAGAGTTAACACAACAAGAGACTAGCAGTGATGTCGTAATCAGAATCCAACAACATGTGGCAACAATAGGCAACATAAGAGTCAGCAATGCAAAGCTAAATGGTAACTTTTCTCAACTTTGAGGTGAGTGATTGAAGACACTACAAATGGGAGTGAAAGATGCTTATTGACATAAGAAAGTGTTTAAATGACATGAGAGGGTTACCTAAGCAACCAGGTGTCCACTAGTGAGCAGACAGGTCAGGGTTTTAAGCTCACACAAAACTCGTGTCTTTTCACGAGACTTTAAATCCAACACTCGATTAGAAGATTTTCAATTTGAAAATCAGTGATTTAAGAGTTTCCTTTTTGGATCAACATTATGAAGGATAGCTGTAGCTTCTGGAAGTGAAAGGTGAAGCCATTGGACAAGCTTCTTTAACCTGCATTAGTTTTAAGAGAATCCAGCAGGGGGCGACTCATCTGGCTGCAGAAAGACTTCTTGCATAGGGGGAAAAGGTCCTTGGCTCACTTTGTCTGTGTCCTCAGTAAACACTTTGATGAAGACTTCAGTGGATAAATCATAAATAAAACATGAAGTTAATTTGTAATTTATGGACCTCATTAAAGTCAGAACTGAGAATTATGCAGGGTATGCTAATTTGCAAAAAAAAAAATTCTCACTGACAAGTCCAGTGTCCTCAGTTTCCCATTCAGATCAGTCCCTCATTTGAACTGACCAAACAGTGAGGGGCTGTTCTGGGTTTGGGGGACAGCAATGCTACATGGGTTATGTAAAAGTTAAAGCATAATTAAAACACAAATTTGAGATGGGATAGGAACCACTGAAGTTGATGTTGAATCCAAAATACACTTTTAATCTCTCAGCCTGACCTTTAGATACACATAGACACAACATTACACTTCAAAGTCAGAGTTGATGGGTAGTTTTGCATAGTTCACTGTAAAATTATGGCTATTTATCTCATACTGGGTTTTGATGCCCACTTCATCCCCTGTCTGAAATCCAGCTTTCCTCTGATTGGCTGCCTCTCTCAAACAGAAGGTTTAAACAGCAGGTGTGTGAGGCTTCAATGCAAGATCTGTTTAAGATGACCATATAAAGACATCTCCATATTTGAATCACAGAGACAAGGCGGGAGAAATCTGTCTGGCTCAGAGCATATCAAGTGGTCTGAAAGCTGACCTTTTGACCTTATTATTTGAAATTTTGTCATATTTCATATGAGCATCCACCACTGGAACCGGATATATAATACAAGAGAAACAATGACAGGCCCACTTTGAGTAAGAACAAATATGGACGCAGCTGTTGTTGTGCAAGTGCTTGTGTTTGTGTGTTTTCCTCACATGTTGCCAGGTGATGCCTTCTCTCTGATATTCGTCTTGTTCCTGTCTGAGGATCAGCTCGATAAAAAGCTGCTGCAGCTTCTCGTTGCAATAATTGATGCAGAACTGCTCAAAGCTGGCCGAAAACAGCGGAACAAACACTTGAGCAACAACATCAACAATGACTAGTATTCACAAGAAAAGAGGGCGGATGTCAAAACACTGTTGTGACACCCACCTGTTGTTGTCAAAGATCTCAAAGCCATAGATATCCAGCACACCAATTACAGTGTTTTTCCCATGCAGCACTGGGTCGTAGTCTTTCACCTCAATGATGCTGTTGATGCGGCTGACGATCCAGCCGAAAAGCCTTTCATAGAGAGCCTGTAGGAGAGAAGGCAGAGCTTAAAAAAGGTCACAACTGTGACTATGATAAAAGGAAAACACGTTACTGTATGTTGTAAACATCTATATTCATCCTCAGTAGCCGTAACACCATTTAGCTTTACTGTTGAGCTATTTTGGGCCTGTTTCTGGCACCTTGGCAAAAGCATCCCGTCCAAAGCAGGCGTCCTGCTCTGTGTGCCCCTTCTCAATGACCTCGCCTCCTCCAGTGGCCACCGTGCGGTACAGGAGGCTCTTATTGACGCTCTCCGGGTCTGTGGCCGTCAGTTCTGAGATGTGGTTCACAACTTCTTGTCCCACAATATTAACGCTCTCACCATCGCTCTCAAATTGCATATTGCCCTGAAAAAGACACCATTCTATATCATTGGATGCTTCAAGTATATTGACCAATTTATGTTTTGCATGTATGTCAAGAAAAGTCATTAATCCGAGCTCTAAAATACCAAAAGCAGAATGGTGGCGAGGATCTGATAAACTGAGGTGATCTCTTCTTTTGAGAAGCCAATAACTTCCAGTGCGCTCAACACGGCTTTGTGGCTTGAGCGATCATTGTTGGAGGTCTGGAAAGCGAAGAGATCAAATAAAAATGCAAAATAAAACAAATGGGCTGCTGGGAATATTTTTCCAAATTATGCAAAAAATTTAAAAAAAGATTCATTTTAAAATTCAGACAGTTTAATTTATATCAGTTATTCAAACTTTTATTCACTCTTAAACTAAAACTCTCAAGATGATATACTCACAACAGTTTCCGCTCCCTCTTTGGTATAAACGTAAACAGCAGGATCATTCTGCAGGTGAAACGACTGCAGCATTTCATCAGAGCCTCCACGCAGCAGCTATGAAAACACAGCAAATATACCAGCTCAGCACCATTGTGACTGTACAGCTGTGCAGGCATCACTGGGCAGGTGACATTTATTTGTGGAGGTTACATTGCACAGCCTGGTTATAGCTGCGGAGTGAATGTGTTCATGTGATAACTGCGATAACTGTTTTACAGCAGAAGTGCAGACTGCAGTTTACCTGATAGAACGAGTGGAAGTTCCTCTCACCTCCTTGCTGGTGCACCACCCTGGACTTGAACAGGAAAACAGATTATGGTAGCAAATAAAAAATGCTACCTAAGGTACTCTTACAGTGTTATACGATTACTCTGTGATGACGAAGCTTTTTCAAAAGTTACTTTCAGTTAGGTGCAGTTTCTGTAACCAATGTTAGGGTCATTCCTCAAAATGTGTTACACATTATTCTGTCGCATAATGAAAAATAATGCATTACTTTACTTATTCCTTAGAGGAGGAAAAAACCTTAAGACTACTCCATCCAACTCTTTCTTTAATTCAGGGTCACATGTGGGGCTATCCCGGGTGTCATCAGGTGAGAGGCAGGCAGACGGCCTGGACAGCTCAATAGCCTATAACAAGGTTAGACTCCCTAATTAAGCAAGAGCACACAGAGAGAACCCCAAAAGAATTTGAAACCTGGAACCTTCTTACTATGATTTAACAACTACCACTCTACATCCTATTAGTTTTCTGCTACTGTATTACACGACCTGTGTGACTGCCATATATCTGCAAACCTCAGACAATTAGCGTTAGCTGGAATATACATCCATACATGTTTTCTAAGGAGCTTGGAAAGAAAAGCAACCAGACTTTCTTTCCAAGCTCAGATCACCATCACCTGGATGACTGAGAACACAAACATCCATATATGTTCATATATGTTCTCAGACTAACTGAATATTAGAGTAAATGTATCCTAAATATATTTGGTCACTTTGAATGCAAAGCTGACAATAAATGCCTATCTGTGTCTGTTTGTTAGAATTTCTTCTCTTTTGTTCACTGACATTAAATGAAATATTTATCTGACAAACTCAACTTCTAACCTTAAAATTTAAAATTTAAAAATACCATTATACCTTTACTACATACTACATACAATTCCCCAAAGGTCAGAGCTCATTGGTTTAAGTTTTTGAGACAAAAAAAAGAAAGCTTTGGACGCTGAATCAAGTGGGTCAGTCCAAAAGGGAAACGTGAAAACAACACTAATCACTCAGAAAAATTAAACTTGGTGGTTGTTACATTTACACAATTCTAACTTGTAATTTTAAACAAAATAATTTCATGTTTATATGGTGAACGTAATTAAATCGTGTAGGATCTGCGTGAAATTCAACAACTTAATTTGTTCCAGTTGAGATGACATGATGCAGTCTAGTTGGAGTGGAGTGGTTAGCTGACTGGACTCATGAAGTGCACAGGTTCACATGAGACTTCAAACCACAGGAAAACCAAACTCACACTACGTAGATGCTATTGCTACTTACTGTGGTTTAACCTGTCAAGTACATAAATGTCAAGAAAATTCTGTATCAAGCCTTATAATCATAGCTTTCCTACTTATTTAAGTCTGGATTGACAGCCCGGCACAGTGGTTAGCACTGCAGCCTGGGCTCAAATCCAAATCCACAGTTTGGCTGAGTTTGCAGTGGGTTCTCTCTGAGTACTCTGGTTTCCTCCCACAGTTAAAAGTCATTAGTTAATTAGTTAGTTGGTAATGCTAAATTACCCATAAATGAGAATATACGTGCAAATGTTTGTATGTCTCTATATGTTAGCCTTGTGACACACTGGCCCCACACCTGTCCAGGGTTTACTCCGCCTCTCACCCTGTCACATCTGGGATAGGCCTCAGTGTGAACATAGCATCACATGTTATGCTAGTCAGCTGTCATTTTTAGATATCAAAGACTAATATTTCCCTGGATGTTTCTGAAACACTGGTGAAAAGATTTACCTCCAAGAAGGACTTTCATGGCTTTTCCGAACACCATTTGAGCTTTTACTGGAAGGCTACACATGTACAGTCCACATACAGTAAAAATATAAGCAGTTGCTTATGTATCGTCCTAATAAACTATTATGCTTTAGTAAATGAGTTAAACAGCAAAAGTAGTGTGGAAGAAAAGAATTTTCACAGTGCTGATGGTTTTCTTTTGTCTCTGTTGTGGTGTCAAAAATTCATTTTTCCAGGAAAAACTGTTTTTGCTTTTTGTTTTTTAGACAGCAACAACCCCAGTGCACCATGCAAATAAGACCAGACCACCTAGTTTTGGAGGAAAAAGTCCAAATCTCCACCTTCTGTATTTCTAGCTGTTTCAGTTTTTCATCTCTGGATTTTTTTTTGCTGCTTCGAGACAGCGTGGTTATTTCTGCCCTCTGAGAATAAATCATGGCACCATCATTTAAACTGGATCTGAGTGTCAGACGGTTTTTTAACAGAGCGGATAAATACAGCAGCATCAAGTACCCCCAGGTGAGCAATTCATTAACGCGCAGCAGCAGGAGGATAGAGGCTTCACAGACACATCTATTCATGGATGTTCCCTCACACCTCTTTGTTATCACCTCATGAAACATTCATGTTCAGCAGGAAAGATGTAATTTAAAAGCTAAATGAGAAGAACTTTTTGGTACTTTTCAGCAGCGGCTCGCTGTGAAGGCCCTCTCTCTGCAGTTTAAACCCTTTCATCATCTCACCTTCTCCAGCAGGTAGTTGTTGATGTGTCCTCCGGTGGGATCGCCGTTGAAGTTGAAGTTGATGTCCATGTACTTGCCGAAGCGGCTGGAGTTGTCGTTGCGATTTGTCTTGGCGTTCCCAAAGGCCTCCAGCACACAGTTGGACTTTAGCAGCACGTTCTTCACACTGATTGATCACGTTGTGGTAACCAATGATGGATTTACAGAATCAGCCATGAGGGAGGTAAAGCGCAGTCAGAGGAATAGAAGAATGACAAGTTATTTATGGCAACATCACATTAAAATAAAACTTATGAACCTAATGATCATGTGAGGGCTCACCTCTCGACCTCTGCCCTCTGGCTTGGGTTTGTGATTGCTGCAATGTACTGCATGATGTATTTACTGGCTTCTGTTTTTCCGGCCCCACTTTCACCTACAACACAAAAAATGTTTCACAACCTTTTTGAGCATGGAAGTGAATATAATATCAGAATATTTACATGATGTGAAAAAATGGCATCTCACTGACAAAAGGATGTATTTAAGCAGCATGCCATCTAATGAATGAGGATACAGACATTTGGTCAACGCAGTAATAATCACTATCTAGCAGATCATATTGTTTGACAACCTTCATAGTCCTATATCTATTCCTGTCTGCATAAAATAAGTCTCACATCCTCCCTGCCTACAGAGTGAAAGAAATAAGTAGTAAAATACAGTATACTTTATTTATGGTAAATGGCCTGTATTTATATAGCGCTTTACTAGTCCCTAAGGACCCGAAAGCGCTTTACATATCCAGTCATCCACCCATTCACACACACATTCGCACACTGGTGATGGCAAGCTACATTGTAACCACAGCCACCCTGGGGCGCACTGACAGAGGCGAGGCTGCCGGACACTGGCGCCACCGGGCCCTCTGACTACCACCAGTAGGCAACGGGTGAAGTGTCTTGCCCAAGGACACAACGACCGAGACTGTCCGAGCCGGGGCTCGAACCGGCAACCTTCCGATTACAAGGCGAACTCCTAACTCTTGAGCCACGATTTATGGGAAAAGGTTGAAAAAATGCCCCTCTTAAAACAGCCAACAAAATACATATATACAAAAAAAGCTTGCATACACAGAACAGGCATGTATCTGAATACACATATATTTACACAATGATAAAACAGTTTGATCAATGAGGTGAAAACGACTCAAAAAGCACTCAGAAATAAACTTAAAAAATCAAACGTAAGCCAAACACCTAAGTTATGGTGTGACTCATCACCTGATGACATCTTGGTTTTGACCAAAAAAGAAGCATAAATTAAATTCCCAAAAATACCTAGCTGAGTATTAAAACTGCAGAAAGTGGAAACCCAACACCAAACACAGGGCTGATTTGTGTATGTGAAAATACCACAGCGTAATTTTTTTTTACCTTCATATAAGTAAAACCACGCTGTCCCATGCTGTCACCTGTTTAACCCTAAATTGATTTTACAGTCACTGGTTTTGACTGTATCTCAATTCTGTATCCCTATAGTAAAAACCTGTATAGGTTTTAACTATACTAATACTACCATCCTGATCTGATCTGTGATTAACAGTGATAAAAGTCTCCCATTATAGGACTTGTTTTTCTAAAGCCTGAAAACAGTGTATGAATTAACTCCAGGAACACTGTGATTACAATTCAGTCAAAGGTCACTGCTGATTTTTAGTAGAGGGACGCAAAAAAATGTATTTTTAAATCCAGATTTAGGCAAGCTGCCTGTTCAGGTAATGATAGAAAACCAGTTTACTAATTAATACTGCTACTGGTATAGCCACCTTATTTGGTATAGTTACAAGTACAGCATCGGTGCTTCCTTACTGTTAATTATTTTCCTAATTAATTAAATAACTTTTGTCTCTAGCATTAACCTCAATGTCCCAACATAACAGTTAACTTTGGGATTAGCATCATGCTAGCTAACTAAGGACCTTGGAAAAAAATAAAGAAAGCGACTGGACTTCTTTAAGTGGGTTGAAAGGCCTTCACAACACTTAAAGAAGTCCAGTCGCTTTCTTTGGTAGTGTAGATCCTGAGACTACCATGACCTGAATGACCGAGAACCTATACAAGCTAGTTAGCTTTGCGTTTTAAATGTTAGCATGGTGCTTTAACCTAAATGTTCACCATATTATCATGTTAACTGTTGAATTAACAATGATATTAAGTGCTAAGTGCAATGTTTTCATATTAGGTTGAAGATTTACTTTTACAATAGAAAAATCCTAAACAGTTATAGCAACCTGATAACTTACACTCACTAGCCACTTTGTTAGCCGCATTTGTTCAACTATTCATTAACGTATCTAATCAGTTAATCACATTCCAATACTTCACTCTTCATGTCTACTATAGACATGAAAGTGAGTTCACTGTACTCTAATTTGCTCCACAGTCACTTGATCACCTTTGAGATGTGGTGCAATGGGTGAATGACATCATGTGCAGCAGACAGATCTGCAGCAACTGTGTGATGATGTCATGTGAACATGGACCAAAGTTTTAGAAGAATACTGCCAGCACCTTGATGAATCCATGTCATGAAAAATTAAGTCTGTTCTGAAGGCAAAACGGGGTTCACCCTGGTGCTAGCAAGGTGCACCTAAATCAATTTTACATTTTTAATTCCATATTTTTGTCAAGGCACAAACGAAGAAAAGCAGAGTCATACTTAAGAGGGTTCATATTTTGACTAAAGTTTAGTTTTCTCTATAATTTCCCTTTAAGTAGCTTTGAAGTTGTTAAAATGATCTAATTCCTCATCGGATTGTTCCAAATATTTAATAAACATAAAATCAGAGAAACCAAAGAAGGTTTCATCATTGAACAGAAATCCCACCAGTCAGACATTACAAGCTTATTATGAGGTTATTGAAAGTAAACAGCAGTGAGGTTAGTCTGACCTGATATGACAATGCAGGTGTCTTTGGCCCGTCTCTTCATGGCTTTATAGGCAGCATCAGACACTGCATACAGGTGAGGAGGGTTTTCATACAGCTCGCGGCCTCGGTATGCTTCAATGTTATCTTTGCCGTAAATGTCCATCTGCCTGTATGGGTTAACGGAGACGACCACTTCTCCGATGTAGGTGTAGATTCGGCCCTTCTCAAACCTGACAAGACAAAAGGCAATCACATACACCTGCTGTTATTAAAGATTTGTGATATAGATTTTCCAAATGCAGTACCTGCAGACCTGCTGTGCACATTTGAGATTAAAAGAAGTCACAAAACATAGCATTCAGCCATAGAGTCAAGATCAACCACAGATCAGCTGATCTTAGTGCTAGCTCATATCTACTTATACCCTTCTACACAGCAAGTTAGCAAATCAAATGCATGTATTAAGCTCCTTTGTGCATGAATAAGCCACTGTGCAACCCGCCTCTACCCCAGCCCCCTTTCTTCAATACTTTTTCTGACTCAGCCAGTGTCATATATTTTCTATCTGTATCTGCTTCTCCAGTTACTGTAGATTTAACTACCAATTTCCTTTTGACTGTAGTGGTCCAGTCTGGACTGTATGTCAGATAGAATTATGTCGTTTATTCACTCTTTTGTTAACAGGTATGCAGGTGCAAGTTAGCTGCATTTGCCATTAATTTTTTCACAATGCACATGAAAATGAAGATCACGCACCACTATGTCACAGCTGACAGGAAGTGACACAAGTGTCTGCATGCTGAAAGCAGGAAATGAAACTTGCGGCTCGAAGGGCGTCACCAAGCCTTGGGTAATCTGACTGGGTTTGTTGAGCTGGGAGGGGTTAAGACTACATGCCACAGAGGATAAACAGGTTGCTAGAATGAATAAGACCTAACAGTCGTGTTGCATGTGTAGCTTTGTAGATGGTAGGTGTTGTGTTTGCTCAACATGTGGCAGAAATGCTGTGTCTCAACTCAGAGGTTGGAATCTGTCTTAAAGAATGATTCCTGTTTATTTCATGGTGTTTTCCATTTAATGTGCTTGTGCTGGCTCTTTGCATCAGGCTAAGTTTCAGGCTCCACCAGGATATGAAAGTAAGTTCAGACCACTTGCATAATTGTCTAAAACTTTAACCTAAAGACCATCAACATAATAAAACTTGCGCACGTGCTTTTATTATAACCGTTGTGTAATTTGTTAGTTTATTGTTCACCCATAGAGCCAGTTTAGAATCACCAATAAACAACTATTTTTTGGTATGTGAGAAGTAGCTTAAGTACCTGGGCAGAACTCACAACAACACAGGAAGAATGCACAAACTCTTCAGAGAAAAGCCAGCCAGCAGATAGGAAACAAGGAATCTTTTTGCAATGAGGCCATAGTGTTAACCACTCCCTGATCAGTGGTGTGAATGGGAGTGTGAAACATTATCTGTCTCTCTGCATCGGTCCTGCGATTGACTGTTAACATAACATTACACCTGCCTCTGGCACTGTGACAACAGAGATGCGCTCCAGGCCCTGAACGGGTTCAGCGATTAAAAATAGATGGATGAGTAGTTTATTGCATCTATTTCATTTTATCTGCTCCAATCTGCGATCGTGCTCCTGATTTTAGTCATGCTACTAACTGTCAGACACCAAAACTGCTTCTTCTTTTGGCTGTTACCACTTGGGGTCACCGTAGTAGGAACAGTTCTTTCATCCCCTTCTGTCAAACCCTCTGCATGTCCTCCTGCACTACACAAAAAAACCACTGTATTTTTATGTTTGTGGACTATCTGTGCATGGTTTATGTATTTAAGGTCAGTTTGAAAGCGTCTATAGTTAAGTTTTCCCAACCTGAGTATTCAGGCAATAATTAGCTATACCAGAGAAACAAGAGGGAGATGTGGCTCTATCAGAGAATCCTGAATTTGAAATCTATTGGATAATTTTATAACGGCAAAGATGTTGATAGAATAATAATGCTCAAGAAGAAAAACTTTATCTTGTGCATAGTTTTGAAGCAGTTTTCATTCAGATTTGATGATTATGCAGTTTTTACATGCTAGTTGTCATCACAGTCATTGGAAATTAGAATAGTGTTTTTAAACAACTGACAAAAGTGGCCAAAAGCATTTCCAAGACAAGTGCTGAAACCTGTTTCTACTACTACAAGCATCTTTTAAATTTCTTAAAATTATTTAAGAAAATAAGATAAAAACGTGATTTCTTCATAATTTGGAGAATTTGTTTGTTACAGCTGCTAAAAATTAGGTTTACCTTTTGAGGTTTAAGTCATCATGGGTGGTAACTCCAACACTAAAACCACCCTAAACCGTTTAAAAAAATAATAATCTGTGTCAGTTAGAATGAGTTTTTATTTGTTTCTTGATAGCTAAGCTTTGGCAGAACAGTGTAATGAGAGCAAAAATTAGATATTCTTGGTTAGGGCCAGGGTTGGGGTTATGTCTAACTCACCAGTGGCTTAGACCTAAGTCAACTCAGAGGGTCAAGCACAGGGTGTTGCACACTTAACCTCTGGGTGACCAGATTGGTCACTTCTAACTGCAAGGTGATGGCTGGATTGCCTGCTGGGAGCAAGTCTCCACACAAGCTCAGACTGACTGAACTGGTTACAAAGTGTTTGTATTCAGGTTATAATCCTACAATATATTATATAGTGGTAAACCTACTTTAAAACAAGGTTGCCCAGCACATATGACATTGTGATCTAAATCCTGTGTCTGTGCATGAAGACAGCAGCTGTAAAAGACAGCAAAATATTTGCAGTGTTTGACTATTTGTTGCAGTTGTTGTATTATCACAAACGGATTGCATGTAATTGGGAACTTGACCCCATTAAACTGCAAGCGGATAGCAGACTGTATCGAAATGTATGCAACTGAATGTTGTAAATTTTGTTTGGGTTTTTTTTTGTGAATTGCCTACAACAAACAAGAGTTAGAAATTAGCAGTAGCTGTAAAAGCTATGTGTAGCACATCTGTGTTGGAACAGACGGATTGAAACTATGTTAAAATTGATCGTCCCTTTCAAACAACTGGCAGCGAGTGGTCACAAACCGGTCCTCATTTCCAAAGAACCATTTAAAAAGCAACGAGGCTGCAAGTTCACTGCACACCATTGCACTATTTTTGGTTGTGCCACAGTCCCCAGCCATGATGTTCCTTAGTATGGCTGTAGCATAGGTTAAACTACTTTACATATTAGTAAATGAGGGTTAGTCCTTAATTATTTTTAAAATTTGAATGCAGTCAAATACATCAATCTATGTACTAATGAGCAGTTCAAATTAATTGAGTAAACTACATTAATATTACATTTTATTTAGAGGTGTCAGTAATCGTGTAGTTTCTGTAAGTATTTATAAAGTGTCTCCCAAATGCAGCCAAGAAATGCAAACTTTCTTTCCCCCGAGAGAGTGCAACCATTGCAGACCTCAGTGTCTAAAATTCATGCCCCGTTCAAGTTATTCATGTCAGCTCATACAGTAAAAGTGTTCTGACTGACTGGATGGTACTTAGTAGCATTCCCAAATTGCAGATCACTGAAAAATCAAAAGAAAAAAAAAAAGAAGAAGAATCTGATAAGGTGTTTGGGCACCAGATATAACCATTAAAGGTTTTTCCTTTAATTTGTCACCTGTCTATGAGTTTGGTAGCTGTTCTTTGGCCCCAGACAAGTCTAATCAAGCTTCTGGTGACACTCTAGGCCAGAGTGATGTGAAAAATGTTCATCTAGAGCCATCAGCTGTGCACACGTCAGCTGATATAGTGTGATTATTCTCTCTAAGTCTCATTTAACAGTGTCTGACATTCTGGTGTTTTGGCTCCCTCTGCTCATCCTTCAGGATGACGACGGCCTGGATAAAAAGTGCTGTGTGACTTCTCACAATTTGAAATGAGGACACGGTGCCCCTCTAAGAGGTCTCTGAGGAAGCGAGAAAAGTCTGGACCGAAAGCATTTACACGCTAAAGGTCATAAAAACAAAACCAGAAAAAAGTTATATCAGGATATTAAACTGTTTAGGTTTGGTCTGTTGCCATGTGTGTAATTTGTTTCCCCTGACAGTGAACGAGGTGTGGTGGTGAACAGATCAACCACAAGCATTTACACTGAAGCTGAGCGGGAACGTGGAGGTAGAAGTGAGTCATGGTCTTTTTTTCCCCTTTTATGTTTTATTGTAACATCCTCTCTTAGCCACAAGCTTATAAATTCAACACGCCAAACTGTTAGTATCAGTATTGTTGTATGAAATTTATACCGTTTGTTTTTTTTTAACTTGCACATGTTAAATCCTGTCAGTATTCACCTTAATGTATCTTTTATTTTTTTTATCCCTTCATAGCTGGCTAAACAAAGTAAAACCCAGCTGTTTTCCTTCACATACCATCCGGTACACGTGAAGTATAACCCTCTGCATCTCTACCATCCAGCTGCTTCCACCCTCCTCCTCCCCTCCCTTCCTCCTCTCTAACTGTATCTCAGGCCTTACCTCAGCTTCAGATTTTCCATAAACTGCTCCATCGTGACCTCGTCCAGGAGCACAAAGTCTGACTTCCCAAACTCCAGGCCTTCCAGCTCCGCCATCCCTGTTTGAACTCGCTAGACACAAAAAAAATAAAAGACAGACCAAACCCGGGGGAACAGAAAGCACCTCAAGGAAGAAGAAAGAGAAGTATGCTCGACTTCTGGGACCCGGTAGTGTGTAGAGAGTGCGCTGTAGGCGTGGCGTGATCTTTGGTTGGGTCTTGAGGCTGTGTTCAGTCAAGTCACTGCTGTGGTAACATGCTACAGCACGTCATGCTGTCAGTCACTCGCCTGTGCCCTCACACGGACCTATATAAATAGGAGGAGGCTATCTTTAAAAGCTCAAACCGCTTCTGCATCCTCCTCCGGCTCTGTCTTCCTGCCACAAGTCGTCCAAATTTCTTAGCTGTCACTAAACAGTGCTTAACGCGCTTGCCTTTCAGCCTTGTCTTTTTGTGTGTCTGTGTGTGTATGTGTGTAGATGTGCGCTTTTTTTTACTTATATCTTTACTTTCCAGGAACAGAAACTCACATTTGAGAAGCTGCCAGACAAGAGCAGTTAACCTTACTAATTTGGGGGTAGAGAAATGGTCTTAATCTCGTGGCATTTCCTTTCTTAGTTCCGCATCAGCAATGCATCATGTTCCTCAGAGATTTCTCTCAAACCAGTTTCCAGTTTGTAGATGGTGAAGATAAGGTTTTCCAGCAGCATGTTAGTATGTACGTATGGGTGATTTAGTTCAGAGCTACAGGAATGTTGACAAAGACAGATTTCCAAACCCATTTTGACTAAACATTGCCTCATTTTTGGCTTTTAGTCAAAGATCATGAAGTAAGAGCTAAATTTAGATAAAAGGTTGACAATCAAAAAAAGAATTATCGAGACTTATCCACTATCAACATACGGTAAGCAGCTATTAACTTCAAGATCACTCAAGATCTCAAATCTAGGAAACGTTCCCACCTCACACCCTCAGAATCATCAATTTTTTTCTACAATAACTTAAGCCACGCAAAATTTCATCTTCATACTGTGAAAATTTCAGGCTCTTGTAGTGCGTACACTGGGGTGGGGTTGGCACTCTTTGCATTGCCTGATCCGTTTCATTCTCTCAACTGCAAAAGGTGTTAAATCTCTGTGAAAAACTGCAACCTAATTAATTTTACAGCCTTTTCAAGAGTCAGAACCTCAAGCTAAAATAACTTTGACACTCACTCAACTTTAAGCATTAGTGTCATGGGGCTTATTACTGCACCAGTTTCAAATCTAATAACAAAAACAAGCATTAGTATTCTGGATCTTTTATTTAAGATACTTTAAGCTGCTTCTTTGGCACCATGGAGCAACTGCACTGGGTGTTTTATCCGTTATCTGACAATCTGACAAGAAAACATCAAAAAATGTAGCAAAAACACACAAATTAAACTGAACAAACAAGGGACATAAATCAAAGTTAATTTTGTTTCTTAAAGTAGATTTCTCAGTTGAATGGTTAATCTGGCTGAGAAGCCTAGAAAGGCAGATCTTTCCCAGCATATAAGCGTTTCCCTGTTTTATTGTCTGTTTGTCTCTAAATGGGGCTGTAATTCACAAAAAGAGCATCAGTTCTTCTTAAATAGGACTTGAAAGTAGAGATTGAGGACAGTAACTAATCAGGAAAGTGTTTATTGGGGTCTGAAATCAAGTGAGCAGTTAGGTCAATTTTCCACAGAAATCAATACAGTGGAGTTCCCTTTTGAAACTAAAACATTGCCCCCTGCTGGTGATCAGAAATAATGCAGGTATTTCAGACGCTTCCACATTAGCTTCGCTTTATAAACGTGGCAGTCTCATTTATATATATATGTATATTCAACCTTTTCTCAGTGGTTAATGATGAATTTGGCTTTCAGTTGACTTTGATTAATTATATCTTCAGCCTTTATTAGGAGCATGTTCAGATAAAAATGGTGATGTGTAGAAAATGACGAAAAAACATCACTTCCTCTAAATGTGTCTAAGTATAGAGTAAGACCAAAGACTTGATGAACAGATGTCTAAAAATGTATTTATTCTCAAACCTTGAAGCCCATTTAGCCCATTTGGATGAACTTATACATTCAGATGATTATATCTGGATTCCTCTCAGCACCGAGTCAGTGAGTCTAAACTCAATCTGCATTTCCAACATGCTCCTGCAGTTCTCACTTATCTTTCCAAGCACAGACAAGTGACTGCATGACTCAGTTGGACTGTTTTTGCCATGATGAGCCAAATCCATGCCTGTACTGTCTCTTTGATAAATGGAGTCTGTGATAAGGATAAGAAGCTGCTCTTTATGAAAAACCATAAACGTTTTGCTCTAATATAGTGTGGAAGTGCTTTTTAAACCTGCATTTTTTTTCCAGTGACCAACAAGCGGCGACTCCTCTGGGCGAAGAAGCCTGGTTTTATATTGTCCTTTAAATGTGCTTAAGGACAATCATGGAAAGGATGTCTCATTTTGTTAAATGCCTGTTACTTCAATTTCCTGTCCTCCCTTGCCTCCTCCGCTTGTATCTCTTGTGGAAGAGATTAAAATGTGAGGAGAGGAAGTAAGAACGTGCACACTAGGAAATGGACATATTTTGGCAATCCCCACTTACCCAACCAATTATCCAAGAAGAATTATACACATGATCTGGGTTAACTAAACTTTCCTGTCTATTTACAAGAAAAGGGAACTTTTGAACCCTGATCAGTGTGTTAACAACTACTTGTACTTCTAAATGATAGAAACCATATTTGGGAAAAATGTTTTTAGGGTGCGAGCTTTATGCCATATCCTGAAGTCAGACCACAGTCAGTCACACCATGAATCAAGTTGGTAAATCCACACACTCACTGGCTAATGACTTGTGATTGGTCACCATGCCCTGGATAATTGTTCTTTTTTACTCTAATACTCTGGCTATGACACAAAATCTCTAACCTGTGTCTTTGTTTCTGTCTATAAAGTACTTTTACTTTCTATAAAGTGCTCAAGTAGAGTAGAAAAGCACTAAGAGTCAGTCAATTCACCAAACTGGATTTAAAAAACTCCTCCTATGCCTTCAGCACTTTAACAAACTCAGTGCGCAGGTACATCTTAGCCTCTTAAGGTTCTTATCTATTTCAGATATAATGATGACATCATGCTATGAACACTTAGCAACAACCTAAAAAGTCTTAATGCACCGGAAACAAATTAATACATTATATCATTTTTATTTGATGACAGTAACATCTAATTTATATCCACAAGTGCTGAATTATGCATTGTATATTATGACACCATTACACTTCCTGGCAACCACCTAGCAACAGGCTAAAAAATACCTGTTTTTTTTTTTTTTTTTTCATTTCTTGTCAGTAGCTCAGCAATAACTATGTAATTTATATCCACAAAATTTTAATCATAACTGTATAGCAACCACCTAGCAAAACACTAGCACTGACTATTTTTAGCATTTAAACAACATCTACAGCCCCTGTGACTTTGTATGTAAGCTTTCCAGCATCACAAACAGGCCAAAAACACTGTAGCTCTTTAAGCACTAGTGACCATAATTCACTTAATTTCCCTAATTAATTCAGCAGAAAATTCATCCAAAAAGTGTACTGTGGTCACAGATTAAGGAAGTTGAGGGTTGTTTTCCCATAGACTATGCAACTGGAAATCTTTTTGCATCTAGAAGTGTCGCCCCCTGGTGGTCAATAAAAAGAATGCATTTTTCACGTTCTCCTATACTTTTCAGACACTGAAGCTGTTGTCTGTGGTTTTCAGATTTAATGCTAAGAATCAACTTGCTTAACCTTTAAGTCAGCATGAATGGGGGAGTCTTTATGATAAAAAATGCCCACAAAAGTCATTTGATGAAGTCTATGAAACAGCTGAAAGCTTCAGTAAAGCACTAACTCGAGGTTGAGATGGGATTGGTGTAATGTGGCTACTCTAATCCTTGAAGTAAAAGTGGTTATCTTTAAGTTTTCTGTCTTGATGAATAAAAAATATGTCAGTATTTGATTTCATGTTCAGTGTGTGACTGAACCTAGCAACAGACCGATAACAAAACAGGGAAACCACAACATGAGGCTGCGTGGAGACATTTCTCACCATACTAATGTGTTTTCATTATTACGTAAAAAAAACAGCCTTTGAATCATAATCATAGTCATCAGTGTGTGGTCTTTATGATTTACACTTGATACATACACTTACTGGAAAATAGACGTGTAAAGGGACTTTTTGACCGAAAAACAAAACGCCTACCTACTGCAGGGCGTTCATCTACCTCTTGACATCCTCTAGTCTCCTTTAAGTGTCCAATCCTAAATTTATTACCACAAAATGGCAGCAAAATCCACTCAAACACTCAGCTGGTCTTTCAGTTATTACAGTGAGCCTGTTAGATCCTCATCAATACTTCCTCTCTCAGGTCAGATCAACGTCAGAGACTTTTTCACTTCCTGCTCTGGCTTCCCCTCATCTTTTTCTGACTCCATTGGTGTTACAGGGAAAATGTGATAGCACAGAGCACACAGTCACTAAAAGATCCAGAAGAAAAACACAGATGCATCACATTTCATAAACATCGCGTAACCTTAAAATGTGCACAGTGCTTGTTTTTTATTCACTGGTTTATACATTCACATACTTTGCATTTCAGTGAGCCATTATGATCCAGAGCAAATACTGATGTGTGAAAATATTAAACAATGGTGGTGCGACCATCAAAAATAACGATTAAGAGATGTCAGTCAACTGAGTTGACAATAAAAACGTTTCATTAACTATTAAATACAGAGTCATGGTATTTTCAGTTAGTCTCATTGTCCTCCCTGTCCTTATCATCCCCCTCTGTCACACCGACCCTCTGCATGTCCTCCGTCACGACATCCTGGTCTTCCTCTTTTACCCCTTCATATTAAGCATGTCCAGTATATCCATTATCCCTCCTCTGCACATGTCAGTGTGTAATCCTTTTTATGTAAAGCTTATTTTTAGTGTTTAAAATGTTTAAAAAATCTACTTTTGAAGAGTGTTGTGTCAGAATCAAAATCAGAAAATTGCACCACAAAACAGAAATAAATCAATGTTTACACTTAAAGTATTAAAAAAAGTTAAAGGTAAACAACGGAGATAAACTGGTACATCTACACAGCTGATATTATAAAGATAGGCGTACTGGTAGTGGTGTATCTGCCAGCATTGATAGGTTTAAGGCACAAACCTTCATTATTCAAGCAGTCTGGACTTTATCCAAATGAACCTCTGGAAAATCTCCCAAAGTCTGAACAGCATAAATGACCGCCTTCATTCAAGGGTCACCAGAGGATAACTAGATCTGACCCGGCCATCGGCCTGACCTTCGACTGACAGATTACACCATCATCTAACAAGTCTGAGTGTAAAAAAAGCAGCAATAAAACAGTTCAATCATCAACAGAAAATGAACAGAAACAGTCCTTTGGTTTAAGCTCCTTAAACATGAAAACAGCTTTTGTTTTCTTGTTTGAACAGAACATTGATTCACATTTCTTTGCATTTTGAAAGTTTGCTCACAACACTACACAAACTATTTATTCATTTAGTTAATTTTAAGTAACAGTGAGGTTTGAAACTCCTCAGATAATAACAAAAAAGTTAGGATGGAGCTGTTTCGTTAAAATGACTAATCACTGGGTGGCTCCATCCACTACATATTGACCAGCAGTCTCAGAAAAGGGGAAGAAGGAAGGGCTCACCTCTACCTCCTCTGTTGTTGTATGTAATTATTAAACAGGAAACTGATGTGTGTTTTTTTAGTGGTGGGGAGGTCCACAGTCTCGTGCTTTATGCAGACATTTTATTACTTCTGGTTTCAGATGCTTTTAGACGTTTGAATGATGAGCTCTGTTTCAGTATTGTTAGTTTAACAGAGCCAAGTCAGACACACTGGTGGCATCTGCAAAAATAAAATAAAACCTTCTGTCTCTTTTCAGAATATGTAGATTAATTTTAAATCTTTTGTTTTTTTTAAATGTCAAATTATTCTTTGCAGAAACAGCACCAGGCTAGGACATATTCTACCCACAAAACACGTGTTTTGTCTGGATTAAATAAACAACAAACAGGTTTATTGTCATTCTCCAGTCGTTATGCTAGGCTAAGCTAACCACTGATCCAGGTTGCATTTCCTTAAAAGGCAAACGCATATTCCTTTCAAGCTTGAGCCCTGGTTTCAGGATTAGTGGTGTAACACCACACAGGTACTCAGTAAGAAAAAAAAAATGCATTTAGACCCTTTTAAATACTCACACACAAGAAGAGCAGCGGTGCTCTGTTTTGTGTCAAGAGAGATTCTCTCTCACTTCTTTTTAAAATTTCTATTTATCTTTTTTAATTTGTTCTTTATCTCATTCAATGTTAAAAGGTTATTTAACCTGGATGACTTCTGAGGTGGAGGTTTACTTTCTCTCTCTTTCGGGTTACCATTGACCCTCTTTGCATCTTTATTTTCACGGGACAGAGACCACACTCTTGGCCGACTGTGGAAAGCATCAACTTCCCGCCCAGTTGTGGCATCTTTCTGTTCATCATCCTGGTGCTTCGATGGGGAGTAACCTGTGGCTCCACCGGGCGATGTATCAGGGTTGGCAGCTGTTTCTGTGCTCTTGCGATTAGTCGGTGGAGCGGAGCTGCTCCTTCCTCTGGAGCCTTTAGCTGAGGCTCTCCCCGTGCGTCCGTGCTGGTCACGCCCATCCAGCAACCTCTGCTTTAACAAGAAGCTCTCGCGAGATGAGCCAATAAGATGAAGCCTGTCGCCCATCTCGCACACCAGCACCGAACCGTCGACGTTTCCTTTTTTCTTAATTTTCGTTAAAAGCATTTTGCCATCATCAGACATGTCCTGCAGAGGAACTTCCTGTGTGCGTAGTGTATTGCTAAGAGAAACCATAAGGCTCTGCACTTTACTCAGTGCTATCTTTGAGTTCCCCCCCGTTAAAGTGATGTTGACCATATCACCACAATCCTGTGCTTTCATTTTCACATCATGGCTGATCAGGATGCTGTCCATTTCTTTTTTCCTGAACCGGTCAGCATACTTGAACACATCTGCATCAATGACAAAAGTCTTCTCTCCGTGCCTGAGGGAACCACGCTGGTCTGGGGACGAGCCTGCAGCGTACCCATGAGAGGCTGGATGGCTACGAGAAGGGCCTGGCGCTGATGATGAGGAGGAGGTGGGGGAAGATAGAGCAGCGTGTGGGGGCTTGTCTCTGTGACTGTAGTTTTTGGGAATGGCTCCAGAAGATGCAACTGGGGTTGGTGAGGATGAAGAGGATGGCGACATCTTGGTTTGTGATAAGGGAAGCTGTTCTAATTTAGCCTTTACCTCTTTGAGCTTAGAAAAATGACCCTTTACACGCACCTGACCTTCTCCTAGATCATGCATCTCAAAGCCATGCAACCTGAGGATATTCTTCACTTCTCTCTCATCTTGAAACTCTTTCAAATGTAGTGTTGCCTCCACTGGGAAATCCATCTGAGGACAAGGGAGAGGGAGAGAAGGACCAACAGCATGAATACATAAAGGATAAATCTGACCTAATAGAACATAAATAACAGTAAATGTTCAAGTTACCTCAGACATTTTCACGGTTAAATGACACTGTTGATCATCGATCTGCAGCACATCAGTCTGCTAAACTCAGCAGGAACTGTTAAAAAAAAGATGTTAAAATTATTTTATAGCCTCAACTTGGGCGTTAAAGTGTCCTGATTCACTGTAATAACATATAATCAAATCCCTTATTCCTCTCACCTAGTGCTGGTAAATAAACCCACTCTGCAAACTAAATTAAATAAAACTGAAGTAAAAACAACAATATTCACTGCACAGCTTGTTTCAGAGGATGAACTGAGGGTCTGCATGAGGACCCAGGATCAGATAAAGAAAGACTATTTTGACCTGTGAATCATGCAAAGCTACTCTATCATAGTCCAAGACAAAAACGGGAGCGCGGAGGCAATTTTACTGTTGTTGCATTTCATTCTAATGCCTACAGAGGGCGCTAAAGTACCACAGATTAATGCACCCTGAATGGCTGAAATTATTATTATCCACACAGAAACGTCCAACCCACAGCAAACACCTTCACCTCCACCTGACCCCCTGTTTAAGGCCAGCTGAGCTCCAGGTGGACTCACCCTCTGGTCCTGGACTATGATGACGGCCTGTCCGGGCTGGTGAGAGGGGCACACCACACCTACAGCACCTCCCCTCCTCCGTGCTTAGGTCTGAGGAAATGAACCGATGTTTTTCAGCTGTCCTGTCACCTGGTGAAACACCTGGAACCCCCAACCGCCTAACCAGGCCCCCCTGCTTATGCATCTCCAGGAAGGAGCTGGAAACCCCTTGAGACTCACTTGTTTTCTACTTTCTGGTGCCAGAGAGACAAAGCACGGGATCTGTCGCGTTTACTTAGTTTAATCGAAAGTGAAAGTAGCGCTTTGAGGTCAGTCATAGACACAAAACATGTGCAGATTAGCATTACTGACCCGCAAAACTGAATAAAAGATGTGCAGGTATGATGTGCAGCCACTGCAAAGCAAAAACTTCATTTTTTAAACCCCTCTAAACTTTTTTTTTTTACGAACACTGCTCCTGCTGATTCTTGAGATTACTCCATCATAGTTTCAGTAAAGATACCAGAAACAGACAGACACCGAGGATCTGACGACCCACAACTTACTGTTACTTCTCACTTCTCTGTCTTCATGACACCGGCTTTGTTTACTCCACAGCCCCGTGGAAGTCAGGACGAAATCGAAACTCACACGTCACGTCCGTCACACACTTTTTACACAGAAAACCATGCAAAACATATAATTTATTACCACCAATAATTAAATTATAGCTTAAAAATAAACCAGTTTTAAATGGAAATCTCTTGGGATACATTAAAATAGGTTTATTTACACTTTAAAAAGGTGTTGGTTCATTTCCGCCTCGTTCACAGACTAAAAATGTCTCACTGCTGTGTAAAGGCCGTTAAAAGCCATTAAACTTGTCATATCAATTTATTAGTGTTAGATAAACAGAGAAACCCAATTAGATCACGGTCACGCTTTAAAGTCAAACAGGTCTTTAACCTTTAGTGCCTACATGTAGTGCAATGGCGCCCTCACGTGGATGTAATGCAGAATTAAACATTTAGGCAGAATTAGTTGTTTTGGGACAAACCTCCACAGCTGCTAATCCCACTACACAAAGCATCTACACAAAACATTTTGCAGAGGGCATCAGCAGCCATGACAGTTTGTCTTCAAATAACAACTGTAATCCCCACGTTTTAACTTTTTATCTTGAAATAGTACTTTTTTCAATATTTTTTTTCTTAATGTGTCCCTAATACTCCATCATACCCCTCAGCATCCTACTAGATACACCTCTGGTATTAGTTTCAAAATCCTGTCACCTTGTTAACACAGTCACGACTTTATCAGAAAACTGAGATTTGAAGTCTACAAGATTTTCAATAGATGTACCTACGGTATCAAATCAACTCCAATCGTTCTCCAGTTATCGCATTCACAAACTGTCCCTTCACCCAGGCCAGCACGGTGTTGACAATACCCCACAAGCCATTTATGGCTGGAGGGTATCAAAAAGAGGCTGAATATGAAACTGCCAGGCAGGCGAGGAAAGGGAAGACCACAGAGAAGATTTAATAGATGTATTGAAGGAGGACATGTTGGTGTGACAGAGGAAAGATCTGGCCTGCCTGGCCTGCATTTGTATAGCGCTTTTCTAGTCCCTAAGGACCCCAAAGCGCTTCACACTACATTCAGTGATTCACCCATTCACACACTGATGATGGCAGCTAGATTGTAGCCACAGCTGCCCTGGGGCGCACTGACAGAGGTGAGGCTGCCGGACACTGGCGCCACCGGGCCCTCTGGCCACCACCAGTATGATAGATCTGCTGTGGCCACCTCTAAAGGGAGCAGCCAGAAGAAGACAAGCTGGTTACCCATCACAGATTCAATCAGTAGACAGATAAATGTGCATTTAACAAATTCTGCAGAGAAGAGAGACCTCTGTTTAATAATCCGTATTTCACTGTTTTACATCTTAGTGCCGTTTTGGTTACTGTATTGTTCTGTCTCTGTAATATTTTGTGTTTAAATCCTTTTTTTTTTTGCTGGTTTTTAGTCTGTTTGGGTTTTCTGTCCAAAGCAGGAGCGGGGAACTCCAGGTCTCAAGGTGTCCTACAGGTTTCAAATGTGTCCTTAATTCAACACAGATCATTTAAATAGTTAAGTTACCTCCTCAACCTGTCTTGAAGTGCTCCCGAGGCCTGGTAATGAACTAACCATTTGAATCAGGTGTGTTGACCCAGGGTGAGATCTAAAACCTGCAGGACACAGGACCTTCAGGCCTGGAGTTCTCCACCCAGCTCTAAGGGGATGGGGTTTTGGGCGGGATAACAGGAGCAGAGAAGCTGCAGAGGCGTGTGAGACTGCAACTCTGCTTCCGGGTCCCAACTCTAGATAGTCACGTTTTGGAGGGTTAATAAATTTGGCCAGATTTCTAGAAATGAGAGCAGAGCAAAATCCAAAGTAGGATGGATGCCGTCTCTCCTAACAAGACCAGGTTTCCTCCAGAAAGTTTCCCAATTATCTATAAAGCCCACATCGGTTTTTTGGACACCACTCAGACAGCCAGCAATTTATGGAGAACAAGCAGCTAAACATGTCACTCCAGGTCTAATGTGTCATTACTGACGATGTGAATTACAATTTTACTGAATTTACATTTAGCCTTAGCCAGCAGTTTTAACTTTTTCCCAACGTCACCTGCTCCGGCTCCTCGAAGGAATAAGATAAATAAAACAAAATCCATTTTCATGATTTTATTTTAATGTTTCTCTAGTATTCATTTCAATTGGTTGAACACTTTCATGTGTTTAAACGTAGAACAGATTATAATCGATTTATCTCTGTGCAAATACATTTTTCTAGTTTCTTTAGTGTCACAGATTCTTTCAACATTTAACCACAAAATCTGCAAGTCAACTTAACCAACAAGTGCTTCAAATGACAGTCAACCTGTACATTACTAAAGCAGTGCAATAAAAAATATTTTAATATTTATTTATTTTGCTTGATCAACTGGTTCTCCGGCTCTCTGGATGAAATCTGCAGAGAACAAATTTAAGAAGAAGAAAAAAAAAAAAGACAGTTTAGTAAAATGGTTTTAAAAAATAAAAATAAAAAGATGTCAGATATTCATGGATTCATTTTCTCACCTGTGAGGCCAGACTCTTAAATCTCTGGCGCTTTGAGCAACAACAACCATCTGCACTGGAGAGCTTTTCTCTGGAAGCACTGCCATGCTAGAAAAGACGAGAAGCACAGGTTTCATTTACAGAACTGTTTATGTGCAAACAGAGACATCACCCAACAACCTGACTGAGCCGGACTAAACGTACACACACAAAAGTTCACTAAATAAACATTTGTTTATTTATTTGCACCTGACGTCTAAATGCTGAAACATGGCGCATTTAACAGAAATATCTTACTGATGTTAAACACGTAATTCTTTTTGTAAACACAGGATTTAGTGGTAGGTAATGAGTGAGGCCTCTGTGAGAGGACCTTAAAACAATTCGCACTTCTGGATTTAATGAAAGAGCCTTTGTGTTAGTCCAGAACTGCTGCTGCTTATTACAGTTAAGAGATGTCCAGGTGAACGTACCACTTGGCGTCTATTGAGACATCAACAGCAGACACATGCTGTGGTTTCTCCTGTGCAGAAAATAGAAAAACAGGTTCAGTAAAGAAGCTAAAATACAACGCTCGAGTGTTACAACAAGCCTTCAGCTTCAATTTAAACAGAGTAAAATAATGTTGGAGGTTTACCTACAACCCTGCAGCGAACGGTCAAAGCAGGGCCTCAAACAGCCTCACATTACTCTAGCAGACACAAGAGGAAAGGACAGAGCCACTGCAGGCTGAGCCTCGCTGGAAAGTCTGCACACCACCTACACATTCACGTCATGTGTGACGGAAGATGGCGATGGAGAGATTACCTTATTTGCAACTCGTGGTCCACGCGGTTACAACTGAAGATGGCAGCTGCCCATCTTCATGTGCTACTCTTTATGAGTCATTCCTGAAGAAGCCAGCCGCCTGTGTAAACACAGAGAAAGATAAATGTGAGGTTTACGTGGTTTGAGATCCATTTCAAATATTAGCATCTGTAAACTTCAGCAAGGAATTTTGCCTGAAATGTTACCTAACTTTACTTCTGACAGTATTTTTGAACTTTTTAGAAATACTGAAGGTTTCAGATTCATCAGGACCAAAAGTCTCTTTGCAGAAGGTTTAACACATCTTTTCACACCTTGAAGCTGCTTGTCTTTTACGCCGTCTGTGTGTGAACATTAGTAATGCACAGAAATAAGGAATGCCTGCTTTGTAACTGATAAATCACTTAAAACAAAACAAAACAACCTGTCCACTTTGTCAGAGGTTTACCTACAACCCTGCAGCGAGTGGTCACAGCAGGGCCTCAAACAGCCTCACATTTCTCTAGCAGACACAACAGGAAAGGACAGAGCCACCGCAGGCTGAGCCTCGCTGGAAAGGTCTGCAAACCAACTACAAGAGGGAAGATTATGATGAAGAAATTACCATGGTCACATCTCGTGACCCATATGCCATCGACGGCAGCGGCCAGCCTTCGTGCACTGCCCCTGTGGATTAATGCAGAATCCAGCTACCTGAATAAACACAAATGTACAGAGACAACTATTTGATACACTGAAAACCAAAATGACTAAAATCACTCACTTTAAAATTGTTTTACTTTGTAATGGGTCTGTGAGCGCGAGGAGGGAGAAAAAGGCGAGTGGAAAGGTACGAGTTGTCATCAAGGAAAAACGGGAGCTGGAAGCATGTAAATATAATAATAACCACTGCAGCCAAGAAGAGAGCCTGACGAGCCCAGTTGTAAGTAAGCTATTAAGACTCGACTGTACTCCGTGTTCGTGTTTTCCTCCGAAAACAATAAGTTCCGTTGGGGCAGCCTTTCAACGCCTCTCTCTGTCTCTGGCAAGAAACGTTGGGGCATGCATTCTGTATTCTGCAATGGAATACATTTTAAAAGTAACCTTCCCAACACTACCCATATGCCATCAACGGCAGCGGCCAGCCTTCGTGCACTGCCCCTGTGGATTAATGCAGAATCCAGCTACCTGAATAAACACAAATGTACAGAGACAACTATTTGATACACTGAAAACCAAAATGACTAAAATCACTCACTTTAAAATCTGTTTTACTTTGTCTGAGGTTTACCTATAACCCTGCCATGATGGGTCACAGCAGGGCCTCAAACAGCCTCACATTTCTCTAGCAGACACAACAGGAAAGGACAGAGCCACCGCAGGCTGAGCCTCGCTGGAAAGGTCTGCAGGATTTTCACAACACCGTAAAATGTTTTCAGCCTGTGGGCCCGAAGTAAGAAACACCGGCTGTTGTTAAACTCAGTCTGCCATGTGTGTGAAGCAGCCAGTTTGAAGAAACGAAAAAGAAACGCGGCGTGTAAAACTTTAAAACGCGACTAATGTAAAAATAAGTAAATTGTAACGTAACCTACCCGTTTCAAAGTCATAACTTGGTGTGCGAAAGCTGAAACACTTCATATTTCAGGTTGGATGGTAGCAGATTAATCAAACGCACCGCCATGTTCGTCCACTGAATTCAACTGGAGACTGTGCGGATGTGACGTAGGTTTAGCATGTGCACGGGGTTTCCCAGCAGGGGGCAGTAAAACACCAAAGATGGCTACCGAATGTTGGTTTGATTTTTTTTTCCCTTTGTAAATTTTTTAAACATAAATACATAGAAAAATACATACACGCATAGATAAATAAAGCTAAACGGTTAAGAATGTAAAACTGTGACAAAATAATAATAGACACAATAAATGAAAATAAGTTAAAATCTGTTTAAAGGATAGGGGTTTTCTATTGGTTACCAGTTTCAGTGACTTACTCAGGATGTTAAACTTGTTCATCCACTGATTTATACATGATCAGTTTTGAAGTACTTACTTTATGTGTAAGCAAGCCTCCCTAATAACAATAAAGGATTGACAACACTTTCCACACAGATTGTTGCACTTGTTAGGTGAAAAAAGGAATTTTTAAGCAATCTTATCAGAATCAGAATCAGCATGCTTTATTAATCCCTAAGGGATATTATGTGGGTTACAGTTATCACATTCTCAAACAAAAGATACATTCCAGTTCTTAAAGCAGAGAAAAAAGCGTGGTGGTGGTGAGGAAAGAAGCTGTAGTTGGTTGGCAGGGTTGGCAGCAGACCACTGAAGACAGATAGGCAACTACTGTAATTTTGATGGTAGTCTGTGACACAGGACCCACACACACACACACGGGTTATGCTTAGTGTCTTTTTATTTTGAAAATAATCTGCGTTTTTTTGGCACCCGCCTCGGACGCAGCCACTCCGTCTCTCTGCCAGCATCATTTGCTCCAGCTCACTGTGGGCACACAAAAAGACATCTCCCTCATAAACACAGTCCCATACACCTGTTGCCTCCCCGCCTCTGTGCCGCCCAGAGAGCTCACTGTGTCACCCTTCCTCTGCAGCAGGCCAGCAAACCACGCCCCCGCCACAGAGTCATTTGACGATGGCCTTTGGCTCAGGTCACTTTGCTGTTCAGAAATGGATCAATGAACTGATCATCATTGGGACAGTTGACTTTGAGCAGATAATATCCTTAACACATATCCATTTGTTTTGCAGTTTTCAAATAAGGTTATGTTTAAAAACTAGATGCAAAAGCTCTTCATGGTTTCAGTGTCCTTAGTAATGCTGGGCACCACAATTTCTGCAGAACACTAAAGTACTGTGACAGGAATAATTAGACTGATGTTATACTGCAATAGCTTAATGGCAATATGGGTGGTTAAGATTTACATTACCAAATTGTAAGAATGTTTGTAAATTAAAGTATATCAGTAGAATTCACCTAAGGGGGCATATTGGCTTGGGTTGGCCTGGATCTCTGAGGTTCCTGTTGGTTGGTAAGTGCGCAAAGGAATTTTAGTGTACAGTCTGTGGGAAAACATCACCAACACTGAAGTTAAATAGAGAAAAAAAAAATTCTTAAGAAGAATTTACCAAAACCAATACATATTAAGCAAATCATAATATATTAAAATCTTGGGCTTAATAAATCTGTTTTTCACAAGCCAGAAACACTAAACTACTGTTAATTATTTTTAGAATCACCACATTGTGGGATCACACCAAAGCAAATACATGCAGGTTTAAGGAAAGTGCTTTAAAAATATTTCATTTTCCTTGGACTGAGCTGTTGTGCTCTTCTAATAAAAATTTTAATTAGCAGTAGTTTCTCTAATGGATGTTACATAATACTTTACTGAATAGAATCTTACCCATAAAAGAAAAACATTTTTTTTTTTTTAATATTTTTATTGAGAGACAAGTGTACAGTAGTTTACAATGACAACACAATCTGTTCCCCTCACATATTTTTTAGTTTTTCTTACATGAACAGACACAATAACACACACACAGAGAAAAACATTTTGAAAAGTGCTTTTTATCTACCAGCATGGACTATTTCTACGTAGGAGGGCTTTTATAACCCAGTGGACAGCCGTTGGTGGTGGGTGTTGGCAGCTCTGGAGCGTCCATGAGGAGATCTCTTGTGGTCGATGACTCATATTGCATGGCGGTACAACAATGTGAGCTACAGACGAGCAACCGTCTGCCCGGGCCTGCACCATCAGCAGACGTCCGAAAAGAATTTCAGCTTTGTTTGCCTGCAGTGACGCTCGCTCAGCTGACACGGCCTACATACAGATGAAGGCCTAAAAGGGACAAAACACAGGTTAATATTTTTGGCAAGATGCTGAGACTTAAAGAAAAACTGATAGATTTTTAAAACCTACATAAACTGTAAACAATAAACCAAATATATAATAATCCTATTTCAGCCTTTAATTCCAAAAGTGTTTTGTTTCATGAGGAGATCTACCCGAAACAGCTTTAAACAGTTTCGATCAGAGAGACGTTGAAATTGAGATGATTTTATTTCAGCCTCTAGTCAAAAATGACCAAAAATAAGAAAATTCTATATTCTAATGTTAGCTTTCCTTTCATATCAGTTATTAGATCATAAAAAAGAGGAAAGTAGTCCATGCTGGTGTCATGTGCTCAGGTCTTTTACATGGAACTTTGGGATTTTACAAAACAATATCGAAAACTTGCGTGTTGCCACCAAGTTTTTTTTTTCAACATTTAAATGAAAAAGAAAATCAACTAAATTATGTCTTAGCTGTTTTATATAAACAATGTATTAAAAATGATTTAGCTTTATTTATCCAGGAAGAAGGACACAATAGTGTCCCAGATCTTCAGAAGAAAACTAATTTCTGGGTGAGTGCAGGCGGCAGCTGTGCTGTGTTGATTGGTTGTGGCTGCGTCTGATGAACATGCTGACCCAGTGTATCCCAGACATGTTCAATAGGAGACATACTGGCACTGAATGTGAGTCAGGAAAGCTGCAGCAACAGCTCAGCTGCACAAACCCAGCTTCAGTCGGCTTCAGCTAGTGTCTGTATCAGTCAGTGAGTATGGTGCCACTAATGGCACCGCTGTTCAAACACTGTGTTGTTTTGTTTGTTCTTTGGATGTGTGTGTACTGAGACACCCGACTTGAGATTGCAGTAAATTAAACTAATTTTGTGCGAGTGAGTTGATTTGAGTTTGATAAAACAAATTATCATCTCACCAATGATTTAAAGTAATCACAGAAAAGACATTTGGGGCTCTCCTCAGCTCTTCCCAGGAGGGTGGCACGGTTGTCCTCCTGGTGGTTCTCCTCGGGTCCTCGTATTCTGGGGCCTCTGGATGTCTGGGGCCTGGATCTCCTCCATACCTGCTTCATACCCTGGGGGATGGGGCTATGGCTCCCCACACTCCCTAGCAGATCATTACATGGAGAAACCTTTTGAATACAAGCGTGCCGATCCACACAGGTGTACACACAGGTTTTCACAGACACAAACTATACCTTTCTTGGCTGCTACCTCGGAGCACACTTTGTGCTGTCGATCTTGCGTGCTGCACAATAACATGTAATATTTAGTATCTACTGTTAACTAGTTTATTGTGATGATGTTGTATTTATTATGTTGCTCTGTTTTGTTTGTTTTCTCATCTGTTTTTTCTTATCCCCATACAGGTGATCCAGGTGTTTTGTTTGTGTTTCTTTCTTTTTTTCTCTCTCTTCCCCCCTTTCTCACCATCTCGTCTCCCCTCTATTTTTCTTTCTCTCCCTCTCTTTCTTTCATTCTTTCTCCCTGTCCTATCCCCCAGTCATGTCTGTCCCGTCTGTAACAACTGGAAAATCAAATCAAATAAATACATAATTATAATAAAGGTCAATCAAATGGACCAATATGGCAAGGCCATGATGATCCAGTTGGTAAAGTAAATCCACTTGGCATCTTTCTGGGCCTTCAGACAACAGTTCTGATGGCTAAAGATCCAAACAGGACAGGCAAAAAAAAAAAAGATACTAACATGAAATTATTCTAATGTCCCGTTTGAAGTTTGTGTGTTACTTCCAATTCTGCCCCCAGGAAACGTACACTGAATAAAAATTAAGAAGGACTTATTTTCATATTTTTCAGTTTTTCAAAGTTTTCAACGTAAGTGTCAAAAATAATTTTATTAAACAAATTTTGAGCTCTTAACCACATCTACAGCTGCGCTTCACTTCCACTGCAGCTCTTTACAAGAACGTTTTTTTCAGCTGAGTGTGAGGATGCAAACGCACAAAAAAAGTCATAGTGGACGTTAGCTGGTCTTTACACTGCTAGATCCTGAACACAAAGTCTTTGTAATGTTGGATAGCACATGTAACAGCATAGTGTGTTACCCGCCAGTGGTTGGATACACACTCTACCCAGGGAGCACCTGTATCTAAACCACACCCAGCATTGTGAAGCCATCTGCATCAGATTATTTCCTGCTTTGTGTGTTGCAACTATACAAAAAACTTATTCTCTCAAAATGATCTGAGATCATGTGTGAAGAAGGCTTATAAACAAGAAAAACTTCCAAAACACAGGCAGTATTGTATTCCCCAATTTAAAAGCATGACATTAATACCTTTATCATCTTATAATGACGCCACTAAATTGTTATTTATGGCAGCTGTAGAACATTTTGTTTCATTGGAGGGGTTACAGAGGCCACTTCCCAGAGGGACCAAGCACAGTTCACTTAAAAGAGGAGCTCCGATAGTCCTCGATGCCTCCACACAGAAGCTGAGTCATTACATTCATACAATTGAGGCTTCTTTGTTATGTGAACTCTTAAAGGCGCCCCTTGGTCCTTACTGCATGAGTGAACCCAGTCTCAAAAGATTTCCACTACAGCACTGTGGGTTGCTTTAGACCAGAGGTGGGTAATTAATTTTCCCAGGGGGCCACATGAGAAACTGGGACTGTTCTGGAGGACCGCACCAATAAACTTACAAAGAGATAAAATTAATACTGAGCATAATTGAGTTTAGCGTACCCACCCACAAAAAATGTCCTGTAAGTTTGCAAAGTTAATTGTCGTGGGTAATAAAAAGCTTTATTATACTGAATAGAAAGAAACAGGAACCATGTGAGTCTTAATCAAGTTAAATGGCTGGAGAGAGGTTAGATAGCAAAATTAAATTTCTGGCGTCACAGAAACCACTTCATTGCCAAACCTGAAGTGTAATCCCGCTAAAGGCCTTTTGGCAGGCACAGCAGCGAATACTGCTCCACATGATGTCACCGCCTATGATTTGTTTCAAGGTGACGCTCTGAGGCTCAGCACTAACTGAGAGAGTAACACGTAACAACTCCACCCTAAGAGCCTTTTCTCAGAATCACTTTGAGGTCACATAATTTACTTTAAATCCAGCTGCCAAGTGCATTCACATCACCCATTTATGTATATTTATATAAATGCAGTATGCAAAAAGGGAGCTGCAGGATTTGTTTGACTTAAGTGAGACTTATGTAATGTGCATTAGACCATATTGGGTCGGGATGTGAATAACGCCTTTGTGTAAGTCAGCTGACCAATGAAGGGACTGCTGAAGCTAACGATTAACTGACCCATAACTACTATTTTGATTATTGTTTAACCACAAGAGCTATAAATTTGAGAGAGCTGTGACAGAACTGATCAGATGTTAAAACCATGTTAAGTTTACATATAAATCTAAAAAGCCTCATAAGTTATTGATGCACATTTTAAATCCTATTACAACAAGTTTACCAATCTAACAATCTGCAATGTCTGTCTCCATTTTTACCCCGCGGACTTTAATCTTTACTGGCTTCTGTTTTCGTGTTGGGGCACATTCTTGTGGCCCTTCTCAGTTCGGCCTGATCTGCATGCTACATCAATGATGGAAAACAAGGAGAGCTGAGGTGCAGCTGAGGCTCCAGCTGGTTCCTCCCCCTGTACAGGAGCTCCCAGCTACTCTTATGAAACAGCGCTGTAATTTGCAGGACTGCGGTTTGGGAATAATTGAGGTTTGACGCAGAGTTTTTTTTTAGTGAACACATAATCCTTTCCACCTGATCCCTCCCCTCTGAAAAGAGGTGAAAGCCTCCAAGACGCTAGGTTGAGAAACATGGAAACCCAGCAGAGTTAAATGGTTTAAGTCGGCACCTGATTTTCTGTCTAACTCGACTGAAATTTGACAAACATCACATATGAACCCCAGGAGGATAAGGAAGAGTGCATCCGGTCCATTTACGCCCGTGGTTATAATTCAGGAGCTGGATCACACACACTAAGAAGTTTTCCAGTGCACGATATTCTCACTGTGCATGTGAGTCAGGCTCTTAACACCACACAGTGCTCAAGGCAGGATGTTCCCTCGCTGTCCCACTGAGTCAGCTTTTTCTCATCACCCACCCGCCTCCTGTGTGGCACCATATCTCCACCTCTGCACCACTAATCCATGCCCTCTCCCAACACCTAGCCAGCTTTTTCCCCGGTTCTCTTTCTATCAATGGCACTACCATGGAAAGCTTAAACCCCGGTTATTTAAAGAGGCCAGATCCTCCGCTAATAGCCTTATCACATCACATACACTCCTGACTTCATGACTATGCAGATACTCGTTGCCAGCATGGGTTTGGGAAAATGTGCATCATGAGTTAGTGAAGTGCAGTCAGTATCCTTTTCTAGAAGTCAAGAAGGATGCTTAAATGATTCTTATTTTAATCTAAAAAAGTGTTGAGATTGTATTCAGTCTGGAGCAACATTATTCAGCTTATGCACGCTGCCTTTGGTGCATTTCACAACCTGCAGTGTTGAGAAAGAAAAAAAATGTTACTCATTAGTGTTTCCAGTCCAAGTGGATCAAAATGTTTTGTTCTTAAGACTTCAAAACAAGAACGCATTGCACATGAAAAAGGATTTCCCCAAGGTAAAGCAATAGGATTAGTGATAAGAGCATTTTTATGATAAGCAACACTGCCTGCTCAGAAATGTTTCACAATGGGAGGTGACGATTGTTTTGTTGTCACTGTTTATAGCAATCCTGTACGGCCCCGTGCAACTACAAGCCAATAAAAATACCAGAGTCACATCAGGTATTAGAATGAGTGCCACGGTTGTTTTCTTCCACGTTTCTGCATTTATGGTTTCTTGTGCTGTCACATGCGGTGAACATGCAGGGCAATGCTGACAGAAGAGTGACTGATATGTCTGAGCGTGTGGAAAAATCCTCAGGTCACAGCAGGGCTTTAGCCACACGCGGTCGACACACTTAATCTGATCCATCCTGAGTTCTCACACTCGGGCCTGGATGATGGAAAAACACACAATCAAACCTGAAAAAAAAACCCAGTGTTTCTGTTTAAACATAAATAATCAACATTGCACAGCAAACAAGCAGATCCAATTTCCTTTCAGAAGGAGCTCTAAAACAGAAAAAGAACACAATAATATTACCACGGAAAGCTTAAACCCTGGTTATTTATTAAAGAGAAATTATTTATACAACTTTAATAACACTTTAATTTATGGTCATTGCTTATGTGCAGCCTGAGTTTGGCCACAGACTGAATGAACAATGCAGGCTACGGGGTTGGTGAAGGACAAATTGTACCTGCTTCCCAAAATGCCTCACTAAGTAGAAAAGCACAAATGGAAATTTTTTTTCTTTTCTACTTTTATGGTCTTAACAGTAACTGTTAGGGAGCTGCTCTTCTGTCACTCTGTTGATCATCTTTGGGTTTCAGTGGGGGATACACTCGCAGATTACCACATCTCGATTTCAGCCACATGCTTCTTGAGAAATTCTTTTGCACACTTTTGTAAATTGGAGCTGATCAAAATGTTCGTTGCCCCTGATTGAGTAACTTTGGAGTTTTTAAGTGTTTTCCGTTTGTTTTTACTGCTTTTTCAGTGCTTTAGTCCCACATTTTTGACTATTGTTAGATGTCATGTTTGCATTTCTTTATTATTCTACTAAATCATCAGTCTTAGTTCTGGGGCTCTTTAAGCCCGTAACCAACATTAAAATGTAATTGGAATCTCTCTGTGATGTGATTATATGAGACATTTCCAAAAAACTGTCAGTAACTCTACTTTTGAAATATACAATGACCAAATTTGGCACAAAAAAAGCACCAGCAACTTTTTAATTATATAATTAAAAGCAACAAATTGTTATAGTGTCGTGTCTTCAGTGCCTTCAGAATCAATTTTGGAATCAATCTGGTACCAAAGTATTACTTTTTGTGACATCTTGATTAAGTACAGCTGATATAATAATTTTTATATGATTTGTTTTGTCACAAACAACAGCCTCGTGATGTTGTGGTGGTCTCAAACCTGGGAAAATGGAAGATTTTGTATCAGGAAGACCATCCGACACAAAGTCTACTGTATGTGAAATCCGACATGCAGAACAATTCGCTGTTTAAATCTTTGGGAAATGAAAGTAACTGAATCTGTCTTGTTTTTTCATATTAAATAAAATGTAATGAATTAAATGTAATTTAATTTGATAATTTATTTAAGCTATTTTGCTATAGATTCTGAGTCACTTTTGGCTGCTGTAATGAAGGACTTTGGCTACGTTTGTGTAATAAATACACTTCTTCTTCTCTTCTCATTCACTGGCCTTTGCAAATAAAACCAGTGAGGGGTTCAATAGGAGCCTTGTCAGCACTGGTGCCTAATAAATCTCAGTATTTTCCTTATCTGGAGCCAGATCTGAAAAGGAAACTATTCCTAGTCTTGAGTCAAACTCACAGACTGGAGGTAAAAGGTGGACATAGCCACAGTAATCTTCCAGAGGCAAATGGATGCTCATATGGTACTAACTCATAACCTTCAGCTTCTACTTTATTGTCTGTTTTGCTGTAAATGGGACCATAAATTTAAAAATGAATATCATGCTCTGTTAAAGAAAACTTTAAACTGGGAACTTACACTGAAAAGTATTAGAGAAATGCATTGTTTCAATAATAAATCATGTGAACTGCAGAGCACTGTAGGACTTTTTCATCTGTCAGAGGATCTGCCCCCTGTTCGCCATATGAAGGAGTGCAGGTCAAAGACACTGGATTCACTATGTCTGTTGTTCTTTTCACTGTGTTTCACTGTGCTGTTTGTGATGATCTGGCCAGAGGAAGTGACTGCTGGTTGTACTTGAAGCCTCCCTGACCCACGCGGCAGCAGCTTGGCACACATCGCAGATCCACAGCAGAGACTCATGAGCGGACCTGAAGACTGATTTGATTGCTGCAGTGACTAGCACTCCATCAGACAGGCAGTAATTGTGAAGTAGATGTGAGGAGGCAGACAGAGGCGGGGGGCAAAGCACAAGCAGCTTGACAGCAGGCCAGGTTAGAGGGAGGAAGTCCGGAACATGCTGATCTTCTGCTGCCGCTCATAATTGGTCGTCTGTTTCTCTGCTTACCTGTGGGTGTTTTCAAAAAGAAGCCACAGTGTCACTGCGCCTCCTGCCAGGAGTCCACGTATTTGGGCTTTAATGGTGCACATGTGGGAACCTTTTTTTTATCTGCACAGCAGTTCTACTGGGAAAAGCAATTAACAAAGGCTAATGGAAACACGTTTTTGGGTTTTTTCCCCCTCTGATGGCTTTAATCCACTTAGATTTTTGGGAGGGTGGATGTTTTTAAGCAGTGCTCCACATGTCTGTGTGCTTCAGTGACTTTATCAGATTATAGTACTTGGTTTTCCCCTCTCTGCCTAAAGAAAAACAAATCCAGAGTACTTCACAGAAGCTTATGTGTCCACTTTTTACTGTAAATGAGGTGCAAGATACTGCTCGCTTTGCGTGAATGAAAGAGGTAAAAACCACAACAAAGTCACTGAAACATTGTGTTTCTGCCTCATTCAGCAGAACAATAAAAAAGGAGGCGTTGGCTACTGTTAACTTAGATATAAATACCACTAAGCGAAAAGAACCTAGTTTCAGACAAAGTTTTCCTAGAGACAATATTACCAAAACTGCAAGCAGCCGTAAGGGTTGATTATACTCTGTTGCGAACATCAAGGACTACAGACATAGTCAGAGAAAAGAGGTAGCCCGTCACACTCATCGTATGACCCCAATGGACTAGCAGGCATGGAATGTATAATCCCTGCCTTATGCATGATTTAGACTCTTACGGGAAATCAATGTCGTAACTTACAACAAAACCAGAAGCTCCTCTTAACCCCACACGCAACCTTTCACGCCAATCACTCGCTTAGGTCTTGTCGACCTAATGTGTATTTACATTTCTCAGGTTACGTTGGTGTAGGGTTAAAAGGGTTTTCTGTTAGACTGTAAGTTACGACATCGATATTCAGCTGAAGTATATTTCAGGCATCATGTGCTGGCTAAATTTGTCCCTTAATTTTGCAGCTTGCACAGACCTAACCACTGAAACAGGTCCATGCCTTTGACATTTGTTTCTATCTTTAGCACGACTTCAGAGTACATGCAGAGGGAGCAAGAAGGCAATTAGTCTGCAAGGGGTCTTTTATTTTGAAAACTGACCACTGTGCCACACAGACCCCATATTCACCAACTGATAATGAGAAATTTACGTTACAATGTTAACTTGTCCAGCACCTGAAATTTCACCCAGGCACAATGGAGTCCCTAGCAAACCCTAGTGGATGTGGAAAGTATAATCACAAGTTTAAGTGTTGGATAAATAAATGTGTAATGCTATAGGATTACGTGAAAATGGCCTCACTCACACAGGCCAAGAGACTAAATCCACAACCATGTGGGAAAATTGTTCTCCCCAACCAGTTGGCAAGTGGTTGCTGGTGTTTGTGGCCTGTGTGACTGTGTTAAAGCCACAGTCACACAGGCCACAAACACCAGCAACGATGGTCAGTGACCCAGCACTTGTATCACTGGTCATGGCAGAAAAATTTGTATTTCTGTGGGCTTTTAGTCTGATGTTAAAAAACTAGCGCAGTGCTAAACAGGAGTAACACTTGAAATTTAAGCCTAAATCATGCCGGCATTGCCATGGCATAGAAACAGTCAAGCTTTATTAATGTGTTTTATGGTGGTTGTTAATCTGTGTTTTAGACTTTTTTTGCTGTGTAGATAGTTTATGGCAAGACTCTAAAAAGTAGGAATAAAGTAGCTTTTACAGTAGTTTAATTTGAGTTTTTATTCAATAGAATAGAATAGAATAGAATAGAATAAACCTTTATTATCCCACGGATGAGAAATTTCGTTGTTACAGAGCTCTTACAGCAATGGAAAATAAAATATAAAAGGAAGACATAACCCCTAATAGTTAAAACTTGAATTCTTCCTAAGAAGCTATACGAAACTAACTGCTCAACACTGATGTACAATACTTTGACAGTACAGTAAAGCATCTTTCTACTGTAGTTCATAAAAACACGTTCATTCAGCTTTCCTCGACATGATCTTTAATCTGATTATTCACCAGTTTTGTCTCTGTGAACAACTAATACTGAAATGCTGAAGGCTGAGGTTACTGTGTGGCACGTCTTTTATGTAAATTTGCTCTTGAGGGATATCATCTTATCTCGGCCTTCATTATCACAGTTCCTTTCACTGCAGAATTTAAAGTTTAACAGTTAAACGATGAATCACTTCAGTCCTCCGGTAAAAACCCAACATCACCCTCATCTCCCTTGTCAGCTTACGTGGAGGTTATTCTTGACTTTTAACTAAAGGGCAAAAGCTCTCTGAGACCAAGGCCAACTAAGGCAGTCGCAGCCATGGCAACACGTACTCAGGACCTGACCTTTTGCAGCCTCCATCCCACTGATACCTGTTTTCATACAGAGCCCACCACCTACACACAAGAGCCTCACTTTACACTGAAAACAGAGCAAGGTTTAGCTAAATTAAGGCAAACTGTTGCGTCATTCATGCAGAGAACACTTGAAATAAACTTCACTATACCCACCTGAATCATCTGAGTCATGCCTAACTAATTTACAGTTATGCAATGTGTTCTTTATGAAACAATTTAACCCAGTAAAATCATGATGCGGTACTAACTAGGGGTTACTGTATTTGAGCTCAAACCACCATCATAAGGTTAAATCTCTGGTTTTACGTAAAACTGGTTGAGGTGGGGGAGGGGGGGGGGGCTGTTGGCGACAAGAATCTGAGAACTTTACCAGGAACAAAAACAAAACCATTTAAAAATGAAAAGGTTTAACGTTTTTAATCATGAACAGACCTCATGTCCCTTTAAACATACATCAGGAGATGTGGCTGACACGTAACGACATGTCAAACAAAAAGCAGTCTGTTTGCGGCCATAAACTGTGGTTTGGTTGGAGCTCATAAAAACAAATATGTCTTTGGTAACACAGACAGAAACACTAGCTGGCCACTTCTTTAGGTACATCACTTGGTACTGAGGGGCCCAAAGTGTGCAAGAAAATATCCTTCAGACCATTAGACCAGCAGCAGCCTGAACTGTGCATACAAGATGTCAAGGGTAGTGTCGTGGATGAGAGAAGGAGGACCCAAACGCTGGACTCACAGGCAGGTAGGTGAAGGTGGATGTTTATTGCCGAAGGAGTGAGCAAACAGTACAGAGGGGGGAAATGGCTGGCTGACTGAATGAATGAACAAAGGACTGACTGACTGACTGGACATACCGACGACATCAGACATACATCATTAACATCAATGACACGACAGAGAACTGGTGAAACCGAGGAACTTAAATACACAGGTTGAATGATGACAATGATTGGAAACAGGTGAGTACAGGGCTGAACATAATCTGACTAATGACGCGGGAGACAAGCTGACACGGGAAAAGACAGGAAGTGAGAACATTAATGTGGCGAACCAAACTGAACATGAACAAACTGAAATCACTGGGTCAACGACCCAGGAACCCTGACAGTACCCCCCCCTTCAAAGGCCGGCACCCGACGGCCAAAAGAGAAAGAAAAAAAAAAAAACCAGAACAGGGCGGGCGGAGGGGGCCCAGGACGGAGGGACGGAGTCCACACCAAGACAGTTCAGGTGGGCGCCCCCGTGGCCCGTGGCCGAGACGAGACAGTTCAGGTGGGCGCCCCCGTGGCCCGTGGCCGAGACGAGACAGTTCAGGTGGGCGTCCACGCGGCCCGTGGCCGAGACGAGACAGTTCAGGGGGCCGACCGTGCGGACGGCAACGGCGACAGCACTGGTCCGGGGGCCGACCGCGTGGAAAGCAACGGCGGCGACGTGGGCACAGTTCGGGGGGCCGGCCGTGCGGAAGGCGACGGCGGCCACTCAGGCGAAGGCGGTCGGGGGGCCGGCCGTGCGGAAGGCGACGGCGGCCACTCAGGCGAAGGCGGTCGGGGGGCCGGCCGTGCGGAAGGCGACGGCGGCCACTCAGGCGAAGAGGGTCTGTGGGCCGCCCACGACGGCGATGGCGCCCGGCCAGAGGCCTAGCCAGCGGTCTAGAAAATGGCCGTTTAGCTCCTGGGCCAGGCGAGGCTGAAGGCTCTGAGGCTGAAGGCTCTGAGGCTGAAGGCTCTGAGGCTGAAGGCTCTGAGGCTGAAGGCTCTGAGGCTGAAGGCTCTGAGGCTGAAGGCTCTGAGGCTGAAGGCTCTGAGGCTGAAGGCTCTGAGGCTGAAGGCTCTGAGGCTGAAGGCTCTGAGGCTGAAGGCTCTGAGGCTGAAGGCTCTGAGGCTGCAGCGGACGAAGGCTCTGAGGCTGCAGCGGACGAAGGCTCTGAGGCTGCAGCGGACGAAGGCTCTGAGGCTGCAGCGGACGAAGGCTCTGAGGCTGCAGCGGACGAAGGCTCTGAGGCTGCAGCGGACGAAGGCTCTGAGGCTGCAGCGGACGAAGGCTCTGAGGCTGCAGCGGACGAAGGCTCTGAGGCTGCAGCGGACGAAGGCTCTGAGGCTGCAGCGGACGAAGGCTCTGAGGCTGCAGCGGACGAAGGCTCTGAGGCTGCAGCGGACGAAGGCTCTGAGGCTGCAGCGGACGAAGGCTCTGAGGCTGCAGCGGACGAAGGCTCTGAGGCTGCAGCGGACGAAGGCTCTGAGGCTGCAGCGGACGAAGGCTCTGAGGCTGCAGCGGACGAAGGCTCTGAGGCTGCAGCGGACGAAGGCTCTGAGGCTGCAGCGGACGAAGGCTCTGAGGCTGCAGCGGACGAAGGCTCTGAGGCTGCAGCGGACGAAGGCTCTGAGGCTGCAGCGGACGAAGGCTCTGAGGCTGCAGCGGACGAAGGCTCTGAGGCTGCAGCGGACGAAGGCTCTGAGGCTGCAGCGGACGAAGGCTCTGAGGCTGCAGCGGACGAAGGCTCTGAGGCTGCAGCGGACGAAGGCTCTGAGGCTGCAGCGGACGAAGGCTCTGAGGCTGCAGCGGACGAAGGCTCTGAGGCTGCAGCGGACGAAGGCTCTGAGGCTGCAGCGGACGAAGGCTCTGAGGCTGCAGCGGACGAAGGCTCTGAGGCTGCAGCGGACGAAGGCTCTGAGGCTGCAGCGGACGAAGGCTCTGAGGCTGCAGCGGACGAAGGCTCTGAGGCTGCAGCGGACGAAGGCTCTGAGGCTGCAGCGGACGAAGGCTCTGAGGCTGCAGCGGACGAAGGCTCTGAGGCTGAGGCCGGGCCGGGCGTGGGTGCAGCTGAGGCAGAGGCCGGGCCGGGCGTGGGTGCAGCTGAGGCAGAGGCCGGGCCGGGCGTGGGTGCAGCTGAGGCAGAGGCCGGGCCGGGCGTGGGTGCAGCTGAGGCAGAGGCCGGGCCGGGCGTGGGTGCAGCTGAGGCAGAGGCCGGGCCGGGCGTGGGTGCAGCTGAGGCAGAGGCCGGGCCGGGCGTGGGTGCAGCTGAGGCAGAGGCCGGGCCGGGCGTGGGTGCAGCTGAGGCAGAGGCCGGGCCGGGCGTGGGTGCAGCTGAGGCAGAGGCCGGGCCGGGCGTGGGTGCAGCTGAGGCAGAGGCCGGGCCGGGCGTGGGTGCAGCTGAGGCAGAGGCCGGGCCGGGCGTGGGTGCAGCTGAGGCAGAGGCCGGGCCGGGCGTGGGTGCAGCTGAGGCAGAGGCCGGGCCGGGCGTGGGTGCAGCTGAGGCAGAGGCCTGACCAGGCGATGCAGGCGCGGAGGCCTCTGGCCGGAGACAGGCAGGGCCAGTAGGCGCGGAGGCCCCTGGCTGAGGAGCGGCCGGGCCAGCGGGTGCGGAAACCCCTGGCTGAGGAGCGGCCGGGCCAGCGGGTGCGGAAACCCCTGGCTGAGGAGCGGCCGGGCCAGCGGGTGCGGAAACCCCTGGCTGAGGAGCGGCCGGGCCAGCGGGTGCGGAAACCCCTGGCTGAGAAGCAGGAAGGCTCACAGCTGGCTCTGGGTGCTGTGGCTGCAGGTCCGGGGACTGGACGGGATGGTGGACAGGTGACTGGGGAACAGGAGGCGACTGGACTACAGGGCACTGGGCGGCAGACTGGACTACAGAAGAGTGGAGGACAGGTGGAGGCTGGACTACAGGTGACTGGGGGACAGGTGGAGGCTGGGCTACAGGTGACTGGGGGACAGGTGGAGACTGGGCTACAGGTGACTGGGGGACAGGTGGAGACTGGGCTACAGGTGACTGGGGGACAGGTGGAGACTGGGCTACAGGTGACTGGGGGACAGGTGGAGACTGGGCTACAGGTGACTGGGGGACAGGTGGAGACTGAGCTACAGGTGGCTGGAGGACAGGTGGAGACTGAGCTACAGGTGGCTGAACTGACTGGAGGGCAGCAGGAGACTGGACAGCAGGTGAGGGAACTGATTGGACTAAGGAGACTGACGGATAAACAGAGGCCGGTGAGGCTAATGGCTGAGCTAAAGAGTGAGCTAGTGACGGAGATAAAATTACGGCTTGGGCTCGTAAGGCTGGTGCCTGGGCAGGGGACAGTTCAGCTAGTCTAACCAGTGATACTGCGAGGGCGTGAAAAGCTGGATCAGGAGGTGGATGAAAGGGTGAAGTAGTAGGTGGACCGGTTAGCTCTTCCAAGCCTCCAGGGAGGTCAGGCTGGGTTCTGGCTGCCCTCAGCCTGGGCGCTGGGACAGGCACAGAAGGTGGCTGGACACCAGTCACCCCCACCCGAGAAACAGGAGCGGGTGTGGAGGTGGACTGGGTCGCAGCTGCCCTCCTCCTGGGAGCTGGCACTGGAGTGGGTGTAGGCTGACTGATAGGAGTGGAAATAACGACCGGGTGAGTGACACTGACAGGTCTATCGGGTTGTATTCTGGTCTTTCTGCCATCACTATTTACAGTTTTTGACTGAACAGTCTTTGGGGAGCCAGAGCAGAAAAGATCTTCCCAGTCCACATCATCCTCAAGGAGGGAAACTCCCCATGAATCAGAAAAGAGTCTGTTGTGTGTTTTAAGTGGATAATCAGATGAGGGGTGTGGAAAACAGTCACTGGAACTCACCACCGGGAGTTGCTGAACAGAGTCCGTTTTATGGCGGCGTGTGCGCCGCTTTCCCCGGGAAGAGGAAGCGGGCCGGGTAAACGGCTGAGCCTCTGGCGCGGTAGCCTCCGCTGAGCCGAGATGGGAGGTGTAGCCGCTGTGCCGTGGCGAGGCGGAAAGGCTGGAGAGTGAATAGGCTGGCGGGCGAGCGAGGAGCGAAGCGGCGGGAGAGCGAGCGGCCGAAGCTTGGGCTGTGACGCCCACTCTCCGCGGCGAATGCTCCGGTGCAGCTGAGGCAGCAGGTGGGGGAACGTGGCGTCTCCGAGGCCCGCCCAGAGCCAGGCGAGTCCCCTCGAAGACGTGCTCTCTCTCCGCGAAGAGCCGCTGTTTTCCCCGAAGCCCCTCCGTCCAGCGAAGGAGCGCTGCCTCCTGCCGCTCGAAAAGTTCAGGGTCCGCTGGGTCCACAACGCGTGGTCGTGTCATTCTGTCAAGGGTAGTGTCGTGGATGAGAGAAGGAGGACCCAAACGCTGGACTCACAGGCAGGTAGGTGAAGGTGGATGTTTATTGCCGAAGGAGTGAGCAAACAGTACAGAGGGGGGAAATGGCTGGCTGACTGAATGAATGAACAAAGGACTGACTGACTGACTGGACATACCGACGACATCAGACATACATCATTAACATCAATGACACGACAGAGAACTGGTGAAACCGAGGAACTTAAATACACAGGTTGAATGATGACAATGATTGGAAACAGGTGAGTACAGGGCTGAACATAATCTGACTAATGACGCGGGAGACAAGCTGACACGGGAAAAGACAGGAAGTGAGAACATTAATGTGGCGAACCAAACTGAACATGAACAAACTGAAATCACTGGGTCAACGACCCAGGAACCCTGACACAAGACAGGATGGATCCATGCTTTCATGTTGCCTATGCCAAATTCTGACCTTACCATCTGAATATAGCAGCAGACAGCGAGCATCGTCAGACCAGGCAACACTTTTCCAGCCTTATGATGTACAGTTTTGGTGAGCTTGTGTTCTTAGCTGACCAGGGTGGCACCTGGTATGGTCTTCTGCTGTTGTAGCCCTTTCATACTGCTGCACTAACTGAAGGGTGTTCGTCCCAAACTGCAAGGGAGTATGTCTGTATAGGTTCCCACTCAGCCAGGTCACGATGGTCTTAAGTTCTAAAAGTAACTTTTTGTTCTTAGGTCAGGAAGAAAAATTCTTGCATCCAGCTGGGCTGCTTCCTGCACCTGCTACATCTAATTAGTACAGAGTTTATTTGATATTATATCGTACAGTATATTTACAGTAATGCACTGTGAAGTAAGAGACTGTTTTTCCAGAAATATCCAGACCCCCTTACCCTTCCAAAATAATTTCCATGATGCCCCTGCTTTCGGTACACCCTGTTGAAATTTTCCACCATGATATAATCAGCTGGCTGCTGTTGATCAATGCTGCCATCCCAGGCCAGCAGGTTCAGAGACACTGTGATCTGTTGGCAGTTTTCCATGTCAGTGGGCTCAGTGATTAGGGCTCTCTCATTGAGACTGGGCAGCAGACATCTGTCTCTTAAGTGTAGTATCTGCAGCCCAGATACCACAGGATACCCTGCTAGTCCCAAATGAACTGGAAAAAGAAAGAAAGAAAGAAAAACTCTGATTACTTCACTTGTGGCACTTTTCATCTTTTAGCAAGAAGCTTTATGTTGTCCACATTTTCCCAGGAGACTCTAAGTGAACTCTCTCCTTATGATGCCTGCATACACTGCTGTGTTTGATTGTGAGGTTTAGGCTTAATCTGCTGTTTGACTCATTGTAATTTGGCTCAGGTCATTAGTGGGCACAAGATAATTGCCCCAAATGTGCATGATTAGTCCTTCATTTTCAAGTTTTGTGACCCGGGAAAATAATTTGAAGATCACTGGACTAATCGCTGGTGATTAGTCACTTTGGATCAGACTTAAATATCTCGGCAAACTTTAAAGTACATGTAGTGGTCCAGCCTTTGCTTAAGTTGCTTAAGTTTCCACATTAACCCTAAGGTGCTCTCCGATGCATCCACTGAAACATGAATGTATGATAGAAAGAATAGAAAAGTGCTTGTGTGAATGAGTGAATGAGGCAAGTTTTGTAAAGTGCTTTGAGCGCTCGTGTAGAGAACAAAAGTGCTATAAAAGGACTAATCTGTTTACCATTGACCATGTTGTGTTTACAGCCAAATAGGAAATGTTAGCATGATAGCAAGCTAAGCTAACATAGCTTACTGCAAACAAACCAAACATTGTGTTAGTGTTAGCAATGTTAGCACGGGCACATTAGTGTTCTTAAGTTAGCCTTAAACACAGATTTAGATTTTAGATTTGCTGAAGTACAGTTTTACTGTCAACTGTTAGCTTATTGAACCAAAAGTTCAAAACATCCCCTGCCATGAACAATATGCTCACATTAGAATAATAAAACGTACAAGCTTGACGTGTTTACGTAAAAAAAAGAGTGAAAGATAGAAAATCATCTAATTTAAAAACCTTAAATTTTTTTCTGTTATGAAAGATTAAAACCTTTGTATTGTTGAGGATTAGTGCCTAAAATATTTATTTTTTATTATTTACCTTGTGTTTTTCAGGCTATTAATTTCTTGGATTTTTATGCTGGTTTGCTGTGTGTGTGTTTTCATTGTGTTGCAGGGAAATGCAGAACACATGATTCTGACTGTTTTTTTCTTTTTATTTGGGCTGTCTTAATTTGTTTGTTGCATGCACATTATATCTATTACATTTGTCCACTGATATGGAGTTACACACACACGATGATTAACATTAAGTTAAATAAATCTTTGATAGTTCATAATCAGCTGGTGGCATGACTCCATTCTGTACTGCGCTGTACAACTCAGTTGTACCAAGGTAATAGAAATTTGAGTGGAGCACTTTGTAACTTTGTTAAGAATTGTACCGTATAACTAAATTTATTAAAACAAAGATTATTATTAATTATCATTGTTCTTTCATGTTTACTATTATTACTGTATTACTTTTCATGTTTTTCTTTGGTAGCTGTGTTTCTCTTGTCATTTAGTTTTTTCAGTCCCCCCTGAAATGGATGGATGTTTGTGTACTTTTTCTTCATCTGCTAGAGCTCACATTTTGTTATGTTATTCTCCCTCTCCCATTACAACGTGACACAATCTCCTGGAGCACAAAGTGATGTTGTTAAATTGCTTATGTAATTAAATTAAAATGGAAAAAAGCTTAAAATTTTCACATGTGAAGTTAAAACCAGTAAAAGTGCATCATTATGGTCAAAAATAAGTTTTAAATTGCTTGTTTACAGCTGTTCAGTATCAAGTAAAGCCTCAGTCCCTAAAATGTTGACAGCTTGCAGTGTTTTCTCCTCTCATCAGAATAAGCTGCGTGACCTGATGGTGGAGCTACGAACAGAAAACAGCAGAGAGCACAGATTAAATAACAAAAACAAAATGTTGCCTCTTAGTGAACTTTATTCAGCAGGAGTCGTCAAAAATGGCAGGGCAAAAAAATGCACACAACACCAGATGTTTGCAGTCATCCTGGGCGGTGAGCTGCTATAATTAGCCAGACACATTTGATTCGCAGCCAAGGAAAGAACATATCTGCAGGGGGCAAGTCCAAACCATCCCCAGTGCTGCCGGGAACTACTCGGCTCACTTTTGATGTCTCTGCGGGAAACACTCATGACATAAAAATACGGTCTGGGCTGCGAGGGACAGTCACGCATGTGTGGAAAACACTCACAGGATCCGAAGTCTCCACATAACACAGCGCTATCTCTGAAGATAACCTACATACAGGAGAGCTCTTTTTCTGCACGGCGACTTGTTTTTGTGCTACAAAGATCCGCTTAAAAGTCAGCGGCATCAATTCTCAGTACATCTGGTACAAATCGCAGCGTTAATCTCCTGAAGTTTGCTCTGTGCCTCGGCTTGTTTGTGCCTCTGCTGCTCCAGCTGTTTCTGAGATCTGGTGATGGGCCAGTGAGCGACATTTCAGGACAGATTTCGAGTTCATTCAGATGTTCACTAACATAAACCTAACACGACCCTAAATGTGAGTCCCAAACATAGTGTTGCTGGACCCAAAGGAGAAAACAACTAAAGGACCACCGTGCAAGTTGTCGTGCTGGAAGAGACCATAACTATGTTAAAAACACCACCATCTCTGAAGCATTGTGGTTTTGTGTTTTATGTGTTAACTGAGAAAAACATGTTAAATTCTGAGGAATGTTTAGTGACTTCTGGGCTGGTTATTGGTCAGCTGCAGTAAAAGTCTCATTATCAAAAGCCTATAATTTTCTCTAAAACCCCAGTGTGATGTTTTTATACTTTGGCATTCATTTCTGAGCTTAATTTCAGACTTAAGCATCACAATAATGAGCACAATAATCGGTGGACATAAAATACAATGGCATTAGAACTAAAATGAATATTGGATGTGACTGTGGCTCATTTTATACTTCATAGTGTTGCATCTTAGACATCTCTTAATGTCCTGTTTGTTTTTAAATGTTTTTATGTTGCATAAAGTATACTTTACTACTTTGGTTTCATTTGGATTACATAATAATGGAGTAACTAAGTATAAAATTACTTTTGAAAATAAGTAATCAGTAATTAGTTACTAATTAGTTTTGCAAATTTTCAATAGTTATTAGTTACTTAGTTACTTTTTATAAACATGAAACACAACCTGAATAGGTAATAAGGTAATAGACCTTTCAGGCCAATTCTACTTTTTATGCATAACCCATCAGATAAAATGTAATCAAATGAAAAAGTCTCTTTTTAAAAATTGTTTTATGAGCTTTAATCTTTTAAATTTTTTGCGCATTGCATCAAGCAAAAATTAAATTTAAACAGTCTTTGACTGGAAGAAATTTGTTTAACATTTAAACCTATTTTCTGCATCTTCCAGCATATTTTGTGTTTATACTCACTCTTTCAAATAGATGCAAGTAAAACACAGCAGAAAATAAATAAAAAGACTCAGAGTCCTGTCACTCTTAAATCTATTGTTACCTGTTAAGCAGGAGTGGAGCAGGTGGAGGTTTACTGGGTGCTGCAGCGGTCACGTCAGTGGGAGGATCCGGGGGTTTATCTGTGAATTTCACATCCCCGTGGTAGCGTGCTAAGTGCTTGCTCAGAAGTTTTGGGGGGGTTTTTTGCTCTAAAAATACATTTTTTCCCCACACAGTGTACGCTAATGTTTTTTATATATATATTATATATATAAAACATTATAATTTATATATATATATATATATATATATATATATATATATATATATATATATATATATATATATATATATATATATAATAATGTTTTATATATATATATATATATATGTATATATATTATAATGTTTTATATATATATATAAAACATTATAATATATATATATATATATATATATATATATATATATATTATAATGTTTTATATATATATATATATATATATATATATATTAGGGGTGCAACGATATTCGTATCGATATTGAACCGTTCGATACAGTGCTTTCGGTTCGGTACGCATATGTATCGAACAATACAACATTTGTAATTTATTTTATCAATTTTCCTTCTGACGATGCTGTCTGTGTTGAGCGCTCAGTGAATCTGTGTTCGACTACTCCGCCTAGGCTGCACTGTCGAGCGCAGATCCACTGAGCGCTCAACACAGACAGCATAGTCAGAAGGAAGAGCGCAGGGCAAGCTAGCGAGACAGAAGTTAAGCTCTTCTTGCAACAGGCAAATTGAACGTCATTCAGATCTGGCGTTTGGAATTATTTTGGTTTTCATGTGACGTATGACCCTGAAGGTAAGCGAGTCATGGACTAAAGTAAAACAGTATGTTGGATGTGCCATGCAATGCTCAATTACATTGGTGTGAACTAGTGTGTTAGCGCAGTTAGCTCGTTAACGTGTTGGCCGTCTAGCCCCATGCACGGAGTGATCGGCGGTAGCTCGTTAACGGAGATTTGCCGTGTTGTGGCGTTAAGGTAATTTCAACGAGATTAACCTGAAAGCACTAGTGGGAACACAACGAATATGACTGCACATTTACACCGACATCATCCTAGTGCAAAGACAAGTGGAAGCAGACAAAAAAAAGCAAGCATGCTACTAACTTTAGCCGAGTCATTTAGACAGCTGTTAGCACATGATTCTCCTTATGCTGCTGAGAATATAGCCCAGAAGAAGCGGATAGTATAGCTTTTATTTTGGAAAGAGACATTTCTCTGTAATAAACTCTCTTTTCCAAAGATGAGTGATTCCTCAATCAGATACAGGGCTTGCAATATCGCAAGCCGACGTCCCGGAGCTAGCGATTTTTTCAGTCGGGCTACCAAAATCTATCTCTTCCCTGCCCGTCGGGCTATTGTAGGAAAAATATATGTCAATGCTTTTGCATTCTTTCGGAAATGTAGCTGGGTAATTATGTCATTGGCATCGGTGAGCCACTGTCAATATGTGACATATTGAAGTCGCGTTTGAATTTGCGCTTGTTTTTTTGCTTTCACTTTGCAATCGTGCGAACTGTGTATAGAGAGCGACAGCACTGATCTGTGAGTGATGATAATTTGTGCACCAATTCCTCTGACATCGTCTTATTAATCGTTAGCTTACTATGCAAACATGACAAGTGAAATCTCCCGCAGCAAGCTTAAACATGTGAGAGGTTGATCGTGCAGAGAATCGCTGAGCTTATGTGAGTGAGTGTGTAAAAGCATTTCAGTTCTGCTGAGCCAAATAAGACAGGTCAGGGTGAAGAAGTGACAGCCAAAGAAAAGCTTACCACAAAACGGAGAAGTTATGACAAATCAGACTATGAGGCAAAAAGAAAGTGCAGCTTTATGGTTTCATGGACAAAAGAATTTCTGTGGCTGCAATATGATGAGCTAAATAACCAGGGCTGCACATAAGTGGTCCGCAGGTGCGCATTCGCTGTCAAAATAAAAAACACGCACAAGGGTTAGGGTTAAATTCAAAAACTGTACTTTTGAGTTAAAATATATATTTATAATTTTAATAAATGACAAATTAAAAATGCATGAACATTTTTTGTATCGAAAAAATATCGAATCGTGACACCAAAGTATCGAACCGAACCGAACCATGAATTTTGTGTATCGTTGCACCCCTAATATATATATATATATATATATATATATATATATATATATATATATATATATATATATATATTATAATGTTTTATATATATATATTATATATATATATATATTATCCATTGTTAATCTGCACACGTCTGTTTCCACGAACGTCACATGCCCTTACGTCATTGTCATGAGACACTCCTACAAACGCAGTAATGCCATGTGCTTATGGGAAAGTAACAGTAATTTAATTACTTTTTTTGCAATAGTAATCCCTTATTTTACTTGTTGCTTGACAAAAGTAATCAGATTACTGTTTTCACTTCTCATGTGTGCCGCACATAGACCATCTGAATAATACTTGTAACCACAGACCCATCTACATCTTATGCTGGGACTAAATGATGAGTTACTGGTTTATTTTTGAGACCTTTTACAAGTTCTGCTGCACTGTGCTTTTAGGCTTGTGGATCAATCGTGGAGCTCCTACTCATAATCTGTGGCTGCAAGCTGTGCGAAGTATCATTCCTTTTGAAACCTTTTCTGCAGCATTAAAGGATAAACCCTTTTTCATCCTATCAGCCCTGGGACTCATTTCCTAAGTACCTGGGTGCCTCTGCGTCTCAAAGGATGAGCTTGGCACTTTTAGATCATGCCTGGAAAAAAGGAGATGAAATCATAGTTTCATATGATACATGCATTATGTGTTGCAAAAATACTACTTGTAGCTGGTAGTAGGTGAGATTGGGTTGAAATTTTAGTCCAGGTGTTTGGAACTTAAATAAAGAGTCAATACTTATCTGACAAAGAGTTTTCACAGGATGCTGTGTGAATAGACGCTTACTGCTTCCATAGAAATGAAGAAGGTAAGTAACAGCCTGCTGCTGCTACTCATGTAGACACATTTATAAAAGTAGAGGTTTGGGAAGTTTGCTGGTCTGTCCACTCAGGAGTATGTTAACACAGTCTTCCCAGGAGTGGGAATTCACTACAAGATCAGGCAGTAAAAACCAAACAAACCAATAGCTACGTCCCAAACTCTAGAGGCCTCATTTAGCATGTTAAATGTGAAAGTTTATGACATTAAAATTGGAAAAGCACAACAGCAAAACTACTACAGAAGTATGACTGAAAAAGAAAAGAATCAAGGTGCTACTAAGGCCCAGGCAAAGTCCAGACCTCAACCTGACTAAAATGTTGTGGTGACAGAGCTGCGCATAAGCAAAAGCCTGCAAACTTCAGTAAAATAAGTCAATGTTATAAAGACGAATTTGCCAAAATCCTCCGCAACAATGCAAGACATGGATAAAAGTCATATAGAAAACCATTGCTGCATGTTTTTGTTACTAAAGGTGGCTCTACGAGCTGCTGAATCATGTGGTATACTTATTTATTCACAGATATGTGATTCCCTCATTTCACAGCAGCCAACTTACCTGCAGGTATATGTTTGTTGTATTCTGACAGAGCTAGTACACAAACGTTTCCAAATGTTAAAACATTGCTCTAAAACCTCAAGAAGAGATGTCTACATTTAGGATCTATCATGTTTTGCTATTAAACTCCAGCTCTTGCCACTTTGAAACATACAACAATAATTCCCTGCCATCCATGATTAATAAAGACTCTTATTTTATCACATAATGCAGTTTACTGAATCTATCTGGTTCTGATTACTAACCTAATAAACTATTTTCCATTTTCTTGTACCTGCCCAGGACATTAAATGCTATTATGATGACAAATGAACACACAGACACACACACACACACATGACCTGAGGATAAACCTCCGGGTCCATCCTCCCACTTCATCCATTCATCCCATTCATCCACTCATTCATTCATGAAGACAGATTAAGGTATTAAATTCCTCGTACACTATTCTCTCCAATCCCCTTCATGTACCCAGACTACATTATAAACCTGAGGGTGGGAGGTGGTGGTCAGAGTGGTGGGGGAAGGAGACGCAGATGCTTTTATTTTTGAATGATTTTTTTCCCCGGATTATTGCACAGAATCATGCACTGGAGGCCAGATAATCCAAATTACGCACACAGAAGACGTATAATCCACTCCCAGCTGTTGAGATGAATATCGGCCAGACGTACTTGATGTTCCAAGCTCACCACAGAAACATGAAAGCAGCCATAAAATAACAAGTGCAGACAGATTTAATTTGTTGCCCATTTGATTTACTGCTTTAATTATCTCCAACAAAGCTGCTATTCCCACATAAATGCCTCTGCTTTTATTGTTTGTGGCTTTAAATGTCACAGCATGTCCACATTCATTCTCTGAGACTTCTGCACACACAGGATTACATTTATTGGATTATTGAAATTAAAAGGCCTAAAATATCTGACTTACATTTATCTGCTTACTATGTACAAATTCAGATATTATTACTTCTTTAAACCACTTTCCTTTCACCTCCATTTTTTAAATGTGACAGCAGTTTTAAACCTTGGTCTCATGGCTGAATAAGCATCTTATGTAAAGGTCATTAAGGCAATCTCAGGCTATAACATTTCCAATAACCATACGGCAGCAAACTGAATGACATCAAAGAACACTCCACATGAATAAATCTCTTTATTCAGTATTTATTTCTCACAAGCACAATTAGAAATCCACAGCTGGAGCATCACACATATGACCACATGGTCCAGTCTGGTCCAGTGGACGGTTTTATAGAACATAAACACAGAAGAGAATGAGGGCAACATTTTCAGATTTCTGTGCTGCAAGTTGTTAAAAGATCACATCATTAAAGTATTAATTTAATCAGATTGGGAGGTGTGAGTCACTGTCAGCTGCACAGCCTTCTTACATTACACACTGCCTCCCAAACCACACCAAAGTAAGATGAGCCACGGAAAACTGTGCTGTGCTTTTCTTTGAGTTGCATTTCTTTGTAATGACAACAGACGAGTTTTATGGTTCTTCTCTCAGTCTGTTTCACCTCTCTGCCTTTCCTGATGTCTGTCCTGTTTGTATGTCTGTGCATCCTTCCCAGATGTGTAGCTTCCACTAGCTCCCTGGTTGGCATGTCTGTACACAATCAACCAATCACTATGTTGCGTTTCATTTGAAGTGGAACGTTAACTAATGAAGGAATGGCACAAGTTTTAGGACGATGATGTAAAAGGTAGACTAAGGTATATTATGCGCCGCCTATGTCGGCCTCCTCTCAAGCCTCCAGAGGCTTCCCCAACACCAGCTGCCAAAGTGCCTCCTTCATCGCCAGCCTCCAGAGGGGTCCCATCTCCTCAGCTGTCTCCTGTGCCGTCGACCTCCTGAGTTGCTTTGCCTCTGCTGCTCCAGGTCTTGCCCTACGGCCGAGCAGACATCCAGAGCTACTTATATTTGGACTCTTGTGCTCCCTCTTTTCTTTTTGTTTGGTTAAAAATGGCTGTTGTAATCTGTGTAATGTAAGAGAGTCATATTAGTTTTCTTGCAGGCAACACAATGAGGCAAGAAGAGAGATGAGGATAGGCATAGGTAATGCACTTAGGTGTGGGGACTTAGCAGGGGGGAGAAAAATAAGATTTAGTTTTTCTGAAAACTGCAGGACCTCTTGTCTGCTGAGGAATTCTTTTGCACCAGTGATGAGGTTCTGAATGGCTAGTGCAGCAAGAGATGGAAATTCAACCTGACTGGATCCAAACTGCCATTAACCCCAGAGAAGAAGAAAAAGGATTAAGACTAAGATGCATTGTATACCATTCTTGTTTAACTGTGACTCACTTAAAAAAAAACATACACGGATTACTGACCAAGCTGTATCTGTGAATTTGCGGCAGCATTGAAAAAAAAAATCCAACATGCATCAGGTTGCATTCCAGGTATTTCTAGCAGTAGCTGAATGGTTTTACCTTGCTATCGAGCAAACAAAGCCTGTTTCTCTGACTGCTTCTACTGGAATAGAGTCACGCTGGGTTCCAACATCCGACTTCTGAGAAAATAGGAATGCAACCGAAAGAAAGTTTTCCCACGCACTCCCCCACTAGATTGTCTGCGTGCTTTAGTGGCAGTTATTGCAGCAGGTAAATGAAGCTTTCAAACATATACAAGTTCCTCTGGAGCAATTAATTTCAGAAATGTTATTTTCCACTTGAATTTTCATTTTGGGATTCTTTTTTATTTCTTTGACTAAATTTCACCAACTAAATATATGGCAGCAGTTTTTCTCTTACTTTCTATTGTTTTGATTCCATCTCCAGAATTTCTTTGTTTCCAATAAAACAAAAATAATTTCAGTGACACAATTCCAGCCTGCAATATGTGTTATAAAAGCTGCAGCTCCACAGTGCTCTGGAGGTTTACTTCTTTTATCTCGCTATGATGCATAAAATCAGATTTGATTTGAACATTTAAAATTCATCGAGTGACTTTGACAGTAAATTTCATGTAATCAGTGCACGAATGCTCCTTTACTCTTGGTTCAGCTCTCTCATGCTGGCACACCCTGGCATCATTTAATTATTAACATGCAACAAGGACAGACAGATAACTATTTACTGTCACACCAACAGACACTCTAAAAACACCAGTTAACCTGACCAGCATGACTTTGGACCAGTGAGGTGATTGATGCACCACTGTGCACACTGGTCAACTCACGTTACTAATCCATCTACATTATGAAGTTAGTTAGGTTAGTGTTTTACCTTCTTCTAGTTTAGTCCATGATTAACAGATTGTAATTTATTTAATGTTTTTCTCACCTAACACTCAAAGCACTCTTTCAACCACCGGCCTCCTGAACAGCAGATAACCCACTCTAAATCCTGAGCTAACATAAATAACAACCTTAATAACAATAATCCAGGACATGTGACTGAAAACAGTATTATTACACACCACACCCTCATTAGCAAAAAATTCTTCTGAAGCCTTCTGAAAGGTTCTGGCCTGATGGTGGAATTGAACTGAGGACGTTCTTGGTGTGAGGCCACCGTGCCGCCAGTGAGCAATTTCCATGTAGTTTTATCTGCTGCACTAAACCTCTGATGCTGTAAAATAGTGCTCTCTCCGAGTCTCAGCTATTTTCTCCCACTACTCCAGATTTTGATACCTGCCTGCCCTCTCTACAGTGCTTCTCCCTCTGAGGTCCTTCTCTAATTCTTTTTATTTAAATCTGAACCTTTAAACACTTCACAATAGCCGTAGTGTTCCCCGAGCTTGTCATATTCTGTTGAACATCACAATAATATGATGTTACACAAGTCTTCTCTCAAAGGTCAACCGTCTGAATGTTTTCTCTTCAACTCAAAGCAGGTCTTGCCAAGCAATGTTCCACCCAATGTCTAAAAGTCACCTCACAGATCTTTAAATAACAGCACGCAGCATAGTTTAAACTGTATGTCTGTGAAAGTATGTGAGCTCCCCTTTCAAATGAATGGTCTCCACACAACAACGTGCATGTATGTACAAGAGATGCACTCTTTAATGCAAGTCTCCTTTCAGTCACATTAGTTGCCATGATAGGGACACATTAGAGCTAATAAAGCCAATAAAGGTTAAAACCTGGTGACTGTAGAAGAAAGGCAGCATTATATAACTGTCATCGCATATTAGCCTAAATCCACTCATGTGGCTGCCTTCCCTCATGAGCAGAATCATAAGCAGATAAAATGTGTCTGGAAATACAGATGAAGGGGGAAAAAGTGGGATGAAGGTCAGGAATGCTGATGGTTGTAAAAATGCATTCCCGGCTTGTGTCATATGACTCTGTAACACAAAGAGCTGGGTCTGACAGTTCACGCCTGCAGTCTGCTGCAGCGATCTGATTCTGGTTCCCATGATTTAGCTCAGTAACCCCAGCTCTCGTGATAAAATGGGCGAAAGGGCGTTTTAGGGCACACGAGGCTCATTAACAGTCACCTGCTCATGAGAGTTATGTAAGAACAAACCATCAGGATGATGTTCCAGTTTCTGATGATCAGAATCACAAACTCCATGTCCAGGGTATGGGAATGACAAGGATGACCAAATTGATTCAAGGTCTATGCAGAAAAAAGGAGACATCACACGAAAAAAGCTTAAAGCAACACTCAAGTGTGATTTAGTGTTGTTTATGGTCCAGAAACCTCTTAAAACTGCAGCAGCACTTCAGCTCTCATAAAAAAGGAGGAAAGAGTTTCTGATGATCCCTTTTAATGCCCCAAAGTCCTGGAATGGTTAATGCTCTTCTTCAAGTTGTTATTTCATTAGTAGTTGTGCTGTGTTTGATCTTTTACTGCTGTGTGAGCTCGTTGTGGTTTTATGGCAGGAAAACAGTGTTAGCTACCAATGATCCACCATGACTGAGGTTACCAGGGTGATTAGAGAGGCCGATCAGTGTTCATGTGTGTTAATGTTAAAGAAAGCAGCATCCCACAAGCTGTGTGGCTTATGAAGAATATGATACATTTCTGTGCTCTTCTGTGCATATTCAGACAGAAGCTAATGGGGGGGAAAACATGTTTGCATGTTTTATTTGGAGCAGACAGGAGTGACTGACATGGGAATGTTGTGATCCCAGATTTACCAGGGCATGGGGTCGAGGTAAAGTGTCCTAAACAGTTGAAATAGAACATTTTTTATTAAAAATATCTTCTTAGTGACATTCAAATTTGTTTGCTATAAAGCTGTTGGATTCCTCCTTTTGTGCTTTTGGACCCTTAAAATGAAGCAAAGTCTGTTTTTTCCTTACTGTGATGTGAGGCTGACTGGGAATTACTGCAAAAACATGCCATGTTTCTGGGATTTAATATTTAACAGCACAGTTTTTGTGGTAGTTTAAAGCCACCAAATCATTTTGTAAGTGTACTTTATACTGTAGGTTTCACTGTAATTCTCCTTTCATGTTACTGCCACCTTGAGTTTCACTCTTTCTGCCAGTGTCCAGTGGGAAAACCATGCCTCACAACAGGTGCTAAACTTCATAGTCCTGTTTGTGTATTCATAACTGGAACATAAAGTACTGGGACATGAACTTAAACTCTTGGCACCTCTTGTTTTATTTAGATTCTTCACACTGACATGGACCTGCTCTGCCTGCTCCGTCTGTCCCAGCAAACACATGCACTCACAGACGCAGCAATAATTTAATATGCTCACGCTTTGAAGAGGGGTATCACAGGTGCCCGTAGCATGCTGCGTCCAGACTGTGGCATTTCACACTGTGCACATCGCTGGTCAATTTGCAGCCCGTGTACAAGCTGAGCTATGTTTGGAGTCTCCTTGGACGTAGAACGGTTACACAAGCCTATCAACTCATCTTTTTCTTTTATATAAACACACTCCAACCTGCTGCTTCCTGCTGCATCAGGCTAAGCTGTGCAGCAGGTTCAGACTGATAAATCAGGAGGATATGAGATGCTGCTATGCAGAGAGAGATTTCAAAGGTAAACGATGTCCTCTTATTCCAAACTGAGCTTGCACACAGCAAACTTCAAAGGGTGAAGAGCATCAGGCAGAGAAAGCAGAGGCCTGAGCTGCAGTCTTTGATCTGATATCTGGTTAAACGAACCATCTGCTTTCTGAGGAGCCACAAGTAGAAGCCACTTCCTTCCCTGGACGAATTACAAAGGCTACTTTCATCTGGGTCAGCAAGGAAGGAAGGAACCAGCTCAGTTCGGAAAATGTAGAGTGACAGTTTCTGCACAACTAAATTGTTTTCTCCATGCATAGTAAAGTTTAATGTCATCCTGGCAGGGCTATGTTCAGTGTACAGTTAAGTTTAAATGAATGAAGCATCATATTCATGTATGGAGTCTGTATGCCCACCATCCACTCTGCACCTGCTGCAAAACATTTAAGTCTGACCAGAAATTTAGAGCCAGGCTTTGTTTTAAGTAAGGAAAAGTTTGTGGTTTTGATTGCACCCCATCAGTAGGCAGCAATTTAAGTTAACTCTGCCAGAGATTACAACGCACTCAACTGAGCGTGACTGGAAAAACAATCTGTGCCGAAACGTATCTGTATATTTTCCAAAGTGAGCATCTTCCTTGCTTACTGACCCAGATGGAAGTAGCTTTTCTAATTTAGGAGGCTTTAATATGTTGGATGCTATTATGCATGATATTACGGGATGCATCACGGCATCAGCTCAATTTAAAACTCCTTGTTCTTTATTTAGAGCCCCATTAGATGTTACCACAGCAACAACCATTCTTCCTGAGATCAGATTAAATAAAACGGTCAATTAATGTTACAGAAAAATACTCTCAGTCAGTGGCAATGAAGCGATATTTAAACCAGCACCACAACACGCATCAGTCTTCAGGATTTCATAATGAAAAAATGCTCCTTCTTTAAATCTAGACTTAGCAGAGTTTCTTCTAAAAATGGCCAGTGTTTTAATTGATTTATTATAATCAGGGTTTGTATATCTTGCATTGATAACTTCTAATTTGCATGTCACAAAAAAGCCTTTGATCTATTATCCTTGTGTCCTTCTGCTCCTAAGATTAGGCTTAAAACGTCCTTTTAGTTGAGGCTGGATTAGATGACTCTCTGTGAACTTCCCACAATGCATTCAGAAACTTCTTTGTCCTTCTTTACACTATTTTGACAAACCACATCTGTAAATCTGTAACTCTTATTAAAGTTTGAGTTTTGTGTTGTCTCCCTATTTTCTCTTCTTTTTCCTCCTCAACCTTCATGGTGGCTGCTGCTCTCTGATCCTGCCTCTGCTGGAGGTTTCTTCCTTTTAAAAGGGACTGCTTCCTTCCTGCATTTGCCAAGTCCTGGTCATTTGGTTTCTCTATAACATTTTAGGGCCTTAGCTTTGCAATATAAAGTGCCTTGTTGAGAAGTGGGGCTATATCCATAAAACTTAAAGAACGTTTTATAACATGAGATAGAGGGCTGTTCGTTTTCTATAAATGCACCAGAAAAAGGCTTCAGTCAGTAAAACTAATTAGCAATAAGCAGTGCAGTGCACCTTCAAAAAGAATTAGAGGTCCAGAGATCTGTGAAGCAGATTAAAAGTAGATCCAAAAGGGACTGTGACCAGTCATGATGAGTTACACATTACCTTCTTCTCCTGTCTGTTTCAGGGTTGTAGCTGATTTAGGGCAAGAGGTTGTGTAGACAGACACAGGCAACCAATCACACCTACAATCAATTTAGACTCACCAATTAACTCCATGCATGTCTTTGGATTTTTTAGAAGCAGTCAGAGTACCCAGAGAGATCCCACAGAGACTCAGGGGGAGCATGCAAACCACAGCAAGAAGGTTTCAGATGAGGGTGATGGTAACCACTGCACCACTGTGCACCCTCACCTGAAACAACACAGAAATAAAACCTATCTGCACTTTACCTTGTTTACACTCCACAGTCTACCAGCAGTTTTTCCTGCAACTGTTTGTTTTGTGTCAATTCAAGCATTTCCTGCCTTTTATTTTACTTAAAAACACCAGATTTGTGTTAATTTGACACACGGGATTAATGTTTGTCTCTAATCGCATGCATGTGATTCAGTTTCTCTGTCACTGGGTATAAGTAGATGTAAGTTGCTTATTAAAACCTTCTTATTCTTCACTTCACTCTTGTGTCTTTGCTACATTTTAGGTGAACTTTTTTCAGATCCATAAATAATAATGTCTTCCTCAGAGCAGCTTGTTCTGAACACTTTGTTCTACATGTCTGCAAACACAACATCTGATATTGGCGTTATTGTCCTCGTCTCCAGAGGAGGTGCCAACATGGGCCGTATTCCAATATGAGAAAGAATATCCTTCGATCATTCACTCAGCTCAGGCCAAGCCTGCATTAAACTTAGACTGGCTGAGTATATGTTCAAGAGGATTGGGCCTGTGACGTGACGTGACGTGATTTTCTTCCACTTGTGAAACATTCCACATTTATTTCTAAGTAAGTATTGTTCATTCATGCAGTCACGGCACGCTAAGGACTTTCTCCCACATGCTTTTCTTTGCCTACAGAGCTGCATAAAACCCAGCTGGGCGAGGCAGACGATCGACCCGGCTGTCGAGTAGTGCATCAAAGCGATGACAGAGTGCTATTTTTAAACGGCATTGACAAGCCATTATCACTGTAAATGAAAGGGTGGAGGAATGTAGGGTTAAATTAGGCACCGTGTTTCTAAACATCCTAACAGGGTATCGGCCTACAGTTTTGACGTCAACAAGAAAAAAAAAGTTTCCTTTGGGAGTCATGACAGCAGCATTGTCCCTATGTTTATGTAATACTATGCTTTTGTGTCAGAACGGGGAGGCAATGACACAAATTAGATGCACACAGCTGAACCGGTGCACCATCTTGGCCTACAAAAAGCTTAAAAGGGTTTAGTCATTCTGCAATCCGACCCTGTGTGAAGGGGAAAAGGTGCAGGTTAATATTCTTACACAGATGCATCAGTATTTTCGTGATAAAAACACTGTCACATGCACTGCAGTGACCCACTTCCACATGTGTCTATAAAACAAGATGAGAAAAAAGCTGTTCTCTGCAGGGGAGCTATGGAAAATTCCTCCTTTAGTGGCCAAAGAAACAGCATGGGTCCCTGAAGATGCCTGGACCAACTTGGCAATGATGAGAAAAATAACTGCCTTATCTGAAGAGTCCCTTGGAAACAAAAGCATTTCTCAGCATCAGACACTCCTGAAAGAGAAATGTGGATAAGCTATAACAACCTTCTGGAACAAAGATAAAGCTTTCTGAATAATCCATAAATTCTTGCTGTAAGTCTTTCTTTCACCCCTGTATGACCCAGTGCCCTCTGTCAGTGTTTAACAAAGACTGAAGGTTAAATGTGAAGCAGTTGCATAACAATGTTTTGCATGACAGCACCATGACTAACCCCTTAACCTCTTGTCTTCACGCACATAGCTGTTGCTATTTTTATTCCCCTTCATCCTTGAACTTGCAAGTGAATCTCTAAACAATCTGAAGGAAATATCCATTTCCAGACATCCAACCTCCACACGTAAGGAAAATCACAGCCCAGTTCATGAAGGTTAAACAATAAAGTGCTTCGCAAACAAACCATAATCCATTTAAATATCTTTCTACTTTGACCACTCATGTTTTATAGGCAAAGGTAAGATCACCGAGTTGTACTCAGAACAATGGCAGCATGTTATGTTCACTGACACAACCGGAGGGCTGTTAAACGTGGTTTCACTATGAGCCAAACGCGAGACTGATATCAAAAGTCAGACATACAATCATGAAAGAGAACATTTTCACAGGAATTCTTGCAGTCCTGTGAAAAACTAAGAACACCCTACTGTTTCCACAGGAATAAGAGGGTAAGTAGCAGGCAGGTGCTGCTACTAATCTACCAATCAAATGCACTTAACTGATCATCAGCAACTCTGAGCACCTCTATAAAAGCTTTTGGCAGTTTATTGGTGTGTGTTATTAATTGTTATTAATGTCACACTCTCACCCAGAAATGCAATTCAGCCTAATGTCATATCGTGCAGTTGCAGAGAAACTGCTCGAGAGCAACATCTCAGATTCTGCAGGACTCAGATAGCATGTTAAACGTTTAAGTTCTTGACTGTACAATTAGAAAGAAGACAAATATGGCTCATTAGGAAGGGTTGCAAGGAGAAGGCCCTTTCTCTCTAAAAAAAAACAAGGCAGGACAGCTTAGGTTTGTAAAGTAGCATCTGAACGAACCAAAAGACCTCTGCAACAATGTCCTGAATAGAAACCTGAATAAATAAACCTCAGTGACATGAACTTTGTAAGAGTGGGCTATTCATAGGAAAGCAGCACTTGGCGATCTGGTGCTGATTATTTTCTCCAAACATTATTGTTGGGTTTTTACCTTACAGTATAAAACACCTTGAGGCAGCTGTTACTGTGAATTGGTGCAATATAAATAAAGCTAAACTGAATTGAATTAAATGGATAAACACGCCCCAAGGTGAATGAATGGATCCTGGGGTGGTTGAAGGGTTTTAAACAGCAGGCGGAAATCCACAAATAGAGGGAGAGATGGGAACCTTTGTTTCTTAAACAGACCTCCAAATCAGGAGGCTGTGTTTGGTGTATGAGGGGGGAGAGTGATCTGCCTTTGGTACAGTATTTAAGCCCAAGATTTAAAGCAGCACGAAGGAAAGACTGAATCATCGCTCTTGTTTGAAAAGCTCCCTTTTAACCACTCTCACGCACAGAGAGGTCGTCTTTTGCTCTGAACACTGAAAGAAATTTCTTACTGGTAACACTTCACCTGCAAAGGATGTCCCCTTTGTTCCTGCACCTCTTGGAGAATAATTTCTCCTGTATTAACAAGAGAAAGTTCTTCCAGCAAGATGAGCCATCACTTATAAGGAGGAGAAGCAGGAACTTAGATCTGGAAGTCGTGTCACACCATTTGGCTCCTGATCTTGTACAGTACACGGATGATTCAATTACTCTGTAACTGTTACATAAGAAGAAACATGAGCAGCAGAGGACACAGGGCTGAGACGCCTGTAGCAGTCCTTGCAAAGTGGAGGCTGCAGAAAGCCACTCTGCAGGAATTAAACCAAAATTGGCAAAGAAGATTTAATCAAGTAATTTCTGCATTTCATTTAAGTCTTTGCTTGTGGTCCAGCTGGTGCCAGTTTGGCACACTCCAGATGGGCATCAAACATGGCGAGGAATTATAGAATGTATTTATAAAATAAATGGACTGCGCATCCGAAAGACCGCGAAGCATCCGAGGTCGATGTCAGTCACAGGACAGCGGGTTTGCTTATGTAAGTGAGGTGATATCACACACAGGATGGAATAGCTGTGTTTGCCTTAGGATGATGTTCCCTCTTTCATAACACTTCATGTATTCTTAATCTTCCATCAGATAAGCGCTCACATACTTTTTACATCCTGCACACTTATCCCATCTCTCTCCGGTTTGAACCCATCGCTCGCTAAGTGCGACCACGACACTGCCGACTAGAACAGTGGACTTGCTGGACTTGTTGGCATTGCTGAATAAATGACTTTGCCCTGCGCATATGCATTTACATAACACTCTAATTCTGAATAAAAAATTATTCCCCTAATTTTGACTTTATTTACTAAACAATTTATAATTAAATGAGCCTTTAAAAAACATGGCCTGTGCTTTTCAACTCAGTGCCACATACCCCAGCAGGACACGTCTGCTTCACACTTAAGGCAATGCTTACAATGCATCAAATGAGGCGCAGCATGTTTCAAAGCCTCTCTGTTCTTTGTTGCTCAAAATAACATAGGGTTTAATTTGATGGAAGAGATGGACAGAGAGAACAGATGAGGAGGGCAGGAAGTGAAACATAGGAACATCACACAGAATCAAGCTAATTTTCAAAATAAAAGACTACGACAATAAGTCCACTACAGTCCTAGGGCAGCGGTCCCAACCTTTTTTGCGCCACGGACCGGTTTATGTCTGACAATATTTTCACAGACTGGTCTTTAAGGTGTCGCAGATAAATACATCAAAATAAAACCAGTACCAGAATCGAAAAAAGGAGATTTATTCATAACACACGGGAAAAGACCCAGGCAACCGAGTTAACGATAAAAAAATAATGATAAAACCTTAAATTTCACACCCTAGCCTCAACTCTCGCAACCTGGTACCAAACGACTCATGGACCGGTACTGGTCTGTGGCCTGCAGAGATGGGCAGTACTTGTAATGCGTTACTGTAATCCCATTACTTGCTTCAAGTAACGAGTAAAGGAAGGGATTACTATTGCAAAAAAGATAATTAGATTACTGTTACTTTCCCGTAAGCACTCTGCATTGCTGCATTACTAAAACCGTGATTTTTTTGCGAGAGTGTCTCATGACAATGACATGAGCGAGTGCGAAGTTCATGGCAACAGAACAGCTGTGTGCAGATCAACAATGGATAATATATCGAGTGGGGAGAGAGTATGAGCGTGCAGCGTTTAAAGCGTGGAAGTACTGACCTTACTTTGAGTTTGATTCCATAAAAAGTGACAAAAACATTAGTGTCCGTTGTGCGTGGGAAGAAAACTTTTTACAGCGAAAAAACCCCCTAAACTTCCAAGCAAGCACCGAGTGCGTAACGACGTAATGAGAAATTCACAGAGAAACTTGCAGATTCTTCCACTGACCGCTGCAGCACACCTGCACCAGGGTAAACATCTGCCTGCCCTACTCCTGTTATACAGGTGAAAATAGAGTAACAGGACCGCTAGTCTTTGATTTTATTTATTTTCTGCTGTGTTTCACTTTATTTTATTTATTTGAAAGACTGAGTGTAAACACAAAAAACATATTTTATTTTATGTGCTGGAATGTGCAGAAAATAGGTTTAAATATTAAACAAATTTCTTCCAGTCAGAGAATATTGCATATAATTTAATATTTGCTTGATGCATAAAGTTAAAAGATTAAAACTAATAAAACAAGTTTTAAAAAGAGACTTTTCCAGTTGATTACATTTTGTATGATGGATTATGCAGAAAAAGTAGAATTGGGCTGAAAGATCTATCGCTTTATCACCTCTTCAGGTTGTAAATCGTGTTTTTAAAAAGAAACTAAGTAAGTAACTAATTACTTTTGAAAATAAGTAATCAGTAAAGTAAAGGGATTACTTTTTTGTGGTGGTAATCAGTAATTAGTTACTGATTACTTTTTTCAAGTAACTTGACCAACACTGGTGGCCTGGGGGTTGGGGACCGCTGCACTTGGGCCTGCATTGGTCCCAGTGATGTAAATTTTGTCACCAAATGGTTAGAGACTGTGCTGCCTGCGTCCGTGTACTCAACAAAGTATAATCTAGGCTTTAGATGTAATCTTATAAACTCTCCTGGTATATTCTTTGGGTCATTCTGTGTAGTACCTGCGAATCATGACAAAATTATTAAAAGAGGAATTCACAAGAAATCTGTGATGTCATATTACCACATTACCATACCCAGATTTTGATTTCTTTTTTCTTTTTAACATATTCCATATCAGTGCTTAGACTTGTTTCTGGACACTAGTTAGCCTTATCTGATTTAAATTCGGACAATCTCCCCTCAAGGTTCTCTTCTTGGGTAGTGTCGAGCATAGCCCCTGTTTTTAGATCACTCTCTTCAAGTCCAGTTATGACCACTTGCAATCTTCATTCTGCAATTTTACCACAAACCCCAAACTTGAGGAGAGATAGCATCATCTCGACCCAAATTTCGCATCAAGGATTTTCACTGCTGATGAATGCTGAGTGTCTGGCTATGAGGAAGGATGTGTATTAGGTAAAGAGCAAGACTAGGTGAATGTTTGTTAGTGTTTTTGTTTGGTTTTTTTGTCAACATTCATGAGCTCATCCAGTGTGAATTCTTCCTCAAAGGTGAGACTGTCAATGCTGGAATATTTTGGCCATACCAACCCAGTTTTTCCTCATGACCTGGATCATTTTAAAGATTTAGCTCCCTGCAACTTCTGTTCCCCTTCTGTGAAATGAAAATCACTTTGAAGAAACATCACTCTGACGCAGTGAAACAGAAAGCATAATGTGGCTTCTACTGAAAGATTTAAGAAGGATGCAGATTCAAAAGAGTCGCCTGACAAGATGATTTTTACACGGTGATAAGCCAAATTTAAGCGGTAAGGTTATTTGTATAGGCCCATTTCCAGAACTTCACAAATTTAAATGAAGTGATTTGGACACATCCTGATGTAATGTTAAATGCATATTCATAGTTAGCAAAAAAAAGGTATCAGTTTGCTATTTGTGTAAAATCCTTGACTCAGATGCAAAGTCATGAAAAAAAGGCCTACTGCTCTTTATCACCATCTGACCACAGCAGTTAGGGTCATTGTGGCCTGATGTGCTTAGAAAACTGAAGTTAGACAGGCATGCAGTACTCTGTCCCCAGGTCTTCTCTTCCCATAAAGACATAAATAAGAACCATGGCATGCCCACGACGAAGTAGTAATGATTTATGACAGGTTCAAAAGCTGAATAATATGAATTTAAGGAGGTTTATCTTCCATTTCATGCCTGAACCAGGGGAGTCATTGAAAACCAGCTTAAATCGTGCCTTCAGCCCACACTCAGTGGTCCCGAGTGTCTTGGAACATCACGGTCATGCCTCACTGACACCGAATTTTAATGGCGAGAGAGAAATACTAAGTTCATCTCCATCCGGTGAATCACAATCTCTCACATCTCAGAGAACATCCAGACTGCATCTGACAGGCCGCCCACAAGTGGTCAGATCCATCAGCTCGTCATCAAGAAGCAACTTAATGACCTTTTGTGGGCATTGATGGAGTCTGGATCACATAAACCTAAGTTTTACTCATATAATCACTGCATGTTACACATGGACACAGTATGCTAGTGCTAGTATGACTTATTTTTTGGACAGGGCATTTTGAAGCTCTCACCATGTTGACTTTTTAAAGCTAGAAGTTACTAAATTTGAAGAACAAAATGGGAAGTACAAATGTATCAACTGATACTAGCATGCTCCTTCCTTCCATAAAGTGTGCAAATTAATGGCTAATTAGCTAAGACACACACAGGCTGGCTTTCAGTTCCCTTTAGCTGGATACCTGTCAATCAATACAGCACCCATACAATAAATACAGAATAATAGTGTGCTCTGGTCCAAAACAGAGTGTTGGGTCTCAGAGAATATAGAGAAAAATAAATAAACACCAGCACTCACTGGAAAAAATACTTGATATAAATATTTTTCAATGGGCAGAATGATAGATCAGCAACAATCCATCATCAGCATAATTCCTCATCCTGAGGATGGACTTTAACGCCAGTCTTGAACTGCAGCTGATATTTCTACAGCCTCACTGAGCTACAGCATAGTGGCTCAAATGCTACAAGCTGAAGGTCATCTCTAACCAGACTCTGCAGGAGCTGTAGAGGATCACCAGAGCAGAACAGAGGCTACCGCTGTCTTCTGCAATCCAAGAAGGAGGAATGAGAGTCTATCCGACCGTGGGACTCAAGACATCTGAGTGACAACAGCAACTTGACCAGACTGTAGGGAAACATGAGGCAGGAAGGCAAAGCAAAACAGAGTGACGGGACTTCTTATTTTTAAATAAATCATGTTGTTGGCTCAGAATGATTAAAGAATAAAAATAAATCGCAAGATATACTTTGGCAGGGATTAGTACACCTGGGAAACTGCCAAAATAAAGTTTATGTCTGGGTAGAGCCCAAAGCTGTTTTTGTACCAAGCTCTATGTTTTGTAATGCTGTTAAGTTGATTTTATCATAGGAGTTCTCCTCAAATGAATTTATACACTGCCAAAACACAACAACATTTGCCTCGAGGTGCTTTATCTCTGCAATAATACAGAGGAAACAGAAAATCAAAACAATCAGATTGAGAAAGTGGTTTGGCGACAGCGGGAAGGAAAAATTCCCTTTTATAAGGAAGAAACATTTGGCAGAACAAGGTTTAGGGAGGGGCAGCCGTCTGCCATACGTCTGTGGGGATTGGCTCACCTATGGAGCTAGCCTCAAGTGGCCACAAGTGGAACTGCATGTTTTGCTTGCGCTTCATTTTTTTCTGGCTCACTTGGTTTTAATTTAACATTCACTGTTTGGAAGTTACAGTTCAATCATGTCCCTTTAATGTCCCTCAGTCCCATCATAATCCATGCAAACCATTTATAGAAAATAGACTGGATGATGTAGTTTGTAGCTCTCTGTGGTCTGTGGTGTTCTGGTGTAAGTAACACAATATGAACAGTGAGCCATTGTATCACGCATGTAATCACATAAATCCTGCCCCAGTTCAGAACGGGGATTTGTCCAGAAAACTGGTTAGAGCAGCTGCTGGTTTCATCTCGATGAATGGGCTAGCCTTTCTCCCAGAATCACAGATTGACTGAGAATTGATTCACCTCAGCTTTTCAAACTAATACAATCTAGGACAGATTTGGGTTTTTTTAGAAACAGTGGAGGTTTTTATTGATTATCAGGTCAACAGCTAAGCTTGTCTAATCATGAACAAAGTTACTAGAAGGCAGTATAAGTCAGTAATTCTTAATCTGAGCTGTGTTTAAAGCAAAGAGGAGAGTCCAAAGTAAGTGTAGGTGATAAAAAATATTAATAAAAGGTGAAACTAAAACTAAATAGTAACACTCAGAAATGTTTTGCTCCTTGATCAGAGCTGCTTAGTGCTAGTTATGCTGCAACAAGTGTAGGCTGCTGGGAGATTCCCATGACGCATTGGGTATTTCTTCTTCAGTTACCTTTCTCATTCACTATGTGTTACAGAACTCTCTGCATACTTGTTGCTGACCTCTGTCTCTCTTCCACAGCATGTCTTTTGTCCTGTCTTCCTTCTCACACCCCAACCAGTCGAGGCAGACGGCCGCCCCTTCCTGAGCCTGGTTCTGCTGAAAGTTTCTTCCTGTTAAAAGGGAGTTTTTCCTTCCCACTGTTGCCAAATTGCTTTCCCATAGGGGGTCACATGATTGTGTTCTTCTCTGTATGCATTGTTGTAGGGTCTACCTTACAAAATAAAGCACCTTGAGGCGATTTGGGGTTGTATAAATAAAACTGAATTGAAACAGGTAAACATAACTTGATGTAACTGAAACATCCAGAGTCCCCAAGTCGTATGAATTTAGATTTCATAAATTTTGAATTAACCTGAGCCCAACAAATGAATTGAAGTGAAACTGAACACGTCTGTAACCTGATTTAGTTTGCTCTATGAATCTATATCTTTATGTGTATTTAAGAGGGGACTGCACTGCAGACACCAGAAAGAATTACTAACGATTACTGTCCTTCTTACAGGCAACACACAGGTTTATAACAGAAAACAAATACAGAGAACAAACGCTGCTACCTGCTGATGAAGTGTGCAGGTGGCAACTGAGAGGCTTTGCTATTCTTATTCTATCTCAATTTTCCATCTGGCATTGTATGACGTCTGAAGTTCAGAAAATGAATAATCCTGCATGATGCAGCAGAAAGTCGTTGGCTTCAATCTCCTGTTAAAATTTTCCATTAAAAGACTGCACGCAGGATTAAAATGGACAGGTTGATGCATGGAGAAAACCAGGAAAAGAGGAGATCAAATAATTAAGATTTCACTCCAAACCTTGCTAGATTCCTAACAACATGCCAAACGCAGACATTCAGTCTGTGATTTCCCTCTGTTCTGATGCTGTTTTCCATTTAGTCCATTTCTCCTTCGTTTTCTTTTCCATTTCTGGCCAATCCTGACAACACACAGACCATGAAACTCACAGCGTCGGTCTTGTCCAGCCTCACAGGGAGCCAATTACATGCCGTCGATATGTGCATCAGTCCACATCAGTGCTTTGAGGCAATTTCCAATTATGGGAGCAGCAGGCACTCCAATCGAATGACACTGATGAGTGAAATCAAATTATTAGGTAACATACTGCCCGCTGACAGAAAATAATTTATTGAAAACAGCATATAGCAATAAAGTGTAACTAAAGCTCATTTTAATTAAACAATATTAGGAACAATATTAGGAATGGTTTAATTAAAATGTTAAGTATGTAATAAATACTCAACAAACGTTCCAGTAGACCCATTTGGTGTTAAGCTCTGTTTATTAGTTTATTACAATAACTGCTGATATTAAAGTGTTGAACCACTATATATGATGATGGCAAATGTTTAACTCTGTCTCTTAATTTGTCGAGGTTTTGGAAACAGTTGACCATGGTTATTTTGGTAAACAGAGTAAACAATATTGTTTTGTCTGTGAATGCTGTAAGTTGGTTTTCAAATTAATTGTCATCTAGAACACAATGTGTCAACTTCTCCAGGTCTTCTTTCTCTTTTTCTCCGTATCCAAAGAAGTTCCCCAGGGCTCCATGTTAGGACCACTGGTCTTCTGTCTATATAATCAACCTTTGTGATAATTTATCAAATGCTGCTTCCCATTTTTATGCAGATGACACATTTATCTACTGTTCGCCACCTTCAGTAGTACAAACCCTCAAATTTCTGCAATCTGCCTTTGATGATGTTTACTTTTCAACTTAAATGCAAATCCAGGTTCATGTTATCCTCAAATGACAAAAAATCCAAACCATTTAAATTTAAATGGTTACATATTATAAGTATCTATAATCCAAATGTATCTTTTAAAATTTCACCTGAAAGGCTTAAAGTTTCAACTTAAAGAATAAATGTTGTTTCTCTCTCTGAGTTAGGAAATACTTCATCTCTGCAATTTGAATAGAATAATAGAATAGAATAATCCTTTAATTGTCCCACAAGGGGAAATTTGGTTGTAACAGCAGCCAGAAAGACACATATACAAACAAACAGTACACAGGACACAGAACAGAAACATACACAATTTTTTTCTTACATATTTACATTAAGGACAATGATTACCGTAAACAGAGTACTGTACAGTTATTAAATAAAATAATAATAAATATTAATAAAATTTGTTTACCTTCATTGGATTACAGCAGGGGTGTCCAACTCCAGGCCTCAAGGGCCGGTGTCCTGCAGGTTTTAGATGCGTCCTTGATCCAACACAGCTGGTGTAAATGGCTAATTTACCTCCTCAACATGTCTTGTGGTTCTCCAGAGGCCTGGTAATGAACTAATCATTTGATTCAGGTGTGTGGACCCAGGGTGAGATCTAAAACCTGCAGGACACCGAACCTTGAGGCCTGGAGTTGGACACCCCTGGATTACAGTGATCTGCTGTCTATGAATTCACCAGACCAGCTACTAAAGAGGTTGGAAACTTTCTATCATTGTGCGTTACGTTTTATTATTGGCTGTAAAAACTGTGCACATCACTGTTCTGTGTATCTCTGCTTAGGATTGTTTCTTCTTATCTGTACATCTGCATGTGTACAAACCACAGTCACTGCGGGCTACACTCTCAATTCACATTAGTGTGACTACTTTTAATCTTGTTTGTGTTCACTTGTCTGTATTGAACACCAATTGTAATTTTTTCTTTAGCTGTTATATGTATGTGTTCGTTTTGTTAGACTGTCTGCTGCCCTCTTGGTCAGGTCTCTCCTGGAAAAGAGATTTTAATCTCTATGAGACTTTTACTTGCATAATTAATAGAAGATGGACTTTCTAACCTCATCAGTTAATATGGCCAGTATTTCACAGATATGGATCACACGGCTGTTAAATGTTTAACTGTTTTGCATTGCACTGAACTACTATGTTTAGTAAGCTCTGGATAACAGACATTCCAGAATTGTAGAAGCATTAATGATTTACTTCAGCTCATTCTTTAATCAGTCACCGTACGGTCACAAATATTTACTTTACATAATTATCGCTACAGAACAAACCACAGTGTGGAATAAAATGAGGTACCTAACAGTGATAAACACATATTATCCCAGCCAACATTTAGATGTTGAATAACCATCAGCTGGCACAGTAACTGATGAAATTTATGCCGATGTCCCAGATTTAACCTTGCTGTATAGTGTGCATGCTTTGAACATCAATTGGATGTCCATGTTAGACTTCCTAGCAAGAGAAAGTTTGTGTTCAAGAAATGCTTTATATTATCCTTTTGTCATTCACAATAAACAGATCCAGGTCTTAAGACTAAATTACTTACATCATAAGTTTATAATGCTGACATCAGTGACAGAAGGTTCATGCTTATGCTGTTCCAGATATGATAAGTCCATCATACAACAAAAAAGATAGAAATTACATGTGGGTAATGGTAAATGGCTGTGTTGCTCCAGTAACACTGGCCTTTGGTGATCGTATGCAGCGGTAGTTTTGTATTCAAAGAAAACAATGCATGCTTGTATTTTTTTATCTTAATAATATGATATATGATATTATATTAAAATGCCAACGTTTTACATGTGCAAGAAGCTTCTTCAACAAATGTTTCCTATAGAAAAACAACTCTGGAATAAAAACTCTCCTGCCTTCCTCCTCTCCCCTGTGCCATCCCTCACCTCCCTAAACTTCCTAATGCAACAGTCCACTTATCTGTCAATCTAAGCATTTGTAGTAAATGATAAGCATTGTAAGATTCGCTTAAAATACTTTAAATTATGCTATCAGCAAAAGAGTTCAGGTTGAATAAATCAACTAATCATGATGCAAATGATCTTGCTGCAGATGTGTTTAATCGCTTAGCTTAAAAACAGAGGCAGGCTTGTTTGTGCCTCATCTTCAACCGCCAGAGTTTCTGAAACAATGCAGATGAGAACTTTCAGAGTAGTACCACAGAATAAATCATGAACTCAGTAATGATACTTGAGATAACAGAAGTGGACGTAACCACAGGTAAAGTGAAACTACTTCTTCGGGAAGGTTATTAAAGATGTTTGTGGTGATGAATGTATGATGAATGGATTCAAATAGCACTTTTCCCAATGGAGAAAGCACCGTGTCTTGCTTCTGATTCACTCACACACTAAACACAGATGGTAATGAGCACATATATAAAGATGCAGCGTAACCTTTGGGAGCCAGTTAGGTGATGCTGAGCTATAATAAGCTGTGATGACGCAAGTGTTATCAACCTGCATCAAAAATAACTTCTGCTTCAAAGTAGACATTAAAAGCTGCACTTGACTGCACTAAATATCAAATAAATATGAAAGTGGGGAATTTACCGTAACTGTAAGGATACTGGAGTTAAAATCACCAAGAAAACAGTGTTTTTATAGTTTTTGAAATTGGCAAGTTCAGCATGTTTTCCGTAATATATTTATAGTATACAGCCTGCATTTATACATAGTGCTCTTCTACCTTCATTTCTGGCTGAAATTCACCCATTCACACACATTTACACAATTCTTCTATTGTGTAAATATATATTTTCATTTTGCACACACCAGTGACACATTAGTGGGCAGTTTTGGGGGTATTTTGATATGTTGCCCAAGGACACTCTTAACATGCGAACTGGAGGAGGCAGTCCAATAAGTGAACTTCCTATTTATTGTCTAATGTAACCTTTGTTTATTATTCCTGATCATTAAAATTACCCTTACAAAGAAACTAAACCAAGATATGTGCAAACCTTCGGTAATTAAATATCAAACAGACTTTTAATACTCAGGGGTTTTTTTGTCTTTGCACATCTAGTTGATATTATCAATGATGATTTCAAGGTTACGTCAAGGATTTACAGGAAGCACACCTTTGCTGTTATGAGATCAGGTGTGAGATTTGATTCCTGTGCATATAAGAAGATCTCATTTCTTATCTCTGACTTTGCACTGTCACTTCGGTGAAGCGGGAGTAGGATTAACCCAGATTCAGTCCAGCACTCACTTCTTATGCAACTCCTCCATCTGAGTAAGGCAGTGTAGCCTAGAGTCTGATCCTTCCTATGTGCGCAAGTCAGAGAGGAATGAAAAGACAAACCCCTCACATAGATGTACAGAAAACAACTACTCGGGAATAAAAGCCACTCCATTCATTGACTGCAGTTCCTCAGGCCATTTGACATCAGCGTCGGATGTCGATTGGGCATTCAGTCGTGCATCATCTCAGCCGAGAAAAAGCTAAAGAGCTCTGGTCTTTGAGAAGGATTTAAGTTTCTCCGCTGCACTGGCCTTTAGGTTTATGTAAGAAGACTGGTGATGGAGCCGAATGACGTCAGGGACCTTTGGTAGATGAAGTGCCACTTGAGAGATGAATTTATAAAAAGTAATCAAGAGCCTCAAACAAAGAAAGGTTTAACAGGTCAGGATGACTTAACTGGATCATCATGCATCATCAGTCATGTAACTAGTCACATTTTTAGCCTTGTATATCTCTTAGGATGTTTGGCTCCCACTTCCTGTTTAAACATCATTTCAGCAAAGTTAAATCTCTGTGTTTCGCACCTTCTGTCGATTTAAGATGGTTTGAATTCAACAGATTCACAGTGTTGTGTAAGATGTTCCTTTACTGTAGCTGAAAATTTACTGAGCTCAGCAATAGCGGCATTTTTTTTTTTTTACACTGAGACAGCGGATTCTTGATACCAATCGGCGCAGTTAATTGTAAACAGAGACCAAGAGAGCAGAATGTATTAGACTAAACAACTCCATATTATGGAGACAAGTTATTGATTAATATGTGAAGTGGAAACATAACTTTAAGTTGTTACGGAAACATTTCCAGGGCAGATTTCCTGACCCTGTGTATTTGAAAAAGTAATCAGCCATGTACCACAGCTGTAGTGTGGACATCCGTTTCCCATTATAGCATTTTTAATCACTAGTTTACATATCTAAGGGTTACATTCCCGCCACAGCTGGATTGTACAGACCTGCTGGCAGGAAGTCCCCATCGGGTTGCACAACTTGGGTCCCATTCTGGTTGTGAGCGAGGTCAGACTGTATAATGTAATCCTCCCAGATTGCCTGTGTGGGTAGAGACGATTAGTGTGTCTGAAGATTCTTTTAGTGGCTCTGTATTTGTTTTTTCTGTGTTTTGCATGTCTGAACTTGCATAACTGAGAGCTAAGGCAAGCAGACAACAGTTTGGTAGGACTTGCATGCTTAAGTTAGTGCAACAGCCTAAATCTACCCCTATTTACGAAAAACGGTCTGGTGGAAAACCTTCTTTGCAGCTATGCTTGGTAACTTATTGATGTTGGAGATTCTGTTTTGCAAGGAGTTCTTTCTAGCATGACTAATGCTGAAATGGTGACTCAGTGGAAAACATTTAGTATGGGCTCCATCAATCCATTTTCTGTTGCTTATTCTGGTCTGTGTTACATGGGCAGCACACTAAGCAGACCTCCTCCAGCTCTTCTGGGAAGATATTGAGGGGTTTCTTGTAAAATCTCCATTATATCCTGGGTCCATCCCAGGGTCTCCTTCCACTTGGATATTGCCAAAATCCATCACCTAGGAGTGATACTCCTTGAACCAGCACAAATTGCTCCTTGTGGAGGAGTAGGGGCTCTACTCTGAGACCCAGTGAACTCTTCACCCTATAAAGGGAAAGCTCAGATACCCTTCGGGGCGAAGCTCATTTAATTTCTCATGCTCATATAAGTAATCGTATTCTTTCTGTCACTACTCACAGCTCATGCCCACAGGTGAGAGAAGCTCAAACAGTAAATTGACAGTTTTTTTTGTCACACTCGACTCATTCATCACTATTAGTGATTGGTATAACCTTTTCACCCAGACACAGCACCAATCTCTCTGTTGATCTCTTGCTACCATCTTCACTTTCTTGTGAATAAGTTTGTTTGGCCAACAGAGGTAACACAGACAATTCAACAAGGAACAGAAGGAAGCACACACTAGGCAGGGAACACAGCTGAGACTAATCAGACAAGACGAGACAGGGAGCAAGCAAAACACCGGACACAGACTGTCAAAGTAAAACAGGAAACACACGAATGTGGAGACAAGGATGACAAGAAGGACACAAGGGAGGCACAGAAACACCTAAATCCTAGAAATAATTAAAAAGTACCCAGAAAACTCACTAAATCAATGAATATTAATAAACACAACATAAATACGGAGTCACTAGACCCGGACCATGACAAAAGTAATATGCAGGCAAATAGATTAATACCAAATACAGCCTGTAACATTTAGCATTAAACAAAGTGTTTTAGGCTGTAATTGTAATCTGTGTTTAGACTTAGCTGGCTCTGAAAAGTAAAAGTAATTATTGTCTAAGTCCAACAGGCTCAATTTTATGCTACAGTTTAGGCTCTGCAGGGATTCAATAGCGTCAAATGAATGGAGCGACAACGTCCAAAGTGGGTGCTACAAACAAAGCCTTACCCTCTAGTGAAAACAGTCAGTATTTGGGGGAGTTTAGTGTTAGCAGGTGGATACCTGGGTCAAGACTTATTTTCACTTCTGCCAGTTATTGTTTACAAATGCAGCTAAAAAGATATGCTTGCATTAGCTGCAGTTCTTCCACGCAGCAGCATTGTGTTGCCCTGTGCTCAGTCATGAAATGTTGGGTAACTAAACTGTCAACATACATAAAGCAATATGAACAGGTCATATAAAAAGGCCTCAAATCAGACCTCAAATATCTGGTACAAAAGATGGGTCATACTGGGCTGAATGCTGAGCAACAGCCTTTGTCAGCGACAAAAGAGTTCACGTAAGTCAGGTCTTTGATTTTCAGGCTTTCAAAGAGCAACGGCGAACTGAAAGCATCAGCTGGGTCCAAACTGCAGGTGTGCAGGTAAAAAAATAAAATATGACCTGCCTCTGCGAACATGAGTAAGGTGACGTAGTTAAATTAAATTTAATGCTGCTCTTCATGAACTATTTGTAGTGTCTCAGCTGCCCCTACTTTTTGGTTAAACATCCATGAATCAAAAGAAAAAATCTACCTAAGTAAATTTAAGTACAACTGTAAGGTATTTTTTCCATTTTGTTTTCCTGTCATGCATCTTTACACTTATGCTCTGATGCATTTCAGAGGTAGAAACTTAACACTTTTTTATTTATCTGCTTCTGAAAGTTGCAGCTGCGATGCTTCTGCAGATGTAGTCACATGAAAAAGAAAGCACATCTTTACTGCTTTAATAGGAATTAAGAGGGAAAGCAGTCGCCAGGCCCCGTTAAGCAAATGTGATTAATTGATTATCAGCACATGTCAGCATCCCTATAAAAGCAGAGGTTAATTAACTCTGTGGTCAAACCTGAGAGCTACATCTCAGACTCTACAGGCATGAGTTAGTATGTTAAATGTTAAAGTTCGTGACAGCACAATTATAAAAAGACAGAACAAGTATTTTTGGAAGGTTTGCCTGGAAAAAAAAAACCCTCTTTAAAACCACAAGACTTCTGCAAAGATGTCAGCATGGTGGTGGAAGGGAGGTGTTTTGTATATCAAAATATTCTCGAGTCAAATGTGAGGCTGACAGCTACAGCTCAGCTGAAACTGAGTCATGAAACAGGACAACGATCCCAAGCACAGCGTCAAACCAAACAGCAAGAAAAATGGCTGAAAAAGAAAAGAACATAATTCTTGCAATTCTTGACGTCAGCTTGACTGAAATGCTGTGGTGGGACCCCAGCAGAGAGAGCTGTACATAAATGAATATCCACAAACCTAAATAAACTGAAGCAACATCGAATGCCTCCACAATAATGTGAAAGAATGATAAAGTCACACAGAAGATGATTACTTTAAGTTATTGCTGCTAAAGCGGGCCATTGAATCCTGGAGCATTCTTAGTTTTTCACAGGACTCCTCTAAAACATTTGGGATGATAGATAGAGGGAAGTGAAGAACAGGGTGGAAAGAAGAGATTGGGGGGAAAAGAAGCTGGGATAATGGTCAAAGTGGGAGAGGAGGAGGAAAGGCAGAGCTGTAACAGGAGGGATGAGAGTGTGGTGGCATGATTGTGTGTCAGTGACGAGTTACATGAGTTATGATTGAACTATTTAAATACAGAGCTACAATTATGCAAAAATATTGTCAGCATTACTGCTCTGAATTAGATTAAAACTGATTTTTTTTTTCTACTGTTTCTTTTATTGCCTAATTTCCTTTCAGGAATTTAAAAAATGAACTTTAGTGTTTTCAAGTTGTCAGCAATCAACGTCATCTATTTAGGTTAACATGCAAAGACAAGTAGGTCAAGCGCTGCCTGTAGGTTTTTAAGAAATATTCAAAGCATGTTCCCGCTCCTGAGTGGGTCACACACTGTTTGTGCGTGAGCTGATGTTTTGCATACCATGCCCGGTTAACTGGTTTTGCCTATTGATACTACAACCAGAAACTGCAGCTGCAGGTTACATCACAACATTTTACTAAACAATTTCTTCAGAATTGGCACGAATGCTTAGAGCGCCTTAAATATTTTAGAGATTTCTAACTCGTGGCAGGCTTTGAAACAAACATTGAGAAAACACTGTGAAAGACGGCAAACAAAAGGCCCATTCTGCAGCCTCGCCATCACGGATCAGTCTCGAACATTCTGTTAGTTCCCCCCACCCTCTCGACCGTGAAGCCGTGATGTGACGACACATGCTTCCCACATGTTGTTCCGTTTTTGCACGCACTTGTTTCTGCATGCAGTGAGTGTGAGAGCGCCGCCAGAGAGACAAACATCAGGGTTAGATTGGCTTTTCTTTTGTGAATAATGAAGAAGAGCTTCATCTGACTTATGTTAACAGATTGTAGGCACGGCACCTAAGTTTACACACAGCAACACACTGTGGAGTTTTTAAATAGCAGCGGAAGACATATTCAGATTTCTCATTTTCTTTGGCCTCATGAGTCCCCTCCTCTGCATAAAACTGGTCACTTTCTCCAACGTGGCAGCCCCTCTGGTCTCGCCTCTGCTGCTCTCACTCACTTCCTTTTGTAGAGCGTATAATGTCTGTCTGCCCCAGATATAAAGATGGTGACCAGTCTGGGGCAGTTTCCATCATCTCATATGCAAGTTGACCTACAATGAAAGCAGTTTTCTGTATAATATAGGACAACTTCATGAAATGTTAATATCCTAAAAAGACTCATTTCCTTAATAATGCATGGATATAAGATAGAATACAGAAAATCAGCATATTTAATGTTATTTTTTGTGTCTTATTCCTTCAAGCCGACCATCCAATGGGTATTTATTCTGTCTGCCTGCTGTCCAATAAGCTTTAGTGCTCTGTTCTTATCCAGCAAGGCCCATTTAATACATTTCAGTATTGGCTTGCTAATTTTCTTATTTGAGGATAAAGGGTTTGCAGTGTTACAAAGGCTTCTATAGACTCAGCACAGTCTATAGAAGACTGCTGTATACAGTGTAAATACTTTACAGATCAGTGGTTTTCAGACTTTTTGTGATTCAGTTACACCAGAGGGAACGCCAGAATTTCAAGGCACACCTTTAGGCTATTCAAATGTACACACAAAAGTCTTTGTCATGTGGTTGCTCCAATGAGCCCAGAGGTCTGCTGATTGGTTTAATTCCCAGTCCCTGTAGTCCACATGCATCCATATGAGTGTGTGAATATCAGGTTAAAAGTGCTTGTGGGATTGGGTGAATTCCCAGTCCAGCTGAAACGATACGATGGGTTAACTTCCTCCTTGTTAACCTTGTCACTGTAAATCAGAGCCTTTAAAGTGTCACACAGGGATAATTCGCACGATCAAGCAACTGCCCAAACTGACTGGACTTTGTGTTTTAAAGGTTTTTATTTTAAAGATAATGAATTGCTTAATAATGGATTCTTCATAACTTTTAGCATAATTTACTACAATCATATATGGGGTCATAAAATCCCATAGCACACCGGGACCTGCCTCACAGCACAAAATTTGGAAACTGCTGCTGTAGATTATAAACATTACGAACACTTCAGCAGCTATTCACAAGCTGTAATATCTATTTATGAAATTATTCAGATTTTGAACATGTCTTATTATCGAATGCAGACCTTCTCAGTTCTGCTGCTTCATATTCATTCAGATCTTTAATTAAAAGCACGTCTCTTGCGTGCACCTTCAAAGATGAGGGGGTTAATTCATCAGCCTAGACTTCTTCATTCTTGTTGCTCTTGAACGTCCTTTCAAAAGCAAATTATGCAGTTATTTATGTAAGGCTTTTCAAAATGTCAAGTACTCTCGCATCTTTGATCAGTACACACCGGCTCAATCAGTTATTATGGAGAGAGTGCCCTTAACCAGGCGAAGCAGAGCTTCAAAGCTTTAGTCATACATTCATTTTAACAAGCCAGAGCCACACTGGTTGGATGAAATTATTTAAAAGCTGTAAAGTTAAACTTTTTGAGAGTTTGAAATTTTGGAAAATGCTTAATCACTAGCTTGTAGAAGAGTGAGAGAAAAGATTTAGCTGGGAAGAGCAAGAAGGAGGATGACATGCAGGAAGGACAATTCTGTTCACAAGCATCAGTGCAGACTCAGTGAAGAGTGAAATATGCTGGTGCTGTCAGACTATAGACAAATGTACATTAAGCATGAACTAAAGGGGAACAAATCATTTTCATTTCCACAGGTCAGCGGTTGGCTCAGCTTTTTCTTGTTGAGGTAAATATTTGCATTGACGTCAATGCTGAGCAGCTCCTCTCCAAACAATCAGAGCCAACAACTGTAGTCATAACAAATTGCTTCTTTAATTCAATCACGGCTCTATTCAAACAATGAAACAAGAACTGCACAGGCCAATGGGACTTGAAGATGATCACTTAGGCTTTTCCTTTTGTTTGTGTCATATTTTAGTTCTCGAATGTGTTGTCAAGAAAGACAAAGATTTCAGAGAAGCTTCTTTTTTGTAGCTTAATGTTTAGGCCTACCTTTGATGCAGCTTTTTAAAGGTTACGTGTGAAAAACTGATTTCTGGTAATGCCAGTAATACCTTTCATATGCTGGGGATATTAATAAAGCTTGCAAGATGACTGGGGAGCTTTCAGATTGGCCTGTGTTAAAAAAACAGGAAGGCATATGATTTATTTGAGCCTGTGCAGTGTCTTAACATGCCTGCAGCTTGCAGCATGCCCGATTTATGGCAGAAGAAATGAGGAGTGTCAGCAAACACAAAGCTCATTCAGGTTCCAATATGTAGCTTCAGTCGTTTACCTCAATGTTACGTAGATTAAAGCTTTGTGGTTTGGCTAACATTTAATGTTAATCGTATTTAAAAAACCTAAATGAGTCAGAAGAGCAGCGTGCACACAAATGTAAAGAAAGTCCCACCAAAGAGGGGAAATGAATGAACAAAGTGTGCATGTGAATCAAGGGCAAAATAGCCGAAATTGGAGGAGCAATGCTAAAGCTAACAGGTCGTCATAGCTAAATAACGACTATTGTTGATAGCTGCTAAAATAGGGTCCAAAACTATTTTAAATCAGTCCACAATAAGTGTGAATTTAAAGTAAATTTTTGTGCACCACAAGCAACAGGGCATCTTCTCCAACTGAGATTCAGCTCGACTGCCACAAGCATGCTCCTCATCAATGTCAGATTTATTTCATTCCACACAAACTCAATGTGTTCTCAGTGAGCTACAATGCCTCAAGGAAATAAAAACAACAAAACACAACTTCACAAATAAATCAAATACAAATTAAGAAAACAAAAATACACATTTACTGGGGATTCGTGCTTCAGGGAGAAGTTGATGCTGTAATTTGATGTAGGTAGAACCCGTTAAGTCAGCTCAGCCCGCAGCATTTGTGCTTTGGCTGTTCAGCACCGTTGATTTCTCCTCCTGCACATCTGGATACTTTTTTGCTGCAGTTTCTGAATTTATCAGTTAAAAAAAAAAACAACAACAGTCATTTAGGTTTAATGAATAATAATCATAGCAAATTCTTGAGGTTGATTGGTAAAACTACCAGAATGGATGTGAGGAATGTTTGTCCATGAAAAATTATTTGTTTTATTATTTGTCACTGTGGCGGCTGGCACTGTGCCGCATTTCCAAAGAACAGGACCACAGTGACTGAAAGCACCTTCAGCACAGTTATATCTAATTATGTGACCAACTACAAGATCTGCACCTATTGACCAAACCCATCAACTGAGAGTTTTGTGAACTAGTAGAAAGATTTTGAAGGCAATTATGTGCTCAACTGGAAGCCAATGAAGGGGCTTCAGTACTGGGGTAATATGGTCAAATCTATGTTGCTGCATTGTGAAGAAGTTGAAGTCGTTCTATGCTTCGATGAAGTAGAGGGTTGCATCTTAAAGGGCATCTGCAAAACAATCTGTGTCAAAACAAAGTTGTAGACCCATGTTTTAAATAAGGGAGTATCCAAAGGTACTCCTGAGAGCTTGAAAAATGCAAAAAAAACAGACCTTCTTCTTCAAGCTCCTAAAACCACCCTGACCTGGATGACCGAGAACCTCCACAGACATCCAAAAGTACAGTTGACCGCATTTATTCTGCGTTTAAATTGAGCCCCTTTTGGTTATGTAAGTTATTTTGTTTTTACCTCATCAAGCTGATGACCTCATTTGAGTCATTTCCTTTTAATAATCCATTCAACTTTATCTAACACAACACGACACAACTTTGTCATGCTGCGTCAGTGTTTTCACTGCTGTGACAGGGATTTCCCAACTTTTGGGATAGGTAAAGAATGCCTTATCTTATCGAGCTGAAACCAATGATCTGTTGTTAACATGATGTCAACAGCTGATCGCCAACTCATCCATATGACTTCAACCTAGGCACTGAGTGTGTTTGAGTCCACAGATGTGTACCTGCCAAGTGTGAAGCTGACTGTATGACAGGTTGCACTTGACAGAAACACGCATACAGACACTGACTTCGTCCTTGATTATTCAATAAAGCCAGACTGAGGGTGAAAAACACACAGTTGCCCAACAAAAGAGTGAAACCATGTTTAGCAATACAATGACACATCATAGAGCAAGACACTGGTCAAAGCGTACATTCATGCTGGATTACTTTGAAACCTGAATACAGTATTTCCACTGTTTATCTAGTGATCGTAATAACAATGAGTGACTGTTGTAAAACCATGTCTTTGTGATGTTACTCCAACTGGACTTCCTGAATATGTCACTGAATTAAAAAAAACAACAGCACTAATGGAGTCTTCTTATAACACAATGGTGCCACTGATCCAATTTCCCACATTTATTAAAGAAGAAGCATTCCTTTTCTCGTTTAAGGAAATCAGCTTTATGATCACCACAAGCCCCAAAACCCTGACAAATATGACTCTAACTATGATTACTACAATAAGTTGCATTTTTTTTATTTTTGCCTGCACCAGGTTAATTTACACAGTTAGAAGCCCTTTACACCGCTATACAGCCATCAACAGTGGCACCACCCACAGAGTTTCAGCTGCTAAGCTGCCTGAGAAACATTTGTCCAACTAAAATGTGCACAAACAGATCGAAACTCGATTGAACTGTATGGATCATAAAGTGTGTTTGGGTATGTTGTTAAACTCATATGGAGGGTCAGGCTGCCAAAAACAGGCAGTCCTCCCACAGCGTCTGCACCTGCAGGCCAGAGCTTCTCCTCCACGGGCTCCTTTCTTTTTTAGCCTCCCTTCCCTGGGTGTTACATAACAAACTCCTCCACTGCACAAGAGAGCAGTCAAAACACATGAGCTTCAAAATGATTCCTGCATCGCGCCATTAACCACGGGCAATATGATGTTAAGGGTTTTGTTTTGTTTTGGGATAACGCAACTCTCTGAGGATTACCAGAAGATATCAGAGAGCTTTCATTTAAAAATCCTTTTGGCTTCAAGCAGACATTTCTGGCTTCATACAGAAAACAGAAAACAAAGGAACACTTTTTATTGCTCAGGCCTGTTAAGCAAATATGCTCTCATAATGCACTAGTTCCTTTTCTAGTTCTTTATATTGTTAAACTGAATATATGTGCAGTTTTTAATCTAGTCAGTCAAAAGTTAATAAAAAATACAGCTAAAATTCAAATTTTTTCCAGTCTTTAGATGTCATAAAATGTGGAAATCATTTTGGAAAAAAAGCAAACCAGTTTAAATTTGGTATTTTCTATTAATTTCTATTAATTTATGCAAACAATAAATCAATAGTTTCACCCTTAACCAAAATAAAGAATCAATACATGAAGAAAATGTCTATAAAATTTAAATATAATGGTGTTGCTGTAAATGTTTATGTGCAAGGTCAGACACAGGTCAGGTCAGACACAGTGGAGGAAACTATGCACACAGGTGAGAAAAAGCAACAGAAACAAGAAACTCTGGAGTTTTTGGAAAGTTTGACGATTGTCTTCTCTTTTTTCAATCTGGCAAGTGGGAGGTGAAAGAAAAGGTTTCAGTACATATTTCATCAATTATTATTTAATTAGTATGTTTTTATTTGGTGGAACACAGGGAAGTTGACCTTCGTCACAGCAGGTTCCCTTCTTGCATCCTTCAGTTTAAGTGTTTGAGTTTGAACTTTGTGAGAATTTGAGAGACAAACAGATTTATGTAACGCACAACGGCCCCTGAGACATTATATAAAAATGCTTTAGGGACCTTTAGTCTAATCTTAGCATCATGACCCCAAATGTCAAACATTCAGGTCTAAAAATGAGTTCCAGCCAGAAAAAGCAAAACAAAAGCAAATCTAAGAGAGATTTGCTTTGAGAGAAAGAGGCACCGCATTGTGTAATCAGAGTATTTATACTCGCAGACATTATGTAAATGTTGTTGTCATGTTCTTTGGGGAAAGTGCACTGACTCGTCATCAACTCTTGTTGCTTTGGGCCTGCACCTGCTGCCCGCATCTCATCTCCAGAGCTTTACCCACAGACTCCATCATGGCAGACAGGCTCATTAATATTAAAGTCCCGGCTCCAGGCTGATGTAATCGTCCTCTTCTAAACTCTTTCCAGCCCTCTAAAGACCACTGATGTCATCTAATCCTCCCTCTGCCCAGCTGACATGTAACTGTACATCTGGATTTAAAAGCTCTGCGGGGCGACGCAGCATTATGTTCTTTGACATTTATCTCGAGCAACTTTTGGATGGATGGATGGATGGATTCTTGGCAGCATCGCCGCATCATTTCTACTTCCTGCTGGTCGTGAATCTGCAGTGTATTCATCTAACTGAAGGCTGAAAAGCTATCAAACTCATTTACTGGAGTTATATAAACACATAAACGTCATCTCTGCACAAACAGGAAAAAACAAGAAATAATTAAACCCCACACTCAGGCACCAAAACAGATGCCTGCTTTCCAGAACCATCACTGCTTTATTATAGATGCTACAGTGATTTTGTTTACTCATAGATGACATAAGAAGCTGGGTCTTCTGTGGGGCAACTAAAACCAAAGGAAATCCCAAATCTTAATATGAGAGTTGCTTTATTGCGGTTTAAGTAAAAAGCAATTTATGCACATTTCTAAATACCAATAAGCTGCCCTACTCTACCAAAAACAAAGCTCTAACTTATCTCACAGAGGCAGCAGGAGCTCTTGTTCGGTCTTTAAGAACAACGTTAAGATTTTTCATGTTTCTTTTTAAATAAATAAACCTTCTCTGATGTGATTGGCTGAGCTCAGGATGGCATGTTATGTGAGGCCCTGCCTGAAGAGGACTGAGGAGGATCAGAGAACTGAGAGGTGATGATAAAGAGGAACTTCCTACACACACACACTGTACAGTGTAAACTCCGGGCTGAAGTGTAGAACAACCAAGAAAAGTCTGTAAAATAAAAGCAGCTCGAGAAGAGAGTTATCGTTCTAACTTTGACAGGTGGGTGTCAGAGCGCGCACCTACTTAGACACACGGAGGTTCATTTTTTGTCGCACGCAAGACAAAATACCTGAGTAGAGGCTCTAAAATTTTCTGCTGTAATTTGACTGAAAATTCTTATATCTTATTACTTTTTTTGAATATTTTCCTGGAATTATTTAAATTTACCTGTTTAAATGTGGTGACAAAAAACACATACTGCAAAGCTTCTTTTCAACCTTCAGTCCAGATACAAAAAAAACACAATATTTAAAACAGAAAAGCTGGAAGCTGCTATTCAGCTGAAACTTTTCTGTTAGATGTATGATTAATAAATTACAGTTAATACATCTGTTGACTGATCTGGAGATAAAGCATTCAGTATTTTCATCATTTTAATCTTGACATGGTGGATGAGCTTCTGAAGTTTAATACATAATCCAAAAATAGGGAAATTAACTGGTTTCGGACATATCTGGGACGTACGACTGGTGAGAAGCATTTTGCAAGTTGGAACTGACCCGATCCAGTTTTCTTTGATAATATAGTGTAGATGTTTTTTTGGGGTTTTTTTTTTTACATTATCTTTAAAATAGAATTATTTTTTTTTAGGTCAACGGGTGTTTATGGGGTGTTATTGTGTTCAGCTTATCCAACTCAGGGCTGCAGGGAGGCTAACACACAGAGTGAGCCAATCACTCTCATGTATATTGACATGTTAAACCGAAAAATATAACACTGAACCTACTAAACATCATACATGCAAGGACTGACATTGGGATCTATTGGTATTAATTTAGCTTCACTGAGCTGCTGGACTGAGACTCATACACCTTACACCCTGAGCTGCAACCCTGCAACCATGCTTCAGATTCCACCAGCCGCAGCACATTTTCAGTGTGGGCTCCACATCTTTTAATAGCACCAGGTCTTTTTTTCACATAAAGCATAATTTATGTTCCTGCAAATGTGCCGGTCTGTATAAATATTTATTTTTGGACAGCAGACGGAGACAGCATTTTACCAACTGCAAACATGCTTGCATGCACTCCTCCAAAATCCCAAATGCAGATCGGTGGGTGCGTATGGCTTAGTGTTGGTGGGATTCTGATTGGATGAAAAGTGGGCAACAGCAGAATTCACCCCCTCCAGCGACAGCAGGCGCTCTCTGCAGGTAGATGCACAGGTCGACTGCCTTCACTCTACCCTCGCTCAAGCATAAAATGAGCACAAGTCGTGGCAAGACAGGCAGGCAACTGTTTCTGTGGGTAGGCCTGTCCAAGCAGCAACATTAAGGGGTAAATTTAGGCAACACATTTTTGCTGCATATTCTTTCCAATGTCCGCTAGTCTGCTAGGATCCCCTCGTGTCATCAGACGGTGAGCGTGAGGGTCCGTACGGTACTAACCAACTAGTACAATACAGTACAATATGACAACACTCATGCACTTCATGCAGACTTTCAAGAAGTATAAGAGTGCCGTGTCTCCAGCTGTCGTGTTTGTCTCCACAGCAGAGGAACTGCAGTCTTGAGGCTGGTTCCATGCAGATATGGCAACACATTCCCATCCTGAAGGTTTGTCTGGTGCCTCTTGGGTCTAGTAATAAGTTGCTCTGTATCATCAGTGTCCTGAGGCATTTGAGAAACAACAGCCTGGATAAGGAAGCTCCTCAGGAAGTTGGTGGAGTAGTGGTGGCATCACTTCCAAGAGATCCTTGTTCACATTCCCACTGGAGCCCATTTTGCACAATTAGTTTCTTTTTTTTCCCACTTGCTAAAAGCTACTTCCTTTGATTTGAAAAATATATCCTTTCAACAGTAATTCTGCAGTAACACATTAGGATTCACTCACGCCATAACTCAGTGCCTCATAGCACACATGGCAAAGGACATCTTTAATTTAACCACACCAGTAGCGTTGACAATGCAGTACAAATTGATGCCCCGGGGATGAGAACAGGGTGGATGTGGACATATTTATAGCCCGGCACAGAAAGACAAAAAAAAGCTCTTGGTCTTTATAGATTATTTCTGTGTTCTTGACAACCGTGAGATGTGTGAATTTATGACTCACATGATTAAACTAAAGTTAAGCAAAACTAAGGGTGTGACCGCTTTAAATAAGAGGGTGAGACAATCTTGATGCCTTTGATTACACTCCAACAAGCTCCTAGTTTAAATCCATTTAGTTCTATTAACCTGCTTGAACAACACATTTACATGCCTCTGCACTCATTATTGCTGGTGTTTCTCTCTATGACCTCATACATAGAAGCAAATTATGTCTCAGTATTACAATTAAAAAATATAATTTTAGGGATTATTTTTTTACAACCCTGTATATCAAAATGAAACACAACAAGAAAGTCTAACACGACCTCTGCATAAAGCCTGTGGTGCTGTACGTACTGCACACCTACACATAAACATTTTATGCCTTTCTTTACTGATTAATATCCTTAAACTTGTAGAAGCATGACCAGTGCATCATTCATACTATTCCCAGTGTCCCAGCACATTTCTGTGAGCCTCCCTGGCAGTTCAGCAGTTAGGTAAGACGATGAGAGGTGTTGTGTAACTTCCTCTGCACAGAGTATTCATGACAGACATTTAAACTCATCCTGCTCACTGGTCTGCTGCCCTGAACACATGCACACACATATACACACTAAAATTGCACATGCATGACTGCATGCAAAGTGTAATGAGCGTCAAGGAGATGGCAGAGAAAGGCACTGTTAGAGACTATATCAAGGTACCGCCACAGTGAATGATGGCATTAATTACCCAATCTTTAGGCATGATGTAATGTGTGTCATTACCATTTTGTTAACCTGTAAAAATAACAGGCATGGGGCTTCTGAGAATTATATGCCAGCGAGGATGAAAGGGCTATTTTGGTATGTTATATTTTCCACCCTGTTCTGTCCTTCAGGGTAGACTGGCCAAATGCCCTACTATAGTCCAAGCAGTGCAGTGTCCTCATTACTGTCAGAAATTAAGCTGTCACATTTTTAATGGTGCTGAGCCTAAACTTTCCTTCCACTGCAAAGACTTTGTGAGAGCCAAAGTAGGTCAGTATCTTGGCAAAAAGTCTGCGCTGAATTGATTAAATTTGGTAGAAGGACACATGTAGGCTCAACACACCCAAGCAGAGGTCCATTCACAAAACTTTTGACTGTGCCTTTGCAAACTTGTACGTTTGTATACTAAAGTTAAGTGGCTGGAAATGTCAAAGCGATTTTCAGTCTCGCTTATCTTGTCTGGTTCCTTTAAACATTTATCTGTTGAGTGCCTGTGAAGGTCTGTTTGTGCATGAAGATGTGTTGACATCTTATAGTGCTTACTTACTTACGTAAGGTCCACTAAATTTACACTGCACTGAAAGAAAAAATGTTTAAGTTATTTAAACCCTACCTTGTTTGTCTAAGTATCCAAACCCTGCAGGTGCATGAAGAGTCTCTGGGTTCTCTCTGCTTGGTCAGATGCTGCCTGCCTCTCAACGTTACGCACAAGGTGTCATCTGGCAGCGGCCCTTTGCACACGATAACAGTCCCGTTTTAGAGACCCACAATGTCATTAGACAGTTTGGAAGGTAGCCCTGGGAAAAGTCACAGGTTTATCAGCCAGGAGAATGTGCTTTGTGCCCCCTTTCACCTGCTCGTTTGTTTTGTCAGATTTGTAATTAGACACCTCAAATTACAAACCCAGTGTGTAAAATGTACCTAAGAACAGAATGCAATGATTGGCAGATCTCATAACATTGGATTTTATTCACAATAAATCAAATGTTTCAACTGAGATATTTTACTATTTCATAAAATTTTGAATTTGATGGCAGAAATACATCTCAAAAAAGTTGGGACAGGAGCAACAAAGGCTGGAAAAGTAAAATCTGCTAAAGAGAAACATCCAGAGGAATATTTTGTTAATTGGCAACAGGTCAGTAACATGACTGAGCATGAAAAGAGCATCTTAGCGAGGCATCTCTTCATGCAGGTTTATCAGATCAGGGCCCAAAGATCACTGCAATACAACACAGGCATGATTTTGTCATGGAAATCACTGCTTGGGATCAGGAACACTTCCAGAAAACACAGTCTGTGAACACAGCTCAGTGTGCCCATATCACGTAAAGAAGCCACATGTGAACATGATCCAGAAATGCTACCCACACATTAAAATGTGTGGTTTATTTGTCAGAGGCAAGACTTTAAAACACAGGTGTCGAACTCCAGGCCTCGAGGGCCGGTGTCCTGCAGGTTTTAGATGTGTCCTTGATCCAACACAGCTGATTTAAATGGCGAAATTACCTCCTTAACATGTCATGAAGTTCTCCAGAGGCCTGGTAATGAACTAATCATGTGATTCAGGTGTGTTGACCCAGGGTGAGATCTAAAACCCGTACGACACCGACCCTCGAGGCCTGGAGTTCGTTGGCTTTCGTACTTGCACTTCACTGTTCCACTTGAACGACGTATTGTTGTTGCAGTTAGCAATTAGCCTATAGCCTGTCGTTCACTCAAGAGGTGCGATGGGTGCTTCGACTTACGATAGACCCTCGGGAACGAATTAATTTTGTAAGTCGTACGATATTCATTCGTAATTAAGTTTTAAGCAAAAGTGTAGTTTTTTAAAATGTTTCTTATAGGTAACTTAAGTGATTTTACCCACAGTTTTAGTTTCTACTTTATTTTTAGTCTTTATACATTTTTCATTATCCAAATTTTTTTCTAAAGAAAAAAAAAATGAACAGGATTTTGTCTCTGTTGCCACGAGCTATTTTTTTTCCCACAGCAAAGCTCCGGGTATAAATGTGATATGTCAGCTGATTTAAACAAAAAGAGCAATATTTGTGGTTTGGACAGCAGTTTCCTTCTGTTTTACATTAAAGCAGCAGTGATCACTGCCGGCTTGTAACTCTTGAATGCACACAAATATTGAAATACAAATATATCAGGTTCACGTGGAAGTTAATACGTTTTGTAAACTTAGTTGACACTGTGATTTTCCACGAAAAGATATTATTTTCACTGTGTTTTTCCTGTTGTGACAAACTGAGGTATGCATAAGGCCAGCTGACAAAGATTTATTTATTTATTGGACCTTTCCTGATTCCTGTCTTTCAATGCCAAGTGTGACTCAACACTTTAGACTCACACGGTTCTTAAGAAGACTAAAGTAGCCCAGCCTGTTTCTATTTTTGTGGCAGCAACTGATAAGCTCTTCCATGTTTAGAGAGTATCTGTATAAATCCGCCCTTACCCGTGGGTGGCTTTTTAACCAAGAGTGACTTCAGGCTTCACTTCTTCAAAGATTCTGTTTTCCACAGATCTTTGTATGGCACGTGTATCAGATTGAATTTTCATGGGAAACAACCTACCGTGACTCTTAAAACAACGGAGCTCAGCCCAACATACTAACACTCACATACACACACACACACTAATGCAGACTAATGTCAGAGCTTCTCCTAGCATGACCTAGCTGCTAATCAGATTAAAGATAGCAACAGGTGAGCCAGGACTGCTCGCTGAGTGACCCACTGTACAGACAGAGTGATCTCAATCCCTCACCTCCTGCTCACACGTGACTCGTCCGTCTCATCCACAGCCGACTTGGTGATCATGAAGCTGCAGGATACTGCTGAAGCAGGAAAATGGAGGACAAATGTGGCTGAGGGTCTGCAGGAAACCGAGACTTTGCAGCATACATCAGGGCTGCAAGAAACTTTATATTTATTTATCTTTCAATGTATGTTTAATGTTTTCAATGTGTTAATAATGATTCTGGGTATAAGATGAGCCTGGGAAACCCCCCACAAAATAAAAATATAATAATAGTTTCATAAATACCCATTGTCTAAAGCAGGGGTGGGGGGGACTCCAGGCCTCAAAGGCTGGTGTCCTGCAGGTTTAGATGTGTCCTTGAACCAATACAGCTGATTTAAATAGCGACATTACCTCATCAGTAAGTCTTGAAACTCTCTAGAGGCCTGGCAATGAACTATGTGATTCAGGTGTTTTGACCCAGGGTGATATCTAAAACCTGCAGAACACCGGCCTTTGACGCCTGGAGTTCCCCCACCTCTGCTTTAGACAATGGGTATTTATGACTGGAGTTCCCCACCCCTGGTCTACAGTATATATATATATATATATATATATATATATATATATATATATATATATATATATATATATATATATATATATATATATATATATATATATATATAACATAACACCCAGCACGCCCCTGCGGGCGGTTTATCCTTCAAGCTCGGGTCCTCTACCAGAGGCCTGGGAGCTTGAGGGTCCTGCGCAGTATCTTAGCTGTTCCCAGGACTGCGCTCTTCTGGACAGAGATCTCCGATGTTGTTCCCGGGATCTGCTGGAGCCACTCGCCTAGCTTGGGAGTCACCGCACCTAGTGCTCCGATTACCACGGGGACCACCGTTACCTTCACCCTCCACATCCTCTCGAGCTCTTCTCTGAGCCCTTGGTATTTCTCCAGCTTCTCGTGTTCCTTCTTCCTGATATTGCTGTCATTGGGAACCGCTACATCGATCACTACGGCCGTCTTCTTCTGTTTGTCTACCACCACTATGTCCGGTTGGTTAGCCACCACCATTTTGTCCGTCTGTATCTGGAAGTCCCACAGGATCTTAGCTCGGTCATTCTCCACCACCCTTGGGGGCATCTCCCATTTTGACCTCGGGACTTCTAGGTTATACTCGGCACAGATGTTCCTGTACACTATGCCGGCCACTTGGTTATGGCGTTCCATGTATGCCTTGCCTGCTAGCATCTTGCACCCTGCTGTTATGTGCTGGATTGTCTCTGGGGCATCTTTACACAGCCTGCACCTGGGGTCTTGCCTGGTGTGATAGACCCCAGCCTCTATGGATCTTGTGTATATATATATATATATATATATACATATATATATATATATATATATATATATATATATATATATAAGATGATGCTCCCAGGCATGAGGAAAGAAAGAAGACCAAAGAGAAGATTTATGTGAAGGAGGACATGGAGAGGGTTGGTGTAACAGAAGTTGATGCTAGGTTTACAGTGAGATGGAGGCAGATGATCCACAGTAAAGACCCCTAATGGTTGGGGCTGAAAGAAGAAGATGAAACAGAAGAAAAGAGAAAACACTTGAGGACCTGGTGCAAGCTAATTCTAAATATTTGTTTGTAAAAAGCCAAAATATTAATCAGTCAGCATTACATTTAACATTAGATGAACGTTGTGCAGATTACAAATCTGATTTTACTTATGCCTGTCAGTTAATTATGAAGCTAATATGAATCTGGCTAACTTAGCTTAGTGTTAAGACTGTATACATGGGGAAACGGTTAGCCTAGCTCTGTGAAACAGGAGGCTGTTCTGCTGCTGCCAATGCAATGTCTCTACAAAACAGGTAATATCTTGTTTTCTTAGGCTTTGTCCACATGCACATGGGTATTTTGGGAAAAAGTGAGTTTTCTTTCCTTTTTTGCTTTTTGCTCCCACCTAAATGATGTTTTAGATTTGCTTCTAGATTTTGATAATTATAAAAACGCCACTTGTTGCTCTTGATAGCACTTTTAATCTGTTTTTGTATCTCCATGTGGATGGAGAGATTTTTCTGTGCATCTAGATATATCCTAAATCCCTTGTGATGCCAATGATGACAAGACTGACTGAACCTCTCGAAAACATGGAAGCAAACAAGAGAAAAAAAAAGAGTTGACTAGCAGGGATTGTTTTTAACTTTGTGATAGTTCCAAGCCAACTCTTCCTTGTTTCCCATCTTGTAAAATAACAATTCAGTAGGCTAAATGTGATGTTAACCAATTATTTTCCTTATGTATGTTTTCTGAAATGTCATTACTTTTAAACGTGTGAAGTTTGAAAAGTAACCCCAACTTTGTCTTTTAAAGAAAAACAAAGCACATTTTTGTATGTATTTAGTCCATTTGTTTAATATTTATGTATTTGTTCTCTGATTTTTAAAAACTCAAAACCTCAAATCATATATTCTGATAGCAGAGGATTACAGCTAGTCTTTAAAGCCTTGCTGTATCACTAAATGTTTACTAAAGACATTTTAAGGACCCGCATTACTGTGTACATTTCTCATGCAGATTTTATCTTAGTACCAGCAAATAACCTCAATTCACAAAGTGCGTCACAGTTAAGACATGATAAGAGGTAAATTTGCTTTGGATACACAGGGCTGCTGTTGTATAGTACTAAACAAATCCATTTTCTTTCCGCTCAGGGGTTGGGGAGGGGCTGGAGCTTATCTTAGGTGTCATAGGGCGCAGGCCTTGCACACGTCACCAGTCTCTCACAAGGCTAACACAGAGAGACTGAGAGCCATTCACACTCACATTCACACCCACAGCCAATCTAGAATCACCAGTTAACCTAACTTGGATAGCTTTGGACTGTGGGAGGAAGCTGGAGCCCCTGCGGAGAGCCCTCGCAGGCACAGGGAGAGACTCCTCATAACCAGCTGGAGGGTTCAACTCCCAGACCTTCTTACTGTGACAGCACTGCCAACCATGCCACAACCCACAAATCCACAAAACCATTAAAAACACTTGACCGTGTTGATGGAGTTTTCCAGTCAAGCAAAAACAGAAAATCATACTGTCTTTCTGGAAAAGTCAAGTAAACAACAACCTTTTGTTTTCCTCATTGGTGAAACACTTGACTCCTCGACAATGAAAGCAAAGATTGTCCGTGACAAACAGTCACATGTCTGACATCCAGCCACATAATCAGCCTTTTCCTTCACTGACTCATATCGTTATGCTTCCTCTGCTCACACTCTGCCCTAATAGAAATTACACGCGAATCTGTCCAGTCACAAATCGCTGTGTTGGTGATGATTCTCGATTTCAGACTTATTATCATGAAGCATTCAGGCTGAGACTTTGTCTTCAAAGAAACCATCCATGTGGCCTTTTCTCAAGCTACATGATACCAGTCTGTATTTATTTTCACTTTCCCTGTGAACTATGTTGTGGAGGTGATGAGCAGGCTGAGAAAATATGTTTGTTGGCAAAGTGCATTCATTCGAGCAGAGGGCGGTGGATATAAAACGAGTCAGGCAAAGCTCACTTCTCTCTTTTGAGCATAATTTGAATGCAAACATTTGTAAACTTTCTCCGACCTCTCATGGCTTTGAAATTTAAATGTCGCTCATCAGCTGGTGGTGGGTGAAGTTTTTGTTTGCGTGAAGTCGAGTTCAGCAACAGGGCACGAATCTGTGCATCAGATGCTTTCTGTTCTGTATCATTAGAGGCAGAATGAGCGAGCTGCGAAATGTGTCACATAATAAATATGCAACTTCATTTAAGCCTCGTTTTTGGACGGCGGTTGTTCTTCTTAACAGCGATGCAGATTGTTTTCACACAGTCATCACGCTCCCGCCTCCTGACTGTGAAGGTTTCGACAGTTTCTCAGAGGGGGTATCAAAAAGTAACATTTGATATGCATGAGGATTTTTGTGTCAGAATCAGAGAGAAGAAGCTCTTTCTCCATACCTCTAGTAATCTCACTTAATAATAATTACAGTTTTCCTTCCTCTGCGCCGTATAACTAACAGGATAAACCGTGTATTTTCCAGGTTAAGCCAGCTTAGCGCTCCTTCCAACTTGCTGCAGTCAAATCTCTTTGCAGGAGAACACTGCTACAGTACCCTGGACTCCACCTGAATACATTTTCAGCCCAATCTCACAGCAGAATGTAAAAAAGCAACAACAAAGCAGTGTATTCACTCATTAGCATAGGCACCAGCTGTCACATGACAAACACAAGCACTCTGAAACGAATGTGCTTGAATGTCTGCAACACTTTTCTTTCCTTAAACCAAACCAAGAAGTTTTATTGCCTAAAATTTAACCTAACCGAGAAGTTTTGGTGTTTAAATCGAAGAGAAGTACAAATAATACCAAAGAAAATGTAAAAATGATCATTTCCACTGGAACATGAACTGTCATCTCTTTTGTCATCGACCCCTCCTTCTGGCAAATGTGGGTTTCTGTGCCCTATAAAACTGGAAAAACTTCCAGCTTTATTACACATTGACACGAATCAATAGATATGAGATCACACTGATGAAATATCAGCTGCATGTAAATACAAAAGGAAACTGATGTCTGGCTGTTGTTCATCCTGAATCAATTTACTTTTGCCAATTTTTTCTCCCAAGAAAAAAGTCACAAGTAGGTTAACCTCCAGGTCTCTTTGTATTTGTGACCAACTATCTGTAAGTCCCAGGTCTGCAGCTCCATTCAAAGTAGCTTCTAGAAACTAGTCTTAGTCTTACGAAACAAGAGAATCACTGTGTTCATAAGCTTGTTTGTTAACTGAGCTCCTGAGCTGTAAGTTTAAGGAACCTGTTTATAGTGATATGTTAACTGCATACACGCGTGTTTGTCATGTATGTTATACTGAAAAATACATTTTTTTTTTAAGTTAAACGAAAACAGTGGTCAGAAAATGAGACAACACAATGTCGGTTGATGTTCTTAATGAGAATCAAATGATATGCCGTGACCTTTACAGTCGCCCATTTGTTTGTTGGCACCTTTGCAGGATTTTCCCAAAGCATCTCAGACAAGATTCAAACAAATCAGTGTGTTTTGGGAATTATACCATTTCATCCATCTAGGAGAGTTTAGGAGACACACAGTGCAAGTTTTTTACTTTATTTTTTCACCCACGTGTATTCCCATATGGAAAAGAAATAGTAAAAACATATATCATTTACTCATGAACGTGGCCACTTTCTCATTACTTTCATTTTTTTTTTTAGTAAGTATACAAAACATACAAGTTTCATTATATCATTTTTCAAGGGATCTTATATGTGTTTTCACTCTTGTATGCTTTTCATACAAGTTTCATACAAGACAGATAAAAACTTTTTAAGATTTATATATATCTTTTCCATATGGGTTTACTTCTGTCTTGTACTTTGCATTTTGCATTTTGATACTGCAGGTCGAACTGAAACATAATCTAATCTTAGCAGGACTCGTTTGAATACATAGAATTGGATCCAGGCACATAAAGACACTAATAAAACCACACTTCTTCATTTTCTTACTCTTCCATTACCTTCTTTAGCTCACCAGAATGTGATCACCTTAAGCTAAAACCAACTTTAGTTTGTTAGTACTCATATTTCTATCATGATGTTTGTTTGTTTTTTAAAATTAGCAGCAGTTACGCTCACTGAACTGCAACGCTTTCTTAAATGATCCAAAGTAAGAGATTTGTTGAGTGTAAATTTATTACAGTATGACTGCAGCTCACTCCTCCCAAAGCAAATCATAATTCACCGCAGCACTTTACTGACAGAGAAACAGTGTTACTCATCAGTGATGCTGTTGTTGCTGCTGTATCTCAACCCCCACATGCTTCACTCCTCACCACACAGCACTCATTGTTTGTGATGATAACCTAGAGCTCAAGGCTAACAAAACAATCATGGCTGTCAGTGTGACTAACCAGGTCTTTTTATCCCCCAAAATCCTGAGAGGCAGTAAGTGACAGAGGCAGAGGAGGCTGATGGGGAGTGAATACATCACTCCTGCAGTGGTGGCCAATTAAAAGCAAGTTTAAACCCCTCTCTGTCCTCGCTCTGTATTCCTCAGGTGGTTCCCATGTCATGGAGACTGGTTTCCCCTCCGGCGTGTCTCCCGTCCTCACGGGAGCTGTAACCAGACACCTGCCTTTGTGTTGTTCGATGCTCTTCAGGTAGATAAAAGAACAGCCGAGGGTGGAGGAGGTGAGGTTAGAGTTGGGGATGCGTGTAGAGGGAGAGGAAAGGAAGGTGCGTCACAGATCTTTGGTTACAGCTGTTTGCAGGCTGTGCGATAAGAGGAAGAAACAGCACAAGAGGCAGAGAGAAGAGGGAAGTGCAGCGCTGAAAGTTATTTGTCTGTGAATCAATGACTTTTGTGAGCACAGCTGCAGTGGGAGCCGTTGACAAGTAGACAGATACGGAGAGGGAGGAATATTTACAGGAGCACTGCATCTCTCTCAATCACCTGGGCGCTCTGCAGCAGACAGACAGCCATTCATCAGAGACTCTCTCCTGATATCACATCTAATCAAACACTTAGGAGGACATGAAGACCGGCAAGAAATCCTTCATAGGTAGGTGCTCCTTTAATTCACTGTCTCAGAGTATCTGGGGAAAAATGTGCAGTCTCTCAGCAGCACAGCAGAGAGAGGGGGGGGATGCACCATGAGACAAGCAACTTTTACAGCTCAGTCATCTAAATACTATCCTCCCTGCTTTTTCAATCACCGTTCTATCTTTTTTGACTCCTTATTAAGTCGTCGTATCTCTGCTCCTTTATCATTCCCTCGGAGTGCTTTGACGTCACGGTCTCTAGTTACATAAGATATTAGATGAACAATTCAAAGACACTGTATAGCACTCTTCTGTATAACTTCGCACATTATCTGGTTTATTTTCACGATGCCCACATCAGAGTCTCTCACCTTCTCTCTGCAACAGCCGTACATCTCATCTCATTTGTCACCTGAGAGGATAAAAGCTGCTGCTGGGCCTTGGTTTTGTAACTCGGACCAAGGATCAGATGATTCAGGTGTTTTGTGATAGCCTGAAAAACAGTTTGGGGCCCACACAGTTATTAAACCTTAAAGGGATAAGAAAATAGACCCTTTTTTCCCCCTAAGAGTTGGATGTAATGTAAGAAGCTGCAAGCAGCAGATGGTTAGTTTAGTTTGGCATAAAGACTAGAAAAAGAGGAGACAGAAGGCCTCTGGCAAAAGGTAATAAAATCTGCCTGTAAGCGCCTCTAAAGCTCCCTCAATAACACACTACATTTCTCTGTTTAATCAACGCAAAAGCAAACTATAAAAATGTAAGTTATGATCTCACATCATACAGAAAACCTCAACTTGTTGTTTATCTGCAACAACATGAAGACAAGAGACATGAAATTTATGACTATGACATCACTATCATAAAAAAATATACAGTCCAGGAAATCCCCCTTTGGTTTGTGTTCAAGCTAAACAAATGAGATGTATTGTGTTAACAGGTGTGCTTCAAAGCTGCTGTTAGGCACCATTTGTTACATCTGGAAAGAACCTAGCAGGACAGAATATTCAATACAGATATTTTCTCAAAGCTTCCATTGTTATAAAACCTGGATGTTCCAGATGTGACCAAAAATGGTCCCTATAAGAGATTGAAACTCTCTCAGAGCTGAGAATCAGACTACAACCTTGAGTTTTCAATAAAAGAATCCACAGGGTCCAATCCAGAGGGAGAAGAAGGTGTAACGGGTCAGGAGTGTGACCAGGAGGATGCTCGTTGTTTTCTTAAACATTCAAACGATTGTCCAGCATAATTTATCTCGTGGGGTCAGACAGTCAGCTTTGAGTTGTAGTGCAGTGTGTCATTGTGTCACGGCACACAGTTTCTTTAGTCGCAGAAACACAACCAGTTACTACTGGGCTCTCTATGACTTTGTCATCGTCTTCAGAAAGGCTTGCTGTTTGGACACAGTGAAGGGGTCACATATTAGAATAATGCTATTCTCACTACTTCAAACGGCATTTTAAAGCAGCGGGGTGCAAACTATTTAATAGTGTTTTGAAAACCATTTTCAAAGCCAGAAACTAAATTTTACTTCCCTCGGTGTGCTTTAGATCGGCTCTGTGAGAATTTGCTTGATTTACAGGCATCTTTAGCAGAGTTAGAGCAGGTAATTGGATCAGTCTTTAAGTAGCTGTCACATAATTGAAAACCATCTGGTTTTACCTGCATCCATAAAACTCCCTGAAGCTCTCATCTAATGTCAGTGTAATTTAATTTCCAACTTTCAGCTAAGATCAGTCGTCTAAAGACTTAGACGGTCCTGCTCTTATCTCTTTAATGACAGCACTGTGTTCCCTAAACTCATCCAACCTGCTTTGTCGTTGCCTGATGGTTAATCTGGAAATCTTTTTAACATACGGAACAACTCTGTTTGGTATTTTGGTAAAAAAAATAAGTATTGTACAGCCTGCCACTAATTTTTACTTCCCTCTTTGTGGTTTCGATCATCTCAGTGAGAATTTGTTTGATATAAAGGCATCTTTAGGAGGCTTAGAGCAGACTGGATTGATCTTAAAGAAGTTCTTAGGTAACTGAAAATTGTTCTGTTGAATAAATAAAACCAATCAAGCTTTAGTTTGCCTACATGCAAGTTCATCTGGAAAGTCCTTTAATGTCAGCTGCTCAGTAAATTTGTAAAGCAAACATATGCAGTCACACAGACACTGTTTTCAGATTATCCATGTCTTGGCACCATTTCAAATGCCTGACGCTGACCAACGTCACCATCTAAATCACTTCACTCACTTAATTAATTGCTTTGGTTTCATCGAGGATTCGATTGATTTCCACTAGATATCTTCCAAATGAATAACTGACCTCATGAGTAGACTTACAAAGCCATAAACCACTGATCATAAACTGGATCAAATGAATACCACGGCAGTGAGTAAGCTTTATTTGTTTCTGGGGTATCCTAGAGACGTTACCCTTCACTGGCCAAACTGAGCTGAGAGCTTCTTTAGAAACGTGGCTGCTTTTTATATGAAATATGTTTCATATTATTATGATCCAGGGCAAAAACAGAGAAAAGGGAACTGCGTACAGTAACGGAAGTCACCACCAGCCACTGATTCATGATGTTTGGCTCACACAGATGCTGTAGTTAGTGAATGACAGTCTGGTGGTCTGAATGAAAATGGCTCCTGGGTCTTTATTTCTGTCTGCTTCCTTTTTTTCTTTCTAAATTGAGTTTCTAACATGTGAGAAAACACATGTTAGAAGAGAGAACATAATGAAAAAAGTCTTTCTGCTATCATTATAGTAATTACAGCAATAACCGCAGTCACATTATGGAAATTAATAGAGGCTTTGCAGCTCCAAATAGGCTGGATCTTCCTACTTGCTTGGCAGCAAATTAAAGTAATGTATTATGGAACAGTTTGTGTGTCTGAGTCATCGCAAAAGAGAGCAAACATTTCTCTTTTTTAACTGATGAAGCAGGCGCATGAGCAGCTGTCTAATCCCCCGTGGAGGGTAGAAAAATAAAAAACACTTCTCATCTACTGCCCGGGAATTCAAACGCGAAACAAAGAGCGAGTAATTCTAACTCCAGATTTATCAGCCAAAATCTGCTCCCACTCGCAGGGGCCCGGGGGCTGCACTGCGACGCAGTCGGGCTCGACCACCACCTCCGGTCTGGCTCTCTGCGGGTCTCTGTGTGAGTAATACTAGGTGCCAGAATGATGCAGATGACACAGAAAAGAGGAACTGGAGGAGGAGAGAAGAGATTTTAGCAGAGATCTGTTTTCAACTGAGTGCCAAGGCTGCCATGACTGCGTGGGTGTGAATAACACAAGGCCATGATTGCTCCTCAGAGCTGGTCAGCGATTGTAATTTGGGTTCTCCATCCTCATTAGCCTTCCTGCCAGCGCTATGGGTGGTCACCAAGGACCTGTTTGCCTCTATGACTCATTCATCCACCTTCTGCTGCCTCCTACCCACTACTCTGGTAGTAAGCAGCCAGCCGAGAGTCCAGGTTGAACCTTACTATTATATTTGAAGCACTGAAATATATTTTTAATGATTTTCTGGACTGATTGATGTTTGTTTGCTTGTTTGGCTCGTACAACATTTCAAAAATTCAGAGATATATTCAAAACAGAAAAATGTTTCCAATGTAGAGGCTTAAATGTACTGCAATTTTTATTCAACACAAGTATGTTAACTCAGTGGGTCATAATTATATTTACATTTTATCTTGCATTGACACAATAATAACTTTAAATTTAGCTGTTTAAAAGGCAGAGTCCTTGGAGACTACTGCAAACATGTGGATGGAAAATATCCCATGTTTTGTGATGGTTTAAATTTCTTTAAATGACACGATATTCACAAATATTTACATAGTTTAGAAGCTCTGAGGTCTTGAATTGTCAGTCAGATGTAACTGTAAGAGTGAAACAAGGACTTTCTGAGTTACCCTTTGTTCTATTAGCGTCTCGAACTCCAAGCCTGTCTCGGGTTCACTTCCTTTTTGACTATTTTAACTACTCATCTGTCAGGATACAGAAAACTACACACAGTTTCTCCTTTATCCATGAAACTCCCTGAAACTCTCATCTAATGTCATATTTCCAGCTTTTTAGCTTTGTTCGACTTCAGTTCTTACAGTCCTGCTCTTATTTCTGAAATAACTGGACTAAATGTGTCCCCTGAACTCACCGATACTCACACCTCCTTTGATGTTCTGAGATGTTTAATCTGAATATATATAACTTTACAGAAGCTGTTTGCAAGAGCTTTATTTTGAGACCTCAGCACAAGCTAAAATACTGTGATCTGGATTATTCAACACAATTGGATATGAACTTTAAAGTCTTTTCATGCATTTACGGAACTCAACAATGACTTCTTAGTTCTAAGGAGGGTTTTTGACTGCAAAATCCATTTTGCAAGAACAATAGCCCGTCCCTGCTGACCGACTATCAACATGGGAAGTCTATAAATGGAGGTGAATAGGTCTCCTTGGCAACACCAAACTTTGTGTCTTGTGTGACCTGTATGATAGCCTCTGCAAGTGCACTGGATGAGAGCGCTTGAGCAATCCGGAGACAAAGGCAACCATTATAAGCCTTCAGCTACAGAAAGCTTGAGTTTTCATTCCTCATGATCTTATTGACTGAAGGCTCTCTTTTAGTCTTCTTGGCTGCAACTAAACTAAAGAGTGATTATGAGCTTTTAGAGGCGGGGCAAAAGTGCAACACTGTTTACAATATGAGAAAAAAACTAAGAAAATACAAAAGAATATTCATCTTTTCATCAGCAAGGACCACAAACTCAAAGACAATTAGACAACATTTTTTGATAGAAGATGGCGGGTGGATGGCCAGCACCAACCTAGGCCTCACCGAGGATCGGTGGTGGCTCATAGGTCAGGCAGGTGCCAATAAGAGAGAGTGACAAAGTGAGAGAGAGGGAGGGTTGGGCTGGGAATGAGAACATACAGATTTGTGGGGCAGGAAGGATTTTGCAGACTTATGACTGGAAAAGGAGCATATGACGTTCCGGTGAATTACCTCCATTATTTGAGGTTTTCTGGAAGTGAAAATCATCAAATTAAATAAAAACTCAATTAACCTTCCAGCCCTGATCTCTGGAAAGTCAGCTGAATGACACAGAGGATCACCACACCAGATACGGGCCTGAATGGTTATATCACTCAAAATAACTTTGACATGCAGCACCTTTAAGAAATTACACCTTTTATCTCTTTGCGAAGCACTAAGAATAGAGTTCAAAAAGGTTATGCTCAAAGTCATATTTTATTTAGTTACCTTCGTTCGAGTACCTTTAAATGAGTTTCAGTTACTACTCGGCCTCTACCCTAAAGATCTGGTTTCATTTTGTCTCATGTGAGGCTCAAACTGGGGCAGGTGTTTGATGCAGCGCACAAGCCAATTTGACAAAAGCAGTACCACGCTGAGGCTGGGAAGTTATCGTCGATGCCACCCCGTGAGAGCTGGAAAGCCTTTTAGTGGAACGGCTGGCAGGTGCCTCACACGACTGCTTGTCAGCGAGTGGAAATTTTGCCTGTCTGCTCAGCATCAATCACACGATTGGACAGAGTGATGGAAAGCAGGGCAGCCTGTGTGAAAGTGCTAAATAAAACCTGATTAATCTGTCATGTGACAGAAGGTAACGCTGGTGGAGAGACAGAAAGAAACTCGGTCATACGAATCCTTGCAGAGCGATGATGAAATAATATACTTGAATAATTCACAGAAAGTCTACACGAGGGGAGGGGAACCCCATCATTCCAAGCCAGGGAGAGGTGTTGGTGTCCCATAATCAGATCCACTGTGTTTCTGTGTGTAAACAGAACCGAAGCTGAGCTGTGTGTGATTTGCCATCCAGGGTTTGATCTGTCATACTGCCAGCTGGCTCTGAGCTACTTTCTATTTGGGCCCCTTCAAATAAAGCACCCCACTTCCCTTTTCTCTTAATACATGAACTGGTCCTGAGGAGTCTCACTTCCTTTAAATGGTGCATGACTGTCACATTGTCAAAAGGGACAAAAACAGAGGAGTTTCCCACTGACACATCTCAGCTGAATGAATCCTAATCTTACCGAAACAGATGTTTATCACAGCTGAGGGGAAGTAAGCGCTTAGTCTTAAAGTGAAGTACAAGTCAGCAGCCTATAAAGTGAACAGTTAATCAAAGGAAAATTTTAAATTCTGATCATAAAATCATAGTTTTAGTCAATTTTCTGTGAATATGCTCAATATTTACTGTTCAAAACTGAAAGCTTGATGGTTTAGGTTGTTATTTTTTTGATAATAAAAAAACCAAGTGGTCCACTTGGACTGCAGGAAATTGAAAAAGGATATTTAATCAGTATTTTCTAATAAATACTAATTTGCAGATTAACCTGTGAGAGCTAACACATCTCAGGGTTATTTCATTTGGTAAGAGAAAGGGATGTTTTTGGTGTTAACAGCAATGATTAGTTCAAAAGCCACGAATTATATTCTGATTGGATCCAAGGTTCATATGCTTGACTACCATCGATGACGACTTACATCTCGTGGTGTTAATCAGTACCAGAGTGTAAACTACTCCTCACGTTGGAAATGTCACTCAAGTAGAAGTAAAGTCATTTTTACACACCAATACAACAGGAGATGGCCTCATGAGACACGTTCGCAGTACTGAAAATACTCAGTGCGGTTTAGTTAGGGGCTTCCTGCACACATTACACCCACTCACATACTGTGAATTCACTGCACAATTACGCTTTTTACTCTCACGTGGGTGGAATCGGACGTCACACAGACTTTGCAGTGGCAGGTTAAAAACAACAACGTTTAATGCCCGCCTCAGCTATGCATTTCCATTCAAAGCCCGGAGCTACAGTGCACATTTGCATTTTTCTGTATGACTTTATCAGTCTCTCACGTTGTTGTGGAGGAATTTTAGCCCACTCTACTTCAGCTCATTGAGGTCTGCAGGCATTCATTTATGCACAGCTCCCACTGCAGCACTTCAGTCAGATTAAGGTCTGGACTTTGACGGGATCATTGCATCAGGTTAAGTCTTTTCTTTTTCACTAATTTTGTTTTGATTTTCCCCAGTTGCATGATCCAATTTCATCCGTGTTTCAACTGACAGACAGATGGCCTCAAGAATACTTTGGTATTCCAAGGAGTTTGTGGTCAACTGGATGACTGGAAGGTTCCCAAGTCCTGTGGCTTTAAAACAAGCCCAAATCATCACCTCTCCACTGCCATACTCCACAGCTTGTATGAGGTGTTTTGTTTTCACCAAATATGGTGCTGTGCATTAGTGCCTTACATCTCCACTTTGATCTTGTCTGACCAAAGGACATTGTTCTGGAAGTCTCATTCAGGTGCAGCTTTGCAAACATAAGCCCTGCTGCCACTGAATACATGCTGTTTTGCATTGCAACATCATTGCTATCACTCAGTGAGAGATTAAATGACACTTTCAATCAGCAGATACCTATTAATGTCAACACTTCCTGGAAAATTTGCATGCACTCACCTTCCTTGCTGGGCCGTGTATACCCATCTGCATTATGGCACGGTTATGTAATTATATAACAGGGTTAGTGGACCACATCTGTGACAGCTGGACCCATCACTGCTTAAGCTCAGATGATCATGATGTCAAATGTTATTTCTCTGAATTTATATAATTATCGTGCAAAGTCACCTTCATAACTCCAACCTTGTGTGTGTGCCGTGAGCAAGGTCGTGGCTACACTTTTTACTTGGAGTGAATTACTTAGAACGAGAGAAGCAGGGAGATTTCTGGAAACTTCTTTGCTTTAAATAGAAGACTGTCTGCAGCCATGCAGTATTTTTCCTTCTTTTTTCCCCTGTGCACTTTATGGCTTCATCACCTTTTTGTTGGTTATTGGGATCACGCACTGCAGCTGTTGCAGGCTGAGGGTGAAATGCAGCAGTCGTGACATACATTTCTGCATACCCTCAGAAGATGAAAGCGTTGCAGCAGGGGGAAAACGGGAGCTGCTGCCACATGATTTCACAAGGCCATTCCTGGGATTGCACTTCTTCCTCTCCTTCTCCTTCTCCATAATAACTGGCGATAATCCCTTTTGTGCCTGTGGTGCTAACAGCCAGTTTGGAGATTTTCCATTGAGAGAAAATAAGGAGGGGGGGTTGGAGGAGGAGGTGCTGGTGGTGGGAGTGTGGTAGGGGGTGCTTTCACCCACCTCCTCCTCTTCCTCCTCCTCCTATGCGGTGGGCTCTCTCGTCATTCCCCCCACCTCGCCTCCTGCAGGCAGAATATGGCTGCAGCGGAATCCCGTGACGTCACGAGACTGTTGCCGTGGAGACGACGGTGACGAAAACGGGGCGTCACCTCCTGATACCACGTGGTCCCCAGCTACATTGGCTGGCTCGAGCAGCGGCAGTTCAGAGCGGAGCGCGGACGATTGGAGTTCAGTCTGCGCGTTTGATGCCACATAAAAAAACCAACGGTAGCTAACGGTTAGAGGACCAGGACCACAGAGGAAATATCACTGCATCTTTTTGCTTCATATTTTTAAACTTTTGGATATTTATTTATCGCTGAACATGGCCGTGACTGAAGCTGGATGTGATCTAACTTACTGCAAAATGAGGGGAATTGTAGCTGTTCTCACTGGTGAGCCTAAAAAATGACACTTGTTTTTACAACGCTACCCAAATATCCATCACTAAATCAAGCTGTAAATTACAACAAATTACGCCTGTCTTTTAAATTATTTTTAGTAATAAAAATCAGATGTAAATAAATTAATTAAAAAGATTGTTTTTTATTTATTTTTGTTCTGCATTTAAATGGTGGAAAATTCAAACCTGGACATAAGCGAAAGCGGTATGGAAATCTGAATAAATATGTCAAATCGGGTTATTTGTGTTGTAATAAGGATTTGTGATGGAAAATGCTTTGTTGGCCGCCACTGTTGGTATCTGAATGAATGACCCAAGTGGTTGCATAACCTATAAGCCCGCGACATAAGAGGTCTATACACACTACACGCAAGCCTACACTGGAAATGCGATATTTAAAACTCACAAATTGCGGATTAGGACTCAAACACAGATTTTTTTTTCTCTCTAATGAGAGAGAATTGTTTGGATCACGATTCACGATTGGATCATACTAACATAAAGGGGTTCCCTCTTTTTCTGCAGCTTTCATCAAGGAGAGAAAAATGGGTCTGAATGACTTCATCCAGAAGCTGGTGTCTACTCCACATATCTGCCAACAGTGAGTATTCACATTTTAAAATAAAATAAACAAATAGAGATGGTTGGAAGTGTAAGCTTTTGGTTTTGAAAATTGACCTTTAAGTGAGGGCACAAAGAACATCTCTCTTGGCTCCAGTTACTTCCTGGATTTCAGCTTCTAGTGTTTATTTCTAACTGCTATCCCATTCATGATTAGTGCGCACAGGTCCCGACCAATCCAATCAGCCACCTGGGTTTAGCAGGACATTGTGTTAAAAGCATAATCTGGGTCCAAGAAGCCAAGTTAAGAATAGTTCTTTCATGACAGGCTTGCTAACAATCTCACCACTGCATAATCACCTCTCAAGCAAATCCCCTGTGTTCCCTTGACAAGGATAAACCTGTAATTCAATTATTACATGATACATGGCTTGGCCCGTGACACAGGTCAGAGTGGGGTGGGAAAAAGACAAAAAAAAACCCAGGTGTTGCATCTGACCTCTCCAGATGCTCCAGGAGGGCATCTGAGCTGGACCCCTGAGTCCTGCAGAGCAGGCTGAACCCTGTCGTTGCGGATCAGCAGCTTAAGGTTTTCTCAGACAGGTTGAGCTTTGACAAGCCTTGGTGAACTTGACCTGTCTGGAAGTTTCAGACAGTCATTGGAGTCGCACCCACGCAGAGGACATCCATTCAGCTTCTCAGTTTCAGAAACCTCTTAAGAAATCTCAAATCCAATCATCTGTGCTGAATAAAAACCAGGTGAAGTCAGAATCCTCCGTATGAATGAGTCTTTGTCTCTCTGTTTTCAGTGTCGAAGTTAACAACTTCCTGAAGATTGATGAGAATCAGAATGAGGAGGTCGAAAATGAACTTCCTGATAGTGATGTAAGCAGAAACTATTTACTTTCATCACAGTCTGACTCATTTTATCTGTAAAATGTGGCACTGTTGTGATCTTCCCCGTGTTGTATCTTTCAGATGTGCCTAAATTCTCAAAGTTCACTGGCTGAGGACACTCAGTAAGTATACTTCAAAGAAATCTCTATGCCACAATTTTGACAAACATAAATGAGAACAAATTATAAATGAAATTTTCTATCTTTTTCTCTTCTTTAGGATCAAACCCTGTGATTTTGACTACCTTAGAATCATTGGAAAAGGCAGCTTTGGAAAGGTGAGTCTGTCCTTGCGTGCAGCCTTTTATGTAACTGCTCTCCTCCACACATATAGGTCATCTCTGCGACTACATTACTAATGCAAATGTTTGATGGCAAACAGGTTTTACTGGCTCGGCACAAGGAGACCACCAAGTACTACGCTGTCAAAGTGTTACAGAAGAAAATCATCCTGAAGAAGAAAGAGGTAGGACCCCTCCTCTATCTATTTTCTCTCGGCTGGTAATGTGAAATGCAATGAAAACGGCATGTTATAATCCATCTTCTCTCCTCCAGCAAAAGCATATCATGGCTGAGCGCAGTGTGCTGATGAAGAACATCAAGCATCCCTTCCTGGTGGGGCTGCACTACTCCTTCCAGACTACTGACAAGCTGTACTTTGTGCTGGACTACGTCAACGGTGGAGAGGTAAGCCACAGTACGGCAGAATGAGGACAGAATATATAACCTTGTTTGAAACAGATGCTGACAGATGTTTGCTTTTTTCTACTCCAGCTGTTCTACCATCTCCAGAGAGAGAGAATCTTCCTGGAGCCCAGAGCCAGGTTCTACGCTGCTGAAATTGCAAGTGCACTTGGCTACCTCCACTCTCTGCACATAGTGTACAGGTAAAGAGTGATGCCACAGCTCCCCCTAGTGGACATCTGTAAACCTGTGCCCTGATGCATTTAGAGTAAACATTTCTTTGTCTTGTTTTTGACAGGGACCTGAAGCCAGAGAACATCCTGCTAGACTCACAGGGACACATTGTCCTAACAGACTTTGGCCTCTGCAAAGAAGGCCTTGAGCCCAACGGTACCACGACAACCTTCTGTGGGACGCCTGAGGTAAAAGATACATCTTTAGACATTTGTTCATCATTAGTATGACCTCAGTACGACTTCTGAGGAATAATGTTGGACTTGCATTGAACTTTTCTCTGTTTTTTTTTCTCAGTATTTGGCTCCTGAGGTTCTCCAGAAGCAGGCGTATGACCGCACTGTCGACTGGTGGTGCCTGGGATCGGTGCTCTATGAAATGCTCTATGGACTTGTAAGTGGAAACCGGTGACTTTATGCCTTTTTAGATCTCCTGATTGTTTATACAAGATTAACACAACTCCTTTCTTTTTTTGAAACAGCCTCCATTCTACAGTCGCAACACGGCTGAGATGTACAGTAACATCCTGCACAAGGCTCCGGTGCTCAAGCCCAACGTGTCGAATGCAGGCAGGGACCTGCTCGAGGGGCTTTTGCAGAAGGACCGCACCAAGAGGCTGGGAGGAAAGGATGACTTTGTAAGTGCACACATCACATAGAGCCCTGATTCTCAGACTGTGGGTTGCAGTCCCCTAGTGGCCTTTGCAAGTACTGCAACTGGGCTGCAAGAAGTCACCTGCTGTAAATTAAAAACATTAATCTTCAACAGTATAATTTAGTATAAAGTTGCAGTTAAGGGTTTGCATTTTTGAAAGAAATAGAACAAGTCAAAAAAAGGGTTGGAATTGATATAATTACACAATCATTCCTCATTTTCTGACCTACTTTTGAACCCGAACTCGTCCAAAATCAAGCACAAAACAAGGAAATACTTGATCTTAGGCTTGTGTGATGATCGAAGCTGTTATTAAAGTTTTGGGTGGTCCAAAAAGGATTTTCACATATTGAAATGTGCCACAGACCTCTCAAGTCTGGGAATGGCTAACATACAGGACTGTAACAGATTGTGACACTTGTTTTCCATCACTGTGCTCATCCAGTTTCTCTTTTTTCCTTCAGCTTGAACTGAAGTACCATTCGTTCTTCTCTCCAATCAACTGGGAGGACCTGATGGCCAAGAAGATCACACCTCCATTTGTTCCATCAGTGGTATGTATTACTCATTATAATTTAATCAGAATGATGTGTTGTCCCAGAACAAGGCTATCACAGTATCACTTTCATGTTTCACTTCACGATTATAGCGAACTACATTAATGCAATATTAATTGGAAGTGCATGAGCGGCTTTAACCATAACTGTACAAAAGCATTAAAAAGAACAGTTACACAATATTTACAATATTACTGCGTCTGCTTTATTGACATCTGCTGGAAATCCAAAGCCTTTTTGTTAATGGAATAGTCAGAAATAGAAGGAAAGTCATACATCTAGTGAATGTGGACATTGTGCTTATGCTATGAAACACCCTGATATCAGTGGCAAATTCATTATTATACATGCAATTTTTCTAACGTCTTCCCCATCTTTGTGTTACAGTCTGGTCCCACGGACCTGCGACACTTTGACCCTGAGTTCACCCACCTGCCAGTGTCCTCCTCTCTTTGCACAGACACGCTGACTGTGACCAGCAGCGTCAAGGAAGCAGCCGGAGCCTTTCCTGGCTTCTCTTACGGGCCTCCAGCCGAACACTCCTTCATGTGATCGCCAACATTTCTTCCTGTCTGTCCTGAGAATGAGCAGGAAACAGGACAAAAGCGCCAGACTGTGTTGCTTTGACACATGGACCAAACTGGAGCGTCTAGGAGGACGTTATAAGAGGATCTAACTGACAAGAACACTGAGGGATGAGGGTCAGATCTTGAGTTAGCTTGTGCATGACCAGTGTACAGATGGAGGACTCTCATGTTACAACACAGCTGGCCCTACAGACTTCTGCCTGTCTGTAGGGCATCAAACTGCAATACATATGTGCCATGTATGGATGCACGTCATGGCCCTAAAACATCTCTGATGGCTCCGGTGAAGTGACATGAAGAGAAGTGCCTGAAGTTCAAAAGGCAGTTCGGACGACAACAGCAGAGCCAGCTTTATCGGAAAAAGCAAAAACATCGAGGCAGTTTCTTTTGTTTGGACTTTTGACGAGAACGCTAGCCGTTTAAAGGTGATGCCTTCATTTCATTTCTACATATGTCCAAGCTCTGCGTTTTTCTTAATGTTCACACTGTGTTTTGTCTTCATGTGAATGCTCAATTGCACTCGAGGAAACAAGGGTCACGAAAAGTGAAGCTTATTTTGCTTGAAGCATCAGAAACTTTGGATTAGACAGCTGTATATCTCTTATTTAGCTTCATATCTCTGCTCTGAACAAAAAAAGAAACGACAGTATCTCGATATTACGCACCTGCTAGTACTTCTTGGACCAAACAGACTCATTAAGACTTTATTTTTGACCCGTTTGTCCTCATGAACTGAACTTTTATTGTACTGTGTAGAAAAAGAAAAGAAGTTACATATATTTTATTAACCACAAACATTCACTGTTTACTAGATTATGAATAATTTCTAAATGTCGATTAGTGTATCAAAATATCCAAGTAGATTTATTTCATCCAAAGCAATATAATTTATTTTTGGGTTTTCACTTCCTTGTCATCTTCATCTAGCGACTACATTAGTTTATATCTGCTGTTTGCAAACTTTACAAAGGACTAAGGAAGAGTTCAACCAGCAATAACAGCCCCACATCAATGATAGCACATGGATACTGTATATCAATCTTATTTTAACTTAAAAGTGATTGCTGTTTTATTGCAAACACTCCAGACAAACTGTAGAGTCTATGATCACAAATGTCTGTGTATTTATGCATCATGTAGAGAAGAACTGTGAATGTCTTGTGCCTGTCCAAGGCGGCCTGATCCGTGTATAATGTATCTACATATCTCTTCCCCCTAAACCTGTTGGTTCCTTTTTCTAGAAAGATATCATTAAAAGAAAAAAGCTTAATGAACTCTGTGAGGAACCCGCTGGGTGGAGTAGGCACTGGCGTTGTTGAGCCTCGGGCCTCCTGCGTAAGATGGTTCTGGAAAGTGCAATAAAATATTGTTAACACTGAAATAATTAAATATTTTATCTCTTTTTATCAAAAGTGTAAGGCAACTTTATGCTCTGATAGTCATTATTAAGAGAGGCTTTTCACCTGAGCACGGATTACTCATGATATCTTTACTCCATTTTTTAAAATCTCCATATTTCAGGTTTCTGCATCCCCAGAAAAGAATTTTAAAGCCTGCTGAAAATAATCATACTAAAAAACAAGGCAGCACACAGCTCTAGATCATTTTCTTCCATATTTGGAAGCGTTAAGTTTCTGTTTTGTATTTTTTATGTATATTTATTTTCATGCCACTGCTACTGTACAAACAAGACTATTTACATGATCAACTGAAAAAACTGAACTGTAATCTGTGTCAGAAATGGCAAATAAAGTCTCTAAATCTAAGTCTCGTCTACTGATAATTTTTTTTGTATTAATGACCTAAATCTAAAAAGTAATTATTAACTGAAGATTGTAAATGATTGCATGCTGCAGGTATCTCTGCTAGAAAGAGAGAGGTTAAAGTTCACAGGAAATCTTCCAGATGTATTTACATTTTATTATAATGACATTATGGAAGCTAAATGAATAATTTTTCTACATACTGATAGCTTTTACTTTAGCTCCTTAATTCGGTTGTGCTGTGAGGATATGAACAGGTATCTCTTCCTTACATTTAAACTATGTCAGCAGGTGTTCTGATGAAGGAAAAATACTCAAGCCCCATTTCCTTCAGTTTGCTTCACAGGCAAATTGATCGTTGGAAACACCATCAACGGGCAAACAGGTCAGCAGCTGGCCAGACACACCTTTTTATTTTCCCTGAGCCATAGGGTCACAGGTTGAGTTTAACCTTTCCACCTGAGTCCTTTTAGCCTTTTCCCAAAGGAGAATCACAAGGATTGTGACAAAAGTATTTCCAGGCTTTCTAATCAGTTTTTAAACAAGGGACATAATTTCCTCGAGAAGAGAAAAGATTCAGATGGCCAGAAATGAGAGAAAAATAGACTTCTTCTTTCGGCTGGTCCCTTTAGAGGTCGCCACCACCTCCTCTCTGAGGTGCCTGGAGCTCCTTGTTCAGCGTGTCCACTTTCCCTCCTCTGCACATGTCAATCTCAACCGAACTTTGTCTCCAAACCCCTCAACCTGAGCTTTCCCTCTCCTTTCATTCCTCTTCTCTCCAGACTCTCTTCCACATGCTAACTACTCTCACTACAGATCACATTACACAATTATACTGTTCACTCACACTTAAGTGCATAGTCATATATATTTCCACTCTAAGGCAACGAACAGTGGTTTTCATTGTTAACTATTCAGTTTATTGTTAAGTTAGTTACTTGAGGTATGAGAAGACATTAAAAAGTTTTTTTTTAAATATGCAGGTGAAAACTACACATGAAATAAAATAAAATAAAATAAAGACATTTTAATGAGAAAATAGATAATCTAGAACACTACTGTAAGGTCTGGGCTTCTCTGCTTAGGCTGCTGCCCCTACCACCCGGCCCTGGATAAGCAGAAGAAGATGGCTGGTCTACTGTTTTAAAAATCTTTCAACATTAAGATTGTCTTAAATTTTAAAATACTTGCTGATTATAATAGAATTATTGCTCATATATTGTTAATTTATTTATGTGCTACTATTGTGTGCAGTCCTTTGAACATCACAGTAAGGCTGAAAATGACACCTGGACTTTAAATCTTAGACTGAGCTAGTTTAAATCAATAAAGTCTGAACTTATTGTACCATTTTTTAACAATTTGTTTGATATAAACGAGCTTTCATGCGATAAAACAAACCCCGAGGTAAAACTGGACGCATTCAAAGCATGCTCACCTGTTCAAATAACAGCTGTTTGCATTTTACTCTCACCTGTGTCTGTGCGATGCTCTCGTCTCACTGTGAATCAGCCCTTCGCACATGCGCAGAACAGTCCGCAACGACCACTTCCTGCAAAATAGTGCTCCCTAACAACAGACAAAGCTTCATATGGTGGTTTCAACCAAAGGCGCTTAATTAAAAGCGTTCCTCCATCGCTCCTTCAATGGTAAGACGTGTCTCGATGATTTTGTTGTGTTTCGGCTTTTTGTTTTGCAATCAGCTTTGCAGCTGAATGCAGCAGAAGTGAGATGGTTTCACACGCTGCCATTTCAGTACCTACTCCAATGGCCGCTGGTCCCGACTAATCTCTGGAACGGGAAACTTTATGCCCGGGGGAAAACAAGTACAGCTAGTGATTAATTCCCCAGTGTACAGAGTTGGGAAGACTGCAGTGCATGCAAATTGAACAGCTGATGGCAAAGTTCACCGTAATTAAGTTGCCACTAAAGAATAAGTGATAATCGACATTGTCTGCTAACGTTGGGACGCTAGCGTTCCGGTGTGGTCTAAATGCTGGTGAGTTTGTGCTTTTTACTTGGGTCTGTTTGTTTCTTTTATTAGTTTGTGCCAGTCACTTTAAATTATTTAGTCACGTCTGACTTAGTATTCTATGCGAATTAATGTTTCGTTTGTCCCCGGATAGAACTGACGAGTTGCTGTTCTCCAGGAAGTAGACCGATGTCTGGCTTCACCTTCACAGTAAACTGTTCCCGGGTGCTAAATTCAGCTAACCTAACGGTAGTCTGTTAGCATTTGGAGATGTCATGGATGGGAACTTTTCGCATGACTTGATGCAATCTGTCGTTCCAGGATTAATGCTAGAATAATATACAGGACAAACAACGATGGTAGCATGTGCACTAGAGCAAACGCATTTAATAATCACAGTCCATACACAGATTTGCAGCCTGCACACGGCAATCAATATGACATTTTTAAGGAGCGATACCAGTTATTAGTAATTATTAGTAAGGAGAGTTGTGAATTAGTAATAATAAATCCGTGTTAACCACATATTGCTTTAGTCATTTAAATGTATATATTAAAAATGTGTAGTAAGGCTTTTAAAATTTGTAGTAATGGTTTTGTCATTCTGTTATCTGTCTCTGCATATGTCGTTTTTTTAATGCTTTATTACTTTTTTGTGTACTTTGTACACTTCCCTTTCGTGTTATTCTTATTCATATTCATAGAATATTCATATTAAATATGGCCTGGCCCTTCTTAAATAAAACAAACCACAGCAATTGAAAGGACGTTATCAGAAGCCTGTTTTATGAAGCAGGATTTGGGCTTATCCAGGTAACTTCAGGGTTAACCATTAGTTTTTCTGTACTAGGAAGGCAGTTTACATCTTATATTGCCATGGTAACTTGTGGTGCAAACCTAACTTGCTATGCAGCAGCATGAAATCACCACCTACTGACCAGTCAGATGTCCCGAAAATTCCTGGAAGATCGCTTGTCTGCAGCTTGCAGAAGGCGCGTGAAGCTTTTCAATAGCAACTTTGTGGTTCAGTAGTAAATGTAGATTTTTTTTAAAATTTTTTATTGTTTTTAACTTTCCCAGTACTGTCTAGCCTTGTATATTTTAATTATTTTTATTATATTATATTACATTATACTATATTTATAGTATTGTACTTGACACAGCCCTATTCTGACATGCAATTCACTAATTTTGGCACATCCAAATTAAATTTAGCTGAATTATCAAAATGTTACTAAGAGTTTTATTGGTTGGGATTTCATTGACTTATCCAAAAATGTCTATTACGCATAGCTACACAGTACATGGAATTCAGTGGTCTTGATATCAGTATTTGAAGCAACAACTAGCCTGTAGTTGTAGCGTTTGTTCCCTGTATGTTCTGTTTGACCTGTTTTTTTTTTTTTGTTTTTTTTTTTATTACTATCATCATAATGTAATAAAATTATACCTTAAAAATGTTTTTCAGGTCTTTTAACTGTCAGCCAAAACATAATGGGACTACCAGATAAATATGTTGTTTGCTGACAGATTGATAGAGGTCAACAAGGCTCACTCATATATGTATTTAATGTAGCTGCTTGTAACCCAGAACATTTTTGCCATTATACACAAGGTCAGTTAAAAATGTGCAGATGGTAAATGGTAAATGGCCTGCATTTGTATAGCGCTTTTCTAGTCCATAGGACCCCAAAGCGCTTTACACTACATTCAGTCATTCACCCATTCACACATACATTCACACACTGGCGATAGCAAGCTACATTGTAGCCACAGCTGCCCTGGGGCGCACTGACAGAGGCGAGGCTGCCGGACACAGGCGCCCTCTGACTGATCTATCAGATGACTCTTATCTTCACAAACAGAATCAATCAGAATCAGAATCAGAATACTTTATTGATCCCTAGGGGAAAACAAATGGGCTGATGACTCTGCAAACCTGAATAATACATTTAAATTACTTTTTTTTTTAAATCCATCAAACAATCAAATAATTATTTACTTGTTTAATCTTTTCTCTGTCAAGTGGAAGTAAAATAAGAAAGAAAGCTCTCTTTTAATTTTTTTGGTTTTCTTTATTATTTTATGTTTTGTTTTGTCTGACCAGCAAACAACAAACTGAAAGGTACTCAGTTTTTACTCTATGATTTTAAAAATTAAATCAGATCTTCCCATTTGAAAAGCTGACTCCAGGTTTTACATATAAATGACTACAATTATTATTTTCTTGTTAATTTACTGACCAATGTTGCAGCTGCATTATATAAGTATTTATATCTGTTGGTTTAAGTGGGTCTTTTTGTTTTTTGCAGAAGGCATTCATTAGACTGAGAACTCATATAATAAAGACGTTTGGTAATCCAATGATCAATTGATAATTCATTTTCTTAAATGGGAGACATGCAAAATAATTTTTTTCTCGTTTTAATTCAGTTAACTTTAAAAATGTCATTATCATATATATTTTTTAATTCACTTATCTAAATCTCGCGCAAGCCTGCATGTTCTTTAATGAACCACTTCTAAGAACAACACCTACCTGACACATTGATTTGGTGTTAATTTGCAGACTGACCTATTTTCTCTGATTGCTTTTACATTATGTCAGTTGAGTAAATGCTCATCCCTCCAGCTGTGGGCAGAGGCCCGTTAAAGTGAGCAGTGGACAAAACGAGGTTAGATCTTATCCCCCCGGGGCATCTATTGATATGAGAGCGTGCACCTGAGCAGCTAATGCTCCCAGAGGGTATGTTTTCATTGAATGTAGGTTAGTTCGCATGTAAGGTGGCACGCATCCTTAATCCTGCAGTAAAAACAGAGTGGCGAGGACGTTGGTGAGCGTCAATGCCACACGTGCCTCACCTGTGAGTCTCGTGCTGGAGATTAGAGCAGGGTGCCCCACTTCCTTCATCGCCACTGCCTTCCTACTGATCGAACCCTGATAGGGGCAGGAGAGGGATTCACTTTATGGGACAAGGGGAGGGGGGAGTCACGTATGGGGTACTATATAAGACTGTGCTCCCACCATTGACTCTGTGCCTGTTTGTCTTTGCTTCTGTGGTGGTGTGAAGCAGGGTCCCGCCAGGCTCTCCAGGTACAGAGAGTAGGCTGAGTGTGCAGACATGTCGGGCCGCTCCGCTGCAGAGATGGATGACTCGCAGGAGCTGCCGGTGAGTATGCATGGAGTCATTTGCATAGTAACATTACTGATTTCCTGTAACTGTTGTTTTTGTGTATGATAACAAAAATGTGGCTTAAAGTTCATGCAAATATTTAAGATAGCAAATATTTCATTTTCTGTTCATATTTTCTGTTTTAGCCAATGCAAAGTTGAATTTTAGGAGACAGCTTCAGTCAGTCTTTATCTTTATTTTCAGTTTTTGTGTTCATCTCTATGAGAGATGCCAAAGAAAATGTCATTATACCCAAGCATACCCACCGTTTAACAGGGTTTTTTTTGTTTTTTTTTAAAGGTCTTAATCACTCAAGTTCAGTCAAGTTTTCTGATAAAATGATAAGAAAGTGTATATACTTATGATATGATAATTAGATTATACAGACCTTTTTGCCTTATTTGTATATAGACCAATCATGATTACCTGCATGGTCACAACCAAAGGCCTGTTTTGAGGCAGGAAATACTCTCACAGTGTATCTTTTTTTTTTTTTTTTTTTTTTGTGGAGCATTAAAAGGCTTTTGCTCTCTTTTTATCATCTAAAAGCTAATTGATGGTTAATTGAGACAATCGATGATATGCAGATTCATCTGCTACCCGCAAAATACGTCTATTAAAGTATAACAAATCTGTTTATACACGAGAATTATTTACAGCGGAGTACAGCTGTTTTCTCTTGTCAGTGTGGTGAGCTGTTTTACTTTTTAGAGTTTTATATTCAACATTCAGTTTGAGTTTTATTAACATTATTTTACCTTTTATTATATTTTACTTACATATTGGACTCCTGTATTTTTTTTTTAAACTATAGATTTCTATTTAATTTAGCCCTTTCCCTCTAATCTCTCTAACTGAGCAGTTTTGTTTTGTTAGTTTACCTTTATTTTATGGACTTATTCTACTTTATTTATGCTAATTTTCTGTACATTGTGTTTAATGTTTTGGCTGTAACACAGGACGATTTGAGATGCATAGATCATAATGATGTTATATTATATATTGTTTGTTTTCAGTGCAGTAAAGAACTGTTCTATTACCCAGAAGGTTGTCATTTACTATTCATGCTGATATCACATTGGCTGATAAATGTCAACCCATGCATCTTTTTTTCTTAATTAAAACTACATAAATAAATAAAACTGACTGTGTTCTGCTGCTTTGTTTAAATTGTGTGAGCTGTCTGACTTGTGTGTCTGCATTTTTGTGCATGTGCAGGCAAAGAAGGCCAAGATTGACGTAGATGGCAAACTGAAGAAAGAGTCAGGGTTGGTATCTACTTATATGGGCTCACCTATTTTAAATTACTGCTTAATTACAATAACATTTTTCCTGCTCTTTCAGTGATTTGGGGGATGATGGGAGCCCAGACGCTGTTTTAGGTTCATCAGAGCAGGAGAACTCATATTCTGCCCTGTCCACAGCCCAAATTGATCCAGGTCAGTAGAATATGTTTAAAAATCAAAGGCTCATAATGTTCAAAAATGTTGCTGTAGTTTATTGACATTTCATGTGTGGCCACAGGTGAACAGGAGCAGTCCAGTGCAGAGAGGGGAGCTGGATCTCAACCATGTGGTGACTCAATTAACTCGTACGGTCATTCTGGTACGAACAGAAACAGACTCGGCTCTAAACAGTGCACAGTGATGTTACTCTTGTAAGTGCTCTTGTAGCTAAAATAGTCTCTTTTCCTGCAGCCACCGATGCCACAGCCACATCTGAATACACCCAACAGGTTTATCAGGGAAGCAAGTGAGTATGCTGCATGGAAGTGAGACATTAAACTTTATGAATCACTTTAGATTTATAGAGAGAAAAATGGAACATTCTCACTCACATATGCAATAAGTTTTCAAACAAAGCATACTAATCAGTTTCCACTCAGTTATTAACTTGTCAGAAGATCATTGTGGGGTAAATGTATAGATCTGTTTGAGACCGTTATTATAGTTTTGTATTTTCTGATTAGGTTTTATTTTTATTTGGTTATATTTAGAAAAATCAGTACAAGTATTACAATAAAAACAGAATTTTTGGAAAGTGGTTGACTCGCAGTCTCACTGATACAAAGTCTCATCAGGCAAGTTTTGTTTTACTGAACTAAATTTTACTGAACTATTATCTAGGGATGGGTATCGTTTAGGTTTTATCCGATACCGGTGCCAAACTGGTACTTTTGAAACAGTGCCAGTGCTTAAACGGTGCTCGAACCGGTGCTTAAAGAATGGAGAACACAAACTTTGTCCAAAAACCTCTTATGTTTTTTTTTTGTTTTTTTTTCTTTTCTTTTTTTTGCAGTGTCTTTTTTTTCTGCAAAATGATAACCAAGTTAGCCTTTTCTGTTGATACAACATACCTCCTTTGGTTGGAACCGGTGCTTAAACAATGGAAAAAAACAAACTTTGTCCTAAAACCTCGCATGTTTAGCTGTTTTTTTTTGTAAAAAGATAACAGTGTTAGCCTTTTCTGCAGCTATAGGGCATATATGGTATCACTCTATCAAACAAGAAGACAGCCGCATGTAACTACGACGGTGTTTGCTAGTTCACCTTACGTGCATTAATTTAATAACGTGGTTAGCCTACTCAACGTAAATTACACACGAACAACATTAAGCTACTTGCGCAGAGAAGAACGGCTGCTGCTGCCATCATCATTCGTCATCATTTCTGCTACACTGGCAGGGCTAGGGGCCAGAACTCTCCTCTTCGGGTTCTTGGGGGATGTTGCTAACTCTGGGACCGATAACAGGCACCACACTTGCTGAGGTCTTGCAGCAAGCTATCAATACGGTGCATTTCTCGGCTTTAAAAAAAACCCGCTATGCGTCGCCAGAACTTACGTACCTGGGCCCGCCTACTATCCTTGGAAAGGTACAATGATTGGCTAGAATCCAAAGTGTATGACATCTCAGGGGAAAAAAAGCACCGAAATGTGTTCAGCTTTTCGGTCTGGTTACTACCGTTTATGTCAGAACCGGTGCCATAATGGAACTGGATACCAGTACCCATCCCTACTGTTATCTTAGTTTGGTAAAATTATTATTTATTGTTGTCAGTTTTCCAGGTGCACCAACACCTAAATCAGTAGTTTCAGTTGTTTTAGTTAATTAAAATGTTGGGTTTTTTTTTAATCTAGTTTTATTTTTTAGTGTGGTTTTAGTTAACCACAGTAACCTTGGTGCACGATTTGTGGCATCCTGACTTTACCTGCAACGTTTGGACCTCATTTTAATTTTGTTGAGATGTTCCAAAGAAGACTTTTATTGATGGCTGCAGTTTTCTCCTTTTGTACAGCAGCTTCTACTCTCACCATGTTGCAGGCTTGTCAGACCACCAGGTTAGATTACTAATGTGCTTTTACGAATGTAAAAGTGATAAAGTAGGTGTTTGTATGTAAATGTGGTGATGAAAAATCCAACTCTTTGTGTGTGTGTGTGTGTGTGTGTGTGTGTGTGTGTGTGTGTGTGTGTGTGTGTGTGTGTGTGTGTGTGTGTGTGTGTGTGTGTGTTGTTTTTGTTTTTTTTTGTTTTTTATTACATCAAGACAAAGCCTGGCTCTTTTGTTTTGTATAATGCACCTGCTACAGGTGTACTCACTTTTGTTATAGGTAGTCATTCTCTCTCTCTCTCTCTCTCTCTCTTTCAGCCCAGCAGTAACGTCATACACCAGTCAGGTGGCGTTTCCTCCTCTGGCCCAGTCCACTGTGTACTCATCCTTCCCCCAAACAGGCCAGACCTACGGTCTCCCACCTTTTGGTTAGTGCCTGCTCTTTTAGGACGACCCTTTTTAAGGACAGTCTGCTCTCTAAAATCCAAGCATCACACTTCATGACTTTGCTTTTAAAGCCTCACTGTGCTTTGGCGCTGAACCAGTCTGCTTTTAAACCCTGCTTTTACACACAAACACAAATCTTGACGGGAGTACCCAGTTTACTAACTTTGCTGCATCTTCAGTGACCCACTTTCTCCCCTGCTGCCTCTTCATCTTCAGCTTCCATTGCTCTCTTTCATCTTCAGGTGCTATGTGGCCAGGCATAAAAACAGAGACAGGGCTGCCTGATGCGCCCTCTGGTGGCCAGCCTGGGTTTCTCAGTTTCAGCTCCACATATACCTCAACCCAGCCAGGCCAGCTGCACTACTCATACCCCAGCCAAGGCAAGCTGCCATCTCACTCTGTCTCACTGTCTGCAAATACCTGAAGAACACAGTAAAGGAGAACCTGCAGCGGCACAGCTCTGATTTCCTCTCTTGCCATTATAACATCATGTAGAAGAATTTTTATTTTTATATTTTAGACTTTGCATCTCTTTTAATGCGAATGTTTCTTTCTCTAGGCTCAAGCTTCACAACATCCAGTGTGTATTCCAACATCCCTTCAGCTACAGCCGCGACTACAACCGCCTCGGCGGTGGCCCATCAGGTGAGAATCAGTGATTCTCCAGTAAGATGAAGAATAAAATTATCTTTGTGTGTGTTTTTAAGAGCGGTTGGTGCACCGTGGGAGTGGAAAATTGCCTTTAAAATGACCAAAAATTAAAAGGAAAAAATTCCTTTCAAGCTATGAATGTATGCGAGCAAAGTGTTAATATGGTGCAAATCTCAAGCAAGGAATGCAGAAGTCTTGTATGTGTGTGCTCAACATGTTTATTGTGTGCTGTGGTTGGAGATTAGAATGCTAGACATAGTGATCTATAAAAGGATATTAAAAGCATTTGTAATGTATGCAAAAGTTCAGCTCAAACTTCAGTATTTTTGTCTTTGAGTGAGGGAAGAAATCCACAGGAAGTGGATGCTTTTGGGATCAAGTTTTGATCACAGAGGGTTCATCTTACTGTCTGACACAGAACCTGAGTTTGTGTTATGTTCAGTGATATTAGAACTTCTTGAAAAGATGAGATTGTTCCCACGTATTGTTACTCAGCCCTGCGTGGAGTCCTTTCCCATCATTCTGCTGATCACGTTTGTATGTTGTTTCACTTCTCTCCAGGATTTTAGCAGCTATAACTCTCTGGGACAGAGTCAGTTCTCTCAGTACTACACTCTTCCTCCCAGCTACGTGCCTGCTGGGCTACCTAACAGTGATGACCACAGTGGCGGTGCAGGTGTTGCTGGATATTCAGCAGTGAAATCAGAGGAGGCCGCCTCAGCTGGACTGCCTCCTAGAGGTTTTTGGCTTTTCATTATCTTTTGCCTTTTACCTTTTTTCTGCTTTTGGTTTCTTTACCTTAAATAACTGTCAGCACTTTGTTCTACAGCACATGTTAAATAGCTGTGTAGCATTAACACACATTGCTGTACCTACATTTAAAGCAGGAAAAAGCACAGTAAGAATACTTAAACCAAAACGTCTCATGGTACTGTCTTTCTCTAAGTTAACTTTACATAAATAAAAACCTGAAAAATAACTAAATGAATACTGCACACACTGTTAAGGTGCTTGTGTTACTGTGTAGAAATATTTAACAAACTAGTTAAACAGTTAGGATGAAGTATAGTGTACTTTTTATTTTATTTATTTTTTATCAGTTCTCCTGTGCACCTGGCTAAAATTTCATTTTCAAGATGCAATTTGTTCTACATCCTGGAAGAACTTATAACAGAACTGTTCTGTTTTGTCTGGAGCTCTTTTTAGATATCCACTGCAGCCCTGCACAGCTCGAGACATTTCAGAGATGCAGATGAGAAATTTAAGATCTAAAGTTGTTGGATCAGACATTAAACTGTCAGCTTTAGACCAGGTTACACTGAAGTGTGAAGAGAGCAGCTAATATTCTGGATCTGCACCTCAGTAAACAAGCGAAAAAGTCTGCAGCCAATTCTCCTTTTTAATCCCATAATGTGCTGTGGAATTCAAAAAGAATTTAAGTGGAAAATCTAAATAACTAAAATGAGAATCTTCTTTCAGCTGCTCTCTTGTTTAAAGGTTGTTTTTTATGCTGGCTGCCACGCTCATGTTCTTGGTCTCGTTTTAGATGCGTCCCCACCAGAAAACCTGCCTGTTTGTGCGGCTCTTCCTACAGCTGTGGCAGTGCCCGCTGGAGCTCGAGATCAGGACGAGGTCGGCCGCAGGAACTCGGTGGGCAAAGCCAAAGGGAAGGGCAAGAAGTCTGATAACTCTCCACCTGCTGAGAGTGACCTGGAGGTAATTTATTAAACAGTACTGGATATAATTAATAGCAGTGAGTTTGTTTTGACATTTGTGAAATCCTTACAATGATAGATATATTAATTAACTATTACAGGAACTGAACCATTTCTGTGTCAAGTCCAAACCCAAGTTATGTTTATGGGGGTTTTTTCATGCTTTTTGAAATATAATGGGAAAGTTAGAGGAGCAGGAAAAAGTTCACTGTAATATGGAGTGCAGCCCAACAGGTAATCTTGTTCTTTTGTGTTTCAGCGCATTTTTTTATGGGATCTGGATGAAACCATCATTATATTCCACTCTTTGCTCACCGGCTCGTATGCTCAGAAGTTTGGCAAGGTTGGTTTTTCCAAAGATGAATCCTTTGAGCTTACAATGCAAAAATTAGACCTATTGAATTGTGTAACATGCTTATTGTGGGTCTGTTTTATTTTGTTCAGGACCCGGCGACTGTGTTGAACTTGGGCTTGCAGATGGAGGAGCTGATCTTTGAGCTGGCAGACACCCATCTTTTCTTCAATGACCTCGAGGTACAGTGAAGTTTGTTTAGACTGGAGTGAATATGAGAGACGAGCAGCTTTTGCTTGTTCACAGCAGCTGGTACAAACCAGAATTCCAGATTTAATTAAATTTTTTACAAACTCACTGAGTTGTATGTCAGATGGAAGAAGGCAGATAGACAATAGGCTGACTGTGAAAAACCGGTTGAACTGCATTAAACAAACAAATGCGGCTCTGTTTCCTGACATGAGCACTTCTAAACTTACAACCAATCAAAAAGCATCTTATTATACATGTGAATAATAATCAGGTAACTGGTGAGTGTTTTTTCTGGTTCCACCTCCTTCCGTTTTAACAGGTTGAAGGTGTTCAAAAAGCCCCACAATTACTTGTCATACATGTTTTAGTTTCATATTTAATTGGTCCCTAACAAAACTAGGAAAAGAATCCCTCTACTTGTGTTTTCTTCCAGGAGTGTGATCAAGTCCATGTTGAGGATGTGGCGTCTGATGACAATGGACAGGACCTGAGGTGTGTTACACGCCGCCCCGCTAACTAACCCAGACACTACAAAATGCTTTGTGTCGTTCTGAGTAATCACAGGTAGTTTGTCTTTGCTTCAGCAACTACAACTTCATGGCGGATGGATTTAACGGCCCCAGCGGTGGAGCTGCATCAGGAACCACCACAGGAGTTCAGGGAGGGGTGGAGTGGATGCGTAAACTGGCCTTTCGCTACCGCCGGCTAAAAGAGATCTACAATACTTACAAAGGAAATGTCGGGGGTGAGTTTGCAAAGCAGCGTCCTGTGAAGGCTTAAGTGACAGCAGCTCAGACGAAGGAAAAATACATTCTCACATTAAAACACCAGACTTTTCTTCCCAGCTTCCAGAAACCAGCAGTGACTGGAACTTAAGCTCTTTGTTTTCCTGCTCTTGTTACACAAATAAATGTTTTAGTACAGCAGCCAAAAACAAACAGCAAACTGTTAAGGAGGTGAGCTGCACTCAGACTTTGGAGTTTGAGCCACAGTAGGTGGATCATTGTAAGCATTTTGTAAAAGGCGTGCATTTCAGTGTTGCTCCTAACGGAGTTTAGAGCTTGCAGTGAAGAAGCTCAAAGGCTAAGCATAAACATCTGCTTCAGGGTTTTTTTGGTGTTCCAGGCCTGTTGAATCCCATGAAGAGGGAGCTGCTGTTGAGGCTTCAGTCCGAGATCGAGAATGTTACAGACTCCTGGCTCAGCACTGCCCTCAAGTCTCTGCTGCTCATCCAGTCCAGGTTTGAGCACCTCAGGTTATCGTTTTAGCTCGTAGGTAAAATATTTGTTAAAATATTTTGTTTGCATCTTTGGGATTCACCCTTAACCCTGAGTTATTGTAGGGTCTTTATCTTACAATTTAAACTGCCTTGTGGCAACTGTTGTTGTGATTTGGTGCTGTATAAATCAAATCAAGTACAGTTGAATTGGATGATGATGTTATAAATCTGTGTGTGTGTGTGACACCCACCAACAGGGGGAAGTGTATGAACGTGTTGGTCACCACGACTCAGCTGGTTCCAGCTCTGGCCAAAGTACTGCTTTACGGCCTGGGAGACATCTTCCCCATCGAAAACATCTACAGTGCCACAAAAATAGGTACGTATGCAACCTGATTACTCTGTGTCAAATTTTTTTAAAAAAAGAAAAAGATCTGTTTATATCTTTATGTGATTCTTTATTTTCCTTTTCCCTGCGGTTTCCTGTCATGTAGGAAAAGAGAGCTGCTTTGAGAGGATCGTCTCTCGCTTTGGGAAAAAAGTGACTTATGTGGTGATAGGTGACGGCCGAGATGAGGAATTTGCAGCAAAACAGGTAAAACTCAATTTTTGCCTTTTTTTTTCTTTCTTAAACTATTTCATTTCAGATTGGATGATCTGCAGCATTTTATGATTTTTGACCCATTTTAATGGAACAATTCGATTGTGTTTTTGTGTGGACAGGCAGAATTTCAGATTTTTAGGAAAAAAGATGCAGGTACATGTTCTACATGTACCTGTTGTCTTTTTTCTTCCTGATCACGAGATCATGTACCAGGAAAAAGAAACAAGGCATGGTTTACTAGGAGAATCTGATCCTGGATGACATTGACTTGAACAGTTATTTACAGTCTGGCTTGAAAGAAGATGGTTTATAACCAATAAACAAAAAAGATACATGAGCCATTTCAAATCAAATCAAATCACTTTTATTGTCACATCACATGTGCAGGTACACTGGTACAGTACATGTGAGTGAAATTCTTGTGTGCGAGCTTCACAAGCAACAGAGTTGTGCAAAATACAATAACGTAAAACAAGCAAAATATAAGAATGGCTAAATCTGAAACTAATAAATATATGTACAATATATAATAGTATATGCATTACTGGATGTGTATACTAAATATGTTTTTCTACGTGTGTGTGTGTGTGTGTGTGTGTGTGTGTATATACATATTTTACAAATTAAATAGAGTAAACAATAATATAAAATATATAAAAATATACAGAGTTGAGACATGTGCAAAACAGTGGCATTACTGTACAGTATGGAGTGCATAATGTTGAAGTTCCAGTAGTGAAGCTGAGGTGTCTATGAAGTGTTCAGCAGCCTGATGGCCTGGTGGAAGAAGCTGTCTCTCAGTCTGCTGGTACGGGACCGGATGCTGCAGAACCTCCTTCCTGATGGAAGTAGTCTGAACAGTTTATGGCTGGGGTGACTGGAGTCCTTGATGATCCTCCCCGCTTTCCTCAGGCAGCGCTTCCTGTAGATGTCTTGGAGGGAGGGAAGCTCACCTCCAATTATCCGTTCAGAGCACCACACTACTCTTTGGAGAGCTTTGCGGTTGTAAGCGGTGCTGTTGCCGTACCAGGTGGTGATGCATCCAGTGAGGATGACTCTCAATGGCACAGCGATAGAAGGTCCTGAGGATGCGGGGGCTCATGCCAAATCTTTTCAGTCTCCTGAGAAAGAAGAGGCGCTGTTGCGCCTTCTTCACTGTTTTGTTTATGTGTACTGACCACGTGAGATCCTCAGCCAGATGTACACCAAGGAACTGGAAGCTGCTCACTCTCTCCACAGCAGCGCCGTTGATGGTGATGGGGGTGTGTACTTCTCTGCACCTCCGGAAGTCCACTATCAACTCCTTTGTCTTTGCGACGTTGAGGGTGAGATGGTTGTCTTGACACCAGTGGGTCAGGGCGCTGACCTCCTCCCTGTAGGCCGTCTCATCACCGTTGGTGATAAGACCCACCACTGTAGTGTCGTCCGCAAACTTCACAATGATGTTGGAGCTGTTAGTGGCTGTGCAGTCGTAGGTGTAGAGTGAGTACAGGAGAGGGCTCAGTACACACCCCTGTGGAGCACCAGTGTTCAGTGTGATGGGGGATGAGGTGATGCTGCCCAGTCTGACCACTTGGCGTCTGTCAGACAGGACAGGACATTTTTCCACCTGCTGAAGTTACTGTTTAGACTGATTTGAATCTTCAGAGCAGGTTCATCCTAGATCCTCTCTGAGAAAGTACCTGAATGGTACAAAGTTAACCTGTCAGGAAAAAACAGCTGGTTGACAACAAGTGAACTTTCAAAATAAGAGCCAGGAAGTTGTGTTTTTTTTTTCTTCTATGTATTTTTAAGAAGTGATTATAAATGCAGGGATTTTCTTACATGAAAACATTCTGCAGTAAAGTGGTTTTAAGAGATGTTTAATAAGTCAAGCATTAAATATTCCTTTGGATGTTTGCACAATCTGTTGGAGGCTGTGCTCTTAACAATTACACACTCTGCTTTCTTGTGCCTAATTTTTTGTCTCCTTCCCTCTGCAGCACAACATGCCTTTCTGGCGGATCTCCAGTCACGGCGACCTCGTGTCCCTTCACCAAGCGCTGGAACTGGACTTCTTGTAACGAGGATGCTGTTGAATGTTGTGCACTCAAAGGGAAAAATGTTGTCGTCGTACTGGTGACTTGTGGAGTGAAACTGTGTGTGTGGAAAAATTCTCCACAAGCCCAACAATCCACGCTCACCTGTTAGAAATCTGCTCTCGCTGTCCGACAACTTGCAACTGGCTGTGTGTTGGTGAACACTTTGAGGCGGACTTTGGGTCGGAGCCGCCTGCGAGAAACAAACTGGACGCGTCAGTCATCAGAAGTAAGGTTCCTCTCGCCCAGCACCCCCTCCTCTACGGCAGCTAAGCTCACTGCGGCTGAAACTGGCACTGATTTGGACACGGAAGGGATGACTTCTATTATCCAGCTTCTTCACGGTTTTTGGCTTTCATTTTCACATAAACATCCAAAAGTCCTGCAGCGAACACCATCCCTCAACTCTCACTGAGTTTAAACGGCTAAGGAGACGTTGTTTGTTGGTGGCTTTGTCTGTGGAGGTTGTCATAGCGTTTTATTTTGAAAAATCTCTTTCCAGGGTGACTTGAAAGCATCATTTTGCCTTTATGTTTTTCATTATGTTCCTGACAGTCATCAAGTATCAATTAATCCCACTTTTATGTGTTGCCTCTCATGTAGCCAGACCGTTATTAAACAAAAGGTACTCAGTGATGGAGGGCGGCAGGGGCCATTAATCTCTGACTGTCACGACAAGACCAAACCACACCATCAGTCAGCACCATCAGTTCTGACCTCTCCACTGTGTGTGATCCGTGGTCACCGAGCATGTGCTAAGGATAAGAGATGCAAACTGCAGGAAGTGGTAATAAGTGTGGGAAAACATGCACAGAGCATCATCAGTTTCATGGATGACTGGGCAGAAGGATCACAATTTTATTATTATTTTTTTCCCCCCATTGTGTGGTTTTCAGACTCGTGGCTTCATTTGATGTTTTATAAGGCAAGAAAACAAATATGTGACTTAACAGAATACTGCAAAAATAAGTAATAAAAGTTTAATAAATGATAAAGAATAAATATTATAATGGCCTCCAATTACACTCCAGGGCTGGACTACATACGTAGAACTACATCCACTAAATATCTGACGTTGGTGTAGTTATCCTTTTTCCTCTTGTGGCTGTAAAGAGGTTCTCTAATTGAAGCTGAAGTTTTGTCATGACTGGTGATGTTTTGAATATATTTGGACTTGAAAACATTTTTCCACCCTATGCCAATGATAATCAACACTCTTTGTGTCCTTTGGGCTCCTCAGAGCGCAGTCCCAAGTGTCCTTGAATTCCCAGAAGAGAGGTGGAGTGACAAATCTGTAACCAGAACGAAACCGTGATTCAAAGGTCCGCACTGTCATATTCATTTCACTGTGATATGGATCTGTTGATGCCTGGTTAAAGTGTGCTGGTTTGGTCTTTCCAAAATTGTTCTAGTACAAGTGAACACCTGATTAATGGGAGTTTATTTTTTGGTCATAAGCTAATCACAAAGTAGAAGTCTTCTTTTCAATTTCCTCCTATTTAAAGAAAAACTGAGCCCATCTGTGGTTTTAGAGAAATGTTACACAGCTGAAGATCATGTATCATTTTTATTTCTTCGATGACCCAAGTAACCCAAGTATGTTTTCAGAGTGTTTGAGTAGGAAAATATGAGCATCCATGGCTGGATTACTGAGACGACCCAGCAGGGACACATGAGACTAAACCAGACGCTTTCATACATGTGCCGTAGCCCTGAAATGTTTTTGACGTTTCCTTGTCTGATTCGGTCCATTGGGGTCAATAACCTGCGCCTCTCTAAAACAAATACACGAGAACGGAGGAGCTTTGTTTGCTCTGCTTTCTGCACGCAAACTTCAACCGAACATATTCCCACAAATGAGAACACGTCTGAAGCAGATTACTTCCTGGTGTGCAGGGAGGACATAGTCCAGGGTTCATGTGTAGACTTGATGGCTGAGTTTCTCACAAATGGATTAACCGAAGTCCTCGATCATAAAACTTTGTTCTTCAGAGATCATCACAGTGAGTTATTCTTATAATCTGGGAAACTTGCTGACTTTCAGATGAAAGCATAAAATATTCTGGAGTGTTGTTTTTCTTTCATCGTCTTTGTTGTTTGTTGATTTTCTTTCTTTCTTTCTGTTTTTTTTTTTCTTTTTTTCATAAAAGTATTTTTTCATTGTTTTTCAAAGTACCAGAAAATTTGCAGCTGAATATTTTTGGCTTTTTGAGGCTCTGTTGGTCTTATTGGAGTCGTAGATATGATGTGCATCAAATTACTAATTAGGAAGATGATTAATAATTAGATGCAGTCTTAATTTTGTCTGTGAATGTCAGAAAGTGGTACAGAAGGCAGTCTAAGACCCAGATATTATTATAATAAAGGGGGGGAAAAGAAGTAGACGAGACATGGCTTTACACACCTCCTCAGTTACTTTGAGTTACCGTCACTCAGCCTCACAACAACCCAAAGTCTTTCTAAATCATATAGGAGGGAATCAAAAATAAAGGATGACAGTGCAATAAACTTCTACTTTGCTCATTAACTGTATTTCGAGGGGTTTGTTTTGTTATGTAGACGGCGAGGAGCGCAGAGGGATGGACCTTCCCCAGTCTGAATGAGATTAAGACTGAACAATAACTGAGCCTGAAGAAGATTTTCACACACATGCAGCTTGACCGTTAAGAATGTGTATTTGTGTGTCGTTTTGTTTGTGTCCCGTGTGCATATTTATATTGTGCCTTTAACCATCATCTGTCTGCTTGATCTCAAAGGGAAATATCTTTTTATGTCTGATACACGTATCTCTGCATTGTTATTATCCAAAGTGTTATTTTACTTTATTTTTATCTCAATACTTTTTAAGTACTGTCGAGATTTTCTTTTGTTACTGAGTTTGACTTTTTTGACTTGATTGTTCTGTCTGCACTGCAACTGAAAGGTCTGGTAGAAAACTCCACATGCACTGCGGCTCAGTGTTTAAAGAAATTTAAAGTCCGGCGTTCAGATGTTTTCCTCCTTTTGACGAGGAGAATTTTTTTTTTTTTTCTTTTGCTGTGAAACATTTAGCATCGCTTAGACAATCACAATCCCCGATGTTTGGTGTTTTTATTTTTTATGGCAGGCCAGAAGGTGAAAGCAGCTGTAACAAAGCGTGCTCGTTCTGTCGTTCAGTTACTACCTTAGTGAATCTAAGGGAGAACGAGCAGTCCTCAAACAGAAAACTGAGACCTTTGCATCTGTTCAGCTTATTGAATGTTTATTTCTTTACTTTGTCTGCATGTCACGCCTGTTTTGAAGTATATTATCGTGGCCGTACATAATGACCATGAAATGTTTAAGGGACTATAATCTTAGATTTTCTTTTTTTTAATGCCAAATATTGCTGTTATTCAAAAGCTGTTTATTTTATATATATTTCATCTCATTTTCAGACATGTGAGGCTGTTTGCGGTCACATAGAGAGCCTGAAACTCAACACTATCATAATAATCAATGCTAATTATTTAATGACAGTAATCACTATTTCCTCCCAACAGCCCTGTAAGGTTTTCCTGTGTAAGACAATATAATGTAAATACATTTTAAAGGTTTCAGACTCAAGTTTGTGTGTTTTATTTTATTCAAATGGGGAAAAAATTAAAAAGAAATGTATTTGCAAATATAGACCAGAAGACCATAGATTACACAAGTAGTAATAATATATTTAGATTAAATATAATCTTAAAGTTAGTTTCCAGTGGAGTCCTCTTTCTAATGAGAACAGGAAGTAGATTTTTTGGTTTCTCTATTACAAGATTAATCCAGATGTACCAGCCATTGCTCACTTGTGTCCACACAGACCAAAGAGATGCTTTAGGATACTGGTAATACAGTTTGTCCCCAAATTCTTCAGACAAAGACACAGTTTTTGTAGTTTTGCTTCTTTACAACAACACAGTGACTTTTGATTCCACCAAAAAATGGAATCATTGCATCAACCGTTTGCGAAGACATTTTTATACACAGTCCTCCAGGTTTAGAGACTTAAAAGTTGAATAATTGACTGAACAGCAGTTTCATGGACAGGTTTCCCTTGTAATTCCATACTAAATAAATACCACCTCCACCCCTCTCTTCTCCACCTACCTTTTGTCCTTCCTCCACCCACCTTCTCTACAGCTTCCTTCAATTAGGAAGATGTAGAAACTGCAAAATGCTCCTGAAGAAAATTATATCTTGAATATGCTGATTACCCTGCTGCCACCATCAACAGACTTTAAATAAGCAAAATAAAAGCAAATAAAATCAAACTGGAATGTGAATCAGTCTTTTAAACATGTACTTGAATCAGCAAGATAAATCTGCTCTAGTCATAATTTTCAAGCAGACCAGTTTGGTCATTTTCAGCAGGTTTGTAGTTTCTTTAACTCTAATACATTTCACCCAGACTTTTAATGGCTTCATATTTAGAGACTGTTTTCCACTGATGTGGAATCTCTTGTCTGCCCTGGAATTTAAAGTCATAGTGCCTTTCCAGTTCATGCCGAAATCGACACACAAACCATTTCCAGTACGCTTGAGATCCATCAGAGGGGATTCTCCAGGTACAATACTGTGAACCAGCACTTCTGTACTGTTTATCGGGGGTTGACCTCCCTAAATAATGATAAGGGTAGAAACTGTAATTACTTGAAACCAGTTCTGTACAGACGTGCATGCCAGACTCACTTGTATGTCCCCAGTGCTCCTCACTGATCACGGACGGTTGGTGAAAAGGAGTGGTGTGGTCATAAGGACTGTGAGCTTTCATGGTATTGGTACAAGCAGCTGCACAGAATGGACACGTTACCCAGGAGCAGTTACACAGCTGATCTATGAGGAATTCTTCAGCCTTCAGGCTGGATTCATTCAGCTTTTCCAGGGAGAGGTGATGCTCAGTGATAGATTTAAATCCTTTTTTAATCTCTTCCTTGAGGAAATCAAAATGTTTTATGTCACTGAAGTTTTCAAAACATATGTTGTCAAATGTCAGCTCATCCTTCAGAGCATTGGAAAATTCCTTCATCCACATGTCTGTGTTTCCTCTCTGAATTTTGACTATTTGTGTTGACGTTGATAAAGCCTGACTCACAAGTTTATTCATGTCGTCAACATTTTTCTTGAGTATATTCAGAGCTTTATCATTGTGATCAGTGATATACTTCTGCACTTCTGCTCTGATGAAAGTTACTTCTTGTGTCCTTGGATATGTGAAGTAGGTGATGAAATCATCAAAGTCTTCTTTCTCAGCGAGTGACTTCAACACATGTTTCTCCAAGTTCAGTCTGTTCCCACTGAATGCTGGGAAAATTACACCAGCGAGATCAGTGGCAGTCTTCTTGCAGACAGCCGTAACAGTGTTAGCTTTCAGCTTGTTACAGATCAGCTCTCCAAGTACAACAGCAGATAAGTTGCCTTTACAAAAGCTTTTAAAAACTGTGTAATACTGTGTTTTCTTGCTTTCTAAATAAATGAGTGCATCATTGATCACTTTAAATTTTCTGTGAGATGCTACAGCCCAACACTCCACCCTATAGAACGCAAACAGTAAGAGATCAACTCTAAGTATTTAGTATTTAGTATTTATTTATTTATTGTCATTGTCAAGAACAATGAAATTGCGTTTGGGGCTTCCATACAACCCAAAAAAAAGAAGAAAATAATAAATACCCCTTAAAACCCAAGTGTACATATTTAACCCATCTTCTTCAAAGTATATTTCCTCTCTGACAGAAATTTCTGCACTTCTTTTGTTACATGATTGGCCACTTCATATAAATAAGTTGTTTCATAACCTCTTTTAGCTACACATTTGCTTTTGATTGCATCAAGTGAGTCTTTTTCAGCTTTGTCAATGAGCAATCTGATCTGTTGTTGTTCTTCATGGGAGAAAGGGCCAAATGAAACATGTTTGTGGTAGGCCTCAATGATTCTAATCATTGACATCTGTCCACGTATCATTATATAATCTGAATAATCACCAACCTCTGATATATTCTTGTATCTGCCACTCGTTTTACATTCATTTATGAGAGTCCATTCAAAACCAAGTTCTTGAAGGATCGTTAACTGATCTTTTTCCAAGTTGATGTCTTCAACAGGTTTTATATCTGCTGTTTTTTTTTGTTTGTTTGTTTTTTTTCCCTGTCCCGTTTGGCTCTTTTGCCATCAGAATTATTGTCTAAAGGCAAAGAAAGATGCCCAACGGATTTACTTTACCAAATTGACCATCCCAGCCTTGCCGTAATGGTCTATTTGATTCACCTTTTATTGTTTATTTTATTTTCACTTGCTGAATACGGGACAGACTTGACTGGAGGAAAGAAGGGGAGAAAGAAAGAGGGAAAGAGAAACAGCTGAGAAGAGGGACGGGGGAGAAGGGCAAAAAACAAAAACCAACAGAACAGGCAGGAAAAAAAAAAAGAAAAAGAAAATGCATCTATCGATCACCTGGATCACCTGCTGAGAAAGAAAAAAGAAAACAAGCAGAAGAGAACAAGAGTACTAGAATAAACAACATCACAATGATATATGGGAATATAACAGTAAATACTAAATATTAAACATTATTGTGCAGCACATAAGATCAACAGAACACAGTGTGCTTTGAGGTAGGAGCCAAAAAGGGTGTAGTTTGTGGGTGTGATCACCCGTGTGTACACCTGTGAGCATGGACGCGCTTGTTTTTTTAAAAGGTTCCTTCATGTAATGATCTGCTAGAGGGTGTGGGGGGGCCACAGCCCCGTCCTCCAGGGCGTGAAGCAGGTATGGAGGAGATCAAAACTCCAGACATCCAGAGGCCCCCAGAACACAAGAGACCAAGGAAGACCAACAGAGGGGCAGCCGCGCCACTGTCCCAGAAAGAGCTGAGGAGAGTCCCGGATGAGGGCTCACTCAGCAGCCGCGGAGCAGAAGCCAGGGGGGGTTGCAGTGACGCGCCCGTGAGCTCCGCCGGCAGCCAACTGTGCCTGAGTGACCGAGCCCCAGGCCAAGAGGCCGGGGGCACCCCACCTCCGAAGTGGCCCGAGCGAGCCCCAGGCTCCAGGCCCCGACAAGCGGCCACCAAGGAGTGAGCCGGTGTGTACCTGGACGCCCATCCCCGGACACAAAGAACCACCAACGCACCGATGTCTGATGGAGTCCACCACTGGCAGGGGAAGTGGTGGGGGGGGGAGATAGGCCTCCAAACCTTGGATATATATATATATATATACATCTGCTGTTAATTCAGTAACCCAGCTGCTCCAAACAGAGCTGAACTGTTGTTGAAGCTCTTCTTCATCTTTGGCCTTATCTTTCAGTTTCTGAGCGAGCTCTTTGCTCTTCTGTAGCAGTTTGTTCTCAAACTCTGATTTCCTATCATCAATCAGTTTACAAGCTCTCGTCTGCTGGATGACTCCATCAAGTTTTCTTTTTACTCTGTTCACTTGTTCATCATGAAACTCTTTAATTTTGATTTCAAATCGTCCTCTCCACTAGCCCAGCATTTCTTTCACATTGTCATCCTCAAAATATTTTGTCATTGCTTCTGTGATCTCTCCATAAGTTTGTCTTGATCCTATAACAAGATAACTCAACCGAACCTCATCAAGTTTTCCATTTTGAATTCTGTTATGAAGTTGGTTTTCAATGGTCAACATGTTGCTTCTCAGGGTCCAGGTCCAGCTCCCATACTGGGCCATCAAATTTCTGTACACTGCAATTTCAAGTGTGTTTTCCAAAAAAAAAAAAAAGTCATTCAGCAGTGCAGTCCACAGGTCCTGGATGTTTGTTTTGAACTGTGAGAGAGTGATCCCAGCAGACTTTGAAGCTTTAGAGAGGATGGTGTTCTTCACTTCCTGGATGCTCTCATTGTAACCTGGATTTGGAGGAGCCATAGGTGGACTGCCCTCCCACAGCTGGGCACAGTATTTCACATCTTTCTGAACATCAAAATCAATGACATCACTGAAGCACTCTGCAATAAAAACTTCCTCTTCAGCTGCTAGTTTGGCCATCTGGTCCAGTTTTTCTTGCAGGCGTCTCTTTCCATCCATGTTTTTCTCTGCTGCTGCAACATCTGTGACATTCTGGTGAACAAACACACAACTGGGAGAAAGTTTAACTTCCTCCATCCTCATGAAAGCCTGAACAACAATCTGCAGAATGTCCTGCATCTCAGATGGATTCTCTCCAAAGATGTTGATCAGTGTCAGGTTTCCCAGACCAACAACAAGTGTTGCCAGTTCATTGTCATGATGAAGAGTGTTGTTACCTTCTAACTCAAGAGCACGCAGTCCTTCAGTGTCCACCACTAGAACATAGTCAAACTTCAAGTCTTTCTTCATCTCCTCTGATACTTTGAGCAGCTGCATGAAGGCACCTTTGGTGCACCTGCCAGCACTCACTGCAAACTGCAGCCCAAACATGGTGTTCAGCATTGTTGATTTTCCACTGCTTTGTAGGCCCAAAACTGACAACACAAAAACTCTCTGATCCCCCAGTTTGTTGATGACTTCTTCTAAAAGACTGGAGATCCATGTTAGAGGCACATGACCTGCATCACCATCCATCAGCTCCATCGGGTGTCCTGATATCATCAGCTGTGCAGCCAGCTCAGGGTATTTAGACCAGTCAGTGTGTCTGTTCTCTCTTTGTGTTGTTTTATGGGCTTCATAGATCTGTCCCATTTCTCTGAAGATGTGCTCCAAACCAAAAGTTGCAGACTGAAGTTTCTTTGATATGTCTTCAAGTTCAGTTTGTGTTTTTAATAACAGATCTGATTTGTCCTGTTTGTTCTTCAAAGCCAAGACCTCAGACCACTTTTCATCATAACTTTGGAGAATTGAAGAAACATCATCTGTGGAGAGGGCATCTATGAAGATCTGAGTCCATTTTAGGAAATATTTTTTCTCTGTTGGCGGCAATGATGAGAGACTTCCAGTGAACAACTGCATCAGGTTACTGCAGGAAGCAGCACATTGTTTCTGACGTATGTTCATCAGTTCTTGTTGCTTTTTACTTTTCTCCTTTTCAGTGTTTCCTCTGGGATGAAACAGTTCTCTGTGTGTTTTGCTCCACTGATGCCACAGTTGGCCTTGACAAGGGAAACATTCATCTTTGAGCTTTGAGACATCTATGTTATCCTTTTTAAGCAGATTGATTATTTCCATAGCAGCAGATTTCCCTCTTTGACAGGCTGGGTCAGTTTCATCCACTCTGATTCCAGAGAGCTCAGCCATGGTTTCAAGCTGGAAGGATGGTTTCAAGATGGGACCATCAAGAGAAGACAAAATTTCTCTAATGATGATCCTTTTCAGGTGTTCAGTTACATCTGCAAGGTTTCTGTCTTTGAGGCCCATTATGTAATTTTCATTTATTGTCTTAACAGCATCACAGCTGCCATCAACAGTGAGACAAATGAGAGGCTTATGAGACTTAAAAAGAGATGATATAAGTGACCAGCTTTGTTCATTGGTTTTGCAGAGATGCCACAAGAAAAATATTGATGAAGGATTTTTCAATCAGTATGTCACGCTGTTTTTCAATCAACAGAGCTTCACCATGGAGATTACAAAGGCAATACAGTCATTGAAGGCATCATTGGGTTTTCCAGCAGGGCAGTACCAGGCAATCTCTGCCACACCATCCATCAAATAGCGAGACTTGGTGCTTCCTGGGCAGTTTCTGTGGAAGAAGGTGTCGTGACGGTTGTTGATCAAAGTGTTGATCAGCTGAGATTTAGACACTGACAAAGAACCCAGACGGAAAAATGACACCAAGGGTGTTTCAGCTTTGTAGACTGGAACACTCTTCATGGTGATGATGTTTGGGTTATCTTTGATTTGATTTACCTTCCAGGTTTTTGTTATTTCTCTGAAAGTCCACAGAGGAAACTGAATCTACTTTGTAACTGGGTCAGGAACAAGTAAAGGTAAGGCATACTGACACTGAGAGAGCTTTGTAATCATCATCTGTTTCAGGAAGCTGTCTGAGCAGTGAAATACTGCCATCTGAACGTCCATTGGATGCACATGAGTCTGTTCTGTCGCAACACTGGCGCACAGTAAAGCCAATAAATCATTAAAATTATTCCCAGTGATGTCAGTCACTTGAACCTTCTTTGGATGGGTCGGGCTGTTGTGTCCTACAGAAATTATTCTGGCCCTGTAGTCTAACATTGTAAGCCTGTGAAGAAAAGTGTGAGCTATATCTTTCTCAGATGTAACATGGTGCTGTTTCACAGTTGGACGAATTTGGAGAATTTCTGCTGGTGAAAACTTCTGTTGAAGTTTCTCTAGAAGGTGAAGTCTCTGAAGCAGTTTTTCAGTTTGTTTTTGATGCAGCTTCTTTCTGCTGATTTCCTCAGAAATCTCCCAGGACTGCAGAATATAAGCATATAAACATGTGCTGTATGTAAAACATTATAATACTATAATGTTGATAAAGTAAATAGTCCTTTAGATCTTTTTAAATGCAATTTTGACTTTTTACTCTCCTATTATCTCCGCCCCATCTTGTTGTCTCAGATCTACTTCTTCCCTTTTCACTCTCTGTCCCTTTCCCCCCGTCTTGCCACCATTTTAAGAAATACCTCTTCCTTCTCTCTCTTTAAGTCCCAACTCACAACTCACTTGTTCAAAATAGCTTATCCCACATAACCTCTCCATTGTGCTATTTTAAATTTGTTTATGTCTTGTGCTTTTATGATTGTGTAAACTGCTTGCTTTTATGTTGCTTTTTATTCTGTGTACAGTGACATTGAGTGTTTTGAAAGGCGCTTTCAAATAAAATGTATTATTATTATTATTATTATTATTATTATTATTATTATTATTCATTCATTCATCTGCTCATCAGTTCTGATCTTGGTAAAATCCTCTAACATCGTTATTTAATGCAGTCTTTTCCCTTTTGTATACAGACCCTTTGTTAAGAATTCTGGGACTTGTGTACTTTTCTATCGTGCGAAGAATTGGAGATCAGTAAATTGGCCAATGACTCATATCTTGAGTTTTAAAGGCTGGGCTCTACATGCATTTTGCTACAGTAATAAAGGTTAAGATATAGAACTGTTACTGTCACTGTAGTGTAGTTTCAAAATCATGTGCCAAGTTGTTTATTTCCTGGAGGATAAAGGATGACAAGTTATCAAAAGACACTCAGACAGTACTTGCAGCAATGATGGAGAGGAGGTCATAGACCAAAGGGTAAGTACTGGATAAAAGAAATGATCCAACCCAAAACTGGAGATAATACTAAAAAGGACAAAATAAACAGTGAAATACAAAAAAAAAAAAAAAAAAAGAAGAAGAAGAAGAAGAAGAAGAAGAAAGAAAATGATGATGGTGTGTTTATTTATTTATTTAATTATTTGTGTAGTAAATTTGAGATTTTATGTAGTTTTACTGACCTTTTTTTTCTGGGTGGAGGGTTTGTTTTGAGGGATGTGAGATGTCATGATTGGAATCAATCATTAATTTGTCTTGTCTTTTGTTTGTTTGCTTGGTTATGAACACGAGTACTAAATATATTATTTTAGAAAATTAACAGAATTCATCTTTGTGAGAATAACCACCAAAGATTTCATTTTCACCTCTTTTTCAGCTGTACTCTCACCTGACTCAACTCCTGAAGGGAAATGTAACAAAAATCAGGTTTTAGGATCAGAGAGAAAATAAATGTTTGAAGAATTACTTTATGAAAAGCTTGATAAAAGAAATCTTCACTTTCTTTTTTTACTTCAAAGTCTTACCTGAGTGTTCAGCATCAACAGGTTTTTTCACGAGAAAAATATGGAAAAAAAAGTTTTATTTAACATAACAAGACATGGCTATTAATTAAAATATTGTGTATTAAAATATCTTATATTAATAAAGATCTACTAAGCAATTAAAATCAACCATCAAACTTGGGATCAAAGAGAATTTTGTTCTACAAAAGAATAAATAGTGTGAACACTGTAAACAACAGGTGCAATAATTTTTGTTTTAAGGAAGACTTCTCATATGGAAATGCTTACCGTGGTTGTAGTTTGACTTTCATCCAACACATCTATTAATATAAAACAAACAAACAAACAAAACATCTGTACAGCATCAATATAAAAAATGTTTCATGGCTAACCAAAAAAATAAAAAAGATTTCAATGTGACTTCAGCTGACCTTTGTCACTTTTCAAAGATCTGGTTTTAGGCTCTCTTCCTTCTCCTGCTGTTGTGTTATGATGGTCTTCCATCTCATCAGCCTCTCCTATTTTAGGTCTTTCAAAGATTAAAATAAAATGAGATAAACTGTATTTTTACTATAGTTATAATATCTATAGATATTTGCTGAGACAAAAAAATCATAATGACACCACAGGGGAAGGGTAAACTAAGCACCTAGAACTTGGAAACAAGACTTTCAAAATAAACAGGAAACATGACGGGACACAGACCTGACCTGAACTTGACGACATGAACAACGCAGACACAAAACATGACAGATACGACACACTCAACAAAAAGGGGAACTTTAACACAGGGGAAGATGACACAAAGGAGGAATAACTATAACTAGGCAACCTATGAGCTAAAGAAGACTAAATGAACAAAAACATAAACAATGAAAATCAAAATACAGTGAAACACAAAAACACTAGGTCACACGACTCAGTGACAACGGTATGTCTGCGTGTGTAGTTATTTAAAAAAATTTTAGGACTTAAGGAAGTCGACTGTTGTTTTTGTTCCTTGTTCCTACAGAAATGGAAAAAAAAAAGATGCCAAGGAACCTGATTATCAGGTTTCACACTTTCCTTGTCTTTAGAGTTTCTGTTGCGCAGGAATAAAGTTGCTGCATAATCAAAATCTACATATGGACCGGCTGCACAGACGTTTTTATTACCTCTGACAGATTGACCTTTTGTGGATGTGTGGATGTAAACAAAATGTGCATGCATGGTATCTATATATGGTATACCTCTGTCAGTATGAGTGTATGTGTGTATATGTGTTGTGCTTCTGTATTTTTATTAAGCGGGGTCTCTGTCCTCGCTGATCTCACACCTTTTGTGGACCTTTTTTAAAGCATTAACCTACCCAGGCCAAACACACTTCAATGGGATATATGGAACAGATAGGTTAAACAAGAACTTAATTACCCAGAGGCAGGAAGCAGGACACTGTCTCAGTTAAGGAGATCCCACAAGCACTTCTATGATCTGCAAGGGTCAAACATAAAAACCATAAATATTCTTCATTCCCCAGTTTTGAATCTGTAGAGTTATATGAAAAGAAAAATCACAAAGATTTCAAACATGGCATCATAAACATGAATTAGAAAACTAGACTGTTGAATTGGTGTCACAGGCATCTCTAGTAGAAGTTATGGCCTCGCCTGTATAGCGCTTTACTAGTCTAAAGCGCTTTACACATCCAGTCATCCACCCATTCAAGCACTGGTGATGGCAAGCTGCATTGTAGCCACAGCCACCCGGGGCGCACTGACAGAGGCGAGGCTGCCGGACCCTGGCGCCACTGGGCCCTCTGACCACCACCAGCAGGCAACGGGTGAAGTGTCTTGCCCAAGGACACAATGACAGAGACTGTCCAAGCCGGGGCTCGAACTGGCAACCTTCCGATTACAAGGTGAACTCCCAACTCTTGAGCCACAAGATACAAAGCGAAGTTAGGCGCACACGTAATTGAGTCAGAGGAGAGCTGAAGCTTATTTATATATATGGATGGTTTAGTTTCAATGCCCCCACCATGTTTGAAGGACTAATGTACAAGCTGTTTGCTGGAATTTCCCAGAGAGTGTGAGGTATACCTGAACAACATTCTTGTCCACAGTACCACCTTCCATGATGTCCTTAGAGCCCTTAGACGAGTTATGGAGAGGGTGTCATTAGAAGGGCTAAAACTCCACGAACAGTGCTGCTTCATGTGTCGTAAGGTTATTTTCCTGGGCTACAGGGCTGGTAAGGTTGGCATCATGGACACCCCAACATCTGTGAAGAGCTTTCTGAGCTTGGCATCCCACTATAGAGTACATGGGGGTTTTCTCCTGCATAACCGCACCACTTTTCCAAAGGGTGTGACTTTCCAGTGGACAGTTAAGCATCAGGAAGCGTTCACTTTACTATAGAAAGCTGTTGTGGGTTCTTACAGAGGCCTAAAATAGCTTTGTTTTCCTTCAAATGGATGACAGCAAGTTGGATCAGGCACAGTTCTGGGTCAGATGACACCCAGAATTGGTAGGGGCCTTTTTACAAACGCCCCTGCTGTGTCACTAAGCGGGAGCTGCTTTCAGTGGTGTATGCCGTATGGCACTTTAGGTACTACCTTAGGGGCTTTAACTCCATAGTCAGACCTGACCATGCTGCCTTGCAGTGGCTCATGTCTTTTAAAGAGCCAGAGCACCAGCTAGCATGCAAAAATGCAGACGCACTTTCCTGCAGACCCTGCAAACAGGAGTGTAGTGGCAGGTTCGGAGAAACAGCCTTCCTGATGGGGACTTGTTGCGGTGGATGTAGCAAAGTGGAGATGAAAACAGGAGAATACTGACTTCAACCCAGTACTATGGTGTATTGAGGAGCAGTGACAGCCTCAATGGGAGGAGATTGCCACACTGTCTTGGGCCCCAAAGGGACTCGGGTACATGTTTAATACTTTACAGCTTAATAATCGGGCACTGCAAAGGGGCTTTACTTTTTATTTAAAAACTAAACCTTACGTTACCTTTTAATACAGTGTTATTTGTATTAAATTATTTGTTTAAATCCAGGTAATTTTACCGACTATTTTCTTCCTTATTCACATGCTCATATTTTGATATATTTTGTCATCTTCATCTAATTACAAAACTAGTATTTAAAATGCATTGAGATTTTTATAAAGTTTTTTTTTTAATTTGTTGGGGTTTTTTTTGTATAATTAAGTAGCTTTTCTTTACTTAGATTAATATTTAGTTTTATTTCCTCTTCCACAACTCTACACTGCTTTATTAATAAAGATTACTGCATTTCTAAACATGGGATTCTTCAGATTGTTGGTATTTATGAAGTGCTTTTTATTTTAGTGACCACTCAAAGTGCTTTACACTTCACGGAGTAGTAACCCACACAACACTTCATTCCATTCAAAAGTTGTCACTTACTGATTTCTACATCATGACCAATTTTGTACACTTTGGCATGTAGACTGCACAAGACAACATGTTCTACCTTCTGAGTCATATTTTGTGTAGGCATTTTTTTTTTGGGGGGGGGGGGGGGGCTTCAGAATATTGCATGGCAGAAAAAAAAATTGAACCACTGGTGTATTTATTTATTGGAATGCCCACTACTTGGCATGGAGTAGCATTGAAGGTACAACATACAAGCAGTGGCATGTTTGATATAGGCGACATGGGCAATTGCCCAGGGCGACATCATCGCATCGGCAAAAAAAACTTGCTTGCACCCATGCTGCCCACATCATGCCAGCGCATTTTGGGGATTGCATGGGTACCGATCGGTTTTCTATTGCCCATTTGCCGGGAGTAAAGGCGCCCTGCATTTGCAAGGTACGCCTGCTGCTTGCCACACAGGGAGGAGAGGGGTGGGGCAGTGGGGGATTCTCTGGCTGGCCGGAGCAGCATCAAATAACCAGCTCGCAAAATAAAACAAAATAAAAAAAACCAACAAATTAGGGCTGTCAATGTTAACCCCGTCATCACGGTTAACACGATTAAAATTTTAAAGCAATTAATCCATCTGGAGTGCAGAATGACTCAAAATCCCTGAAATGTCTCTGTCAACGCAATTTGAGCAGTTCATCCATTCTGCGCTCCAGATGGGTGGATTGCGTTAAAAAGAATGTAATCGCGTTAATCGTGACGACAACGTTAACGTTGACGGGCCTACAACAAACACAGAAACTGAAGACATCATGATATAGACTTATAATTTGCACCGATGTGTTTTCTAAAGTCTGTCACACACATATACGCGAAAAGTGAGCGTGAGAGCCCTCGATACGCCTGCTTGCTGCTGCTGCACTGAAGTCTCACACACAACCTGTCGAAAGGGGATGGGGCGGGCTGCTTCCAAATAGTACACACTTCATTCATAATATTGTCAATCCAAGCCCATTATGTATTCATTATTTTTCAAGGGTTGTGTGAAATCCCAGAAAAAAATTATACAAGGTGTAGGTCTGTTAGTCTATTGGTCCATGTTGTGGGGTTGGAGGGAGTGGGAGTGTTTTACACAGGGCACCAAACAGGCCAGGACCTCCCCCTGCACATCATATTCAAAGATTCATTAAATCATTAAAGATAATCTGTGATAGTTCACAGTTCATAGTTGACTTCACTATCCAATAAAGACAAAAAAGAAGTATTGCAGTGGTTGGAGCTGAAACTTTGCAGACATGTAGTGTAAGTTGCAGAGAAGAGGAATTTGTGGAGACTTTCATGTCAACTATCAAAGATTTTTTTTCTTGTAAAATTATGTTTATTAAAATAACCTTGCTGAATTTGAGCAGAAATTTCCTTTAATTTCTCTGGAACCTTGGACCATTTTGTGATGAAAGTTGGCACACATGTAGAGAAGGTAACTGAGATTCAACTGACATTCTCGTGTCAACAATAAAAGATGGTTTTTAATTACTTTTTTATTTAATGTTATAATCGATTGAGCATGTTAAATTTGACCAGAAGTCCTTTAATTTCTCCAGAATTGAGATGAAACACACATATAGTGTGGGTGTCAAAGAAGAGGAATACGTTCAGAAATTCATGTCAAGTATCACAGATGATTTTTAATACATTTTTAACATGAAATTATCACATTCCTTTAAGTTTTTAAATTTGAGCAGTCCTGTCCTTTAATTTCTGTGAAATTAAAGGTCCTTTAATTTCACAGAAATTAAAGGACTGTGAAAGCAGTTTCTGATAAAACTTGGCCCAGGGGAGGAATGTCTCGAAATCTTGACATCAACTATCAAGGATGATTTTTAATGAATTTTTGAGAAGCTGTGTTGAATTTGTGCATGACTGTCCTTTATTTTTTGTGGAATATTGCAGTTAATAGAGATGAAACTTTCAGGTTTTTATTCAAGTTAAAAAAAAAAACTGCAAACAACACCTCATTAAGAATCATTCAAAGTTACATGTGCAGTACTCCATACAGCTTATATCCTTTGAGAGGAATGATTTGAAGCATTAATATTATTTGTTGTCCAATATGCAGCAGCTCAAACACTGGTGATAACACCTCCGTATGTTTGTCTGTTTTCCTGCCGGTGACCACGATGCAGCAGCAGACTGAACCTGGAAACCTGGTCCATCATCTCTATATGGTAAAGATTATACTGGAAAGTCTGTTAGTATATACATGGCTTTGTCATTTTTTTAATAAACAGCTAATGTCAGCTGTCAGCAGAATTGTAGAACTTAAAAAAAAAATCTAAGCGCAGAACTTCAGATCCTGACGTGTGTGAGGACCAATTTGTGAGGACAGGGAAGGATCAGCTCTATATCAGATTAGAGGGATAAACTTTATATTTCACGGTTTGTGATGATTCTCTTTGTGATGATTCTCTTCTCTTTGTAATTACAAGAGCTGCCCTTAGATTCAGATCTCAGCAGCACCCAATGACAGCTGACAGACCATCCAACATGTTCACATGTTGACTGCAAAATTAACAGATGAAAACAGTACAAAGGTTAAAGTACGACATATGTTGTCAGTGAAAACTGCAGCTGTTTTATTGATAAAGTTAAAGACAAATAGATTAATAGTCCATATAACTGTGTCAATATATAGCAGCATATCAGAATCCTTTAACAATCCCTAAGGAAATTACGTAAAGCATCATTGCCTCAGGTGAGGCTCGAACTCGCAACCTCGGCATTGCATTGGAGGTTACTGTCATATAAATACCACACGCTGACCGATTGTGCCACTGGAGCCTAAAAACAGTAACTCAGTTTGGTGTTTCAGAAAGCTGCTGATCTCAGACCTGCACAGCTTCAGCTACATGAAGAGGACATGATATTTTCTCTGACAGCATTAAATAAAACTTGATGAAGGTCAAAGGTCATCATTTGTATGTTAAACTAAAAACTTCTAAAAATCTTTTACACTAGGTTTTGCTAGTAGTGTAGAGAATTATCTGAGTACATCTAAAATTAAAAAAGCAAAGGTCTCCATCACAGTGTTCATGAAATGCTGGGTTTATCCATCTTCTGCGGTGGGCCTATGGTGGAGCTCTGAAAAATTCCCTGTAAGGGAGCTGCTGGCGAGTCCTGCTTGATCCCTGCGATGAGCTTCAGTGTTCCTGGCATTTCTTAAATGATGCCTCTCTCAGTGGGTCAACAGAACATTTGGCACAGGACAGCTGTGAAGAAACTTTCTTGCCCGGAAAACAGAGGCTGGATGTCCACCAAAAGATATGTTGTCTGTGCACAACCTCCTTGATTCAGACAAGTTTCCCTCTCTGAAGGCAACCATCCAAGTTGCCCTAAAGGTGCCTGTAAGCAGCTGCTCATGGGGAAGGTCCTTTAGTGTACTGTGTGAGCTGCACTCCCGGCTGCGTCAAACAACGGGTCAGAAAAGACTTCAGTCTTGCAGTCATGACTATTGAAAAAAAGACATGCTTCAGGATCTGAGTCAAAACAGAGTGATTGACCGATTTGCCACTCTTTAAAAACCGACGGCAATTTTTGATGCTTCCACCCACCAAGTAATTGGTGATTGCAGCCATAAAAATGGTGTACTTTTACAGTTTTTTTCTTGTTGTTAATGCAGTAAACACATATCCCGTGTTTTCTTGTTGTACTGTATTTAAAACAGACTGAAATAAAACAACAAATCAATTGGTGGCCTAAGATGTTTAATCTGTCCAAAGAAGGTGAAAAGCAATTTCTCAGTCTTTGTTTTCTGTTTGTAAAATTTGGTGCTCATGCGCTACGTTCATTCATATAGTGTGCATCACTCATTAATTTAGCTGAAACTCCCCACATGGATTTGGCATACCAAATAGAAACAAGTGTTGCTGCTGCTGAGCCATCTCTGGGTCCTCCACCAACCAAAAAACTCAAGTTCTGTGTGGAAGCATTTTACAGTCAGTGCTGCAGATGAAACCAAAGTGATATATAATGTGTGCAAAAGTCAAATCAGCAGAGGCAGACATATCAAACACCTGTCATAATGTTCACAATGGTATTTTATTAGTTGTTGGTTTAACCATGGATGAGGCAATGGTTGTTATGTTATTTCCTTTTCAATGACGTTACATGTTCATTGCTGGATTTATGGAAGAAAACATCAACTAATATCATCATCATTTATTTATACTGCATATCCATAATTATTATAATGGATATAATTAAAGTATACTTACACTTCTAAATAACGTTATAGTGTAACACCAAAAAATGGATATTTACACCTATTTTGAATTTTACTCGAATACAAATACTCTTCCCCCCCCTTAACAAATGCAAACACAGATAAAAATACCAGCTGCTTTGCACATCTCCAGCAGGAAGTTAGCTCGCTAGTTTCCAGTTAAATGCGATATACCATATTCTGAAACGTACAGCTCTGCTATCACTTCCAACATAACTGAAGACAGAAAACTAAACAGTGACTTTTTTCCACTAGATAAAAGTTAACGGGAGAGTACCCAATGGTTAGGGACAATTCCAATCGCATGTCAGGATGCTGTAAATGGACCAAAGTTCAGTCAGATTGCAACGACAAGGGAATGGAGCAAGAGAATTCAACATTAATGAATTAATGGTACGAAAGTGGAGGAAGCAAGAAGAATTTGAGTAAAGTTTGACTTATCTGAATGTTTTGTTTTGCTTAATGCGCCTTATAATCCGGTGCGCCTTATGTATAAAAACAGACCAGTTCATCAACAGTGCGCCTCATAATCCCGTGCGCTTTATGGTCTGAAAAATACGGTAGATATAAAAAAAATTGATATTTACTGATAAATGACCAGAATTATGATATTTCAGGACCTTGTGAATTGGAATCGAATTGATTCTAGGAATCAGTGATGATACCCAGCCCTAATCACAAGCCTGCGAAGAAAAGTGTGAGCTAGATTTTTCCTAGATGTGGCATGGTGCTGTTTCATAGTTGGAAGAATTTGGAGAATTTCTGCTGGTGAAAACTTCTGTTGAATTTTGTCTTGAAGGTGAAGTCTCTGAAGCAGCTTTTTTGTCTTTGATGCAGCTTCTTTCTGCAGATTTCCTCCAAAATCTCCCATGACTGCAGAGTATAAGCATATACACTTGTGCTGTATGCAAAAACATTATAATACTATAATGTTGATAAAGTAAATAGTCCTTAATATCTTTTTAAATACAATTTGGACTTTCTTACCTTCTTATAATTTCTACTACTGTCACCTTCTGTGGTTTCTGTAAGTTAACAATAAACCAGAATGACATTAGTGTGTGATGGAACCAATATTGTGTCTAATGTTTGTTGCAAATGCATTTGACATTATATCATTAACCATTTTCTGCTCATTTGTATTACTTTATAAATAGAGTATTTATTAAAAATGTTACCATTACCTTGGGAGTTGAGTTTAATTTTTCCTTCTGCTGTGTTTTGGTCACCATTCTTTGACTGTATAACATCACTGTGTTCATTCAGTGGATCACTCTGGAAAAAAAAAAGAGATGACAACAAATGAGCTGTCAAAATGGATGACGTTAGTTTCTGTGTGCATCCTTAAAAATAGTCTGTGGAGTCGCCTGTTAAACTGTGAATTTTTCTCACCAAATCATCTGTATGAGATGTAGAAAATGACAAAAATGGCCCAGAGCCACAGCTGGTAAAACTGAACACCTTATGTGACTATAAAATAAAAAAAATTCAATTACTTCCTGCACTGGTATGGATGCTACAGTTATAAGGTCTTACCCTGTCTCCTGCTTGGGTGGTTGAAGGTGACACACTGGGACTCCATGTTGGACATTGGTGATTTGGCCTAAAGACATGTGAGGCAGCCCACGTCCTCAGGACACCCATTTCTTTCTTATTGCCCTGTGAAATTCTGGGATTCAACTACATACAAAGTCCACTTTTATGAATTCATGCTCTAGACTTTCTGTATCTGAAATGAGAGATTAGATAACAAATAAATAAACATTGTTCAAAAACATTCAATATCTGATCACATGTACAGTTTTACCATCTAGTTTCTGTCAGAAGCCTTGGAAAAACCTTTTTCATTACACCAGGTTGGCTCAGAACAAATTTTTCATGTTTCTTTCTTTCACCCGTTTTCAACTAAGCATCTTTACAGTAACCCCACTGATTGTTGCACAAGACAACTTTGACGTCTTCACAGCCCTGTAAGCATTTGGGGGGCACGGACAACAGGTCCTTTCCTGAATGACAGATTTTGCCAGTCAGAAACAACCAGTTTTTCCCAATTTCTACCAGAATGTATAATTTTTCAAGCTTTTGGAGCATTTTTGAATACCTGCAGTAACCTCCATGTACTAAGTGTCATCCAGAACAGAGGTAATGGCTGACCCACCCAGCTCTTCAACCCACTCACAGATGAGGATGCTCGCTTGTGGTACTCAGCAATGGGAGTTGGTGTTCTGACAGGCGCACTCAGTGACGGGCACCATTTGTTGGCATCACGGACAGAGTCACTGAGATTTTCAAGTGTGTTCAGGTCTGGGGAACGTGAAGCTTGGAGATTGCGCAAATATATGCAGATAGCAATATTTTTAATGGGTTGATGGCCTGTCAAATCAAAATCAAATCACTTTTATTGTCACATCACATTTCTAGTACATTGGTACAGCGCATGTGACTGAGATTCTTTTGTGCAAGCTTAACAAGCAACAGTGGTGCGCAAAATACAAGAATGTAAGAAACAAGCCAATTATAAGAGCAGGAATGTGAGAATAAATATATGTACAATTTTAAGGATGTATGCACAAAAAAAAAAAAAATGTGTGTATGTCAAAAATAGCCAAGTCAGCAGTTGAATATTGTGCAAAAGAAATGGCATATATGTACAAAATGGAGTGCATAGTATTGGATTTCCGGTAGGTGAGAGTGAGGAGTCTATGAAGTGTCACTGTTCCATTAGGTGGCCTGATGGAAAAAGCTGTTGCTCAGTCTGCAGGTTCAGGACCAGATGGTGCAGTACTTCCTGTCTGACGGAAGTACTTTAAACAGGTTATGGTGGGGGTGACTGGAGTCTTTGATGATCTCCCCCGCTTTCCTCAGGCACCGCTTCCTGTAGATGTCCTGGAGGGAAAGAAGCTCACCTCCAGTTATCTGTTCAGAACATCGCACCACTCTCTGAACAGTTTTGCGGTTGTAAGTGGTGCCGTTGCCATACCAGGTAGCGATGCATCCAGTGAGAATGCTCTCAATGGCACAGTGGTAGAAAGTCCGGAGGATGTGGGCGCTCATGCCGAATCTCTTTAGTCTCGTGAGGAGGAAGAGGTACTGGTGCGCCTTCTTCACTGCTTTGTTTGTGTGTACTGACCATGTAAGACCCTCTGCAAGACGTACATCTAGGAAACAGAAGCTGCTCACTCGCTCCACATGCTATTGATGGTGATATGTGCTTCTTTACCCCTCCGCCAGTCCACTATCAATCCCTTGTCTTTATGACGTTGAGGGTGAGATGGTTCTCTTGACACCAGTGAGCCAAAGCACTGACCTCCTCCCTGTAAGCTGTCTCGTCACCTTTGGTGATAAGACCCACTACTGTTGTGTCATCCGCAAACTTCACAGTGATGCTGGAGTTGCTAGTGGCCGTGCAGTCGGGTAGTGCAGAGAAGTTGAAGTCCCTGACCAGCCTCTTGAAGCATTTGCTCACGATGGGGGTCAGGGCTACCGGTCGCCAGTCATTCAGTGATGAGATGGTGGAGGATTTGGCTACAGGGATGATGGCAGCCATTTTGAAGGAGGCTGGGACTACAGACAGCGAGAGGGGAAGGTTGAAGGTGTGTGTAAACACTCCAGCCAGCTGAGCCGCAGATGACTTGAGGACTGCTAGCTTTGCGCGTATTCACCTGTCTGAAGCACCTCCGCACATCCTCCACAGACACAGTGTGCACGCTGATGTCATACCCAATGCGTACACTATCCAGTCTTGCTGTGTTTGCTGGGTTGAATCTAGCGTAGAATACATTTAGATCCTCAAAGAGAGAGGCCATGGACTGCGGTCTGCTGATTTTCCCTCTGAAGTCTGTGATTGTGTTTAGTCCCTGCCACATACTCAGAGGATTGTCAAATTGTTGTTCCACTCTGTCCTTGTACTTATATTTCACTGTTTTAATTGTCTTACTGACTTGGCAATGTGCGTGTTTTTAGTCCGATGTGTTCACGGAGGCAAAAGCAGCGTTCTGTGCCGCCAGTGCCGTGTGAACCTTGCTGTTAATCAACGGTTTTTGATTTGGGTAGACCTTAACTGTTCTGGATAGGACAACATCTTCCACGCATTTCCTTATAAATCCGCAGAGTCTGTGTACTCATCAATGTCGTCAGCAGCCATCAAAACAGTCCTGCAGCAAGAACTCTGATTGGTCGGACCAACAGTGGACCGGTCATGATAAAGCCGCCTTTGGGTGCGCGGTTTTCTGACTGCTGATCGTGCTGTAGTTCCCTGAGTACTCGGTCAGTGTCAGCTTGTTGGGGAATGTAAACAGCCGTAATGATCACAGCTGTAAAATCCCCCGGTAGCCAGAATGGCCAGCACTTCAGGTACGGGTGCACATTCGCATAATCACACCAGCTGTTGTTGAGCATGAAACATACACCGCTGCCTCTGCTTTTCCCAGTTAGTGCCTGTGACCTGTCTGTGCAGTGCACGGAGAACCCTGGTAGTTGTATGGCAGAGTCCGGTACCTTGTCCGATAGCCGGGTTTCTGTGAGGCACATCACGCAGCAGTGCCACATCTCTTACTGGAATGAGATCCATGCCCGAAGTTCACACAGCTTGTTCCCCAGAGACTGTGCCGTATCAGTTGAACGAGAACACCAGATCTTCTGCTTCTGCGTTTGCGGCCTCCAGGGGCCCAACACAAAGGCAAGATGAATGGGGGGTCTGCAAACTTGAACTCCAGAGAACGATGAGAGAGTCTAGCTCTTATGTTCAGTAAAGTTTGGTGGTCGTATACAAAAAAAACATAATATATTACTGGTGGAAAAAATAAGGTAAAAGTAAAATCAAACACAAAAAGCAACTGTTGCTTGTGGGAGCTCGTGACAAGGCTGCCATACTCTGTGCCATCTTGGTCTAGAGAAACCACAATTGAGGTTGCAGCTCGGAAGCTTTAAAAAAAAAAAAAAAAAAAAAAAAAAAAAAAAATCTTTTTCATTACACCAAATTTGCTCAGGATTAATTTTTCCATGTTTCTCCCTTTCACCCGTTTGTCATTGGATAAAGCATCTTTATGGTTACCCAACTGATTGTTGCACAAGACAATTTTGACATCTTCAGAGGTCCAGATCCTACAACAGGTCCTTTCCTGAATAACAGATTTTGCTAGTCAGAAACAATGTCCACATAATCATTAGTAATAGCAAAAGAAAAAAAAAAGTGACCATGAAGGAATTTTTTCCAAGTTTTCATCAGAGTATATTTTTTTAAGCTGTTGGAGCATTTCTGAGTACCCACAGTAACCTCCATGTGTTAACTGTCGTCCTGAACACCGTTAAAGGCTGAACCATACATTCATCTCTTTAACCGAGTGACACTCAACGTGTTAAAAAAATTTTTTTAAAAACAAAAACAAAAAGTAGATCAGGTGCATACTGAGGCAAAAATGAAACGGGTTAGCGGTGGCCCTACCCTAATTGGGTTTGCAGAAATTTGTGACTAATAGCCATCCTTCTGGGTGTCCCTGAATGACAAAGTGTATTGCGTGATCTGAGGAGACATGATAAAAGCCACACCAGCTACATATAATTTTGTTTAGATTACAGTGCCCAGCATTTCAGCAGACTCATGTAACAATACTTACAGTGCAGACATTAAAATAAAACGTATACAACGCATTTAAAAATTCTTTATTTCAGTTTTGCAATAGGTTGCGTATGATGAACGCAGCAATGGTCCTCGACGGGTGATCGCTTGTCGTCGGCAGTGATGGGCGCCGGTCCTTGATAGGTGCTCCCAGTGACCAGCACTGGTCCTCGATGGGTGATCGCTTGTCGTCAGCAGCGATGGGCGCCGGTCCTTGACGGGTGCTCCCAGTGACTGGCACTGGTCCTCAACGGGTGAGCCCTTGTCGTCGGCAGTGATGGGCGCTGGTCCTGGACGGGTGCTCGCTCGATGTGTGACGTCCTCAATGGGTGCATCAGTGACGGGCAGTAGTCGAGGGGTGAACTAGAGACAGATGTCAGTGTTCGCCCAGTGCTCACTAATCGTCCGCAGCGACGGGCACTAGTGTTCGATGGACACTGCCAATGACTGGCTGCTGCCGGCGCTGCCAATGGATGAATGGCTGGCGCTGCCGGTGACTGGTGCTGGTCCCTGACAGGTCCTCAAAGGCCGCTGCCAGTGACTGGCTGGTGCCAACAGGCATTCCTAGTGACAGGCCCGGTACTTGAGGGGTCCTCAATGGGTGCTCTAAGCATCAAGAGCCAGACGGGTGCTCCCAGTGACTGCACTGATCCTCGACGGGTGATCGCTTGTTGTCTGCAGCAATGGGTGCCGGCAGCGATGGGTGCTTACTTGTAGTCGGCAGTGATGGGCGCCGGTCCTCGACGGGCGCTCACTTGTCTTCCGCAGTGATTGGTGCAGGTCCTTGACGGTTGCACCCAGTGACTGGCACTGGTCCTCAACGGATGATCCCTTGTCGTCGGCAGTGATGAGCGCTGGTCCTCGACGGGTGCTCGCTCGACGTGTGACGCCCTCAATGGGTGGAGTGACAGGCAGTAGTGCTCGACGGGTGAACTAGAAACAGATGTTGGTGTTTGCCGAGTGCTCATTCATCGTCAGCAACAACGGGCACTGGTGTTCGATGGACGCTGCCAATGACTGGCTGCCGCCGGCGGTGCCAATGGATGAATGGCTGGCGCTGCCAGTGACTGGTGCTGGTCCCTGACAGGTCCTCAAAGGCCACTGCCAGTGACTGGATGGTGCCGACAGGCATTACTAGTGACAGGTCCGGTACTTGACAGGTCCTCAATGGGCGCTCTAAGCAACAGTCGCCAGACGGGTGCTCCCAGTGACCCTCAACGGGTGATTCCTTGTCGTCTGCAGTGATGGGTGCCGGTCCTTAACGGGTACTTCCAGTTTGGGAGCTGGCCCTCGTCTGCTGCGATGTGTGCCGCCCTTGACTAGTGCTCCCAATGACGGGCACTGGCGCTCAATGTGTGCTCGCTTGTCGTCCTCAGTAATGGGAACCGGTTCTCAATGGGTGCTTGCTTGGGTGCTATTGCGTGCTGCTCAAACACATTTTTAGCATATCAGCTTTAACTAGGAATTAACAGCTCTGCCTGGGGATCCTGATACAGGAAGCTGGAACTGCAACCCAATACTCTCACCTTTTTGACTGTTTTTTTGACCTAGCTTTAAGATTTGTTATATACCTAAATAATTTGCTGGTTGCTTTGTTTCAGATAAGCGCTGTCTCAGATTCTGCTTTTGATTCTTTTTTTCTCTAAAGATCGTAAAGATTATATATAGCTAAACTAAAAATAATAACTAAAAAAAACCCACAGAAGCAGGGCAGTGCAGATCAGTGCAAGGTCTCCTCTGGCTCCGTCTTCCTTCCCACCATTCTCTGGGGTTCCTCCTATGTTAGCTGCAGGTAAGAAACAAGTGTGTAGTGTCAGCTGTCAGGTAGGTAATGAGTAAAGAACAGAACAGAACAGAATCCATTTCATCTTCAAACTGCTGTCAGACATTATCTATTACACTCTGATCACATCACTCAGACCAAAAACTGCTTTCTACAAAGAACAGAAAGGAGACAGCGTACCTTTAAAAGTTTAGTAGTTTTAAATATAAACCACTGGCCCACAGTGCTTCAGAGTGTGAGTGTGTTAGTGATGATTAGAAATGTGTAGGGCATATTAGGAGATGAGCACCCACTTTAGCAAATAAACATCTTATCGGTTTCTCTCTCACGAAAGGAAGGAAGCAGGTTCACCTCTGATTATAAAGTGAAATCAACTGACTCACCTGAAGGAACAACAGTCATGTTGATGGTGCTGATGGGGTCACTACTGAGATGAGCTCTCTTCCTGTGGCCCATTCGTGTTTTAACACGACACTCATATATTCCTTCATCATCTGTCATCAAATTCTCCAGAATCAAAGACACATTGCCATGCTCCATCTCGCTGTCCTGCAGATACACACGGTTCTTAAAAGATAGATGTTGGTAGAATGACTCAAAGTGCCCATCCCGGTACAAAAGAACAAAGTCTGGCTCCAGGTCGGGTCTGCTCCACTCTACACCTACAATGGGTTTGCTGTTGTTTGTAACTTGGCAAGGCAGAATGACCTTCTTTCCATGCTCAGCTGTGATGTTTATTTGGACTGAAAGAAAAAAAATAACACAGAGCAAGAGAGGTCAAATGGATCAAAGCACAACTTCTAGAGGGGACAATCAGAATGAGGAGCTACAGAGACCTGAAGCAGAGGGAGTAAAGTACATAATGCATACTGGAGTTTGGCAAACTGATGTGTCCTCAACCATTAAAACCCAGGCCCCGCTCCAAAAGGCAAGTTTTAATAACAACTCTGATTTTGTTAAGAGTAGACCCAATTCGGACTCTGTAAACTTAACCTGACCTATAACCTGCATTACTATACCATATTTTTCAGACCATAAGGCGCACTGTCAATGAACGGGTCCTGTTTTCATACATAAGGCGCACCGGATTATAAGGCATTCAGTGAAACAAAACCGTCAGATAAGTCAAACTTTTCTCAACTCATTCTTCTTGCTTCCTCCACTTCCGTACCATTGATTCATTAATGTTAAATTCTCTCACAGCTGCTCTATTCCCATGTTCTACTGCTTGACTGATAGCCTGGAGTTTAAAATCTGCTTCGTAAGCATATCTGTTAACAGGTGCCATTTGGGGGCCTTTATACACACACACACACACACACACACACACACACAAAATACGGTAATATTATGTTGAAGCACAGTACGTATGAGGCTCCTGACTATGGTAGCCATAATGCTCCGACAATCCATCAAGCGGTGCGGCTTCGTGGCTTACTAAAGTCGTACTAAAACATTTTTGACAGATTTTTGAGCACCGTGTACCACATAAAATCTGTTCGAGGTCAGTAAGCTCAACCAGAATTCATACATAAGGCACACTGTAGATTTGTGAGAAAAATTTATAGTGCACCTCATACTCCAAAAAAAAAAAAAAAAAAAAAAAAAAAAAAAAAAAAATGGTAATCACTTTTTTAAATGAATTAATTCATATGAAGCTTAAGATACAAACTACTGATCAATCATTTGTGTGCTATAATTGGTCACAGCTGGATCTTGGAGATTATTTGAAGTTTTGAGTGAAAAAATGGCTTTAAACTCCATTGAGACCAGTTTTAAAGAGAATTTTTTTAAAAATCCAGTCTGCAGGTTGTCTATATTCTGATCACTTTCAATATTTTTCAACCACAAGTATATAATTATGCAACATGACTTTTCACTGCAAGTCACCAAAATTGATCTTTTAACAGCAGTTGCTGTGAGCTGCATTTTGTCCTTGTCAGATTATAGCTGAGTAATGCTTTGGTCAGATGCCAACTTGTTGAGAATAACAGGTAAATAATGACAGAAAAATGCAGAATAAAATGACTCCCCTCTATTTTGAGATAAATACCATGGTCCACACTGACTTAGATTAATATACCTCTGCAATAAAAATGGTGGTCACATTACTTTTCTCCCTGTTGCTATTGTGATTCCTGATTTTGCAGCTTCGTTGATGACGATGTTCTTTCACTTTACGCACACTACGCACTCAAGGTGAAGATATTCAGAGTTGAATTACCTTTTCTGGAACAGGGCCCTGACCATCACAAACTTTTTTCAGACCATTTGAAATCAGTGTGAGTGGTAGTCTACATCCCAAAAAGCAAGTCTAATTCCTGATGTTGTCTGTGAAGGTTCTCAGTCATCCAGGTCATCGTAGTCTAAGGAGCTTGGAAAGAAAAGCGTCTGGACTTCTTTGACTTGCTTGAAGACGTTTCACCTCTCATCCGAGAAGCTTCTTCAGTTCTAAGGGCCAATGGTGGGGAGTCCCAGATTCCTGATGTTATAGTCTACTAACACCAGCCTATGCCAGATGCCCTGAAGAGATCACCAATCTGACACTGAGCTAACCCACAGACACAAACACTGGGAGAACATGGAAATAGGGCTGTGCGATATGACCAAAATCTCATATCCCGATATAAGAATTCTATCGTCCCGATAATGATATAAATCACAAAAATGTAACATTTTCTGTAAATTCTGTGAATCTCGGGCAGCTCGTCTTGCGGAAAGTGTTTCCAGCTGCGCGTCATGTAGCTGGAGTCGAGTGTTTTAACCGATGGATGAAACTATACATTTTTAGACATAAGTTGTAACGGCCGCCGTTTTCTTTGTGAGTATTTATTACACGGCGTGCTGTGGGGAAAAGCCTGTTCTAACGTTTGAGTCTAAGGTTTATTTTTTAGCACCTGGCGGCTCTTTTTTACTTCTCATCCGTAAATAATCTGCTCTTTCACGTGATTCAGTTTATTTTGAAAAGTCTCAACAGGATCTTGAGCTTTATTGTGAAAGGTTTATGTGGAACATAAACAAGCGGCCACGCGATGGTGTTACCGTCGTTGTTGCTAACCACAACGCATAAAAACAGGCGCTTGTCCATCCGTAGTGTGGTTATATAAGAGAAAGAGAGAACTTTAAGAAATTAATATAGCCACTACAGTGACCATCAAAACCATGAAAAAAAATATTGCCGTAAACAGTTTATTTTGCGACACCATGAAACAAACAATAGCGTAAAATGAAACGATAGATGTTTTTATATCGTCATCCGATATATATCGTTATATCGAACAGCCCTACATGGAAGCTCCACACATAAAAGCCCAAGATGATGGAGTCAATCTCAGGACTTCTTGCTGAGGCAACAGTGCTAACCACCATACCACCGTGCTGCCAGGCTAGTAGACTAAATGAATCATGTAAGCTGTGAATTTGTATACTAAGGATGAGAGTGTGTATAGTGTATTAAAGGAATCAAATAAAGTTAAATAAGCATATTAAGAAGATAACTGGAAACCATTTCACTCAGATGTTCAATTCATCATTATTTCCATACATGGTGCTCCATAATATCAGAGTAAGATATAAAGCAATGTGGTGAAAGCATTCCAGGTAATATAAGTCTCCACTCACTGTATGTTTCTGTGTGTGTGTGTGAGAGAGAGAGAGAGCGAGCGAGTCCTCACGATAAACACGATTAAATTTTTTAATGCGCACAGCTAATGCAGCTTCATCAACAAGCATTTGGGTGCACTCTGAGGAGGGTGCATTTGCTCGCAGATGAAAGGGGGTGCTGTTAAAACAGCGCTATTATTATTATTTTTTTTCTGTTGACTGCTTCTATTAACTCCATCATTATTAGCAAACTTACTAATGGGTAAATAAATAAATAAATCGCCCTTGTAAAATATATATAAAATAAAATATAATATAAAATATTATATATCAATTTGTCCAATTGCCCAACCCTAATGCAGTATCCTGTAGGTTCAAAAGAAAAAAAAAAGTGTAAGGAAGGTTCCAGAAGCATGGGGTCAACCAAAAAAGGACTTCCTGGTTATGTGACAGCACTGATCTAAGACAACCAAACCCCGATGACATCATAACAATACGTCAACGTCAATCACAAAGTAAATATGGACAAGAACTCACACACAGGCAGAGGAGAGATCGGGATCTGCTCGGCTTGTTTGTGTATTTGACTTCTCACATTATTTGACTTTGTCCAAGTCTCTGGTATTCCTGACAGGTGGTGTTACTGCCAATTCTAAACCATACATATTCCCCAACACACGCACACACAGAGAAACAGCGAAGGGCTCAAAGTTTTGCCATATCTAAGAATCAAAATAACATCTGGATTTTTTTCTTTTTCTTTTAAGACAGGCTGATTTTAACGCTCTCCTCCCACCATGATTTCTATATTCCGGCTGTTTGTATGTGTGTGAGTGTGAGGAGCTTCAGTCTCTCATCATAAGCCACCGTGAGTCTTTACATGCTGGAACAAACGTATTTATCAGACACCGCTGAGGCAGATGTTAAAAAGTTTCTTTTCGGTTCTAACCCAGCTCTCTGACGTGAAACCTGACAGGTCGATAAACATGCACACCTACACATTTACATAATAATGCGAACTTATTTCTCAGTGAGTTCCAGTTATTTTACAAATCATTTCAAAACAAATGCATTTAAAATCAGCTCAACCTCACCTGCACAGCCCAGCGGGAAGAAGACGGACAGTAAACCCAAGCAGAGGAACAACATGAGAGTCCCAGCACTCATGTCCTTATTGTGAGCTCTCCTTCGACTATAAAACATTGTATGTTTCCTAAACGATAAATGTCCGGCGAAAAACGAGTGTGTTTGTTTGTTTTATTAAAAACTTAATAATCCTTTCCCTTCACGTATCTCCGGTGCGTCCTCCTCGTCGTCGATGGATCCACTAAAAGCCGGTGAAAACTGGATTCTCACACGTCCCGCCAACTTAACCGAAATACTATAAACCAATAAACAGGAGGGCTCCCATCAGCTGATATTACCTGTGAATACATATTGGTTGAAAGTACACATGTGTACATGTGGATGTCTGGGATAGGTCAGTTAAATGAGCCGTAATAGTTGGGTTGCGGTCACGTGGTTCTGATGACGTGCGGAGGCAGCGCGATTTTTGAGTGGAGGGCGGAAGTAAACATGGAGGACACTGTGGAGAGTCAGGAGAGCAGCTATTGTGCAACTTTAGACCCCGTTTCTCGGGAGAGATATAAACAGATAGTTAAAAAATATATCGGACGTGATCCGTATTCTTTGAAAATGTCCGAATACACCACAGAAGTAAAGGATTTGCCTACTATCGAGGCTGTGGATATCACCAACTACTTGGTCCTCCAGACTTCTTACTACACTAGGCAGCAAATGAAAGCTTTCAAGAGTCTGGAGGCGTACAATTTTTTTGTCAGCGGGTGGGTCCACAACCTTGGAACAAAACGTCTCCGTGATGGATACAGTTTGGTGTTTGCAAGGGTGAGTGTTTGTTCTTATATTGCTTTATCTTAAACACGCTAACAGTTAGCGGTAGCGGCTTTAACGTCAACAAACATGCCACATCCTTAGGACTTCGTTAGAGTGACAGTTGTTTGTTTCAAGGTAAACCATTCTCAGCGGTCTAACGAGACACCTCTGAAGACTTGGGTAATTGCAAAGGAGGATGGAGAAGTGATTGCAGCTCATTGCAATTGTATGGCAGGGTTAGTAGCCTGTTCTCCACTGTCACTAGGCTCAAATCCGGACTCTCAGCCGTCTGTTGCATATCCAAAATCGCCTCTGCACATCGATGCTGTTCTGCCTTAAGCTTCATTCTTTTCTCTCGTTTGAGAACTGATTCCGATCAGGGTTTTCGTTCGTAGCCGAGATTGACCGTCGGAGCCCAGTCCTCCGACTCTTCGTCATCCAAAGCACTTGGGCAGCCTATAGTCCCAATCAAGTCAATATTAGACTACTAACTTAAAAGCACTAAGTAAACGAGAATTTAACGACAACCTAATGCTAATAAGTTCGTTTGCAAACATAACATTACCTCTGACGAAGTGGTCGCTGCAGACACGGGCATTGGCAGACTCTGCTCCTCCCGACTGTAAACGTAAATTTAAAATCCATTTTTTCCTACGTTTTTCGGTTAGAATTTTCCATTTTTCTCCTCTTCGTTGGGCTATTTTTGGTACCCTAAAATACCGTTTATCAGTTTCTCTGGTCGACCTACTGGAGCATCCGTAAACACAACAGGACATAGGCATTTTGCTTACTGTCTGTGATTTTGCGCTTATCTTTTTCACTTCCGACCGCCAGTCAAATTTCGCGCTTTACGTCGACGTCACGTCTACGTCAAATGAAACCTAGCTATTTAAGTCAAGCCAGCCGCCTCTTATCCGTCGCATAAATTTTCTTGCGCTTCTACACTAGCCTTTACGGCAGCGCCTTTTCTCCTTCGTTTCCGATCGCAAATAATAGACCTATGCACACATACAAGTGTTATAAGTTATAAGTGACGTCAAACTTTCAACACATTATGTCTGTGAAGGTTCTCAGTCATCCAGGTCATCGTTGTCAAAGGAGCTTGCAAAGAAAAGCGTCTGGACTTCTTTAAGTTTCTTCAGAACTGAAGAAGCTTCTCGGATGAGAGGTTAAACGTCTTCAAGCAACTTAAAGAAGTCCAGATGCTTTTCTTTGCAAGCTCCTATTGTAACAGAGTCATAAATAACATTGTTATAATTACACAAAATGTGTTCTAAACCCCCAAACTTCTCCTTTTATACCTGACTTTTAGGACCTCCAAGCCTGTAGTTGTGTTCATTATCAGTTAGAGCCCCTCCTCATTCTTTTCTTCTTCTTTGGTGCAATACTATAAATACAGTGTACCCCTTTTGCCTCTCCCCTTTTTCTACAATTCCCCTGTGGGAGAGGTGGGTGTCATTTCTTTCCAGCACCTTAAAGCACACATAATTCATATTTAACCACCCTGATGTTTATGATTGCGATTTTAATTCAGTTATTGTCATTATTGAGCCTGTTTTTGTAAGATGTTATAAGTGTGTAGTATGTGTGTGTCATAAATGTGTTTTAGGCGCCATAAATGATAGCATGAATATGTATTCCTTGCTAGCTTGGGAGCTGTGGTGGGTTGAGCTAATCCTCTTCCCCACTGTCTGTATTTGGTCGTAGGAGCTGGAGTGGGCAAATTATTTACTTGGAGGTCTTTCTTTCTTTTACCTTTTTTATCAGACACAACGCAGAATAACACCGGTTACACTTGGTGCCGCTGACCCGTCACATCGCCAATCCGCGATCCACCCCTCCTCCTTCTGCTGCCGCTGTTTTCCCGCCTCCTCTCTGCAGCTGTGTACCAGAATCCTGTGCCCTGCGCTTTGACTCACAGGTTTTTATATCGCGTGTGTGATCGATGCCCCGTAATTTGGCTTGCAGGCATCTCTGTCACGTGTGAACTTAAAGGGCAAATACGTAGGTGATCATTTCTGTCACTGTTTCATATTGTTGCCTCAAATTATACAGGCACGGATTGTAATTTTTTTTCTCTATTGATATTGGCTTTTACAGCCTGTTTTAATTGAGAGGAGAAAACAACATTTTATTTTCTATGGTGTTTTGATTCTTTGATGTTTTTTTTCTTCTCCCCACATTTCATTGTTTTGTGAAGTTTTGCATAATTGTGTGTGGGGGTTAGGCTCGTTTTTTTTGCTGTTGAACAGTGATATCTCACTTGGGCCAACATGTTAAGTGAGGAAACTGTGGATAGCGCTTTGCCTGATCTGTTCTCTGCGGGGAGTAATATGACCTTTGGTTTGGGGAGGGGTCATCAGATTGCTCCAAAGTTTTTTGGGAGGGGTAGGCCAGTAGTCCCGGGTATTGGTGCCCACACTGTAGACCAGCCAGTGATGCACTCACCATTAATGCCAGCAGCTAGCTCCACACCAGCTGCTTGCGAACGCCAAACACACACCCAGGCTGTCACTAGTGACATGTTGAGCAGCTTGATCACTGACTTAGCAAAGCAAATTGGGGAAAATATCACATCCTCTCTTAACTCTATGCACCAGCCAGCCCCCACCCAGCCACAGTCTCCCCAGAATGTGCCCTCGAGCTGCAATGACCAGTCCCAGCTGAAGGTTGTTGTTCAGTCAGACACCAAAGCTCCACCATACTTCAAGGGTGACAACACAGATCTATTTCCCATCGGTGAATGGGAGGACATGATGAGATGTTATCTGCACAGAATCAGCTGTGACACAGATGAAGAAATGTTTGCCATATTAATGTCTAGACTAACTGGCAAAGCCAGAGATGTGGTCAAGGTGTCACTTCGTTGCCGCCCTGAGTTGAATCGGAATGATCCTATTACTGCTGTGTTTGACATACTGAGGTCTAACTTCAGCGACTTGACATATTCCAGCCTGCCCATGAAAGATTTCTACAGTACTGTGCCACGTCCAGGTGAGAACACCATGGATTACTGGATCCGGTTGAACAAGTCTATTGATGCTGCTGATGAGTGTCTCCGCAGGCGCGGCAAGATGGTAGAGGACCCCAGTAGTGAGGTTGTTTCGATGTTCATTAATCACTGTCCTGACCACAGTCTTACGTTGTCTTTTCAACTGAAGGCCCCTGAGGAGTGGACTGCAGCTGAGGTTCAGAGCCGTCTGGACAACTATGTGAGGAAAATGAGACAGTCTAGTGTTTTGTCTCATAATACAGCAAGTCTGTCCATCCCGCATCAGAGCCCTGTCGCTGTTAACAGCCAGCCCCACTCCAGCGGTGCTCAAGCAGTCCCAGTAACACATGAGCCAGCCTTGTATCCTATGCCCTCTGTTCCCTCTGCAGCCACATGTCAGCCTCTCTCTTCTGATGGCATGGTAAGTGTGCAGCAGCCCTCTGCTTGTCCTCCTTTGACTCTACATGTCATGCCCCCATCTTTGCCAGTTTCTGGCCCTCCTCCAGCTGAGCCAGGTGTTCAACAGATGGTAGCACTGTTTGACAAGGTTCTGTCCATGTGCACTGCATCACTAGCCACTGGTCCTAGGTGCCCACAACCCACAGGTCATTCCCATGGGCACCGCAATGCTCATCGTGCTTCGTGCAGAGTGTGTGGCTCACATGAACACACAACCCATGTGCATTGTAGGCTGTACAAGCTATGCCACAGCTGCTTTGACCCTGGACACATGAGGCGTGAATGCCCACAGTTGCACCAGAAACCAAGCGTTTCAGTCCCTCCTCCCACCGATGCTGCTTTAAACTAGCCAGCCCATGTAACGAGAGGGGTAGCATGGGCAGTGTTGATGAAACCCTCAGAAATGCAACAGACCCAGAAGCCATATATGTTAACTGCTGTAGTAGCCTCTCTGATGAGAAGACTGTTATTATGGGTTCACAAAGAGTTGGCAGGGCTAGTGAGTTGTTTTACACTCCAGTGTCGGTCAGTGGCCGGTGTTCCCTGACAAGCATGCTTGATTCAGGAAGTATGTCATGCACACTAAGTGAAGAGGCTGATAGCAAGCTAAGAGCCGCTGGTGTTGCTCTGATTCCGCAGCATATCCCTGAAAATGTGGTGCTGGTTGGTTGCGGTGGCCTTCTCACACAACCGAAATGCATCTATGATTTGGACATTGAAGTATATGGGACTAGGTTTCTTGTACCAACATTTGTGGTTCCTGGGCAAAAAGATGAGCTCATCGTGGGGAGCAATGTGATCCGGCCCATCATTCAGAAGATGAAGGCTGATACAAAGTACTGGGAGCTTATTAACTCCAATTACACTGGCACTGATTGTGAAGACTTCCTGCAGTTGCTGAGCTGTATCTCACGGTGGTCTGCTCCTGTGTTGCCAGATAAAGTAGGTACAGTCAGGTTGCGGAAGAGTGTCACTCTCCTGCCACAAAAAGAATATGTAGTTTGGGGAAAGCTGCCACCTTCTGCCCTCGTGTCTCCAGGAAGTACTGTCGTTGTGGAACCCACGTCAGCCCGTTCCACTCCAAAGAACATAATGGTGGGGCGCATTATAACACCCATGTGGGGAGATCGTTGGGTCCCTATGAAAGTCCTTAACCCAACAGAGAGCCCTGTGACACTTCGTCGCAATGCTAAGATTGCGGATGTCTTTCCTTGTATTGCTGTGGAGGACCTGCGCATCACTCAAGGTCTCTGCGAGACTCTGACTGACCAGCATACCAGTTTTCCCCCCTCATCAGACTCTGTGCCTGACTCTGCACAGCTACTCAAAGATGCTGGGTTGGCTGACATTGATATTGAGGGCTGTGAAGTGTCAGATGGGTGGAAGAGGAAATTGGTGGAGCTTGTGTTGACTTACCAAGATGTGTTCTCTAGAGACAAACTGGACTGTGGTGAGGTGAAAGACTTTGTCCATCGTATCCACCTCACTGACGACCGCCCTTTCAGGCTTCCCTATCGCAGAGTACCCCCGGCTCACTATCACAAGTTGCGAGAGGTGCTGTCAGACATGGAGATGAAAGGCATCATCAGTAAGTCCACCAGCGAATACGCCTCGCCACTGGTAATGGTTTGGAAGAAGTCAGGTGACTTGAGGATATGCACTGACTTCCGCTGGCTCAATGCCAAAACCATTAAGGATGCTCACCCACTGCCCCATCAGGCTGACTGTCTTGCTGCCCTTGGTGGGAATGCTTTCTTCAGCACCATGGACCTCACATCTGGGTTCTACAACGTTCCCCTCCATGAGTCTGACAGACGGTACACTGCTTTCACTACACCTCTTGGCCTGTATGAGTACAACAGACTTCCCCAGGGTCTATGCAACAGCCCAGCATCTTTCATGCGGATGATGCTCAGCATCTTTGGTGATTTGAACTTTTCCAGCCTCCTGTGTTATCTTGATGACCTGCTGGTGTTTGCGCCTTCAGAAGAGGAGGCCCTAAGACGTCTTGAGATTGTTTTCTCTCGCCTGAGGACCAGCAATCTGAAGCTGGCGCAGAAAAAATGTCACTTTCTCAGACGCTCTGTGAGGTTTTTGGGTCATGTCGTGGATGCTGGTGGTGTCTCGGTTGATCAGGATAAAGTGAGGGTTATCGCCAATTTTCAGAAGACTGACCTTATGGATGGTGACGGTTGCACCCCTTCTCAGAGGAAAGTGAGATCCTTCCTTGGCATGGTGATGTTTTACCAGCATTTTATTCCAGGGTGCTCTCGTATTGCGAAGCCACTCTTTGCTCTAACTGCCGGTCAGAAGAGGACTAAAGGCTGCCATGGGAGTCGGAAACCTGGAACTTTTCGCAAGCTCACCCCTCAAGATTGGACTCCTGCTTGTGAGAAAGCATTTGAGGGACTCAAAGGTGCACTCCTCAGCTGTGCGGTGCTGGCACATCCTGATTTTGAGAGGCCATTCATCCTTTCAACTGACGCTTCCATGGATGGGCTGGGTGCTGTCTTATCCCAGGTGCCAGCTGGTGAGGAGAGGGCAAGACCTATAGCCTTTGCTAGTAAGTCTCTCAGCCGCAGTCAGGCCAAATACCCAGCACACCGGCTCGAATTTTTGGCTCTGAAGTGGGCTGTGTGCGATAAGTTCAGCCACTGGCTCAAGGGTCATCGGTTCACTGTCTGGACTGATAACAATCCTCTCACATACATTCTGACTAAGCCAAAGCTGGATGCCTGTGAACAGCGTTGGGTCTCTAAGCTTGCACCATACTGCTTTGAGATCAAATATGTTCCTGGAAAGCTGAACATTGTGGCAGACACCCTGAGCAGGGAACCGTTTGTGAGGCCGTTGGCCCAGCGGCTCCTGTCGGAGCCCTACTTTGAGCTACTAGAGCAAGTCAGTGGTGTGAAAGATGCCAGTGTCCAAGATGCCTTCCGTTTGACCTGTCAACCTCAATCGATACGCAGTGCTCCACCCTCTGCTGTGCTTGATGTGTCTCTGTCAACTGATGACGTGTCTTCTCTCATGTCTTCGCTCTGTGAGTGGGAGTCTGCTTCTCGCCAGCGTGCAACATCCCTCGCTGGTCACCTAACCTCCATCAGTCCACCTGACTGTGATGTTACTCATGCGCTGTCCCGTGCTGATCTCCTGTCTCATCAAACAGGGGATCCTGTGATCTCCAGAGTAGCCCGCTATGTTGAGCGTAAGCGCAGACCCTCCAGACGTGAGCGCTGTCATGAGAACCAACATACGTTGCGGCTCCTGAAACAATGGGATAAGCTCACATTCCTCAATGGTGTCCTCTACAGAGTCGTGAGGGACCCACTGACCAAACACAAGAGATTCCAGTTTGTGGTACCTGACTCCCTAAAACAAGTGGTGCTGTCTGGCATACACGACAATGCTGGTCATCAAGGTCAACCTCGCACACTCTCCTTGGCTCGTCAGCGTTTTTTCTGGTATGATATGGAGAAGGATGTGCGCGGTCATGTGAGAAATTGCTGCAGGTGTGTTCTCAGCAAGACCCCAGAGCCAGCAGCTAGGGCCCCGTTGGAAAGCATTAAGACCTGTGCTCCACTGGAACTTGTGTGCATTGACTTCTGGTCAGCTGAGGACAGCAACAACAAGTCTGTGGATGTCCTTGTGATTACTGACCACTTCACAAAATTAGCACATGCATTCCAATGCCAGGATCAGACAGCTAAGAGAGTCGCTAAAAAGCTCTGGGATGGATTCTTCTGTGTGTATGGCTTCCCTCAGCGCATTCACTCTGACCAGGGAGCTAGTTTTGAGAGTGAGCTGCTTGCAGAGCTTCTGGTTTTGGGTGGCGTTGCCAAATCCCACACTTCACCATACCACCCCATGGGTAATGGTACCACAGAGAGATTTAATCGCACCCTTGGAAACATGTTACGGTCCCTCCCCCCCAGATGTAAGCAGAAATGGCCGCAGATGATACAGTCCATGACGTTTGTGTATAACTGTACGGCACACGAGACCACCGGCTTTGCGCCATTCTACCTGATGTTTGGGAGGGTGCCAAGGTTGCCAGTTGACCTCATGTTTCGGGATGTCCTTCATGATGACACCATTTGTGACTATGATACCTATGTCAAGTCACTGATGGATGACCTGCGCTCTGCCATGCTCCGAGCCCAGGAACACAGCACAATGGAGCAGAGACACCAGTCTGACCAGTACAACAGAAAAGTGAAGGGTCTGCCTCTTTCACTAGGGGACCAGGTGTTGTTGGCAAACAAGGGAGTCAGAGGAAAAAGGAAGCTCTCTGACAAATGGGAACCTGTTGTGTACACGGTAGTTGACTTGGATCCTGCTCTTCACATCTGCCGTATCAGAGACAAAGAAGGTCATGAGCGTGTGGTGCATCGCAACCTGCTCCTTCAAGTTAACTTTTTGCCCTTGGACACAACACTGAATGACGATGCTGCACATCCTGCTGTGAGCGTTGTCAGTGGCCCCGCTGAGTCTGACCTGGATGGGTCTGTGACATCTTTTGGGGGCACAGGAGCTGTACCTCCTGCCACCTGGACTGTGGATTCCGTCTCCAGCATTGGCGAGTGTGATGACCGCACACTATCATGGATCCATCAGCAATCTGCCGCTGACCCGGTCGAAGATGGCGTTCATGGGACCCCTCCCATAATGGGTGTTTCTGATCTTGGTGGGCTGGCTGGTGATGGAGCCTCCCCAGGCTCCCCTGCTGCTTTCCCGTCCCACACTTTTCATTCTCTTGAACCCAAAAATGTGGACGTGGATCAAGGACTTACCACACGTTTTGGTAGAATCATTAAACCAGTTCGTCGCTTGATTGAATCAATGGCTCAACTTGAAACACTCCTTGGTGTTGAACCTGTTCAAGCAGCGGTTATTGATGTGTGAATTTGCTTATTTCTGTATGTTTTTCATTGCTATTGTTTTTGGAAAAGAATAATACAGGCACAGAGTTCATTGTATTTTGTCGGTCTGTGCAGTCTGATAGTGACGCCCATAGATATTATGGCCTGTTTTGTGTGGTGTAAATGGCACCTCATTTTGTCTATAGAAAGTCCTGGGATCTTGCTAGGCGCCGAGCAGGTCTCAGGTCTCTTATCCTCCTTGGAGGAAGCTATGTTGCTGATCTAATTCATTGTATATGCGATGTGAATTTGTTTGAGGCCACTGTATCTGTTATTGTGGGTTTATATTTTTTTTTTGGTGTACCCTTTAGGATTTTGTGTAATTCTTGGGGGGTGAATGTAACAGAGTCATAAATAACATTGTTATAATTACACAAAATGTGTTCTAAACCCCCAAACTTCTCCTTTTATACCTGACTTTTAGGACCTCCAAGCCTGTAGTTGTGTTCATTATCAGTTAGAGCCCCTCCTCATTCTTTTCTTCTTCTTTGGTGCAATACTATAAATACAGTGTACCCCTTTTGCCTCTCCCCTTTTTCTACAATTCCCCTGTGGGAGAGGTGGGTGTCATTTCTTTCCAGCACCTTAAAGCACACATAATTCATATTTAACCACCCTGATGTTTATGATTGCGATTTTAATTCAGTTATTGTCATTATTGAGCCTGTTTTTGTAAGATGTTATAAGTGTGTAGTATGTGTGTGTCATAAATGTGTTTTAGGCGCCATAAATGATAGCATGAATATGTATTCCTTGCTAGCTTGGGAACTGTGGTGGGTTGAGCTAATCCTCTTCCCCACTGTCTGTATTTGGTCGTAGGAGCTGGAGTGGGCAAATTATTTACTTGGAGGTCTTTCTTTCTTTTACCTTTTTTATCAGACACAACGCAGAATAACACCGGTTACACTATGACTTTCAACACATTTCTCCTCTGGTCCACCTACTGTACAATCTGTGCCAAGCAGAGGCGGAGCCAGACATTTGAAACACCCGGGGCTTAGCCCTAAAGGGTAGTATGCATGTGGGATTTTTTTTTTCTTTTGTGGGGGGGGGGGGTTAGAAATGACTGAAAGATTAATTGGCTCTGTTTTGAGTTTTGTTCAAAAAAGAATGACTTCATATAGGGAAAAATATATATCACATGTGCAGGACACCTTAAACTAGTTTTTTAATTAAGCAGCAAGGCAGAACAAAATCGGGGCTGTATCAAGACATGAGGACTAAACCCCAATTCAACCAGACCCAAAACTGATCCGGAATTAAAACAGGACTACAACAGTTCAAAATCAGGGCTACTGAGGATTTAACCAAGACAGAACCAGAATCAGAACTAGATGATAGTAGCACTAAAAATCATCATAGACCTGCACTACACTTATTTTTTTAATTCTACCAAAGTCCACTATTTAGATTTAGAAAAGTTTATATAATTATTTAGCCTTGTTGTGCAAACAAGCCTGCATAACTTAATAAATATAGAATTTGAAAAATAGCAAACCTAAAAAGAAACACTAGGTACGAGATACATGAGTAGGGGAGACCGGGGATAGTTGTAACGTGGGTCAGTTGTAACACTTCCAATTTCTCCAATCAGGGCTAAGTTTCAAATGATGTGACTCATCCTGTGCATGCCCAATTCAGTTCTGCTATCACATGTGAAAAATCAGCACATTTTGTCAAACACAGACAATTTAACATGAAAAAAAGTAATTTGTATGCCAAAAAGTAAGTTTTTCTACTTTATTTCAATTTGTAATAGCATTATCTGCTTTGCAGTTAAACTCATCAAACTTAAATTATGTTATTTGTATGTCTATGGGGATATATTCTGTGTAGGTCTTTAGTGCTAATGTTTTAGCCGTTGGCTGCAATGTTAGCTAGTTCATGGCTATAGGAGTCTGGGTCAGTTGTAACAGCAACAGTCTGGGTCAGTTGTAACAGCAACAGTCTGGGTTAGTTGTAACAATAATGCAGATGTTACAACTTACCACACTATTACTTTAACTTATATTAAACAAGTTGGGGCAACGACATCAGCAGAGAGAGGTTCACTGGTCGCTTTTGTATATGCGGTTAATGCCATTGGCAACACAATTCCTCCACTGTTTGTGTTCCCACACATACATTATGCAGACCACTGTGTCAGAGATGGACGAGTAGGAAATACTGGTAGTGGAAATAAATCAGGATGGGTGCAAGAAACAGATTTCCTCATCTTTCTGAAGCACTTTGCAAACCACACCAAGGTAAGCCATGATAAAAAGTAATGGAATTGCGATGCTGGTGAACAACTACATTTTTTCAGCTTCATTGTTATGTTCAAAATTGGTGCAAGAGTTGTAGGTTATAATGCCCACTGAGCCAATGAGGCCAAACTCAAGGAAGACCAACCAAAATTAATGAAATATTCAGTTGCAGAAAATTCCATAATTTGTCTTTTTTGGGGGGTTGGAATATGTTCAAAAGCTAGATTTCTGCATTCTGTCACACACACACATAGCTACATAAATGGCTCTAAGTGCATTCATGTGTTGTATAAACAAAGATTACATGTTAATATTTTGTCAGTACCCTTATTTCATTGTGTTACATTTCACCCCAGGATATGTTACAACTAACCCAGAGTATGGGGTTAATTGTAACATTTCACTCTTTGTGTTTGAGGCCATACCATGCAATGGGTAATTGTGCTGCAGAGGAAATAGCTGCACTATTTAATAGCCGAGACATGTAAATACTTTGCATTACATTTTGAATCCACTACCTTAAAAGAGCTCCAATTTACAGACAGAAATGTCAAAAATGTTACAACTATCCCCGGTCTCCCCTACCTATGATACGATGATACTTTTGGTAAACAACCATTTGACTAACATGTGTGTCTCACCTGCTCTTGTTCCACCTCTGTTCTGTCCTCATTCTCCATCTCCCTCTCTGTTCCTCTCTCTCCCTCTTTGTGCTGACAATCATCAAATATACAGATAATTATGTACTCTTCAGATCAAAACACAAACACTTTTTTAATTGTAACATCAAATCAGACTAAATGTTTATTTTTTTAGATTGATAAATATAAAAAACATATTTGTTAACTTTAAGAGTAAAGAGAGAAACTATCTGTATTTCTTAATTGCAAATGGCACCAAATTGTATTCAAATTGAGCCACATTTATGGAGCTCCACAGTTCTTTTCCTGGTGTTTTGGTTGACATCTCTTGATTTTCCCATGTCAAAGAAACAGGCTCTGTGTTTTGCCTTATATGCATCCACAGCTGTGCCACCAATTTACTCACATGGACTCTACAAACCTATCAGAAGCTTCTTCAGCTCAGAATGGAATCGTCTGAAGTTTTCTTATTAATTAACAAACTTAGTGTATATGTATTCCTAAATTTGATCAAAGTGATAAAAAATAGACAGCTCTGTCTCTCTTTATTCTGACATTTAACTAATTCAAAAGATATTTTAATATTTATCTAAAACAAAAGTTTACTCTAAATTGATGTACAGTAAAAATGTTTTATGTTTTCTCCCTAAAGTGTATGTAAATATCTGGTTACAAATGTGAATATCCTGCTGTGTACTGAAATCCCTCTTGTTTTGCATAGAAATATACTGAACAACATACAAAGCATAATATATAAAATAACCTGATTACCTGAGTTTTTTCTTTGAAAGAAGCCTCTAATGCCCATTCTTATATTTCAGTACATAACTGAAACCGATTTAGTCGGGGAGGGTAAGAACTGAAAATATGAAATAAACACACATAAGCTAAGACTAAAAAAAAAAGTAGCATTTGTTCGGCTTTTCATTTCGCCATTTGTTGATTCACTTGAAGAGCAAGTAACGTAATATGGGTCAAGTGATCAGTTTGATATCAATCTTTCGTGATACACCGTCATATTTACATTATTTGTACAGTACGAATGATTTGCTTTGGTACCTGCTCAAACTTAAGCTCTCCTTAGTATGGCTGGCTCCGTTTCTCCAACAGTGCACTCACAGGCAGCAGCTGCCCCGCCCCCTCGCTCAGTCGCTTAGTGCCTGAGCTCGGATGATACCAATATCAGGGGGGATTCACGCACAGTCGTAAATTCCCACAGTGTGCACTATGTGCTTCGAATATTGTGTGTACTTTTTGTTTTATACAGTTGTCAGCCAGGCATCTAACTATGAAAAAATTACACTCCAAAAGACCCCGGGCTTCTGACAAAACAACCCGGGCGAAAGCCCAGTAAGCCACCCCCACGCTCCGCCCCTGGTGCCAAGTTTCATCCCTTATCAGCAGTGTTGGGTAAGTTACTTTAAAAAAGTAATTAATTACTAATTACTAATTACTTAGACAATATTGTATTTAAAATACTTATGTAATTACTGTGTCGGAAAAGTAACTTAATTACTAAATAAGTAATTTAACTAAATACTTCTTAAAATCCCTATAAACCTTGAGTGGGCAAACAATAGAAATTAAACTCTTTAAATAATAAATACATTTTTTTAAAGACGGAGACTCTACAGTATGCAGTGGTAGCATCTATTCCACAATGTAGCCTGCAATCATTTTTTAAGCTCACCTTCAGACGCTTTCTGTGCTGCTGAAGTAAAATCAAGTTTTGCCTGCTTAGCAGGAGTTGCCGCAGTGTTATCCATGGATGATGAACAAGAATCACTCAGAAGTGTTCGTCTATGCTCTCGTGTCAGGCGCTTCAGTAGATTACTCGTGCTATTAACAGCAGCCGATAGTTTTTTCTCCCCAGGACATAGCTTACATATTACTGTAATATTCTTGTCTGCTTGTTTCAGAAAAGTGAAGAGACGGGAATATGTCCATTTCAAAAAACAGCCACTCGCTTCAGCCGAGTCCGACATCTTCCGCTTTAGAATACAACTATGCAGCAAACTGGCGCGAAATGACGTGCAGCTGCACTACAGCGATGTTAAAGCGGCAGAGTTTACTTCTACATTTAGAAGACAAATGATTGAAATTAAATAATGATATTCAGCGAGTTTAATTATTTTACAATGTAACGCAAGTACATTGTAAGTAACTGTAATTAACATACCTAAAAATGAACAGTAATTAGTTACTCTACTTTTTCAGTGGAAAAGTAATTTAATTACAGTAACCCGTTACTTTGTAACGCATTACACCCAACACTGCTTATCAGGTGAAATATTCCCCCAAAATTAAAGGACAGTTATGCTCAAATTCAATACAGTCAATTAAAAAAATAATAATAATACAATTCATTTGAGGGCGCATTTCTAAAACCCAAGGGAACCTTACAAAGAGAAAAAAAGAGATGAATAAAACAGTAGATTAAAAATAAATTTAAAATAGCAAAACAATAAACAAGATTTGACAACAAGATCTGTATTAAAGCCAGTAGCCAGTTTAAACAAGTATGTTTTCAATTGTGACTTAAATAAGGGAAGGGAATCTATATTTCTTATGACTGGAGGAAGTGAGTTTCAGAGCCGAGGAGCAGCATGACTGAAAGCTCTGTTCCTCATAGTGATAAGACGAGCAGAAGGAACAACAAGATAATTGGCAAATGAAGATCTGAGAGAGTGGGAAACAGGGGTGATATAAAGCAGATCACAAAGATAAGGAGGGGCAAGGTTATGGATGCACTTAAACGTGAGAACTAAAATTTTAAAGTTTATCCCAGCTTCACATCATATTCAAAAACCATAAAATCATTGAAAATCATCCTTGATAGTTGTGAGTTGGTAGTTGAGTTCACTATCCAATAAAGGCAAAAAAGAGAAGTATTGCAGTGGTTGGAGGTGAAACTTTGCAGATATGGAGTGTGAGTTGCAGAGAAGAGGAATTTGTGGAGACTTTCATGCCAACTATCAAAGATCACACACACACATAAAACATATTAAGGATTGTACATTACCAGATGTTATTGTGAAAACTGTACCATACTGAATTTAACAAGATAAATATTTTGTATAAATGTTTTATAGAGGGAGTGTATGCAAATTGCTAACAAGCAGTCATTATAATTCAACATACATTGAGAATAGCAGGCAAATCAACAATACACCTCTTCCAATTAATGGCTAACTGATATTATGCTGAACACAGTCCAAAAGATTCAATAAGCCACATCAGAGTCTACTGTCCGTCTACTGTTTACCATCAGCCAAGTGGCTAACAAAGGTAAACAGACGTTTTCCCAATCCCTGTTAATGAATGTTATCTTGTTTCAGGATACATAATACCTGCCATTATCCAAAGACACGTCTCCTTACCTGTATCTTTTACTCGTTTCTCCTTTTCTTTTCTCTTTTTTTCTAAACTGAGGACCTGATGGCTTTGACCCTTTCTTTTTTTTTTTTTTTTTTTTTTGCCTGTCCCATTTGGTTCTTTAGCCATCAGAATTGTTGTCTGAAGACCAACAAGGATACCCAATGGATTTACTTTGCCAAATGGATCATCGTGGCATTGCCGTATTGGTCCATTTGATCGACCTTTGTTTTTATTATATTTTATTTTCAGATGTTACAGACGGGACAGACATGAGTGAGGGATAGGAAAGGGAGAAAGAAAGAGGAAGGAAAAGAAAAACAGAAGGGGAGAGGGACAGTGAGAAAGGGGGGGAGAAAGAAAAAAAAAAAATCTCCTGGATCACCTGTTGAGAGAAGAAGAATAGAAAACAAGCAAAAAAAAAAAAAAGAACAAAGCAACATACTAAACACAACACCATCGCATTAATCTAGCTAAGTGTAAACAGCAGTAAATACTAAATATTCAATGTTGTTGTACGTGCTGTACAACAACATTGAATATTTAGTATTTACTGCTGTTTACACATTGTGCGCAGGACAGACAGCGCACAATGTGCTTTGAAGTAGCAGCCAAGAAAGGTGTAATTTAAGTCTACGAGCAGTGAACACCCGTGTGCACACCTGTGTGGATCAGCGCGCTTGTATTCAAATGGTTTCCACATGTAATGGTCTGCAAGAGGATGTAGCGAGCCATAGCCCTGTCCCCCAGGGCATGAAACAGGCATGGAGGAGATCCAGGCCCCAGACATCCAGAGGCCCCAGAGTGCGAGAGCCCAAGGAGGACCACCGCAGGGGCATCCGTGCCACCCTCATGGGAAGGGCTGAGGATCCCCAGACGAGGTGTCACCCAGTAGCCACCAAGCAGAAGCTAGAGGGGGCTGCACCGGCGTGCCCGCCGGCTCTGCCGGCAGCCAGCTGTGCCACAGTGAACCGAGCCGCAGGCCCAGAGGCTGGAGGCCCGAGGGCCCCCCGCACCCCGGAGGAGGCCTGACCGAGCAACAGGCGCCAGGCCCCGCCAGGTAGCCACCGGGAGTGAGCCGGTACATACCTGAGTGCCCAGCCCCGGACACCAAGAACCACCAATGCACCGACCCCTGAGGGCATCAGTCACTGGCAGGGAGTGTGGTGAGGGGAGATAGGCCTTGGAGGGCCTGGGAGTTCCCAGAGAGGTGGAGTCTAAGACCCGACCTGACATATAGACACAGACAAACAGGCACACACAGACACAAACATGCATTCCCACCCTCATGCACACATATATACAAACACTCAGCACTCACCCAACGTAAGGACTGACATAAATGGACATGTACACACAATCACACTCCCCAAACATACTCATACCCCGGGTCCAGGTACCCTCGCCCCCAGAGGGGGAAACAGAACCCAGACCCAAGAGATGTTACCCTTCCCCCGGGGTGGAGGCAAGCAGACCGACCCAGGCTCCGCAGCAGCAGGGAGGCCAATCGGACAGCTAACATCTCCTCCCAGCCCCCCCGCCCCAATGGCTAGCAGAGAACGGGGGTATGTGAAGACCCCATACCTCCCTCCTCCCGCTCATGTGTAGTGTTGCTGCGTGTTGTTCTAAAGTGAATTTAAAACAAGGGAGAGCATGGTGCTGCTGCCAGAGAGCAGCAGGTGTTAGCACGGCCCCTCCCGAGAACCCTCAATGTCTACATGGATTTAAAATTGAGAGGTGGGCACCAGCGCCAGAGGTAGGTTTGAGTACACAGACCGTCCACTGGACGCCGTTAACGTGCCCACCCTCAAGGCCCTATATATATGTGTGTGTTATGAGAGTGTAAGTAATGTGGATGTCTAAGTTGTGAGATAAAATTGAGGCACAGGTGGCCAGAAGGGGACAGAGGGGGGGGGGAATGTCTCCCCTGCACCCTTTTGACACACCCGCACCCCAAGGCCCTACCTGTGTGGGTGAGTGTGGTGAAGCGGGAAGAGGGAGGTAGCCGGGGATGGGGAGGAAAAGGAGGGATGGGGAGGAAAAGGAGGGAGCTTTGACCCTTTCTTGCTGATGCCACTTCCCACCACGATGCTGCCCTGGGCAACCGCCCATGTCGCCCATATTTAAAACTAGCTGCTGCTGAGAGGAGTATTCAACTGTCAATATCATGTCAACAATAACAGATGATTTTTTTTTATAATGCAAATAACAGATAATTTTTAATTAATTTTTTTTTTGGTGATGTTTTAATCGATTGAGCTTGTTAAATTTAACGAGAAAAGTTCTTTAATTTTCCAGAATTTGAAATGAAACTGTGCACACATATATTATGGGTGTCAAAGCAGAGGAATATGTTCAGAAATTCATGTCATGTGTCAGTGATGATATTTAATAAATTTTTAACATGTAGTTATCACATTCCTTTAAAGTTTTAGATTACTGTTACTTTCCTTTAAGCACGCTGTGTTACTGCGTTACTAAAACTGTGATTTTTTTTTAACGTTGCATTTTGCAATGCAACAGCGGCCTAACCGACTAAGATGATGGATCCATGGGGTCAGGAAAGCCAAAAGCAGGGGAGCTGGAGAGGTACCTTTCATGTCCATTCACTGGAGGTGTGGATCTATTGCATGGCTTTCCTCACATCAAGAAGCTGTCGATCAAAATCAATACAGCTCTTCCTGCATCTGGAGCTTGTGAAGGATTCTTAGTCACGCAGGACTCCTGTTCACTGCTAAACAGTTACAGCTTCACAGAAAGAACCTTGAGAGTGTCAATGGAAAATTGTACTTATTAGTCAGTATAATCTTTTAGTGATATAAGTTCGCATATGGTAGAATACTGCATGTAGTTATTTGTATTAGGAAATATTTAACCATGTATGCTTAGAGGCGTACATGGAGACACACTGAAGTATAAATAAAGACCGGGGCAGTTTCTTAGCGCGAGTCTCAGTTCTGGAGGCTGCCCTTGCTAGCAAGAAGTTCTGTGTGTTTCTCTTCTCTGAGTCTTTACTGAAGAAGTGTTTTAGAGTATATTTCTTAACAGAGAGCAAACTGCTGCTGAAGCTTAACCATCACTTCACTGAGTGAAGAAATGGCACATTTTTGCTAAATATGCAGAAATAGATGCACACCCATACAATTTATGGTAAACTGAGCTGCCTTGTATGAACGTATGTTGAAGATGCCTCGTTCTAATGTTTTCTCTGAGGCTGCTGTGCCATTTGGAGCAAAAATGAATATTTACAAGTTTACAGCATATCTTGTCACTGGAAATTGTTTGTACTGTTTATATATTTATATTATTTACTGTAGGTATTGGTGAAAAAAGCTTTATGTTGTGAAAAACTGAAATCTGGAAATTAGAATTGTTGTGCCTTATTTTGTTGATGTTTTTACATATATTCCTTTTGAAAATAGTAAAATTTGTATATTTATTTATTTTTGTTTGTCTGATAACATTTATTTAAAAAATAAATTGGACATTTCAAACAGTTACTCGCTACTTGAGTAGTCTTTTCACCATGTACTTTTTTACTCGTACTTGAGTAACTGTTTTGACGACTACTTTTCACTTTTACTTGAGTAATAATATTTTAAAGTAATGCTACTCTTACTTGAGTTCAATTTTTGGATACTCGACCCACCTCTGCCTGTCAGTACTCTTGCTGCAGCATTTTGGATTAACTGAAGGCTTTTCAGCGAGTTTTTAGGACACCCTGATAATAATGAATTACAGTAGTCCAGCCTGGAAGTAAACCAGAGCAGCTGGGCTATGTAAGAAGTGTAGAGGGTGGGGGATGGTGTTCGCGCTCACATCTAGCGGATGTGTGGGCAGGAGCATGATGCAGACACTCCACCTCAAGTCAGTACTGCGTAGACTTTGTCTCCAAAAGTGCAACACAGCAGCTCCCACAAGAGGGAAATTCATTTTTGTACAATAGGAGGAAGTGCACCCAGGTGATCCATCTTTTCTACAGTGACTGCTCTAAATCCTAAAATCTCACTTGCATGTGGGAAGAGTTAGTGAGAGGCAAATGTAGCATCAAATGTTACTGATCTCACTAAATGTAAAGAGCAACGTCTGGTAGGATTTAAAGGAGCCAGCTGCATCTACACAAACCAAATAGAGCTCAGAAGGTGAGTTTATTGGGTGATGTTTATATGCAACGTGTGTGTGTGTGTGTGTGGAATAGAGAGAGAAAGAACGAGAGCAGAGAAGAGAGAATATCTTGTAAAAACAATAGTATTTGGTTATGTACAGTCATTGGCTTTGTGAGGTAGTTTACTTTTATTCTGACTGTTTGTAGGTTAACAGGACATTTCTTTTATTTCCGCTGACAGCTTCCCTTAGAAATCGAAACTAAACCGAGCTGCACAAACCAGGAGGAGCTCAGAAAATTAGACACTAATTATGTATGTTTTATTATATATATATATATATATATATATATATATATATATATATATATATATATATATATATATATATATATATATGTATGTGTGTGTGTGTGTGTGTGTGTGTGTGTGTGTGTGTGTGTGTGTGTGTGTGTGTGTGTGTGTGTAAGTCCTCACTAAAACAGTGCTTGCCAATGTGTGATCATAAAAGGCCCACATGAATAGTTGTTACAGGCTAGGTTTTCTTTCTGTGAGTGTCTGAGTTTGGTGGACTTGTCACAGGTTTGCGTGCTTATACAGGGACCTAAAGAGCTTTTCAATGGCTCTGTGTGTGGAAACAACACAAGCTTCACTAGCTGGGATAGTTACAAAGCTTTATGAATGTTTTCTTTATGGATGAGTGATACATTTTATTATTAAACATCTGAACATAATACAACACAACCTCTCATAGGGATATAAAGTCAGATACGCATTTTGAAATGACAAGGAGCAGGCGTACTTTTATGTACTGTATAGCCTGTATATTAAATGAATATGTAGCATAATAAGTATAAAATCCAGAAAGCTACACAGCATGGGGCGGTTCACTCACAAACACAAGTCTAACTTAAGTTTCAGACTTTTTTTTGTTTAAAAAAAAAAAAATCTAATTGTTATAGGCTTAAGTTTACACAAAATGTGAAAAACCTGCATTGTCATGAACAAAAATTTAAACCTAATTTTTCATGATTTGTTGGGTTAACCCTCTGAGGTCCAAAATATAATTGGCCATTTTTGACTACTTTTGATTTTACATTTGAATTGCACCTACAAATTGTTTTATTTTTTATTTGTTGCCTTGCTTGGTATCATTCTTTTCAGCTCAACCCTACGTGTCTGAATTTACTGTTATTTCTTCATTGACATACTGTAAGAATACAACTGATCTGAAATCACACAAAAAACATAAAATCCTAATAGTTTTTTTTTCTTCTTTTTTGTGGTTTTTACTCTGCTGTGAAAACCACAAACATGTTTGGTGAATTATTTTCATAACTTGAAATGCAAATATAAATTGTAATTTTTGAAAACTAATGCACAAGTTTTGTAAAACAAAAATTAAAGTTATATACAACTATTTATCCTACTAGCCAATGCATCTTGCATTTTTTTTTATTTCTTTTTTTTTGTACAACCATTTAAAAATACTATGATAACTAAAATGAGAGAACAATCAGGTGTCACAATAAGATGCCCCACAAATTATTTGTGCCAGTAAAAAAAATTGTTTGTCCGTGACATGACAGAGGAAAACACCACAGGGATAAACCTAAAGGCCTGAAAGCAGGAGGTGTATCACTCCTCCAGTTTTCCACTTGGAGACAGTTTATATTACAATCCACCTTTGTGACATTTATTAGTACCCTCACTGACACACAAAACAAAACAACAAATACACTCCATGCTAAACGTCACAAATCTCTCCCTCTCACTTGCTCTGTCACGCTGCCATTACTCCCAAAACTTTGCCCTCTTCCCAAACAGCCAAATCCCATGTGTTGCCAATTTTTCATTAACAACACGTCGACAATAAATATTGCATGGTACATTTCCCCACCAACAGGAAAGAAGTAGCTTTTTCTCTTTCTTTGCTGTTTACCTGCTGTCCTTAGAAAATGCTTCTTTTTTTTTTTAACCGCACTAAACATGACGATAGGATTTGGAAAAAAGCATCACTTATATATTTTGTATCATAACGTTGTATTTAGTGGCATGTCATTAAAATTTATAAACACTATGCAATATATTCATTTTTAGAATGTATATTCAGTGCTAACTGTAGCTAGGCAAAGTCTTAATGTTATCTTATTTTAATAAATAGCACTGTCATATGCAAAACTAGAGTGGCACTAGAGGTGGCAAGAGATCATTTTAGGGTGGCCACCCATGCCACACCTCTAGATCCGACCCTGTGCAGCAGCCAGCATGACAAAGTTTGGGTCCTTCGCTCTAGCTAGCTCATGCTGTGTCCGATGTGAGAGGGCCTCATGGCTTCATGCCATAAAAAAAACTACCATCAAGGATGATTTTTAATGAATTTTTGATATGCTGTTATCATGTTGCATTTAGCTTGTTGAATTTGAGCAGAAATGTCCTTTCATCATGTAGTGGGTTGAGATAAGACTCTCCTCTCATTCTGAGGAATGAGTTAAAAACTTTGTGTCAAGGATGGGTTTTCTAAATTTTTAATTAATTTTCTGGATGATATCAAAATAAAATTAATTTGTTCACAATTGATAATTAATATCATAATTGTTAATTATATTCAAACTAAATTTACAGTCCAATCCATCCTCCTTAAAGATTAAGTGCACTGCCAGCAAAATTTGGAAGAAGATTGAAGGAACACATCTTGGTTGAAAAGAAAATGTACTATAGTTTTTTTCCTTCCTTACTGTTCAACAGACAATTAACTAAAGAGAAACACTACCACAAAACACAGTGTAGAAGTGCACAAAGATTTAAGTGTAAGGAAGTATGTGAGGGTGCAGGTTTCTCAGTAGGCAGGTCAGAGCAAAATAAAGCAGCAAATGTCTGTTGTCAAAATCATAGCAAATAAGGCAATCACCATCACATCCCAAAGGGGCTATACAGCCCCTACCCAATTTCCTTCGGGGTCAACCTTCCGGATCAATAAAGTTTTATTGAATTGAATACAGGATTGAGATCTGGCAATTGTGTAAGTCATTTGAGTACAGTAAACTCCTTGTCATGTTCAAGAAACCAGTTTGAGATGATCTGATCTTTGTGACATAGCATGTGATCCTGCTGGAAGCAGCCATCAGAAAACTGTGTGGTCATAATGGGATGGCTACGGTCAGTAACAAACACTCAGGCAGGCTGTGGCATTTAAACAATGTTCAGTTGGCCCAAAGTTTGTCGAGAAAATGCCCCCCACACCATTACTACTACCACTACTGGCCTGAACTGGTGGTTGTAGATAAAATGGACCGATACTTTCAGGTTGTTTTCTGACCCTACCAACCAAATGTCACGGCACAAATTGAGATTTGTCAGACCAATCAATAATTTTCTTCTACTCACCAGCTGTAGTAAACCTGTATTATGCACTCAGAGATGCTCTTCTGCACACACTGTTCGGAACAAGTTGTTATATGAGATACTGATGCCTTCCTATCAGCTCCCTTACTCAATTGGCATTTTGTGTCTGGTAACCACTCTGTGTAAACACTAGAGATGGCTCTGTTGGAAAATCCCAGGAAATCCTGAAGCTTGGTTTGAACTTAGGCAGATTTCCTAGACCATTATTTGTAGTTAGCAGTGCACACATATAGCTCTCCAACATCAAAATTCTTCTTTCACATCTGTTTTAACCTCTTAAGCTGATCTTATATTATATCACATAAAATATTGGCATATTTGTAAAAATTCTGCTATTAAATAATAAAATAGTTTATGCTTCATCTCATTTGTATTGCTTGATTTGTTTCATTGTGTAAACCATTGAATGCAGAATAGTCCATCTAATTGTCAAAATCTGCTAACCTTATATTTCATAAATTGCACTGACATGGAGCAGCAACAAATTCATCAACAACTGATAAAAAACAGATGAAACAAACCTGACAGCTGTCTGCTAAACTAAGTCAACTGGCTGTTTGTGTGATCAGATTTGTAAATTTGCAAATAAGTTTCACTTACCTTCTTTTCATGTGTAACTTTGCTACACTTCTGTCATGGTGGATCAGCAAATGTGTGAGGAGAGTTGTTTGTAAATAAGTTCAGTCAGTGCATTAGGCCTGAGCTCAGGCTCACAAACTCAGGCATTCTCTCAGGCTGTACCTGTACCATAAATTACAGAGTACTTACCACTAGATGGCGTAGTACTCAGCAATTTAAGTGTGAAATTGGTAGCAGTGGTTGTGCTGATACAAGGCCGGCTCAGTTTTTACAGACTACAATGGATTATAATGTGCTTGCTGTAAGTTTGTGCTAATGGGGTTTTTAGTGGCTGTCACAAGTAAATCATATTGGAGCTGCATTAACTGAAACAGTTAACTAAAAAACTCACTCTGTAAGTGTCTCACAGGATCTGATATAGAAGCCAGAGAGATGTTCTTGAAACTCACTGTTTAACCTTAACACAATGTGTTCAAAATCACTTTGAGCACAAATGGCAGGCTGTAAAATATTGAAATATGGTTGCAGTAAAAATGTCAAAGTACTTGCTTTGTTACATCACATTGTGAAATGTGAATAAGCAGTTTAACTGTGTACAAATCCCAGGAGCAGCCTGCACAGCACAGGCTGGACCCTTTAATATGCTTCAGGCAGGTCACTGGAAGGTCGGTGATTCCTCTGTGACCTTCTCATCTTGACCCTTTGAAACTTCTGCCCTGATCCCAAACATCCACAAACTAAAACCTGTGCACATTTTGCTTCTTTTACAGGAACGCAGTACTGACACATTAATAAATAATGTAAACACACTGACCACAAAAAGGGGGGAAATTAAGTGAAGTAAGAGAATTAAAAGGGGGAAAAAAAAAAAAACACAGGAGACCAGCATATGGATGATATTGTATGAGCTGATTATGTTTATTTAATTAGTTGTAAGGATTTTCATCCATCACTGAGCAGATGAGCATCCTCTCCCTGGATAAGCTGAAGGAATCCAGGCAGAAGCCGGAAGAAATCCTCATTGATCAGCTGTGTAACTGCTGCTGGGTGGCATGTCCATTCTGTGCAGCTGTTTGTACCAAGTACAGTTTGTAAAGGGAGGGCGGCATAGACACACAGTGGGGCTCAGCATCATTTTCTGCACAACAAATGTTGCAAGTGATTGCACGTTTTGCCCTAAGTATGATTCAGAGGAAGCCATTGCCTATAAATGGTACAAAATTGCTGGTCCACCGTATGATACCTGGAGAATCACTCCTGATGGGACTAAATTGGCATATTGGAAATGGTTTGTTTGTCAATTTAAAACGCAACTGGAAAATCACTATGGGAAAAAGTTCCAGGGCAGAGGAGCTATTCCAGATCAATGGAAATATATATCTAAAGAAGAAGCCATTAAAAGTCTGGATGAAATGTATTTGTTACGGGCCCCAGGAATGGCGCCACAATAACAAAGAAGAAATCCCTGCAAATACAGGTAAAGTTCAGGAGCAATGAAGACAGTGCACTCGGTTTGCCTCTCAGATTGCATCTCTTATTCAAGTTTCAATAAACATGAACAGCATTAACAATATCCACGTGTGCATGACTTTTTCAGTCCCAGTGTCCATATCTGTCCATTTTCCAAAGTCACAAGTAGAAAAATAAATGAATTCACACTCTACACGTTCCACTATTTTACATGTGCTTCATGTGATCGCTCAGTCAAAGCAAAACAAAAGTACACACCTGCTCTTGCTTAAGCAATTGAAAGCCACTGTAATCTACAATGAATTTACCGCAATATACAACTGTATTTAAAGCAAACCACACTCTTATCTGGTTGACATTAAAGTGGACAACTGTACCGGTTCTGAATACTGAAATTGAGCAAAAATAAACACACATTTACAGCACACTGAAGATGAAACTCACTTTTGCATAGCATGGGCAACCTCTTTCTATTTCACATGTCATTAACACTCACATATTAAACAGCTTTATACTTTTCCAAACCTCAATGACACTTTAACAATAAAACATCTTTGTATCATAAACTTTATATAGAATAGTAAAGTGTGCGGGAGTACCAACCTTCATAATGAAAAGAAAATAAATCTATATGAATGACCTTCCTACAAGACAATGCTCTGGGCACTACGACCCACAATACCAAACATTACCGCGACGTTTCCGCTAGCGGCCTGCGCAGCCTGACCCCGCTGTCTCATACTGATGCGGGTCACACGTGCGGCTGTGCCCATAAGTGTTACAGGTACTGTCTTACTTCTTTACAACTTAGCATGAAGATAAAACATTGTTATGCAACAAACAGTGGTAGTATTTTTTACCAGGTACTAACCTGCAAATACAGGTAAAGTTCAGGAGCAATGAAGACAGTGCACTCGGTTTGCCTCTCAGATTGCATCTGAATAGTGGACGGAAGTCCATCCCCCTAAAGCAACTGGGTTGCACCTGCCTTGAAATAATAGTTCCACCTGAGGTGTTGCTCCATTTTTTTTTGTACCTTCTGTACAGTTCATGTGACAAAATAATACACTGGTTAAATTGGTCATGTTACCAAAGTCATTTTGAATATTAATAGCCACAGAAAATAACTGATAAACAAATTAAATAAATTAAATTAAATGATTAACACCAAAGTGGCCATGCATTTTGGGTGTGCCACATATTAATGAGCCAAAGAAACTGCAAATCTGCTGAAAATTAAACTTGCTTTCACCCAATAACTCGTGAATCCAGCTGTGACGGTCTGATTTTGTCTGTTTGACAAAAAGGAAATTCTATAAATTATTAACATGAAGAAGATGTTATGAGTGACTGTAAGTTAATTCACCAAAAATAAAAGTGACATTCTCAATGTTTCGTCCATCTAGGCTTTCAGAGTGTTTTCCAGATAAATACATTTTTAACCTAATTTTGTTCATTGGGATATCATTTACCTGTTTATAACAAAGATTTTTTTGTTCATCAAATAGTCAAAAAATGTAAGGAAACCAAATCATAAAACTGCTGTCAAACAAGTGTTAACACTCTTTGATCATTAGTTTCAAACATTGCATCTGAAACCACAACAAAAACATTGTCTTTTGTAATTTAGTTGTGAAATTTTCAATTTGATTTTAGATTCGATGTTTAAGTTAAAGTTTATTCTCACAGATATATGATTTGAGATCTGTTTGACTGTCTTATGCTAATTTCATCTAAACCTGTTATATCCACACTGAATTTTGTTTAACTCGACTTTTATTTCATCTCAGCTCTTTTTTTGTTTGCATTTGCAAATGTTTAGCGTGTTTAGTCAAGTGAAAAAAGACAACTGTCAACAGTTTGAACACCTTTTTGTTTTCTATGTCTTAAATAATAAAATAGTTTATGCTTCATCTCATATGTATTGCTTATTTTTTTCATTATGTACAACATTGAATGCAGAATTGTCCATCTAATTGTCAAAATCTGCTAACCTTATATTTCATAAATTGCACTGATATTGAGCAGCCACAGTTGAAACAAACCTGACAGCTCTCTGCTAAACTAAGTCAACTGGCTGTTTGTGTGATAAGATTTGTAAATTTGGAAAATAAGTTTCAGTTACCTTCTTTTCATGTGTGACTTTGCTACACTTCTGTCATGGTGGATCAGCAAATGTGTGAGGAGAGTTGTTTGTAAATAAGTTCAGTCAGTGCATTAGGCCTGAGCTCAGGCTCACAAACTCAGGCATTCTCTCAGGCTGTACCTGTACCATAAATTACAGAGTACTTACCACTAGATGGCGTAGTACTCAGCAATTTAAGTGTGAAATTGGTAGCAGTGGTTGTGCTGATACAAGGCCGGCTCAGTTTTTACAGACTACAATGGATTATAATGTGCTTGCTGTAAGTTTGTGCTAATGGGGTTTTTAGTGGCTGTCACAAGTAATTCATATTGGAGCCGCATTAACTGAAACAGTTAACTAAAAAACTCACTCTGTAAGTGTCTCACAGGATCAGAGAGATGTTCTTGAAACTCACTGTTTAACCTTAACACAATGTATTCAAAATCACTTTGAGCTTGCACAGCTCGGGCTCATCATACAGCTGCAACAGCACAAATGGCAGGCTGGCAAATATTGAAATATGGTTGCAGTAAAAATGTCAAAGTACTTGCTTTGTTACATCACATTGTGAAATGTGAATAAGCAGTTAAACTGTGTACAAATCCCAGGAGCAGCCTGCACAGCACAGGCTGGACCCTTTAATATGCTTCAGGCAGGTCACTGGAAGGTCGGTGATTCCTCTGTGACCTTCTCATCTTGACCCTCTGAAACTTCTGCCCTGATCCCAAACATCCACAAACTAAAACCTGTGCACATTTTGCTTCTTTTACAGGAACGCAGTACTGACACATTAATATATAATGTAAACACAAAAAGGAGGAAAATTAAGGGAAATGAGAGAATTAAAAGGGAAAACAAACACAGGAGACCAGCATATGGATGATATAGTATGAGCTGATCATGTTTACTCAATTAGTTGTTTCCTTTTTCCACACTAAGCAGCAGAAAGATCTGAGATTTTCTTTGTATATTTATGCATTTGCACACTCCTCCAAAGACACATGCATGTGTGCACATTCACACACGGACAACTTCAACCCTCAAATACAGTATAAGGTTACATAGTTAATATGTGTTAAATTACATGTTAACACCTGCAATCAAAATGGTTTTATTAATCTTTCTATGTTTCTATTTTTTTTTTCCGCTTTCTGTATTTTTGCTACTTCGTTGTCGATACCTCGTTAATACCTTTATACCTATTTCACACCTCCTACATCACCACTATTGCGTAAGAAAAAGATGCTCACAAAATGGTATAGAAATGGGAATTTAAAAAGCACACACACAAATGTTGAAAGGCCATTCAACGTTCTAGCTTTAAAATGACCATTTAAAATTTTTTGTAAACATGATTTTTGTACTGGTTTAATACTTTCATATATTTTAGGGAGGCAGACCCATTCATTAGCATTAGCAAACTCATCTCTTTGTCAACCCATCACTATTTCATACAAGCATGTAACAAGTGAGGCATTTTAAATGCTTCACTAGAGGAAAGCACAAGTTAATACAGAGAAAAGTGTTTTCTGTAAATTTATCCCCAGATAAACCTGAGTAACATAATAAGATAATGTATCTGTGGTTAATCAAGCAGCAGGTCAGAGTCCTCAGTCCCACACAGCCGTGTGACCTACATGACTCAGTCTCTTTCTAATCTCCACGTCCTGTGGATGTCAAATGATGCAGGTCAGCAGAAGAAGTTCTCGGCCAGCTTCCTCATTCTTTTATTGTCAGTGGCCTTAAGGGGACGTGTAGGAACTGAATGAGATTGCTCTTCATCTTCAGGTTGCTCCTCTGTGATGGTGGCCCGTTTCAGCTTATCTTTATCAAGGTTTGGATGGAAGAACGTATAATAAATAACTTTAAATAACAGACCAAGGATGTAAACTGCAACAACACAGGCAGCCGTGGTTAAAGGGTGTGTCACAAAATCAGGAGGATGTGTGCTCATCTTCCAGCACCACAAACCACAGAGGATGCAAATATCAATAAGGATATACGCGTGATAGAGCACGGACCTGATCCTCATCCCCTTGGCCACACTAAACCAGTTAAAATACCAAATGAGGCCAACAGTGGTTCTGTAAAGCCATTCTCCACGAGGGTCATCCATGAAGCTGGTCTTGGATCGCCAAGCGAAGAAGAATAAAACCAGCCAAGAGCAGATGAAGTGGGCGAAGATGAAGCAGGGCAGCACAGAGGCGAAAAGAGCGAGAGCAGCGATGCGAGAAGAGATGAGAACCAGGTTCCAGATGAAGTAGAAAACTAATGAGATCATGTGGTGTTTTTCCTTCTCTGGCAGGAAGGTGCGCATTGAGTGATCGTAGGTGGTCAAAAAGGAGGCGATGGACAAAGTCGAGCCGATGGCCTTCAACACTGAGGAGAGAGTGAGGGTCAGAGTTAGAACAAACGTTGATTCTTTGTTAGAAGATCCAAGTAATTTACGAGTTCAAAAAGCAACCCCAAATATTTTCAAACATTTTTTGTCATTCAGTATTTTATTATTTCGACTGTATGATGTTTGTTTTCACAGAAACAGCGATCATTTGGCATTTAACATTTTCCCATCAACCAATTATAATAGGTTAGTATAATTATTTCTCTTCTATTCACATCTCTGTGTGAGCTCCAGCAAAGATGCTTTTAATTGTCTGCTGCAATTTCACTTTCCAAAATTTGATGACCAGATTTCACACAAAAATTGAAGCAATTTTGAATTTGATGGCAGCAACACGTCTCATGGAGGCAAAAGAAGGCTGGACAAGTAAGTGAACAATTTCAGAAAAATGTTCCTCAGTGTTCCTCATCATCTACACTGGAAAAAAGGGATTGGCCAGCTCTTGGATTTACATAAGCAGCTTGCATGTATTTAACACAAGTGACTCATGCTTTAAAGTTAAGTGTAACTATATAGTGTAGAAACTACATGATTAAATTGTTCATATCATGTTCGAGTGAAGTAAGTCAATGATATAGCAATGGTAAATCCTGCAACTCTGCACAGGATTTCAGTTCACGCTTTGGATCGTGGTTTGAGGAAGGCATCCATCTCAGTCAAGTCGATCAGCCGCCTCTACTTTTTTTTGGTATACCGAAAAAAGTAAATTGGGTGGTTGTTACATTAAAAAAGTCTAACTTGTAATTTGAAGAAAATAATTTCATGTTTCTATGGTGAAAGTAATTAAATCATGAAGGATCTGTATGAAATTCAGCAACTTAATTTGTTCCTGGTGAGATGACCTGTTACAATCTAGTAAGAGTGGTTAGTTTCTGGACTCATGAAATTAACAAGATCACATGAGTTTTCAAAAACTGCAGAAAAACCACTGGAGTTATAAGAGGCAGACAGCTACACACACACCACGTGTATGCCATCGCTTTGTGGTTCAAATCCACAATCCACTGGGTGTTCTGGTTTCCTCCCCTAACAGTAGCACAATTAGAGTTAGGTTAATTGGTGATTCCAAATTGCTCCTGAATGTGAGTGTAAATGGTTGTTTGTCTCTATGTGATAGACTGGTGAGCTGTCCAGGGTGTACCCTGCCTCCACATCTGGAAAGACACCATCAATGCTGAAAGTTTCTAGAACAACACCTGCTCCCATACAGACCTTTATGTAGCGAAAGCCTTAGAAACAAACTAAACAACACAGCAAGACAAGGCTGAACTGCATACTGCGTGTATTATAAAGGCTTCACGATAGAGTCTGGGTGACCTGGTCTGCCTTCAGTCACAATCTCTCACCAACTGAAAACATTTGCAGCATCATGAAACAAAAAATACGACTCAGAACTGTTGATCAGCTAGAATCTTACATCAGGCAAGAATGGGACAGTGTTCCTCTCCCAAATGTCCAGCAGCTCATCGCCTCAGTTCCCAGACATTTACAGTCTGTTGTTAAAAGAAGAGGGCAAACTACATAGTGGGAAATTTGACCCTGCTCCTATTTTTTGACACATGCTGCTGCCATCAAACTCAAAATGAGCTTGATGATAGACTGATATATTTTCTATGTTCTGTTGTAAATAAAATAAGTGTTTATTAATTTTGCAGATCATTGGAATTTGTTTTTATTTACAATTTATACAGCGTCCCAACTCTTTTGGAATTCAAGTTATAAATAGATGAGAAAACTTTGAATGTGGTTTTATTCGTAATTCTACTTTCAATGAAAAGCTACACCTGAGTGATCCAAGTATACGTGATCAAAAGCTGAGTAACAAACTGTACCTGTAACAGGATCCAGCCGACATTTGTCCAGAATGATGGTGAGCATGAGAGCAAGCTGCGGGGCGCTCTCTGAAAACGTCTCTATGAAGCGCAAAATTCGGAGATCCTGTCTCAGAAACTTGGCCACACTCTCAGCGTCAGCGCGCTTTCTGTATAAGCTTTGCACAGACTTCTCCATGACTCCTGCATACCTGAGAACCAGAAGAACCAGTTACAACAAATCCTCCCGCCAGACACGCTGAACTGAAAAGATCTCGAAGCAGAAAAGGAGCAACAAACGTCCGAACAAAACAGGCTTTACTAAGATGATTTAATGTTACTACAGGTGTGTACTTCTGTAGTGCAGCTGCCAAACAAACAAGTTCATGTAAATTTATTTCCTATAAATCAAATATTTCAAGGAACAGGTGAGGAAATGTAAAGATGGTGCCTGGGGCTCTATGAACGCACAAATATCATCATGAAACAACCTGAAGAAGATCCCCAGCTGGAAAACATGCAGCAGCTTGAGCTGGCACTGGCTCGGCTTCTTCTCAATCTTTGTCTTCATCTTAAAATCATCGTAGCGGTACCACAGCCAGCTGTACACCTGAACCAACATGGACGAGCCCAAGAGAAACAGCAGCAGGAGGCTGAAGTACACGTAGGCCTTCTGCTTGTAGAGGGACACAGCAGCCCATATATCCAGCCCTATATCAAGCAGGAAAGACAACAAGTTCACACAAGTGAAGAGAAAGTCCCGAGTGCAGCATTTAAACTCATCCTCTGAGCCCGGCATGCTGCCTCGATGGCCTGCTTCTAAAGCAGCTATATGTTAAGGTTTAAGACAGCTCATAAACTGAAACTGAAAGGGCCAGTGTTTAAAAAACACCTCCTAGAAACTGATCCACCTATCTTAAAGACATATTGTACCATTTTACACACATGCATACATATAATCAACTGTAGTATGTCCACCGAGACATGAATACAACTTAAAACAACCTAAAACTGTAAAAACAAAAATAAAAGAAGAAGAAAAAATCAACATCAACACATTAAGATTGACGAGAGAAAAATGAAAAATAAGCAACGATCTGGACTTTTGATATCAGCAGAGATTGTTACGAATGCATTATTACCATTTATATTTCAGATCTTCTCATACCGGTGTTAAGTTAATGAAGTTATTTCTCACTCCCAACACGTGTCCTTCAGGCTTATGCCCCATAAACAGAATACAACACAAATTCTTTGTGCTATTGGAAAAAAATCTTTTCAAATAATCAAGTAGTAGATGTTGTATACTTTCAAATTTTCAACACAATTAATGCATCAAATCACTGTCACTGATTCCCGATCCAAATATCTGATAAACATAAAAAAAAAAGTTTATCTGAACACTTTCTATCAACTATTACTGATGTGCAAGTGTTTTAACTTTAAATTGTCTGATATCAGATCAGGTCAAGTCTGAATTGAAACTAAAGTAAACAAAGATTTTACTTTAGTGTCAGCTCTGATAACAAAGTAAACAAACATGGAGTGGGTGAGTGAGATAAACACTAGAGATGGACCGATCCGATATTACGTATCGGTATCGGTCCGATACTGACCTAAATTACTGAATCGGATATCGGAGAAAAATAAAAAATGTAATCCGATCCATTAAATATCACGAAAGCACCTCACAAAACTTGCAACACGCCGTAACTCACCTCAGAACGTTAGCACGTCGGAGCAGTATGCATCACGTGATAGAGCGGCTGTGGCATGCGGGACCTGTCGGTGGTCTGGATAGCATTTGGAGCTTCGCTAGCAACCTGGCATTTCATCTCCGACAAAGTTATCCCGAGAGAAGTAAAGCAAGTGTGTAAGTCCATCTCTGAATGTTTGTAAAGCATTCCTGCGTTAAGCTTAACAAGCGACTGCCTCTCGCTCTCCAGCTGCTACTTCAATCGTGAAACTGCTTAAATGATCAGCTGATCGGCTTTTCTGTCGCGAGTCTGTCTCTCTTGTTTGTTTTTGGCCCACTTTGCACCAGAAAGAGGAAACCAGCGGCTGAACAACAGCAGCACGTTTAAGCTTGATAAGCTGTTGTTAGAATTTATTTAATATTACTTTCTACTCCAGGATCTTTTTCTACGTAGCTGACGCTGGTAACTGTGCAGGGGCGGATCTAGCAAAGTTTAGCCAGGGGGGCCGATAGGGCATTAACATGAAAAGGGGGCACAAAGACATACTTTTCTTTCTTATTCTCATTTAAAATGTCTGGCTGTTATTAAATAATTATCTGAATCTTACACCCAAAGTTTTAATCTGATGTAAAATGTATAGAAGTCCATTACTGTATATAGTAACTGTTAAGTCTAATATACCCTAGTAAGCTATAGTACTTTTTCCTTTGGGAAGGTACCATCTGTGCAGTCTGCAATTTTGTTGAAGAAAGCTGTTGAATCTATTTAATATTTCTTGAAAAATAATTGATTTCTGTGCATTTTTTTTCACACTGCATCAAATTAAGGTTGATTACGTCGATTAAGCATCATGAGGTGGAGCGTGAGGGGTGGTTCCCTATTTTTTATTTATTTATTTTTGTTGTTGCTGGGAGTTGGAACCCTATTAGTTAGGTTGCTTAATATTTACGCTAAGTACTAAATAAAATAAAATACCAGAATAGGGAGGATGGTGTAGGTTTAAGTTTATTAGATTGATCAGTATTGCTGAACTATGAAATATTTTTTTTTGCATACAGGTATAACAGAATAGCTTTAGTGTAGTTGTTGTTTTACACTTGAGTATGAACTTATACAAAATGCAGCAAGATATTTAAAAAAACAGTTTTGTTGATTAAAAAACACTATATCGGATTCATATCGGTATCGGCAGATATCCAAATTTATGATATCGGTATCGGTATCGGACATAAAAAAGTGGTATCGTGCCATCTCTAATAAACACTAGCTTTTTTTATCTAAACACACAGAAATGCGTTTAGAGCAGGGCGCCTACTGATCAGGTTCCTTTTTCCATGGTAAACATGCTAATGTACAAAATAAGATATGTGAGGCCATTAGGAGTGACGAGACCCTGAAAATTGAACACTATCATAATAATTATTGCTAATTATTTGATGAGAATAGTCACTGTTTACTCCCAACACTTCTGTAAGATTTAAATATAATGTAAATACATGTTTTAAAGTTTCAGACTCAGTTTGTATTTTTTATTTCATATGAAAAACTGTTTGAGAAGAAACTGAATTACAAATGTAAACCACAGAAAATATTCACAACATATTTAGTATGAATACAACTTACAACTTTCAAAAGGTTTTCATTGGAGTTCTTCATAAGAATTGTTGCAGTGTAGAAAGAACAAGTTTTGGTTTCTGATGGAAGATTAATCCATATGAAAAACATCTCAGTTGTATTCAGACAGACCACACAGATCATTTCCTAAAGTTTTTAAGGTAATAAGGCTATTTTCTGTCATAAAATTCCATGTGTGATATATTTTCTTTCTTTATTTGTAACAAATAAGAAACTTCTTTGATTTAACTAATTGTTGAAGCCTGGGAGCTTTAGGGGTGAAAATGTGTCAGGGTGATAAGACGGGGAAGTACTTTTATGTCACAAAGGAGATTGTTGCCTCACTGATTGGTTCAGTTTGTCTATTTCCCATCAAAACCCTGTGATAAGATTTGCTGACCAATTTATCAGAGGTGGGGCTTGGTCCAAACATGGAAACGATAAACGTTTGGAGTCGATTCTCAGGAGTTTTTCAAAGGACTTTTACCCACCATGAGATGATTATGTAGAATTTTGTGTTGTAGTTATAACAGGAATGATTTTGCTTTGACACCAGGAGCAGACACAAGTTCATGTGAGGTTTGTCAGGAAAGAAAAACCAGAATAAAATCCTAATAAAGAAAGAAGCCTGCATCTAACACAACAGCCTCTCTGCACACGCTCAGGCTGATACTAAGAACACAAAACTGATTATGTCAGCAGCGCCTGAATTTTAAACAAGCATGAAATTAGGCAAGAGGCAAGTGTAATCAACTATTACAAATAAAATATCAAATATAAACATTTATAACAAAGAACCTTCATATGGTGTGTTTCTAAACATGCCTTAAGCAAATTATTCATTAAAATGTGGCTTTAAACCCTGATAGCATGTTGATGGAAGACTGAGATGAGGCTGATCACTGCTGAAAACGTGCACTGAAAGAGCTGAAAAGAGTTTGACAAAAACATATCAACGTAAACAAAACATCTTGAGGGTTATATATCAAACAAATCTTGGTGCTAAGAAGTCTCAATAGGAGCACCTAAATTAATTAGATACTTATCTTGGAACTTTAGAGTAAAATCTGCATAAAAACTTTTTAAAAATCTGCTGTTTTTCATAATTAAAGACATCTTAAAAACTGAGTAGATTTCAAATTCAATTAGAAATTTACACAATGACATGATGACAGAAAAAACAAATTATATACATAGATTTTTTTTTTTTTTTTAAAAAACAGGAAATATCGTTGCTTCCTTTTCTGGAAGCTGAAATATTATTTATGAAATGTTTTTTGTATTTTAAATGATCATAAAATATTTTAATTAAAAATCATGACTATATTCTTTAAGACTGAACAGCCACTGGAAAGTCATGGAAGAACATGTCTTCACAGCAAAAGATAACTATTTCATACAAGAACATTACAGACCTGAAGATTAAAGGTAGGGAAAACAAACTTTGAATGGCATTTAAATGCTTTGTTAGACAGTAGAGCCAGTTAATAGCGAGCAGAAATCATAAACTTGAGCCGACTGTATATGTGGTTAATCATGCAGAAGGTTAGAGTCCTTAATCACACACAGCCCTGTGATGACTCGGTCTCTTTATAGCCTCCTGTGAAAGTGAAACAGGTTAGCAGTAGAAGCTCTCAGCCAGCTTCCTCATTCTTTTATTACAACATGGTTGTGGTGGTGGGGAGGGGGCTGCTTTGGCTCTAAACATACATGCGTCCGTTTCATCACCCACGTTTGGCTCATTTACAGGTTGCTGCTCTCTGCTGGTCCCTTTAATCTTATTTTTGTCAAGGTTTGGATGGAAAAGTTTATAATAAATAGCTTTAAGTATTAGACCGAGGACGTAAACTGCAACAACACAGGCAGCTGTGATTAAAGCGTGCATGGGCTCTATCACAAAATCAGGAGGATCTGTGCTCATCTTCCAGCACCACACAGCACAGAGGATGCAAATATCAGTCAGTATATACCCGTGATAGAGCGCAGTCCTGTACCGCGTCTTCCCCTCCACCACACTAAACCAGTTAAAATACCAAATGAGGCCAACAGTGGCTCGATAAAGCCATTCTCCACAAGGACTTTCCATGAACTCTGTCTTGGATCGCCAAGCGAAGAAGAATAAAACCAGCCAAGAGCAGATGAAGTGGGCGAAGATGAAGCAGGGCAGCACGGAGGCGAAAAGAGCGAGAGCAGTGAGACGGGAAGAGATGAGAACCAGGTTCCAGGTGAAGTAGATGACTGATGAGGTTATTTGCTGCTTCTCCTTGTCAGGCAGGAAAGAGCGCAGCGAGCGATGGTAGGCCGTCACAGTGAAGGCGATAGCTGAAGCTGAACCAACAGCCTTCAACACTGAAGGGAACAAGAGACAGTGTCAGAACCAGCAAGATGCAAATGACAAACACTGAAAAAGTGGTTCATTCCAAATAAAAATCTATCAAATTTGGATATGTCTACTCAGAATCAGCAGACTTTAGTATATTTAATGAACAATTTTAATTTTTAATTTTCTGAGATACTGGATGTGCGGTGCACATCAAAACAAAGAGCAGCTGCCTGCATTGGGCAATAATGAAGATTTGCCTGCTGCAGGAAGCTGAAGCAGGATGAGGAGTGACACTTTGAACTTAACCTTGACTCTGATTGTGACAGACAGACTCTGACAGATTATCTATGATTTATTTGACCTTTATGGACTTGCCACATGGAAGACGGAAGAAAGAGGACAACATATGTGCAGGAAGTGAAAGTTGATATATGTATTTTAAATATTTTAATTGTCACGTCTCCTATGAATTTGGATAATGTAAAAAATTATTATGTATAATAGACTAATAATTAGAGGCTAATATAGGAGCCGTGAATATGTTTTAGAATGAAGGCAAAATTATTTGATTGATCTATACTTTTTGATAGTTATTCCTGATCAGTAACTGTGACATTCGTTTGTAATTGTGTTGTAATTTTTTTGGGGTCTGGAGAGGGGATAGACAATGTTCCTATCTGGAGTTGCTCACAGTGACAGGTGGCGCTCAGGGGTGGATATATTCGTATCTCCTCTGGCTTGGTGACTTTCCATTGCGGTTTTCCAAAGTGGATGAGAGGGTTGCTTCCCTGTGCCTTCAGTTCAGGGAACAGGTGCTGACTGTTGCCACATGTGTCAAATAACAGTTCAGTGTACCTGACAATCTTGGAGTGTCTGGGCTGGTTGCTGAAAGTACGCTGGTCGGGAACTCTCTTGTCCTACTGGGGAACTTGAATGTTCACACAAGCAACGACATGAAATTAAAATCTGTAGAAGTGTTACTGGAAGGATCGACCGGTTCAACTTAGCACAATGTGCTGAAATCTCAGGTTGGCTATTGATTTTATAATCATGTCATCACATGGGACACACTAACATCATTACTCTAGTCCAAACGTCTTCTCGCCCGCCTTCTTTAAGCCACTCAGCTTCCGCTTTGCATGGTTTAATCTGTGCTCTGTGTCACTCTCCCTTTCAGATTCTTTTTCATGCAATCCACCTCCTCCCCTCATCCACCTCAGACACCTCAGCCAGACCTCTATGCAAGCCTCTGTCTTCACCATCATCACCATCCCTGTCCTAAATCCTATAACTGCTGGGACCCAGTTCTGCCACGAGGGGTCATTGGAGTCTAATTACCAAATCCGTTAATTTCTCTATCTCAAAAAATCCTGTTAAATTCTTCCAAGAGATCTCGCCTTATTGAATTTACCCTTAAAAAACCTAACTGACATTCCTATAGGTGTTTCTACTTCAGGACCTCAGCATTCACTTAAATCATTAAGAACACAGTGACTCTCACTGTTTTCTCAAACATACCAGACTATACATGAATGAAAAAACTCCTGCACCTGCCATGTTTAAAAGCATGGGTTCAGCTCAGTGAATTCAGTCCATTCTAGATGTGAAAGTTTTTTTTACAGATTTCAAAAATACATTTTTGTGTAAAAATGTAAAACTGCACCTGTCACAGGATCCAGGTGGCCCGTCTGCAGAATGATGGTGAGCATGAGCGTGAGCTGAGGGGCGCTCTCTGAAAATGTCTCTATGATCCGTAACATGCTTAGATCGTGGGTCAAGGACACGGTAATGTCCTCAGTCTTAGGTTTCTGTTCTCCTGGCTTAAGGGCACCTTTCTCAGGGTCAGGGAGCCTATTGTACATGCTTTGTACTGCCATTTCCAGGACTCCTGCATGCCTGAGAAACAGAAAAATATAAAGCATAACCAGTCAGACCAAATCCTCCTTCTAGCTACACTGAGACTAATTTCTCTGGAACCATTCTTGTGAGCCAGCAGGTATTCATTGCATGAAAAGGAGCAAATGAAACCAGTTTACCCACTTCTGATGAAGGAAATAAAATGTGTCCTCCGTTTATCTTCTGAAACCAAGGAAACAGCTTGTGTTTCTAACATTCTCATGTTCACAACAGTTGATTTAAACACAGAAATATTGCAAAAAAAAATTGTGAATGAAATAGATGATATAAGGTGTAGATTACTTAATGCAGCAGACTGATGCTTGCTGGAGTTACTGTATATACTATGTGCACCACTGTAGTGGAGTACAGTTCAGCTGCACAACACTTAATGGTTCAGCTTGTGTTTCCTATGAACTACTCTACAAAAAACTGCACCTGTCTAGAAACAGGCAAATAAATTTAAGCTTCCCACACAAGCCTCAGCCTTTACACACATTATTATTGTTTTAATACTACCTGACGTAAACTCCGAGCTGACAAACGTGCAGAACCGTGAGCTGCCTCTGGGTAGGCAGGCCTTCAACCTTTGTCTTCATCTTAAACTGGTCATAGCTGTACCAAAGCCAGCTGTAAGCCTGAGCCAGCAGTGTTGACCCCACAAGTAGCAGCAGCAGAACACTGAGGCAGGCGTATGCCTTTTCTTGGTAGAAGATAACAGCGGCCCATATATCCAGTCCTATGTCAGTCAGAAACAAGGGCAGGCCCACGCAAGTGATGAGAAAATCCCAGCAGGAGTATTTAGACTCACCCTGAGTGTCTGACATGTTCTCTGTCCCGCTGCCTGCTTCTAACACAGCTGCATCTTATAACTGACAGCTGATTACAACTCACGTATAACCTGTGAATGACTGACAGTGAGAACCAAACTTTGGTTTTAAAAAAAACCTCCTAGAAACTGATCCACCCATTTTTTTTCAGTAGCGTCTTAAAGATGTATCGGCATATTCCATACATGTAGACTCCTCCTACTGAAAGGTTTCCCTTTAACAATGCTGTGGTATTTCCATTGAAAAATCAGTAGAACTTGGTTTAAAAAAAAAAAAAAGATCTGCAACTGATCACAGTCAGAGAGTTTTAACACAACTTATCTGTTATAAATATTATTATGTTCACATTTAATAGAAATGCATTTAAATGCAAAATAAATGTTTAGATTTGAAAGTGCTGTACTTGTACTTTAATTGCAAAAGCCTGCAAGTATTGGCCCATTTTTTTAAAGGAAGTTGACCAAAATTGCAAATAAAATCACGTCTGTGAAGGTTCTCAGTCATCCAGGTCATCATAGTCAAAGGAGCTTGCAAAGAAAAGCGTCTGGACTTGTTTAAGTTGTGTTCATTTTTTGTTATTTTTTTTTTAGGTATTTTTATTTATTTATTTATTTATTTTGTGTCCCGTTTGGATCTTTAGCCATCAGAATTGTTGTCTTAAGGCCAAGAAAGATGCCAAGCGGATTTATTTTACCAAGTGGATCATCATGGCCTTGCCATATTGGTCCATTTGATTGACCTTTATTATAATTATGTATTTATTTTATTTTCAGTTGCTACAAACGGGACAGGACAGGGAGAAAGAATGAAAGAAAGAGAGGGAGAGAAAGAAAACCAGAGGGGAGAAGAGACGGTGAGAAGGGGGGGAAGAAAGAAAAAACAAAAAACAAAAAAAAAAACACCTGGGTCACCTGTATGGAGAAAAAAACAGAAGAGAAAGCAAACAACAAAGAGCAACATAATAAAAAAAACAGCACCATCACAATAAACTAGCTAGCAGTAGATATCAGTAGATACTAAATAATAAACGATATTGTGCAGCACGCAAGATAGACAGCGCACAATGTGCTTTGAGGCAGCAGCCAAGAAAGGTGTAGTCCGCGTCTGTGAACACCCGTGTGTACACCTGTGTGGATCAGCATGCTTGTATTCCAAAGGTTTCTCCATGTAACGATCTGCTAGGGAGTGTGGGGAGCCACAGCCCCGTCCACCAGGGTATGAAGCAGGTATGGAGGAGATCCAGGCCCCAGATATCCAGAGGCCCCAGAGTACAAGCAACTTAAACAAGTCCAGACGCTTTTCATTACAAGCTCCTTTGACCATATAAAATCACATTTTCTCATGAAAGAGTATTTTTATTCTTGGTGCACATCCCAAGACATTGTGACAAGTTGGAATCAGGAATCTTCTCTAAATGAAAATGGCCTGAAATTGAAAAAGAAACTGAACCTATCACAAAATCTGCACCAATCTGCAGAATGATAGTGACTGTCAGTGTGGCACCCAGATCAGAAAAGTCAGTGGTGAGGATTTGTACAAACCTCTTTAGTATTCCTGCATCTCTGAAAACCAGAACAACATGAAACATAACCAGTTCCACTTTAACTACTTGCCAAATATGCTGAGTTGAGTTTCTCTGTAAGCATGCTTATGACAGCAGGTATTCGTGCATAAAAACGAGCCACTATTGTCTAAACAAAACAATTTGCATCCGTTTACGTGAAACGTCAAATGTCATCAGCCACCTATTGAATACAAGAAAATGGAGACATGACCAGAAAACACTTAAAAACTAGGTTCATAGCTGGTGGAGGTTATCACAGCTGTGGTTGGGTGAGAAGCAAGATAGAACCTGGGCAGGTTGTCAGCCTGTTGCGACACAGAGAGCAGATAACCATTAACAGCCATGGCCATGTCAGAATTCCCACTTAGCCTAACGGAGCATGTGTTTGGACTATGGGAGGAAACCAGAGTACCTGTAGAGGAGAACGTGAACCAAACATAGAAAGGTCTCGGCCTTGATTTGAACCTGATACTACTTCACTATGAGGCTAACTACTGCACCTCTGTAAGGGAGTACAGTGCAGCTGCCAAACGAATCAGTGCTTTCATTTCATTTGCTTGTAAACACAATGTTTCTACAGGTGCAGGAATCTCAGCAGACAGCCGAGCATCCTTTGCACTACACCCTCTGTCCATGCAGCTCCCTAACTCCAGTATTGAGAGCAGACCTAAAGCAGACTCATTCATGTGTGTGCAACATGTGAGAAAGAACAGCAGCTGATAAGATCCTGATCAAACATGCATTACTTGTTGCATACATTTTTTGAATGAATTATTCTTTTAGTCCGTTACCAAGTTTACTTTTTTTTGTTGCATAACTTAAATTTTTACTGTTTATGTTTTGTTTGCTTTTTTTTTTTTGCAAAAGGACTCTAGCTGCATATTTGGAGTTTTAAGTAGATCATAACACAGACCCTGCAGGCCTGCCCCGTGGAGACAGTGAGGTCCTTCCACTTCCTTGAAAACATAATCTCCCAGGACCTAAAAGTGGGAGCTAAACATCATCTACTTCATCAGGAAGGCACAGACGATGCACTTCCTGTACCAGCTGAAAAGAATCAACCTGTCAAAGTCAGTTATGGTGCATTTGTACTGTTCCATCAGTGTAGTGCGCTACTACCACTGTCAAGATCAGAGTGCAGCACGTCATCCCCTTTGGTTGAGATGACTTAACAGCGCCCCCTCGCTGCTCAGTCAATGTGTTACAATAACACACTTACTTTCTCAGGACCCGATTGTTTTAAATGCACAAATAAGAAATAGAAAAGAAGGACGATAACTTGTATTATTATATTTTGAAATTCACTAGCTGGGTCCACATCCTCATTTTAGGTTTGACAGCGTAGGTAAAGGTGAGTGCTTGGACATGAACTTAGCCTGGTAGATCCCCAAGGAGGGAGGGTGGGGCACGTAAACGAGAATGAACAGCTTGCAGAACTGGGGGAACATATATAGATGACAACCGGAAGGAGCGTGTTTGGAGGCGTGGTCGCACTCCTGAAATTCCGATACATAATCTCTAATATAAGAGCACAACTCAATAGTATTTTGTACAACTAAAATAATGAAATTACAATTTAAGATAAAGTGTTGTTTGTTCCAACATACATCAAAATGTATTCATTATATAAAATAAGTTACAATAGAATTTGTTTCTTCTTTTCGGTAAAAGTGTGTTTAATTTATAATAACATTTGTCTCCTTTTGTTTGGATTCATTTGCACACAGAACTGAAAGTGACCGACAAAGCTTTAAACTATTGTTTCATATAGCTCTAAACCTAATATATGTTTTTCAGCCATTTAAAAAAAAAAAAAAAAAAAAATTGACCACATAATCATAAATAACCCACTGCAGAATAGTCATGTCATACAAGGATTTATTTCCATTAAAACTAATAATAATAATAATAATAATAATAATAATATTAGACAAAATATACTTTATCCCAAAGTTGGGAATTCTGTTACAATAGATTAATAAATTAACTTAAACACATCAAACAAACTTAAGTAGGCACTATGTGACATAAATATGTTTTGTAGCTTCATACACCTTTTTAAATCCAAGTTTGCTTAACATAAAAAATAAAAAATTACATTATTGATTGTAAAGGTCATCAACACTGGGAGTCAAACGGAAGGCATTGGCATCTTTTCACCATGTAGCAGCCTTAACGTATTTTAGATGCGTTGTGTTATATCCACATCAGTCCAAGTGATCTTGGCAAACACTGTAGAAAAACAGTCTGACACTGAGCCATCTATATTATTCAAAAATGGCAGCCTTATCACATGTTTCAAATCTAAACCAGAATAAATCTGTATTAGGAGAGAGAGGTGCTCTATTGCTCAAGAAATCAAGATTTCAGGTCCATGGAGGCTGTCTGGGGATTTTAAGGCAACTCATTAATTCTGTAAAACAGAACATTTGTACTTTAGACTTGAGTAAAGTACAGTTTACAATAGTGCAACATTGTTAGAATATTGCTTTGTTATAATAAAGAAAATATATTTTTTAAATTAGTTTTTTTTACACTGTTATATTCTTCAGAAAAATAAAAATAAATTTTTTTTTTTTTTTTTAAAAAAAGCAGTGCAATAATATTTCAAAAAGATCTCCATAACAGTTTCAAACATGCATGTTACTGACCTGAAAGCCTGTCCTTTTAAAGGAAAACAAAAGACTGATGTCTAGAAATGTTTTGTTAGATGGTAGCACCACTTAATGAAGAGCAGAAAGTGCTTTTAAGAATTTGTCTCCAAACTAAGTTGAGTAATGCCTTGTGAGAATGTATGAGTGATTGGTTAGGAAGCAGGTGATCCACAATATCACACAGCCTTTATGATCTAGCTTTAAAAAGTAGCTGGTTTCATGACATCTGCATGACTGAGTCTCTTTGTAGCCTCCACATCCTGTGGATGTCAAATGATGCAGGTCATGAGTAGAAATTCTTGGCCAGCTTCCTCATTCTTTTATTGTAGTGTGCTGAGACTTCTGTTGCAGAGCTCATCATGCGGAAGTCCACCTGATCTACAGATTGCTGCTCATCGCTGTCAAGGTTTGGGTGGAAGAACTTATAATAAATAACTTTGAGTATTAGACCGAGGATGTAAACCACAACAACACAGACAGCTGTGATTAAAGCGTACGTGGGCTCTATCACAAAATCAGGAGGATCTGTGCTCATCTTCCAGCACCACACAGCACAGAGGATGCAAATATCAGTCAGCATATACCCGTGATAGAGCACAGTCCTGTACCGCGTCTTCCCCTCGGCCACATTAAACCAGTCGAAATACCAAATGAGGCCAACAGTGGCTCGATAAAGCCATTCTCCACAAGGACTATCCATGAACTCTGTCTTGGATCGCCAAGCGAAGAAGAATAAAACCAGCCAAGAGCAGATGAAGTGGGTGAAGATGAAGCAGGGCAGCACGGAGGCGAAAAGAGCGAGGGCAGTGAGACGAGAAGAGATGAGAACCAGGTTCCAGATGAAGTAGATGACTGATGAGGTTATGTTCTGCTTCTTCTTGTCAGGCAGGAAAGAGCGCAGCGAGCGATGATAGGTCGTCACAGCGAAGGCGATAGCCGAGGCCGAGCCGACGGCCTTCAACACTGAGGGAAACGAGAGGCAGCGTTAGAAAGTCCAGAAATGACTGAGAAATCTTGTTAAGCCAGGTGATTCTGTATGAAGACGAAAAAAATCTGGAAAGTATTCCAACCTGATCACCTCAGAATCACCAAATTTTTAATGTAAGATAACATTAGTGCATTTACTGAAGCCAGGGGGAAAATTCCAACAATGACAATATCACACGTGGTTAGAAGCCGTTAAAGGTTTTCCCTCAATGAATTATGCAAAGGAGATCAAAAATCCAAGGTACTAGTGGTCGTTTCTCTACATCAGAAACATAAGCTGTTGGAACTCTAATATATCAAATCAGATTGGTGCTCACAGTTGGTTGCAATAAATGTTTGACAAGAAAGAGATTTTGACTATCTCCTGTACATACAGTGGCTTGCAAAAGTATTCGGCCCCCTTGAACTTTCCCACATTTTGTCACATTACAGCCACAAACATGAATCAATTTTATTGGAATTCCACATGAAAGACCAACACAAAGTGGTGCACACGTGAGAAGTGGAACAAAAATCATACATGATTCCAAACATTTTTTACAAATAAATAACTGCAAAGTGGGGTGTGCGTAATTATTCAGCCCCCTTTGGTCTGAGTGCAGTCAGTTGCCCATAGACATGCCTGATGAGTGCTAATGACTAAACAGAGTGCACCTGTGTGTGATCTAATGTCAGTACAAATACAGCTGCTCTGTGATGGCCTCAGAGGTTGTCTAAGAGAATATTGGGAGCAACAACACCATGAAGTCCAAAGAGCACACCAGACAGGTCAGAGATAAAGTTATTGAGAAATTTAAAGCAGGTTTAGGCTACAAAAAGATTTCCCAAGCCTTGAACATCCCACGGAGCACTGTTCAAGCCATCATTCAGAAATGGAAGGAGTATGGCACAACTGTAAACCTACCAAGACAAGGCCGTCCACCTAAACTCACAGGCCGAACAAGGAGAGCGCTGATCAGAAATGCAGCCAAGAGGCCCATGGTGACTCTGGATGAGCTGCAGAGATCTACAGCTCAGGTGGGGGAATCTGTCCATAGGACAACTATTAGTCGTGCACTGCACAAAGTTGGCCTTTATGTAAGAGTGGCAAGAAGAAAGCCATTGTTAACAGAAAACCATAAGAAGTCCCGTTTGCAGTTTGCCACAAGCCATGTGGGGGACACAGCAGACATGTGGAAGAAGGCGCTCTGGTCAGATGAGACCAAAATGCAAAACGCTATGTGTGGCGGAAAACTAACACTGCACATCACTCTGAACACACCATCCCCACTGTCAAATATGGGGGTGGCAGCATCATGCTCTGGGGGTGCTTCTCTTCAGCAGGGACAGGGAAGCTGGTCAGAGTTGATGGGAAGATGGATGGAGCTAAATACAGGGCAATCTTGGAAGAAAACCTCTTTGAGTCTGCAAAAGACTTGAGACTGGGGCGGAGGTTCACCTTCAAGCAAGACAACGACCCTAAACATAAAGCCAGGGCAACAATGGAATGGTTTAAAACAAAACATATCCATGTGTTAGAATGGCCCAGTCAAAGTCCAGATCTAAATCCAATCGAGAATCTGTGGCAAGATCTGAAAACTGCTGTTCACAAACGCTCTCCATCCAATCTGACTGAGCTGGAGCGGTTTTGCAAAGAAGAATGGATAAGAATTTTAGTCTCTTGATGTGCAAAGCTGGTAGAGACATACCCTAAAATTCTGGCAGCTGTAATTGCAGCAAAAGGTGGTTCTACAAAGTATTGACTCAGGGGGCTGATTAATTACGCACACCCCACTTTGCAGTTATTTATTTGTAAAAAATGTTTGGAATCATGTATGATTTTCGTTCCACTTCTCACGTGTGCACCACTTTGTATTGGTCTTTCACGTGGAAGACCAATAAAATTTATTCATGTTTGTGGCTGTAATGTGACAAAATGTGGGAAAGTTCAAGGGGGCCGAATACTTTTGCAAGCCACTGTATAAAGTTATAAATGAACTTATAAACAAAAAAAAGAAGAGGAAACAAAAAAAAAAAAGCACACAGATATAAAGAACACGTGTCCATTAAGAATTGCACCTGTAATAAGATCTGGATGGCCCTGCTGCAGAAAGATGGTGAGCATGAGCGTGAGCTGCGGGGCGCTCTCTGCAAACGTCTCTATGATTCGTAACATGCTCAGATCGTGGTTCAACGACACGGCTATGCTCTCGGAATCAGGCTCCTGTTCATCTGCAGAGGAACCCGTATGTCGGCTGGCACCATTCTCAGGGTCGGGGATCTTCTTGTAGAAGCTTTGCACAGCCATTTCCAGGACTCCTGCATGCCTGCGAAACAGGAAACATAACCAGTTAGACTGAATCCTCCCGTCAAATATGCTGCATTGAATTTCTAAGGAAGCATGCACGAGAGAAGAAAACTACAATCCAAATAATATCAGGTTCACCCACTCAACATGGAGACAGGAAGGAGCTGCATTACCTCATCAGCTCAGCTATTGTAAACCAGAAAACTGAGGCATGACTCATGTTTCAGATATTTCCCAGGTCTCAACTACGGGTTTACACACAGACATATTTAAAGCAGGGCGAAACGAAACCAAAAATGTAATCTGTGGATAGTTTATTACAGCAGACAGTCAGGTGCACAACATTGTAGTATAGTAACCGCAGATTGTCAGTCTGCATTTCCTGTATGGGACGGTCAGGGTGGCACCCTTAGATAAGCTGAACTTCTTAAGTATTCCCTGCTTACACCTACTTCAAAAACAAAAACAGGCACTTTGCACTTATAGTTATTATTTAAAAAAAAAAAAAAAAAAAAAAACTACCTGAAGTAGATTCCCAGCTGAAATACGTGGAGCAGCTTGAGCTGCCTCGGGGACGGCAGCTTCTCGACCTTTGTCTTCCTCTCAAACTCGTCATAGCTGTACCAAAGCCAGCTGTAAGCCTGAGTGAGCAGCGACGAGCCCAGGAGAAACAGCACCAGCACACCGAGGTACACGTAGGCCCTTTCCTTATAAAAGGACACAGCAGCCAGTACATCCAAAACAACGTCAAGCACGAACAGCGGCAGGCCCACACAAGTGAAGAAGAAGTCCCAGCAGTTGTATTTAAACTTGGTCCGAGTACCTGACATGTTCTCTGCGTGCCTCTGACACAGCTACACGTTAACATTGACAGCTGATTATGATTCAAGCAGCAGTTCTGACACAAACGAAAGCAACGACCAAAGTTCAGCGTTTAAAAACACCTCCTACAGTCTGACCCGCCCATGTTTGCAGGATCGTCTTAAAGGCACATCGAGGTATTTCACACACCAACACGCCTGCTATTGACAGCCGCCCCTTTAACATTAACTGACGGTATTTCCACACAGAAGTTAATGGCTTACAGTAAAATCTAAAGTAAATCTAGTAAAAACAAACAAATAACAAATAGAAAATTTTAACAAATGTGTATTTTTATTGCAGGGAATAGGTTAAAATTTAACAAACACTGAGCCTCACTTTTGATACTCGCCGACAACATGAAAAAACGTGGATTCAAACACTGTCTCGCAGGTTTTTGTAATAAAATGCCTCATATATTACAAATAATGCTGAATCTTTAGGCCAGTACACGTACTGAACTTTGAACTAAGATTGAAGTAAACAAAGTTGTTTTTTGTTTTGTTTTGTTTTTTACATTTGAACGAGCTAAACAAACACTGGATGAGTGAATAAAATTAACACTAAATCTGGTACCTGAACACACTGAAATATCTTCATTTTTAACATATTTATGGCTGTGATGAATCAGCATCTCTCTCATGTGTTTTAATACCTGTGACATGACGGTCATGAGCCTGCACACAGACGTCGTGTTGAACAGATGGCGCTGTGGTGAGGTCAGAATAACTAAGAGCTGATTGCGCTCAAAACTGAGACTTTTTGTCTGATTGTAAACAGCCTTGAAAGTTAAATGTTGCTACCAGGAGCGTCGTAGTGGAGGCTAAAGGGACGCTCAGATAAAGACACCCACGGAGGCAAAGGAAGGAGGCAGCAGTAGGTCTGGATGCAACGCAAAACAGCAAATAGCTGCTTTTAAGATTGATTAAGAAAAACTGCATTATTTTCTAAACACAAGAGAAGTAATCTTATTTCAATATATAACACAAAAAACGAAGACGTAATTTTTTTCCATAGTAAAAAAAAATCAGCGCAGTTCGCCCGCTTGTACTAAATATTATCCTTCCTACCTTAGACGTAAGCAACAGGCACATGACACGTTCATATTGACCCACAGTCGTGTGAAGCTGTAAAATGTGAGTGTTTAATGAGGGTCTGTACAGCTTTGGAGTGTGTTAGTGTGTGTTTGAACTGACCTGAACCTCCTCTCTGTGGGCAGAAGGTCAAAGGGGTGATTTTTGCGTGCATCAATCCTGCAGAGGATCTGTGTAGCAAATAGTGGGGGAAAAGATGTGAGAAGGGCTGATGGAAGTGAAGAGAGCGTGAAAATTAAGGTTTTCTACCACAGAGAAGAGCTTCTGTGTCAGGGGTGAAAATAGTTTTAGGGTAAATGTAGAAGAGAGATGAATCAAAAAAAAAAAAAAACCAAACATATTTCTAATTGATGTATGAATTTCATTGTAAAATTCTGAGAGCCTGTTGTTTGTGTTCTTTCAACGAGCCAGTGGGCGGGGCCTGTCTAAGACATCAGAGGAAAGAGAATCAGGCCTGACGTCACAGTCGCCCTATGACAGCTGGGATAGGCTCCAGCGCCCCCCCCCCCCGCAACCCTGAAAAGGATAAGCGGAAGCAAATGGATGGATGGAAATTTAAAAACAAACAATTTCTAATTAATGTATCAATTTTTAGAGCCTGTTCTGTGTGGGCGGGGCCTATTTTCAATGAGTGTACGTTGTTGTGGGGGCCTGTCTCAAACATCAAAGGAAAGAGAATCAGGCCTGACGTCACAGTCAACACAAGTCTATAAATTGCCAGGTGAACCTGCACACAGGACAAGCACGTTTCTTACCTACAGTCACGAGCAAGTGTCTAGACGAACTTTTGTTCTGCTACAGACAACTTTAAACCCTGATTCATATCTGAATATCTGACTCATTGTACCACAGTAGATTTGTTTCACAGTTAAATATCAAAAATGAGCTACGAGAAAGGAAATCCAAAATTTGTATGCACTCTCCCACAGAGTAAATTCTACGACTTTATTCAGGCTAGGAAAACCTTCGAAAACACTATGTCTGAGACACTCAAACAGCTGAATGCCCAAATTTCAATGGTACCCACCAAGCCGGACCAAAATGAGATCCAAGCTGGAGAACTCACTGATCAATCAGCTTCATGCCCAGTTCAAATGAACAGTACCACCAAAGAAAAATGGGATCAGGCCTGTTCATATCAGGAAAAGACCAGAAACTTTGACCTTGAGATGAACCGTCTTAAAGAGCAGCTTCAGCAGAGGGACAGCGAAATCCTGATCCTGAAACAGGAGAAGGACAGTCTGTCTGCCGAGCTCACGCAGTTTCAGAAACATGAAGGAAATCTGAAAAAAACTCTGTGGAAAGAACAAACACAGAGAGAGAATCTGGAGCGGGAGAAAAAGGTCCTGGAGGAAGGAAATAAGAAACTCCTGGAAGAACAGAAAGTGGTAAACGACACAAACGAAAAACTTAAAGAGGCCATAACAAAATTTAAGGAAGCAAACGAAGCATGTAAAAAAGAACTGGAGGCCATGAAAGCTCTGCAACTACAGAGTGAAAAGAGAGAAATTTTTACACAGGATCATCAGGAAGCATCTGGGACGACACAGAAGAAAATCTTCACAGCTGAAAAACAAGACTTTGATAAAATAAAGTCTTGTTTGTCTGGCTCAGATTTAGGTCCTTCTGACATCAGTCTGGCATCTGATTGTCTGAGTGGGGAAAAGTTGTGTGTCAACATACTGATCCAGTTGGTGGTTTTTCAGGCCATAGAGAAAAAATACAAGCTCTTCACAGAGCGCCTCACTCCTGACTGCATCAGCGATCGTCTGATTGAGAAGATCTGGCCTGAAATCAAGCAGAAACATTTGGATCTGTCCCCAAAACGGCTGAAAAATCTAGACAAGGCCATTCTCAAGGATCTTTGCAAAGCACACAACTGCAAGGAAAAACATTTGATTTTTAATCTGAGGGAACACCTTGATAATATTACTGTCCCAGCCTTCACCAAACGCCTGTTGTCATTACCAAGAAGAGTACTCAGTGTCTCTAAACACAGAGAAGAGTACAAGGAAGTGGTGAAAAATGTCACTAAAGATCTGGTATTGCACGCTATGAGCCAAGAAAATGATACAATGGATCCAGGAACATCTGATTTTATTATAGAGAAGCTTTCCCATAAGATCTGGATGGAAATTTTGTCCAAAAACTACAAAATGTCCTTGGAGAACATTGAACAACTCGCCCTGACAATGTACAACGACCTTAATGAAAAGTGGCCTTCTCCAGTACTCTCAATGAAGTCGAGCAGCCTGGCGGTTGACAAAGAAATCGTCAGCAGCTTCAAAAAACACGCCAAACTGAGGAGTCAAAACATCATCTTTAGGGTTTTCTCGTGTGCACGCTAAAATTGAACTGAAACGTGCATGCGACTATGTGACAAAACTCTCAAAGTGGCTTAAATTATTCATTTAAATTTGGCATCTAAGTTTAATTTTAAAACCAGAGTGGTTAAAAAGAACCCCTCTTCTTCTCCCAACTTCCTTCCCTCATCACCAACTGGCCGAGGCAGATGGCCACCCCCATCCCAGAGCCTGGGTCTGCCGGAGGTTTCTCTCTTTTAAAAGTGAGTTTTTCCTTCCCACTGTCGCCAAAGTGCTTGCTCTAGGGGGTTAGTTTTTGTGCATTCTTGTAGGGTCTTCACCTTACAATATAAAGCACCATGAGGGAAGTGTTGTTGGGGCTTGGCGCTGTTTCTTAGCTCAAAATGTCCAATTACAACAGGACATTTTGAGTTAAGAAACAGCGTCAAACCACAAATTAAAATAAAAAAATTAAATGAAAAAAAACAACTGTGACTTTGTGCTTTGTTTCATTTGCTGTAAATTTGCTAAGAATGTAATATAAGATTAGAATAGTGTTTATTTGTCTGCTTATTTATAAGGAACTCCATTAGCTTCCACAACAGTGGTTGCTAGTCTTCCTGGGGCCTAAGCCATCAAATACAATCAATTAAAATATTACACAATAAAGTGGATTTTATATGAAAGTGCAAAATTCCTCCTCTGCCACACTCCTGGCTGTAATCTAAAGCACAGCGTTAACATAACTTTATGGCAGTTCAGGTACTACCATAAACAAGGTATAGCGTCACATCAGCAGTGACAACATCAGTGACATCGCTTCACGTCCTTTATAAGATTTTGTTTTCCTGATGTGTCATGATTTTTAGTATTCCCCAAAATCCGTAATTAGTAATAAGCTGTTGAAAAATAAAAAGATCACCTTAAAAAAAACTAGTACACATATTCTCTGTGTTTTAATTTGATGCAGGATGAAAGCAAACATGTCACACTGATGTGTTACAGCATTTTTCTTTTTTTAAATGAGTGAAGTTATCAAACCAGAAGCCAAGAGGCTTGATGTTGTGTCCAGTCCTACTGGATCCCTACTGTCTGTTTAACGAGCAGGCTGTGAAGTGTTAACAGCTCAATGTTGCTCTTTTTTTTGCCACCTGTTAGATGTTTAGTAATGATGCTGGATTCCTGATTCCTTGCAAGCTTTGTTTACTATGTAACTGAGAGACATTAGATGCAAGCAGCTTGACTCCCGGGGGCGGGTCTAGCGTTAGACGTTTTCTCACTGGCTGCGTGCGCAGAGTATTACTTTGAACAGGAATAGGAAACAAGCATTAATGAACAATACTAATCAGATGTTCTACAGCACCTGAAACATTTGAACAAGCTAAACAAACCCTGGATGACTGAATAAAATTAGCACTAAATCTGGTACTTGAACACAGTGAAATCTCTTCATTTCTAACATATTTATGGCTGTGATGAACACGCAGCGCTCTGAAAATGGGCTTAGGTTAAATTTAGAAGAGGGATGAATTAAAATTTAAAAATAAACAAAAACACATTTCAAATTAATGTATGAATTTAACTGACAAATTCTGAGAGCCTGTGGGCGGGACCTATTTTCAATGGGCGGGAACTATTTTCAAACATCAAAGCAAAGAGAATGAGGCCATGACATCACAGTCACCAAAATTCTATAAATAGGGGTGAAACAGCACACTGGTCAAGCACGTTTCTTACTTACAGTCACGAGCGATTCACTAGACGAACTTTTGTTCTGCTACAGCCAACTTCAAACCCTGATTCACATTTGATTATCGAATTCACATCTGAATATCTTATTTAGTGTAACACGCTAAATTTGTTTCAAAGTTAAATATCAAAAATGAGCAATCAGGAAGGAAAACCAGAATTTGTCTTCACTCTGCCAAAGAGTGCACTCGACAACCTCATGCTGGTTAGGAAAGCCTTGCAAAACTCTCTGACTGAAAACAAACTTTTAAAAGAGGGTGAAAGTAGAGCCAGACAGCAAATCAAACAGATGATGACTCAAATTTCAAACATGCGCACCAAGCTGGAGCTGTATGAGAACCAAGCTGCAGGAGTCACTGACGAATCAGTGTCGCGCAAACCGCAGGTGAGCAGCGCCACCAAAGAAAAAGAGCAACAGACGTGTTCAGATCAGGAAAAGGTCAGCAACCTTGACCTTGAGATGAACTGTCTGAAAGAGCAGCTTCAGCAGAGGGACAACGAAATCCTGATGCTGCAACAGGAGAAGGACACTCTGTCTGCCAAGTTCACGCAGCTCCAGAAACATGAAAGAGATCTGAAAGAAACTATGTGGAATGCTCTGTGGAAAGAACAAACACTGAGAGAGAATCTGGAGCAGGAGAAAAAAGTCCTGGAGGAACAAAATAAGAAACTCCTGGAAGAACAGAAAGTGGTGAAGGACACAACAGAAGAAGTCAAAGAGGCCATCACAAAATGTCAGGATGCAGAGAAAGAAGAGAAAGAACTGGAGGAGGACAAGAAAGCTCTGCAGCCACAGAGTGAGGACTCCAGCGAGATTAAAGAAAGTCAGGCAGAGACAAACATACCAGAAATGCAGACAGAACTGGACACGCAGAGAAAAGAATTAGTAGAGTCTCAGACTGAAACACAGGAGACGGCAACCCCAGAGTCGTCCTCATCTGATTGTCTGAGTGGGGAAAAGTTGTGTGTCAACAAAGTGATTGAGTTGGTGGTTTCACAGGCCATAGAACAAGTCTCCACTAAATACAAGCTCTTCACAGAGCGCCTCACTGCTGACTGCATTAGCGATCGCCTGATGGAAAAAATTTGGCCTGAAATTGAGCTGAAACATTTGGATCTATCCCCCAAATGGCTGAAAAACATAGACAAGGCCATTCTCAAGGATCTTTGCAAAACACACAACTGCAAGGGAAAATATCTGATTTTCAATCTGAGGGAACAGCTTGATAGTATTACTGTCCCAGCCTTCACCAAACACCTGTTGGCATTACCAACAAGAGTACTTAGTGTCTCTAAACACAGGGAAGAGTACCAGGAGGCTGTGAAAAATGTCACCAAAGATCTGGTAATGCACGCTATGAAGGGAGAAAATGAGACAGCTACATGGAATGCAGGAACATCAGAGTTTATTGTACAGAGGCTTTCCCACAAGATCTGGAACAAAATTTTGTCCAAAAGCTACAAAATGTCCATGGAAAACATTGAACAACTCGGCCTGAAAGTAGCCAATGATCTCCGTGAAAAGTGGCCTTCTCCAATACTGTTAATGAGGTCAAGCAACCCAGTGGTTGACGAAGCGGTCGTCAGCATATTCAAAAAACATGCCAAGCTGAGGAGCCAAAATGTCATCTTGAGGGTTTTCTCATGAGCATGCTAAAATCGAACTGAAACGTGCACGTGATTATGTTACAAAACTCTTAAACTGGCGTCAAATATTCTTTTAATTCAGCAACCTAAATTACATTTTAAAACCCCAACTTCCTTCCCTCATCACTAACTGGCCGAGGCAGATGGCCACCCCCATCTCAGAGCCTGGTTCTGCCGGAGGTTTCTCTCTTTTAAAAGTGAGTTTTTCCTTCCCACTGTCGCCAATGTGCTTGCTCTAGGGGGTTCGTTTTTGTGCATTATTGTAGGGTCTTCACCTTACAATATAAAGCACCATGAGGGAAGTGTTGTTGGGGCTTGGCGCTGTTTCTTAGCTCAAAATGTCCAATTACAACAGGACATTTTGAGTTAAGAAACAGCGTCAAACCACAAATTAAAATTAAAAAATAAAATGAAAAAAAAAACAACTGTGACTTTGTGCTTTGTTTCATTTGCTGTAAATTTGCTAAGAATGTAATATAAGATTAGAATAGTGTTTATTTGTCTGCTTATTTATAAGGAACTCCATTAGCTTCCACAACAGTGGTTGCTAGTCTTCCTGGGGCCTAAGCCATCAAATACAATCAATTAAAATATTACACAATAAAGTGGATTTTATATGAAAGTGCAAAATTCCTCCTCTGCCACACTCCTGGCTGTAATCTAAAGCACAGCGTTAACATAACTTTATGGCAGTTCAGGTACTACCATAAACAAGGTATAGCGTCACATCAGCAGTGACAACATCAGTGACATCGCTTCACGTCCTTTATAAGATTTTGTTTTCCTGATGTGTCATGATTTTTAGTATTCCCCAAAATCCGTAATTAGTAATAAGCTGTTGAAAAATAAAAAGATCACCTTAAAAAAAACTAGTACACATATTCTCTGTGTTTTAATTTGATGCAGGATGAAAGCAAACATGTCACACTGATGTGTTACAGCATTTTTCTTTTTTTAAATGAGTGAAGTTATCAAACCAGAAGCCAAGAGGCTTGATGTTGTGTCCAGTCCTACTGGATCCCTACTGTCTGTTTAACGAGCAGGCTGTGAAGTGTTAACAGCTCAATGTTGCTCTTTTTTTTGGCACCTGTTAGATGTTTAGTAATGATGCTGGATTCCTGATTCCTTGCAAGCTTTGTTTACTATGTAACTGAGAGACATTAGATGCAAGCAGCTTGACTCCCGGGGGCGGGTCTAGCGTTAGACGTTTTCTCACTGGCTGCGTGCGCAGAGTATTACTTTGAACAGGAATAGGAAACAAGCATTAATGAACAATACTAATCAGATGTTCTACAGCACCTGAAACATTTGAACAAGCTAAACAAACCCTGGATGACTGAATAAAATTAGCACTAAATCTGGTACTTGAACACAGTGAAATCTCTTCATTTCTAACATATTTATGGCTGTGATGAACACGCAGCGCTCTGAAAATGGGCTTAGGTTAAATTTAGAAGAGGGATGAATTAAAATTTAAAAATAAACAAAAACATTTTTCAAATTAATGTATGAATTTAACTGACAAATTCTGAGAGCCTGTGGGCGGGACCTATTTTCAATGGGCGGGACCTATTTTCAAACATCAAAGCAAAGAGAATGAGGCCATGACATCACAGTCACCAAAATTCTATAAATAGGGGTGAAACAGCACACTGGTCAAGCACGTTTCTTACTTACAGTCACGAGCGATTCACTAGACGAACTTTTGTTCTGCTACAGCCAACTTCAAACCCTGATTCACATTTGATTATCGAATTCACATCTGAATATCTTATTTAGTGTAACACGCTAAATTTGTTTCAAAGTTAAATATCAAAAATGAGCAATCAGGAAGGAAAACCAGAATTTGTCTTCACTCTGCCAAAGAGTGCACTCGACAACCTCATGCTGGTTAGGAAAGCCTTGCAAAACTCTCTGACTGAAAACAAACTTTTAAAAGAGGGTGAAAGTAGAGCCAGACAGCAAATCAAACAGATGATGACTCAAATTTCAAACATGCGCACCAAGCTGGAGCTGTATGAGAACCAAGCTGCAGGAGTCACTGACGAATCAGTGTCGCGCAAACCGCAGGTGAGCAGCGCCACCAAAGAAAAAGAGCAACAGACGTGTTCAGATCAGGAAAAGGTCAGCAACCTTGACCTTGAGATGAACTGTCTGAAAGAGCAGCTTCAGCAGAGGGACAACGAAATCCTGATGCTGCAACAGGAGAAGGACACTCTGTCTGCCAAGTTCACGCAGCTCCAGAAACATGAAAGATATCTGAAAGAAACTATGTGGAATGCTCTGTGGAAAGAACAAACACTGAGAGAGAATCTGGAGCAGGAGAAAAAAGTCCTGGAGGAACAAAATAAGAAACTCCTGGAAGAACAGAAAGTGGTGAAGGACACAACAGAAGAAGTCAAAGAGGCCATCACAAAATGTCAGGATGCAGAGAAAGAAGAGAAAGAACTGGAGGAGGACAAGAAAGCTCTGCAGCCACAGAGTGAGGACTCCAGCGAGATTAAAGAAAGTCAGGCAGAGACAAACATACCAGAAATGCAGACAGAACTGGACACGCAGAGAAAAGAATTAGTAGAGTCTCAGACTGAAACACAGGAGACGGCAACCCCAGAGTCGTCCTCATCTGATTGTCTGAGTGGGGAAAAGTTGTGTGTCAACAAAGTGATTGAGTTGGTGGTTTCACAGGCCATAGAACAAGTCTCCACTAAATACAAGCTCTTCACAGAGCGCCTCACTGCTGACTGCATTAGCGATCGCCTGATGGAAAAAATTTGGCCTGAAATTGAGCTGAAACATTTGGATCTATCCCCCAAATGGCTGAAAAACATAGACAAGGCCATTCTCAAGGATCTTTGCAAAACACACAACTGCAAGGGAAAATATCTGATTTTCAATCTGAGGGAACAGCTTGATAGTATTACTGTCCCAACCTTCACCAAACACCTGTTGGCATTACCAACAAGAGTACTTAGTGTCTCTAAACACAGGGAAGAGTACCAGGAGGCTGTGAAAAATGTCACCAAAGATCTGGTAATGCACGCTATGAAGGGAGAAAATGAGGCAGCTACATGGAATGCAGGAACATCAGAGTTTATTGTACAGAGGCTTTCCCACAAGATCTGGAACAAAATTTTGTCCAAAAGCTACAAAATGTCCATGGAAAACATTGAACAACTCGGCCTGAAAGTAGCCAATGATCTCCGTGAAAAGTGGCCTTCTCCAATACTGTTAATGAGGTCAAGCAACCCAGTGGTTGACGAAGCGGTCGTCAGCATATTCAAAAAACATGCCAAGCTGAGGAGCCAAAATGTCATCTTGAGGGTTTTCTCATGAGCACGCTAAAATCGAACTGAAACGTGCACGTGATTCTGTTACAAAACTCTTAAACTGGCGTCAAATATTCTTTTAATTCAGCAACCTAAATTACATTTTAAAACCCCAACTTCCTTCCCTCATCACTAACTGGCCGAGGCAGATGGCCACCCCCATCTCAGAGCCTGGTTCTGCCGGAGGTTTCTCTCTTTTAAAAGTGAGTTTTTCCTTCCCACTGTCGCCAATGTGCTTGCTCTAGGGGCTTAGTTTTTGTGCATTATTGTAGGGTCTTCACCTTACAATATAAAGCACCATGAGGGAAGTGTTGTTGGGGCTTGGCGCTGTTTCTTAGCTCAAAATGTCCAATTACAACAGGACATTTTGAGTTAAGAAACAGCGTCAAACCACAAAATAAAATAAAAAAAATAAAATAAAAAAAACAACTGTGACTTTGTGCTTTGTTTCATTTGCTGTAAATTTGCTAAGAATGTAATATAAGATTAGAATAGTGTTTATTTGTCTGCTTATTTATAAGGAACTCCATTAGCTTCCACAACAGTGGTTGCTAGTCTTCCTGGGGCCTAAGCCATCAAATACAATCAATTAAAATATTACACAATAAAGTGGATGCAAAATATCCACAATTTGGCTCTTATATCCACAGTGAGATTTTGCAATTGTGAAAATATAAGCATATAAATATCAATAACACTGAGGCAAAACACACCAATAATGTTGTTTAGATATTCTGCTTTCCATGTTCCAGATCCCCAGAATTGATATTTTCACCGAATGGTCTTTTCTGTCTGCCAGTGTGTCATGCAGGTTTCAAGATTAATAAGCGCTGACACTCAACCTGACAAAGTGTGAATTTGCCAAGGCCACTGTAACATACTTGAGCAGGGAAGTGGGACGTGGTCAGGTGCGGCCCCTTAGCGCCAAAGTGGTGGCGATTAATGAATATCCCACACCTAAATAAAGGACTTGAACTGTGCAGATTCCTGGGAATGGTAGGTTATTACAGGAACTTCTGCAAAAACTTCTCCTCCATAGTCCAGCCATTAACTGATCTACTTAGTCCAAAAGTGGATTTTATATGAAAGTGCAAAATTCCTCCTCTGCCACACTCCTGGCTGTAATCTAAAGCACAGCGTTAACATAACTTTATGGCAGTTCAGGTACTACCATAAACAAGGTATAGCGTCACATCAGCAGTGACAACATCAGTGACATCGCTTCACGTCCTTTATAAGATTTTGTTTTCCTGATGTGTCATGATTTTCAGTATTCCCCAAAATCCGTAATTAGTAATAAGCTGTTGAAAAATAAAAAGATCACCTTAAAAAAAACTAGTACACATATTCTCTGTGTTTTAATTTGATGCAGGATGAAAGCAAACATGTCACACTGATGTGTTACAGCATTTTTCTTTTTTTAAATGAGTGAAGTTATCAAACCAGAAGCCAAGAGGCTTGATGTTGTGTCCAGTCCTACTGGATCCCTACTGTCTGTTTAACGAGCAGGCTGTGAAGTGTTAACAGCTCAATGTTGCTCTTTTTTTTGGCACCTGTTAGATGTTTAGTAATGATGCTGGATTCGTGATTCCTTGCAAGCTTTGTTTACTATGTAACTGAGAGACATTAGATGCAAGCAGCTTGACTCCCGGGGGCGGGTCTAGCGTTAGACGTTTTCTCACTGGCTGCGTGCGCAGAGTATTACTTTGAACAGGAATAGGAAACAAGCATTAATGAACAATACTAATCAGATGTTCTACAGCACCTGAAACATTTGAACAAGCTAAACAAACCCTGGATGACTGAATAAAATTAGCACTAAATCTGGTACTTGAACACAGTGAAATCTCTTCATTTCTAACATATTTATGGCTGTGATGAACACGCAGCGCTCTGAAAATGGGCTTAGGTTAAATTTAGAAGAGGGATGAATTAAAATTTAAAAATAAACAAAAACACATTTCAAATTAATGTATGAATTTAACTGACAAATTCTGAGAGCCTGTGGGCGGGACCTATTTTCAATGGGCGGGAACTATTTTCAAACATCAAAGCAAAGAGAATGAGGCCATGACATCACAGTCACCAAAATTCTATAAATAGGGGTGAAACAGCACACTGGTCAAGCACGTTTCTTACTTACAGTCACGAGCGATTCACTAGACGAACTTTTGTTCTGCTACAGCCAACTTCAAACCCTGATTCACATTTGATTATCGAATTCACATCTGAATATCTTATTTAGTGTAACACGCTAAATTTGTTTCAAAGTTAAATATCAAAAATGAGCAATCAGGAAGGAAAACCAGAATTTGTCTTCACTCTGCCAAAGAGTGCACTCGACAACCTCATGCTGGTTAGGAAAGCCTTGCAAAACTCTCTGACTGAAAACAAACTTTTAAAAGAGGGTGAAAGTAGAGCCAGACAGCAAATCAAACAGATGATGACTCAAATTTCAAACATGCGCACCAAGCTGGAGCTGTATGAGAACCAAGCTGCAGGAGTCACTGACGAATCAGTGTCGCGCAAACCGCAGGTGAGCAGCGCCACCAAAGAAAAAGAGCAACAGACGTGTTTAGATCAGGAAAAGGTCAGCAACCTTGACCTTGAGATGAACTGTCTGAAAGAGCAGCTTCAGCAGAGGGACAACGAAATCCTGATGCTGCAACAGGAGAAGGACACTCTGTCTGCCAAGTTCACGCAGCTCCAGAAACATGAAAGATATCTGAAAGAAACTATGTGGAATGCTCTGTGGAAAGAACAAACACTGAGAGAGAATCTGGAGCAGGAGAAAAAAGTCCTGGAGGAACAAAATAAGAAACTCCTGGAAGAACAGAAAGTGGTGAAGGACACAACAGAAGAAGTCAAAGAGGCCATCACAAAATGTCAGGATGCAGAGAAAGAAGAGAAAGAACTGGAGGAGGACAAGAAAGCTCTGCAGCCACAGAGTGAGGACTCCAGCGAGATTAAAGAAAGTCAGGCAGAGACAAACATACCAGAAATGCAGACAGAACTGGACACGCAGAGAAAAGAATTAGTAGAGTCTCAGACTGAAACACAGGAGACGGCAACCCCAGAGTCGTCCTCATCTGATTGTCTGAGTGGGGAAAAGTTGTGTGTCAACAAAGTGATTGAGTTGGTGGTTTCACAGGCCATAGAACAAGTCTCCACTAAATACAAGCTCTTCACAGAGCGCCTCACTGCTGACTGCATTAGCGATCGCCTGATGGAAAAAATTTGGCCTGAAATTGAGCTGAAACATTTGGATCTATCCCCCAAATGGCTGAAAAACATAGACAAGGCCATTCTCAAGGATCTTTGCAAAAGACACAACTGCAAGGGAAAATATCTGATTTTCAATCTGAGGGAACAGCTTGATAGTATTACTGTCCCAACCTTCACCAAACACCTGTTGGCATTACCAACAAGAGTACTTAGTGTCTCTAAACACAGGGAAGAGTACCAGGAGGCTGTGAAAAATGTCACCAAAGATCTGGTAATGCACGCTATGAAGGGAGAAAATGAGGCAGCTACATGGAATGCAGGAACATCAGAGTTTATTGTACAGAGGCTTTCCCACAAGATCTGGAACAAAATTTTGTCCAAAAGCTACAAAATGTCCATGGAAAACATTGAACAACTCGGCCTGAAAGTAGCCAATGATCTCCGTGAAAAGTGGCCTTCTCCAATACTGTTAATGAGGTCAAGCAACCCAGTGGTTGACGAAGCGGTCGTCAGCATATTCAAAAAACATGCCAAGCTGAGGAGCCAAAATGTCATCTTGAGGGTTTTCTCATGAGCACGCTAAAATCGAACTGAAACGTGCACGTGATTCTGTTACAAAACTCTTAAACTGGCGTCAAATATTCTTTTAATTCAGCAACCTAAATTACATTTTAAAACCCCAACTTCCTTCCCTCATCACTAACTGGCCGAGGCAGATGGCCACCCCCATCTCAGAGCCTGGTTCTGCCGGAGGTTTCTCTCTTTTAAAAGTGAGTTTTTCCTTCCCACTGTCGCCAATGTGCTTGCTCTAGGGGCTTAGTTTTTGTGCATTATTGTAGGGTCTTCACCTTACAATATAAAGCACCATGAGGGAAGTGTTGTTGGGGCTTGGCGCTGTTTCTTAGCTCAAAATGTCCAATTACAACAGGACATTTTGAGTTAAGAAACAGCGTCAAACCACAAATTAAAATTAAAAAATAAAATGAAAAAAAACAACTGTGACTTTGTGCTTTGTTTCATTTGCTGTAAATTTGCTAAGAATGTAATATAAGATTAGAATAGTGTTTATTTGTCTGCTTATTTATAAGGAACTCCATTAGCTTCCACAACAGTGGTTGCTAGTCTTCCTGGGGCCTAAGCCATCAAATACAATCAATTAAAATATTACACAATAAAGTGGATGCAAAATATCCACAATTTGGCTCTTATATCCACAGTGAGATTTTGCAATTGTGAAAATATAAGCATATAAATATCAATAACACTGAGGCAAAACACACCAATAATGTTGTTTAGATATTCTACTTTCCATGTTCCAGATCCCCAGAATTGATATTTTCACCGAATGGTCTTTTCTGTCTGCCAGTGTGTCATGCAGGTTTCAAGATTAATAAGCGCTGACACTCAACCTGACAAAGTGTGAATTTGCCAAGGCCACTGTAACATACTTGAGCAGGGAAGTGGGACGTGGTCAGGTGCGGCCCCTTAGCGCCAAAGTGGTGGCGATTAATGAATATCCCACACCTAAACAAAGGACTTGAACTGTGCAGATTCCTGGGAATGGTAGGTTATTACAGGAACTTCTGCAAAAACTTCTCCTCCATAGTCCAGCCATTAACTGATCTACTTAGTCCAAAAGTGGATTTTATATGAAAGTGCAAAATTCCTCCTCTGCCACACTCCTGGCTGTAATCTAAAGCACAGCGTTAACATAACTTTATGGCAGTTCAGGTACTACCATAAACAAGGTATAGCGTCACATCAGCAGTGACAACATCAGTGACATCGCTTCACGTCCTTTATAAGATTTTGTTTTCCTGATGTGTCATGATTTTTAGTATTCCCCAAAATCCGTAATTAGTAATAAGCTGTTGAAAAATAAAAAGATCACCTTAAAAAAACCTAGTACACATATTCTCTGTGTTTTAATTTGATGCAGGATGAAAGCAAACATGTCACACTGATGTGTTACAGCATTTTTCTTTTTTTAAATGAGTGAAGTTATCAAACCAGAAGCCAAGAGGCTTGATGTTGTGTCCAGTCCTACTGGATCCCTACTGTCTGTTTAACGAGCAGGCTGTGAAGTGTTAACAGCTCAATGTTGCTCTTTTTTTTGGCACCTGTTAGATGTTTAGTAATGATGCTGGATTCCTGATTCCTTGCAAGCTTTGTTTACTATGTAACTGAGAGACATTAGATGCAAGCAGCTTGACTCCCGGGGGCGGGTCTAGCATTAGACGTTTTCTCACTGGCTGCGTGCGCAGAGTATTACTTTGAACAGGAATAGGAAACAAGCATTAATGAACAATACTAATCAGATGTTCTACAGCACCTGAAACATTTGAACAAGCTAAACAAACCCTGGATGACTGAATAAAATTAGCACTAAATCTGGTACTTGAACACAGTGAAATCTCTTCATTTCTAACATATTTATGGCTGTGATGAACACGCAGCGCTCTGAAAATGGGCTTAGGTTAAATTTAGAAGAGGGATGAATTAAAATTTAAAAATAAACAAAAACACATTTCAAATTAATGTATGAATTTAACTGACAAATTCTGAGAGCCTGTGGGCGGGACCTATTTTCAATGGGCGGGAACTATTTTCAAACATCAAAGCAAAGAGAATGAGGCCATGACATCACAGTCACCAAAATTCTATAAATAGGGGTGAAACAGCACACTGGTCAAGCACGTTTCTTACTTACAGTCACGAGCGATTCACTAGACGAACTTTTGTTCTGCTACAGCCAACTTCAAACCCTGATTCACATTTGATTATCGAATTCACATCTGAATATCTTATTTAGTGTAACACGCTAAATTTGTTTCAAAGTTAAATATCAAAAATGAGCAATCAGGAAGGAAAACCAGAATTTGTCTTCACTCTGCCAAAGAGTGCACTCGACAACCTCATGCTGGTTAGGAAAGCCTTGCAAAACTCTCTGACTGAAAACAAACTTTTAAAAGAGGGTGAAAGTAGAGCCAGACAGCAAATCAAACAGATGATGACTCAAATTTCAAACATGCGCACCAAGCTGGAGCTGTATGAGAACCAAGCTGCAGGAGTCACTGACGAATCAGTGTCGCGCAAACCGCAGGTGAGCAGCGCCACCAAAGAAAAAGAGCAACAGACGTGTTCAGATCAGGAAAAGGTCAGCAACCTTGACCTTGAGATGAACTGTCTGAAAGAGCAGCTTCAGCAGAGGGACAACGAAATCCTGATGCTGAAACAGGAGAAGGACACTCTGTCTGCCAAGTTCACGCAGCTCCAGAAACATGAAAGATATCTGAAAGAAACTATGTGGAATGCTCTGTGGAAAGAACAAACACTGAGAGAGAATCTGGAGCAGGAGAAAAAAGTCCTGGAGGAACAAAATAAGAAACTCCTGGAAGAACAGAAAGTGGTGAAGGACACAACAGAAGAAGTCAAAGAGGCCATCACAAAATGTCAGGATGCAGAGAAAGAAGAGAAAGAACTGGAGGAGGACAAGAAAGCTCTGCAGCCACAGAGTGAGGACTCCAGCGAGATTAAAGAAAGTCAGGCAGAGACAAACATACCAGAAATGCAGACAGGACTGGACACGCAGAGAAAAGAATTAGTAGAGTCTCAGACTGAAACACAGGAGACGGCAACCCCAGAGTCGTCCTCATCTGATTGTCTGAGTGGGGAAAAGTTGTGTGTCAACAAAGTGATTGAGTTGGTGGTTTCACAGGCCATAGAACAAGTCTCCACTAAATACAAGCTCTTCACAGAGCGCCTCACTGCTGACTGCATTAGCGATCGCCTGATGGAAAAAATTTGGCCTGAAATTGAGCTGAAACATTTGGATCTATCCCCCAAATGGCTGAAAAACATAGACAAGGCCATTCTCAAGGATCTTTGCAAAAGACACAACTGCAAGGGAAAATATCTGATTTTCAATCTGAGGGAACAGCTTGATAGTATTACTGTCCCAGCCTTCACCAAACACCTGTTGGCATTACCAACAAGAGTACTTAGTGTCTCTAAACACAGGGAAGAGTACCAGGAGGCTGTGAAAAATGTCACCAAAGATCTGGTAATGCACGCTATGAAGGGAGAAAATGAGGCAGCTACATGGAATGCAGGAACATCAGAGTTTATTGTACAGAGGCTTTCCCACAAGATCTGGAACAAAATTTTGTCCAAAAGCTACAAAATGTCCATGGAAAACATTGAACAACTCGGCCTGAAAGTAGCCAATGATCTCCGTGAAAAGTGGCCTTCTCCAATACTGTTAATGAGGTCAAGCAACCCAGTGGTTGACGAAGCGGTCGTCAGCATATTCAAAAAACATGCCAAGCTGAGGAGCCAAAATGTCATCTTGAGGGTTTTCTCATGAGCACGCTAAAATCGAACTGAAACGTGCACGTGATTCTGTTACAAAACTCTTAAACTGGCGTCAAATATTCTTTTAATTCAGCAACCTAAATTACATTTTAAAACCCCAACTTCCTTCCCTCATCACTAACTGGCCGAGGCAGATGGCCACCCCCATCTCAGAGCCTGGTTCTGCCGGAGGTTTCTCTCTTTTAAAAGTGAGTTTTTCCTTCCCACTGTCGCCAATGTGCTTGCTCTAGGGGGTTCGTTTTTGTGCATTATTGTAGGGTCTTCACCTTACAATATAAAGCACCATGGGGGAAGTGTTGTTGGGGCTTGGTGCTGTTTCTTAGCTCAAAATGTCCAATTACAACAGGACATTTTGAGTTAAGAAACAGCGTCAAACCACAAATTAAAATTAAAAAATAAAATGAAAAAAAAAAACAACTGTGACTTTGTGCTTTGTTTCATTTGCTGTAAATTTGCTAAGAATGTAATATAAGATTAGAATAGTGTTTATTTGTCTGCTTATTTATAAGGAACTCCATTAGCTTCCACAACAGTGGTTGCTAGTCTTCCTGGGGCCTAAGCCATCAAATACAATCAATTAAAATATTACACAATAAAGTGGATGCAAAATATCCACAATTTGGCTCTTATATCCACAGTGAGATTTTGCAATTGTGAAAATATAAGCATATAAATATCAATAACACTGAGGCAAAACACACCAATAATGTTGTTTAGATATTCTACTCTCCATGTTCCAGATCCCCAGAATTGATATTTTCACCGAATGGTCTTTTCTGTCTGCCAGTGTGTCATGCAGGTTTCAAGATTAATAAGCGCTGACACTCAACCTGACAAAGTGTGAATTTGCCAAGGCCACTGTAACATACTTGAGCAGGGAAGTGGGACGTGGTCAGGTGCGGCCCCTTAGCGCCAAAGTGGTGGCGATTAATGAATATCCCACACCTAAACAAAGGACTTGAACTGTGCAGATTCCTGGGAATGGTAGGTTATTACAGGAACTTCTGCAAAAACTTCTCCTCCATAGTCCAGCCATTAACTGATCTACTTAGTCCAAAAGTGGATTTTATATGAAAGTGCAAAATTCCTCCTCTGCCACACTCCTGGCTGTAATCTAAAGCACAGCGTTAACATAACTTTATGGCAGTTCAGGTACTACCATAAACAAGGTATAGCGTCACATCAGCAGTGACAACATCAGTGACATCGCTTCACGTCCTTTATAAGATTTTGTTTTCCTGATGTGTCATGATTTTTAGTATTCCCCAAAATCCGTAATTAGTAATAAGCTGTTGAAAAATAAAAAGATCACCTTAAAAAAACCTAGTACACATATTCTCTGTGTTTTAATTGGATGCAGGATGAAAGCAAACATGTCACACTGATGTGTTACAGCATTTTTCTTTTTTTAAATGAGTGAAGTTATCAAACCAGAAGCCAAGAGGCTTGATGTTGTGTCCAGTCCTACTGGATCCCTACTGTCTGTTTAACGAGCAGGCTGTGAAGTGTTAACAGCTCAATGTTGCTCTTTTTTTTGCCACCTGTTAGATGTTTAGTAATGATGCTGGATTCCTGATTCCTTGCAAGCTTTGTTTACTATGTAACTGAGAGACATTAGATGCAAGCAGCTTGACTCCCGGGGGCGGGTCTAGCGTTAGACGTTTTCTCACTGGCTGCGTGCGCAGAGTATTACTTTGAACAGGAATAGGAAACAAGCATTAATGAACAATACTAATCAGATGTTCTACAGCACCTGAAACATTTGAACAAGCTAAACAAACCCTGGATGACTGAATAAAATTAGCACTAAATCTGGTACTTGAACACAGTGAAATCTCTTCATTTCTAACATATTTATGGCTGTGATGAACACGCAGCGCTCTGAAAATGGGCTTAGGTTAAATTTAGAAGAGGGATGAATTAAAATTTAAAAATAAACAAAAACACATTTCAAATTAATGTATGAATTTAACTGACAAATTCTGAGAGCCTGTGGGCGGGACCTATTTTCAATGGGCGGGACCTATTTTCAAACATCAAAGCAAAGAGAATGAGGCCATGACATCACAGTCACCAAAATTCTATAAATAGGGGTGAAACAGCACACTGGTCAAGCACGTTTCTTACTTACAGTCACGAGCGATTCACTAGACGAACTTTTGTTCTGCTACAGCCAACTTCAAACCCTGATTCACATTTGATTATCGAATTCACATCTGAATATCTTATTTAGTGTAACACGCTAAATTTGTTTCAAAGTTAAATATCAAAAATGAGCAATCAGGAAGGAAAACCAGAATTTGTCTTCACTCTGCCAAAGAGTGCACTCGACAACCTCATGCTGGTTAGGAAAGCCTTGCAAAACTCTCTGACTGAAAACAAACTTTTAAAAGAGGGTGAAAGTAGAGCCAGACAGCAAATCAAACAGATGATGACTCAAATTTCAAACATGCGCACCAAGCTGGAGCTGTATGAGAACCAAGCTGCAGGAGTCACTGACGAATCAGTGTCGCGCAAACCGCAGGTGAGCAGCGCCACCAAAGAAAAAGAGCAACAGACGTGTTCAGATCAGGAAAAGGTCAGCAACCTTGACCTTGAGATGAACTGTCTGAAAGAGCAGCTTCAGCAGAGGGACAACGAAATCCTGATGCTGAAACAGGAGAAGGACACTCTGTCTGCCAAGTTCACGCAGCTCCAGAAACATGAAAGATATCTGAAAGAAACTATGTGGAATGCTCTGTGGAAAGAACAAACACTGAGAGAGAATCTGGAGCAGGAGAAAAAAGTCCTGGAGGAACAAAATAAGAAACTCCTGGAAGAACAGAAAGTGGTGAAGGACACAACAGAAGAAGTCAAAGAGGCCATCACAAAATGTCAGCATGCAGAGAAAGAAGAGAAAGAACTGGAGGAGGACAAGAAAGCTCTGCAGCCACAGAGTGAGGACTCCAGCGAGATTAAAGAAAGTCAGGCAGAGACAAACATACCAGAAATGCAGACAGAACTGGACACGCAGAGAAAAGAATTAGTAGAGTCTCAGACTGAAACACAGGAGACGGCAACCCCAGAGTCGTCCTCATCTGATTGTCTGAGTGGGGAAAAGTTGTGTGTCAACAAAGTGATTGAGTTGGTGGTTTCACAGGCCATAGAACAAGTCTCCACTAAATACAAGCTCTTCACAGAGCGCCTCACTGCTGACTGCATTAGCGATCGCCTGATGGAAAAAATTTGGCCTGAAATTGAGCTGAAACATTTGGATCTATCCCCCAAATGGCTGAAAAACATAGACAAGGCCATTCTCAAGGATCTTTGCAAAAGACACAACTGCAAGGGAAAATATCTGATTTTCAATCTGAGGGAACAGCTTGATAGTATTACTGTCCCAACCTTCACCAAACACCTGTTGGCATTACCAACAAGAGTACTTAGTGTCTCTAAACACAGGGAAGAGTACCAGGAGGCTGTGAAAAATGTCACCAAAGATCTGGTAATGCACGCTATGAAGGGAGAAAATGAGGCAGCTACATGGAATGCAGGAACATCAGAGTTTATTGTACAGAGGCTTTCCCACAAGATCTGGAACAAAATTTTGTCCAAAAGCTACAAAATGTCCATGGAAAACATTGAACAACTCGGCCTGAAAGTAGCCAATGATCTCCGTGAAAAGTGGCCTTCTCCAATACTGTTAATGAGGTCAAGCAACCCAGTGGTTGACGAAGCGGTCGTCAGCATATTCAAAAAACATGCCAAGCTGAGGAGCCAAAATGTCATCTTGAGGGTTTTCTCATGAGCACGCTAAAATCGAACTGAAACGTGCACGTGATTCTGTTACAAAACTCTTAAACTGGCGTCAAATATTCTTTTAATTCAGCAACCTAAATTACATTTTAAAACCCCAACTTCCTTCCCTCATCACTAACTGGCCGAGGCAGATGGCCACCCCCATCTCAGAGCCTGGTTCTGCCGGAGGTTTCTCTCTTTTAAAAGTGAGTTTTTCCTTCCCACTGTCGCCAATGTGCTTGCTCTAGGGGCTTAGTTTTTGTGCATTATTGTAGGGTCTTCACCTTACAATATAAAGCACCATGAGGGAAGTGTTGTTGGGGCTTGGCGCTGTTTCTTAGCTCAAAATGTCCAATTACAACAGGACATTTTGAGTTAAGAAACAGCGTCAAACCACAAATTAAAATTAAAAAATAAAATGAAAAAAAACAACTGTGACTTTGTGCTTTGTTTCATTTGCTGTAAATTTGCTAAGAATGTAATATAAGATTAGAATAGTGTTTATTTGTCTGCTTATTTATAAGGAACTCCATTAGCTTCCACAACAGTGGTTGCTAGTCTTCCTGGGGCCTAAGCCATCAAATACAATCAATTAAAATATTACACAATAAAGTGGATGCAAAATATCCACAATTTGGCTCTTATATCCACAGTGAGATTTTGCAATTGTGAAAATATAAGCATATAAATATCAATAACACTGAGGCAAAACACACCAATAATGTTGTTTAGATATTCTACTTTCCATGTTCCAGATCCCCAGAATTGATATTTTCACCGAATGGTCTTTTCTGTCTGCCAGTGTGTCATGCAGGTTTCAAGATTAATAAGCGCTGACACTCAACCTGACAAAGTGTGAATTTGCCAAGGCCACTGTAACATACTTGAGCAGGGAAGTGGGACGTGGTCAGGTGCGGCCCCTTAGCGCCAAAGTGGTGGCGATTAATGAATATCCCACACCTAAACAAAGGACTTGAACTGTGCAGATTCCTGGGAATGGTAGGTTATTACAGGAACTTCTGCAAAAACTTCTCCTCCATAGTCCAGCCATTAACTGATCTACTTAGTCCAAAAGTGGATTTTATATGAAAGTGCAAAATTCCTCCTCTGCCACACTCCTGGCTGTAATCTAAAGCACAGCGTTAACATAACTTTATGGCAGTTCAGGTACTACCATAAACAAGGTATAGCGTCACATCAGCAGTGACAACATCAGTGACATCGCTTCACGTCCTTTATAAGATTTTGTTTTCCTGATGTGTCATGATTTTTAGTATTCCCCAAAATCCGTAATTAGTAATAAGCTGTTGAAAAATAAAAAGATCACCTTAAAAAAACCTAGTACACATATTCTCTGTGTTTTAATTTGATGCAGGATGAAAGCAAACATGTCACACTGATGTGTTACAGCATTTTTCTTTTTTTAAATGAGTGAAGTTATCAAACCAGAAGCCAAGAGGCTTGATGTTGTGTCCAGTCCTACTGGATCCCTACTGTCTGTTTAACGAGCAGGCTGTGAAGTGTTAACAGCTCAATGTTGCTCTTTTTTTTGCCACCTGTTAGATGTTTAGTAATGATGCTGGATTCCTGATTCCTTGCAAGCTTTGTTTACTATGTAACTGAGAGACATTAGATGCAAGCAGCTTGACTCCCGGGGGCGGGTCTAGCATTAGACGTTTTCTCACTGGCTGCGTGCGCAGAGTATTACTTTGAACAGGAATAGGAAACAAGCATTAATGAACAATACTAATCAGATGTTCTACAGCACCTGAAACATTTGAACAAGCTAAACAAACCCTGGATGACTGAATAAAATTAGCACTAAATCTGGTACTTGAACACAGTGAAATCTCTTCATTTCTAACATATTTATGGCTGTGATGAACACGCAGCGCTCTGAAAATGGGCTTAGGTTAAATTTAGAAGAGGGATGAATTAAAATTTAAAAATAAACAAAAACACATTTCAAATTAATGTATGAATTTAACTGACAAATTCTGAGAGCCTGTGGGCGGGACCTATTTTCAATGGGCGGGAACTATTTTCAAACATCAAAGCAAAGAGAATGAGGCCATGACATCACAGTCACCAAAATTCTATAAATAGGGGTGAAACAGCACACTGGTCAAGCACGTTTCTTACTTACAGTCACGAGCGATTCACTAGACGAACTTTTGTTCTGCTACAGCCAACTTCAAACCCTGATTCACATTTGATTATCGAATTCACATCTGAATATCTTATTTAGTGTAACACGCTAAATTTGTTTCAAAGTTAAATATCAAAAATGAGCAATCAGGAAGGAAAACCAGAATTTGTCTTCACTCTGCCAAAGAGTGCACTCGACAACCTCATGCTGGTTAGGAAAGCCTTGCAAAACTCTCTGACTGAAAACAAACTTTTAAAAGAGGGTGAAAGTAGAGCCAGACAGCAAATCAAACAGATGATGACTCAAATTTCAAACATGCGCACCAAGCTGGAGCTGTATGAGAACCAAGCTGCAGGAGTCACTGACGAATCAGTGTCGCGCAAACCGCAGGTGAGCAGCGCCACCAAAGAAAAAGAGCAACAGACGTGTTCAGATCAGGAAAAGGTCAGCAACCTTGACCTTGAGATGAACTGTCTGAAAGAGCAGCTTCAGCAGAGGGACAACGAAATCCTGATGCTGAAACAGGAGAAGGACACTCTGTCTGCCAAGTTCACGCAGCTCCAGAAACATGAAAGATATCTGAAAGAAACTATGTGGAATGCTCTGTGGAAAGAACAAACACTGAGAGAGAATCTGGAGCAGGAGAAAAAAGTCCTGGAGGAACAAAATAAGAAACTCCTGGAAGAACAGAAAGTGGTGAAGGACACAACAGAAGAAGTCAAAGAGGCCATCACAAAATGTCAGGATGCAGAGAAAGAAGAGAAAGAACTGGAGGAGGACAAGAAAGCTCTGCAGCCACAGAGTGAGGACTCCAGCGAGATTAAAGAAAGTCAGGCAGAGACAAACATACCAGAAATGCAGACAGGACTGGACACGCAGAGAAAAGAATTAGTAGAGTCTCAGACTGAAACACAGGAGACGGCAACCCCAGAGTCGTCCTCATCTGATTGTCTGAGTGGGGAAAAGTTGTGTGTCAACAAAGTGATTGAGTTGGTGGTTTCACAGGCCATAGAACAAGTCTCCACTAAATACAAGCTCTTCACAGAGCGCCTCACTGCTGACTGCATTAGCGATCGCCTGATGGAAAAAATTTGGCCTGAAATTGAGCTGAAACATTTGGATCTATCCCCCAAATGGCTGAAAAACATAGACAAGGCCATTCTCAAGGATCTTTGCAAAAGACACAACTGCAAGGGAAAATATCTGATTTTCAATCTGAGGGAACAGCTTGATAGTATTACTGTCCCAACCTTCACCAAACACCTGTTGGCATTACCAACAAGAGTACTTAGTGTCTCTAAACACAGGGAAGAGTACCAGGAGGCTGTGAAAAATGTCACCAAAGATCTGGTAATGCACGCTATGAAGGGAGAAAATGAGGCAGCTACATGGAATGCAGGAACATCAGAGTTTATTGTACAGAGGCTTTCCCACAAGATCTGGAACAAAATTTTGTCCAAAAGATACAAAATGTCCATGGAAAACATTGAACAACTCGGCCTGAAAGTAGCCAATGATCTCCGTGAAAAGTGGCCTTCTCCAATACTGTTAATGAGGTCAAGCAACCCAGTGGTTGACGAAGCGGTCGTCAGCATATTCAAAAAACATGCCAAGCTGAGGAGCCAAAATGTCATCTTGAGGGTTTTCTCATGTGCACGCTAAAATCGAACTGAAACGTGCACGTGATTCTGTTACAAAACTCTTAAACTGGCGTCAAATATTCTTTTAATTCAGCAACCTAAATTACATTTTAAAACCCCAACTTCCTTCCCTCATCACTAACTGGCCGAGGCAGATGGCCACCCCCATCTCAGAGCCTGGTTCTGCCGGAGGTTTCTCTCTTTTAAAAGTGAGTTTTTCCTTCCCACTGTCGCCAATGTGCTTGCTCTAGGGGGTTCGTTTTTGTGCATTATTGTAGGGTCTTCACCTTACAATATAAAGCACCATGGGGGAAGTGTTGTTGGGGCTTGGCGCTGTTTCTTAGCTCAAAATGTCCAATTACAACAGGACATTTTGAGTTAAGAAACAGTGTCAAACCACAAATTAAAATTAAAAAATAAAATGAAAAAAAAACAACTGTGACTTTGTGCTTTGTTTCATTTGCTGTAAATTTGCTAAGAATGTAATATAAGATTAGAATAGTGTTTATTTGTCTGCTTATTTATAAGGAACTCCATTAGCTTCCACAACAGTGGTTGCTAGTCTTCCTGGGGCCTAAGCCATCAAATACAATCAATTAAAATATTACACAATAAAGTGGATGCAAAATATCCACAATTTGGCTCTTATATCCACAGTGAGATTTTGCAATTGTGAAAATATAAGCATATAAATATCAATAACACTGAGGCAAAACACACCAATAATGTTGTTTAGATATTCTGCTTTCCATGTTCCAGATCCCCAGAATTGATATTTTCACCGAATGGTCTTTTCTGTCTGCCAGTGTGTCATGCAGGTTTCAAGATTAATAAGCGCTGACACTCAACCTGACAAAGTGTGAATTTGCCAAGGCCACTGTAACATACTTGAGCAGGGAAGTGGGACGTGGTCAGGTGCGGCCCCTTAGCGCCAAAGTGGTGGCGATTAATGAATATCCCACACCTAAACAAAGGACTTGAACTGTGCAGATTCCTGGGAATGGTAGGTTATTACAGGAACTTCTGCAAAAACTTCTCCTCCATAGTCCAGCCATTAACTGATCTACTTAGTCCAAAAGTGGATTTTATATGAAAGTGCAAAATTCCTCCTCTGCCACACTCCTGGCTGTAATCTAAAGCACAGCGTTAACATAACTTTATGGCAGTTCAGGTACTACCATAAACAAGGTATAGCGTCACATCAGCAGTGACAACATCAGTGACATCGCTTCACGTCCTTTATAAGATTTTGTTTTCCTGATGTGTCATGATTTTTAGTATTCCCCAAAATCCGTAATTAGTAATAAGCTGTTGAAAAATAAAAAGATCACCTTAAAAAAAACTAGTACACATATTCTCTGTGTTTTAATTTGATGCAGGATGAAAGCAAACATGTCACACTGATGTGTTACAGCATTTTTCTTTTTTTAAATGAGTGAAGTTATCAAACCAGAAGCCAAGAGGCTTGATGTTGTGTCCAGTCCTACTGGATCCCTACTGTCTGTTTAACGAGCAGGCTGTGAAGTGTTAACAGCTCAATGTTGCTCTTTTTTTTGGCACCTGTTAGATGTTTAGTAATGATGCTGGATTCGTGATTCCTTGCAAGCTTTGTTTACTATGTAACTGAGAGACATTAGATGCAAGCAGCTTGACTCCCGGGGGCGGGTCTAGCGTTAGACGTTTTCTCACTGGCTGCGTGCGCAGAGTATTACTTTGAACAGGAATAGGAAACAAGCATTAATGAACAATACTAATCAGATGTTCTACAGCACCTGAAACATTTGAACAAGCTAAACAAACCCTGGATGACTGAATAAAATTAGCACTAAATCTGGTACTTGAACACAGTGAAATCTCTTCATTTCTAACATATTTATGGCTGTGATGAACACGCAGCGCTCTGAAAATGGGCTTAGGTTAAATTTAGAAGAGGGATGAATTAAAATTTAAAAATAAACAAAAACACATTTCAAATTAATGTATGAATTTAACTGACAAATTCTGAGAGCCTGTGGGCGGGACCTATTTTCAATGGGCGGGACCTATTTTCAAACATCAAAGCAAAGAGAATGAGGCCATGACATCACAGTCACCAAAATTCTATAAATAGGGGTGAAACAGCACACTGGTCAAGCACGTTTCTTACTTACAGTCACGAGCGATTCACTAGACGAACTTTTGTTCTGCTACAGCCAACTTCAAACCCTGATTCACATTTGATTATCGAATTCACATCTGAATATCTTATTTAGTGTAACACGCTAAATTTGTTTCAAAGTTAAATATCAAAAATGAGCAATCAGGAAGGAAAACCAGAATTTGTCTTCACTCTGCCAAAGAGTGCACTCGACAACCTCATGCTGGTTAGGAAAGCCTTGCAAAACTCTCTGACTGAAAACAAACTTTTAAAAGAGGGTGAAAGTAGAGCCAGACAGCAAATCAAACAGATGATGACTCAAATTTCAAACATGCGCACCAAGCTGGAGCTGTATGAGAACCAAGCTGCAGGAGTCACTGACGAATCAGTGTCGCGCAAACCGCAGGTGAGCAGCGCCACCAAAGAAAAAGAGCAACAGACGTGTTCAGATCAGGAAAAGGTCAGCAACCTTGACCTTGAGATGAACTGTCTGAAAGAGCAGCTTCAGCAGAGGGACAACGAAATCCTGATGCTGCAACAGGAGAAGGACACTCTGTCTGCCAAGTTCACGCAGCTCCAGAAACATGAAAGATATCTGAAAGAAACTATGTGGAATGCTCTGTGGAAAGAACAAACACTGAGAGAGAATCTGGAGCAGGAGAAAAAAGTCCTGGAGGAACAAAATAAGAAACTCCTGGAAGAACAGAAAGTGGTGAAGGACACAACAGAAGAAGTCAAAGAGGCCATCACAAAATGTCAGGATGCAGAGAAAGAAGAGAAAGAACTGGAGGAGGACAAGAAAGCTCTGCAGCCACAGAGTGAGGACTCCAGCGAGATTAAAGAAAGTCAGGCAGAGACAAACATACCAGAAATGCAGACAGAACTGGACACGCAGAGAAAAGAATTAGTAGAGTCTCAGACTGAAACACAGGAGACGGCAACCCCAGAGTCGTCCTCATCTGATTGTCTGAGTGGGGAAAAGTTGTGTGTCAACAAAGTGATTGAGTTGGTGGTTTCACAGGCCATAGAACAAGTCTCCACTAAATACAAGCTCTTCACAGAGCGCCTCACTGCTGACTGCATTAGCGATCGCCTGATGGAAAAAATTTGGCCTGAAATTGAGCCGAAACATTTGGATCTATCCCCCAAATGGCTGAAAAACATAGACAAGGCCATTCTCAAGGATCTTTGCAAAAGACACAACTGCAAGGGAAAATATCTGATTTTCAATCTGAGGGAACAGCTTGATAGTATTACTGTCCCAACCTTCACCAAACACCTGTTGGCATTACCAACAAGAGTACTTAGTGTCTCTAAACACAGGGAAGAGTACCAGGAGGCTGTGAAAAATGTCACCAAAGATCTGGTAATGCACGCTATGAAGGGAGAAAATGAGGCAGCTACATGGAATGCAGGAACATCAGAGTTTATTGTACAGAGGCTTTCCCACAAGATCTGGAACAAAATTTTGTCCAAAAGCTACAAAATGTCCATGGAAAACATTGAACAACTCGGCCTGAAAGTAGCCAATGATCTCCGTGAAAAGTGGCCTTCTCCAATACTGTTAATGAGGTCAAGCAACCCAGTGGTTGACGAAGCGGTCGTCAGCATATTCAAAAAACATGCCAAGCTGAGGAGCCAAAATGTCATCTTGAGGGTTTTCTCATGAGCACGCTAAAATCGAACTGAAACGTGCACGTGATTCTGTTACAAAACTCTTAAACTGGCGTCAAATATTCTTTTAATTCAGCAACCTAAATTACATTTTAAAACCCCAACTTCCTTCCCTCATCACTAACTGGCCGAGGCAGATGGCCACCCCCATCTCAGAGCCTGGTTCTGCCGGAGGTTTCTCTCTTTTAAAAGTGAGTTTTTCCTTCCCACTGTCGCCAATGTGCTTGCTCTAGGGGGTTAGTTTTTGTGCATTATTGTAGGGTCTTCACCTTACAATATAAAGCACCATGGGGGAAGTGTTGTTGGGGCTTGGCGCTGTTTCTTAGCTCAAAATGTCCAATTACAACAGGACATTTTGAGTTAAGAAACAGCGTCAAACCACAAATTAAAATTAAAAAATAAAATGAAAAAAAACAACTGTGACTTTGTGCTTTGTTTCATTTGCTGTATTCCTCAATATTGAACCCTTAACAATGGCCTATATTTGTGACTGTTTCTTTTGTAGTTTATTCCTATATGAATATTAAAAACTTGACTCAAAGTATTAAAAATGTATTTACATTGCTTTACAGAAAAAGGGAAAAATCATAGGACTGTGGGGGAAAGAGTGATTACCTCAGTTAAATAACCAGTGTTGACCAGTGTTGGTCAAGTTACTTGAAAAGGGTAATCAGTAACTAATTACTGATTACTTCCCCAAAAAAGTAATCCCGTTACTTTACTGATTACTTATTTTCAAAAGTAATTAATTACTTAGTTACTTAGTTACTTTTTAAAAACACGATTTACAACATGAAGAGGTGATAAAGCGATAGATCTTTCAGCCCAATTCTACTTTTTCTACATAATCCATCATGCAAAATGTAATCAAATGGAAAAGTCTCTTTTTTTAAACTTGTTTTATCAGTTTTAATCTTTTAACTTTATGCATCAAGCAAAAAATTTAATTATATGCAATATTCTCTGACTTGAATAAATTAGTTTAACATTTAAACCTATTTTCTGCACATTCCAGCACATAAAATAAAATATTTTTTGTGTTTACACTCACTCTTTCAAATAGATGCAAGTAAAACACAGCAGAAAATAAATAAAGTCATAGACTCAGCGGTCCTGTTGCTCTATTTTCACCTGTAAAGCAGGACTGACTGCGGTAGGCGGAGGTTTACCCTGGTGCAGGTGTGCCGCGGTCAGTTGAAGAATCCGCGAGTTTCTCTGTGAATTTCCCATTATGTCATTGCGCACTCGGTGCTTGCTTGGAAGTTTAGGGGGTTTTTTTGCTGTTAAAAAGAAGTTTTCTTCCCAGGCACAATGGACGCTAATGTTTTTGTCACTTTTTATGGAATCAAACTCAAAGTAAGGTCAGTACTTCCAGGCTTTAAACGCTGCACGCTCATACTCTCTCCCACAATCATATGTGATCCATTGTTGATCTGCACACAGCTGTTGTCAATACCTCACTGTTGTCAGAAAAATCACGGTTTTAGTAACGCAGCGTTCCTACGGGAAAGTAACGGTAATCTAATTACCGTTTTTGCAATAGTAATCCCTTACTTTACTCGTTACTTGAAAAAAGTAATCAGATTACAGTAACGCGTTACCCATCTCTGGTGTTGACTATATTAGGTTCAGCTTTAAGGACCTCTGCATGTCTCCAAATGGCTTTGAATGTCTTTGAAATGAGAATAATACAAATAGAAAAAAAGAAAAGTGGACATCTGAACATTTCCATTAAACTTTACATTTGTGAAAATGACATTGGTTGTATTTATGAGGTTTCTACACAACACTTAAGCTTTAAATAATGTGCATTATGTTTTTTGTTGTTGTTATTGTTTTGAACCACTCGAATGCAAATCTAAACTCTGACATGAATGTTTTCTCCTTTTTTACAAAAGATGTTAGTTGTGAGTTCAGCTCACATGTTGATTAATCGAAGAAATGAATATTTTAGACATCAAATCTCTGTTTGTTGAAAACTTTTTCATCTCTTCAGTGTAATTATTAAAGTATTAAATCACTTCTTTTTCTTCTATGATGTTTTGTGTCTTTATTTCCACATAAACTGATGAAGCAGTAGTGATGGACTGCCTGACAGATGAGGTCAGCAGGAGTCTCTGTGAACTGTGATGTTTGTTGATGACACTGTGATATGTAGTGAGAGTAGGGAGCAGGTGAGGTGGAGGTGTGCTCTGGAGAGAAGATACAGCTTCTCTGCAACTGTGAAAACTTTGACATGAAGTCAGAGGTTCAGGACCAAACCACAGTAACTCCAGTAGCTGAGTCTGCTGCAATAAACCATCTACAGATTACATCATCGGTTTCATGTCTCCTTGTTGTAAAATATGCCTGTGTGTAGACTCATTTAAGAACTGGGAAAATGTTGATGCATGAGTCAAGTCTCAGTCTCCTGACTTACAATAACAAAAGTTTTCTTTCATTTGTTGTAACTGAATTTATTTGCTTCTTCTTGTGTGTGACAAAAATGCTGTTTTTCAGAGAAGCTGGTTATGTTTCATAATCGTTTGGCTCTCAGTCACAGAGGATTCATGGAAAACAAGAGAAACACACAGAGCTTCTACACAAAGTCAGTAAGAGTGTGTCCAGATTCCTGAACCATGATGTCCGCATGTTATGAATGTTCGTGGCAGTGCTCCATGGCTTATGTCATGTGCATGCTCACCATTTTTCCTTCAGCTGGATCCTGTGACAAGAGTTTATTACTCAAGCTAGGTCATGCAGATACTCTGTCAGTATCAGAACAGAGCAACCAGAAGTTAACTTTGACTTCTGCACGTCAGAACGTACAACATACGTTGTGCACTGCAATGAGGAAGCTGGTTTAGAGCTATTACTCCTGATCTGCATCATTTGACATCCACAGGAGTCATGCTATACCACAAATTTTAAATTTAGATCACAGGATTGTGTAGGATTAAGGACTTGGACTTGCATCCTGATTAACCACAGTTCCAGTCTCATATTACTCAGCCTAATGTGGACATAAAATCTCATCTGCACTGTCTGCTCTGGAGAAACATGACTGTATGAAATTGATGTTTGAGGGCTGAGAGGAAAGACTTCTTTGAAAGATATTTTAATGGATCTCTAAATAAAATAAGTGTGAAATTGGTGTAAAAAGCATGTTGACGAATGTGTTATTGTTTAAGGTAAAAGAGGAAAAAACCCGTATTATTGGTAAACCTGTTCAAAGAATATTGCACTGTTACTAGGCTGTACTTTATTGAATTGTAATACATTCACTAAATAAAGGTTAAACGAGCTGAAAGGATACCAAGCTTCCCTTGTTTTTTCAAATGTATGTGAGCTCTGTTTATTTTCTCTGTTTCACTTTTGTAATTTTTCCTTAGAAGAGACTAATAATTAAAGAGGAAACAAATATTCTTTTTACCCCAGGACTGATATACTGATCAAGAGCTGAGCATCAGCATAGAGCACTCAGGTGTGTGTTAACAGAATGTTACACCTCCCAGGAGAAAATTCATCCCAAAGCCAGATGGTGCAATGCTCAGAAAAACTACAAATCTCCCAACAGCTACACCTCAAACTCCACAGGCCTCAGCATGTTAAATATTAATGACAGTTGAATTAGAAAAGGGCTGCACAATTATTTTTTTCAATGGTTACCAGGAGAAAACCATTGTTCTCTTTCTCTGTGTATTTGCACAGCAGCAGATCTACAACAGAATGGCTGAAAAACAATTGAACGTTTGAATTGTCCAGCCATGAAGTCTAGATTCGATTTAATTTAAATGCTGTGGCAGAACCGTGAGAGAGCTGTGCACAAGAGAAACTTAGGATAACTTGATGATCCAAAGCAACATTGTGTGATGTAGAAGAGTGGGTCAAAATTCCTTCGCAATGAGACTGATAACGTCATATAGAAAACTCCCTCGCTGAAACACATTCAGTTTCATTTTCCCACACTTCTTACTACTTTCAGTATTGCGTTGTCATTCATGTTTGCGTGACGGAGGTCACACACATTGTGTGTAAAACAGCCACACGCCGGATGTTGCAACACAGACTTCAAAGCAGCTGACTGCTGTTTCTTATGGGCTCATCATGATTCACTCAGGTTAACAGCTGGATGTGGTACAGCTGTGACAACTGAAGCCATCCACATGACCCACCTCCCACGTGATCTTAATTCGGTCATTCCTGATCACCTTAGCTGGTGTCACCCATTGGGGCTTCCAGGCCCCACATCAGCACAAATGTTTCTTTATACTATACCATATTGCCTGTTGTATTGGGTGCAAAAAATTAGGGCTGGGCAATGTGAGGAAAATCTCAAATCAGAACATTTCTTTTTTGCTGTATCACGATATATGTAAATAACCTAAAGATTCAATGTATCGCCCACCCCTACTAGAAATACTTGTAAATATCTTCAAATACAGGAAGCTATCTGGGCAAAGCGATCTGGAACACGGAAAGTAGAATATCTAAACAAATGTAACCAGCTAACATCAAACACAGGTTATACTTTATTTATCTTCTGTGTTTTTTCACTACCGGTTTGTACACACATACAGAAAGACAGTACTATGACATCCACTTCAAACTGGGAAATGATGCTATGATACATAAGATTGAGACACACTATTCTAATCTACTATTGCATTCTTTGTAAATTTACAGCAAATGAAAGGAAGCACAAATTCAAAGGTTTTTTGTTTTTTTTAATTTGTTTTATTTTTTTAATTTCTGGTTTGGTGCTATTTCTTAACTCAAAATGTCCTGATGTAATTGGACATTTGAGTTAAGAAGCACCAAATTCCAACAACACTTCCCTCATGGTGCTTTATATTGTAAGGTGAAGACCCTACAATAATGCACAAAAACTAAGCCCCTAGAGCAAGCACATTGGCGACAGTGGGAAGGAAAAACTCACTTTTAAAAGAGAGAAACCTCCGGCAGAACCAGGCTCTGAGATGGGGGTGGCCATCTGCCTCGGCCAGTTAGTGATGAGGGAAGGAAGTTGGGGTTTTAAAATGTAATTTAGGTTGCTGAATTAAAAGAATATTTGACGCCAGTTTAAGAGTTTTGTAACATAATCACGTGCACGTTTCAGTTCGATTTTAGCGTGCTCATGAGAAAACCCTCAAGATGACATTTTGGCTCCTCAGCTTGGCATGTTTTTTGAATATGCTGACGACCGCTTCGTCAACCACTGGGTTGCTTGACCTCATTAACAGTATTGGAGAAGGCCACTTTTCACGGAGATCATTGGCTACTTTCAGGCCGAGTTGTTCAATGTTTTCCATGGACATTTTGTAGCTTTTGGACAAAATTTTGTTCCAGATCTTGTGGGAAAGCCTCTGTACAATAAACTCTGATGTTCCTGCATTCCATGTAGCTGCCTCATTTTCTCCCTTCATAGCGTGCATTACCAGATCTTTGGTGACATTTTTCACAGCCTCCTGGTACTCTTCCCTGTGTTTAGAGACACTAAGTACTCTTGTTGGTAATGCCAACAGGTGTTTGGTGAAGGCTGGGACAGTAATACTATCAAGCTGTTCCCTCAGATTGAAAATCAGATATTTTCCCTTGCAGTTGTGTCTTTTGCAAAGATCCTTGAGAATGGCCTTGTCTATGTTTTTCAGCCATTTGGGGGATAGATCCAAATGTTTCAGCTCAATTTCAGGCCAAATTTTTTCCATCAGGCGATCGCTAATGCAGTCAGCAGTGAGGCGCTCTGTGAAGAGCTTGTATTTAGTGGAGACTTGTTCTATGGCCTGTGAAACCACCAACTCAATCACTTTGTTGACACACAACTTTTCCCCACTCAGACAATCAGATGAGGACGACTCTGGGGTTGCCGTCTCCTGTGTTTCAGTCTGAGACTCTACTAATTCTTTTCTCTGCGTGTCCAGTTCTGTCTGCATTTCTGGTATGTTTGTCTCTGCCTGACTTTCTTTAATCTCGCTGGAGTCCTCACTCTGTGGCTGCAGAGCTTTCTTGTCCTCCTCCAGTTCTTTCTCTTCTTTCTCTGCATGCTGACATTTTGTGATGGCCTCTTTGACTTCTTCTGTTGTGTCATTCACCACTTTCTGTTCTTCCAGGAGTTTCTTATTTTGTTCCTCCAGGACTTTTTTCTCCTGCTCCAGATTCTCTCTCAGTGTTTGTTCTTTCCACAGAGCATTCCACATAGTTTCTTTCAGATATCTTTCATGTTTCTGGAGCTGCGTGAACTTGGCAGACAGAGTGTCCTTCTCCTGTTGCAGCATCAGGATTTCGTTGTCCCTCTGCTGAAGCTGCTCTTTCAGACAGTTCATCTCAAGGTCAAGGTTGCTGACCTTTTCCTGATCTGAACACGTCTGTTGCTCTTTTTCTTTGGTGGCGCTGCTCACCTGCGGTTTGCGCGACACTGATTCGTCAGTGACTCCTGCAGCTTGGTTCTCATACAGCTCCAGCTTGGTGCGCATGTTTGAAATTTGAGTCATCATCTGTTTGATTTGCTGTCTGGCTCTACTTTCACCCTCTTTTAAAAGTTTGTTTTCAGTCAGAGAGTTTTGCAAGGCTTTCCTAACCAGCATGAGGTTGTCGAGTGCACTCTTTGGCAGAGTGAAGACAAATTCTGGTTTTCCTTCCTGATTGCTCATTTTTGATATTTAACTTTGAAACAAATTTAGCGTGTTACACTAAATAAGATATTCAGATGTGAATTCGATAATCAAATGTGAATCAGGGTTTGAAGTTGGCTGTAGCAGAACAAAAGTTCGTCTAGTGAATCGCTCGTGACTGTAAGTAAGAAACGTGCTTGACCAGTGTGCTGTTTCACCCCTATTTATAGAATTTTGGTGACTGTGATGTCATGGCCTCATTCTCTTTGCTTTGATGTTTGAAAATAGTTCCCGCCCATTGAAAATAGGTCCCGCCCACAGGCTCTCAGAATTTGTCAGTTAAATTCATACATTAATTTGAAATGTGTTTTTGTTTATTTTTAAATTTTAATTCATCCCTCTTCTAAATTTAACCTAAGCCCATTTTCAGAGCGCTGCGTGTTCATCACAGCCATAAATATGTTAGAAATGAAGAGATTTCACTGTGTTCAAGTACCAGATTTAGTGCTAATTTTATTCAGTCATCCAGGGTTTGTTTAGCTTGTTCAAATGTTTCAGGTGCTGTAGAACATCTGATTAGTATTGTTCATTAATGCTTGTTTCCTATTCCTGTTCAAAGTAATACTCTGCGCACGCAGCCAGTGAGAAAACGTCTAACGCTAGACCCGCCCCCGGGAGTCAAGCTGCTTGCATCTAATGTCTCTCAGTTACATAGTAAACAAAGCTTGCAAGGAATCACGAATCCAGCATCATTACTAAACATCTAACAGGTGCCAAAAAAAAGAGCAACATTGAGCTGTTAACACTTCACAGCCTGCTCGTTAAACAGACAGTAGGGATCCAGTAGGACTGGACACAACATCAAGCCTCTTGGCTTCTGGTTTGATAACTTCACTCATTTAAAAAAAGAAAAATGCTGTAACACATCAGTGTGACATGTTTGCTTTCATCCTGCATCCAATTAAAACACAGAGAATATGTGTACTAGTTTTTTTTAAGGTGATCTTTTTATTTTTCAACAGCTTATTACTAATTACGGATTTTGGGGAATACTGAAAATCATGACACATCAGGAAAACAAAATCTTATAAAGGACGTGAAGCGATGTCACTGATGTTGTCACTGCTGATGTGACGCTATACCTTGTTTATGGTAGTACCTGAACTGCCATAAAGTTATGTTAACGCTGTGCTTTAGATTACAGCCAGGAGTGTGGCAGAGGAGGAATTTTGCACTTTCATATAAAATCCACTTTTGGACTAAGTAGATCAGTTAATGGCTGGACTATGGAGGAGAAGTTTTTGCAGAAGTTCCTGTAATAACCTACCATTCCCAGGAATCTGCACAGTTCTAGTCCTTTATTTAGGTGTGGGATATTCATTAATCGCCACCACTTTGGCGCTAAGGGGCCGCACCTGACCACGTCCCACTTCCCTGCTCAAGTATGTTACAGTGGCCTTGGCAAATTCACACTTTGTCAGGTTGAGTGTCAGCGCTTATTAATCTTGAAACCTGCATGACACACTGGCAGACAGAAAAGACCATTCGGTGAAAATATCAATTCTGGGGATCTGGAACATGGAAAGCAGAATATCTAAACAACATTATTGGTGTGTTTTGCCTCAGTGTTATTGATATTTATATGCTTATATTTTCACAATTGCAAAATCTCACTGTGGATGTAAGAGCCAAATTGTGGATATTTTGCATCCACTTTATTGTGTAATATTTTAATTGATTGGGCAGCACGGTGGCACGGTGGTTAGCACTGTTGCCTCACAGCAAGAAGGTCCTGAGTTCAATTCCACCATCAGGCCGGGGTCTTTCTGTGTGGAGTTTGCATGTTCTCCCCGTGTTTGCGTGGGTTCCCTCCGGGTACTCCGGCTTCCTCCCACCGTCCAAAGACATGCACTTAGTGGGGATAGGTTAATTGGATAATCCAAATTGTCACTAGGTATGAATGTGCGAATGGAAGTGAGTGCGAATGGTTGTCTGTCCCTGTATGTTGGCCCTGCGACAGACTGGCGACCTGTCCCGGGTGTACCCCGGCTCTCGCCCTATGACAACTGGGATAGGCTCCAGCGCCCCCCGCAACCCTGAAAAAGGATAAGCGGAAGCGAATGGATGGATGTATTTGATGGCTTAGGCCCCAGGAAGACTAGCAACCACTGTTGTGGAAGCTAATGGAGTTCCTTATAAATAAGCAGACAAATAAACACTATTCTAATCTTATATTACATTCTTAGCAAATTTACAGCAAATGAAACAAAGCACAAAGTCACAGTTGTTTTTTTTTCATTTTATTTTTTAATTTTAATTTGTGGTTTGACACTGTTTCTTAACTCAAAATGTCCTGTTGTAATTGGACATTTTGAGCTAAGAAACAGCGCCAAGCCCCAACAACACTTCCCTCATGGTGCTTTATATTGTAAGGTGAAGACCCTACAATAATGCACAAAAACTAACCCCCTAGAGCAAGCACATTGGCGACAGTGGGAAGGAAAAACTCACTTTTAAAAGAGAGAAACCTCCGGCAGAACCAGGCTCTGAGATGGGGGTGGCCATCTGCCTCGGCCAGTTAGTGATGAGGGAAGGAAGTTGGGGTTTTAAAATGTAATTTAGGTTGCTGAATTAAAAGAATATTTGACGCCAGTTTAAGAGTTTTGTAACAGAATCACGTGCACGTTTCAGTTCGATTTTAGCGTGCACATGAGAAAACCCTCAAGATGACATTTTGGCTCCTCAGCTTGGCATGTTTTTTGAATATGCTGACGACCGCTTCGTCAACCACTGGGTTGCTTGACCTCATTAACAGTATTGGAGAAGGCCACTTTTCACGGAGATCATTGGCTACTTTCAGGCCGAGTTGTTCAATGTTTTCCATGGACATTTTGTAGCTTTTGGACAAAATTTTGTTCCAGATCTTGTGGGAAAGCCTCTGTACAATAAACTCTGATGTTCCTGCATTCCATGTAGCTGCCTCATTTTCTCCCTTCATAGCGTGCATTACCAGATCTTTGGTGACATTTTTCACAGCCTCCTGGTACTCTTCCCTGTGTTTAGAGACACTAAGTACTCTTGTTGGTAATGCCAACAGGTGTTTGGTGAAGGTTGGGACAGTAATACTATCAAGCTGTTCCCTCAGATTGAAAATCAGATATTTTCCCTTGCAGTTGTGTGTTTTGCAAAGATCCTTGAGAATGGCCTTGTCTATGTTTTTCAGCCATTTGGGGGATAGATCCAAATGTTTCGGCTCAATTTCAGGCCAAATTTTTTCCATCAGGCGATCGCTAATGCAGTCAGCAGTGAGGCGCTCTGTGAAGAGCTTGTATTTAGTGGAGACTTGTTCTATGGCCTGTGAAACCACCAACTCAATCACTTTGTTGACACACAACTTTTCCCCACTCAGACAATCAGATGAGGACGACTCTGGGGTTGCCGTCTCCTGTGTTTCAGTCTGAGACTCTACTAATTCTTTTCTCTGCGTGTCCAGTTCTGTCTGCATTTCTGGTATGTTTGTCTCTGCCTGACTTTCTTTAATCTCGCTGGAGTCCTCACTCTGTGGCTGCAGAGCTTTCTTGTCCTCCTCCAGTTCTTTCTCTTCTTTCTCTGCATGCTGACATTTTGTGATGGCCTCTTTGACTTCTTCTGTTGTGTCATTCACCACTTTCTGTTCTTCCAGGAGTTTCTTATTTTGTTCCTCCAGGACTTTTTTCTCCTGCTCCAGATTCTCTCTCAGTGTTTGTTCTTTCCACAGAGCATTCCACATAGTTTCTTTCAGATATCTTTCATGTTTCTGGAGCTGCGTGAACTTGGCAGACAGAGTGTCCTTCTCCTGTTGCAGCATCAGGATTTCGTTGTCCCTCTGCTGAAGCTGCTCTTTCAGACAGTTCATCTCAAGGTCAAGGTTGCTGACCTTTTCCTGATCTGAACACGTCTGTTGCTCTTTTTCTTTGGTGGCGCTGCTCACCTGCGGTTTGCGCGACACTGATTCGTCAGTGACTCCTGCAGCTTGGTTCTCATACAGCTCCAGCTTGGTGCGCATGTTTGAAATTTGAGTCATCATCTGTTTGATTTGCTGTCTGGCTCTACTTTCACCCTCTTTTAAAAGTTTGTTTTCAGTCAGAGAGTTTTGCAAGGCTTTCCTAACCAGCATGAGGTTGTCGAGTGCACTCTTTGGCAGAGTGAAGACAAATTCTGGTTTTCCTTCCTGATTGCTCATTTTTGATATTTAACTTTGAAACAAATTTAGCGTGTTACACTAAATAAGATATTCAGATGTGAATTCGATAATCAAATGTGAATCAGGGTTTGAAGTTGGCTGTAGCAGAACAAAAGTTCGTCTAGTGAATCGCTCGTGACTGTAAGTAAGAAACGTGCTTGACCAGTGTGCTGTTTCACCCCTATTTATAGAATTTTGGTGACTGTGATGTCATGGCCTCATTCTCTTTGCTTTGATGTTTGAAAATAGTTCCCGCCCATTGAAAATAGGTCCCGCCCACAGGCTCTCAGAATTTGTCAGTTAAATTCATACATTAATTTGAAATGTGTTTTTGTTTATTTTTAAATTTTAATTCATCCCTCTTCTAAATTTAACCTAAGCCCATTTTCAGAGCGCTGCGTGTTCATCACAGCCATAAATATGTTAGAAATGAAGAGATTTCACTGTGTTCAAGTACCAGATTTAGTGCTAATTTTATTCAGTCATCCAGGGTTTGTTTAGCTTGTTCAAATGTTTCAGGTGCTGTAGAACATCTGATTAGTATTGTTCATTAATGCTTGTTTCCTATTCCTGTTCAAAGTAATACTCTGCGCACGCAGCCAGTGAGAAAACGTCTAACGCTAGACCCGCCCCCGGGAGTCAAGCTGCTTGCATCTAATGTCTCTCAGTTACATAGTAAACAAAGCTTGCAAGGAATCACGAATCCAGCATCATTACTAAACATCTAACAGGTGCCAAAAAAAAGAGCAACATTGAGCTGTTAACACTTCACAGCCTGCTCGTTAAACAGACAGTAGGGATCCAGTAGGACTGGACACAACATCAAGCCTCTTGGCTTCTGGTTTGATAACTTCACTCATTTAAAAAAAGAAAAATGCTGTAACACATCAGTGTGACATGTTTGCTTTCATCCTGCATCCAATTAAAACACAGAGAATATGTGTACTAGTTTTTTTTAAGGTGATCTTTTTATTTTTCAACAGCTTATTACTAATTACGGATTTTGGGGAATACTGAAAATCATGACACATCAGGAAAACAAAATCTTATAAAGGACGTGAAGCGATGTCACTGATGTTGTCACTGCTGATGTGACGCTATACCTTGTTTATGGTAGTACCTGAACTGCCATAAAGTTATGTTAACGCTGTGCTTTAGATTACAGCCAGGAGTGTGGCAGAGGAGGAATTTTGCACTTTCATATAAAATCCACTTTTGGACTAAGTAGATCAGTTAATGGCTGGACTATGGAGGAGAAGTTTTTGCAGAAGTTCCTGTAATAACCTACCATTCCCAGGAATCTGCACAGTTCTAGTCCTTTATTTAGGTGTGGGATATTCATTAATCGCCACCACTTTGGCGCTAAGGGGCCGCACCTGACCACGTCCCACTTCCCTGCTCAAGTATGTTACAGTGGCCTTGGCAAATTCACACTTTGTCAGGTTGAGTGTCAGCGCTTATTAATCTTGAAACCTGCATGACACACTGGCAGACAGAAAAGACCATTCGGTGAAAATATCAATTCTGGGGATCTGGAACATGGAAAGCAGAATATCTAAACAACATTATTGGTGTGTTTTGCCTCAGTGTTATTGATATTTATATGCTTATATTTTCACAATTGCAAAATCTCACTGTGGATGTAAGAGCCAAATTGTGGATATTTTGCATCCACTTTATTGTGTAATATTTTAATTGATTGGGCAGCACGGTGGCACGGTGGTTAGCACTGTTGCCTCACAGCAAGAAGGTCCTGAGTTCAATTCCACCATCAGGCCGGGGTCTTTCTGTGTGGAGTTTGCATGTTCTCCCCGTGTTTGCGTGGGTTCCCTCCGGGTACTCCGGCTTCCTCCCACCGTCCAAAGACATGCACTTAGTGGGGATAGGTTAATTGGATAATCCAAATTGTCACTAGGTATGAATGTGCGAATGGAAGTGAGTGCGAATGGTTGTCTGTCCCTGTATGTTGGCCCTGCGACAGACTGGCGACCTGTCCCGGGTGTACCCCGGCTCTCGCCCTATGACAACTGGGATAGGCTCCAGCGCCCCCCGCGACCCTGAAAAAGGATAAGCGGAAGCGAATGGATGGATGTATTTGATGGCTTAGGCCCCAGGAAGACTAGCAACCACTGTTGTGGAAGCTAATGGAGTTCCTTATAAATAAGCAGACAAATAAACACTATTCTAATCTTATATTACATTCTTAGCAAATTTACAGCAAATGAAACAAAGCACAAAGTCACAGTTGTTTTTTTTCATTTTATTTTTTAATTTTAATTTGTGGTTTGACGCTGTTTCTTAACTCAAAATGTCCTGTTGTAATTGGACATTTTGAGCTAAGAAACAGCGCCAAGCCCCAACAACACTTCCCTCATGGTGCTTTATATTGTAAGGTGAAGACCCTACAATAATGCACAAAAACTAACCCCCTAGAGCAAGCACATTGGCGACAGTGGGAAGGAAAAACTCACTTTTAAAAGAGAGAAACCTCCGGCAGAACCAGGCTCTGAGATGGGGGTGGCCATCTGCCTCGGCCAGTTAGTGATGAGGGAAGGAAGTTGGGGTTTTAAAATGTAATTTAGGTTGCTGAATTAAAAGAATATTTGACGCCAGTTTAAGAGTTTTGTAACAGAATCACGTGCACGTTTCAGTTCGATTTTAGCGTGCTCATGAGAAAACCCTCAAGATGACATTTTGGCTCCTCAGCTTGGCATGTTTTTTGAATATGCTGACGACCGCTTCGTCAACCACTGGGTTGCTTGACCTCATTAACAGTATTGGAGAAGGCCACTTTTCACGGAGATCATTGGCTACTTTCAGGCCGAGTTGTTCAATGTTTTCCATGGACATTTTGTAGCTTTTGGACAAAATTTTGTTCCAGATCTTGTGGGAAAGCCTCTGTACAATAAACTCTGATGTTCCTGCATTCCATGTAGCTGCCTCATTTTCTCCCTTCATAGCGTGCATTACCAGATCTTTGGTGACATTTTTCACAGCCTCCTGGTACTCTTCCCTGTGTTTAGAGACACTAAGTACTCTTGTTGGTAATGCCAACAGGTGTTTGGTGAAGGTTGGGACAGTAATACTATCAAGCTGTTCCCTCAGATTGAAAATCAGATATTTTCCCTTGCAGTTGTGTGTTTTGCAAAGATCCTTGAGAATGGCCTTGTCTATGTTTTTCAGCCATTTGGGGGATAGATCCAAATGTTTCGGCTCAATTTCAGGCCAAATTTTTTCCATCAGGCGATCGCTAATGCAGTCAGCAGTGAGGCGCTCTGTGAAGAGCTTGTATTTAGTGGAGACTTGTTCTATGGCCTGTGAAACCACCAACTCAATCACTTTGTTGACACACAACTTTTCCCCACTCAGACAATCAGATGAGGACGACTCTGGGGTTGCCGTCTCCTGTGTTTCAGTCTGAGACTCTACTAATTCTTTTCTCTGCGTGTCCAGTTCTGTCTGCATTTCTGGTATGTTTGTCTCTGCCTGACTTTCTTTAATCTCGCTGGAGTCCTCACTCTGTGGCTGCAGAGCTTTCTTGTCCTCCTCCAGTTCTTTCTCTTCTTTCTCTGCATGCTGACATTTTGTGATGGCCTCTTTGACTTCTTCTGTTGTGTCATTCACCACTTTCTGTTCTTCCAGGAGTTTCTTATTTTGTTCCTCCAGGACTTTTTTCTCCTGCTCCAGATTCTCTCTCAGTGTTTGTTCTTTCCACAGAGCATTCCACATAGTTTCTTTCAGATATCTTTCATGTTTCTGGAGCTGCGTGAACTTGGCAGACAGAGTGTCCTTCTCCTGTTGCAGCATCAGGATTTCGTTGTCCCTCTGCTGAAGCTGCTCTTTCAGACAGTTCATCTCAAGGTCAAGGTTGCTGACCTTTTCCTGATCTGAACACGTCTGTTGCTCTTTTTCTTTGGTGGCGCTGCTCACCTGCGGTTTGCGCGACACTGATTCGTCAGTGACTCCTGCAGCTTGGTTCTCATACAGCTCCAGCTTGGTGCGCATGTTTGAAATTTGAGTCATCATCTGTTTGATTTGCTGTCTGGCTCTACTTTCACCCTCTTTTAAAAGTTTGTTTTCAGTCAGAGAGTTTTGCAAGGCTTTCCTAACCAGCATGAGGTTGTCGAGTGCACTCTTTGGCAGAGTGAAGACAAATTCTGGTTTTCCTTCCTGATTGCTCATTTTTGATATTTAACTTTGAAACAAATTTAGCGTGTTACACTAAATAAGATATTCAGATGTGAATTCGATAATCAAATGTGAATCAGGGATTGAAGTTGGCTGTAGCAGAACAAAAGTTCGTCTAGTGAATCGCTCGTGACTGTAAGTAAGAAACGTGCTTGACCAGTGTGCTGTTTCACCCCTATTTATAGAATTTTGGTGACTGTGATGTCATGGCCTCATTCTCTTTGCTTTGATGTTTGAAAATAGTTCCCGCCCATTGAAAATAGGTCCCGCCCACAGGCTCTCAGAATTTGTCAGTTAAATTCATACATTAATTTGAAATGTGTTTTTGTTTATTTTTAAATTTTAATTCATCCCTCTTCTAAATTTAACCTAAGCCCATTTTCAGAGCGCTGCGTGTTCATCACAGCCATAAATATGTTAGAAATGAAGAGATTTCACTGTGTTCAAGTACCAGATTTAGTGCTAATTTTATTCAGTCATCCAGGGTTTGTTTAGCTTGTTCAAATGTTTCAGGTGCTGTAGAACATCTGATTAGTATTGTTCATTAATGCTTGTTTCCTATTCCTGTTCAAAGTAATACTCTGCGCACGCAGCCAGTGAGAAAACGTCTAACGCTAGACCCGCCCCCGGGAGTCAAGCTGCTTGCATCTAATGTCTCTCAGTTACATAGTAAACAAAGCTTGCAAGGAATCAGGAATCCAGCATCATTACTAAACATCTAACAGGTGCCAAAAAAAAGAGCAACATTGAGCTGTTAACACTTCACAGCCTGCTCGTTAAACAGACAGTAGGGATCCAGTAGGACTGGACACAACATCAAGCCTCTTGGCTTCTGGTTTGATAACTTCACTCATTTAAAAAAAGAAAAATGCTGTAACACATCAGTGTGACATGTTTGCTTTCATCCTGCATCAAATTAAAACACAGAGAATATGTGTACTAGGTTTTTTTAAGGTGATCTTTTTATTTTTCAACAGCTTATTACTAATTACGGATTTTGGGGAATACTAAAAATCATGACACATCAGGAAAACAAAATCTTATAAAGGACGTGAAGCGATGTCACTGATGTTGTCACTGCTGATGTGACGCTATACCTTGTTTATGGTAGTACCTGAACTGCCATAAAGTTATGTTAACGCTGTGCTTTAGATTACAGCCAGGAGTGTGGCAGAGGAGGAATTTTGCACTTTCATATAAAATCCACTTTTGGACTAAGTAGATCAGTTAATGGCTGGACTATGGAGGAGAAGTTTTTGCAGAAGTTCCTGTAATAACCTACCATTCCCAGGAATCTGCACAGTTCTAGTCCTTTATTTAGGTGTGGGATATTCATTAATCGCCACCACTTTGGCGCTAAGGGGCCGCACCTGACCACGTCCCACTTCCCTGCTCAAGTATGTTACAGTGGCCTTGGCAAATTCACACTTTGTCAGGTTGAGTGTCAGCGCTTATTAATCTTGAAACCTGCATGACACACTGGCAGACAGAAAAGACCATTCGGTGAAAATATCAATTCTGGGGATCTGGAACATGGAAAGTAGAATATCTAAACAACATTATTGGTGTGTTTTGCCTCAGTGTTATTGATATTTATATGCTTATATTTTCACAATTGCAAAATCTCACTGTGGATGTAAGAGCCAAATTGTGGATATTTTGCATCCACTTTATTGTGTAATATTTTAATTGATTGGGCAGCACGGTGGCACGGTGGTTAGCACTGTTGCCTCACAGCAAGAAGGTCCTGAGTTCAATTCCACCATCAGGCCGGGGTCTTTCTGTGTGGAGTTTGCATGTTCTCCCCGTGTTTGCGTGGGTTCCCTCCGGGTACTCCGGCTTCCTCCCACCGTCCAAAGACATGCACTTAGTGGGGATAGGTTAATTGGATAATCCAAATTGTCACTAGGTATGAATGTGCGAATGGAAGTGAGTGCGAATGGTTGTCTGTCCCTGTATGTTGGCCCTGCGACAGACTGGCGACCTGTCCCGGGTGTACCCCGGCTCTCGCCCTATGACAACTGGGATAGGCTCCAGCGCCCCCCGCGACCCTGAAAAAGGATAAGCGAATGGATGGATGGATGGATGTATTTGATGGCTTAGGCCCCAGGAAGACTAGCAACCACTGTTGTGGAAGCTAATGGAGTTCCTTATAAATAAGCAGACAAATAAACACTATTCTAATCTTATATTACATTCTTAGCAAATTTACAGCAAATGAAACAAAGCACAAAGTCACAGTTGTTTTTTTTCATTTTATTTTTTAATTTTAATTTGTGGTTTGACGCTGTTTCTTAACTCAAAATGTCCTGTTGTAATTGGACATTTTGAGCTAAGAAACAGCGCCAAGCCCCAACAACACTTCCCTCATGGTGCTTTATATTGTAAGGTGAAGACCCTACAATAATGCACAAAAACTAACCCCCTAGAGCAAGCACATTGGCGACAGTGGGAAGGAAAAACTCACTTTTAAAAGAGAGAAACCTCCGGCAGAACCAGGCTCTGAGATGGGGGTGGCCATCTGCCTCGGCCAGTTAGTGATGAGGGAAGGAAGTTGGGGTTTTAAAATGTAATTTAGGTTGCTGAATTAAAAGAATATTTGACGCCAGTTTAAGAGTTTTGTAACAGAATCACGTGCACGTTTCAGTTCGATTTTAGCGTGCACATGAGAAAACCCTCAAGATGACATTTTGGCTCCTCAGCTTGGCATGTTTTTTGAATATGCTGACGACCGCTTCGTCAACCACTGGGTTGCTTGACCTCATTAACAGTATTGGAGAAGGCCACTTTTCACGGAGATCATTGGCTACTTTCAGGCCGAGTTGTTCAATGTTTTCCATGGACATTTTGTAGCTTTTGGACAAAATTTTGTTCCAGATCTTGTGGGAAAGCCTCTGTACAATAAACTCTGATGTTCCTGCATTCCATGTAGCTGCCTCATTTTCTCCCTTCATAGCGTGCATTACCAGATCTTTGGTGACATTTTTCACAGCCTCCTGGTACTCTTCCCTGTGTTTAGAGACACTAAGTACTCTTGTTGGTAATGCCAACAGGTGTTTGGTGAAGGCTGGGACAGTAATACTATCAAGCTGTTCCCTCAGATTGAAAATCAGATATTTTCCCTTGCAGTTGTGTGTTTTGCAAAGATCCTTGAGAATGGCCTTGTCTATGTTTTTCAGCCATTTGGGGGATAGATCCAAATGTTTCAGCTCAATTTCAGGCCAAATTTTTTCCATCAGGCGATCGCTAATGCAGTCAGCAGTGAGGCGCTCTGTGAAGAGCTTGTATTTAGTGGAGACTTGTTCTATGGCCTGTGAAACCACCAACTCAATCACTTTGTTGACACACAACTTTTCCCCACTCAGACAATCAGATGAGGACGACTCTGGGGTTGCCGTCTCCTGTGTTTCAGTCTGAGACTCTACTAATTCTTTTCTCTGCGTGTCCAGTTCTGTCTGCATTTCTGGTATGTTTGTCTCTGCCTGACTTTCTTTAATCTCGCTGGAGTCCTCACTCTGTGGCTGCAGAGCTTTCTTGTCCTCCTCCAGTTCTTTCTCTTCTTTCTCTGCATGCTGACATTTTGTGATGGCCTCTTTGACTTCTTCTGTTGTGTCATTCACCACTTTCTGTTCTTCCAGGAGTTTCTTATTTTGTTCCTCCAGGACTTTTTTCTCCTGCTCCAGATTCTCTCTCAGTGTTTGTTCTTTCCACAGAGCATTCCACATAGTTTCTTTCAGATATCTTTCATGTTTCTGGAGCTGCGTGAACTTGGCAGACAGAGTGTCCTTCTCCTGTTGCAGCATCAGGATTTCGTTGTCCCTCTGCTGAAGCTGCTCTTTCAGACAGTTCATCTCAAGGTCAAGGTTGCTGACCTTTTCCTGATCTGAACACGTCTGTTGCTCTTTTTCTTTGGTGGCGCTGCTCACCTGCGGTTTGCGCGACACTGATTCGTCAGTGACTCCTGCAGCTTGGTTCTCATACAGCTCCAGCTTGGTGCGCATGTTTGAAATTTGAGTCATCATCTGTTTGATTTGCTGTCTGGCTCTACTTTCACCCTCTTTTAAAAGTTTGTTTTCAGTCAGAGAGTTTTGCAAGGCTTTCCTAACCAGCATGAGGTTGTCGAGTGCACTCTTTGGCAGAGTGAAGACAAATTCTGGTTTTCCTTCCTGATTGCTCATTTTTGATATTTAACTTTGAAACAAATTTAGCGTGTTACACTAAATAAGATATTCAGATGTGAATTCGATAATCAAATGTGAATCAGGGTTTGAAGTTTGCTGTAGCAGAACAAAAGTTCGTCTAGTGAATCGCTCGTGACTGTAAGTAAGAAACGTGCTTGACCAATGTGCTGTTTCACCCCTATTTATAGAATTTTGGTGACTGTGATGTCATGGCCTCATTCTCTTTGCTTTGATGTTTGAAAATAGTTCCCGCCCATTGAAAATAGGTCCCGCCCACAGGCTCTCAGAATTTGTCAGTTAAATTCATACATTAATTTGAAATGTGTTTTTGTTTATTTTTAAATTTTAATTCATCCCTCTTCTAAATTTAACCTAAGCCCATTTTCAGAGCGCTGCGTGTTCATCACAGCCATAAATATGTTAGAAATGAAGAGATTTCACTGTGTTCAAGTACCAGATTTAGTGCTAACTTTATTCAGTCATCCAGGGTTTGTTTAGCTTGTTCAAATGTTTCAGGTGCTGTAGAACATCTGATTAGTATTGTTCATTAATGCTTGTTTCCTATTCCTGTTCAAAGTAATACTCTGCGCACGCAGCCAGTGAGAAAACGTCTAACGCTAGACCCGCCCCCGGGAGTCAAGCTGCTTGCATCTAATGTCTCTCAGTTACATAGTAAACAAAGCTTGCAAGGAATCAGGAATCCAGCATCATTACTAAACATCTAACAGGTGCCAAAAAAAAGAGCAACATTGAGCTGTTAACACTTCACAGCCTGCTCGTTAAACAGACAGTAGGGATCCAGTAGGACTGGACACAACATCAAGCCTCTTGGCTTCTGGTTTGATAACTTCACTCATTTAAAAAAAGAAAAATGCTGTAACACATCAGTGTGACATGTTTGCTTTCATCCTGCATCCAATTAAAACACAGAGAATATGTGTACTAGTTTTTTTTAAGGTGATCTTTTTATTTTTCAACAGCTTATTACTAATTACGGATTTTGGGGAATACTAAAAATCATGACACATCAGGAAAACAAAATCTTATAAAGGACGTGAAGCGATGTCACTGATGTTGTCACTGCTGATGTGACGCTATACCTTGTTTATGGTAGTACCTGAACTGCCATAAAGTTATGTTAACGCTGTGCTTTAGATTACAGCCAGGAGTGTGGCAGAGGAGGAATTTTGCACTTTCATATAAAATCCACTTTTGGACTAAGTAGATCAGTTAATGGCTGGACTATGGAGGAGAAGTTTTTGCAGAAGTTCCTGTAATAACCTACCATTCCCAGGAATCTGCACAGTTCTAGTCCTTTATTTAGGTGTGGGATATTCATTAATCGCCACCACTTTGGCGCTAAGGGGCCGCACCTGACCACGTCCCACTTCCCTGCTCAAGTGTGTTACAGTGGCCTTGGCAAATTCACACTTTGTCAGGTTGAGTGTCAGCGCTTATTAATCTTGAAACCTGCATGACACACTGGCAGACAGAAAAGACCATTTGGTGAAAATATCAATTCTGGGGATCTGGAACATGGAAAGTAGAATATCTAAACAACATTATTGGTGTGTTTTGCCTCAGTGTTATTGATATTTATATGCTTATATTTTCACAATTGCAAAATCTCACTGTGGATGTAAGAGCCAAATTGTGGATATTTTGCATCCACTTTATTGTGTAATATTTTAATTGATTGGGCAGCACGGTGGCACGGTGGTTAGCACTGTTGCCTCACAGCAAGAAGGTCCTGAGTTCAATTCCACCATCAGGCCGGGGTCTTTCTGTGTGGAGTTTGCATGTTCTCCCCGTGTTTGCGTGGGTTCCCTCCGGGTACTCCGGCTTCCTCCCACCGTCCAAAGACATGCACTTAGTGGGGATAGGTTAATTGGATAATCCAAATTGTCACTAGGTATGAATGTGCGAATGGAAGTGAGTGCGAATGGTTGTCTGTCCCTGTATGTTGGCCCTGCGACAGACTGGCGACCTGTCCCGGGTGTACCCCGGCTCTCGCCCTATGACAACTGGGATAGGCTCCAGCGCCCCCCGCGACCCTGAAAAAGGATAAGCGAATGGATGGATGGATGGATGTATTTGATGGCTTAGGCCCCAGGAAGACTAGCAACCACTGTTGTGGAAGCTAATGGAGTTCCTTATAAATAAGCAGACAAATAAACACTATTCTAATCTTATATTACATTCTTAGCAAATTTACAGCAAATGAAACAAAGCACAAAGTCACAGTTGTTTTTTTTCATTTTATTTTTTAATTTTAATTTGTGGTTTGACGCTGTTTCTTAACTCAAAATGTCCTGTTGTAATTGGACATTTTGAGCTAAGAAACAGCGCCAAGCCCCAACAACACTTCCCTCATGGTGCTTTATATTGTAAGGTGAAGACCCTACAATAATGCACAAAAACTAACCCCCTAGAGCAAGCACATTGGCGACAGTGGGAAGGAAAAACTCACTTTTAAAAGAGAGAAACCTCCGGCAGAACCAGGCTCTGAGATGGGGGTGGCCATCTGCCTCGGCCAGTTAGTGATGAGGGAAGGAAGTTGGGGTTTTAAAATGTAATTTAGGTTGCTGAATTAAAAGAATATTTGACGCCAGTTTAAGAGTTTTGTAACAGAATCACGTGCACGTTTCAGTTCGATTTTAGCGTGCACATGAGAAAACCCTCAAGATGACATTTTGGCTCCTCAGCTTGGCATGTTTTTTGAATATGCTGACGACCGCTTCGTCAACCACTGGGTTGCTTGACCTCATTAACAGTATTGGAGAAGGCCACTTTTCACGGAGATCATTGGCTACTTTCAGGCCGAGTTGTTCAATGTTTTCCATGGACATTTTGTAGCTTTTGGACAAAATTTTGTTCCAGATCTTGTGGGAAAGCCTCTGTACAATAAACTCTGATGTTCCTGCATTCCATGTAGCTGCCTCATTTTCTCCCTTCATAGCGTGCATTACCAGATCTTTGGTGACATTTTTCACAGCCTCCTGGTACTCTTCCCTGTGTTTAGAGACACTAAGTACTCTTGTTGGTAATGCCAACAGGTGTTTGGTGAAGGCTGGGACAGTAATACTATCAAGCTGTTCCCTCAGATTGAAAATCAGATATTTTCCCTTGCAGTTGTGTGTTTTGCAAAGATCCTTGAGAATGGCCTTGTCTATGTTTTTCAGCCATTTGGGGGATAGATCCAAATGTTTCAGCTCAATTTCAGGCCAAATTTTTTCCATCAGGCGATCGCTAATGCAGTCAGCAGTGAGGCGCTCTGTGAAGAGCTTGTATTTAGTGGAGACTTGTTCTATGGCCTGTGAAACCACCAACTCAATCACTTTGTTGACACACAACTTTTCCCCACTCAGACAATCAGATGAGGACGACTCTGGGGTTGCCGTCTCCTGTGTTTCAGTCTGAGACTCTACTAATTCTTTTCTCTGCGTGTCCAGTTCTGTCTGCATTTCTGGTATGTTTGTCTCTGCCTGACTTTCTTTAATCTCGCTGGAGTCCTCACTCTGTGGCTGCAGAGCTTTCTTGTCCTCCTCCAGTTCTTTCTCTTCTTTCTCTGCATGCTGACATTTTGTGATGGCCTCTTTGACTTCTTCTGTTGTGTCATTCACCACTTTCTGTTCTTCCAGGAGTTTCTTATTTTGTTCCTCCAGGACTTTTTTCTCCTGCTCCAGATTCTCTCTCAGTGTTTGTTCTTTCCACAGAGCATTCCACATAGTTTCTTTCAGATATCTTTCATGTTTCTGGAGCTGCGTGAACTTGGCAGACAGAGTGTCCTTCTCCTGTTGCAGCATCAGGATTTCGTTGTCCCTCTGCTGAAGCTGCTCTTTCAGACAGTTCATCTCAAGGTCAAGGTTGCTGACCTTTTCCTGATCTGAACACGTCTGTTGCTCTTTTTCTTTGGTGGCGCTGCTCACCTGCGGTTTGCGCGACACTGATTCGTCAGTGACTCCTGCAGCTTGGTTCTCATACAGCTCCAGCTTGGTGCGCATGTTTGAAATTTGAGTCATCATCTGTTTGATTTGCTGTCTGGCTCTACTTTCACCCTCTTTTAAAAGTTTGTTTTCAGTCAGAGAGTTTTGCAAGGCTTTCCTAACCAGCATGAGGTTGTCGAGTGCACTCTTTGGCAGAGTGAAGACAAATTCTGGTTTTCCTTCCTGATTGCTCATTTTTGATATTTAACTTTGAAACAAATTTAGCGTGTTACACTAAATAAGATATTCAGATGTGAATTCGATAATCAAATGTGAATCAGGGTTTGAAGTTTGCTGTAGCAGAACAAAAGTTCGTCTAGTGAATCGCTCGTGACTGTAAGTAAGAAACGTGCTTGACCAGTGTGCTGTTTCACCCCTATTTATAGAATTTTGGTGACTGTGATGTCATGGCCTCATTCTCTTTGCTTTGATGTTTGAAAATAGTTCCCGCCCATTGAAAATAGGTCCCGCCCACAGGCTCTCAGAATTTGTCAGTTAAATTCATACATTAATTTGAAATGTGTTTTTGTTTATTTTTAAATTTTAATTCATCCCTCTTCTAAATTTAACCTAAGCCCATTTTCAGAGCGCTGCGTGTTCATCACAGCCATAAATATGTTAGAAATGAAGAGATTTCACTGTGTTCAAGTACCAGATTTAGTGCTAATTTTATTCAGTCATCCAGGGTTTGTTTAGCTTGTTCAAATGTTTCAGGTGCTGTAGAACATCTGATTAGTATTGTTCATTAATGCTTGTTTCCTATTCCTGTTCAAAGTAATACTCTGCACACGCAGCCAGTGAGAAAACGTCTAACGCTAGACCCGCCCCCGGGAGTCAAGCTGCTTGCATCTAATGTCTCTCAGTTACATAGTAAACAAAGCTTGCAAGGAATCAGGAATCCAGCATCATTACTAAACATCTAACAGGTGCCAAAAAAAAGAGCAACATTGAGCTGTTAACACTTCACAGCCTGCTCGTTAAACAGACAGTAGGGATCCAGTAGGACTGGACACAACATCAAGCCTCTTGGCTTCTGGTTTGATAACTTCACTCATTTAAAAAAAGAAAAATGCTGTAACACATCAGTGTGACATGTTTGCTTTCATCCTGCATCCAATTAAAACACAGAGAATATGTGTACTAGTTTTTTTTAAGGTGATCTTTTTATTTTTCAACAGCTTATTACTAATTACGGATTTTGGGGAATACTAAAAATCATGACACATCAGGAAAACAAAATCTTATAAAGGACGTGAAGCGATGTCACTGATGTTGTCACTGCTGATGTGACGCTATACCTTGTTTATGGTAGTACCTGAACTGCCATAAAGTTATGTTAACGCTGTGCTTTAGATTACAGCCAGGAGTGTGGCAGAGGAGGAATTTTGCACTTTCATATAAAATCCACTTTTGGACTAAGTAGATCAGTTAATGGCTGGACTATGGAGGAGAAGTTTTTGCAGAAGTTCCTGTAATAACCTACCATTCCCAGGAATCTGCACAGTTCTAGTCCTTTATTTAGGTGTGGGATATTCATTAATCGCCACCACTTTGGCGCTAAGGGGCCGCACCTGACCACGTCCCACTTCCCTGCTCAAGTATGTTACAGTGGCCTTGGCAAATTCACACTTTGTCAGGTTGAGTGTCAGCGCTTATTAATCTTGAAACCTGCATGACACACTGGCAGACAGAAAAGACCATTCGGTGAAAATATCAATTCTGGGGATCTGGAACATGGAAAGTAGAATATCTAAACAACATTATTGGTGTGTTTTGCCTCAGTGTTATTGATATTTATATGCTTATATTTTCACAATTGCAAAATCTCACTGTGGATGTAAGAGCCAAATTGTGGATATTTTGCATCCACTTTATTGTGTAATATTTTAATTGATTGGGCAGCACGGTGGCACGGTGGTTAGCACTGTTGCCTCACAGCAAGAAGGTCCTGAGTTCAATTCCACCATCAGGCCGGGGTCTTTCTGTGTGGAGTTTGCATGTTCTCCCCGTGTTTGCGTGGGTTCCCTCCGGGTACTCCGGCTTCCTCCCACCGTCCAAAGACATGCACTTAGTGGGGATAGGTTAATTGGATAATCCAAATTGTCACTAGGTATGAATGTGCGAATGGAAGTGAGTGCGAATGGTTGTCTGTCCCTGTATGTTGGCCCTGCGACAGACTGGCGACCTGTCCCGGGTGTACCCCGGCTCTCGCCCTATGACAACTGGGATAGGCTCCAGCGCCCCCCGCGACCCTGAAAAAGGATAAGCGAATGGATGGATGTATTTGATGGCTTAGGCCCCAGGAAGACTAGCAACCACTGTTGTGGAAGCTAATGGAGTTCCTTATAAATAAGCAGACAAATAAACACTATTCTAATCTTATATTACATTCTTAGCAAATTTACAGCAAATGAAACAAAGCACAAAGTCACAGTTGTTTTTTTTCATTTTATTTTTTAATTTTAATTTGTGGTTTGACGCTGTTTCTTAACTCAAAATGTCCTGTTGTAATTGGACATTTTGAGCTAAGAAACAGCGCCAAGCCCCAACAACACTTCCCTCATGGTGCTTTATATTGTAAGGTGAAGACCCTACAATAATGCACAAAAACTAACCCCCTAGAGCAAGCACATTGGCGACAGTGGGAAGGAAAAACTCACTTTTAAAAGAGAGAAACCTCCGGCAGAACCAGGCTCTGAGATGGGGGTGGCCATCTGCCTCGGCCAGTTAGTGATGAGGGAAGGAAGTTGGGGTTTTAAAATGTAATTTAGGTTGCTGAATTAAAAGAATATTTGACGCCAGTTTAAGAGTTTTGTAACAGAATCACGTGCACGTTTCAGTTCGATTTTAGCGTGCACATGAGAAAACCCTCAAGATGACATTTTGGCTCCTCAGCTTGGCATGTTTTTTGAATATGCTGACGACCGCTTCGTCAACCACTGGGTTGCTTGACCTCATTAACAGTATTGGAGAAGGCCACTTTTCACGGAGATCATTGGCTACTTTCAGGCCGAGTTGTTCAATGTTTTCCATGGACATTTTGTAGCTTTTGGACAAAATTTTGTTCCAGATCTTGTGGGAAAGCCTCTGTACAATAAACTCTGATGTTCCTGCATTCCATGTAGCTGCCTCATTTTCTCCCTTCATAGCGTGCATTACCAGATCTTTGGTGACATTTTTCACAGCCTCCTGGTACTCTTCCCTGTGTTTAGAGACACTAAGTACTCTTGTTGGTAATGCCAACAGGTGTTTGGTGAAGGCTGGGACAGTAATACTATCAAGCTGTTCCCTCAGATTGAAAATCAGATATTTTCCCTTGCAGTTGTGTGTTTTGCAAAGATCCTTGAGAATGGCCTTGTCTATGTTTTTCAGCCATTTGGGGGATAGATCCAAATGTTTCAGCTCAATTTCAGGCCAAATTTTTTCCATCAGGCGATCGCTAATGCAGTCAGCAGTGAGGCGCTCTGTGAAGAGCTTGTATTTAGTGGAGACTTGTTCTATGGCCTGTGAAACCACCAACTCAATCACTTTGTTGACACACAACTTTTCCCCACTCAGACAATCAGATGAGGACGACTCTGGGGTTGCCGTCTCCTGTGTTTCAGTCTGAGATTCTACTAATTCTTTTCTCTGCGTGTCCAGTTCTGTCTGCATTTCTGGTATGTTTGTCTCTGCCTGACTTTCTTTAATCTCGCTGGAGTCCTCACTCTGTGGCTGCAGAGCTTTCTTGTCCTCCTCCAGTTCTTTCTCTTCTTTCTCTGCATGCTGACATTTTGTGATGGCCTCTTTGACTTCTTCTGTTGTGTCATTCACCACTTTCTGTTCTTCCAGGAGTTTCTTATTTTGTTCCTCCAGGACTTTTTTCTCCTGCTCCAGATTCTCTCTCAGTGTTTGTTCTTTCCACAGAGCATTCCACATAGTTTCTTTCAGATATCTTTCATGTTTCTGGAGCTGCGTGAACTTGGCAGACAGAGTGTCCTTCTCCTGTTGCAGCATCAGGATTTCGTTGTCCCTCTGCTGAAGCTGCTCTTTCAGACAGTTCATCTCAAGGTCAAGGTTGCTGACCTTTTCCTGATCTGAACACGTCTGTTGCTCTTTTTCTTTGGTGGCGCTGCTCACCTGCGGTTTGCGCGACACTGATTCGTCAGTGACTCCTGCAGCTTGGTTCTCATACAGCTCCAGCTTGGTGCGCATGTTTGAAATTTGAGTCATCATCTGTTTGATTTGCTGTCTGGCTCTACTTTCACCCTCTTTTAAAAGTTTGTTTTCAGTCAGAGAGTTTTGCAAGGCTTTCCTAACCAGCATGAGGTTGTCGAGTGCACTCTTTGGCAGAGTGAAGACAAATTCTGGTTTTCCTTCCTGATTGCTCATTTTTGATATTTAACTTTGAAACAAATTTAGCATGTTACACTAAATAAGATATTCAGATGTGAATTCGATAATCAAATGTGAATCAGGGTTTGAAGTTGGCTGTAGCAGAACAAAAGTTCGTCTAGTGAATCGCTCGTGACTGTAAGTAAGAAACGTGCTTGACCAGTGTGCTGTTTCACCCCTATTTATAGAATTTTGGTGACTGTGATGTCATGGCCTCATTCTCTTTGCTTTGATGTTTGAAAATAGTTCCCGCCCATTGAAAATAGGTCCCGCCCACAGGCTCTCAGAATTTGTCAGTTAAATTCATACATTAATTTGAAATGTGTTTTTGTTTATTTTTAAATTTTAATTCATCCCTCTTCTAAATTTAACCTAAGCCCATTTTCAGAGCGCTGCGTGTTCATCACAGCCATAAATATGTTAGAAATGAAGAGATTTCACTGTGTTCAAGTACCAGATTTAGTGCTAATTTTATTCAGTCATCCAGGGTTTGTTTAGCTTGTTCAAATGTTTCAGGTGCTGTAGAACATCTGATTAGTATTGTTCATTAATGCTTGTTTCCTATTCCTGTTCAAAGTAATACTCTGCGCACGCAGCCAGTGAGAAAACGTCTAACGCTAGACCCGCCCCCGGGAGTCAAGCTGCTTGCATCTAATGTCTCTCAGTTACATAGTAAACAAAGCTTGCAAGGAATCAGGAATCCAGCATCATTACTAAACATCTAACAGGTGCCAAAAAAAAGAGCAACATTGAGTTGTTAACACTTCACAGCCTGCTCGTTAAACAGACAGTAGGGATCCAGTAGGACTGGACACAACATCAAGCCTCTTGGCTTCTGGTTTGATAACTTCACTCATTTAAAAAAAGAAAAATGCTGTAACACATCAGTGTGACATGTTTGCTTTCATCCTGCATCCAATTAAAACACAGAGAATATGTGTACTAGTTTTTTTTAAGGTGATCTTTTTATTTTTCAACAGCTTATTACTAATTACGGATTTTGGGGAATACTGAAAATCATGACACATCAGGAAAAAAAAATCTTATAAAGGACGTGAAGCGATGTCACTGATGTTGTCACTGCTGATGTGACGCTATACCTTGTTTATGGTAGTACCTGACCTGCCATAAAGTTATGTTAACGCTGTGCTTTAGATTACAGCCAGGAGTGTGGCAGAGGAGGAATTTTGCACTTTCATATAAAATCCACTTTTGGACTAAGTAGATCAGTTAATGGCTGGACTATGGAGGAGAAGTTTTTGCAGAAGTTCCTGTAATAACCTACCATTCCCAGGAATCTGCACAGTTCAAGTCCTTTGTTTAGGTGTGGGATATTCATTAATCGCCACCACTTTGCCGCTAAGGGGCCGCACCTGACCACGTCCCACTTCCCTGCTCAAGTATGTTACAGTGGCCTTGGCAAATTCACACTTTGTCAGGTTGAGTGTCAGCGCTTATTAATCTTGAAACCTGCATGACACACTGGCAGACAGAAAAGACCATTCGGTGAAAATATCAATTCTGGGGATCTGGAACATGGAAAGTAGAATATCTAAACAACATTATTGGTGTGTTTTGCCTCAGTGTTATTGATATTTATATGCTTATATTTTCACAATTGCAAAATCTCACTGTGGATATAAGAGCCAAATTGTGGATATTTTGCATCCACTTTATTGTGTAATATTTTAATTGATTGTATTTGATGGCTTAGGCCCCAGGAAGACTAGCAACCACTGTTGTGGAAGCTAATGGAGTTCCTTATAAATAAGCAGACAAATAAACACTATTCTAATCTTATATTACATTCTTAGCAAATTTACAGCAAATGAAACAAAGCACAAAGTCACAGTTGTTTTTTTATTTTATTTTTTTTATTTTATTTTGTGGTTTGACGCTGTTTCTTAACTCAAAATGTCCTGTTGTAATTGGACATTTTGAGCTAAGAAACAGCGCCAAGCCCCAACAACACTTCCCTCATGGTGCTTTATATTGTAAGGTGAAGATCCTACAATAATGCACAAAAACTAACCCCCTAGAGCAAGCACATTGGCGACAGTGGGAAGGAAAAACTCACTTTTAAAAGAGAGAAACCTCCGGCAGAACCAGGCTCTGAGATGGGGGTGGCCATCTGCCTCGGCCAGTTAGTGATGAGGGAAGGAAGTTGGGGTTTTAAAATGTAATTTAGGTTGCTGAATTAAAAGAATATTTGACGCCAGTTTAAGAGTTTTGTAACAGAATCACGTGCACGTTTCAGTTCGATTTTAGCGTGCTCATGAGAAAACCCTCAAGATGACATTTTGGCTCCTCAGCTTGGCATGTTTTTTGAATATGCTGACGACCGCTTCGTCAACCACTGGGTTGCTTGACCTCATTAACAGTATTGGAGAAGGCCACTTTTCACGGAGATCATTGGCTACTTTCAGGCCGAGTTGTTCAATGTTTTCCATGGACATTTTGTAGCTTTTGGACAAAATTTTGTTCCAGATCTTGTGGGAAAGCCTCTGTACAATAAACTCTGATGTTCCTGCATTCCATGTAGCTGCCTCATTTTCTCCCTTCATAGCGTGCATTACCAGATCTTTGGTGACATTTTTCACAGCCTCCTGGTACTCTTCCCTGTGTTTAGAGACACTAAGTACTCTTGTTGGTAATGCCAACAGGTGTTTGGTGAAGGTTGGGACAGTAATACTATCAAGCTGTTCCCTCAGATTGAAAATCAGATATTTTCCCTTGCAGTTGTGTGTTTTGCAAAGATCCTTGAGAATGGCCTTGTCTATGTTTTTCAGCCATTTGGGGGATAGATCCAAATGTTTCAGCTCAATTTCAGGCCAAATTTTTTCCATCAGGCGATCGCTAATGCAGTCAGCAGTGAGGCGCTCTGTGAAGAGCTTGTATTTAGTGGAGACTTGTTCTATGGCCTGTGAAACCACCAACTCAATCACTTTGTTGACACACAACTTTTCCCCACTCAGACAATCAGATGAGGACGACTCTGGGGTTGCCGTCTCCTGTGTTTCAGTCTGAGATTCTACTAATTCTTTTCTCTGCGTGTCCAGTTCTGTCTGCATTTCTGGTATGTTTGTCTCTGCCTGACTTTCTTTAATCTCGCTGGAGTCCTCACTCTGTGGCTGCAGAGCTTTCTTGTCCTCCTCCAGTTCTTTCTCTTCTTTCTCTGCATGCTGACATTTTGTGATGGCCTCTTTGACTTCTTCTGTTGTGTCCTTCACCACTTTCTGTTCTTCCAGGAGTTTCTTATTTTGTTCCTCCAGGACTTTTTTCTCCTGCTCCAGATTCTCTCTCAGTGTTTGTTCTTTCCACAGAGCATTCCACATAGTTTCTTTCAGATATCTTTCATGTTTCTGGAGCTGCGTGAACTTGGCAGACAGAGTGTCCTTCTCCTGTTGCAGCATCAGGATTTCGTTGTCCCTCTGCTGAAGCTGCTCTTTCAGACAGTTCATCTCAAGGTCAAGGTTGCTGACCTTTTCCTGATCTGAACACGTCTGTTGCTCTTTTTCTTTGGTGGCGCTGCTCACCTGCGGTTTGCGCGACACTGATTCGTCAGTGACTCCTGCAGCTTGGTTCTCATACAGCTCCAGCTTGGTGCGCATGTTTGAAATTTGAGTCATCATCTGTTTGATTTGCTGTCTGGCTCTACTTTCACCCTCTTTTAAAAGTTTGTTTTCAGTCAGAGAGTTTTGCAAGGCTTTCCTAACCAGCATGAGGTTGTCGAGTGCACTCTTTGGCAGAGTGAAGACAAATTCTGGTTTTCCTTCCTGATTGCTCATTTTTGATATTTAACTTTGAAACAAATTTAGCATGTTACACTAAATAAGATATTCAGATGTGAATTCGATAATCAAATGTGAATCAGGGTTTGAAGTTGGCTGTAGCAGAACAAAAGTTCGTCTAGTGAATCGCTCGTGACTGTAAGTAAGAAACGTGCTTGACCAGTGTGCTGTTTCACCCCTATTTATAGAATTTTGGTGACTGTGATGTCATGGCCTCATTCTCTTTGCTTTGATGTTTGAAAATAGTTCCCGCCCATTGAAAATAGGTCCCGCCCACAGGCTCTCAGAATTTGTCAGTTAAATTCATACATTAATTTGAAATGTGTTTTTGTTTATTTTTAAATTTTAATTCATCCCTCTTCTAAATTTAACCTAAGCCCATTTTCAGAGCGCTGCGTGTTCATCACAGCCATAAATATGTTAGAAATGAAGAGATTTCACTGTGTTCAAGTACCAGATTTAGTGCTAATTTTATTCAGTCATCCAGGGTTTGTTTAGCTTGTTCAAATGTTTCAGGTGCTGTAGAACATCTGATTAGTATTGTTCATTAATGCTTGTTTCCTATTCCTGTTCAAAGTAATACTCTGCGCACGCAGCCAGTGAGAAAACGTCTAACGCTAGACCCGCCCCCGGGAGTCAAGCTGCTTGCATCTAATGTCTCTCAGTTACATAGTAAACAAAGCTTGCAAGGAATCACGAATCCAGCATCATTACTAAACATCTAACAGGTGCCAAAAAAAAGAGCAACATTGAGCTGTTAACACTTCACAGCCTGCTCGTTAAACAGACAGTAGGGATCCAGTAGGACTGGACACAACATCAAGCCTCTTGGCTTCTGGTTTGATAACTTCACTCATTTAAAAAAAGAAAAATGCTGTAACACATCAGTGTGACATGTTTGCTTTCATCCTGCATCAAATTAAAACACAGAGAATATGTGTACTAGGTTTTTTTAAGGTGATCTTTTTATTTTTCAACAGCTTATTACTAATTACGGATTTTGGGGAATACTAAAAATCATGACACATCAGGAAAACAAAATCTTATAAAGGACGTGAAGCGATGTCACTGATGTTGTCACTGCTGATGTGACGCTATACCTTGTTTATGGTAGTACCTGAACTGCCATAAAGTTATGTTAACGCTGTGCTTTAGATTACAGCCAGGAGTGTGGCAGAGGAGGAATTTTGCACTTTCATATAAAATCCACTTTTGGACTAAGTAGATCAGTTAATGGCTGGACTATGGAGGAGAAGTTTTTGCAGAAGTTCCTGTAATAACCTACCATTCCCAGGAATCTGCACAGTTCTAGTCCTTTATTTAGGTGTGGGATATTCATTAATCGCCACCACTTTGGCACTAAGGGGCCGCACCTGACCACGTCCCACTTCCCTGCTCAAGTGTGTTACAGTGGCCTTGGCAAATTCACACTTTGTCAGGTTGAGTGTCAGCGCTTATTAATCTTGAAACCTGCATGACACACTGGCAGACAGAAAAGACCATTCGGTGAAAATATCAATTCTGGGGATCTGGAACATGGAAAGCAGAATATCTAAACAACATTATTGGTGTGTTTTGCCTCAGTGTTATTGATATTTATATGCTTATATTTTCACAATTGCAAAATCTCACTGTGGATGTAAGAGCCAAATTGTGGATATTTTGCATCCACTTTATTGTGTAATATTTTAATTGATTGGGCAGCACGGTGGCACGGTGGTTAGCACTGTTGCCTCACAGCAAGAAGGTCCTGAGTTCAATTCCACCATCAGGCCGGGGTCTTTCTGTGTGGAGTTTGCATGTTCTCCCCGTGTTTGCGTGGGTTCCCTCCGGGTACTCCGGCTTCCTCCCACCGTCCAAAGACATGCACTTAGTGGGGATAGGTTAATTGGATAATCCAAATTGTCACTAGGTGCGAATGGAAGTGAGTGCGAATGGTTGTCTGTCCCTGTATGTTGGCCCTGCGACAGACTGGCGACCTGTCCCGGGTGTACCCCGCCTCTCGCCCTATGACAGCTGGGATAGGCTCCAGCGCCCCCCGCGACCCTGAAAAAGGATAAGCGGAAGCGAATGGATGGATGTATTTGATGGCTTAGGCCCCAGGAAGACTAGCAACCACTGTTGTGGAAGCTAATGGAGTTCCTTATAAATAAGCAGACAAATAAACACTATTCTAATCTTATATTACATTCTTAGCAAATTTACACTGTAAAAAGAATAACCCTATTCAAATTTAAAAAAATGATGTCCAATTGTCACATCCAAAATATTTGGCTTCAGAGAATCCAAATTGAGTCACTTGATTTGACCTGATACTTTTATGTTGATATAAACAATATTACTAGACTTGACTGAAACTTTAAATTTTGCATTGATCCAAATTGATTTTTTTTACATTGAACCATATTTTAATTATTGAACCAAGCTAATATATTGAAATTTAACCAACCTAATGTATTCACATCGAACCAAATTAACATGAACTAATATGTTTGTGTTGAAGCCAGGTAATTGATTTACATATATTCAAACTATATTTTTTACATTTCATTTTATTTCAGTTCAAAAATGCTCTGCATTTCCTATAAAAAACAAGACAGTTGGCCAACCAATTATTTCAAAATTATTTATTGTTCCAAACCATTTTAATTATAATCAATAGAGAGGATTAGTAATATACAGATTTAGTGCTACGACAGAAATGATTAGAGAAATGTTTGTTTTATAAAACCTGCAACCTTTTGAAAACCAGTATAAAACCTGCAACCTGTCTAAAACTGGCATAAAACCATTATAAAAACTCTTTTTAAACCAATTTGCAAGTACTCAAAAATGTTTATATGTGCACTGTGCCTGTACAATGTAAAAAAAAAATCTACACATGTATCAATGAAATCAACTTAAATCTCCCTTTCAAATGGGTGTTCTTATAATTTTTGAATGTAGAATACCACTGCAGGCCAACCAAGAAAATAACCAAGCACACATGCACATGCATGTGCACATACACATGCATGTAAACACACTACTGTGCAGTGTTAAGTTCACAATTAAGTTTGCGAATCTTAGAGGTCATCTTGTTAAAGTCAAGCTCCATCATAATCTTTTGAAGAGCCTCAAAGGTGAACCTGAATCCTCGTGGATATTCCATTTTAAGAGCATAACAGAGTCCAAAGACCATTGCCACTCCAGCTGCCACAGAAGGCAACTCATTCAGGACTTCCACACCATCAATGATTATCCCGATGTCTCGACGCTGATGTAGGAGGCTTGAGTTGTCCCTGAAGATGAAGAGTGCCATGGTGGTTACTCTGCAGCTCTTCCTCAGCTTCATCTTTCTGGGATATCTTGAGGTAAAATATGGAACAAAATGTACAAGTGAAGAACTGAAGTCTGGCACACCTGATAAATCTTTGACCATAATAAACTACTATTTTGATAGTTGTTTGGTCACAGACTATTAGAACAATTATTTGACTAATCAGATTGTGAATTGCATAATCATTAAATTAAATCAATGGTGGAAAATTTTCATAAATGTTCCACAAAGCCCAAGAAAAAAAAGAAAACAATACAGAACCCTAAGATATTAACTTGATGAGTTGATTAATCGTTGCTGTCCTACATTAATCATTGCATTTAATAGCAGAGTTGTCAAATTTACATCAAGAGACTGCATCTCATGTAGAGACAGAACAGATATGGACATACCATGTATTCTTTTATCAAGTCCTCAACACATCAGCAAGGTGAATGAGAGGATAATGAGGGAGAGTCTAGATTATTATGAAATGTTTAAAAAGGATGTGCAGTGTAAATGCAAAATGATACCTGTTCAGATTAAATGAAAATGTATGCTTCAGCCATGGAATGGATGGAGCGATCTGTGGTTCTGAAAGCATACAGAAAAAAAAGAATAATGTTACTTCTCTATAAAACACATAACATAGAAAAACCAAGAAATACGTAACATGACATACACATCCTTATAAAAAGCTAGTACTATAATTTGATTTAGGTTTACCAAACAGTCTACAGACCAGCCATTAGCAACTAAGTTTGGCATAGGGTCAATTTAATGCTGTTAAAATTACAATTTCTTCAGAAAATGCACATTTTTCCGAGCCGCGCCTGAAAGTCAATTGAAGGAATTAGTCTTATATCATTGATCTTATATGCTGGCGTGTTATTTCTGTCTCTAAATCATGCACATTAATAATTATCTTTTGCGCTCGGTGTACACACACATAACACACAGATATTTATATGAAGAGAGACAGAGACAAACGTGCGCGCACAAACACAAGCTTGTGTCTAGAAACCGCGCGCTCACCAGAAAAATTCAAACGAAGCGGAGCACGGAGTTATACTATGAATGTTATGAACTATGAACTTATGCTAGCTAGCTGTATCCACCACCGATGCATCGTGGTAACGCTAGCTAGTTAGTATACTGGTAAAAAACGGCTTTTTGCCTAACTTGCATTCCTGACTGTGATGGTCGGTTTCTGGTAACCAGTTCTAACGTCGCGCCGGATAGCTAGCTAGCTTGTAGCTAGCAGCTACAATCATGCAAAAATTAGGGGTGGCTGTCGACCCAGCTTAAATGGGGTTATTTTCTGCAATTTTGGCAATACAAATTATAAAAGCTTTTGTAACACACTTGGCTTTACGTTTATTTTCAGATGAAATTAATCAAAGATGTGACACGATGTTTCCAGCAGCCATGCAGAATAAAAATGGGTCCCGGTCTATTTCTGGTGGGCGTGTTCAAGTGCAAATCACTTTGACTCAAATTAAAGATATTATCTGTTCAACATGAAAAGAAATATATGTTTTGAGAGAAATCAAAAACTTTGCGTTGTGTCCTTTGTACAGATATTTAGTTTCATCCAAATCAAAAGTGGTATTTTAAAATGCAAAAAGAAAGGGTTTCACAATCAAATCAATGATTTTATTCTGTTTTGAATGGCACTTATTAGATTGAATGAATGACTGCATGTTAGACTTTTTTCAGTGAAGGGTACAAGAGGTAAATCGAAGAATAACCACACTGATCCGGCCGGGTGAAGTCAAACAATGATTTAATGCACGCGTGGGAAGATCACTGCATACGCAGACAGCAATTGATGATCTTCGACTTAATCAAAGCATAAACATATATTTTATACCATCAGGGCTTAAATTTAATGACGCCCCCTCAACGTCAGATCCATTTCATACATAGGTCAGATCAAAACCACAATAACTTTTAACACAGTTTAAAAAGAACATTGTCTTCGTCTTCCCAGCAGGTACTTCCTGTCACTGCCGGATGCTCGCTTATCATCTTGACACATGAGCAGCAGTTCTGCTGTATATATACAGACACCATGTTTACATATATATTTAGCATCAACATAATGTTCAAAAGGAGTCTGATTCTTCAAGTGATAAACATTTGGCTTGGATGTCCAGGAACTCTCGGCCAGAGCTTTTCAGCTGCCGGCTACACACACACACACACACACACACACACACACACACACACACACACACACACACACACACACACTGTCAGATTATAATATTATTTTATGCCATGTTATGCCCCTAATTAAAGATTGTGAATTATTATGTAGTCTTAGTTTGCATTATTCTCCTGAATTAGAAGAAGCTGATAACTATTGCATTAGTTAAACTGATTTGCATTACATTAGACTGCTGATTTATTGTGGATGAATGATATTGTTTTATGATGTTATAAGAAATACTGTTTGCAGAGTCATCGCCTTATTTGTCTGATTAGAAGAGAACAGAACATGCTGGAGTTTTCTGCCCCATCTCAGCAGGAGCAGATAAACAGGGAGCCAAGGTCGTAGCTTAGGCGCCGTGTGAGAGAAAGCATGTGAATGTTTAGGCTTTTGTGATAAGGTGGGGGCACCAGAGGCTATAAGAGTTTGATCAATGCTCCACCATTTTGAGATCTGAGGCTGTCTGCATACAGTGTCCATCTCCCACATGTGTGACCATTAAAATCATCGTTTGACTTAACCCGGCCGGACCAGTGTTGTTATTGTGGTTTTTCCTCTTGTGTTCATCCCCAATTTTTGAACTCGTAACAACACACACACACACACACAACAACACAACCTCAGGTCCCGACACGTCATATGCAGTGGAGGTGTGATGAGCTCATTGAGCTCCGCTGTGTCAGCCTCACCTGCAGCCGTGCACAAATCAAAGTGAAGTAAGAAAAACCAGAACAAACGCACACTAATCATGAAGCTACAGAGCCCCTTTACTCACATGGGTAAGGAATATTTTCATTGCATGTCCACATGTTGATGTGGCAACAAGACATATACAGCAGGTTACCCCACAGTCAGACGCCTGCCATCTACCAGCTAACTGTGTGAAGAGGAAAAAATGCTATAAATATCTATTTTTTTGTTGACACGCCTGCTCAGTTTATGGTAGCAGCAACTTAATCCAGTGCTAAGCACAGTGAGACTGATTACGTGGACATTCGTAGAAACCTTCTTGTCTGGAAGGAGGGATGGCAGACTCAGTCACTGCTGACAATAATTTTAACCTGTTACATTCTTTAGAAAAGATGATCCAGTGAAATAGCCTTTGAAAAAGGGTCTCTTCACATGTAAACAACAATTATTTAATACAGATTTAATAATTAAAGCCTCTCATTTTCCACCTCATTTACCCTTTAATTTACGACTGATATGATGAAATGGTTTGACACACAGTGAAATGATTTAATACACAGCAGAAAGTGCATATTCAAATTCATCTCCACATTAAGATGAGTAATGCCTTGAGACATTATATCTGTGGCTAAATCAGACAAAAGGTCAGAGTCCTAGAAAACACAGCCAAGTGATCTCAAATAAAACATTCTACATGACTCGGTCTCTTTCTAGTCGTCCTGTGGATATCAAGTGCACATCAGGAGTAAAAGTTCTCGGCCAGCTTCCTCATTCTTTTATTGCAGTGTGCTGATGGGGCGGGCGGATGATGAGCTGCCACATTTGCTGCGGCTGCAAACATACAAAGTCCCACTTCACCTTCAGGTTGCTGCTCTGTGCTGGCCCCTTTAAGCTCATCTTTGTCAGGGTTTGGATGGAAGACTTTATAATAAATAATTTTAAGTATTAGACCGAGGACGTAAACTGCAATAACACAGGCAGCTGTGATTAAAGCGTACGTGGGCTCTATCACAAAATCAGGAGGATCTGTGCTCATCTTCCAGCACCACACAGCACAGAGGATGCAAATATCAGTCAGTATATACCCGTGATAGAGCGCAGTCCTGTACCGCGTCTTCCCCTCGGCCACATTAAACCAGTCGAAATACCAAATGATGCCAACAGTGGCTCGATAAAGCCATTCTCCACAAGGACTATCCATGAAGTCCGTCTTGGATCGCCAAGCGAAGAAGAATAAAACCAACCAAGAGCAGATGAAGTGGGCAAAGATGAAGCAGGGCAGCACGGAGGCGAAAAGAGCGAGAGCAGTGAGACGAGAAGAGATGAGAACCAGGTTCCAGATGAAGTAGATGACTGATGAGGATATCTTCTGGTTTTCTTTGGCAGGCAGGAAGGAGCGCAGCGAGCGATGGTAGGTCGTCACAGTGCAGGCGATAGCTGAGGCTGAGCCGACGGCTTTTAGAACTGAGGGAGAACGAGAGGCAGCGTCAGAACAAGCAAAGAGAAATGTTGTGAAGTGTGCCACTCCACATAAAGACAAGCAAACTGGTCCCAGAATCAGCAGACTTTTAATGTATCATAACTTTGGTATATTTAGAGAAATTCTAGGTTCAGGTTGTGCAAAAGTGCAAAAGTCTAGCATAGGCCTCAGTTTTCAACAGAGTCACATATGAAAATTTTAGGTCTGAAAAAACACATTTGAAAATGTTGGCTTCAAAATGCAGATAAACATCAGACCTTTGATATGGTAGAACTGTTTGGATCAGGCCCCATCACTCACATAAAAATAACCTAAAAAGCACTTTGTTAAGTTTTCCCAACTGAATGATCAGGAAAAAGAACAAGGATCCCATGCATCCCAAGCATCACAGATATTAAACTGGTCCAGGTTTGTGATTGAAACACTGGTTTATGCCATTAGACTAGTGGTTATTTTAAAAAATCTGCTTTCAATTTGTAACATTTGAAGTGGGTGTAAAATTGATTTGAGCTCAAACATGTTTTTCAGCGCTGAATAATTCACGTGGATATCGCCTGTATTTAAGAGTTATCGAAGATCAACAACATCACATTTAAAACCACTCCCATGTACTTCACCAGCCTGTAACTCACAAAGCATTCGTAGTATGAAGGTAAAGTTTTGCATGATTTCAACAAATATACCAGAGTTCTTATACAAGGAAATCAGCTGATTCTGTGAGGGTCATGTGGAAGACAATGACCTGTCTTGGGTTCCTCTTCAAGCATTGTTCCTTTTAATGGTTAGGGATTTTCCTGCACAAGACATTTTTAGATATGCATGTGATCGGTAGCTGGAGTTACAAAGGACACAAATTACATTACTTTTTTTAAAAAGTTTTTTTTTTTAAACTGTGGCACAGAAGAACATGTGTCTGTATTTGTTTGGATTAGGCTAATCGTTCTAGGCCAAATACATGTTTTTGGTCTCTCACTCTTATCAGTTTTTTGTGCATGTGGCAGAAATTAATCAGGAATAATACTTTAAACAAAAACATGTAAGTACAATAAACATGGCTTTGTTTTTAAATCTTTTAGCCGAGCGCCGGCAAATGTTTCAGCACGTGGTGACCCTGTTGTGTAACTTTATGTGGTCTGCCACTTCCTGTCCAGGTTACTGAGGTTCCTAAACACTGAGGTTGGAGTAATTTCACTTACAGATGATAAAGGAATATCTGGGAGGGGAGACATTTCACAAACTGAATGGTTACTGAACTATGGCTTGATATTACAGCACCACACTTGAATTGAGTGAGCTCTTTAGAACAAAGCATTCTTTTAAAAATGTTTTTGACAGCGTGGCTAGCTACCTTAATTATTTTGTACACGGTGGCACTGAGATCAAAGATCTGTGGCTGAATACTTTTGTATTGTGCATATTGTATTTGTACTGTGTACAAAAAGTGCATACTCTATGTCTAAGAAAGTACACTGCTAGCATAAAAATACTTCGATTTAGTTGAAGTGAATATGGGTGAGCTGATCTTTAATAATCTGAAGACTTTAAACTTACTTTAAAGTAGCAATGAGCCACCCCATTTAGTTTTTCATTAAGAATTTATTTTACAGTGTCACTATTTCTGCCCAAAACATACATGACTTTAACTCGAGTAATAAACTGTACCTGTAACAGGATCCAGATGGCCCTGCTGCAGAATGATGGTGAGCATGAGTGTGAGCTGCGGGGCGCTCTCTGAAAACGTCTCTACGATTCGCAACATGCTCAGATCTTGGCTCAGAAACACAGCTACACTCTCAGGGTCAGGGAGCTTTGTGCGGAAGCTTTCTACAGCCTTTTCCAGGACTCCTGCGTGCCTGAGAGCCAAAATATAATAAATGAGTCACAACCAGGTAAAGCAAATCCAAATGTCAAACACACCTAGTTGAATTTTCCTGAAAGCATTCTTCTTATGGAAGCAAGTGAGCAAATAAAATCAGTTTGCCCGACACACAGTGAAGGAAAGAAAACAAAATGTAGCTTATCTTGTGAAACAGAGAAAATTAAAGCATGACTCGGGAATTCGGGAAGTTATAAATGCTGATTTTCACATAATAGTTCAAAAATAAAATAAAATGAAACTGACAGAACCACAGCACTACAGATGATGAAATCTGTACTCTTGTGGTTTAATGCACAAACCTGATGGAGTTCTTGCACTACAGGCACTTTAAACACGCTTTATTAATTTAATACTACCTGAAGTAGATGCCCAGCTGGAAAACATGCAACAGTTTGAGCAGCCTCTTGGTAGGCCAGCCCTCGACCTTTGTCTTCATCCTGAACTTGTCATAGCTATACCAAAGCCAGCTGTAAGCCTGAGTGAGCAGTGACGAGACCAGGAGCAGAAACAGCAGAACAGCAAGGCACACGTAGGCCTTTTCCTTATAGAAGGACACAGCGGTCCATATATCCAGCCCTATGTCAACCAGGTACAGCGGCAGGCCCACACAAGTGAAGAGGAAGTCCCAGCAGGAGTATTTAAAGTTAGCCTGAGTGCCTGACATGTTCACCCGTCTCTCTGCGTGCCTCTAACACAGCTGCATGTGATGCATGAGCTGAAAGACAACTTATATAGACAGATAACGAAAGTAAACTCAAGATTTGAGAGTTTCAAAACCCCTCCTACCAACCAGCCCGTGTCCTGAAACTTATCTTAAAGGCACATTGTGTTAATTCACACACATACACACCTCCTGCTGGCGAATATCCCGTTAACAGTAAACATCGTATTTGGATGACTTTCAGAAAGACTGAAACTGAAATTCCTTTCTGGATATTTTAAGCATCATCCAGAACTCCTGCCCTTTAGTCTTCTCCTTACCTGGCACAGGTTGACAGCTGTGAGGTGGGAGCACTGCATTAATGCACCCGCTGGTTTACCTAAAGGGGAAGCCCAGATCTTTTTACTGTAAGCCAATGACTTACAGTAAAAAGATGTGCGGATGCTCGTAATCTGAGTTTGCAGAAAGACACAAAAACAAAAAGAAGTGACTTAACTTAGGTACTACTTTAATAATTGCACGGGACAGATGAGGTAAAGGTTTAAAAGGAAGTAATCCCCTTAACCTTTCATACCAGCTGACAGCATGCCAAAAAGTGGCTCCAAACACTATCAACTCTTTTACAGAACAGAGTTTCAACATATTGTAAATGATGTAAATGATGATGTGGAGGCAGGTTTACTGAAAAAGCTGGGAGATGGATGTGCTTTCAGCTCTGTATGTATACTAAAGTAAAAGTATCTTGGCACATGACATATTTGAACAAGCTAAACAGATAGTGGATGGATGAGCGACAATAACACTAGATTTGGCAGCTAGATGCAGAGAAATATCTAAAACATTCGTGTCTGTGACAAATCAGCAGGTTAGCTGAACTTGCTTTACAACACAAAAGAAAAAAGTAGAAACCAAGCTAGTGGATTTAAAACACTTGACCAGCTTTTGAAAAGAAACTATGAACGAACGAACTTACAGTGAAATTTACATTCAAAAAGGTTCCAGCAGCAACTCTAACAAGATAAAATAAAACACACACACGACAACAAAGGTAATTTAAAACCTCAGAAACAAGTTTTGCAGTGTTTCAAAAACAAATTCCAATTTAGAGGGAAAATCCAGATCTCCCACACTTTTAGTAAAAAAGAAAACCCACTAGAAACAATGTACAAATGTAAGATTGCTGTTTTTATTTTACTCTTTAACCAAGTCTCTTTATTAAACCATTTATAGCTTAGTTTTTATAATTACATATTGAATAAATACAATTCTATTCTAAATCTATTTCTAGAAATCCTAAAGTGAACTGAACTATATATAGAAAAACTGTCTTTCTGCTCACACTTAACAGTAATATTTCGGCTACTAACAGGCTGGAGTAATAAAACACAATTAAAAAGCACACAAACAGATTTGGTTTAGCTTATGAAACTATTCCTGCTTCAAACAGAATGAAAAATTAAAGCTGTATGCAATTTTTTTTCTAACGTAATTTATACATTAGCCACAACACTAAAACCTTTAGCAGATTTTGTATTTGCTGAGAACACCCATAAACCTACCAACCACCAAACGCTCTCACAGCTCCTGTGTTGGTAACCCAGCAGGTCTGAGAGGCTTTGACAGCATGAGGCACATAATTAGGCAAGTGGTGTTAATGTTGTGGCTGACTAGTGTTTGTATAGTTACAGTACAGTATTTGTGGTTGTAAGAAGCCACTGTGGGAGCATCTTTGTGTAAACACTGGACTGAGCTGAGTGCTCATCAGGTATTTCATTTGACACTTCAGTTAAAAATGTATCCAGAAATCCCCTTTATTACAATATAAACACTGTCTGTATGTTTATGCTTGAATGTAAAAGTACACTTAGTGTAAATACAAGTTTATTATTGCAAGTTTCTTGTTTCATGTACGATTTTAGAATCTGTACTTTGAAGCCACAGAAGGGAATGGTTCACTTCAGACATGTTTGCACTAGTGGGAATATTCGCATTTGCAGAGGTGATATTGTCCTATGTGCACATTGGACTATGAAGCTACAAGTTGGAGACCAGCTAATGTCTGATCTTAATTTGTCAATCATTTATGTTCTTAAGTGCACTTTGGCTGGGAAAACTTCAGAGTTTTAGTGCACATTGGAAAACTATTTTAGTGCACTAAGCCTGCAGAAAAAAACTGCAGCACAAATCTGAGAAACAGAAACAGATGCTTCATTCAGTAAAAAGCCAAACATCACAGATGAGGGGGCTCGGCACCATTTGTGCCGTGAGGGTTTCGGAGGACTCTTTGATCTGTGTAAAAATTAGTGGCGTGGCAGGCCATGCGTTTGTTGACAAGTGTAGAGGACGGGGTGCTGTCCTGGATGGAAAAGTCTCTAAAGGACACTTCTGCATCAGGCAGATCACTGGGCAGTCCGGGCTCCCTCCCCAGAGGTCTCCACAGTTTAGGGTGGAAACAGCAGTAGTACAGAGTTTTAAAAAGCAGCCCCAGGAGGTAAGTGAGAGGTAGAGAGATGAGAAGTGGGAGGACGAACGCATCAGTCTGGACCAGGTCTCTGTAGCACCACCAGGTCACCAGCAGGATCACCCCATCTATGGTCATGAAGGAATGGTAGATTAGACTCCTGCCACGGGTCTGACCCTCAGCCACGTTAAACCAGCTGAAGTACCAGATGAGCCCCACGGTGGACCGGTACAGCCACTCCCCACCCACGCTGTCCATGAAGTTTGTCCTCTGTTGCCACGCCCACAGCACAAAGACGAACCACAGCATCAGAAAATGGGCGGCGATGTATCCAGGAAGGACAGAGGAGAACAGGGCGAGTGCCACCACCCGTGGAGCGATTAGCAGCAGATTCCACAGGAAATAGATTAAGGAGGACCCCCATCCCTGCTTGGCTTTCTCTATGAGGAAGGCACGCAGGCAGCGGTGGTAATCCACTACCATCCAGGCTATGGAGGTGGTTGAAGCAGCAATACTTACAACTGAAAAACAGAAGTCAAACCAAGAGGAAGTGAACAAGTGCACAACTGTGATGTTTGCTTGCTGTTCACAGAGAGAGAACTCACACTGAACTGTCCTGGCCTTGTTGGTGCGAAGTATGACGTGGATCATCAGGGTGAGCTGAGGTGCGCTCTCACAGAAGGTCTCGATAAGACGGAGCATGCTCAGGTCATGTGTCAGGTAAACGGCATACTCTGACCCTTCCTCTTTCCTCCACCAGACTCTAAAGCCCTGACGTATGGCGGAGATGTGTCTGAGTGCGGATGGGAGAGCAGCGTGAGAAAATGACACAGCAATGAACAAACCAAACTCATGGAAATAATCGGGTGTGATTCATTAGGAGAGGTCAAAAACAGTGTGACTGAGCTTTTCATACCTCATTAATTCATTTTTATGCAGTCAGTTGTGCTCAGACTTACTGGATTTACAACTTACCACACCTGACACTGACATTTGTACATGGCTTGAGGTGTTTTAAAGAAAAATATATGGTTTCATTTTTGATTAAAAAATAAAGAAAGTGAAAAAACTATGCTAAGGAAACTTTCACAACAAACAGGCAGAGGCCTTAGCTGTTGAAACACTTATTGAGAAACAGATTCAGTGATGAATTCGGAGTGATTACATGAAATGACCTTACTAACACTTAACAGATGTGTTTTACATTTACTTAGTTCCTAAAGCTAAAACCCGGGATGTTTTACTGTTTTAAATTATTAGCACCCTGAGTTTATTTATCATTGCCAAACTTTAAAATGTTCAAAACAGGTACTACTATACCATAACACCTTTATTCATAAAGTACTTTAAAATAAACCGGGGTTCACAAAGTGCTGTACATATAAAATAGCATAAACAGAAAATAAAATCAAACATTAAAAAAAAATAGAGAATTAGAGAAAACAGAAAAATGGAGCCAACCTTTCAAAAGGTGCCAGAGGCTTCAGCAAATAAATATGTTTTAATACGAGTCTTAAACTCAAAAGGAGAAGACGCGCATCCGAACAATCAAGCAGCTGCATTACCCCGATGTTTATCAAATTAAATTTTTATTTCAGTTTTAAATTTATGGACTGTGCACTGTTGCTGTTCAAACATGAAAAACCTAGTGTTAAAGCTAAAATAAAACTGCTTTAACCTTGCCACACTTCCATAAAATCCTGCCATTTAGTCTTCTCCTTACGGTGACAGCTGAGAGTTGGGAACTCTGCGTTAAAGCACCTGCGGGTTTACCTAAAGAGGAAGCCCAGTTGTAGAACATGCAGCAGGCAAGACAACTTCACTCTGTCCCCGAAGAGCACGCTTTTCGCCCCAGTGTGTTCGCTGAAGCCCGGCAGCTCTCGGTCGTACTTGAACCAGAACCAGCTGAACATCTGGACCACGACGGACGACAGGACCATGAGGCCAACCAGGACTCCGAACCAGAAGAAGTCTCCTCGGCAGTAAAACTCAGTGGCCACCCAAACATCGGAGCCCCAGTCTACGAGAAAAGTGCACACTCCGATCACGGAGAAGACGAAGTCGGTCCAGGAGTACTTTGAAAAAGTTCCGCGCTCCATGGCTGAGCCTCCCTCTCTCAGCAGCTAGCTGTCCACTCGAGCTACCTGTTTCTGAGAAGCTAACCTTCAGCTAACGTCGTGTACCGTTATGTTCCTCCCAAAGTGGCTCCACAGTCTTCTTCACCACGATGAAGAGAGGTTGCAGAGGGTTTGACATTTTGAGCTCCAGTAAATTAATGTTACGCCCCAAGACAAATAAATTACGTTTAAAAACTAAAAAATACTTCCAAAGAGAAGAACGGGTGTGTTTGTGTGATTGTTGGCCACGCCCACCGCGGCTCATGCAGGTTTTAAACGCATCACAACAGTCAGAGCACCGCTTTCCGACATTCGCCATTTTTATTTCAGGCATGAGGCTAGCAGTTTCAGAGAATTTCCAGAAACGGCCTCCTAATTGCAGTGCTCTTGGGCCACAAAAAATACTTGTTTCTTATACACTCTCACAAAGTTTCTGTAGTTGTTTAACTACGCTTTTAATGTCTATTTGTTGTTTGTAGTCCGGTGCCATCAAGGAGTGCGTCTTGTCGCAAATCCTTAACTGGCCGATCTCCCACTGTTGTACCTTTGCGTGAATTGCACCCGATAGTTTCAGTGTTTTAAACAAAGCTTGTCATAGCTGTGTATGCTTGTGGATTTATTTGCGTACTTAGAAATCCGATTACATACACAGTGATCTGAATAGTCACACACAGATTTTAATATGCACACAAAAACTGAGATAGACATTCGCACAAATAGTTCTGGTTCAATAATAACCCCACAATGTCTGTGATAACTAGGAATGGAAACTCCTATCCAACGGTGGCTCTGGTCTAACTGTAAAAAGTTATTTTCATTCATTCTTAAAATCGCCTAATCGCACGATATATTTTCTAAAAACTAAAGTTAAAAAAACTAATACAACCCCCCTTTTAGTCGTGGCCTATCATATCAAAGGAGGGCCTTATGTATGGCGGCAGTCTCACGCCTGCGCTGTAGCCGCTTGGTTGTTGTCGGGTTTGTCGTTTCGGCAGCACGCTCGGAAGAGGCAGCAGCATGTCGCGGGTGTATATCGGAAGGTTGAGCTACAGAGCCAGAGAGAAGGACGTAGAGAGGTTCTTTAAAGGCTACGGGAAGATACTCGAAGTCGACTTGAAAAACGGGTAACGATGCTGTGAATTAATCGTGTTTAACATGGAAATTGGTGCTTGAAGGGCCGCGTACGGCCTTGTTGAATCCAAAGCGGGTCAGACTTGCTAATGCTAATATAGCTACTCTACACCAAATTTCGCTTTTCCCGTTATTACGCGTGTTTTTTTTCCCTAAAGTACGCCTTCGTTTTACACGAGTGCTTGTTTTATCGATGTAAAGGATGTAAAGGTCAAGCTAAATTTTCCCATCTTTATTGTTGGTTATTGTTTGCGTTAGCGCCAAATCGCTAGCGAGCTAATGTTGGACGTGGCAAAGTCAAAGGCGGCTGTGTGCATTACAAGCAAACGGTCTGCTGCAGCTGTAACTTCACCCACCGTTATATTTTTAACGCAATATGAAACTGTAGGGGGAATAGTTTCAACCGTATGCATAGCCTTCCTTTACGTTAAATATCTCTTTGCAGTCGTACTGGCGCTAATCTGAACAAATTAACGTGTAGGGCCGCTAAAATCTAAGGCTCCAACCGGATGGTTTTATTGTCTCTTTAATATGATTGAATAGTCTGTAAAGTTCGATTACTTGGTCTGTATGTGTCACAAAGCTGTGGAAAAATACCCACTGATGGCTGAGATATAAAATTTACAAAAATGCACAACAAAAATTTGTATTTGTTCACATTTGAGGAAGTAAAATGGTGTATTGAGAAATTTATGCGTTACAACAGCCAACAATATTAAATGAGAGGTATAATAAAAAATTGGTTCAAGGAAGTCGAATAGCTTAATAAAATGTAGTAATTCAATAATAATATATAAAAACATAAAAAAAACATATAAAAAGCTTGATAACATGAAAATGTTTAGAAAAAAACAATAGGAAAAAGGTTAAAATTTATATTACTAAAATAAAATAAATCATCCAAGTTAAAAAAAAACAACACACACACAACTTGTCAGTAAAAAAAAAAACTAAACAGGAGCAAAACTTAAGTAAAATTTGCATAAAGTATTATATCATAAAACACAGATAACAGTAAAAGATGTAAAATGTTGGATTTAAAGTAGGGCTGCTCAATTAATCGAATTTTAATCACGATTACGATCTGGGCTTTCAACGATCATTAAAAATGACTGAGCCGATTATTAGCCCCTCCCTCATTTATCCGCGACACCTTAAAGGCCGGTCCGTGAAAATATTGTCGGGCATAAACCGGCCCGTGGCGCAAAAAAGGTTGGAGACCGCTGATTAAGAGGACCCGAGGGAAGCTCGGAAAGCTAAGCAGAAGTTATTTGGAGAGTGACTGCCGTTGGTTGAAAAGAGAGTTAAAAAAAAAAAACTTCAGTGGTGTTGCACACTATTTTATATTATTTTTTTAAAGTCATTGTTAACCCTTTAAAGCCGGTCAGAGCAGCACGCTCCGTTTTGTGTAACTATTTTTAAATCCCTGTAGAACCTGAACCGTGTAAGCTAGCGCAATAATTTGTTTTGCATATGAAACCGGAGGAGTTGTACTTACATCTGATGCCATCAGCTTGTCCTCGGTCACGGTTTCGTTCCACATATAGCTTTGCAAAAATTGCATAAAAAGCGCTTGCAGGAACAAAAACATAATATTCCAGAAACAGGCTTTGCCGTTCCTATCAGCTGTTCGTAACACTTCCCACAGTGAAATGATGCACCTGCTGTTTTCTTTGCAAATTTGCATCATAGGATTGTTTTTTGTTTTTCCTGCAGTATATAAAAATTGCTGTATCTCCAAAATAAAACTATGAAGACACTCAAAATAAATTTCCTGTGGTGGGAAACTATTTTTTGCAACTTTATTGTATTTAAAGTTTTGAGGGATAAGCCTCTTAAATTTCTCCAAGTAGAAATATATGTAAACAAAAGCGATTTTCAATTTTTTTTGTAGTTTATTGCACTTTTTTGCAATTTATGTAATTACTATGGACTTAATGCATACATATTATTAAAATATGGGCTATAACAGTTGTATTGATGTATAGCAACTTGAAATGCTCCCACAAATGGCACTACAGCATGTAAAAAAAATAATATAAGCTCTGGTGGACTTGGTTCTATAGTAGGTCTTAAAGGGTTAAATAAATATCGTCAAATAATCGTGATCTCAATTTCAGTGAAAATAATCGTGATTATCATTTTTGCCATAATCGAGCAGCCCTAATTTAAAGGACAATAATAATTTATCCTGCTCAGTTACCTGCTGCCATCAGTAAACTTGTTACATTGCTGCAACTCTGCTGTAAAGTCCTTTCTTCTTTTTATTTAAACATGTTTCATTTCCATCTGCAGGTATGGGTTCGTTGAATTCGACGACCCCCGTGATGCTGATGATGCAGTATATGACCTAAACGGCAAAGAGCTGTGTGGAGAGAGGGTCATTGTGGAGCACACCAGGGGACCACGTCGTGATGGAGGCTATGGTGGTGGTGGTGGTGGTGGAGGAGGAGGTGGTGGAGGAGGTGGAGGAGGAGGAGGGCGGAGTAAGTGTCCAGCGGTGTATTTCCCGTATTTCACGTGAATAATAATTTATAAGAAATCTCATTTATTTCAGGGAATTCTTAAATTTCATGGGGGGCAGAACTGGTCCTTGGTGGCTAAAGTGCATTCAGTTTATATCATAATTTCATGGTGGAAACTGACAGAGGTGGTTTTTCTGTAGCTGGTTCTTAGAATTGGGTGGAGTGAGGTGAAGCTGGTTTGTTCTCTATTAATTCAATTTTCGTTTCTGGGTCACACCTTCACAGTAGTTTCATCACAGTTCACCTTTGTTGCAATCTCAATGAGCATTCCTGGTTTCTAGTGGTGTTTTTGAATTGGGGAAATCTTACTCATGTACTACTTAACAGTTGCTTCTGCGATGCAGTCCCTGACAGATGGCGGCATCTTTCTTTCTGTGATGGAAAGCTGGAAACAGGCAAGGTGGAACCTAAGAAAGAAAATGGCGCTGCTCTGCTGTCTAAAGTGAACATTTAACAGTTTAACCACAATTTGGCATGTTATCACGGACTGATTAAGCTTTTCAAATCAGGATTTGACCAATATCTGGTCCTTGTGTCTGGTAGGTGTATCCCCGATACCTCTAGATCGTTCTTTGAGAACCAAAGGGGAATTATTCCTGCTAAGCCGCTGACCTCATTTTCTTTGTTTTGGTCGTTGAGACACTCCCACCCGTCCACATTTCACTATTGTTCTGGCTTGAGTGAGCCTTTTAGGTTTCTAGTGGTCTCTTAGCCTGCGAGTACATCTGAGTTTCTGGATAGAGCAGTAATTTGGTTTTGAATTGCTTTGCTATACATCACTTCACAGCTTCTACTCAGAAAAGAACAGCAGGCGTGGGAGGAGGTGTCGTAACGTGATTAAATCTGTGTGCACCAGAGCCACCAATGACTTCTTCAAATATCTTGGGTTTCCATGTGATGGATTTGAAACTAACAATACATGTGAATGTGTGATGATGCAGGAATTGGCTTACTAATTAAAACAGTATAAATGTATTGATTGAGCATTGTAGAGTAACTATTTGACTGTCAAATATCTTGTAATCTATTGATGTCTTATTCCGTTTTTATTTCATTTAAAGTGATTGTCAATTTAAAGGTAAAGATTTAACAAAGAACCTCAATGTTTTAATTGAAAGAGTCCTTTGCTGACTGCCTGCCCCTATTGCTGGCCATGGTGTCCCCCCTTTCCAAGAGTGTGGTTTGACCATTCTGGGCCCCTGGGCAGACCAAAAAAGGGAGCCATTGTGAATGAAGACCGCTTTTCCCATTAGGCCCAGGCCGGGTGGTGAGGATGCCATGGGGTTAGGAACAGATGTGGGTTCAGCTCTTATAGGTGCCTGAAAAAAAACAACATGTTTTGTATCAGTGAAATGTTTTTAGATAGGATAGATTAGACACTTGATTTAGTTCAACGTAAGTACTTCCTCCTTCAGTTATTAATTTGATTTTTATTGCTTTTTTTCTTTTCTTTTTTCTTATTAAAATAGGCCTGTTGAGCATCAACCAAAATTTAATATCCATAGGGTTTTTTTTTCTTCTTGTTGGCTTAAAAATTTAAAGAAAGACTAATAGAAAGAAATAATTAGGGTCTTTTTAGGAATTAATAGCTTTTTCTCTTTTTTTCAGCCTTTTTGCTTTTTCCCTATTTTGTTTTCTTTCCCAAGAGATTATTGATATATTTTAATAGTGTGTAGCTGGAAGTTTAGTATGACTGCACCATCCCGGTTGCTTTCCAGTCCTCATTGTTCCTTCTGTTTCCTTGTTACCCTGAAAGGTGGATATGGACGCTGGGGAGGAAGAGACAGATATGGTCCACCTATACGGACAGATTATCGGCTTATTGTTGAGAATCTTTCCAGCCGCTGTAGCTGGCAAGACTTAAAGGTATGTTTTTGCTTAATTCACCCTCCTCTCTCATATTAAATACTTATTGTGAAGGAAGTAAGGCTTACAGTCCTGATTTAAAAAAAAAAAAAAAAAAAAATTGAAGTGAACCATTATTTCAGCGTTTTAACATTTCCCATAGTGAGATTTTCCCCGTCTTTTTCTTTTTTTAAAATTTTTTTTTCCTTATTTTACCCAACTTTAAGAACGTTGCATTAGATTTTGATTTTTGTTTTTATTGTGGCCACATGATTATATAAACATTCATAAAGCACAACACACCCATTCTGATCAGGTTGTCCATAAGGGAAGATGTAATATGAATCCATGATTCAGAAGCTCTCATGGATTTTATGTAAAATATTTACATGCAGTTTGGTCAGAGCCTCCAGTGGACACATTCTCATGATCTCATCTGTTTCCTCTCCTTGGTAGGACTACATGAGGCAGGCGGGTGAAGTGACTTACGCTGACACCCACAAGGGCCGGAAGAATGAGGGGGTGATCGAGTTCAGGCTCTACTCTGATATGAAGAGGGCCCTGGAGAAGCTCGACGGCACAGAGGTGAACGGCAGAAAGATCCGGCTCATTGAGGACCGTCCTGGTGCCAGGCGCCGCCGCTCGTATTCTCGTAGCCGCAGCCGTTCCAGGTAAAAAAGGCACTGTTGTTTGGTATTATATTAGGAATTGCATGCTGCTGCAGTCGGATCCAAGATCGATAAATGGTATAATATTTTGTCAGGTCTCGCTCCAGGAGCCGCAGGTCTCGTAAGAGCCGCAGCCGCAGTGAGAGCAGCAGTCGCAGCCGCTCCCGCTCCAGGTGAGAAAAACTTTATTTTGCTGTTTTGTCCAGAAACTGATAGATGTTCGATCGATTTGTCCTCTCACTAGCTGCCTTGAGACAGCTTGAGACTTTGTATCCAGTTCAGTTCATTTGTTTTTATAAGTATGTTACAGGAAACGTGTTACGCTCATTTATAGCTTTCATATTCGTAGACTCTACTAGAGTTACTTTGCATGATTCAAATCAAGGCTTATCTTTCTTTCTTATCCTCTTTGTTGTGACTTATTACTTCATCCTGTCTGTAAGAAGCCGTTATAGCTCCTGTGCTCACAGCCAGAGCCGTGAGACTGAGATTGCCATATTAGGATAGATCTCTCGTTCTCACTGTAGAGGAAAGCTAGCTGAAAATAAGGGGTTGCGTTTACTTCTATCCTGACTTCATTAATACAGACTTTGTTTAAATATGACCATCCGTTACTGAAATCGTGGGTGTATATATAAAAATAAGGAATGCATAATGGGTTTAATAATACATGTACAAAAATGTAAATAAATCTTCAGGTCAAACTTTCAGTCTTTGTCATAAGACGATGACATCGCGCATTGGTTTGTAAAGTCGTGCTTAGCTGCAAACGGAGCGTTTTCAGGACTGCAACTGCAATTAGGACTGCATGCTGCCTGGCTAATCCTTTGTCATTAACAATAACAAAGGATGAGCAGATCCTGAATAATCCTCCTTTGTGATTTCTGATTCTTAGTTACTAAATATGACTGAGCGCATAAATTGATCATAAGTGTTTACTGAGGTTAGCGCTGAGGGCTGTCTTACTGTAGACTTCTATAGGGCAAGAAGTCTTTTATTTATTTTTTTTGTATGGTGGCCTTTAAAAAGCATGAAGACTACGTACTTTCTCTTTACTGTCTTCAGACAGGATGTAGAAATTTCTGTTTAAATTATGTCTCTCAGATGCTTTTAAAGCTGCTCACAATCATTCCATTTTTGTGTTGCAGAACATCGAAACAGAGAAAACAGACCTTAGAAAAACCCCTAAAATTCTAGTAATTTTACCCAGCTGTTCAGTGCTTTATGTTAATGAGAATTTTGGTGGATGGGTTGGTGCAATAAGACTTGGTTTGTCTTTTGTCCACAGAGCTGCTTCTCGCTCCCGCAGCCGATCTCGTAGCAAGAAGAATAAGGGAAAGGGCAAGAAGGAGGAGGAGGAGCGCAGCAACGGCGCTCAGAAGAACAAGGATCGCAGCCGGAGCCGCAGCCCCAAGAGTAAAAAGAGCAAGAAAGAGGGGAAAAAGGGCAAGAAGGGGGAGTCCAGGTCCAGGTCTCGCTCTCGTTCTCGCTCCAGGTCTCGCTCTAGATCTCGTTCTGCATCTGGAGCTAAGGATCAGTCAAGGAAATCTGTCTCAAAGGGCCGGGAGGAGCCCAAGAGCGATGACGAGGGCGGCGAGCCTGAGCGAGGCTCACGCTCTCGTTCTCGTTCCCGTTCTCAGTCTCCTGAGGAGTCCAAATCCAGAGCCAGGTCTAAATCAAAGTCCAAATCCCGTTCCCCCTCACCTGCCAAAGCCCGCTCCCGTTCCCGCTCCGCCTCCAGATCGGAGTCCCGCTCTAAATCCCGCTCCCAGTCTCGTTCTCGTTCCCGTTCCCGCTCTTAGTTCAGATTTTGGACTGTTTGTCACAAGCCCTCCTCCCAGTGTCTCCCTCCTGCCCTCTATTTACATTCCCCGTGCCCGACAACACTATCCTCACCTCCTGTTTTTTGATAAGTAGCTGTAGAATACCAGGCGCTCATGCTCGATGTCTCTTATGCACATGCTACTCCATTTCATTTGCCCTTTACCAACATACATTTTCATTAGTGGTGTTTGTAACAATAACAACAGGGTGCAATGTCAGTTTTATAAGTTCAAGCGAAGGTATGGTATTTGTCTTAGCCTTTTTTAATCAAATGTAGAAGCATACTGTTTTTGTCGATATGCTGGTTGGGAACACCTTCCCCACTTTTGTGAAATCCTTGTAATCTTTGTTTCACATTTAAAAAAAAAAAAAAAAAAGCTTGTTCTGGACTTGTTAGTCATGTTTATGTTGGTAATAAATTCGGTGTGTGAGGGAAGCAGGTTGGCTCTTTTATTTATTTATTTATTTTTTTTGCATGATGGTGTAAATATCACTGGGGTGAGTTTGTGTTTCTTTGTTTGCTCAGAAAACAGTTGGAACAGTTTTTAGAAAATGTTTTTGGGGTTTTTTTTGTTTTGTTATCCTATGTTAACATAGGATTAATTTAAAAAAAAAACAACAACAACTCATAAGGCAGTTTTATCTGTTTTTAAAAAGCCAAAGATGTGTTTTGTAAAGTAAAAGGCTGGTTTGACTGCTGGCAGGCTTCAGTTTCATAACGTAAATTCCTCTCAAACTCAGCTGATTACACGTTTTCGTCTAATAAACAATTAGTGGGTACATTTTTATTCACGCCAAGCTTAATATTACATTTAAATTTATAAAACTGATTCAAGCCACCTGTTTTCCACGTGACAGAAATTTAAGTAGGATAAATCAAAGAACCCTGTTACCGTGATTCCTTGGATGACATGATTCACGATACACTTAATATTTAATCATTTGTCTAAGACTTACTTTGAAGGTAGAACTGTAATTTGTCAGTAAGATCGCTGAAACAACAATTTAGTCCTTAGGCTCTGATTTTATCCATGATGTGAGAAGAAGAAAACATGTAGTACAAAGTCCCAATTTTTACTTTGTGTGTTTCACATCTTACAAAGCCATCCACTCCGTCTACCCTTTGGCTGACATCCCTGAGTTAAACTATAGCTGCTGGCAGAATTGGTCAAGTCAGTTTTCCTTAGGTTTCCAATGTGTATCTGCATGTGAGCCATAACAGGAGCTGGCTAAATAAATACTCTTCGCACACAGGAAAGAGAGTGTTTGAGAATACACTAAGAATTATCAGAGTTCATAGAAGGAAAAACTGAGGTGACTCGGATCATAAGAATATTTTCCATTTTATGGCATAAAGTTTGGATATGTTCAGTGACAGATTCTCAACGTTGGGGTGTGAGGACTAGAAGGGTTTGGTTTACAAGACCTGTGCTGCCAAATGGTATGGGGACTGTAATTAATTTTAGATCAGTTTAATAGTTATTTGCACTACTGAGCACTCAAAACAAAAGTTATAGATTCCCATGATCAAGTTGCTTGTGCATGTGTGGCAGAAGGCTGTGTGCGTGAACCAGAGCAAGGTCAAGAAACAAAAGCCCTCACAGATGTTGCCTCAGATGCAGAAAACTAGATAACAGGTTAGAGGGAGGGAGGCAGGTGTATCGGTCCATCCCAATGTGAAGCTCCAGCTGAGGGAGGAGAGGAAGAGCAGAACTTTGCTACGTAAACAACGGCCGCTTCTCAATAGTTTTGACCAATCAGATAAACGCACATTCTCTATAAATCTCTCTCCCAGGAGTTGGCTACAGCAGACTGCTGCTGACTGGTTTTATAACCAGAGGGAGATCCATGTATTATTCTTTGGACCAGAGCTGACCACACAACAGCAGCAATAAACCTTTCTTATCAAGTTCTGGTGTGGAGAAAATATTTTTCTATAAAGATTAAACTTTATTAAATAATTTAAGTTTCACCACAATTCAGTCCATATTAGTCATTTACATTTTTTAATACTTTAGTTTGACCTAAATCACAGAAAGCTTTATTAAAGGCAGGACTTGCACTGGATTATTGATCCAGCATGAACCAGATGATAAGCATTACAAATATTTGTGTTTAACTTTATAGGCTCTTTATTCCATTTTTAAATGTTATTACAACCATGGCAATTTATATTTTTGTCATGAAATGCATTAAACAAGTGTCTAAGATGTGCTTTTTGTAATCCCATCTAAAGCAAATTGTGGTTTTAACACAGAAGACTCACATCAACATCTGCTGTCATGTGATTAAGGCGCCCAGTGTGAATGCATTCATTATTTCCTTGGTCTTATGTTTTCCTTTGAGGGGGAATTTTAAATTTTTTATGATGTTCTATGAAAGGTTTGCAGCACAAACAGGCAGACTTGGCCGAGGATACTAAATGTCCCATTAAACCCCAAATTAGTTGATTCTGCTTTGGACAAATTACAAAAACCCCAAAGCATGTTCAACAGTTTACTGTTCATTTGAGGCCGCAGAAAACAAACAAACAAACAAAGAGTCCCTTTCTTTGCTCTGAGAGCTGTGAATGCTACAATCTATGCAACCTGTGGTGAAAGCTACGTCTTTATGTAAATACAGTCCTATGATGTGCATTTTGTATAAAATACTTTTAATTACATATGAACAGTCATTGAATTACAAACTACATGGGCAGAACTTCCTCTTTTCTGTCACCCATTACTTCAGTCCTCATCCTTTCACACAGCAGAGCACAGCTCCTCTATCTCCCTGCATCAGGCTGACAGCATGCAGGCTGGTAAACAAAGCAGGCAGATACAAGTCGTGCTAGCCAACTTCAGTCATCGTCCTCTTCCTCGGAGGAAGAGCGCATCACGCCTCTGCTGTCGTCTCTGTAACACCGGGCCAGCAGGCGCAGCTGCTCCAGGGCCTCCTGGTAGTCTGACACTTCAGGCCCTTGAGAAAGGAAGCTGGGGGCAACACGGCGGATGTCGAAAGCACTCACACCGCGATGCAGCTCGGAGAGCCAGGGGTCGAGCGCAGGACCCGACTGGAGGGAAGTCATGACGGGTACGGAGGAGACAACACGGGGAGTACCTGCAGAGAAAGATCATTCATGAAAACCTATAATAGAACGGCTCTGCGTTACACACAGACAAAAACAGAAAAACACTCACTGCCAGGCGGGGGCGGCTGGCCCTCCAGGAAGCCCTGAGCACCGAGGGATTGACTGAATATCTGCGGGAAAGGTGGTGCCAGCTCACTGGGAGTAGAAACCAGCTGCAGAGCCCTGAGACAGGGATGACAAGATGATGGAGAGAGCAAGGGTGAGAGATGAGAATTTGTTAGGAAAAAAAAAGAAATAGCAAGTGTCACGTGTCAGTGCAGAGACTCACAGAGGAGCTGAAGGATAGAAGGATCTGATGTAGGAAGCCAGGACGTCCTCTCCGCTGTGGAGACTGTGCAGAGGAGTGGGCGGTTTAGTTCCTGCAGCCAGCGAGCTGGTGAAAAGAGAATAAAGGGGGGGGGAGCAAGTTGTTTATTCAAAAATGTTGACAAAACTGTCATTCACAACCTTAGCTGAAGTTTAACCTAAAGTCATTAGCATAAAGACACCAGAGCAACCTCCCCGAAGAGAGTCCAGTAACCATCACAGTGGCAGACATCCAAGAACGGGTTTCCAGTATGAAGAGCTGGACAACACCTGTTATCAGGTACCCTGCTGAGGCGCCTGTATGCAGTAAGGGTCCTAGGCTAGACCCCTAATGCTAAATAAGCCTCCAGTATGAAGAGTTGGACATGAGGGAGAGAGATAAATATGAATGCTACGGTAAGGGGGACCCAGGACAACGTTCAGGGGGGAGATATCCACCAGAGTGGAGAAAGGCACTAATCAATGCAGCACAGGAACAAGCTCTGAGGCTGGGGTCTATCACACACCAGCTATCATAGATGAAGAAGGTCAGTGGTAATTTCGTAGGGGCAGAAGCAAACTTAAACTAAAGAGTCAGAGTAGAATATAACTGACTCAATAACTTCATTCTGACCTGATGAGTTTCTGGCCTTCGAAGCCTTTGAGCGTCGCCCACTGGCCGTAGCATCGGCCGTCTCCTGCTTCAGCGCACCCAGACAGAGGCCTCCACGGCAGTACGTCGGTGTATGTGCTCAGGGCGTCAGGGAGAGAGGAGCCGTGCATCATGGGAAAGGGGACGGCACCATAAGCAGCCACGACCTGTGATTTAAACATTGGTTACCATAATCTCAGGCATCTCCACAGATAAATAACCTAGCTGCAACATCCAGCTAGCTTGTGAGACTTCATGTCCTTTATATACCTATAGAGCTTCGAGCTGGTTCCTTTCATGACTTGATTAAAAAAATAAAATAATATTTGCTGAAGGGGGAGGAAAAAAACCCCCAAATAAACGAACAATTGTTAAATACCTTCCTCCCTGATACAGCCAAGTCATCTGCCAACTGCCACATGGGGACGCTGTTATTTCTCAGCCTGTAAGGTGCAGTAAGGGTGTCCAATGCCAAAGCCAGGACAGAACTGGAGTGGTACCACAGTGAGGGCTGGCACAGAAGACAGACAGATACATGTTTATATATAATCCTGCATACCTGCACATATAAACTGTGTTTCTATGAGTTGAATTATCTCTTTAATCAGAGCTGTGCCAAAGTTTAAAGTTTGAGTGCTTACATTTGGATAGAACATAAAATAAGTCGGTACAAGGTCTTAAAATAATTGCTTGTTGACCAAAGGACACAATAATAGTACTGCAGCCAGTCTCACATCATAACTGAGGTGGGTGAACGTCGTGGGAGAGGACGGTCGTCTTCCCAGACCACCTCGCAAGGTCAACGGGCAGAACAAAGAACTGTGACTGGCCATGTGTACCATCCCTAAAGTGCAGTTCAGCAGGCGGTAGAGATCCTTCACTGGCGTCTGTTCAAACAGAGACAACAAATATAAATAAAGAAGCCGCGTTACAAAACATTTGCTTTTAAAGAAAGAGACACTCACTGAATCTGGGTGACTGACGGGTAACAACCCCCAGGTTAGGATGCCCCTTCCTCCGTAAGAGTCGTGAAGCAGCTCAGTGACCTTCGACCCCAGACCTGCAAAGCCATCAGCCAAGTCGCACAGCACCTGGAAGCCCTGAAAGGAAAAAAAGGATTGAGGAAGCACAAAGAGATATGCAAGAAGATGGCAGATACGAAATGGTGTACAAGTAAACTTTGATTAGCATCTTTTTAAAGGTCTTACAGTACAAAAAAATATTTCTAATTATAGGGGAGAGTGAAATGGAAGAGTTACCTGAAGGTAATCGCACTCCTCCACAAAGAAGTGCAGCCTGTCCTCCAGCTCCTCGAGCACCGACCCCTGGAGGAGAGACTCGCCCTGGCCGAAAGCCTCCAGACGGTGAGCCTCTCTGAACGCCCATAAAAGCAAATATAAAGCACTCAGTTTAAATACCTCATAACTGTAAGTCAGCAAGTCTCAAGAAGCCTTTTTAAGTGTGGTGGAGAAGCAGTTGTGGGTATGTTTTAGATCTTTATTTCATTCTGTCAACCAATTTAAGAATTTAAGAATAGAATTAATTTAGAAAACTAACTGAATGTTCTTTAATTTTATTCTAAAGTATTCATGTTTCATCTAATTACTTTAATAAAACAAAAAAAATGACAGATTGGATATGTGAAGTTGTATAATAAACTTGTTTATACATTTTCTGCCTTTTCTTCCATACTGACCCACAGAGAACAGTCAGTTTTAATCCTGATTGTGAGGGAAGGCTGACATCTAGTGGTGAAATGCAGGTGAGGGCCTTCCACTCTTATTTTGTGGTCTAATATATAAAAAGTTTTCTCTGTCATAATAATCTAGATCTGGAGAAACTTCTTTGATGACAACATACAACAGTTTGCATAATGAGGTTTGGAAAATATTGGGAACATTTCCCAAACATTTTAAGCTGTTTCGATGAGATGTGACAGGAAATTCTGCACCTGCAGTTTTTATGTTGAAGTTATGGCTCTGACTCCTTTAGAGGTTCAAAGTAAGAAGCATCAACAAACTACAGGTAATGTTGCACCCGCCTTACCCATCGTGGTTGTACTGGTGGATGACCGAGATGGTCCGAGGGTGCAGGTGGATCCTGAGGAAGTCAGACCACACCTTCACGCTGCACTCCAGCCTGTAGCTCTTCTGTACTCTAGCCAGGTGGCTGTTCACTGTATCCACACTCAGTGACCTTGCTGCTGGGAGAGATTGGTTTTTTTTTAAGCTCATGTGATGATTTTGGTACAGAAACTTGTTATTTCATGCACGTTTGGTTGAGAGGTTTTCATACCTGAGCACTGAGGCTGGGAGCTGGAGGGAAAATCAGCCTCTGCGAGTATCTCCCCTTTCTACACACAAAGAACAGAATGACGGGCTCAACTCTTTGGAGACGTCTCTATTGAGCTATTTTTTTTCTGGAAATTTGCTCTCGCACAGCCAGTTTCATCACTTATTGCATTCTGTGGATTAATTTGGGAAGCTATGACACACAGCAGTGCATCCTTATTTATTACTTACTTATAGGGATTTTTACAAAGAGAGAAAGCAACGGTGATCTGTAACCTGGTCGCAGTCAGTGATGACACGCATGTATGCGAGTCCCTTCAAGCAGTCCAGGGCATGACACGCTTCGACCCGACTATAACTGTAATGTGTGTGTTTGTTGTGAAAATCTCTTTGTGTTAGTTTTCATTTCTACTTGAAATACTCACATCCAACTTATCAAGGTCTTCAAGGAAGGAGTTCTTTGCAGGAGGACTTTCTTCGTGCATAGTGATACTTCCATCCCTGCCAAATTTAAAAAAGTTTTCAGTATATACACTAAATATGAACAGTCTTAGGACCAGTGCATGTACTAAATGGATTAGTTAAGAATAATGGCGACTGTCAGTGCAACCCCTTAGCCTCCTAGCAGATTCACCTATGTATCAATTACAAAGTCCTACATTGGCTCATTTTCATGTCATCGTATTCACAAAGTGTCCATACCACCTGCCCAGTGGGGTGACTACAAATACTCATTCCTTTTATCACCACAGGGTAAAAAAGGGATATGCTATAGGATTTGATTTGTCCTATAGATAAATAGATTTAAATGTAGATAAATATCCATATGTAAACAAATAAACAGACCAAAAAACAAAAAAAACAAAACATGTGACAGTGTTGAAACCAGAAAACAACACAAATAAAATTTGTTATACCAGGCAGAAAACAAATAGAAAGGGTCTTGTTTACCATGTGACAGCAGACGTGTCCTTGCCTGCATCGTACAAACTTCCCTCCTGTCGCAGAGTACGAAGACTTCCTGTTACAGAATGAGAGAAAGACGGTCAGAATTCACCAAAAAAAACAAAAAAACAACAACTTTGTAACAAGTGCTCTAAATTAATGCTAACATATTATATTTCAGTCAGTAAACTGGACAAAGTAAAGACACAAAGTTTCCAGTATTTCTAAAAGCAAGTTACCTTTGAGATCCATGGCAATGAGTCGTGGTGTGTAGGTGACGTGGCCGCCCAGAGTCTGTCCTTCACGAAACACGACATCGCTCTGGATCTCACCTGGCGGTGACTCCGGATCGTACGATAAAGATGCATCCTGCAAACAAAGAGAGGAGCACCTCTGTTTATCTGCTAGCACGGTCAAAGCAATTGAACAATGCTTACAGAAATTCACAAAGCAAACGTATCATTGTTAACAATCAACAGTCCCGTTCATGAATGTATATACAACAGGTTGACAGTAAGGTGCAACCCACTGATTACATGGTCGAACAAGAACACCAGTTTAGACTTCAACAGAAAACATTTAAAAGAGCACAAATCTGGGGGGAAAAAATGAAGAAATCTTTGCACAGATGAAACCTAGATCAACTTGAACCAGAACACTGGAAGAGAAAAGTAAGGAGAAGGAGAGACACTGATTGTCATCCCAAGCATACCACAGTATCTGTCAAACATGGGAGAGGCAGTGTTGTTGCATGGGCACATATGGCTGACAGTGGAACCAGGTTATGAGTGTTCGCTAATGATGTGACTTGACAAAAGTAACAGGATGGATGCTGATGTGTACAGGCCTGTACTTTCTGCTCAGTTGAGCCAAAAGCTGGAAAATTTATTAGACAGCACTTCACAGTGTAAAAGAATAATGACCCCAAATCATCCTGCAAAAGCAACCTTAAATATTCCTCCATGACCAAATCAGTCACATGATTTCAACCCAATTCAGCATTTTTATTTTTTTTAGCTACTGAAGACAAAACAAAAAGCAGAGAGACCGACAAACAAGCAGCAACTGAGGGTGGCTAAAGGAATAGCTTGATATAGAGCACCTAAAAGGAGATGGGGAGAACAACACATTTGATGAGGTCCAATTTTGGATCTTTATCCATTTATTAAAAATAAACCTTATGTTTTGAAATACGAAAACTTTTTAATTGAGCTAGAGCCTTTGAAAATGGGGAGACTATATATAATAATATTTGCTTTAAATCTTGGACCAACAAATTATGGACCTAAATGCTCAGGTAACAGTTCTGAGTGTTTTTTATGAAAAGCTCGTAACAGTTTGCTAACCTGCTAATTCAGCAGCTTTAGCCACACAACTGTTGGCGGTTATGCCTCTGTTTATGGTCAATGCCATGCTGGTCAGTTTGACCATACTTCGTGTCCCAGTCTGTCAAACTGAGACTAACCAGAGCTAACGGTTCACAGCAAGCTCACAAGTTTGACAACACATGCACAGCTAACGTTAGCCAGCTAGCCTAACGTTAGCCTTGCACGCGCACTCCTCACCTGTAAATTCCACCAGTGAGTTCCCGCAAAGTTGGAGTAATGTCCGAGCTGGAGGGTGATCACCTCTCTGCAGAGGCTGCTCATCGTGACGAAAATCAACACGCAAGACAGAAGATAAAGCCCACAACTACGAGCATGATGGGCATGTTTAGAATTGACGGCACTGAGAGGAGACGAGCTAGCAGCGGCGACGGCTGCAAGCCATTGGCTGACAGGAGAGTAAGACGAAATGTGATTGGATGGATCAGCGACGTCAGTATGATAGTTTGGTTTCACTGTGCCTTATATTCACGTGGGGTCCAACCATCCAGTACTACAGTACTGCGTGTTTGATTGTTTATTAGACTGTTTCAAACACTCAAAGAGTATGTGACAAATATTTATATTAAAACTCATCTGAGGCTTTTTAAAATAATGCAATAGTGAACACAATAATATGAGTTATGAGTAATAAATATGTTTATATACATTTTTAGGTAATGTGATGTTTGCTTTGAGAATGATTTGATGGACAAGTATAAAAGTAGAGGATGTAGAGAAATTATATGATAGGTGCACCAGCCTCAGAAATTCCTCTGCCACTTCTGACTTCAGTCAAACAACTAACTTTCTGGTTAAAGTTTAATTGTTTTGTTTTGTTTTTAAATGTATGACATAAGTTTGTAGAAGGTTTACCCGAAGTACTTTGTGTTTGTGTACAGCTGATGCAGAACCTTTCAGATAATTATTCAAATATCCACGCTCCCTGAACTTAAAGTGACGATCAGTTATTTATATTTTCTAATCAGGTTTTTATTTTTACGTTTTATTTTTTTAATTTATTTATTTTAAAGAAGTTTAGTTTCAGTGAGTTTCCTGAATGGATTTGCTTGATTTAGTTTCTTTTTTATAAAAACATGGCCAGGTACAAAAACTTAGATGAGAACGCACATTTAAAACAAACCCTTTTTGAAGACAGCTGAATCACTGTCCAGTAGACATCAGAATTCTAAGCAAGCAAATACACTAAAGGCAAAACTAATAATTAAAACTAATTATTTGTATATGTTTTGTCTTTTGGTTTATTTTATGAGCACACAAAACAATTCAAGATCCCATTTTTCTTTCAGAAGTGCAGTTTTTATTTTTACTTCGGTTAACTAAGATATTATTCAAGTTTAAATTTCAGGTTTTAGTTATCATAATAATGGGATTTTAAAAAAGGTATATTTTCTACTGTAGAATCTTTAATATGCTTATGATGGCATACCATTTGTGTTCTGTGCAATTTATATGTCGCTTTTAACAAAGCGTAGCAGTCAAAGGCAAAAATAACTTTCAAACACAAAGTTATTTATTTTCCAGTGTCCATATGCTCTGCAGGAAGTAGTCTTTGTCTTGTTTTCAGGATGTTCATCTCATCAAAGTGTAACTCTTTTAAATCAGGTGTTTGAATGTGAGAGAAGACTGCAAATGAGCTGTCTGAAGACATTACAGAGAACTCAAATGTGAGCAGCTGGTTTTTATTAAAGTCACAGGGAGTGGTCGAACAAACACATTTGATGACTTTAAACTGTTGAATTAGGGTTTTAACTTATGAAGCGATGGATAAATGAGCAGTCCAGGCTAGTTGTAGGGTTTACTGGCTTCCACTGAAATAGGACACAAAGGACTGAAAAATGTCGCGCACATCCTGCATCTTCCCCTTCAGGGTGGATCGCAGGTTGTCAGTGGTGTCCTCAAGGCGATCTTTGATGTCCTCAGCTGTATTCTGAATCTTGAGCTTCATGTTCTCCATCTGAGACGTCAGCAGGTCCTTCAGGGTGGTGATCTTTGTCTGGGCGTTGTCTCGCACCTGAGCAAAGTAAGGGTCCAGTCTAGTCTTCAGGTCCTCCACGTTCTCAGAGGTGCGGGACTGAAGCTCCTCAAAATACTCTGTGACGTGTCTGAAAAATATATGTTTATATTTATATGCTTATTAATAGCTTAATCATTAAGACATTAAGTCAAACTGAAAAATAGACAAAAAAGTGGTAAAAGTTCCCACCAAGGTCAAATTCTTTCCTTCTTTCACACCAAAATGTTTCTTACATTTTAAATTCACCAGCTAAAAAGCATCAAATCCTAATATCTGAGCTGAGTTTGGGTTATTTCACCTGAATAATCCACTCACTATCTGTTCCTTTGTTTTTCTACACTGTTAAAACCCCCCAAATGTTGTTATTTTTCTGGTGAGGTTGTCCCACTCACCTCTTGATCTCCTGTGTGTCCTTGCTGAGGCGCTTCTTCATTTTACGGGTGTAGGTGGCAATTCTGCTCCTGACGTCGTCGGTGTTCTGCTCCATCATGGTCTGAAGCTCCTGGACGTACTTGTCCATCTGCTCTCGGGCCTCAGTCATGTGTTCACGGAGTTTGTCGGCCATGAGCTGCAGGTCTTTTCCCAGACGATCTGCGGCTTCTTGAGTGTAGGGAGCCAGCTTGGTCTGCAGGTCATCCTTGTACATGGCCAGCTCGGCCATGCTGTCCTGGATCAGGGTGCTGTTCATGGACGGGAGAGGAGATGGATCGGTTTAGAGGTTTTGTCTGTGGTTTTGATGCATTCAGGATCCAAAGGGGGTAAAGCACTGAATCATTTAAGATAAGTAGAAATATCAGCAGATTTTAATTGAAACACTGAGAAAGATTCGGTAAACTGTAGGACTAAAGCAAAACTCAGGAGACGCACAGGTCAAAGTTCAGCTCTCAAAATGTCTCACCTCACTGCAACCTGCTGATCAGACTCTGACACTCTGCTGTTATATAACAAAGCCAAAGCCCAGCACCATTTTGTTAAGAGCGTTTCTGTTGTAAATTCAGTGTTTCTAAGTCGTGGAGTTAAACTTTAGTAACTAGATAGAAGCAATTTGTATTTAATTTATGAAGTGAAAATTTCTGTGAACTTAAACTTTAACAAAAATATTGAAATTAATGGTTGGCAGCTGAACTGAGACACTGACTGAGACAATTGCATGTTACTGTTTTATATTAATAAAGGATAAAATCTATGAGCTGGATTCAATTTTTAATCACAATTTTAGTGATTCAAATGCAGCCGACAGCCGAGCAGCACTGATAAAAGTCAGTATGCTCGACTACGATTACAGGAATAATTGAACTCACTCCAGTTCCCTGCTGATCTGGGAGCTCTTGATGTCCTTCACCACTACATCAGCCTTTGAGTTCAGGTCCGTGATGTAATCCCTAAACTTGTCGACTGTGGTTTCCCAGCTGTCCTGCCAGTCCTGCTGAAGCAAGCTTCGTGCGTGGCAGCCTGGTTTGAACAAAGGAAAACATGTCAAATGGTCACTTTTGAATGGTTATCCATCTTTGATCAAAAGATGCAAATTGTAGTATAAGGCTTTAAAATTATGTTTTAATTTGTCAAATCTGGGACCTATGGCAGCATTTAACTGTTAAAGGACAACTCTGATGACTAAAAAAGCTGCAGAATGCATAGTTTGTTTTATTCAGTATGTAACTAAAAGTTGAGTTGGTGTAGGCCGCATTTTTGCAAAATAAAAGCCCCCAAATGTAACAGGCGCTTACATCTTACGTCCTCATTTTCTTCTCACTCCTGTATTCTACTTTGCATCCACTTTTCTTTCTATTATTTGACCCTAAATAGACAATAAACTCACCTGAGAAGACCGCCAGTGCAAGGATTACTGCAAACACCCTCATGATGACCAGAGATTAGGACACCTGGAATATGATGTACAAATAAATTTTAGTTACAAAAGACTAAAAAAAACGTATTCAAGAGACCCTTTATTGACAAATACATAACATTTTGATGTCTAAATCATCTAACTCTCATTTGATTTGATTAATGAATCTAATAAGTATTCAAATATTTTGGACTGCAAAAAGAAATTCGACTTTTAAAGATTTCAGATCGGTAATGTTACCTCAGCGATCTGATCTGTGACGTCTGTGAGAACGACTGAGCTCGTCTCCCAGTATTTATACAGTATGGGGGCTGTTGATGTAATCACATGGATGTCAAGAGGAATTCTGACCCGTGGCCGAAGTTCCCGACTGCGTTGTTGTAACTTTATTGCTGAGCGTGTCGTTTTGGCTCCACGTCGCACACAGAAAGGAGACGTGCAGACACAGGTCAGAAATAGTAAACACTTTTGGACTCACGGCTTCCTCTCTGGATCTTCTGCTGAACTTGTGTTTGAGTTTGTTAACTAAAATGTGATTCTTTCAGCCACTCTGCCTCGAGCACCATCACATGATCAGAGAAACACGATTTTTGGTTTTCTTTTACCGTGACCTTTTCAGCCAGTGCCAGCTGACAGCACAACAATGACGAGGTTAAAGGTCGTTTTTTTGATATCACTGTTCATTGGATCTGGTTCAAAGTCTTCTTTAATTGCCACTGTGTTCATTTCTAGGACTGATATAAGATGGGAAACTTTCCAGTTAGCAAGTTTGACACAGAACAGAGCAAAGTTAATAGCTTTATTGTCTGCAGATGTGGGAACTTACATGTAGCCTTCTTCTTATTAAATATATATGTAGAAAATGTGATACATTAAACATATAACATGCAAAAAACAAAAAAAAAAATCAGAAAAGTCATGAAGACATCTACACTAATATACAAATATATTGCTTTACAAATATTTAGACCAAAAAAAACTTCTATTTTTATTTTATATTTTTTATTTGTAAGAAGTCAGAAATTAATCAAATATATCATTCAACCACTAAAACTATTTTTTCTGTTCAAGAATCGCACTAAATTACTGTCATTTGGCATCTTAATCGAAAAATAATAACATGCTTTACTGGTTTTTTCAGCTGTTTTCTAAAATAGTAAATGTGAAAAATAATTGATAACAAAATTATTATATTTTAGCATTAAAAATATATAATTTTGATTAAAGATGTTGCACTGGTGGATAAACAAATATAGAAGTATAATATATTTTGGTAATTATGAGCATGTTTAACACTGCGGCATAAACCTTACAATAATACATTTGTAAAGCACTGTACAGTAACATTTATGTATTTTAGCATAAAGGAATATTGCAATCCAAGCACATTGTGTGTAGTTGTTTGATTTATTTTTAACAGCCAAATAAACTATTAAATTTATTACTTCATGTTGACATTACTGTTTGAAATTGTGTAATTAAAACAGATAATATTCAGTAGTGCATTTATTACACACTAAATTGTTTTTATGCATTTATTCAGTTTATCGATTTAACAGTTTTGCTTGTCTTATTTTTTCTTCTTCTATTTTGACCTCTAAAAATCAGTAAATAAAAACAGCAACACTAAAAGTTATGTGATCTTTTATTTTAACGAGTTACAAGGCACTTAACATGAATAAAAACGAATGCCTTTATTTATCAATTTAAATAATAATTTTATCATTATTTATTAAGTTTAATATTTATTTGATATATATTTTTAGTGAAACAGCAAAGAAACCAAACTGGAAACTTCTGTATTCTGACAAAGTGTAATTAATTATCTTTGTAACCAATAAAACAAACTCTGTGCTTTGTAATTAAATTAATGCCACAGTATTTTGGCAGCATGTGGAAACACTTTTAAAGAAGTTTACTTACCAATCAGAGGTTGGGCCCTGTGAGTATTTGGTTTGCATGACAGTGAAGACATATATTTAAGATATGGGAAAAAGGTGGAGAACTAGAGGATTTTGCTACGGAGAAGAATGAGGGCAAAGAGAGAAACACAATGTGTAAATGATGAAATCACTGGTGACCATGTGACGAGCAAACGTTCAACCAAATCTGAGCCCCTGTACTGTTAAAGATATCGTCCCGATGCATTGATTGAAAAGTCGCTCTCTTCTTAAATCCTACTGAAAAAAATGGTATGATCACCAGCCACACCGACAGGGCGAGGGTGGAGGGGTTGACGGTTTTGTTCAGTATTTACTGAGCTTTTGTTCCTTTGTTGCTTTTTTAGAAGCTGTCTTCCTTTGTCTTGTCTTTGTGTCCCCTTTATTTCCCCTCTTAGAGATTCCAAGCCCTAAGCCTCATTCTTCATTGTGGTTGACTTTGCCCACCTGTGTCCTTTGGTTCCCTGCATACTCGTTCTACTTAAAAGTACTCAATAGTTTATGGAGAATCTGCAATTTTTTAAAAAAGTAAAAAAACGTGTAATGTTTGCTGCAATATTGTTCTTTTTGATGTTTCACCCATAAATACAGGGCAGCTTTCTCATTTCTGTTGAACTGCAGAATTAACAGCTGTATCTGTCTTAACCTTTCCTGAACAGTGAACATGCCGAAAGAGCCAAACAGAAGATCAAAGTTATCACAGAGATAACAGTCTGACCTAGTAGCAAAACCTATGTAAAGTCAGATAACACTGGCTACCAGATCAAGTGAGGCAGTAAATTTTTAAAAAAGAGGCAGCTGAGTGCATTTTGTTACCTGATGGTGATGATTTTTCTGCTCATCATTTAAACGTTTGATTGTTTTTTCTCTGCAGTATTGCTCGGTTTGTGTTTGTGAGATTTTGTTAAACACATAAAGGTGACCGTGCTTGACTTCATTTGCACATTTTTTTAAACATCACATGTATTTTCTCTTTCTAACACAAAGAAAAGACCAAAAGTTCCTTGAATGTGTTTATTGTTGTTTGTCAGATAACACTTTTAGAGGTAAAACGTAACATGTAAGCCAAGAGCCCTGAGAGGCTCTTTCACAGATATAAAATCTGTAACATGAGGTATTGTGTTTTCTATGTAGACATTAAAATCCACCTTGATTTAGCAGCAATCACTGATGACAAGGCAGAAGAAAATATCTGACACCTAGTTTTTATTCAAGTCCATTTACAGGGTCAGTTTTAAGCACGCCCGTGGATCAGACCGTTGATTTTCTGGCTTATCTGGGTCATCTGGGCCTCAAAGCTCCTCTGAAACTCCTCCAGGCTCTCCTGCATCTTCTCCTTTATCTCCTCTGTGTAGGGCACCATCTGAGCCTGCAGCCGGTTCACTTTCTGCTCCAACTGCATCTTCAGCTCCTGGCTCTTCTGCTGCAGAGCAGCCTTCAGGGCCTCTGGGTCCTCAGCGTAGGAGGCCGTGTCTTTCTTCAGCTCCTCCACCTTGGCCAGCAGCTCCTCGGTGTAGGGCTGCAGTCGGGCCCTCACGGCTTCCAGATCCGTCTCCATTTGGGTCTTCAGCTTTTCTGCCTCCTGGGAGAACTTAGACATGAAGTCCTGGGCGAGAGGAGCCACCTGAGTGCGCAGGGTGTTGGTGACCGTGTTGATGGCATCAGTGCTTGTTGCAATGAAGGTGCTGCAGAGATAAGCAGAACTTTGAATTAAAACTTCTTCATCTTCAAGTTTTTTCTGTCAATATAAACTAAAGCCACTTGAAACACAAAATTCAAGCTTTTTAAGCACTGTAGGACTCTTACTTCATTTCCTGTCCCATTTCGGACTCTCTCATCTTCTTCAGGGACTCCTCAGCGGTCGCGGTTACCTTTGCAACGTAGTCCCAGAAAGCATCTTTCACCATTTCTTCCTTCTGTTTGGGCTGGTCGTGCCATGTGACGTTGGCATTGCAGCCAGCTACGAGAAATGAGGCAAAAGCATTTCTCATTCACTGTTGTTTGTGAATATCATGAATACTTCTTGATCAAAGATAATGGATGAGAAGTCTCTCACCAGTGAAAACGGCGAGGACGAGAACCACGAGGACCTGCATGTCTGACGTGGCACCTGTAAAGAAACTCAGTAAAATTAACAGTTTGTGGTGATTTTTGTCAGAGAAGGCAACAAATCTCACTGCTGTCCTAACTGGTGCACCTTCTGTTCAGTCTATCAGCTGCTGAATGCTGTGTGTGCTGTCAGGACTCAGTATATATAGGCAGCCGGTCGTGTGGAGGAATCAGGAGTAAAGTCCAGCGCTGAGTGCTGTTCTGTCATGGCTGCTTCCACATCACAGGAGTGCTAACAGTGTCACTGCACACATCTTTCAGAGCAGCATCTGACCTCTCTCACTGCTGACATGACTGACATTTTGGTGTTTATTTTGGAAATCTACAAATTCACACATGATCAGAACTTTAATTCAATTTTACATCATGTTTTTTGATCTGATCAACTCTGTGAGGCTTTCTGTTTTCTGCATACAAACATCTGTGGGTTGGCACTGAATGGAAACTCCTTTTTTCTAGTGCACAAAAAGGTTTTTATAAACTCTTTCATTTAACAAACTATTATCACCAAAAAAAACTCCAAGACTGGTTGAAATCAAAACTTTGATGCTCTAAAGACGCCAAAGGAAGCACACTGGTGCTGAAAAGAGAGAGGACAACACTTCCACTAAAGGCAATGGTGCGGATCGCCTGCTGGGGCCATAACTAGACAATAAAAGCAAGTATCACACAATTCTTTAATTTAAAAAAACAGACCTAACATGCAGAATTGACAACGAAGGGCAGGCAGGGGGTGAACAACAAAGACTAATACTTACATAATCACTAATAAAACATACGAAACAAAGAGAAAAGAACTGCATTTTGATACAACATAACACAAGTCCAACAGTGTTATTGTGTAATAGGGTAGAATTAGAGAAAAGGAAAACAACAAAGATAGATGAGACCACGAGGAGCAAACCCTCAAAATTAATATATAATAAATAAATAATGAAACAGTTAACTGACTGAGACAACACTGAGATGTAGAGAGGGGGAGGAAGAAAAGGGGAAACACTTCAGAGCAAGGAAGGAAGGACAGTAAAGAAAGTAAAACTAAGCATTAAAACACATAAATCACAAGTACAAAGACTCTGACAGGCAGGTAATTTAAAATGAATGTTTCTTTCAATTCATCCTCTGAGGGGATGTTGGAGCCACATGTTGTGTTGGTTTTTAACACATTTCCATAAGCCAGACTAGCATCGTCACCATCGTCTTCATCTTCTTCTCCCAGTGATTTCCAGTCCTGCAACAGTTATTCTACTGCACCGGAAAATCCGGAAGTTTCCCCTACTTTAAAAAGTTATGCAAACTTGCTTCCTTAAAAAAAAACTAAAAAACAACAACAACAACAAGTACAGTTCACATACTTTGACTCAGGACAGTCATGGTAAGGGAACTCTTTCACTGTACTTAGAGTAATTTAATTTCTAAGAACTGGCAAATATTTGTCTGGAACTAATTCATTTGTACTCCTAAATGAGAAAAATCAAGTTAATCTAAATGTCCAGCTAAGTACTGGCAACTTTAAGAAAAAGAAGTTTTTCACTTGTTAAATTGATTTATTTACAGTAGTGGATTAAAAGAGCAGCTAAATACTTCCCTAAAAATTTTCATTTAAAACATATTATTGTTTTTGTTAAAGCCTTAATGCTATCTTTATTTTAACTTAATTTTAATTATCTGCTTCTTTTTCTTCTTCTTTTTGCTGCTATCCATCCACAGACCTTCTCTGAGGTTTCCCTCCAGCCTGGCAGCTCCATCTAGTGAGAGAAAACTAGAATTTTTATGAGTTACACATTAATAATCAAGTTGTCCATGTAAACAGTCGAGTTTCTACCATTTCTCTATTGTACATATGTAACTGACCCATCTGGTTTTACAGATTCACTTCATCACAGAGTCTCAATAAAGGTTGAATAAAAAAAAACTTTAGGCATTGTTTTGATTTTAAAGTGAGAAACAGTAGATGTAATTTGTTTTACTGCAGTGCAAACAGCGTGTGTCACAAAGAAATCTCAGGTCAGTCAAGTGTGAGTCAGACTTGGTGCCCTCTGATCTGAAAATTATCTTCACTAAAGAACGTCCTTTGGCTGTTCCCTCTCAACAAACTGATAAGAGAAGCTAAAGTCTTCCTCTCAGGACAAACTGCTGATAAACACCACGCTGTTTTCAAATGATGTATGTATGTATGTATGTATATATATATATATATATATATATATATATATATATATATATATATATGAAAAAAGACCTTGAAGCAACTGAAACAAGCGTGTGGAAGTTGGTAGACTGAAAAGATTTTCATTCAGTTTCTAATAGTTTACAGAATTAAAATTGTGTAGCTGTACAGATGTTAAGTGTAAGGCTACGTATTTGGGAAGAGTGAGGTGGAACTATGAGGGCAGCGTGTACGGGGTTAGGGCTGGGTTATGTTCTCTGAGACGTGCCGTCCAATCACGTTACAAATCCTGGAAACCTTCGTAGCTGTAAAGCTGTGTGGTCAATGAGTCTTGCTTTTATTAGTCTTTCACTAACTTCACATACTGTATATGTAAATATTTCTTTAATTTCTCTCATGTTTTAAAGCCCTCACTGTGTGCATATTTTTATTCTTTATTCTGCTGCTGTAGCACAGTAATTGTGGGATCAATAAAGTATCTGTCGAGCCATCAAAAAGCCATAGACTGTATATAAAAGACAGAAACCATTCATGTGCAAGATCAGGTACAAAGGTCCAGAAAATGGTACAAAAATAACTTGAAGAAACATTAATAGTTCATAATTCCTGGATTTGTGGTATATGAAGCGTGCTATATTCATTTAGTTAGGTTTAAATTCATTAACAAAGTGTCTGAGAGTTTGCTTGTTGGTCTCTGAGATCAGATGGGCAGATATTTAACACACCGATCAGCACAAATAGTAGTAGGCATCTACTAATTAGGGCAACAGAAGACTTCTTCACCTCTGAAAATCCACCAGTGGTTAAAGTTTGGGTTCAGTTAACGTCCAACCATTGTTATAGACTTTTCACTTGGTTTATGTCAGTTTGTTTCTATTTCACATGCAACTTTAAAAGTCTAATTTGTCCCAAATTTCCATTAACACAGTCTCAGAAGCCACGAGCAGAACAAAAACGGTAAATAGGTGCAGTTCAGTGACTCATATCAGTGGAGGTGAGGTCAACGGCTGCTTGTGTTGGCGCACCTGTCAGTCAAAGCGGCCACTCCCCTTAACTCTAAGCCTTTAATAAAATCCAAATAGATGATTAAATAAAAATAAAAGAAAGACCATACAGTTGTTATAAAGGTGTAAACCAACCAAAGAGACCCAAAACAATTTTTGTACCAGTCTCGTCTTTATTTCATCAATACAAATAAAGACTTAAACATGGTGGTCTATGGAGGAAATCTAGCCAGCCTCAAATGGAAATTACAGGGGAGGCAACCTGGTTTTCCTGTTTCTCCTGAAAAAAAAGCTTTCACGAGTTGTTTTCTGCTGCACCTGATTCTGTTTAGGATGTTCAAACCTAAAGAAAAACTACTCTAACCAAGCCAGATTCCAGTAAGCCTGTATCATAAGATATGGAAACACTAAGATTGTGACGTGGAGTCACAACAGTGACAAGAAACTGTCCAGCGGGGCAACCAGAGGAGGACTTTAACCTTCAGCGTCGCTATAAAGCCCGCGAGCGGTCGTCTGCACAGCACAAACCATCAGACAGTGAAGAAGAGACAAGCTGCATCTGTAAGGTAAAAGATCTTATTTCAAACTATATAATCTTAAATCAACCACTAAATCCAGCTTTAAACTAAGCACCTGTTCTCTTCATCCAACAGCATCAACTTCAATCATGAAGACGCTCATCGTTCTCGCTCTTTTCTCCGGTGAGTAAATCTTCCCTTCAAATTAAAAGCGGAACCCATTTTAAATCACAGCTGATCAAATTAACCGTCTGCTTTCATCCACAGTTTGCAACGCCAACATCCTGTGGCCAGAGCCTCCCAAGTCCAACCTGGAAGTGGTGAAAGATGCCTTTTGGGATTATGTTGCAAAGGCCACACAAACCGCTGAGGAGTCCCTGAAGCAGATCAGAGAGTCCCAGCTGGGAGAGGAAGTGAAGTAAGAGTCAGCATGAGGAGTCTGAAGAAGTACAAAATATGTACATATATTATATGTTTTCAGTTTAATAACTTCCTGTTTCTGTGTATCAGCACCAAGATCTCTCAGAGCGCCGACACCGTGAATCAATACGTCGCTACGCTGCACACTCAGGTGGCTCCTTTGACCCAGAACTTCATGACTCAGTTCTCCCAGGAGGCCGAGCAGCTGAAGGCTCGCCTGGAGAAAGACCTGGCCGCTATGGGCACCAACGCAGAGGAGATGGTGGCGAAGATCCAGACCAAGGTGGATGAGCTGAAGAGTGGAGCTGAAGCCTACGCTCAGGCCATGGACCCAGAGCCCATGAAGGCCGTCCTGCAGCAGAAGAGCCAGGAGCTGAAGGAGCAGCTGGAGCAGAGCATGAGCCAGCTGCAGGCCCAGATGGTTCCCTACACCGAGAACATGAAACAGAAGATGGAGCAGAGCCTGGAGGAGTTTCAGAGGAACATGATGCCCCTGACCGAGAGCTTTGAGACCCAGGTGGCTCAGAAAACCCAGGAGATCCAGCAGAGGTTGGCTCCCTATGGAGACGAGCTGAGGGAACGGCTGGACTCCAGCGCTCAGGACCTGCAGACTCAGCTGAACGCCCTGTGGAAAACCTTCACCAAGATCGGCCAGTAAATGGACTCTGTCTCAGTCTTAAGCCTTAAGCGCTTTCTCTGTATCACAAACCAAATATTTATTTCATCTTCACTCCTGTCTGTTTTATGAAATAAAAATCCAGAAGTTCTGCATTTTCTGCGTCTTGATTATCATTAAAGGTGTGTCAGTAATTCAACGAGCATGTTTAATCTCTGAAAAGCTTTACTCGTGAAAAGTTGAACATTGATCTTACCAGTTGGGGAATGGGGGGGGGGGGGGGGGGGGGGGTGGTCAAACTCACTTTAGTTTTATGATCTTGTTTTTTTTCCACATTCAGTTTGTAATTACACAGCACAACAAACCTTTAAATTTAGAGCATTGTGAATAGTTAAAATACTTCTCTGGAATTTTCATACTTTGCAAAGGACCTTTTGGTGGGCCAAAGGTTTGACACCCTCCATCTAAAATAGCATAATGTATCGCTCACCTACAGATTAGTAGTAGCGGTAAATAGGTGCCCCAAGGTCAATAACTATTCATCATAAGTAAATACCAAGCTTCAGTGGCGCTCATATATGTACTGGTATACATGTTAAGCTTTAAATGCCACTGGAGGAGTGCAATTTGTCATGATGTTTATGTTCTATAGGCTGATAATCCTGAAGGATCACTATTTTCATACCAATTAAACATGTGCATCTCTCATGTCTCAAATTGATTTATATCTATTATTTATACTTCCACTTGTTCTATTTACTTTTTCCATTAGTTTTTACTACCTGTCTCCAACTTCTTTTATTAAATACATCTAAAAATATTGCTGTTGTGACAAACAGCCTCTGGGATGTACTTCTGGTTTATGGATCTAACATGCGGGAGAAAATATCTTAACAGAGAAAAGTCCTTTGGCTGTTCCCACAACAACCTGATAAGACAAAGGAGCAAAGTCTCCAACCCAAGATAAACTGATGAACAATTCAAATGACGCATAGAGAGATTGAAGCAAATGAAACAGTTATTCAAGCAGCTCACTCTGTTGTACTCCGAGCACAAAATGATATATGTGAAAGATTTCATTCAAAAGTTCTGTTTTACTTTCAATTTGTTAGAAAGTGATTAATGCCACCTCTTATTGATTTGTGGGTTTTGTCTTCTTTTTAGGACATTGTAAGGCAGACTAAGAGGGGCTAATTCTGATCTATTTTCCACCATAGAATATATTTACTTTCAGTTTCTAATAGTTTATGATATTAAAGTTAAACTGTCGTTGGATCCTAATGGTGCAGACCAGGAGATGTGATGCCCACAAACTACAATAAATATAAGGCAAAGAGTTTGTGTGGGTCAATGAGGGGCATTTACCAAAGCTGAGCCTGAACTTTTGACATTAAACATTAAAACTGCATGTTATAGATTTGCCATTTGAATATGAAAAATAAGCTGTAATTTATTACAGTTCCTCAACTTACTATAAACATGAATGGAAGCTGACGTTTCTTTCTGAACTTCTGTGGTATGTTCATTGCACTTGTGTATTCCTCTTTTTCTATTAGAACTATTAACGCACAGCCACAAACAGTTTCAGTTGTACAGTAGAAATCGATTGATCCTCTCTTTGAGCCACATGTTTCTTGTGATGCATTTGTGGACATCTGGAAACTAGAATCAATCAAAATGTGGGATACTGATTCAGTACATACCCATACTACAGTACCGATTGGCAAGCTTAGTTACACTGACAACAGAAAAAAAACTTGGCGTGGTAGATTGTTTATACGTGGTATGCAGATCAGCATTGCTGCCTCACAACAAGAAAGTCCTGGGTTTGAATCCAGCGTGGGATGTCTGTGGGATGAGTTTCCATGTTCTCCTTGACTCTGTAGCTTCCTCCCCCAGTCCAGAATCACGCATTTTTGGTTAATCGGTGATTCTGCTGCCTTATCTACTCATTTAGCTCCACTCAAACAGAACTAATCCAATAAGATAGCGGTGAAGTAACCAGTTACGTGCTGTGAGGGGTGAAATTGAAGTTTTTTTGTCATCACAGATGATGAGAATGCCTTTAGTTCCTCCTCACAAACCTGTGATCAGGTGTAGGCTTCTTCTCGCCCTATGACACCCAGGCTCCAGCTCTGCTACAACCCTGAAGCAGACTGATGACAGATGCTGATTATCTGCCAAAACTGGGTCATTCTTGAAGGTTGCCAGGCAGAGGTAATTCAAATTCTGTGAAATAAACGATATATTGTTGAGGAGAGCAACTGATGCTTTCACAATATGCTGCAGGAGTATAAAGGCTAAAAAATGGTCATGGTAGTGCCATTGCTAGGTGGATGTCAGGCAGCATATCATAGATAATTTAACAAGTGGGTATGAATAAGATGTGAAATAAAAAAGTGATACAATAGTTTTTTATAAAGTGTTGTAGGTGGCTAAAGCCTAAAAACATTTATCCCATTGGTAGAGTGTTGCTAGGCAACATGGCAACAACATGGCAACAACATAATATCTGATATTAGATAAGATGTACCTGTGTGCAAAGTATGATTGCTCAACTCCTGAAGGTTCAGGAGTACGCACACAGCAGCTACAAATGGCTCTTAAAAAAAAAAGTTGACGTTGACAGAAGGAAACGAGCACAACGTCCAGTTTTTGTAAGAAATTGTATTGATCAGCTTTGAAGAGGTATATACAGCTCATATATACTGTTCAGTATGTATGTAACATAAAAAAGGCAACAAAACAAGTGATGCATTGTGAACATGACATACAGTACAGTACACTCCTTCCTAACACCTGGTAAACTTGTCTGTAACCAACAACTGATACTTCTTTCACTCACTGCACACCAAGACAGACTTAATGGTAAAAAAAAAAATATTAATAAGAGAAATGTTTAAATCAGGAGCAAAATAAAAAATAAACATGACAGGCACTGAACTCAAACAAAGAGCTCTGTAAATCTGTCTTCTAATGTTACGTCCGCCTGCTGTCTATGTGTCTGTTTATGACGAGGGTCTGCTTGTTCCTGACAGGTAACATTATTCATCACACTACTGATCATCGAGGGGATTCGTCTTTAAGGATTAGAGTCAAATGTAGATTTATATTAACCGCTTATATTCACCACATGTGGTGAAAAATGATTTGAGGAAACCAGCACTATAATTATTGGTCAAAGCTACCAAAGAGGTCACCGGCAGTTTCCGTGGTAAAGTCTCTAGGTCAGTGGTGCGTCTGCGCCGTTTGTGAGCCGGCACTACGTCGGCCTAACCGATGTTGACGCCAAAACCGCACTGGAACTTGTTTTTGCGGTGGTTGAGGAAGCCGGAGAGGGCCAGAGAGAGGGGCAGCGGGAGCAACTTCTTTTCCAACGTTGCCCCAACTATCCAGTTACTGTCAATTGAACCTGAAAGAGGCAGAACGGCAGATTTAAAGTAAGAAAAACTCTCAAATTGAGAAAGCCTTTGTGTATATGTACACCTCTGGATTTTTCTAACCTGGTGCGTTTCACAGCTGGGTGTGATCGTGTCAGTTTTTACCTCCATTTGAATGATTTTGGAACATTACACTGGGATGAGACTTTGTGGGGGGGAAAAATACACCCAGCAATGTCTTTGCTTCCAGTTCTGGCTTCTTCTCTTCCTACATCAGCATTATGTGGCAGTAATGTGGCAACATCTATCATTCAGCAGAATACTGTAGCGGCCTCCTCTGCCTTAATGGCGGTTCTTGTCCAGAAAGTGAGTCGCTTTCTTGTTATTGGGCAGCAGTATGACCTTAAGCACAATTTAAGTGGACACACAACAAGGGATCGTTGTGTGTAAGCTCGCCACACCACAAACTCATCTGTCCATTGGTTGGATGAGATAAAAACTAATGAGGACTTATTTTCTTACTGCAGCAGTTACATTTCTGTTTGGTAAACCTACCAGATCCCATTGACAAAAAACACAAATGTTATCTCACAGAACATAAACCATGAGGGTTTGTCAAGCTGCTGTGATGCTAGTTTGACTCCAAATTTGTCTTCTTTCAGGAGGCAGATCACACTATCCCAGCATCCTTGTGCCACACTACATCCGTGAATCTTCTCTTTCCCAGCAGCTCCATATTCAGCATCCTTTGTCCAATATATTCACTATCCCAAAACTCATCCAACTTCACTCAAACAAAACTAACCCAATGAAGCAGTGGTGCCCTAACCAGCTGTGTGTGGGGGTGTCAGCACAGTCTGGAGGCTGTGATGAGAGTTCCTCGTCAGTTCCTCATCACCAAGAGCAGTGAGACAGCAGCTCGAGAGCCAAAACTCATCAAATACATCCTATACTCACCCTGGAAGAAGTGAACAACCTAAGGATGGGACGACGGGGCAGATTTAAGCTCGACTGCTTTAAAATTACCTTTTTTTTTTAATGTATAATCATTTGGAAATTCTGAGGGGCTTATAAAACTGGGACACAGTTTTGTTGCTAGGTGGGCAATTTCTGATGCAAGCAACTTCAGATCTTCACAGCTCATATTTGACACCACAAGGTTTATAAAAACTCTAAAAACGCTATAAATGACAAAGCACATTTATAACGTCAACTTTGTTCTATAATCTGTCACAAAAATTTGGCTGCAAATAAAATGCAGCGATGGATGAAGATGAAACTGCTCTCCTGAAATTATTTTACCAAACGTGCACATCTTTACCTTTAAATTGTAAATTTGCTTTAGGGACATCTAGCTGGTAGCCAAACGACATACTGGTGTCTTGCATGCGGGCACTCGCCTCAAACTCCACACCGACCTGTAACTGTAGAAGAGACCGATCATCATGAAGGCCGACTGTAAAAATACTGAGTCCTTTCTTACAAAAAGGATGCATGCGGATGCGGTTACCTGATCGTTGGCTTTATGGTAGTAAGATGCATGAGCTCCCGCTGAGCCGAGTGTTAAAGTGGCGATGTAGTTGTTGCCTACAGAGAAGTAAATCTATCAGTTAGGACATGTGTCTGACGTTATAGTTCAGGCTTTGTATTAATCTTTAAACTGTGTCTCACCTGTGTATCTGCCAACTAAAGACATTACTGAGCCCTCCTCTCCAGGCCTGCGGTGATAAACCAGCTCCCCTCCCAGAGCCAGAGCCGGCGTTATGGACTGGAGGTAGTGTGCGACGACGATACCTGACAGGTGCACGACAGCAAGATGACAACAGATGTTCAGATGCAGATCACAGTTTTGGTTTTGTCTGACTACATAGCTGCTTTTCACCAATTTAAAAGAACAGACAACAGTAACAGTGACCTGCACACCGTCTGTGACTGATGACCTACCAGAGCCAACAAGGACATCTGGGTTTCCGAGCGTGACAGTTGCAGTAAAATCTTCTCCCCTGAACTCAGCGTCGCCCTGCCAGTTCACAAATTTGTTTTGCTGTGTCTGAGGATACAACATATTTAACAGTTAGAATCATGCAAGAACAATAACACATAAAATGGAAACATCTCAGAAGACATTTTTGAGCGTAGAAACTTCTCGCCACATGAAAAAATAAAGATAAAAATAAGAATCTGACCATGAAAAAACCCAGCAACTTCTACTGTATAATGATGGAGCAGATATAGACACTCTGCACATCTGGTGCTTAATAATCAAAGATAACTGGAAATGTGGCTGCTAACAAGTGACGCATCCCTAGTTTTATCCCACAGGGTTGTGTCAGAGAGTCTGGTGGAAAAAATCTGTCAAACATGCAGAGGTGCCTGCTGTGGTGACCCCTGGTGAATAAGGGACCAGCTGAAAGCAGGTTTAACTGGAAATGTGACTGGCACAAAGTGCTCCGAGGGGATTTATGTCAAAATGGCACGTCTTATCACAACGGAAAATATATGAATAAACTGTAAATGTAAAAAGTTAAAAAACGCCAACATGACACATTCTTTTAGTCTTTACCCCTTGAAAGCCAACTAGGAGTAATCCATGAGGCTGTTTGTTTAACAGAGAGGTTTCTGTAATATTTCAGGCCTGCTTATGGAACAAATTAAATGGGTCTGCAACAGAGGGTACAGAGGGTGGTCTCTGCATAGGCAGCTACCCTCAGAAAAACTGAAAACTATTCTTATAGTCATCAAACACATCTTAATTAATATATACTTATGTGTCAAAATTGGCCATTTAGGGTACTGGGGAGGTCTTCAAACGTTGCCTTTATATAATATATAAAAACATCAGCTGACTCTAGTCTGAAATTAGTGGGAACCCCCCCCCCCCCCAAAATCAATCATTCGTAAAGTGTAAACTGTGATTTTGTGAAGACTTCAAAATATATTAAAACACTGGCTCAGTCTGATAAAGTCCAAAGCCTTTAACTTGTTTGAACTGTTGAATGATCTATTAAAAAGTATGGTGGCACACTAGACGGCCAAAGTTGGTTGGATTGTTTTTATTATTTTCTTTCTATGGAGTAAAACATTTTTATTTTTAAAGAAATTACTAAAAACTGCAGTGAATTGTTAACAAGAGTCACTGCAGAGCCCCACTCGACCCACACATTTTGATGGTTGTATTAAAGGGAAAAAGTCCAGACAGCAGTAAGAGGTTTCACCTGGAAGGCCACTTTGGATCGTATCCTGTTGGTGATCTGGTGGATGATCTGGGCGTTAAGGCTGCCGCTGTTGTCCATGTCTCCCACCATGACTGGAAAAGACTGAACAACAGGAGAGTGTTTGTATAACAGTTTAAACCACAGCGTAAAGATGAGATTCACATTGAATTTAAGGCTTCACACCTCTGCTGGACCCGTCTGCTTCGATCCAACATACGTAGCACCGAACCTGTAGAGGGAATCTCCAGTGGTGCTCAGCAGCACAGTGTGAATCACCTGCAAGCACGCAGATTAAAAATGCACTTTATTCACATTTATTACAGTTCGCTGAAAACAGTCCAGTGACGGCAAAACTTTAGACTAAAACGACACCGTAAAATCTGAGTTTGAAATATGTTGCTGGACTTCATGAATCGACATAAAGGAGAATCGCTTCAGTCATGCAATGACTGTAAAAACCTGCGTCAATGCCAAAGTTTGACACAATCTTATTTTGCTTCCAGTATTTATTCCCCCTCTCATTCTACAGACACAGGGAATCTTAAGTGTATATAATCTAACTATCTTCATCACACCATCCTTGAACATTTGGGTACACAGATATCAGTCGAGACAGCCAATTTTAGCCAAGCTAATAACAAGGTTAAATGAGCTTAACTGACCTGGAAGTGATTGCTAAGACCTTTATTAACAACTAGCTTCACGCCTTCCATCTGCAAAGGAAAAACCTCTGAGGAGAAAACACACACAGGTAAGACAAATCGAGAGCAAACAGACATTCCACTCCAATAAACATTTTTTTTAAATCTGCTCCTCTTACCTTTGCACTTCCGATGACACTCGTCAAACGCCCCTGGATTGGGCAAAGCATTTTCTGACTCCTGCTGCTGAGCAGAGGTTTCCCCAGTCTGGGGTATAACTGCGGAAACTGGAGGCATCCCAAAGCCCGGAGGCACCGTCAAGCCAGGGGCAGGAGTGCCGCCCGAGGCTGGTGGTGGTGGGTTGGGGGAGCTGGCAGCCAAAACACTGCCCATTCTGAATAGCCAGGACAGAAACACAGAGACAGAGAGGGAAGGACAGAGTGAGTAGCTGATTTATAACGCAATAACAGACTGCCAGTACAAGCTGAGGAAACGTTAAAGGAAACTTGTTATGGTTTTCTTCATTTTCTCTCATATCCTGTATATATACTGTTACAACACGCACTCAAGTCATGGTTCCAGCAGCTTTTCTACTCTTTGTGCTGTATGATGTCAATAATAGCTGATATCCCCAATATCTCCAGGCAAATAACTCTGTCTGTGACCCACTTACTGTTTTAACCTTCTGTTTGTGAGGGTCAGCCAATCAGAACAATGTTGGCTTACAGGAAAAGAAGCTTAAGCAGCTAGTTACAGATGGGGGAGGAACTGAGAGTATATCAAGGCCCTGAATTAAAGGCCTAGGTCTTGGATTATTTTGGACTAGAACGCTGTAAAGCCTCTGCAGTAAACATGTGGAGCTCGATATGAGCAGAATAGGTTTCTTTTCAACAATCAGCACTGTTAGTATAAGTAAAATACAAATATGTCAATAACACAGGCAAACCTAGAGACTACTCATATTTTATCCATATCAATTACAACATTATCAACTAACTTTGAGCATCAAAACTGAACCCAGCACAGTAACAGAGCCCCACCACAAAGAGTCAGATGCTATTGTTTAGCAACTGTCAGAAAAGCACTTCAGTATGGATACAAGGGATTCATAAGCTTGGAGTCTTATGATTTAGACCAACCAGTCAATCATCCTGAGCTGGTTCTAGTTCCCCAGGACGGCAAAAAGTTAATGAGCTGAGTTATCGGTCCACTCCACACTTAAAATAGTCCTGAGTGACTTGAGCAGGGTATGTTGTTGAACAAAACTGGAGTTTTAAAGTCAGAGTTTTCATGTCATGATGGTGACTCTCTTAACCTGGTAAGATCACTGTGGTGACTTCAGCTGAGGACATGAGCTGGTCCAGAGGAGATTATGTTCAGATTTGGGTTTAAAACTGAGAGGAACCATCACCAATTCTCCTCCCTCTAAATGTGATATAAATCAGATAATGTCTGATCAGACATTTCCACTCACCCCAAAACAAATCTGTGATACAAACCATTACAAAATAGGCCCCACAAGCACTGAAATTATGTAGAAAATAGCAGCTTTTGAATGAATTCAGAAAATGAATTATTTTCTGCAGCACCAGGAATACCTTTAGGTTTATCTTATATGCATCCCCTATTCTCTGATAACATCACTGAAGCAGCTTGCATTCAAGGGATCCATTTGTGCAGAGGCGTCAAATGACACAGCCTTTTATGTTAGTACACAGAGCTTGGAGCCGAAAGCATGGGCTGGGAAAGATGATAACCACTACTGTGACACTTGTTGTCTTTGACAGGGGTTTCTGGTTTTGTTGAACCAGCAAACACAAAGTCAGTCTGACTACATCAGACCTGTGTTGTAGCCCACCCCTCTGTTTTCACACTAAAAACTCAAGTCAGCATAGTTTCCAAAATGACAGTAATAAATCGCATACACTTTAAAATATTAGTGTGAACATACAGAGCTGTAGATTTTTTTTCGCCCTTTCTTGTTTCTCTTTTTTTTCTTAATTATGAAGGAATAACGTTATCCAAACATACCTGGCTCTAAAAAACTACCTGCCCTCTATACCTAATAACTAGGTACCATTGGCAGCAAAAACTGCAATCAAGCAACAAAGCAGCCCTGGACCATCACACTACCACTGCCGTGTTTGACTGTTGATATGTTTGATATGTTGTTTGTTTAAATAAAACGCTGTGTTAGTTTTACTTCAGATGTAAAGGAATTCAAACCTTTCTAAAAACGTTCATCAGTCCACAGAATATTTTCCCAGATATCTTGGGGATCATTAAGACGTTTTAGTAAAAATCCTGGATGCCATTTTTGTCCAGTCTCTTTCTTGTGTTTTTTCATCATGAACTCTGACCCTGAGTGAGGGTTAGAGTGAGAGCTGTTCTTTAGATGTTGTTTTTGGCTCTTTTGTAACTTCTTTTGGAGTAATTTTGGTAAACTGGCCACTCCAGTGAAGGTTCATCACTGTTCGAAGTTTTCTCCATTAGTGGATAATGAGCTTAGCTCTCACTGTGGTTCACTGAAGTCCCAAAGGCTTAGAAATTGCTTTGTAACCCTTTCCAGAGTGACAGATGTCACTAACTTGGTTTCTCATCTGTTCTTGGTTTTCTGTAGATCGTTGCATGATTGCAGATCTTTTAACCTACTGCACTTTGTCAGAGGTTCTATTTAAGTGATCTGATAATTCATCAGCTCTTGCATTAATCAGGCCTGGGTGTGGCTACTGAAAGTCAATTCAACTTTCCAAAAAAATGTGATTAATTACAGTTTGGCTTAACAATAAGGGGTAATTACTCTTTCACAGCACTATACCTTTAGCAGCAGCACCCTGTACCACTCTGTCCCACCACCTGCCAAGCGCCACTAGGAGGATCCCGTTTCTCTCTGATGTTGCCATTAAGTCATAAACTTATAATTATGTAAAAGCATATCACGGTGACAGATCAAACTGATCCTTTCGGAGTTTGGGAAGCGTTTGCTTGAACTAATTAAGCATTAAAACAGCAGTGCCTCAGGTTGCTCATGAGTGAACATGTGCAGAATAGGTGTAGTGTCCCTTTAACCTTCCTTCCACACAGCTCACACTCATTCATTTGCAGTTAAGGTAAAAAGAAGGCGGTTAAATTAAACTAACAATGATGCAATAAGAATGAAAATGTCCACAAACCAGCAATTATTATATACTCTCATAATTTTTTGTAGCTAACACCCTGAATGGGAACTGCCTCATGTATAAGAAAGCATGAATGGGTTAGCCGTGCTAGCTCCTTTAGCACCCGATTAGCTTGCTGGCTAGCTTTACAAACAGCAACTGACAGCCTGGAGATGAAACGCTGCTGCTTATGGAGGAAAACTGCGGCCGATCTGTGAGACAAAAGTTGCCGAACAAAACCGCCAACACGCTTCCACTGAAGCGTCACGTTATATAAAATACAGAGCTTTCAAATGCTACTCACGTTGTGATTTCCAGAGGACGATACAGCCGGAAGTTGAAGCCAATGGCACCAACGAAGAAGACGCGGGAGCCCCGCCTTTTTCGTCAATGCAAAATGATGATTGGATGAAGGAGCATGTATCCGCGGACATGATTGACGAAGTCATCTATCAGTCATATGAGGCGTCCTTGACGAATCGCAGGCCGGGCTTCGAGATGATGTAATGCTCATTCTCAAGCATTATTGGCTAAACAAGGAACGGTCAGCCGTAAGGGGGCGGGGCGCTGACGCCGATTAAGAGAGAATAGGCGGGCGGTTGGTTGGAGTTTTAAGGGCGGTTGTAGTAAAAGGTGAAGAAGAAATACTTTCAAGGTCAAAAGGTAGCCTGAGGATCTCCAAGCAAACAAAAAACATTGTTTTCAAACAACAGGCCTCTGTCCCATTATGGCTACACAACGAGCAGCACCTTTACATTTTTTAGCTGGAGGCCCAAAACAGTAGATGAACAGTTAGCAAGGTGGAGAAAGACGTACACATACAAACCCAGAGTACACAGAGAAAAATGTACTATCATCTTCCACTAGTGAAGTGCAATACTGCAAACTTTGGTATCCAGCCCACACCAAGTAAATACAGGGCTGATACCAAGAAGGACACTGATACAAGTTTAACCTATAAAGGTAGCTTGAGTGACCACTAAATCATGATTCATACCTTCTGTAATAATTACTTAAATAAATAAAAATAGATGTTCAGATATTTTTCATAATGTATGTTTGAGGTGTGGCTTTTCCATTTCCCCAAAAATATTTTATTTACCACAATTCACATGCAGATAAAAATGGGTTATATACTGAACTTAGAGGATAGACACAAGGTCTTAATCCCATTGTGCTAATATCAATCAGATACGAGTACCAGCATTAGTGTCCACACTATCGATATTTGTATTGATCCGCCCACCTCTCTCCCCAAAATACAGCATATCACTAGGGTTTGGATAGCTCAGTAGTCATAAAAATGAAATGTTTAAATTCAGTGTCTGACTCATCAGATTGTTAGAGGCCCTAAAAATATCCTGGAAAAACATTTGTGGAATCAGAACTGCCAACAATCCAACAAACTGACATTTCAGATCTTTCTGCTTCTTTTGGCATCTTCAGAGCACAACATGTTTAGCTTGGTCCCATCAGGTCGCTACAGATGTTCATCTAAAGTATGTGTGAAGTTGTATGGAATCAAAAAGGTGGAGAAATAAACAGCCAACAACAGCAGCCAGTAAAGTTCAGGTCAATTTATTGAGTTTCTTATCAGGCCCTGAATATGCGTTTCCATGTTACAACAATTGAGGACAGAGTTGCTGGAATATACCTTGTGCCTCTTTAATGCATTTTGTAGGCAAAGAAACCCAAAAGCATTTTTTAATAGTAACAATGGAAGAACGTGTTTTTAAATGTCATCCAATCAAAATCATTTCAGTGAAAATAAAAATGGGTGAAATTATGGGAAAGAGGGAGGAAACATGGAATCTTGTTTTATACCAATTCAGGTCCAATCTAGTCATGGTTTTAGGAAAACAGGGCCAAAAAAAAAAAAAAAAAAAAAAGTACCAGTAAGTACAAGGAAGGAGAACAAGTCAACAAAAGGATAATTTAAACCAACACTTATCTGCCAATTTAGATCATAAGCACCCACTTCTACTCATGCGACTTTGTCTTCATCTACTTTTAATTTTACCGCCACTGTTCTGCATCGAAGCTGCAGGGGGACTGCTGCTCAGCTTACAGCAAATCTGCTGAGTGTGTCATTAAAATCTGGCAAAAACCTCCAGCAGCAGTGGTCGAGTCTATTTTAGTGCAGCAAATCCACGGTAGAAATATTAGCGGCATTTAAGCCTTTAACACTAATAGTCCACATTAAGATGTTAACTTTTGTTTTACACCAGCAGGGAAAAAAGAAAATTCATTATAGTATCCAAGTCCTCACCCTTTCTCTGATTTTAACTTTGAATATGTTTCTGATAATATCCCTGCCTCCCGCCCCTGTCAGCACTCCATTTAAAGAGTGCCAACACTCACATACAAAGACTTTATGACGACAACAAAAACCAACATTCATGACTACATTCAGCATAACTTCCTCTGTGACAGGTTAAGCCCGACAAAACAACAACATCGACTTAATGCTGTAGTTTCTATCGGTTACGACTCTCCCCCCCCCCAATTCAAAACATTCGACTGAGTCGAAATGAGGCTGCGCTCGTTACTTTAGAGTGTAAGAATGTTACAACTGACTGCGCAAACAGCAAATATATAGCTAAGAAACAGCTGGCAGATTCATTTCATCTCATCCCTAAAGTAAAAATCCAACCATTTCACAAAGATCTCGGGTGTTCAGCTAAATATCTAATTTTCTGTGTCACAGAGGAGTTTATGGACTGACTGTCAGGGAAGTGAGTAGGAACACAAACCACTGAAGGGGGAAAAAAAGAAAACAAAAAGAAAATCTCATTAGAAATTATTTTGTGTGTCCACAAACATCAACTTCTGGAGCAAGCGGGAGATGGAAAAAAACAAAAGGAGAAAAAAAAAACAAAAAAACAAAAAACAAATCACATCCCTGACAACTGTAAACACCCACATCAATACTTAAGACATCGTACTTGACCAACAAAACAGTCTGCACGATAAGCTCGCGTACACGCAGCCTCGAGCTACAACAACAGGTCAGTTTGATTCTTTTAAAATCATGCATGAGTAACAAATTTGGCTCCAAATCAACTGAACCTGTTGGATTTATCCACAGAGATAAAGCTGTTTGGATGAGGCTGCATGTAAACACGATGACTCTTATCAACTGCACACACACTCTTTAAAACACACATACCCACAAACACACACCCACCCCAGATCAATCAACTCGCACGCACGCACGCACGCACACACACACACACAGATCCCACATCAATCAACTCACATGCACACACACACGCGCACACAGATATCCCAGATCAGTCAACACACACACACACACACTCGCTCATACGACATTCAACTTTTTTGGTTTTGCTTCAATGTAAATCCTGAAAATCTATTTCAAGGAAAACAAAAGGAAACAATACAAGTCTACTTCCTCTTCCACCAATGAAGCAAAGCATTTTCATTTTTTCTTTTTCCTTTTATAACTGTAAACAACGAGTGTAAACAATGAATCATTTACCATTTTCTTTCCTCAAAATGATTCAGAATACCTCGTATAAAGATTGCCCTACTGGGGGAAAAAAATAAAATAAAATAAAAATCACGGCACTTTGATCTTCCATCACACAAACGTTGAACAGGTTCAAGGAGATCACAGTGCTTCATCACTTTCCACAAACTCTTGTTTGTTTGTTGTAACTCTCTGGCAGTCAAAACATAAACAAGTTTTCTTTTTTTCCCCCAACTTCTGGGGGAGAAAAAAAAATTACAAATAAAACAAAATCAATGCTTTTTGACTATGCTTTAAGTCCCAGAGAGATGATTCAAGATGCTCGGTGAGCATCTGATAAAACACTTGGCTTCTGCAAAACTCACCCCAAAAACTCCAACGGTTACCCAGTGCTAAAGCCTCACCCTGTCCCCACCCCCCAAACTGCTTAGAGCAACAAAAATAAATCTTAAAAAGCAAAATTTCTTTTTAATAATTCGTGATGATCTGTGAGGGGGCAGGGGAAAAAAAAAAAAAAAAAAAAATAAAAATAAAAAATCAGCTGCCCATTCAAAGATGCTACAAGTTTGCTTAAAAGAAATCTACCCCTCACAAAAATTGTCACTTAAAAAAAAAATAAAAAAAATAAAAAATGTGTAGGCTGTGGAGAGAAAAAAAAAAAAAAATTGTTGCCGCACGAGAGAAAAAAAAAAAAATTAGTTGTTTCCAATTGACTTTATATGTGGTCTTTTAAAGACTGAGCGGGTTTCATTCCTCTGTGGTTCATGAAACCAGCTCACATCCAGTTTGTATTTCATTAAAGCAAAGCCTGAAGCGGAGCCTCTACTGCAGCAGCAACGTGAAGAGCTTGGCATTAAACCACCGGGCTGCACAGCTATTATTGGCAACTAATACATTCACCGACGTTAATTTTGTCATGAGGGCTTAAAAACACATTTCCACCGTGCGTTTCCTCGATTAAAAAAACAACAACAAAAAAAAAACAAGCAAACAAAAAAACCCCAAAAAAACCAAAAACCAAAAAAAAACAGAAGCTGTGTGGGGAAAGAAAAAGTTAAAAGTGTTGTTTTGCACCAATCGTGGACATGCTGAAGCTCATTTATCAGCTGTTTTGAATGAGTCTTGAATGCATCATCCTTTTCAGGAAAAGAGAACATATTTTCATCCAGCAGCTACAGCGACCAATAGATTTACACTATTTACCAGTCAATATATATTTTTTTTTCTTAGCTGTAAAAGAACAACAGCTTTAATTTAATGAAGCTGCTACTCATCTCCCATGCTGCTTGTGTGTATCTGCAGGCCAACATACTCTACGAATCAGTACAGGGGCCGTCTTCTCACATTAGCTCTGCTCATGTTTTATTCATGGTGGAAGGGAAAAACAGTCACGTAGTATTTAAATAAAGCTGCCCTTTTTTTTTTTTTTATTGCAACGTTCACATTAAAAACAAACGTTCACATTCAGGATGGTTTTGAGCCATGTTTCTGCACACCTCTCAGCGGGAGAGCAGTGTGTTGTCCTTTTTTCCTTTGCATAATGACTAAAGTTTCAATAAACTCAGGTTACTATTGATTCGTCTTTGTGCTCGTACTCTGCTGCGTGACAGTCGGCAGCAGGCTATGAATGGATGAGTGCACACGGGAGTCAAGTAAGGCACTTAAGTGACCACAGCAGTGTGAGTGGACAGAGTGATGGCTGGTGTAAGTGCACCACTTTTAAAAAAAAAAACAAAACAAAACAAAAGAAAACAAAAAAACCCAAAATAGACCAACTTTGCTGCTGGAAGTGAAAACTGTCTCCAAAGGCGACGGGTTCAAAACAGCTCATTTCTCTAATTCTAGGAATTGTTAAGCTTTCTCGCGGTCCCAGCTTGGTGCAAAGCACAGTTTAAACCTCTAAATGTATAAAATAATGAGGCAGCTCTTGTTGAGGAAAAGCTAAAGAAATGCTCCAAAATAAAAACAGCCTTTGTTTCTTTTTTTGTTTGATTTTTTTTTTTTTTTTTTTTTAAGACATCCATTCCACAGGCTCGGAAAACAAGTGACGAATGTAAAAATGAAGAGTTGCCTGAAGCCTGGGTGCAAGCGCTGATGTCTGTGCAAAAGCCCGGTGTGTCTCAGCGTCCTGAGGAAGAGGACAAAACATGGATTAGGAGCACATCGTCAGTCAAGTTACCAACACAAGGAGCCACACTGCATCTGAAATCATTCACTACTCACTTGAGTGGGCTGTATAGTGAGTCCGGCTATCTTTCAGTCTGAGTAAGATTATACCCTACATGGCATTTGTCCTCATAGGGGTAAGAATGACTTTGATAAAGCAAGTGGAAGGCCACACATTGACAAAAACTCCCCCCAAAAAAACCAAACAAACACGACACAGAACTGGTAAGGCAAGTTGCTGCAAACTCTTCCATGGATCAGCTGATCCTCGCTCCATGATTTCAGTCATTAAGTGTTTAATTTTTTTTACACATCCTTTTGTGCAAACAGATTAGTCCATCCTGACAAAGCTACAGCTGTTATGATTTTTGGGAGAGATTTTAGGCCGGATTTTTAATATGCTGCATCAGCATAACCACCTCTGCAAATGACAAAGTTAAGAGAAGAAAAATTTAAGAAACTGTTTTGTGAGCCAATCCCAGGCATGTGTCCCCTACCCTACAGCATTTAATGCATCTCACAATGCCTCAGGAAAAGTAGTGTACAGCTGATGTGCACTGCCCTCCACAGAACCCCATCATACGCTGAGCAAACTATTTTTTAAGCCAGCTGTGATTAATAAATGTAATTGTGTGCCAGCAAAGACATAACAGAGACAAAGGCGCGAGTAGTCTCTGACAGCATTTCATTTTACTGATCTAAATCTTTCACAAATCTAGCAATCTTTGGCAATTTTTTTTTATATAAAACTCTGTTTTTTTCCCCATGTTAGAAATCTAGTTCACCGCTTTCTTTGCCCACCTCTACATGCCCAAAGTTGCTTGCCATTTAATTTAGCTCATGCTAAACTATATATTTAAAAGGTAAGGAAAGCATTTTAAAATGAACTTGTTCACATTTAAAATCATGGTAAATATTGACCAACTATCACCCTGAATTTACTTTTAATCATAGCTGTGAAGCTCAATACATAGAACTCCCGGGATAGGGAGCAGTGAATGATTTCAGACAACCTCGCTTTTTCTTGGCATCGCACCTGTTTTAGGTGCTGTCCTGTTGGCGCTTCTCCTCGACCTCCTCCACGTCACAATCTCCGCTAGTTGAGTGGTACTCGGCCACATAGAGGCTCTTGTCGATGCTGCTGGGAATGGGCTTAATGTCGGTCACCAGCTGGTCTTCAATGGCCTTCAGGTTGAAGCGATCCTCCGATGTGATCAGGTTGATGGCCAAGCCCAGGTGTCCAAACCGCCCTGAGAAACATGAGAATGTGGTTAATATACAATGTCCAGTTTAAACTAAAAACAAAGTATGTCATTAATATTGTGGGGGGAAAATAATCAAATAAAATAGTACAGTAGAGAAACTGTTCCCAAGGGACATCAGAACATCAAAACCATGACATCAGTCACAGTCTGAAGCGCTGTGAGCGTGTCAAACATGAAAAAACAAAAAAACAACCCCATGAATTTGGCAACTTGTGCCACGTGGCGAGACGTCACAGATGCAGATTGCGAAGTCCAAGCCTGTAGTAAAGCTTTAGTTTTGTGCTTTCTAACTAGTTTGCTTTTTCCTGTTTCACTTCATGTGGAAATTTTGGTTTGTGTTTACTTTCATTTCAGTTACTTTGCAGATTGAATTCACTCGTTTCAGTTTAGTTTTTAAAATAGTATCATAACACAGACCATATTTTTCAGAGGCGGCTTTCACAAGTTCAGAACGGACGTAAAATTACAAAAGTACTTTTTGAAGGCAGTTGAGTCACAGATTAAAGCGCTAAAGCCTGACATTTACTCTGTTAAAAACAGGGCAATTGTTAGAGCAAATAGCAGTTTATGCTCAGCACTGTCATCCTTACAGGCAGTAACACCAGTTTTTGTAAAGCTATGACACTCTTTTCAACTGTGGCTTTAGGGTTAGCGACAGGATATTTAGACCTCTGATGGTTAAAATGAGAGTTTTAACTGTGACATAAGAAAAGAAACACTTTTCTCTCATTGTGCATCAGGGGTTGCTGTGCGCCATGGTTTCTAGCTAAATACAAGCCAGTTATAAACTTTCAAGCATCCTGGAAAACAATTTCATTTACAAAAAAAAAAAAGCAGGTAAGCTTTAATGATTTACATTTACAAACAAAAACAAAACATACCTGATCTTCCAATACGATGCAGGTAAGTCTCTGCGTTCTTCGGGAAGTCGAAGTTGATAACCACGTTTACCGCCTGGATGTCAATTCCTCTGGTGAACAGATCTATTGGAAGGCAACAGAAGATTACAGCAGTGCTACAACATATCCTGGATTAACTCTGAGGCTTTTGTGATGCACAAGTAGATATTCCAGTTAAAACTCACCAGTGCACACCAGATTTCTGCACAGTCCATTTCTGAAGTCGTGGAACACACGGTTTCTGTATTCCTGGAGAAAACAAATGATCGCAAATCATTACTTATCCAACATCGGGATTTGCTTTTCTTCAGCCTGAAGAAAATGTATTCCTCATTGAAATATTCAGGTATTTTAATACCGTGATCAAAGTAATTTTAAGGTTTTAAAAGAATCTAACATTAATATTTATATAGATGGAGGATTACGAGCAGGCATATTCTTTTATTTTGCGCCCGTCATTCATTTGAGAGCCCACTAATGTTCTGTTAGCATAAAAACATTGTTCTCACCTGCATCATTTTAGCGTGGATGTAGAAGCAGGAGTAGCCCAGCTGAGTGATCTTCTTGGCCAAGAGCTCCACTCTCTGAGTGGAGTTACAGAAGATGATTGACTGGTTGATTTGAAGCTATGATGGAGAGGAGAAAAAAAATAAGTTATTCCTAGCTCAGAATGAGCCTTTGAGGGCATTTTCATCTGTGAAAAGTAAAAGCAATAAGCCTGTGTTTCCTTATCTGATAAAACCTTTTAAAGAAAGGAATTAAAATAAAAAAATAAAGGTAAAGGGAGTAAAATTTAATCAGGAAACACTGGATTAACGCGGGCTAACTTGTCACTTTGAAAGAAGTGTACTTGTGGTCACAAAGTAACCGCAGTTAACAGAGAGTCGGTTACCCTGGAGAAGAGTGTGTTGAGGCAGTGAACTTTCTGCCTCTCTGTGACGTAGGCATAGTACTGAGTAATGCCCTTCAGAGTCAGCTCCTCCATCAGGTTTATCTCATAGGGCTTCTGAAGGTGCTTGGCCTACAGCAAAGACACAGAGAGATAACAGTTCACACAGTGCTTTTAAAAATGTGTTTTCAGAACTGTAAAAGCTTCTAGGACATTTCTGTCATGATCATTTTCTGCTCTTCTTTATGGAGAAATTTCTTTTTGGATGCACTGTCACTGAAACCACCACACAAGTAGTACCTGCTTAGATACTCAGAATTTCAAAAAAAGACTTGTACAAACAGTAAAAGCAATCGTATCCTGTGACTGTAAACTAAATTTGCTTTAGCTGAATCAACCCTGGAAATGTCCACAACAAAGAAAGAAACAGATTTGGGCGCGACAGGAGCGGAGCTCGGTCTGCAGTGTGAGCTAAGTGGAGCCAAGTGGCTCTGAGCCAGCAGGCTGGACAAGCAGCGCAGTAATTAGCCGTCTACTCACCATGAACTTCTGCACACTGATGGGGAAGGTTGCAGAGTAGAGCAGGATCTGTCTGTTCTTGGCCAGGAAACTAATAATATCTTCAATAAGCACCACAAAATCCTGAGACAGCAGCTTATCCGCCTGAAGAGAAACGGAATAATAATTACCACGAAGCAAGCCTCTTTTCTTACCCGATACAACACAATACATGAAATAACAGCTAGTTTCTGAAATGACTTTACTCATATTTACCTCATCCATCACCATCATCTGGACTTTATCCACCTTTGCCACTCCCTTCTTTATCAAGTCCAGGATCCTGCCAGGCGTGGCAATGACCACATGCACTATTGTGAAAACAGAACTATGATTATCATCAAAACTTCCTTTTTACGGGGCATTTTGTGACAATATTTAACAACAGATAACACACGGAATTCAGAGTGACAGCCTCCATAACCTCTCATGGATAAAAGTACCACAAAGCTGGTTGATATGAATCTTTACCGGTCTCATCCAGACGCATGATGTCATCTCTCAGGTTGGTGCCCCCGGTGGTGGCCATTACTTTGACTCCTCCCAGGTGTTTGCTGAGCTGGATGCAGATCTGGCTCATCTGCAGTGCCAGCTCACGAGTGGGCACCATGACAATGGCTGGAAAATTTAAAAAAAAAAAAAAAAAGAAGTAGAGATTACAAACATGATAGATGGTATGTGATTTCACAAGCTGTTTTCACACATGAAATTAATCTGGCTTTTTAGTTTTACAGTTGTCCTTTCTGCTAGGCAGCACAAAGATGGCCACTTGCTATATTAGCTGTGCCTTCAAACATCACAGAGACTTTGCACTTGAGAACTTAAAGGTTAATGTCAGGCTGAGGTCCATCCCTGTTGGCTCAGTCCTAGAAAAGATCTGGGCTGCAATGCATGTGTGAAATCTGCTTTGAAGGAAAAACATAGAACCAACAGAAAAAACAAGGCTGGCGAGACAATGACGATGCATTAGCTTCTCTTTCTATAGCACGTGCTTTGTTTCCTAGACAAACTGAAGGAAATGCCATGTCAGGTAAAATGGAAGCATAGGAAAACAACACAAGTTAAAAAACACCTTAAAGAAAAAGGTAGTTAAAACTGTAGTCAGTAAAGCTTATATTTGGAGTCCAACTATAAAACCAAAGGCAGTGCCTCACCCTGTATGTGGTCCTTTTTCAGGTCTATCCTTTCCAGCAGTGGGATGAGATAGGCTCCACTTTTCCCTGTTCCATTCTTGGCTCGGGCCAGAATGTCCCGTCCAGACAGGGCGATGGGAATGCTCTCCTCCTGCAAGGAACCAACAGGCAAACCGTCTGTCTCATTACACAAACATACTTGCCTTTTTTATTTCATGGACACAAATGAAATGTGTGTCTTTGTCTTACATGTTTAAACCATGGCATTTGTGCTTTTAAGGTAGACCATAAAAACAACCCGAATTGTGTCAGCATGTGTAAGCATCTCTCAAATCAAACAAACAAAATAAAATGTATAAAACTGTATGACCGTACAAGTAACCCAGGTTTTTTTTCCCCATCATCCACAGTGATAGTTAAAATTAGGTAATGGAGATAAAGCCACTATTGTGTTAGATTCTTGTAATAATTCACTTGTCTTGTCACCAGGCTGTTACATTTTTATGTCAGTTCACATTTATATTTTCTTTTCAGTTAAATTATATTTAAAGTTTAAGGAAATTATTTGTTTAATAAGACAAGATTTGTAAAGTTTAACAAATCTGATTTACTTTATAATGAGAAATAATCCTGATCTAAAAAGTGCACCACATCAACCGTGCTGCAGATGATGTTTACTTTTAATGTTAATTTTTGATGAGTTTTAAAGAGAGTACAAAAGAAACAGGATGAAAACACCTATTCTTTTTAAAAAAAGTCAAATGCTGACGCACAAATCAACTGATATTGGCGTATATACTGTCAAAAATGATTCTCCCCCCCCCCCCCAAAAAAAAACACAACAGAATACAGACAAATGTGTTTGTCTAATACAGAAATGCCCAGCAGAATGGTTACATGTGTTGGGTTTTCTGTCAACATAAAATTGTAAGTTAATCAATGGGGTCTATTTGGAAAGAAGATAAATGATAATAAATATTGAGCATACCTGAATAGGGGAAGGTTTCTCCCAACCCATCTCAAAGATGCCCATCAGGAGTTCTCTTTTGAGACAATAATCTTCAAACTCATTCCCCTTTGTGGACGTCACATCCTGCAGTGGTCACAGAAATGGTTAGGACATCAGGAGAAAACTAGTCTGAAGCGAAAGCATGACAAGAAACTGAAATCAAATTTTAACTCACTGAGGTTTTGACCCTGTTGTCTTTGGGAGGGAGCTGTAGGCTCTTTTTCCAGTCATCTCCAAACTTAATACCACCTCCGTCCTGAGAGGCTCCTCCTGCTTTCTGGGGAGCACCCAAAGTCTTTCCTTGAGTTGTTGGTGCTGGCTGGACTGCAGCTGGTTTGGTCTGCCCTCTGAGCTGCCCGTTCTGCTTATTCAGTCCCATGACGACCGGGCCCACACTTTCTGTTCTGGCGGTTGCCATTTTCCCTGTTTTTGTCTTCTTTTTTTCTGTCCTTTGAAGTATTAGATTTTTGCGTCTTAGGTTTAATTTTTAAAAATTCTCTTCAGATGTAAAAAAGTTTAATAAAGCATTAACAAACGATATTCTCTCTCTTTTTTTGTTTGAAGTCCAAAGCTGACGACAGAAGTGGATTCGTAGTATTTACATATACACACGTACGTGCAGTTCGGTCCCCTTCAACAACAGAGTGACTGACGTACACAAAACAACCAAAAAAAAAAAAAAAAACTTTTTACAGAAGAGCTCTTCAAAATGAAGAGAAATTTGCATTCATATGCATGAATATACTTGTCCACAATATAGAAAAATTATATGTGAACAAGTATTGAAGCAGTTCAAGTCCTGAAACAGAACAACTAAGGCAATCTGAACTTGGGGATCTTCAATATAATCTTACTTCAATACTTAAACTTCTCTTTGTGAATGGAACAGTATTTCTTATTTCCACTTTTGAGTCCATTAGAGTTGCTCAATATCCCTGTTCTTGACAAAAAAAAAAAAAAAAAAGGAAAGTAAATGCCCAACTTTGTACAAGTATCTCCCCAAAATTATAGTCCGTAATGCTTTCTGTTTATTTCCACTGTGTGGGTATAAGTCACTCCAAAAAAATGGATCCTGAAATCAAAAATCACACAAGGGGTAACTGAGTCCAAAGCCCAAAAAGCTTTCCACCCTTGCTGAGTCTTCAGTGTGTGTGGGGGGTGTGAGTTTCCTTTCTCCTCCAGGTGTTTGACCCTCTCTCCTTCGACACTACAGGTCTTCAGCTCAGTCTGAAGTGTGAGAGTTGTGGCCTGATCGCCTGCTGCCTCCTCAGAGTCAAAGCCAACAACTCAGACTCCTCACCTAAAAGAAATAAAAGCACGAGATTTTACATTTTTAAATGACCATGAACAGCTGACTCTAAGTCCCAGTTATAAGTAGTTTACCTATTTACTCTCTTGATCATCAGTTGCACTGAAGATGACATCATAACCCAAAATAGGTAAATAATGATTACAAAATGAGAAAAAGAAGCAAGATCTCATAAACAAACAATTCGGCATTTTTGGGATGTTTGCATTTAAAGCCATCAGGCTGCCATGTTTAACTCCTTATCAGATTACTTGTAATTTGATTTCTTTGCATAAAAACAGGTAGGACTCACAGTGGCCTCCATAGCTTTAAAGTTGCCCTGTTCCAAAGTAGACCCAAACACTAACAAATATTTTTTGTTCCGTTTTGTTGGTAAATAAATTTACTTTCAGCGCTCGTTATCTGTGACAGCAGAGATGACAGCGTAGGTGGGGATGTTCCAGATCCTGTTTTAACTTTTCATAATGCCACCAATAAACCACTACTGTTTCAACTGAAAACTACCTCTAACTAAACAAAAGGGAAATTAAAAGGATTCGCACCATCAAATTTTACAGGAGATTAAAACTCCTGAGTGTCAGAGACATGCCTGATCATCTACATCAGAATTCCCTACAAAATTTGAGATCTGCAGCTTCTCATTTCAACTTATTGAATTGCAGATATCGCCAACATCCTGCAGTCAAAAACAATACACAAATCAATCACAAAATACACTAATGTGACATGTAGTCACGTAGCTGGGTTTCAGAGGGGTCTGTGGTTATGATGTACCTATGACATATATCTAACCCTTAAGTCTAATCTGTTCTGTTAAGGGTGTCTCTGAAGAAATGTTACACACACAGTCAGTTGGCTTTGAAGTAATGGAGCAGCAGCTACAACAGGCCACACAGAAACCTAGTCTGCCAGTCATTCTCACATATTTGACAACGGTTAAACTCCAAAAGCCCACAGATGCAAAAATGCACTGGGAAAAAAAATTCATCATCAAAGCGGACTTTTCTTTCGAATCTACTGTTACTAATATTTATTAATTCTTTATTTAAACTGGCAGCATTCTTACGTGATTTCATATTAAATATTGATGCTAAATGCAACATAGTGAAATAATAGTGCTATATTTTTAAGAAGTGAACAGTTAGTAGTAGTTCGTTTATAAGCATACAGATTAATTACAGAATACCTACAGAGTAACTAACTAATGAATATTCAGTATATAGAAACACTGAATATTTCCGTATTAAAACACCATACTCAACAGGCTGTGCCACTTTTATTAAAAAGCTCAAACTGCGTTTTCGGCTTCTTGCAGACCCTTCCCCCTTTAGTTAAAGTTGTTGAGAATCTGCTCTTTTGTTAGTAAAGTTGGCCGACTTCTGCCCTGAACAGTGATAAATAAAAGCGGCAGTTATTTGCAGAAAGCGACACGCTGCTTCAGCACTCCGAGGTTAGAGAGGTGAACCTGCCAGGTGGCAGCCCTCAGATTAACGAAGCCCAAACTGTCAGGATTTTCTTCTTTTTTTAAATTGAGTCTATCCTTTACTGAGGCTCAAATCAGCTTGAAACAAATCAAACAATCACAGTTTGAATCGATTGCCAAAAGCTGCTCACAGCGTCATAACTTTACCAAGTTTTTTTCCTCCACCGTTCAGACTGCACATTAGCTTAAACTTAATTTTCACGCAGTTTTCCAAACGCACTCTGAAATTAATTAACTTTAACACACCAAAACAATTACTTTGGATTTGATAAACTTTACATACCTTCATTTATTGATTAATATCTTACATTAACGCTGCCTCTAAGGAGAAACACTAAATACGTTATGCTAACGGAGCTAAAGTTAACGAGCGACTGAGCCGTTAAAACGTTCGTTCGTCTTTTACTTTTTATGATCTTTTAATTTATCATAACGATAACAATGCGATAAAAATGTACTTTGACTGGGTTAATTCTTTTGCAATGTTTCCACTAAAGCTTCATGGAATACGGCTATCCTCCGGACTAATTTAGCACAAATAACTCCACTCGCTAACGTTAGCTACATGCTAATCTGCTCATAGCAACTCAGATGTTTTTTACAGAAAGTAAACGCCTCAAAGCTCCGCAAACCTACCTTTATTGTTTTATTTTTCTGCAACGAACACTCACTGCGCGGTCGATCAACTATTTCCTTTACAATAAGCTTCAATCACTGATTTTTTTTCTGGATATAAATCTCCTCTATTGTGTTTCTTCTTCCTTTAAATCAACATGGTCGCCTCTTCTTCGTCTCCTCTTCCTCGTCGTCTCTCTGCTGTTTATCACACGTGAGACTCCAAGACGTTGCTGCCACCTGCTGGCGCACCTAGTTACTGCTACATAGGATTTATATTTTTAACTATAATTATATTATTCATATGTTTATTTTTATATTTTATGGAATGATTAAATAAAAGTTGAATATAGAAAAAGCTCTGTAAAGCGATCAATATAGCATTCTCATTGTGTACTTTATCTAATCAGCCACAGAGTTTTCTTCTCAGTCATAAACGCACCTTTTTGTGACTTTTATACAAAGTCACAAAAAGTGCCTAATTACCTGAAACACAGCTAACAGTTGTTTTAGATCTTTGCCCACACATTCTTTGCTCAAGGTTACAATCACCTACCGATCGTAATGGGTTCAAATGAGTTCAAATATGCACTCTTACTGCTCTGACTCCTTAACATTGTAAACCTGTTTCCCATAATGTTTGGTACAGAGATGAATGGTAAATAAAAGCTTCCTAGCTCAGGCAACATTTCTGGCAGCTAATACTGAGGGAGCAACAGCTACATTCTTGCTAAAAAAAATCTAACCTACATCGCAGAGAGTGTCTATAATAGAGGGTTAATTTGAGGATGGGTACCTAGAGGGATGAAGTATCTCGGGATTAGGCTAAGCCAAGATATGGAGGACCTACCCCAACTCAATTTTGACCCAGTCCTACTAAAAATAAAAACGTCTAAGGAGCTTGGAAAGAAAAGCGTCTGGACTTCTTCGAGGTGTTTGAAGATGTTTCACCTCTCATCCAAGAAGCTTCTTCAGTTCTAAGGGTCAATGGTGGGGAGTCCCAGATTTAAACCCAGTGGGAGTTTCCCCCCAAAGAGGGACAAAGGACCCCCTGATGATCCTCTACCTAATCACATGAGCCAAGGTGTGAAAGCGGGTGTGGTTCCCAATCAGCCAGGGTTTCGGGTGAGCTCATTGTGAAACCTGGCCCCACCCTATCATGTGATTTCCCGAGGTCAGATGGCCCAGGATGTGAGTGAGTGTTAAGGCGTCTGGGAGCAAAAAAGTGGAGCAAATTAAAAATCTCATTGTGGGGCAAAATAAATATTGTAAAAATGATTATAGCTCCCCAATTCAACTACGTATCATGTTACCAAATGTGATACTGCCTGTTTTCTTCAAACAGAATGAAAACTTAATTAAGCAGTTTCTGTGGGATGGGAAAAGGGCAAGAATCAAGCTAAGTAAATTATATGGCCCTAGAGAGAAGGGCGGCTTAAGTTTACCCGATCCAAGACTATATTCAATCTCATTCGAGGTGGCAAAATTGGTTAATTACTGGGGAAAAAAATCAAGCTGGACAGGAATGGCTGAGTATAGAGTCTGAGATTTATACCCATTATGACCCAAAATGTATGCTGTCTCAAAGCCGCACTTCAACAAACGCAATTTTGCTTCACTCTAGCCAGGTATGGCTGAATATAGAATTCTTAAAATATCACCTCATGTGCAGTTTTACTCATCGCTTTGGAACAATCCAGCTGTTCGTATAGGGGGGAGAAAATGGTGTTTTGGAAATTGTGGCAGTCTCATGGCATAAAGGTTATTAGTGACTCATTTAAAGATGGGGAATTTATGTCCTATATAGATCTTGTCCAAACATACAAATTGGAAGGGAAGGAACGTCTTTGGAGATATTTGCAAATTAGATATTGTGTGATGTCCAAGTTCAGAGGGGGACATGGAAATCTTGTTCTAAATTTTATAAATATTCCTCGGGAGCGCCACACAGCATAATGCTTTTATAAGTTGGTAAATGATAATAGAAGTGGGTGTTCGAATATTAAAACTTTGTGGCAGAAAGATTTAAATGCACCAATTCCAAACATAAAATGGATGGGAATTTTGGTAGAAAATGGGATTTATGTTAAGGAGGCGAGGAGCAAATGCATACAATATAAAATTGTGCATAGATATTATCATACTCCAACAAGATTACACAGCATGAAGCTTATGCCTGACTATCTCTGTTGGAAATGTAAAAGTGAGGTGTGGACTTTCCTACATTGTTTTTGGAAATGTTCCCTTAAAGCTCCTTTTTGGAAGGAAGTCGTCACACTTTTAAAAGGTTGTTCAGGATCAGAAGTGCCCTTAACTCCTGAATTGTGTTTGTTAGGAGACCGTTCTCATATTCCAAGAATTCATAATGTTTTTACGGTTGTTATGGTTGGACTGGTAACTGCATTGAGGGTTATCCTCAGGCACTGGAAGACTACAGCACTTCCTGAGCTGAAAGACTCAGAGCAATGGCAGAGACTGCTTCCTATGAGTCCATGCTGAATAAACTTAAAAATGATACAAAAGACAAAGATAAAATTTGGGACTACTTTTGGAGCTATCTGAAGCACACAGGAAATCACGACCATAATACCATAATCTGAAGGATTATTAACTGTGACTACCAGCCAATATGTTACTTTACTGTCATTTTTAGTTGCCCGTTTCTGTGTTTATTCTTTCAGAACCTACTGTAAGTTAGCTTCTCTTTCCTCTCTTAGACTTTTAAGGAGGGATGCACACCAGCAGTTTTCTTGGTTTCTCCCCCCGCTCTTATACAGGTTTAAGTACCGTATATGTTTTCAAAAAACTTGCAAAATCAATAAAAACTTAAATGTAAAAAAAATATGAGGATGTGAGAGCCATGTTACATTCCCTCAGATTCACAGGTTATTCTGATAAGCTAAGGTGATGCACACTGTGACCTCTGGGTTCAGAATGTGTTTCACTTTTGTTGTCAGTAAAACCTGCCATGCAAGCTTATGTAAAACAGTAACACTAGAGAACACAGAAAACAGTACAAAGACCACATATTAAATGTTAATACTGAAAGGTCTTATTGTTTTCTTGATGGACAATAACTCAGGTATAATATTGTTTTTCTTTTTAAAGACTGGAAACGTTGACCCAGATAGATAAAGACACAGGCATATCCAAGATGTGTTTGAATCACACAGTGACTGCTGACTCCTGTTCCTCAGACTTACTGGTGCTCTTGGTGACAATGGTATCCTAGATGCTTATTAAACTCTAAGAGCTGGCTCAACAGGTTTGATCCCAGTGACGTTGCTGCTGATGGTGGAACTGTATCGCCATGTGAGGCTTTCAATGGGAACAGGAATTATAAACTTCTCGTGGACATTTTTGTAATTGATGTGACACATCAACGCCCTCACTCAAGGACGAGGCAAACGTAGAAAGAGTGGACACACAAATTCCTTTTCTAATAGAGCTAGATGGTTGTGTCTAAATCAGTTTTGACTTATTTATAGCACTGATGACTCTGCCATCATTGATCGAGGTTTCCTTCAGAGTATTGCCAGCTGCTGTTGAGTGACATAAGCCAGGAAATGGACTGAGGTCTGCACTTGTAGCAGACAAACATTTTTATCTTAACATTAAAGCTGAGCGCAGCTATTTAGCTGACAGAGTCCGATTAGAGGACGCAGACAGATAAAGGGGAGAAAAAACTGCAAGAATGAAGGAAATGACTGGCAACAGAGCAATCCGTATGAAGGCTGTGATCCTAAAGTTGCACACACTTGAAAATTTGAAAACGAGAAAAGCCATCAGTGTGTTAAAAACTAAAGCGTTTATTTCACCATTTACTGCCACCAACATAAACATTGAATTTAAACTAATCAAAAGCAAGTTTACTTCCTGTCAACATCTGTGACACCTAACATTGAAGAAGGACAGGTAATGCTCAGATTCACTAATCTGAGTTATCACCATGCACCTCATTAAAAAAAATGCAAATGCAAAAACTTCAGAGTGTAGTTTTATTCAACAGTTGTGAAAGAATAACAACATGATAAAACAGTTAATTTACACCTTATAAAGTTACTTTCACGCTGGTACCAGATACTGCTGGTAAATACAAGGTGATGGCCTTTTTAATGGTAAGTAAACATGTAACAAACTGTAAAAAAAAGAAACAACAAAAAACCCAACAACCCAAAACAGATGACACACCTTATCCAAATAACAATAATAATGATAATAATAATAATAATAATAATAATAATAATAATAATAATACTACAGTGCATCTGGAAGGTGATTCCTATACAAGTAAACCATTAACACCGGTCAGTTTGACGTAGGCATTGTGAAATAAAGTGTTTCTAACATAGATCGTATATGTTTAGACAGCTTTGAATTTTAGGCACAGCAGCTTACTGACTTCAGAAATCTTCCATCAGGTGATAAATTACTACAAGAGCTGGTTACTGTGATTTTCTGAGTAAAATTTCTGTCAGTCTGTGATACTCTGAATGTTCAACAGATTGTAAACATGTAAATCCTGGTAGAAAAATACTTCATAACTATGTTTTTTGTCGTTATTATTATTATTAGGATCCTATTAAAGCTGGTTGTAAGAAGTTTTCAGTGGTTCTCTTGAACGCGACTACCTACAGAAAACGCTGTGCGGGGTTAAAGTGCAGAACGACAAAGCTTCCTCCACTTTGTGCTTGTAATTCCTCCTCATTTGTTTCTTTTTCACTTTTCTGTCAGATCTTTCTCTCTCTTTTTTTCTTTATTTAGAAGTCCCAAGAATATTGGATCAGTCATCCCGATAAGTTGGCACTCTTAACACATGTTTAATTAAGTCTCTTCCACAAGATCGTGCGGTGGGTTTTCTTGCTCAAAAACCTCCCTTATTCGTGCTACGCAGACTTCTGCAGCCACATCCGTCTCCTTGGAGAGCTGGTACAGGCTGAGGAAGCCATGTGGGAGGTCCTTCGCCACTGTCAGACTCACAGGTTGGCCCATGTCTCGAAGCTTCTTGGCAAACATCACAGAGTCGTCCAGCAGGGCATCGAGAGCAGAGGCCTGCGTGGGAGGAAGAGTCAATTCAAATTCTGCTGTGAGTAATAGACTGCAGTTCAACTCACACTGGACTTTATGAGGAGAAATCAAGTAAGCTAAATGTTAAAAGTGCCTTTTGTATCTAGTACATTTTCTAGAGCATCTGTCCCGTTGAGCCACTGTGTGACTCAGCTACCAATGATCTGTGAGTGCTACATATTGTCTCAAATGACAATCTCGAAGCACATGTGATTGGACCTCTGCCTGTGGTCAAATTTTCTCCTCGTTCCTCTCACAAAACTTTTCTTTTACCCTTTCTAAATGTATCTAAATGTGTTCCATGTGCCTCCCTGTTCTGCAGCCTTTTGAGCCAGCCACAGCAATAAAGTTGCTTTAGAAACACTCTCTTGTTATGTCTTTCTGCTGGAGTCATAATCAATGTTTTTCTATTCCACCTATTTTTTTCTGTTCAGGCGAGAGATCTGGGGCTCATCCCAACTGTCATAGGACAGAGACAGGGTACACAATAGACAGTCTGTCAAAAGACTAACACAATAGCCCTTTTCCAGTGGTACCTACTCAGTTCGGCTCAACTCAGTTTTTAGGGTTTTCCAATAAGTGATAGTACTTGGTAACAGGTACTTTTTAAGTACCTGCTCAACCGGGATTTCAAATGAGCGAAGTTGATCTGAAAAGGTGACGTCAATGGACTGCATGCCACTGATTGTCCAATCAATGGCATCACTCAATGAGTCATGAGAGCAACTCCTTCACAAAAAAACAAAACCAGCATTTCGAAGACCAGAATAAAAACGAACAATGTGGCTCATACGTCAGACAAAAAGCAATACACAGAGCAGTAGGTACAGTGGCTTGCAAAAGTATTCGGCCCCCTTGAACTTTCCCACATTTTGTCACATTACAGCCACAAACATGAATCAATTTTATTGGAATTCCACGTGAAAGACCAACACAAAGTGGTGCACACGTGAGAAGTGGAACGAAAATCATACATGATTCCAAACATTTTTTACAAATAAATAACTGCAAAGTGGGGTGTGCGTAATTATTCAGCCCCCTTTGGTCTGAGTGCAGTCAGTTGCCCATAGACGTTGCCTGATGAGTGCTAATGACTAAATGTGCACCTGTGTGTGATCTAATGTCAGTACAAATACAGCTGCTCTGTGACGGCCTCAGAGGTTGTCTAAGAGAATATTGGGAGCGACAACACCATGAAGTCCAAAGAACACACCAGACAGGTCAGGGATAAAGTTATTGAGAAATTTAAAGCAGGCTTAGGCTACAAAAAGATTTCCCAAGCCTTGAACATCCCACGGAGCACTGTTCAAGCAATCATTCAGAAATGGAAGGAGTATGGCACAACTGTAAACCTACCAAGACAAGGCCGTCCACCTAAACTCACAGGCCGAACAAGGAGAGCGCTGATCAGAAATGCAGCCAAGAGGCCCATGGTGACTCTGGATGAGCTGCAGAGATCTCCAGCTCAGGTGGGGGATTCTGTCCATAGGACAACTATTAGTCATGCACTGCACAAAGTTGGCCTTTATGGAAGAGTGGCAAGAAGAAAGCCATTGTTAACAGAAAACCATAAGAAGTCCTGTTTTCAGTTTGCCACAAGCCATGTGGTCCATCTAATCTGACTGAGCTGGAGCTGTTTTGCAAAGAAGAATGGGCAAGGATTTCAGTCTCTAAATGTGCAAAGCTGGTAGAGACAAACCCTAAAAGACTGCCAGCTGTAATTGCAGCAAAAGGTGGTTCTACAAAGTATTGACTCAGGGGGGCTGATTAATTACGCACGCCCCACTTTGCAGTTATTTATTTGTAAAAAATGTTTGGAATCATGTATGATTTTCGTTCCACTTCTCTCGTGTGCACCACTTTGTTGGTCTTTCACGTGGAATTCCAATAAAATTGCTGTAATGTGACAAAGTTCAAGGGGGCCGAATACTTCTGCAAGCCACTGTATACCATATCGTCTCGATGTCCTCCATTGTCACTTGTTGTTTGTGTCAGACACAGATGACATCACAGGACTTTTCTCAAGTTGAGTCAAGGCGAGCAGAGAAGGCACTAGTGGAAAAGAGGCAACAGACCCGCTCATCGATCTAACCCCATGCATGGAGAACCAGTCAAGAAGGCCACCGCTAGTAAGCAGTGACTGAACTTCAAAATAAAAGTGTGGGGATTGTTGTTATCCACTGGTTAGAGTGATAATTAAGTAAAGAAAAACATTAGTTTCAAATATACTTTGGGCAGCCTTTAGTATACATGGGCGAATATATGTATACACCCATGTATACTGGATGTCTATGAGTGTGAAGCCCATGGGCAAAACTGATCAACTAAAGAAAAAGACAGAGGTGTCTATTGTGTGACAACAAATCGAGTTTTATGGCTAGAAATTCCAAAAGTTGCCCAAATCCTAATCTAAACATGAACTCTTTCCATCTCCTTTCTTACCACTATGTGCACAGGTGGCAGGCCTTTCAGCATGCTGTTGGGAGCCAGCAGGGGTGACACAAATGGATTCTTTATAACTGGACAGGATGTTGGGTTAACCATAGCAAGAGACTCAGAGCGCAGAGGCTCAAAGCCTTGTGGGTAACAAAGCTGAGCTCCAGAGTTGGGTACGGAAGCTTGGTTGGACATGTGGGTTTCAGTCTGTCTCTGTGAAGACGAGCGGGAGAGCGAGCGACCTGAAGTCCGCCTTGGGTCCAGAAAGGACTGGATCCAGTTAGAGGCACCCTGAGTGAGATCACTGAGCAGCATGGCCGTGTCTCTACTCAGAGTGCTCAGAGTGCTGCTCCCCATTGCAGGCTGCACCGTCTGGTAGTCTATACCTGAGAGGATACCAACGTTTAGTCAGCAGAGGAAACAGCAACCGTAAAGAAAAACAAACAACAAAAACAAAAAACCCACACACGAGTCTGGCACACACTTGTGAATTATTAGAGAATATCCACTGAACTACAAATCAGCAGATATGCCCAATACCTAAGAGTTTTACAAGTACTTTTTAAGGTACTTTAAAAAGAGGGTGTTCTATTGCTTATACATGAGAAGAATTTGTCACATATGAACAGAGGCTTTCTGTATCCAGCTCAATCCCACAGTCCAAAAACATGCTATTAGTGATTTTAAAGTGGCCATGGATGAGAGGTAGATAGAGGGTTTGACTGTGTAACTATACAGAGCACTGTATGGTTATAAGAGGGTTGTATTTCAAAGTCTTTTCAGCGGTTAGTAAGTTGTACTTGAGAAAAACAACTGAAAAAACAGCTTCAGAAGCACTTGGTATTAAATCCACCGAACATCTATTGAATAACTCTTGGATTATCTTTGACAGAGACCTTCTGCTTCAGTCTCAAATATAACTGATGATCGTGAACAGTTGTATCACAACTACTACCCAACTACAACTTTGAGACTTTATTCCAGTAAGTCTTCTCATTTTCACCTTGATTTAAATCTAGATGTACTATTGTCTGTATACCAATAGAGTCTTGGGGGATTACAACACTCAGTCTCTTTTTGACCCTGAAACACTTCTTGGGTGCAGCTGGGTGCATGAAGACAAACGCAACAAGTGCCATCGTTAAAAAAACAACAACTCAGGAACCTAAAAGAAACCAGATGAAGAACAGCAAAACAAATGTAAGATATGTGAAATATGAGCATTAATGGATTGGTGAGGCTGTGCTGGCTTTATCTTTTGGCTTATTACGCCAGTAATGAAGTCAGAGAATGAGAGGCAGTGGTGGAGTGAGCCAAAAAATAAATAAAGAGAGGGAGCAGTGTCAGTAAAAACAAAGTGGTGAATCATAAAAATAATGCGTTATTTTCAGACTGTTTTACAGCAGTTACATTCCAGAGCGCTAATAAACACACCCAGATCTCTGCTGCTCATAACTGACGAGCAGGCTTCATCACGTCTGCTGCGGCTCCTTTGTGTGTATCAACCGTCACATTGACATTCAGCTCTAAAATGCATTGAGACAGCCAGGATGTAATCTGCTCTGTACATTTTTAATAATAGATTCTGTGATTCGTCTCTACGCCGGCTGACTAATTTGCCTATACAAGCCTTCAAATTTTAGCCAAAATGATCTTTTTAAAAGTTAATTATCTGGAAATGATCAGAAAGCAGATCAAACTTCCAGAGTACCAGTGCTGGTTTTTGTTACTCTGCATCACAGACATTAAATTGGTGCAGGGCTGCTAGTATATCCCATGATATTGATGCTTATAGAAAAAAAATGTGCTTTTGGCTTTAGATTGTGACACTTGGATTAAGTGTAAAATTGTTTGGTTCCAGTTTTTAACAGAGCTTAAGGTTGTTTATTAAGTAGGTATATCCTGAATCTATGACGGCTACAACTTACATGAGGATGTAACTTGTAAATATATTTACAGATATTAAGGAAAATGTTTGCATGGCTTCATTAAATATACCAAATTATACCCAGTCTGCCCAGTCTGCCAGCAGACTCAGCTCAACTCAGTTCTCTTTATATAGTGCCATATTACAGCAACAGTTACCTCAAGGCGCTTTACATTGTTTTTGTAGGCTAAACCCCAACAATAATACAGAGAAAACAGCGAAAACCCAACAATCAGATGTCCCCTATGAGCAAGCGCTTTGGCGACACTGGAAAGGAAAAACTCCCTTTTAACAGGAAGAAACCTCTGGCAGAATGAGGCTCAGGGAGGGGCGGCCATTGTTGAAATTATGTCATTATTTCCCGGTTTAAAAATGGTTGTGGTATGACAGCAAAAGCAGAACCACATATAGTACAGGTCCACTCAGACAAAGCATGAAACACTTATATTATTAGAATGATGGTGATAAATACATGTCTTTGTTTTTGGTAATTAACAACAAGTGAACAACAGGTCACATGACTGAAACCTTCCAGTTTTTGCTTTGGCAGTTATGCGTGGCTGACAACAGGAAGACATCTAGGCGGTGCAATGAAGATTAAATCGAAGGTAGGCACGGATTTTGTTTTTAGTACATGCTTAATTAGAAGTTTGACAGGGCAGACAAATCGTAAGTTTTTCCTCCCGCATTTGACGGTTTATACATAAATCCTCTTAATATTCCGTGTTCTTGTCAGGTGGCACCTGGATGTACTTGTGTTAAATGATCTGTAAAACAACACACCTGATCTCCATGCAGGCACACACGCCCTGCACACACACATACCTGCATAAGCATTAATGCACTTGGTGAGTACACCTAGAGGCAACAGCGGGTCAATGAGAGTAAGCAGGCGGGAGGGTGAAGCATCGGTGGTGAGCAAAGTGGCGGGGTAGGCGGCCATAATGCCATCAGGGATTCGGATGCCGGTGGATATGGCCTTCATGGACACGGTGATGCAGAGATTCCCTCCAGCACTGTCGCCTGCCAGACAAACTCGCTCTGCAGTGGAGCCTGACAATAAAAACAAAAATAATTCCCACAATAATTCTTTGGGGCCATGGCTGCAGATTCAGATGTGCTGTTGTGATATTTTTAAACTGTAAAAATACTTCCTGCCATGATTTTGTCAATCTAGTGCTCAATCTACTACTTGCAGTAAATGCAGTCATTTATGTGTGGTGTACTGTTGTGTACTTTTTTTAACTTAAGATATCTCAGACTATTTATCATCTGTTTTTAAATTAATCTCTCATGAGAAAAAATTAAACAAGAGAAAATTCCTAAAGTATAAAAAGTAGAGAGTGGGGTAAAGGATGATTTTATGGCTTTCTTGGCTTTGGGGTTCATGAACAGTTTCAAAAATTCTCAGAAAAACTTATAAGAAAGACGAAATTTGAAAAAAATAGGTCATTATGGACTGGTTTTACTGGTTTGCCCCACTTTAAATCAAATTAGGAAACATGTGGTCCATGAATTACAATGAGTTTAGCTTTACAGTAAGATAACACACACTGACCCAGCAGGTGACAGTTATTCAGTGCCCAGCAGTAGGCGTAAAAACATTCCTCTAGAGCTCTGGGAAAGGGTGCTTCAGGTGACAGAGAGTAGTCGACGGAGAGGACCGGGACATTCAGCTCCTTCGACCAGCTGCGAAGATAGTTCTGCAACACGAGTGGGTTAAAAGGCATGCGATTAATTTATTTTCACAGGAATGCAAGATCTAATGCTACCTGTTACTATTATTATCATTGGAATTTGAGTAGAATTAATCAGAACAGCTATGACAGATAAAAAAGAAAAAAGTCTGTCTTCTGTTTTGTACCTCGTGAGACTTCGAAGTCTGGGCCACAAAGCCCCCTCCATGGAAGTGGATGAGCAGCCAGGGGGAGCGAGGCTGTTTCTGTACCCAGGGCAGATGGGTGGAGATGGGGGGAGGCTTAGCACGGGACAAAACTAGAAGCTCTTCACTGTCCTGTAAAGTGAAAGGATGAGATCATAAAATAAAGTAAACAAAGCAATCAAGTCTTTTAACAGAAGTCATCTTTCAGCATGTGTACAACCACATTTTTGCAGCTCTCTAATGAAAACCTTGAATATTTCCCCTGTGCTCATTTTTCATTGCCCATCCATAAGCAAATTTTACTGGTTACTAAAATAGCTCTACTAGTTTTATCCAATCTCAAAAACACATAATACAAAAAATACAGAATTTATTTACTGCGCTTATTCTGTAAAAAGTCTGATCCTCACCATATTGGTCAGTCGTGTCAACAACTGTATTTACATATTATAGTCTTTTAAATGCCTTCTCTACATAAAATGTCTTTTTTCTTCTTCTTCTACTCTACGAGTTGTTGACCTTCACCTGTCCTTCTCGGAGTTCATAGGAGATCAGACGCATGTGGACTGGCCCGGGGCCCCAGTGAGCTATTGGAGGTGACACGGTGACAGAGAGCCTGGGGTCGGAGGCCAGAGGAAGGCGTAGAGTGACTGGAGGCACGGTCATGGTGAAGTTTACTTGCACTTGTTTGGAGGCTATTCTGTTGAAGCCCTGAAAAGAGTAAGAAATGGAAGAAAGTTCAAATGCTGAAGATAACTTTAGGTAAAAGACAAGCAAAAGAAGGAGTCTGTGATTCTGCCTACTGTTAATAGGCCGGACTCTGTGAGGTTCCAGAAGGACTTCCAGAACTGCATGTCCAGATTCTGGGTAATGCGCTCAAACTCAGCGCCCCGGAGCTCTGGATCAATAACATACTTCCCTGATGTGAGGAGAGACAAGGCTGCTGTTCCTAAAGGAGGACAGATACTTATTTTAAAGATGGTTAAAGGTAAAAATACCCATTCAGAAGAAGGAAATGTAACTTTTGACAACATCCTAAATAAAATAAAAAAAACCTCACCTAAGCCTGACTGTTGTTTACCATAGGTTTCTCCATATGAAACCATACTTATGACAACAGTCTGCAGGAATGGGCGAATGGAAGGGGAGTACTGTGAAACAAAATAAGAGGGGCATTTAATAAATACATTCAAAAGACAGGGCTCTTACTTATTTTTAAGTATTAATTACAACCACAAAACATAAGAGACTTGTGTGAAAGACCTAGGGATCGGTTCACCCTGCCTGGGACAGGGTTACCAGGGGCTCGCCCTGGAACCAGGCCCAGGAGCATCTGGTGGCTGGGCCTTAGTTCATGGGGCCCAGTGTAAACTTGCCTAATCTGCATATAGTAAGCGTAATGAGCCTATATTACAGTACTTAATGATAGTCTGTGAAGCCTTTGCTTTTATTTCTAAATAATAAAAATAAATGTAATTTAAGCTGCCAGAAATTAAATCGCAGTTAAAATCCTTGTCATGTTTTTATTAGGGGAAAAGTCTAAAACCTACTGCAGGGCTGCAGGTGGCAGAATTGACAAATCAAACCAACAAAAATATATATATATATAATAAAACAATAAAGTTGATTACAAATATGTCTCCACTGTTAGCTGACCTGAAAGCCCAGACAGCGGCCGTAGAAACACGCTTTGTGCATGGAGGAGTACTCCTGCACAAAGCTGCGGCTCAGGTCCTTGTCCTGCAGGGAGTACAGCTGGCCGCAGTCGTTGTCGTTGATCAGCTGCTGGGCGAGATGGAGAAGAGCTCGGAGCTGGCAAAGGGCGCTGCAGTACGCCTCCATCTCAGACGTGTTGTGGTCAACCCTGAAGAAGGGGTTGCTGTAACTGGAGGCAATGTAACGGGCTTTGTGGATGATGTGCAAAAGGCAAGCCTCCAAGACCTGAAAGAAACAACAGGATGAGAGGTTGGAAGGCATACATGAAATGCACGTTTATTATGGCTTTTCATGAAATATAGTTAATTTTAAAAAAGGCTCTCATGCAGCCCAATCACACACTGAGATGATGGGCTTTTTATATCTGTAGTGATTATTATAACATTTATGATGTGCTCCAAAACCTATGAAAATTTAAGATTGTTTTAATCTTGGTTCAATCTTGGTACCTACTATATAAACTTAAGGAAGAACTACATTTCACAGTAGTGTAACCACCAAACCTTAAACCACACAGGAAGTCAACCATTTTTAAACCATTAAAGAATTTTGTGGTTGTTTTCCAATTTGCAGAGTTTGTACTTTAACCCTTTAAAGCCGGTCAGAGCAGCACGCTCCGTTTTGCGTAACTATTTTTAAAACCCTGTAGAACCGGAACCGCGTAAGCTAGCGCAATAATTTTTTTGCATATAAAACCGGAGGAGTTGTACTTACATCTTATGCCATCAGCTTGTCCTAGGTCACGTTTTCCTTCCACATAAAGCTTTGCAAAAATTGCATAAAAAGCGCTTGCAGGAACAAAAACATAATATTCCAGAAACAGGCTTTGCCGATCCGATCAGCTGTTAATAACACTTCCTACATTGACGTCAGCGCGAACTATCGCATGTCCGCCATTACCTGCCCGTAACCGGAAGTGACGTCATTTTCACAGAAAATGTAGTTTTTTATTTATAGGCCTTATAAGCCTATACTGGTGTTTTTAAAAGTCATGTTAGACTTCATGCTTTTCTGAATAGTTTCTGGGATGCCTAGAACTCAAATTGAACTGCTTTAAATCGTTTATTTTGATGCACATGCTGTTTTCTTTGCAAATTTGCATTATAGGATTTATTTTAGTTTCTTCTGCAGTAAATAAAAATTGGTGTATCTCAAAAATAAAATTATGAAGACACTCAAAATAAATTTCCTGTTGTTGTAAACTATTTTTTTGCAACTTTTTTGTATTTAAAGTTTTGAGGGATAAGCCTCTTAAATTTCTCGAGGTAGAAATATATGTAAAAAAAACAAAAACGATTTTCAATTATTTTGTAGTTTATTGCACTTTTTTGCAATTTATGTAGTTACTATGGACTTAATGCATACATATTATTAAAATTTGGGCTATAACAGTTGTATTGATGTATAGCAACTTGAAATATTCCCTAAAATGGCTCCACAGCATGTAAAAATATAAAGTAAGCTCTGGCGGACTTGGTTCTATGGTAGGTCTTAAAGGGTTAACTCACTGCAGACAATTAATCAGACTGATATCATATTTTGTCAGTCTTCTACAGACTTTTGCATTACTTAGTTTGTTTGTTAATTGTTAATTTGTTTTATTCCTATGCACAATGTCTACTATTTCTCATGCTTTAGGAGTGTCTGTATAACTCAAGATATCAACAGATTTTTTTTAAATTTAAGGTTTACACATAAAAAAGATCTCCTGAACTGAATTGATATTTTTATATTGTTGCTGAATTTCTATAAACTTGAAAAAAAAAAACTCAAATGAAAAACCTAAATGGAAAAATATGTTAACTGAGCAAAAACAATAAGGTCCAACCCTCCCATTATCCTGAACTCGATAAGCAGAAGAAAATGGATAAATAGATCAATAAAAATGAGTGAATCTGTACTTGAATCATGTGAACCCCACACTTCTAATATTTGCAGAAATACAAATATTAAAATGTTGTTGTTGTTAAAATGCAATAACCTACAATCTAATAAACAGATTTTTTTTCTAATGATTTAAACCAAAGATGTGAAAAACCAAACACACTGTTAGTCACATAACACACACGGTCCAGCCACCGTCATACCTTGACCAGCGTGCGGTAGCCATTCCCGGGTGTTTGTGCATCAAAGTCATAATGGTGATAGACGGCGGTGAAGCTGGTTACTACAGGCTCCAGGGCTCGACCATGTTCCTGAATCTGTTTCACACAAGTGACCAGACGCTCAACAGCAGTGCCGTGTGGCAAACGAGAAGGCCCGCAAAAAACAGAGATGTTGTCTTGGCACACTTTCTCCAAGGTTGCAAACACAACCTCGTAATCCATTTCTGGGGCTGTGAAGGAAAGAGAGAGAAAGAAGAAGAGACCGCCGAGTGAAACTTGTCATTCATTTGAAGCTCTCTGTGTCTATACAGCAAACCTCTGATGTGCGCTTTATACATCTAAATAAAAGACTTAGGGGAAGCCCAAAGATCGCAGTGATCTCATTGCCAGTGATTACACTGTATTATCTGTTCAAGGGTTGAAGTTCAACTGACCTCATGAGAGCAGCTGACTGTTATGCAATAAAGAGCAATAAAGATAAGGAGAAAACGTGGCAGTCACAAAATAATAAACAAATCTGTGGAAGACTTCTGTAATGGCAAAGATGGTGCATCTCCAAATGAAAATGAAATGAATTCACGCCCTTTATTATAATATAACTGGGAAGGTATCCAGTAGTGTACTGGCCATTGGGTCTGTGCTGCATCATATTGTCAGCAATTAATCTTGAAAAAAATGTTTAAGTAATATAACAATGTCACGTTGCAACATCTTTGCTGTAACAACACTATTTACCTTCCCTGACAACGACACATTGCATGATGTCTTACATTTGATGATTTAGCTGTGGGTCGGGGAACTCCAGGGCTCAAGGTCCGGTGTCCTCCAGGTTTTAAATGTGTCCTTGATCCAATACAGCCGATTTAAATGGCTAAATTACGTTCACAACACGTTATGAAGTCCTCCAGAGATCTGGTAATGAACTAATCATTTGATTCAGGTGTGTTGACGCAGGGTGAAATCTAAAACCTGCAGGACACCAGACCTTGAGGCTTGGAGTTCAACAACCTCCAACACAGAACTTTGCAAAACATGAAACAAAAAACAAACTTCCAACTAAAAAAGGAAACAAACTACATACACAGGGTTACCCAAAGTGTCGTGGGATTGTCCACCATGGATGCACCAATTCGATTTGGATCTGATACCCATTCAATCCCGACTAACAAAAGCTGGATCGGCTGTCAGTGGTAAAGAGCTGATCTATGGGCCCATCTGTTCACCCGTTATGTTTGCTGTAGCACTTGTTGGAATGCTTTTAATTTTTTATTAGGATTATTTCAATTTAACAGTCATGTGTCATAAAGCAGGAATAGAAACTGCTATCCTGCACTCCAGAATCAGCAGACTCTGATCAATTAAAGGAAAGTCAAACTAGATGTTTCTTTACACATAAAGAATTCTTCCCAGTCTCTTCCCACAGTGAGGAATAGTTTTTTAATTCAACACTGGTGTCTAATTGGCACCCTATATTGAATTAAAACTGGAAAAAGTTGAATTAATGCGTTCCTAAATATCACACACACACACACACACACACACAACACAGGAGAGGACATTCACCCACTAAAGATCATATTGCATATGATGATTAATAAAAAGAGCAGTCACAGTTTAACATGCATCGTCGTGCTACATTAAAAGCCATTGTGGAAATGATCATGGAGACAATGGACCAGTGTGTGTGGTGTGGCTTTACTAAAAAAAGAAAAGTAAAATCTTTCATGTCAGCAGCAGCTGTCAGAGCGCAGAGCCTGCAGCGAAGAGTGAAATCGGGACACCGTGCCAAATGTGGAGATGCTCATAAACACTGAAAGCTTTGTCGCAGTTTTGACACATGGTCGATTGTGTTTTTCCATTTCTGGGCAGCACTCCGTGCCTTAGAGAGATGACCTTTAGGCTTCTCACAATATTTTAATGCTATAAGGGCTGCAGTGTGATGCACATCTGCCTGCAAAGCCCACTAAACAGCAGTTAGAAACAAGCTCGCACAGAGGAAAGGGCTGCAGCTATAGATTATAGTAATCAGCTATTCTATCGCTAATTGAGCAATAATAAATATTCAACAGAGTAAAATGAACTGCTGATTTTTGACATTGCAATATTTTTATTAGTTTCACTGCAATCCACATTTGTCAAAAAAAACCTTACTGCTGTATTTGCGTGCCATATCAAAAACATATTTCTTAAGAAAATATTTTCTTAAATGCAAAATTAAATAATCTGAAGTATGGTGATATTAGATAAAAATAGGTATACATACTTACATTAACAGATGGAAAAATAAGAGTTCTGACATTATTATATCTTCAGGATGAAGTAGATTTGGTGTGTGTTGTCTGTGTGTTTACATGTGGTAGTGAATAAGTGAGTTTGCAAGCCTATAAATGAGCATGTGCAATGAAGAAAAGCGAGTACATCAGCATTCTCAGAACTGAGGCTTAACCTGCGGTTTGATGTAAAATTTCATGGTGCAGAAAAAGTTCTGATGGTGTAGATGCTGATAATGTTAATAATTGATGTTAATAATAATTCAGTGCCCAGCCTTACAGTGCCAGGTCAGTGGCCCATGCAAAACTTTACTGGTTTGCCTTTATTTTTAGATGTTTAAGTAGTTAGTTAACTACTGTGTGTGACTAGCCAAATAGTTGACTAACCGTTGCTACTGTCACTAGTCGGTACCAGATGTAATAGTCATTTAATCTAATTGTTTTATACATTAATTGATACACGATGCCAGTAAATAGTTGTGTCCTAATGTCATGCAACCATCTACTACCAGATGCATATGATGAGAAACGACATTAAATCTGTTAACCTCGGCCTGATTTGTTGTTAACGCTATTATTGCTAGTTCTTTTAAAGGTGAAAAAATTAGATCGCAGATAAACGTATCATGTATGCAGAGGAGTCTAGTCATACATCGAAAGGAGTCAGCTGAGGCCTTCTGGGTAAGCTGGTCCGACCGATGTATGCAGCGGCTGGCCTGGGAACACCTCGACGTTTCCCTTGATAAGGTGGAGGAGGTGGGTGGGGAGAGAGAATTCTCGGCTTCCCTGCTTAGGTTGCTGTCCCCATGACCCAACTTCAGATAAGCAGAAGAAAAAGGATGGATGACTTATCTTTTTGTTATTTTAGATTTGAACTTTCATTGAAGCGGTTGCCATGAATTTTCAAACAGCGTGCAAAAAACACGGCACAAAAATCACCCTTTTTAGTCAGGGTTTATTCATTTTTCAGGTGGTAATTTGTCATGTTTTTAACAACCCATTAACATGTTTGCAGTAACATGTTTTTATATCATATTTAACATTAATTTAGTGTTTTTCTTCTTCACTGTCTGGACTACAATGTGCAATGTTTATAAAGCACCATGCAAGGTGCTGCACAGTTAAGCAACATGACTCGTTATTGAAGAATGGGATTAAAGGTTTAAATTGTCTTTGTTTAAAAGGCTTTGGACATAAAACAGTTCCCAAATTTGGCTTTATATCTGAGTGTAAATTTTAGTTTTAGCCTAGTTGGTTAGTCTAATTTACTTTCCTTGTTTAGTCGACAAGGAACTTAGTAGCCAGGAACATCCCTAGTTGTAAAACAATTTAATTCCGATTTTATAATAAATATGCAAAATAATGTTATCAAAGAGTTGAAATAATGTCACCCTCTTAGATTCCCCCCTGCTTGTTGTACCTACTGTTGTGACAGAAAACAGCACTGCTTTCATCAGCTTTCAGCAAATTGCCCAATTCAAACATGGTATCAGATTGGGTTAGGAGTTTATCTGAACTTCTCCAGCTTTAGCTTCACACTCAACTATGACACCATCACTGTCACTACTGCTGTTGTGTTATCAGTCTTTTTGTTGAAAAACTGGGGCCTGGACGGATTTAATGTTGTAATACTCTGCATTCACAGTGGGGGCTCTTATATACACTTCTACTACAGGTTTATTTTTAGTGGAAGAAACACTTGCCTTTGAATGGTGACAACTAAGTGTTACAGAGTTGTGGATTAAAGAAATCACCAAAGCAAATAGACTGTGTTGAGGTTTTTTTTGTGTGTAATCAAGTTACTTGCTGATTCGCTGCAGGCCTACAGATAACAAAAACTCTGTTCACTTCCCTTTTCTGAGACTGTTCCCAATGTAAAGGTCAAAGTGAAATTTCAAAGAATCATTCAGCTCCACTGTTTCTTAGAAACACCAGTGGTAACTAGGACCCCAACCACAAATAAACCTCAGTTCTTGGGAACATCATCAGGAAAGTTTATTCCTTATGGCTATACTTCGAAGATCTGTGTAAGTTCTTCGAAAACCCTACAAAAAGAGATCACTTGCACTTCTTTGCATTTTCTTTTTTTCTCCTGTTGAGCTTTTCAGAAGTCTGATCAGACGATTAATCTTATTTTGTGCTTTTAGACACTATTTAGCTGCAGCTCTTGATATTATTTGGCAACCACTGCCTTTCATATGCTGCAGATCCCTTTTCCCCTTCCTTCACAAACTTGAATGAAGCTGCTTTCATGTTAGCCTACTTATCCTCAGCACAGGGCCATCTATCTATGTTTGTCTGTGGAAAAACAACAAAAACTACCTCACAAAAGGGTGGTGCTTGTGGCTCACCATCCATGGCTCCTCACATATGAAACTGCAACTACTTTATCTTTTACATATACATATATTTTAATACTTGCTACTAGTTTATGTTGTCTAAAGGTAGGATTATTACTGCTCATTACTAAATGAGTCCGTTTTGTTTACATTTTAACAACTGGAGTTTAAAATGTAAACGAATATCAATGGACAACGCAATCAACACTTAGACCGAAACAACACCCTAAATTATAATTTCACTCTGCCGCTGGCCAGATGTGAAACGTGACTCACTGTTCCACCTGCAATGGTCCGGTTTTGTGATAATATTACAGTGATTCCGTGTTTCAGTTTCGAAGTTACATAACCAAAACTAAACTAAATGATCATTCGTGGCAGCTTGGTGACATCTGTTTAACGATGAGTCCACGCCTCTTTCGACGTGAGCAAACTTGCTTCCCTGCTAAATCTCTTTATTTATCAAAACAAAAAGCCTGGCTTGTCACATGGCAACCCCTTTCAAACTAAACAGCTAACAGTAGCAAACACTTGTCAGCAACAGCGGTAGCAGGCTGCTCTGTCCGCTATCACTATCACTTGTCTTCCCGGACATTGGTTTCACATTTACAGTCTGTATCATTCCGCGTTTTAAACAGCAAACCGGATATCTTAAACGCTGAAAACGCGCCCACTGTCGAAGCTAACAACGAGCAACAGTTTGCTACCGGTGACAACTTCGCCCATAACGCGAAGTTTCGGGACTGTAAGCGCGTCCTCCTCCAATACTGCCAAATGCCACCGTTTACAAACAGATACAACCACCTAAAACGTCGCTAACGTTTGTTTAGCTGGATAACACTGTGCAGATGAGCCTAACACGACAGATGTTATGTTATGTGGGCGGTTATGTAGTAAATGCCTTCACTCACCTTCCCGCATCTTCTTCCTTGATCTTCTGACGATCTCTGTGAGCTCGCCCGCAGAATGCTGGGTAACGTCATGTGAGAAAAGCGCGTTCACGTGTCTACCATGACACCAGTTAGCATTATTATTAATCCACAGGTGGGATAAAAACAAGGATTGTCAATACTGAGCTGCATATTTTGATGCCATGGCAGCCATTATATTATATAATCTGATTTAAATCAAAGTTCTGATGACTAGGACATTTATTCACTATATATTAGTGACAGGACAGTCAGGACAAGCAAGGCAATTGGTGTCTTCCTTGACAAATTACAAAGTAAAGCAATCTCTGTTCTTTCATCTTAGAGGCCTCTACTACTACTATCAAGATAACTTGAGGATTAACCCTGGGTTGTCTTTACTAAAAAAGGTGGCTCACTTCTTATCGGGGTCCCAAAAAGGTTGATTCTGTTCATTTGGACATATCGTTTTTGTAATAGAGTGAATTGTTGCCCTCCAGTATTCAAGAATTTCACAACTAGCGACCAGGATTTTAAAAAAATTTCAGTGTTAAAGAGGCTGTTGAGGGACTGTTCAAACATAAGAAAAAACACTGTGGGTCGTGTTGTCGAATATAATGAATCGAAGGAAGGAATTTTGAGTCATATTTGGAGCAGTTGGAGAAATTGATGTGGGCGAATGATGTTTCCGATGAGAAGAAAGTGTGCCCATGAAAGACAGACCAGACAAGAGGGTAATAACAAAATAAAAAGCTGGAAGGGACCTAAAAAGACACAGGAGCAAAGCAACCATGCTATCAATGTGTTGGAAACATTTAGGACATGAGTGCCTTCCCTGTGTTCCACGTTTAGTTTAGTGAAACAAGGGAAGGCACTAGACTAGAAACTATAAATATAACATAAGCAGAAAACAACTAAGAACCATGAATAGTACGGAATCACACAGTATGATTAAAACAAGAAATATACAAACATTGAGTTACGATTTTGTTTAATCATATGTTTGTTAGAAAGTAATCATATTGCATCGAAGGAGGAATTTAATGCGGAATCCAGAAGTTGTTTTTTATGATTGTTTATCTACTAATAGTAATTTTGTTTGCAAACATTCAGAATCTCTGAAAACTGTTAACAGTCAAATTTAAGAAGAACATTTTTGTCATAATAATAATTATAAAACAAAAGAATCAAACAGTGAAACAATCAAAAAAAGATTCAGAGACAGGTTGCTTATGTACTACAGTTAAAACATTCACTCCATGGGAGTCTCTAGTGGCCATCAGATTAGTTGCAGCTATCAGGACATCAACAGTGTACAGAATATTTACTAGAATTTAAAAAACGGACAATATGCAAGATTTTAAGAGTTTAAAACACAGTGGTCTGTAATTGTAATTTTCTGATATTTATTACAGAAAACAATAACATATATTTCGCAGGAAGCAATGTCATATTTGAGACACTGTAGGGAATAAAAGGCTGTAATGCAATTGCAAGAAAAAGCCTGTAATGTCCAATAATGCAGTTGTACAACTAGTTGATTAAAGTTAAGTAACTACCCAATTTTGTCAAGGTTAGCTCAACTTACAATAGAAAAACATAACTAATTATATTTTAAGAAGATTTTAAATGATTCGTCTTGGGTAAAGAAATATATATATATATATATATATATATATATATATATATATATATATATATATATATATATATATATATATATATATCCTGTGGGACTTCCAGATACAGACGGACAAAATGGTGGTGGCTAACCAACCGGACATAGTGGTGGTAGACAAACAGAAGAAGACGGCCGTAGTGATCGATGTAGCGGTTCCGAATGACAGCAATATCAGGAAGAAGGAACACGAGAAGCTGGAGAAATACCAAGGGCTCAGAGAAGAGCTGGAGAGGATGTGGAGGGTGAAGGTAACGGTGGTCCCCGTGGTAATCGGAGCACTAGGTGCGGTGACTCCCAAGCTAGGCGAGTGGCTCCAGCAGATCCCGGGAATAACATCGGAGATCTCTGTCCAGAAGAGCGCAGTCCTGGGAACAGCTAAGATACTGCGCAGGACCCTCAAGCTCCCAGGCCTCTGGTAGAGGACCCGAGCTTGAAGGATAAACCGCCCGCAGGGGCGTGCTGGGTGTTTTTTATATATATATATATATATATATATATATATATATATATATATATATATATATATATATATATATATATAAATCTTAATGTTGAATAAATACTGAATGAAGAGTTTAAAAACACCCCGCAGATTAGTAGATGTATAAAAAAGACAAAGAAAGCCATTTAAATAAAGAATTCTGTGCTTAAATTATGAATTGTACAATATTGATATTAAAATATACATTTGTAAATTCATTTACAAATTCATTTTTAATTCGTTTATTAATTCAAACATGACTAAAGTTTTTTTTTTAATATTTAAATTTAAAATAAAAACATTATTTTTTAACCAATATTTCAAAATGAATTATTAATCTATTAATAGATACTTCAAATCGAAAATGAATTTCCCAAAAAAGAATTAAACTCTCATTCAAAACCAAATTTTAAACATTTTTTAATTCCAAAATAAAAAAAAAAAACAGATGTTCAAAATCGTTTTTTAAAGCACAATTCAAAAAGAGAAATAAGTATATGGATTCAAAATTCAGAGATTAATTTTTGACATTTAAACTGGTGATTCCACAACTCATATGGAAATCTATTTCCCTTTCCTGTTAGTTCACAGATGAGCATTTATATTAGCATATTGATTAGCTCTGAGATTAAACAGGATTAGCTGCCTGGATTTTTCTACACTGCTGTTTGTGCTCATAACTTTGTGTTGCTAATAAGTGTAAGCACGCACAAAAGCTGAAATTGATTCAGTTTAGTAGGGGAGACCGGGGATAGTTGTAACGTGGGTCAGTTGTAACACTTTCAATTTCTCCAATCAGGGCTAAGTTTCAAATGATGTGACTCATCCTGTGCATGCCCAATTCAGTTCTGCTATCACATGTGAAAAATCAGCACATTTCGTCAAACACAGACAATTTAACACGAAAAAAGTAATTTGTATGCCAAAAAGTAAGTTTTTCTACTTTATTTCAATTTGTAATAGCATTATCTGCTTTGCAGTTAAACTCATCAAACTTAAATTATGTTATTTGTATGTCTATGGGGATATATTCTGTGTAGGTCTTTAGTGCTAATGTTTTAGCCGTTGGCTGTAATGTTAGCTAGTTCATGGCTACAGGAGTCTGGGTCAGTTGTAACAGCAACAGTCTGGGTCAGTTGTAACAGCAACAGTCTGGGTTAGTTGTAACAATAATGAAGATGTTACAACTTACCACACTATTACTTTAACTTATATTAAACAAGTTGGGGCAACGACATCAGCAGAGAGAGGTTCACTGGTCGCTTTTGTATATGCGGTTAATGCCGTTGGCAACACAATTCCTCCACTGTTTGTGTTCCCACACATACATTATGCAGACCTCTGTGTCAGAGATGGACCAGTAGGAAGTACTGGTAGTGGAAATAAATCAGGATGGGTGCAAGAAACAGATTTCCTCATCTTTCTGAAGCACTTTGCAAACCACACCAAGGTAAGCCATGATAAAAAGTAATGGAATTGCGATGCTGGTGAACAACTACATTTTTTCAGCTTCATTGTTATGTTCAAAATTGGTGCAAGAGCTGTAGGTTATAATGCCCACTGAGCCAATGAGGCCAAACTCAAGGAAGACCAACCAAAATTAATGAAATATTCAGTTGCAGAAAATTCCATAATTTGTCTTTTTTGGGGGGTTGGAATATGTTCAAAAGTTAGATGTCTGCATTCTGTCACACACACACACAGCTACATAAATGGCTCTAAGTGCATTCATGTGTTGAATAAACAAAGATTACATGTTAATGTTTTGTTAGTACCCTTATTTCATTGTGTTACATTTTACCCCAGGATATGTTACAACTAACCCAGACTATGGGGTTAATTGTAACATTTCACTCTTTGTGTTTGAGGCCATACCAGGCAATGGGTAATTGTGCTGCAGAGAAAATAGCTGCACTATTTAATAGCAGAGACATGTAAATACTTTGCATTACATTTTGAATCCACTACCTTAAAAGAGCTCCAATTTACAGACAGAAATGTCAAAAATGTTACAACTATCCCCGGTCTCCCCTACCTTTCTCTGTACGTTCTGTGCTTATAATGGCCCTGAATGCTGTGATATATTGAGCAAATGATGTAGAAATAATTTTAACAGAGGTCATAAAGTAATTAAATCACTGCTGTAATTTTATTTGTTTATATTTTGTTTTTGTGTGAAGGTTTGTTTGATGACAACTTGGACTCCTCCGTGAGATGAGGACACACCCACATCTGTTCCATACCACAGTCATGGAGGATGTTACAGCTCATAGTCAGCTTTGCGGCATCAGACACACACACACACACACACACACACACACACACACACACACACACACACACACACACACACACACACACACACACAGGAAAACCACCAACTGGACTTCATGCAGGAGAGACTGCCTCAGTGATGATTGTCTCTGCATCCTCTACTTTACCTCCTAACCATTATCCCCTTTAACACACAATATAAAGTCACACCAAAAGTGTTGTGTAGCTTTATTAAGAATGACGTCTGTAACTTGTACACATTTGTACTTTTACTTGTTTTATCAGCTCAGTCCGCAGGCACACACGTGGAGGTTCAGCTCTCTGTTTCACTGCAATTCAATTCAATTCAATTTTATTTATATAGCGCCAAATCACAACAAAAGTCGCCTCAAGGCGCTTCATAGATACAGAGAAAAACCCAACAATCATATGACCCCCTATGAGCAAGCACTTTGGCGACAGTGGGAAGGAAAAACTCCCTTTTAACAGGAAGAAACCTCCGGCAGAACCAGGCTCAGGGAGGGGCGGCCATCTGCTGCGACCGGTTGGGGTGAGAGAAGGAAGACAGGATAAAAGACATGCTGTGGAAGAGAGACAGAGGTTAATAACAGATATGATTCAATGCAGAGAGGTCTATTAATACATAGTGAGTGAGAAAGGTGACTGGAAAGGAAAAACTCAATGCATCATGGGAATCCCCGGCAGCCTACGTCTATTGCAGCATAACTAAGGGAGGATTCAGGATCACCTGGTCCAGCCCTAACTATATGCTTTAGCAAAAAGGAAAGTTTTAAGCCTAATCTTAAAAGTAGAGATAGAACTGCAGGGTCCCTTCATTCTTCACATATCCGTGTCGGGCAGAGTGTCACTCTGGAGGCTGAATGGCCCTTGTGCAAGCACACACACTTCTTAGCAGTGCATGCGTATGTCCAACCAATCAGGGAGCTCCTTACACTGTTGCAAAGCTAATATGTATTGCTTTGGGATTTCAGAAATCAGATAGCTAATCCAATAATTAATCTGTCAACTAATCCAGGATATAATCCAGTAGTTAATCTGTTAGCTAAACCACTTTCGAATGAGTTGTGGAATCGCCATTTAAAATGTCAGAAATATATTTGTTGAAAATCTTTGATTTTTTAATCCATTTACTTATTTGTCTTTTTAAAATTGTGTTTTTAAAACAATTTTCAAAATCTGTTTTTTAATTTTGGAATTCACTTTTTTTTTTTGAAATGAGGGTTTGATTGAGAGTTTAATTCTTTTTTGTGAGCCTTATTTTTGATTTAAAGTATTTATTAATAGATGAATAATTCAAATATGGCAGCACGGTGGCACGGTGGTTAGCACTGTTGCCGCACAGCAAGAAGGTCCTGAGTTCAATTCCACCATCAGGCCGGGGTCTTTCTGTGTGGAGTTTGCATGTTCTCCCCATGTTTGCGTGGGTTCCCTCCGGGTACTCCGGCTTCCTCCCACCGTCCAAAGACATGCAGCTTGTGGGGATAGGTTAATTGGATAATCCAAATTGCCACTAGGTGTGAATGTGAGCGCGAATGGTTGTCTGTCCTTGTGTGTTAGCCCTGCGACAGACTGGCGACCTGTCCAGGGTGTACCCTGCCTCTCGCCCTATGACAGCTGGGATTGGCTCCAGTGCCCCCCGCGACCCTGAAAAGGATAAGCGGATGGATGAATAATTCATTTTAAAATATTGATTTAAAAACAGTGTTTTTATTTTTCATTAAATTATTAAATAATATTAAATTACTTTAGTAGTGTTTGAATAAATAAAATTAAAAATGAATTTGTAAATGAATTTACAAATGTATATTTTATTGTACAATTCATTATTAAGCACATAATTCTTTATTTTGATGCATGTGGCTGTGTGATCCTCCATATAGCACTTATAAGTAGCCGATTCAGGGACATAGGTAAGGTCATCACAGTCACAGTGTGTTTATTCAACATTCGGTGCTACTTCCCTGAACTGTCAAACAGGTCACACGTCTACTGATATTCATGCAGGTGCTCTTATTTAACATCCTTTCCTCTGCAGTTTCATACCATAAACAGATTTTATAAGACATAAACATGTAATGACTGTGCTTAAACAGATACTTTCAGTAGCGGGAAAAATACTGGTATATTTTATGTCTTCTAAGTTTGAGCTTGTAAATCATCACCTTGACAGGAATGAGGAAAATTTCTTTGAGTTTTTATTTGCTTTGACTTAATTCTTCCGCTCTACCACTCAACATTTTCTCCTGCAGACTTTTGCATCACACTTAAATTACGTTTACATTTTTAACATGTTAACAAAATTGTTAACATGATTTAACACAACTTGTATCTTTGTTGCTCTTAATTTAGCAAAGCACTATACTGTTGAAAAGACTTCTGGGGTGCAGGATAAAATGCGGTGAACCATATTAAACCAAAACACAAGCCACTGTCCAATCTCTGTGTGCTACTGTTCAAAGTAGAACCGCCTAAGAAGTGAACATAACTTTCTATTTAACCTTTGGAGTGCAAAAATCCAACATTTTATCATGTAAAATTATGACTCAGGGTTGCATGTGTTCTGGAGCCTCTCCAAACTGTGATAGGGTAAGAGGCAGGGTACGCCCAGGCAAGGTCACCAGCCTGTTAAAGGGCTCAAAGTATAACAAGTATCTTATATATGTGGTAGTTATGACAACTCGGAAAAGTTGTAATCGACAATTTAGAGCTTCAGCTTATGACAGTTGGTCTTGATATTTAGATTAGACCACTACTATTACTATTTCCAGCACACTTGCTTGATAAACAGTCAATTGGCTACTGAAACTCTAAAATAGATAAAAAGGATTAAAAATCTGTCATAATTACACTAAACTTAACAACAACAACAACAATAATAATAATGATATATTTATTTGTATTAGATAGTATCAGATACCATTCATGTAGGTCTATCTCTTGGGTTATAATATCTATTGTCTGCAAACTGCAGTGAAACAGATAAAAAAAAAAAAATCTTTATACCAGAATTTAAAATCGCTCATGCTGGAATGCTTAAACAGTATTTATAGTTTCTATTATTATTTTTTATTTATGAAATACTCTGTGCTGCCTTGTTCCTCCTGAAAACACTGTTTTTTACTGGCTTATGGTCGGTTGCAGGATAAAGGACTGTGAAAATGATTCAAACCAGGTTTGCTGCAGCTACAGCAGAGTACTATCCACAAAACAAAAACACTATAGTGAACACAACTATACTTTTTGTCACGATCCGCAAGGCAGAGCATGAGGAGATCACTGGTGAAAGATGTGGATTCAAGAGCAGACACTGACAACCGACTTACTGAGCGTGAACTTTATTCACAGTGGGAGGCAAAATACGAACAAAAGCAGAGAATGGCAGAAACTCAAACTAAGAAAAGCCTAAACTGACAAAATTAACAAGAAGCATGCAATCTGAGGCAAGGAACTAGAAAAACTTGAAACGCAGGTGAAAATTTAGGGATGACAAGTAGATGAACCAGCAACAAATAGAGGAAGACACAGGGCTAAAATACACAGGCAGGACAATGAAAGGCTGGGCAATGAGTGGGAAAACAGCTGGGACAAATGAGACATAACAAGACAAAGGAAGCTAAGCAGAATACACTGACATAGGACAAGGACAACCAAAGTAAAACAGGAAGCACGAGACATTAGCAAAGACGCAGACTTGATACAGAGATGTGGAAACCATGACAGACTCTGTAACATGAAGCACAGACAAAAGTAACTAGATGAGGAACACAGGGAAGACGTAAAGACAGAAAATCAAGACTAAGCATACAACAGAATTAAACCTTCATCGAGAACACAGCGACGGCACAGAAACAGAACAGAAACCTAGATACCAGGAACTATAAATGTAAACAGAAAACCATAATTCAAAGAGTATAACTTAAACCCAAAAGACAAACAATGGGTCACCAGACCCAGTGCCGTGACACTTAGAGTGCATCTGAAATGACCATAACATTTTATTATGTAACATTACGACTCAGCATTTTTGAAAGTTTTTAGTTTTCATGTTATGCTTAGACTGTTATGAAATATCATACATTTAGGATTTATCTTTTGGGTTGTGATATATAATATGTGATTTTCCATATGCTTCCAGACTAAAAGGAAAATAAAGATGTGGGACACCTGTGGAGGTGATAAAAGAGATAATTATGAGTCTGGGCTTGCGGTGTGTAAATCTGACATTTGAAGAGTAATACACATTTGAGAGCTTAAAAACATAAATTGGCAGGGATTTAGGAAATATTTTGAGCACTAGTCATCATTCCTCGTAGTATGGGCCAGCGCATGACATATACAAATACAGGTCAACACAGCGGTATCCAACTCCAGGCATCGAGGGCAGGTGTCCTGCAGGTTTTAGATGTGTCCTTGATCCTACACAGCTGATTTAAATGGCAAAATTACCTCCTCAACGTGCCTTGAAGTTCTTCAGAGGCCTAATAATAATTTGATTCAGGTGTGCTGAACCAGGGTGCTATCTAAAACCTGCAGGACACCGGCCCTTGAGGCCTGGAGTTGGACGCCCCTGGGCCAACACAGGGACAGATAAAACAGATTCCCAGTAAACAGAAAACCATCCCATCCATCTATTGTCTTCCACGTATCCAATGGTTATAGTGGATGCTGGAAGCCAGCTCTCATGAGTGCACAGAAAGGTTACACCCTTTGACAGGTTGCCAAGCTATCATGAGGCTCAAAGTATAACTACCATCTTATAGTTGCTGAGAATTATGTATGAATCAACTGAGAGTGTCAGCTTCTTAGAGTTGGCAATGATATTTACTTCCGAGCACCACTAATCTAAAATTTGTAGTTTTAGGTAATACATTTAAAGCTTTTAGTAGCTTTTAGAGGAATTGTTAGATAATGAAAACTGCTCTCCATGTTCAAATTCATGTTGGTTTCTGTTACTCACATGAATTCAGATTAGATAATATCATTTTTAGGTCTTCAATTTCTGTGTCAGTCTGTTGCTACCGTTTTGTTTTTCAAGCAAAAGCTAAAGGCTAAAGCATCACAGAAACCATGTGATAACCAGTAACCTTGGATAAATGTCTCAGACCTATCTTTAGTTAGTCTAACAACTAACGCAGCTAGTTTACCCATAAACTGTAAGTTGTTGAGCAAACACCTCGGACTTCCGTGAAGTTCATGCCGGCCTCAGTAAAGAGAACATAAAACTGACTCAGTATGTTTTTTGTATGTTTTTTGAGGGGTGAATTAAAGAGATATATAGAAATATAGAAATAATTATGCTTTCCTTCAGCTCTTATGTAAAATAATATTAATGGATTATTTTTAATAGGCTGTGTTTTTGGTCCCTGACCTTTCTGGATTTGCTTATGTTCAAACCTTAAGCAATTTTAAATGAGAACATAATTTGTTGGCATTTTGCCTTTATTTGATTGAAGAGTGAACTTTTTAGGATTGGAGTGTGGGGAGAGAGACGGGGTAATCCACATGCAGCAAGAGGCCCTGGGTTGAAATCAAGCCCAGATCAATGCATTGAGCCTTGTGGCATATGGCCATCTGCTCAACTATCCGCTCAACTAAAGAGACCTGAACATCACCATGAACATCACCATGAACTAGTGATGTGCGGATCGATACTGAAATATCGATTCCTCCGGTACCAGTCATTTATGTTCTAGAATCGATACTCATATTAAAATATCGATATTTTAGTAATTTAGGGTAAATTTGTAGTTATCATTAACAGGAACAAAGTGCAAATAAACTATATCATTTGGATTGTCTACATTGGAAGGAACTACTTAGTCTTCTGCCTGTCATAGTCATGTGTGACGTACGTTTGTATAAATGTGTCCAGCCCCTTGTTGTGCACACTCACAACAATGGCTGAGCATAAATGGAGTCATGTGCAGACGTATTTTACTTCCACAAATGGTTGAGACGTAGTTTGCAATACATGTGGCAAGAAAGGGAGGTGTTGTGGCAACACTGCTAACCTCATCAAGCACTTCAGAGTAAATCATATCACAGAATATGACGAGCTTATGTTGAGGTGAACTGAAGAGGAGGACAGGGACAGGGACAGGTGCTGCAAGGGTGAGACAGACGTCTCTCACGGAGTCCTTTAGTGCTGCAGGCAGGCAACGTGTTCAAATAGCGCACAACTTCAGTTTTTTTTATTTCTATATGATAACTGTGCATTATTAAGCGATAAGAACAAGTAATCTGATGTCCTGTAATCATTATGAAGCTATAATTTGAGATACAATAACTGAAATACGTTTTTGTACAAAGTATCGGTATCGGATCAGTATCGTCGATACCACCCTGAATTTTACTTGGTATCGGATCGGAAAGGAAATCAGTGGTATCGCACATCACTACCATGGGCATCACCATGGGCATGAATTTCGTAGTAATTTCAGGCTTTAAATTAATTTTGTGGACTTTTATTTTTCCAGGATTAAATGACTTTGCAGCACATACAACTTTAATGACTTTGTTTGAATATATTTAGAATTTTCTCTAATCCACCAAGGCTCAAAAGTATGCATACACCGCCAGTAATTTATTTGTTAAATGCCCCTTAGCAAGTTGCATCTTGACCAGATACGTTGGTAGCCATCAACACGTTTCTGTGTCGATATTTTGGCTGGAAAACTCTACTTTCAGTTGACTTTAGTGGACTTTAGTGCCGAATAGAGCTTTCTTAACACCATGTTTACTTATCAGCCAGGGATTCTGTTGGAGAACCTGCCAGAGCCTCTTCAGGTTTCAGCTCGAAAAAGTACTTATCTTGCCAGTATCACTCAAAAAACCTCACTGAGTTTCTCAGTCTGTTTATCTTTGACATACCTAGCACACCCTGGTACAGAGGCTAAAAATCCATAATGCAGGCATTGACCAGTCTTGGAATACAATAACTGACTAAAGTTCATTCTGTCACCAGTTCTGTCTGTCACTGACCTGTTCTCGGTATCCAGGAAATATGATTTGGAGGAGGTGTTTCTAATGAATGTGGCTTTCTCTCTTCCAGCACAGCGATTGTATGAATGGGCTGTAGACATTTACACTTTAATTATTGCAGGAAGCAATAATTAAAGTGTAAATGTACATCTTTTGGAAATGTACATCATGGGTTCCCTGGCAGTGGGCATCATCATGCCTTTGTCATATCCACTCTGTTTGGGCTTTTTCTTTCTGGAGAAGAAGGGTGAGAATCTCAAACCATGCATCCGCATTTGAATCAAATCTCTGTTAAAAACAAGTATCTGTTGCCTCTGTTGTCTTCCGCATTTGAACTCTTGCAGGGTGCCACCATTTTTTCAAAGTTGTATCTCAGTAACGCTTACCACAGGGTGTGGATAAAAGATACTTCAAGTATTTTGGGATCCCTTTTATGCATACCACTGCTCCAGCTGTGCTCCAAGCCATGGGTAACAATGTGCTGACTTCACCTTTGTCTGCTTGGATAATATTTTCATCCTCTCCAAGACCATTTCCAAGCATCAAAATCACACCCTCCAGGTACTGGAATGCTTATTGGAAAATGAACTGCATGTCAAAGGACAAGGATTTATATTGCGTGTTGATTTTGTGGCACTTTGGGGATTTATTACTAAGTACAGGTAAAATGACACCCAGCTTAGGTTCAAATGGTGGAGTAGACAGTTTTGGCAATGATGAGAAATCTCCAGCATTTCTTGGGGTTTGTAAACCTTTACAGTCATGTAATTAAAGATGTATGTGAATGTACTGCATCTTCTGTCCAAAACAAGTCCTCCAGTTTACTGTTCATGGGACCGCTTAGACCTCTATCTGTTCCTGGATGGCCATGCTCCCACATTTCCCTGAACCTCATCAGTGTCAATAATTGACCAGTTTTCCAAAGGTGCTCACTTTGTGGCTCTGCAAAAACTGCCCACAACTATAGAAAGTGCTCAGCTTCTAACTCGTCATGTATTTTTGCTTCATCCTACCGGAAACCATTTGGAATCAAGGGCCTTAGAGTTAGAGGTATCCCTGGTACAACAGCCACTTCTATTCCCATCCAAGAAGGTTTGTTTTGCAGCTCCTTCTGAGCAGCTTCACCTCTCCCACTGTTGTCAGCTTTTGATGGCGGCCCGTGCAGCTCTATTGACGACACAAGAACGAAGCAAGCGCCTGGCTTACCTACGGCATGGCACCCATCTACTCTGCAGGTTTGATTATCTTCCAAAAATATCCAGTTATGAAATGTATTTCAGAAACTATTTTAGAATTGCCCTAAGACCTGTCAGGCCTGAGGCAAATGAGAATCATTCTAAATCTTGTTCAGCCCAGTGCAAAGTTGCATAACCTTTCTGTGACTTACTTGCAGTCACAGTTAATATGCACTTTCTGCTGTGCATTAAAACATTTCACTGTGTGTCAAACCATTTCAACATATCAGTCGTAAATTAAAGGGTAAATGAGGTGGAAAATGAGAGGCTTTAATTATTAAATCTGTATTAAATAATTGTTGTTTACATGTGAAGAGACCCCTTTTCAAAGGCTCTTTCACTGGATCATCTTTTCTAAAGAATGTAACAGGTTAAAATTATTGTCAGCAGTGACTGAGTCTGCCATCCCTCCTCCCAGACAAGAAGGTTTCTACGAATGTCCACGTAATCAGTCTCACTGTGCTTAGCACTGGATTAAGTTGCTGCTACCATAAACTGAGCAGGCGTATCAACAAAAAAACAGACATTTATAGCATTTTTTCCTCTTCACACAGTTAGCTGGTAGATGGCAGGCGTCTGACTGTGGGGTAACCTGCTGTATATGTCTTGTTGCCACATCAACATGTGGACATGCAATGAAAATTTTCCTTACCCATGTGAGTAAAGGGGCTCTGTAGCTTCATGATTAGTGTGCGTTTGTTCCGGTTTTTCTTACTTCACTTTGATTTGTGCACGGCTGCAGGTGAGGCTGACACAGCGGAGCTCCATCAGTTCATCACGCCTCCACTGCATAAGACGTGCCGGGACCTGAGGTTGTGTTGTTGTGTGTGTGTGTTGGGGGGGCGGGGGGCAGAGGGAGTGTTCGCCTAGGGCACCAAACAGGCTAGGACCGCCCCTGCTTGCTTGTAACCAAACCTGTTGAAAATTTTATCTCAACTCCCAAGGTGGAGTCCATCCTAGTGTTGACCCTTCACAAGAATTCTCCTCAGGTCTTCCCGTTCCTTTGACTTTGCAATTGTTCTGAGGATTGGTTGTTAAACAAATCCTTTTTACGGTGCCAAAGAGAAACTACTGGTTATAGTCAATCATTATCACTAACATGAAGTTATGGGCTTCAGCCTTGTCAAGTTAAAAGACATTGTAAAACCTTTAACATCACTTGTTTATTTTATATCACCGGAAGGGCTTGTCCATGTCCCTCTTTGGGAAAATACAGTTACAAAGAAACAAAGAAAGGCGTTAACCACTTTTAGTTTTTTCTTTCTTTTTTTTTTTTTTTTTTACCTTTGTGCTGAAAACGTTTCTAGAAAATTCCTAATTGATTCCTGATCCTGGTATCAAAGGTATTCAAACGTTAACTCCAATGAAAATAGGAGCTGATATGGGTGATTTATTGGTTGAAAGGCAAGCCTTTATTAAGAAGTCGGAAAAAGAATCGCCGCATCTAAACCACGGTTCATTTATAAACCTCTGTCACCTAAACACGCCTGTATAGTGGCAATGAAGGCTCAACACAACTTTTGTTAAGTATAGGAGAAGAGGGGGTGATGGGAGCACAGGTGATGAGTCGATGAGTCAAATCACCTCTCGGCCCTTTTATCACTTGTGTCACACACACACACACACACACACACACACACACACACACACACACACACACACACACACACACACACACACACACACACACACACACACACACACACGCACGCATAGTTAAAAACAAACAATTCTACAGGAAAGATCTGCTCTGCTTGTGTTCTTTCTGTTAGCCAGGAAAGTCCCCTTTAAATACTGCATTCAAAGATGATGTGATGGAAACTGTATGTAAAGTTAATTCTAGCACAACACATGCTACAAAAACTTTCATAACACTTAATGCCAGCTGCTTAGGACACCAGTGCATTGGTTTTGATTAACTTGATCTCTAGTGATCTGTTGGAGAAATGGCATTAAAGTACCTATTATGCTATTATGCTTCCCGTTTATTGCACTATAGAGTGCATCACGGTCGCTTTTGTCATTCTCAATATTTTGATGTAAAAGGTTACAAGGCAATGCTTGTTTGTTTTGGAAAATTAATGGCTTCATGAATAACTTCATAAGGGGCGTCTCTGTGAAGAAAAACCTAGGAAGATTTACATTTTTCTACTTTCGACTCGGTATGATTTCATGGAGACAGCCTGAATACGGTCATGCTAGACAGCTTTAGCTGTGAGTCATAAATCTCCTGATATGACAAATTTCACATTGTCTGCTTCATGTAAATTGACATTCTGTGTTTCTGGGCTTCCTCTGTACTCCTGCATTGTTGTTGTAAACTAATGTCTTTAGATTTGACTACAGATGCAATCGAGCTAATGCAGAATAGCACTGAGATGTAATTCTTACTTTTCTCTGATAACGGTAGGCTGTGTTTAGTCTTTGATTCATGGCTAATTCAGAAAATTTTGAACATTCTGAGTTCATCACAAAGTTAACAGCTTTCAGCTAACATCAGCTTGAAGAAAACCGGGAGACAAAGGCTCTTAATGGTCCTGATACAAAAACACATAAAATCAAAAAGATGGCATTATGGTTAACGACATGCAATATATTTACAGGTGTTTTCTTTTCTGATACGTGTAATAAAAACAGTCAAAGCAAGCTAATTCTGAATGGCTGGTAGGTTTAGATTTAGTCAGCTTTAGGATGTGTATTTAGTTTATTCAACAAGTATACAGTAATAAAATCATCTGTCTGCTGTTTTAAATCCTGCTTCTATTTTAACCAGCATTTTTTTTAATTTTTGTGTTTTTTTTAATGAACTTGGACTAAACCATGCCAAATCTGACTGTTCCTCATGTTCTCTTGACAGCGTGACCTCCCCCTCCCCCCCAAGTGCAAGCGGTTTAAAATAGTTCAGTAACTTTATTACCTATTAACACTTTATGAAACTATTGCTTTATAATTACAAATTGTGCTGGCTCAAAAAGGAAATAACATTTTTATGGAGGCTCAGTGGTTTGTGCCACTGTAAACCATTAACTGTCCTCCCAGTCTCCCTTCACGGTTCAGACTATCAGTCTCTGCAAACCTGCACAAATATCTATCTTATCAAAAGAATATCTGTGTTTGCTTCCTCTGCGTGCCAACTACTGTTGAATTTTATTTTGCATGAAGTTTCATCACTTTTCTCCTTTTTCCACAGGCTTTATTGAAACACATCACAGGAAGAGTGAATGTGTTTCGTACATAAGCTCTTCAACACACAGCTGAATATTTTCAATTGTGAGTTTGTATGTAGTAGAGAAATGGTTTTCAACTCCGTCACAGGACATTGCTCAAAAAGAAGGGTTTAATTGTTCAGTAGTGAAGCTTAATCCATATTCCCCACTATTCTCTGTTATATTTTCTTAGAATAAGTAACAGGGACCAACCAAAGTCTTATGTAAGATTTAAGATAGATATATAAATTAAATCTTCAGCTATTGTTGGCAATACAGAAGTTTTATGCTGCATTTTCTAGAAGGCAGTTTAAAGTGCTTACAAGAAACATTAAAAGATATGATTAAGGCAGGTCTTCCGGGTGCCGCTTTAGCCCACAGGGTGATTGGATGACCACATGCTAAATGGCACTATGGCATGTGCCTTCCTGCTTTCCTGTCCAGTATTTGTTATTGTGCGCAATAAGACAGGTCTTCTCTCTTCCTTCACAGCTTGTCTGCATAGTTGTAATAGTAAAGACACTGTTCGAACACATTCTGAATATCAAAGCTTGTGTTTCTGAACTGCGTTGTTTTAGCTTCTTTGTACTGGTTTCCACTATGTTTTACAGTAGATTTATTGATTTCTGTACTGGACATTGCATCAGAATAATAAGGGGTGTATTTTCAGTTCACTTGTTTGTATTTGGGTCCTCAGCACTCCTACACTCTACATACAGCTCATGACACTTCTTTTAAAGCTGACATTTTTATGTTGTGTTTGATTTGCTGCCCTTTGAGCAACTTTGCGGGGTGAATTTTAAAAATTGCTCATTGTTGTGATATTTTTAATATATTTTTGCTCTTTTTAATGTTAAACCAAAAAGTTTTTGGTTCAGTTAAAACACAGATTGCCATCATCTAACCTGATGTTAGCTGAGAGCCAAAAGCTTCTGGCTTCAGGAAACACTGTCACAAATACTTTTTAGACAGGACGCTTTTTGAAGCAAAGATTATTTGCTTATTGTAACTCAAAAGTTACACACAAATCATTGTACACATTTTTAAATTTTCGCTCATGCTTGTATATCACAATACATGTGTTTATAACATAGTTTCTCTCCAATCAGCACAGGTCCTTGTGTCCAGTAAAACACTTGAATCCAAGTTTAAGTGACATTAAACCTGATCAGTATATGCAACAGCTTAGTTATATCTGTAATGTATGGATATCATATATTACATTGGATCAAAATTTTCATTTTATTTTTATTTTTTAAAAACATGAATCATCTCAACTTATGACATAATAAAATCAAAGTACACATACACCTGCTTCAAAAAAGAGCTTCATAAGTATGTATAAGGAGTTTCTTCCAAAATATTTCCATCAACTCCATCTGAGAAGTAGAAATTTTATGAAAACTTGCTAATACAGACATTCATAGAATTCACTGAGTAACGTGACTAAACTTGCTGGTCTGGGTACAAAAGTGGGTGGAGAAAGACCAGCATCATAATGGGCTGAGCTTCACCTGCTGTAAAAGCTGTATCCTTGACAGAGAGGAGAGCAGAAAGTGGATACCATGCTCTGGTCAGATGAGGATATGGATACATATGTGAAGAGAGTGACAGAGATCTGAGTGAGAAGAAGAAGGCGCAGAAAAAGGAAATGAGACTTTGAGCTGCAGTCTGAGGCTGACTCGAGCATTTTCATCAACAGTCTAAATAGCAGTTTGATTAAAGTTTTAAGATATTTTATCCAATAATGGCAACTCTTTGGCGATTTACACTTTTTCTCTGCATGCTGCTGATGGCGTGTGGAGGCTTGAGCCTGGCTAGTGAAGAAGCAAAAACCCGAAATACACAAACAGAAACTGGGACGGCCTCAAGCTCTAACACAACTGGAGAAGGTGGTCATGGAGGGCCGCCCATCACTACACTGCCTATTGTGACCTGGAAGTGGGATCACATCAGCGTACAGTACCTGGTGGCCCTGTGGGTTTTGGTTTGCTGGCTCTGCAAACTCCGTAAGTCCAATTCATGGAAGTGCTCTCCTTTTCTGAAATCTATTAAAAATAATCCTCTGCACCCAAGATATTTAAAAAATTTTTTTTTTTTGAAGTAGTAATAATTTGTTTCTAGTTTAGGGCTATGCACAACATGTATTTTTGTCACTGGTGCAATTATTATTATTATTTTTTATTATTTCTCAGGTAAGAGCTCTTAAATGTATAAAAACGTGTGTGCTTATACACTTTAGTGATATTTAAATAGAGCCAAACATATGTCCTCTCAGGGCACTTTGCAATCTAAGATTAACCCCACAACTAGAATTTTAAAAAATCATGCAATTCTGTTTAATTAAAACCCCATCATCTTATATTTCACGGCTTTTCCTGAGCTTACTCATCATATAGTGAATTTTTGGATGTGTGACGGACGATATGGACGATTGGATGATATTTGAACCTCATAGAAATCAATGTGAAATATCAGCAACCCGGCATGCCGCGTTGCTTTGCAACACTTATTGTTTAAGCCGACTTTTACTTAATAGCCGCTCTAACACGAGCCAAGTCTGCGGAGAGTCTATTTACAAATATAAGTAAAAATATTGGCCGTTAAAAACACATAAAAACATAGGAAATCACTTTTTTTTTTTTTGGCAGACGATCCCTTTTTGGCAGGATACTCGATCAGACAGAACTCGCGGAATATCTGCCAAAAAGTGAGCGCCTGCAAAAAAAAGTGACTTGCAGAGTTTTCGTGTGTAATGTCCTTATCTATATTGTTTACATAGAGTTTGATGAACAGGCTTTACAAAGGGGTTATATATAACATGCCCTTTTTTCATCTTTATGACCCCGTGTTATTGCACCTACATTACAACCAATCCAATTATATTTGCCACTTAAAATATCTTTATAGTACTATTGTTATATTTTTTGCAGTTCCTGATTACCCTTTAAAAAGAAATGTTCAACGTCAATGAGACTTTTTAACTGGATAAATAAAGGTGATGTTAAACTCACTTTAAAAAAAAAACTGATTATAACTTTTTCCTTGTGACTGGAATGTTGTTTGGGGCTCCAGATGACATGACATCATAAGTTTTCGTGTCCCAGGATACGGGGACATTTGTTTTGACATATTATAGGCCAACAAGTTATTTATAGCAGTTTATAAATGGGTAGGCACTTTTTGGTATACACCACTCTTTTTTGTCTTCCAAAAAGTGATTTCCAACGTGTGTAATTTTTTTTTTTTGTAATACCTTTACTTATAAATAGACTAAATAAATAGAGAAAATAGACTTTAGCGAATAGGATTTACAAAGGGGTTACTTATAAACTAAAGAAATGACTTATTTTGCAAGTATTTTACCCACTGGGTTATTTTACCTACAATATAACTAATCCAGTCCTTTATAGCCAGTTGAAATATCTTTACAGAACTATTGTTATACTTCTTGCAATTTCTGCTGCCCTCTTGGCCAGGTCTCTCTCTCTTTAAAAAAAAGTAATGTCATTGTCAATTTAACTGGATAAAAGAAGGATATTTAAAAATCACTTTGCCAAAAAATTGTGGCTTCTACCTTGTGACAAGAATGTTGTTTGTAGCTCGAGGATGAGGGATAGTTAGTGGGGGTAGGTTCATTGATCAATCTAAATTGCCCATAGGTGTGAATGTGGAAGTGAGTGTGGTGTACCCTGCCTCTCACCCTTTGACAGCTGGCATAGCCTCCAGCGCCCCCCACAATCCTGAAAAGGATAAGAAGAAGCGAATGGATGGATGGATGGATGGACATGAGGGATACATTTGACATATGTTTCACATATCATAGGCCAACAAGCCATTAAAAGTAATTTAAATATGGAAAATCACTTTTTGGCAAATACAAGAAATCACTTTTCAGCACAACACTGTCTGTGCAGTGCGTCCAGAGTGTAGAGAATTATTTCAATCAAATAAAAAGTGAAATTCAGAGCATAGCAGCCAAATCAGACTGTTTTTTTGATCCTGAGGTACAGAGCTGAGGATGTGAAGCTGCAGACTAAGGCAGAGCAGCGTGGATGGTCGAGGAGAGGTTGCAGTACTGGTGATTAGAAGCAGACATGGACGAGATGATCTTAAAAATAGTTTGTCCAGCTGTCCACATATCCATCCAGCCCTTCTGGCTCTCTGACAGCTGGCACAGCTTCCAGCCTGATGAATATGTTGGCTGAGGGCGAGGAGCTTTCTCTAGCCCAACCAACTACTTCATCTAGGAGGAAATGTTGATCTCATCATCGCCGTTCCAACATCGGCCGTCCAAGTCCACACTACTGAATACTGATGGATATGTGGACAGCTGGACAAAGCCTCATCACTGCAGCAGCCTCCTCTGCCTGAAGCTCTGCTGATCAGGGTGGGTTAACGAAAACCTTTGGCCAGCTCGTCAATGCCACTGCAGCTAGTCTCCCACAGAAGGACCCTTGATTCTCTGCCGTACACAGCAAATCCAGCATGTCCAAATTAACACTGTCGGATTTGATTTCAACACTATTAAAGTGTCTATATGGGTCCACACCAGAGAGTGTTAATTTAACTCTTTTTGGAGAGTTGGTACGTTAACTCTGATTTAGTGTTAAACACCAAATCTGTCTGGAGTTGATCATTTAACACTTGGTGTTAAGAGTTTATATATTAACTCTCAAAGAGTATTTTAGTTTAACTACGTAAGAGTTATCTTCTAATTCATTCTAAAAAGTGGGAATTTTACTGTTCTGATCTTCTAGAAATTTCTTTTGGAAATAAACATTTACTAAAAAGATGCAATGGTTGTTGAAAAACATTTATTCTGAACTGTGCACCACAATTTCAAAACATTTTCTGAAAGATGTAACAGTATACATGTTCTCACTTTCATTAGAATTTTGTTTATCAAAAGGTCTGACATGGTAAATGCAAATAACAGCATTCTCATCACTTATTTCTTCAATACAATATGCATGTCCTTCATTCATCACTTTGTGGAACTTCAACGCACTTCTGCTCTCCCCCATATTCCATCTTCACAAGCATATCCTGTGCGGAGATCGAATAAAAATTAGTTGACATTCATTAATGGCACAAATAATCCAGTAAACAATTGCAGCACAGTAAAAAAAAAAAAAAAAAGGAATCCTCTTTGAGCCATTACTTGTGTAAAGTATTTTCCCAAAAGACAAGGACACAGGCAACAGGTAATACTGAACTAAATGTAAAACCTCAACCTTTTTAATTTTTACCTAAACCGTGTGCACAAAACTCTGGAGGGATCTATGCTAACGTAGAATCCAGTCAGGACGTCAGCTACTGCTGTTTGCTCGTTTGTTTGTTTTTTATGGGCGATCGTTTTCAGGCTTCAAGTAGCACCATTATACCAACATTTCACATTCTACACATTGTTTTAGGTGTATTTAACCAAAAGTTTGACTGAAAATTCACATGCAAGCTTTTTTTCAAGGCTGTGGTATTTGCCTGCAAACAATACCTTTCAGCTAGCTAAAACAGAATATTATGCTATCACCGAGCAACATGGCTAATGCCTTTCACACAGCTTTGTCTCAACTCCAAAGAGCCACAGAAGTAAAAGCTAATAACAATTGAAACAATCTTTGAAAAAATGACTTACCAAGCATGGCAAACAACTCAAATATGTAGAGCAAAATGTTCTGAAACGGCTTCACTTCAGCTTCGATTGAAGCCGTGCTGGGGGCGGAGTCTGTGAATTTACTCTGTTGGTGTCATAGCCCCTGTAGGAGTTCAGAGTTAAGAGGTCAAGAGTTAATGTTTCCATTGTAACACCTCCAGATTTGACAGCGAAACACTCATTTTTAACACTCGATTTTAACTACTATCATTTTACACCTCAGAGTTACATTAAAAGAATGTGACTCTACTTAGAGTAAAATTAACTCTACTTTTGCAAGGAGACTATTAACACCAAAAAATTTAACACTTTTGAATTTGCTGTGTAGAAATGGTGACCTCAGACTCCCCCAAAGAACTCATATCTAAAACAGAATTTCCAGTTTTGTTTTGCTGTTGTGAAATATAGGTTACTGGGGTCACTGGGGACACATTTAAATTTGTAAAATGTAAAAAGAAAAAAACAAACCAAAAAAATCACTTAGAACTATGACAAATGCAATTAAATGAAAAAAAAAAAGGTTTAATTCCATATTTATACATACATTTTTTTCACAATCCATGGGATGCATGAAGCTCTCACATTCAAGACCCTTGAGTTAGTACATTAAAACCTTGTATCTGTCCACAGACCCTAATTATAGTCTGAATCTGAATTCTCCCAATACCAACAGCATCGTTATTTATGTTTCCAGTAGTCAGAATGAAACTGTCCAGGTTTGAGCAGGAAGCAGTTTTGCTATAGCTGAAAGGCAGAAAGTGACAAAGTCCAAAGGGGTTATGTCCTGCTAGTTCAGGGCATAACAATTAAAATACAAAGTTGCCTGACAGTCAAATGAAAACTCTGACATGGAGCAATAAAGGAGAAACACACAAGGCAGGGTAAATACACACAATAACAAATAACAAAGACAAGGACATGGTTATATATGCAGGAAGGTCAGGAATGACAGAAACTAATCAAGGAGGTAAAACTAAACACAGCACACAGGAGACCAGAAACTACTGTAACAAAATGAAACCTCAAATGACTCAACAGGAAAATACGTTACACAGAGGCAGGAATTTGACAAGAAGATACAAAAAGGCACGGCTAAACTGAACCAAAACACAATAAAGTAAATATAAATAACAATGTAAATTCCAAAGTAATAAGAACTGGGGACTAAGAATCGTAACACAGAGGGTGACAGGAAACCTGATCGGAAATGGAGTTAAAAAAACTCAATGGAATTCAAAACCCCTGGACTACTATGGAAGAGACAGAAATCAAGAGAAAATAAACAAACCTAGAATAGAGGAAAAAATAAGATAAAACCAAATTAGGTTATTAATTACAGACTCGATAAGAAGTCTACACAACAAAACTCAGTGACCGTGACACCACACACCTGTTGCAACTTTTCCACACATTATACGGTATACACAGATGGATTTTGGCTCCATCTCATTTACAGTATATGTTTGAATGTATTTCTTCATTTAAAGGAAAACTGGTGAAAATGCTCCTAAACCCACAAATTTAACAGGTATCCAATGACCTCTGTTCCATCACTGACTGTGTCACAAATCCCCGTGGACGTGCCCAGAAAATACAAACAAAGCAATAAATTGTCAAAGCAACAACTAAACCAGACAGTCACACACTGCAATCTTGCGTATGGTCAGTCGGCCTATAGTCTACTGGTTTTTAATTTAGAGCTGGTCACTAGATAATTGCATGTCTGGCTCTTGTTGCTGGTCTGTTTGGTCATCCTTTTCTTGAGTTAAACCTTTTTAAACGTAAAGCTAACTCCTCAAAATCTCAGCTGATCTACTTCACGAGAGACTGCACAGATGTGGTTTTATAAGGAGTCAAGTTAGTGATCAAAAGTGAGAGTTTAAAAGTGTAAGTGTTTTGGTTACCTCATTATTTTTTGTTTGTTTATAGATTTCCAGTATTATTATTTTTTTTACAAGAGGTTCCTTTGAGTTAAATTTAAAAAAGTGATTAACCTTTGCATGGTGTGGAGAGAATCTTTAACTTGTTGGAGGTCCTTGAGTGAATATGTTTTAGTAATGGGAGAATATATTCACTTTTACTGTGATATGAGTCTTACATATATATAAAATTGGAAGCTTTATGATTGTTTTAGCTGCTTTCTATATGTGTGGAATGACACACAAATTTGTACATTAACTCAAAAACCTGAAAGCAAAAATTCTCATTTTTCATCCTCACTGAAGTAGATATTAGCAAAAATATTCATTTTGATTCTGTGCTTGCACAAATGTAAGCTGTATTGGGGACTATAGTTTTTGGAATTTAATCTTCAACTAATTTTAAATACAAATGTGCACAACATAAGTGCAACCCTGTGGGGTAAGAACAGGTGTACACTGTGGTTCAGTAGTTTTTATTGTTAAATAAATTTTAGTGACACTTTATGAGCTCATTAGACATGTGGTTATCTTTGGTTATGCAGACAGGTTTCACACACGATCCAACCACCTCACGTGTTGCTCATATCCCCAGATGCTTTTTTTTAGATGAGCAAAAGTTGATCATTTGCAGAAGTTGCAAATGGTCAACTAGAGTTTTATATTTAAGTGAACTGAAGTGAACTGAGCTTTGAACATTTGCCAGCTCCTACCTGACAGGAAGAAGAGCGGCTTAAAATCAAAGGTTGTTACAATTGATTGATGGTTCTTGTCTTTGTCTTGATCTTTTTTCTCCTCTCAGTCATTGAGGCCAACCATAATGTCACCAACTACATACCTGAGAGTGCCCTCCTCATCTGCTCTGGTTTCATTTTGGGTGGCATGATTTGGGGTGCAGACAAGGTGCAGACCTTCTCACTGAGCCCAACAGTCTTCTTCTATTTCCTGTTGCCTCAAATCATTCTGGATTCAGGCTACCACATGCCAAACAAGCTCTTCTTCACAAACCTGGGTGCTATTTTGATCCATGCCGTCATTGGGACCTGCTGGAATGCTGCCAGTTTGGGGCTGTCGCTATGGGGGTGTCACATGGGAGGAGCCATGGGTAAGAGAGGATCTTTGATTTATTCCATTTCAGCACACCTGCTGCTGCGACTCACACAGAGGAAGCGATCCATTCTGAGATGTTTAGACTGATAGCTACGATTTGTGATATTTGTAGTGTTGCTTAGCATACTAAAGGATTATTAAAAATCTAAGTAAAAGAAGGAGACATTTAAAAATATCAGTTAGTTACTTCGTTGGAACTAACAATCCACATTTTGAGGCTTGACTGATAAGGATTTGGTCGGCAGCATGTTGGTTATTATAATCCAGAAGGGGCCAAATTTGGAAAAAAGGGTGGATTTCTACATTATCAGCTACTGATAGAAAGCTTGGTTATTAAGCTGTGTGCATAAACTGGAGGCTAATTAGAGCTATTTTCTTTTTAAATATTCACATTTAACTCACAAAACGTTTTGCACAAACTCTGCATCGTAATAATTGAACTGTGCATAAAACATGCACAGTAAATCTTGCTGGCTGCACAAAACAGAGAAAAAAAAAACTTTATTTATATAACAAAAAACTAAAATACAAATTCATGTTTCTCAACGTGTAGCAGACAAATAGTGGGAAAAAAGGCAATTAACAATGGAAGCGAGACAGACCATCATAACACACACATTGTTGTGACACAAATGACACAAACATAAGCACTTCAAACCTGGCTTTATATTTTACCCCTGAAGGCTGTGATTGTTCTGGAACAAAGACATGAGGAACAAATGAAAGTTGTACAGTCACATGACTTAAGCAAGCTGCCTGAAAAGAGCTTTCTTTAGTATTACAGAAATCCTTTAATACTTTACTTTTATTCTTTGTTTGAATACATTAAACAACAGCATCAGTAGCTGCTAATTTGGTTTAATTCCCAAACTTTCTCCAAATGCAGACTTAATAAGTTTATTTTATGCTTAGGCCTTGTCCACTGCACTGGACGAGACTGGAGAGAGATTTGACACGATTTATTCTATTAATGAATTAGAATGCTTACTTTGTAATTCTCAGCTACAGAAAATATGAGCTAGGTTTATTGTATTTCCGGCCCTCTGTATCTGTACAGGTGACCTGGACATCGGTCTGCTGCAGTATCTTCTTTTCGGAAGTCTGATGGCTGCTGTGGACCCCGTGGCTGTCTTAGCTGTGTTTGATCAGGTCCACGTTAACGAAGTCCTCTTCATCATAGTGTTTGGAGAGTCGCTGCTCAACGACGGTGTGACAGTGGTTAGTATGATAAACTCTGTAAACGCAAGCTTTTCACCAAACCAAAACGTGGAGTCTGCTTACACACCGCAAAGAGCAATGAGGCCGAGACCTTACCGAGACGGGGAGCTCAGGTTTCTAGAATCTAAAACAGCAGCGCCTGTTCCTTTAATGACTATTAAAACCTTTACTGTGAAAAAGCAAGCCAGAGTCCTTTAACAGAGCACCTGGTTAACTTTGTTAGGCTGGACACTGACTCAGTATTAATATTAATGTCTAACATCCAAAAACCTGCCTCCTAATAATGTCAGAAAGCTTGACATAACAAGACAGAATAAAAATTGCGTTTACATTGCAATTCATTTGACTTTGACCTTTGACTGTACTTGACATCATTTTTATACTCTTGCATTTAAGAAATTTTTTCTTTAAAAAAATCACATTACATTTAATACATTTAAAGTTTTAATTGTTTTATTATTATTATTATTATTATTATTATTATTATTATTATTATTATTATTATTATTATTATTATTATTATGTTACATATTTTGTGTGCAGGTAAACTTCTAAAATGGGACCTAAAATGGGACCTGCCGAGCCTTCTTTACGAGGGTGTTGGTGTTATGGATCCAACATTAACATAAGACCATTGGAGATGTGGGTGCCCAACAAATTAAAGATTGAGACAGATTCCATCTGTTCTCCTCCTATAAGAGGGGAGAGGACCCGTCTATGCCTCTTGAAGTCTCTACCTATGTCCTGAAGAAACTGGACCTTTGGTGATTAGGATGTCTGGACTTATGGTGCTGAATGAGCTGTAGTAGTGATCATATTGGGCAAAGGTGTGAGATCCTCTGCAAGTTGGATGCTGCTGTTGTGGATTGGGGGGCTCTGGCCTTTGTAGTTGGTGAGCGTTTGGATGCCCCTCCACACCTGAGGAAGTGAGGAAGCCCTCTATCATTCACCTGAAAGCCTCCTTGGCCTGTTTGATGCCCCTCCTCAGGTTGGCAGGGATGTGGAGCAGAGAAAGTTGGTGTACCAAGTAGTATGGTAACCTTTGATGATGTTGCAGGCTCTGATGAGCTCTGCAGCAATTTCTTTTCTGAGACACTGGAGCTGCAGAATAAGATGGAGATAGAGCTACTCAGCAAGTTTTCAAGGTGCCTCATTAGTAAGTGGAGCGAATGGGGAGGGGAAGGTGTGCTCTCCTCATCCGGCACAGCGATGCAGGTGCTTCCGAGCCCGTTTAACTACTGATGCTGTATTAAGTGACCAGCCCAGGCTATCAGTTATCTGTACTCCCAGAAACATGATGCTGCCAACTATCTTCACCACTGCTGTGTCATCTGCATACTTAATGATGTGATTAGAAGCAAGTGCAGCACTGCAGTCATGTGTCAGCATTGTCAACAGCAGTGGGCTTGGGAACGAGGCCTGTTTGCCTGATTGAATTCTCCTACTACAATACAAACGCCCTCTGGCAAAGTGGCTTGAAACTCAGTGAAGGTCTTAAAGATCACTCAGGGTCTATTTTGTGTTTGCACTGGAGGGGATGTTTACAGCCATAATATTCATAGTGGTAAATTCTCTGGGCAGGTCACACAGTCTGCCATTAACAGTGAGCAGCTCTGTTTCAGGAGAACACTGACTTAAGACCGCTGCTGTGTTTGTACTTCATCTGTTGCTTGTGTAAATGCAAAAACCCACCTCCACAGAATTTACCACAAAATGTTTGGCTCCTGTGTAGCCACATTGTGATTAACCCCATGCAGACTAACTACATAATCAGGAACAGGGTTCAGCCATGTCTCAATCAGAACCATGGCACAGGAGTCTCTCACCTCCCGTTTTGATGTTAGGTCCAGCAGTGAGAATATGATGGAAGTTTATCTCCTGTTGAGTGCTACATACTAGAAAAGAAAAGTCTGAAAACATTCCAGTCTGACTGTCCAAACGCTGACAGTTTTTGTTTGTTTCTTTTATATATATACTGATCACTCAATAAGTTTTCTTTTTTTTCTCTTAGGTGCTTTTTAATGTGTTTGATGCATTTGTATCGCTGGGAGGAGGCCGAATTAATGCAGCAGAAATTATTAAAGGAATAGGTAAGCTATAACATTTGCTCACAGTCAAGTCTGGCGAAATAGACAGTGTAGAGTGTCCCTGCTGCAACACACAAATGTGTTGACCATTTTGATTTGTCGGGTGTGGACACAAAATAAATTAAACACTTTTTATGCTATCACTGCCCTGTAAGGCTAGTATGTTTTAGAGGGGAGTAAACAATAGCACTAAAAAATAGATTTTTATATGTTTCCTCTCTCTCCACAGTTTCCTTCTTTGTGGTTGCATTTGGTGGTTCCCTTGTGGGCATAGCATTCGGCATACTAATTTCACTTCTGACCAGATGCACAAAAAACATCCAGATCATCGAGCCAGGCTTCATCTTTGTCATGGGATACCTTTCCTACCTGACTGCTGAGATGCTTTCTCTGTCTGCTATCCTTTCGTGAGTATTTCACAACTGAAATATAATTTGTTTTATTATGTCTGTATCCATTTTATATATGTAAAAATGAGGTAAACATATTTAGAGTTTACTTTGCGGTTCCTTCTGTAGGACTACATTCTGCGGTGTGTTATGTCAGAAGTACGTCAGAGCAAACATGGATGAGAGTTCCGTCCAAACAGTCAAATATGCCATGAAGGTTTTCGCCAACGGATCAGAAACCATCATCTTTGTTTTCCTCGGTATCTCGGCCATCGATAAGGTTATCTGGGTTTGGAACACGGGCTTCATCCTCCTCACAGTCTTCTTCGTCTTTGTGTATAGATTCATTGGTGAGATTTTGTTGTTTGGCTATCACTGTTGAGTCAAAGCATCACACACATTGTGGGGTAAAAACTTGGTGTGTTATGCAAAGAAATCTTCTGCTGCTGCAGCACAAAGATCAAATGACACACATTTACAAGAATACGTGTGTCAAGAACACTGAGCGACCGGACTCAGAGGCAGGATTCACAGTATTCAAGTTTAGTGAGCTTATTTACAATGAAAACACCAGAGTGATACATACAGGTAGTGATAAGGGAAAATAGGGGCTCCAGGAATCCAGGGGAAGGGGCAGCCAAACAATGTCTTCTCATTTACTCTGCTCAGGCTGTCTCTAAAAACACTGTGCGGCAGGGAAAATCCAGGAAAGGTCTGTACACAAGAGGGACAACAATGAGATTAGTATGAGGCAAAGAAAACACTAGACTTGAGTGCTGAGCTTTACTAAAAGCGTAATTCAACAATCCAGCAAAAAGCACCACCGATGTGTGAAGTCTTTAAATAACTGTGTGTGTTTGTATGTCTATTCCAGGTGTGTTTTTCCTGCAGTGGATCCTTAACAGGTACAGGCTGGTCCCAGTTGAATTAATAGATATGGTGATCATGAGCTACGGTGGCCTACGAGGGGCTGTTGCGTATGGCCTGGCTGTGTTGCTGGATGAGAAAAAGATAAAGGAGAAAAACCTGATGATCTGCACTACTCTCATTGTGGTGTACTTCACTGTCATCTTGCAGGTAGTGAATTTTTGGAGTTGATAATTCGCTAAAATATGTGTACATTAGTTTGCTTGTTAATTACACAGTCTGTGTTAGAGCTTAATTTTGTTGGCACATTTGTGCTTGACATTGTTACAGGGAATAACGATGAAACCTCTGGTCATGTGGCTTAAAGTAAAGAGAGCTGCAGTAACTGAGGTCTCACTCCTAGAGAAAATTACAAACAAGGTAAATCTAATAAAACACGTCATGTTTCACCGACAAAAACGTTTCCCGCCCAGTTTCTACAAAGTCCTTCTCCTTTCTTTAGATGTTTAATCACACTCTGGTTGCCATCGAAGACATATCAGGACAAATAGGAGATAACTACTTCAGGAGCAAGTATGTACAAGACTTAATACATAATTCCAAAATGCCTTTTAATTTTAAAGTAAGCAACAGTGATATTTCTTTTTGTAAAGGTGGAGGCATTTTGAGGAGAAGTGGATGACGCCATTTTTGATGAAGCCATCTGCAAGGAAGAAACAAGATGACGTGTTTGATGTCTTCCATCAGCTGAACCTCAAGGATGCCATGGAATATGTGACTGAAGTGAGAATCATTTGTGCAAATTCAAGTATGTTTTGCTCAAGTACAAATTAAATGAAACTGAGAAGATTACTGCTGGTGTCTTCTGTTGCAGGGCGAGCGTAGAGGCTCTCTGGAGTTTGTCCGTAATGACAGCGCCATTCTTGATTTCAAGAAAAAGTTGGAAAGTGAATACACAGAGGTCATGCCTGACATCCCACCTTACATGATAAATGATCATGGTGCAATGTTCACTATGGGGTGAGCAATCTGGATTTTTATGACAGTGTGAAAATATATACAGAGGGTAAAATAAGTATTAAACACGTCACCGATTTTAAGTGAATATATTTCTAAAGGTGTTGTTGAAATAAAACTCTCACCAGATGTCAGTAACAACCCATCCAATCCACACATGCAAAGAAATCAAACTATAGATGTCCATAAATTCAGTTATGTATAATAATGAGAAATGACACAGGGATAAAGTGCTTACTGGATTTCTTTTTAATGCTTTGTACAAAAGTCTTCGTGGTTTCAAGAAACTAGTCACATGCATTGCCAGGCGCATCTGGTCATGGGTAGTTTATGCTGAAATGATGTTCCTTCCACTTCTGGATTGTGGCCCCAGCAGTGCTCACTGCAACCTTCACTAATTTCAAAATATCTTCTCTAATCAATGCTATCAGTGTGTTTTGCAACAATTATGCTCTGACGGTGTTGCGAGAGCTCACTGGTTTCACTGATCATGAGATGCTTGTCGTGTGGCACCTTGATAATGAGACACCAGTTTATAACCCATCAATTGGGACTGAACAAGCTGAAGTTAATTTGCACTGAGTGGCTGGATTGCGTTCTAATTGCTGGTGTCATGACTTTTCATGGCTTTTTGCATCTCCCTTTCTTCATGTGTTCAATGCTTTTACTTTGTGTCATTTTTCATTTTATACATAAGTTAATTTCTGGACATGCATAGTTTGATGTCTTTGTATGTGTGGATTGGATGGGTTGTTCCAGATATGTTGTGAGAATTTGATATTAATAGCACCTTTAGAAATATATTTAATTAGAAAATTTGTGTACTGATTTGATGCATTCAATACTTTTTATACCTACTTAATAGACACAACTTACTGCAACTATTCAGTGCCTTCAAACAGCTTCCGTTCACCACCATATTTTCAAAATGAAACCAGACTCTTTTGATATTGTTGTATTGCTTTAAGTCAGTGACATGATTGGCTTCCTCTGCAGTAGAGACCATATTCCATCAGTGAGCCTGGAAATGCACGAGCAGACCATGAAGGCTATGAGGGGAGCTGAGGCAGTTGATGTTCACCACCTTCTTGATCAGCACCTCTACAAGAGCAGAAAACAGGTAATGAGCAAATTCAGTCATTGCATGAGGGACTTACTAAAGCATCCTAGTAATACATGTCCATTTAACCATTAAATTACTGAGGTGTATGTGAACTAAAAACAACAAACTGTTATTTATGGCTGGCTATAGACAAATGTATATTTTATGTATATATGCAAATCCTCAGCTTATTTGCTTGAACTGTGGCTGAGCTTGACTTTGTGTCCTTCCTGAACTATTGTTGGTTTCTGTTTTATAAAGCAGTAACAAACTGACTTCTCATTCTGTTGTTTATAGTATCGCCACGGGTTCAGTCGCAGTGATTTCAAAATCAACAGAGATGAGAAAGAAGTCCAGGAGATCTTCCAGAGAACCATGAGGAACCGGTTGGAGTCATTCAAGTCTGCAAAGATGGGTGTTTCACCTCCAAAGACAATTGTCAAGTACTCAAAGAAAGAACAGCAGGAGAAGGTAAAGACAAAAAGAGGGAATAAGCACACCCTACCACTGTTTGCAGAGTTGATTATGTCTCTTCTGAAGTCCAGTGAAGAGGAAATACGGTCCTTCCCCAAAGCTTCATTTTTAGTTTTTTTTTTCCATTTGACTTCAGTGTAGTACTGAAAATCCTTGGTACAAGACAGTGGTCTGGAAACTGAAAACCAGCTGCTGGACTTTTGAGAGAGAAATGTTGTCCTTTTCTTTTTAAATATTGCGTGGCTCAATAGACCTACGTCATCTTTTTATGGTTTTCTGTTTCATGATGCTCCAAATGTTTTTAGTTGGTAAAAGTTCTGGACTGCAGGCAGGCTGGTTCAGCACCCAGACTCTTCTATGAAGTCATGCTGCTGTGATAGCAATCTGCAAATTAGCAAAGCCTTCCCTGAAAAACATGTAATCTGGATGGGAGCATACTGTATGTTGACCTTTATACATACCTTTTAGCACTGCTGGTGCCTTTCCAAATATGCAAGCAACCACTTCCATATGCATCTCCATACCATCCAAGATGCAGCCTTTTGAACTGAGTGCTGGTAACAATCCAGAGAGTCCCTCTCCCCGTTAGTCTTGAGAATGTGGTGTCCATGTCTTGCAAAAAGAATTTCAGATTTTAATTCATCTGACCATGGAACAGTTTTTTCATGTTGCCTCAGTTTCTTTGTTTTTATGATTTTTTAAAGGCACGTTGTGTTATATTTCTTCTTTTGTCTTTGATGTCAAGAAACATTTAATTTTATTAATTTTTAAATCCTGCCTGGAAGCTTTATCAGTCAGAACCATGATCTGAATGTACTGTTATGCCAAACAAACTTGGATCTTTCCAAGATCAGCTCTATAAATTCTCTATAGGCTCCTCTTGTTCATGTGCGTCATTTATCTAGGTCAAGTTTATTTATATAACGCATTTCCCAGAGCTCATGCTGCACAAAGTCTTTAAAAACTAAAATGCAACTAAAACAATTAAAATGTGCAGCAATAAAAATATAAAAGAGAAAAAGTAATACAATAAGACAATAAAGACAGCCAACACAACAATGGCCATAAGGGATATTTAGACATGGAGTGAAAACAAAAGGAAGCATTAAACAATACTTGGAAGTGCACAGATTTGTGCGCGAATTGCCAAAGGACAATGGGACACTGAGACATTAATACAAATCAAGGAGACCGAGACAAGGGAATTAGATTCAATACAAAGCACAGGTGACAACAAGATGCCAAAGGAAAGATAGGAGCTAAACACAAAGGGGCACAAAGGAAAGACTAAGAAAACAATAATCAGCAATAATAAACGATACAAAATAAACCTAAGTCAGACACTTTTCAAAATAATCAGAAACTCAAACAAGGAACTAGGACTTGAGATATGCAGAAATGTGGCAAACAAGAATAAATAATAATTGATTGTTGTTGATAAGTGATTGCAGAGTGCCCTCTGCTAGACAAACTAGGAAACATCGCTATGGGTTGGACATGGCTGAGGGCGTTGATCTTGTCTCTTTTACTTTACCTTCAGTTTTTTTAAACATCATATGTGATTAAATAAATCTCCTTCGTTCTACAGACCCCAAATGGAAAGTCAGTGAGCAAGACTAAACTCTGCCATTCTGGTGATGAAGGTTTGTCTGCTTGTGGGGTTTTTTGTGTTTTTGTTTTTTTCAGATTTAAAGTCTTAGCAAACTAATTTTCTCATTTTCATTTTTAGACTTTGAGTTCTCAGAAGGAGATAGCGCCTCTGGCTATGACTCGTCATACCCTTCTTTCTCCATGAGAGCCACGTACAGACCAGGAGGTGAGATCAATGCACTTTCTACATCCTGTATGAAACCAAACATATATTTTTGAGAATGATTAAGAGAGTAGCAGATGCTGTTATTATAAACACAGAGATTAGGGAAACATACAACAGAGGGAACTAAATAGACAGTTTGTGTGCAATAAAACCCCCCAAAAAAGGTGAAATATAAAAGTGTGGTAGAAAGGTCTCTACAGAGCTGCAGATGAGCCACAAACCACACCACACAACAAAAAGTATGTAAGGGTTATGTAAGGGTGAGCTGCAGGGTAAAGGCACCAGACTGTCATACAACACAAGGACTTTGTACTAGTGGGCTGACAGGTTTAAAATCAGCAAATGTTCGATCCGTCTGTGTTGAATATTTCCATTCTTACCTGTTGGGAACAGTTTAGGGCTACAGTGCAAATATGAAAGCAGCTCATTATCATAGAATTTATTTTGAATTTCCTAATACTGTTCTGACTCTGCAAGCAAACACCTATAAAACACTTTCACAGTTGAGTTTATGTATAAATGTCAAATAAAGAAAAACAACAACTCCAGAACAGCGAGTGTATTTGAGTTTAAACGTTTAAGCTGAATTAAAGTGGATAGACCACAAGCGCAAGGGATGAGCAGCCAATAATGGTTTCACTTGTATGAAAATGTAATGCAGAGAACAACAGTGGCCCTAATATTGAACCCTGAGGTACTGATTCAGTTTTTTCTTTCATTAAGGTGGGATTGAGAACCCAGCCTTCGTGCCAGATCTGTACCCCGCGGATTTGTTGCAGGAGATCCCTCCTTGGCTGGCAGAGAGTGAACCCGACAGCAGCATGGTGGCTCCGTCATTGCGAGCCCAGGCGAATCTTCCCAATTCACCTATGGAAATGCGCCGCCTGGGGCTTCTTCGTGCCAGCACTCGCTCTACTGACACAAAGCAGATGAACAATGATCAGTTGCCCCCTCCACCAACATCTCCTCCTCCCCCTCCTCCTCCCAGTGGCCAAATGTAACTGTATCCCAATGCAGACACCCTGTTCTGTCTCACTTGAACCTGGAACAAAGACACAAAACAAACCTCAGACTAATTAACCATCTACTCTCATACTGACAAGAAAATGTTTATTTTTCCATGACTATGGTTAGCTCCTGTGTTTCTACACAAAACATTTACATAACCTCTTTAAACAACCCCTGCTGTTTTTAGGTTCACCCTTCACTTGGCAAAAGAAAAACTGCACTGAAACAAATCCTTTATGTTCAACATTAGATATATGTTGAACATTGTCATATAGTCTGTGGTTTGTAGTAAACATGCTATTGAAAATTATTATTTAAGGGTTTTTTTTTTCAAAACATCTTAATATTATGTAAAAACCTTTCAAATGACGTGTAGATATCAATTATAAAAACAGTGATTTAAAATACTTTCTGAATCTATAATCCATACATTCGTATTGCAGAATACCACAACAACTTTCACCACTTGGGGCACTATTTTGTGTGAAAGATGAAATATTACTAACAAATAAAATGCTACATAGGTCAATGATGCAAACACATTTTAGTGGGATGCATTTAAACATTTGCAGCATATATAATGCAGATTCTTAGTATTATTTAGTGAGGCTCCAGCCTGCTCTGAAAGCTCTCTGTTTTTTTGACTTTTGACTCTTGCAACGGAAGGAAGAGAGGACATCCCAAATATGGTCATCTCAGATGCTCCACCCACCTTCCGTTTCAGTGGGTCAAACAATTAGGAAAAAGTTGGTTTAAAGGCAGATGATGAACTAAGAGGTATTCATTAAGGGCCAGTAGAAGATAAATGAGGGTATAAATGAGGATTATTATGAACCATGAATAATGCAAAGCTACTCTTGTCTGAGAATCAAAATCTGCAGGTGTAAATGAGTTTGATGTGCCCATTTTAATTTCTTGTATTGTTTTAATTTTCTAATAAATAGAATAGGTGTGACTGTTTCTCTGTCTTTCTGTGTTAGCTCTGGCGACTTTCTTAGGGTGTACCCTCCCCAGCACCCTTCACAACCCTGAATTGGATAAATGGAAGAAAATGGAGAGATGAACTGATTAAGTGTATTATCGAAAATCGCATGAAAAAGAACTTTAAAAGGATGTAAAAAAATATTTTTAATCAACTCCATCTGAGAAGTTTAATATTGGTGAGAAGCTGCTAATAAAGCCATTCACAGGCTTAAATTATACCTCTGAGTAAAGTGACCAAACTTGCTGGTCTGGGTACAAAAGTGGGTTGAGCCAGACCAGCATCATAATGGGCTGTGTTTCACGAGCTGTGAAAAGCTGTATCCTTGATATACAGGAGAGCAGAGAGTGGATACTATGCTCTGGTCAGAAGAAGAGGTGGATGTATGTGGAACATTTATGTCAACAATCTACACAATAGTTTGCTGATGGTTTATAAAGGATTTTATCCAAAAATGGCAGCTTCTTGGGGATTTACACTTTTTCTCTGCGTGCTGCTGATGGTGTGTAGAGGCTTGAGCCTTGCGGATGAAGATCCAGATCAAACCTTATCAAGCAGTGGTCAAGTAAAAGCCCTTAATCCAGAAATAGACAATGCACTGAGCTCAAACCATGGAACAACTGGAGAAGGTGGCCATGCAGTGGAGCCCATCACTACACTGCCTATTGTGTCCTGGAAGTGGCATCATGTCACCACCCCGTACCTGGTGGCCCTGTGGATCCTGGTTTCCTGGCTCTGCAAACTTGGTGAGTCCTGCAAAGTCCTGTTTCTGCAAGGCTCCGCTCTCCCCTCATCAACCAGAAACCCTGGAAAAGCTATTTTTGCACAAAGCTATTAAAACCTATTTTAGCTAGAATTTTACACTCAATTTGAATATCTATTGTGTAGAACACAGATAGAAAAATAATGAGAATTTAAAAAAAAATTTAACTATTTGCTGCTATCTACATTGTTAATTGGTGATTTTGTCTCCACACCTTAGGGGTTAAAGTGGGATTCAGTAGGTGGGATGTTATAGCAGTGCAGAAAAGAAAATAATTGTAGAACATAGAAGTAGGTCCCAATAATTTCCAGATTTCTTTGCCTGCAGTCTGTGAGCAGCAGAGCTGTGCTGCTACTCTTTGTAGATTCCATCCATCCATTGTCTTCCACTTATATAAGCAGATGTAACATGAACTACCGTAACTGATTTCCCACTCCTAGACAGTGTAAACCTCTTAGACTGACCATGAACACTATCGCTGCTCTACACCAACCCAACATTCAATTTAACTCAATTTACTCTTATAGCGCCAAATCACAACAGTCGCCTCGGAGCATTTTAGATTATAAGGTAAAGACCGTACGATAATATAGAGAAAATCACAAAAATCTGATTATCTCCTTTGAGGAAGCACTTGTGGACAATGGAAAGGGAAAAAATGGGGAGGAAGACAGGCCAATAGACACATTATAGAAGAGAGCCGGAGATTAACCCGTTGAACCCCATTACCCCTGGTGCAAATAGGGAACACGGGCTGTACCGCCAGGTCTGTTATTCAAATATAGACATGTACAGTATCCAAAGAAATGTCAGAATCTCAGCTAAAAGTGCACAAAACAATTTCCATGATCACTAAAAACAACTAAAACAACAAGGAATTAAAGAGACACAATTTGCGGATCCCCATGTTCTCCTGATGGCATCGACACAAACAAACAATGTCTCTGCTGGAAACACAGATCTCACAGATTCCAAAACTGCAAGATCTGTCATGTTCCAACCAACATTCAATGAACCAGCACTGCAATCCAGCCACTTTTCCTGCATAGCTGCATCTCCCATGTGGGCTTCAAGAGCATCTTCCCATCATATACCGCTATTTTCTGCCTTATTTTCTTGCAAAGACGCATTATGCACCATTTTTTTTGCAAAAATGACCTCTGACAAGAAAGTTAATTTCTTCTATTCAATACCTAAGAAATTTTGACTTTTACAGATGGTGCCAAATTGTAAAATACTTAGCTATGTCTCTAATAAAACCTCTGTAAATTTGCTCTGTTTCACTTCAGCGGCACAATTCTTTCTACAGTTGATGTCTATATGTTGATCAATGCTTTCTTCAGTTTTTGGTCTACTGCAGCACATTTGAGTCGTTATATGCTATAAAAGGCAACAAAAAAACTCTTAAAAAAGGCAGTGATCACTGTTGGCCTCTCTCAGTTTTTATTACCACTGTTCTTTTTAAAGCTCAGTTTTAAAAACCTAACAATGTAACTAAGGTCCAGCCCATGCAGCAGTATATTAATGACTAACCTCGTATTGTTGATAGATTATCTATCTCAGTTGTTCTCCTGACTTAAGTTTGGTGCGTTTACAGTTTACTCCACCAGAGTGCCTATTTTGGGTCACTTTTGCCGGTCCAAGCCCGGGTAAAGGAGCAGGGTTGGAATTGTGACATTAAAAAAAAACAATAATTGCTAAAAGAAATTTAATTTGTAGTTCTAAATAAACTCTAAATGCATTTAGGACGTTTTTTACTCATTTTATGTCTCTTCCACGATGTTATTAGCATGACCAATTATGCAAATTAGGCGATGACGTCATTTAGTGACTTCTAGCGACTTGTAGGACAACCAATAGCGATTTTCCTTACTGAGGAGTTGGCAACACTGCGGGCGAGGTGCCCACCGCAGCACCCGCTGCTTGTTGAGAGTAAGAACGATACACACTTTTACGTCAAAAAGTTGTCATAAATAAGTCTCCAATAACACCAGAGAAAGTTGCCAGATTAGTCGCTAGTCGCTTTTTACAAAAAAAGGTCGCTAAGGGGGTCTGAAAACTCGCTAAATATAGCGACAAAGTTGCTAAGTTGGCAACACTGCATGTGGCTAGCTACCATAGCTGTGTAGCTAGCCACCACGTAGAACATCATTAAAAACCAGCTAGCCCAACTTTAGCAACCTTACAAATGTCACTACTGTTTAGTGTTCTAGGTTCATTAATGTCTGAAGTGATAGTAGAGCTGTACATTTTCAAAAATCCCTCATTCAGAACATGGTATATTATGTTTAGGTGGAAACTAGCGAGCTAACTCCTTGCTAACTTTGAACTCCGTTAAATTTGATAAATCCTGTTTTCATGGATGCCTGGATGTTCAAAATGTGTTAATTACATAAATAAAATGTAATTTTCTCTATAGCACTTCATGGATTTCATAAGAAACACACTGTAGTTGTTCACACAAAGCATAAAGGTAAAAAACAATATATACAGTGTTATCTTCATTTTAGATGGTGGTCAGAGGACCCGGTGGCGCCAGTGTCCGGCAGCCTCGCCTCTCTCAGTGCGCCCCGGGGCGGCTGTGGCTACAATGTAGCTTGCCATCACCAGTGTGTGAATGTGTGGATGACTATATATGTAAAGCGCTTTGGGGTCCTTAGGGACTAAGTAAAGCGCTATACAATACAGGCATTTACCATTTACTATTTAGGGACCTGAAGTGGAGTTTGGACCCAGAAACGGCTAATGACATCAGAAATAATAACTGGATGATTAAGCCCCACAAGTGTTAGCTTTATTTTGATACCAAAAATTGTTAACACAGAGTTTGTAACTGTAGAGATTCTAAAATACTATTGTAATTTTTCTTTTTTCTTTTTTTTAATTGTCTACCCCGCGCCTGCATTATTTAATCACCAAAACTTAATACAAATTTCCTCTCTGTTTCAGTATTACTCTCAAAGCCAGCAGACTTTATACTCTTTGTTCTAGGTGGAATTTGAGTTACAGCTACCCTAGATGACGATTTTTGAACAAAGCATTTCAGAGAAATTTAATTCACAGGTACTTAGAATGTCACTACAAGGGCAACTTTAGCTGCAGTTTACGCCAAACAGGAGGAGAAAAGTGGGATCAGTGGCTGAGATTTGACCCATGTGAATTAGTTCATTTTATAAGCAGATTACATCAGTATCTCTATCTGATTAATGGATACATCTGAGCTCTTTTGGTAGTTAAATCTTGTTTCTCTCTAAGAAAAATGGTTAAATCTTACATAAGAGCTCTGCTTGTAATCAAGTACCACACATAAAAAAAAACACTGTTTTCTCTCCTGTTTCAATTTCCCAGTTTGGACATACAGTAATCAGGCAGCTCTTGTTATAGCTTCCAAGCACATACTACTGGATCACTTCACTCAATTAGAAACCTTCCTATGCAAATCTGACTGACAGGAAAAATCTAGTGTCAAATTTTCAAAATAAAAGACCACCATTACTTGTACTGTTGGACAATAATGTACACTTTAGCGTCAGGCTTTTAAACAAAACAAAACAAACAAAACAAATAAACACAAGAACAGGAAACTACCTACATTCAAATGAATGGATTGATTATTTGCTCATACTATTTAAGAATGTACTCACACTTGGCATTGCTTTTATTTTGACTGAGGGTTCTTAGACAAAACTAGGTTTGGGCTTTTGTTCTAAACTGCTTCGGTGACCTAATTTTTAATTGCAGGACCACAAAATCTTACTGAGAGCAAATTTCCTATAGAAAAGAGGGACACACATTCATGGAAAACCTTTACTAGATCAAGTTATGATCTTGATCTGTTGGTTGGCATTCATTTCAGAAAAATTTGTACAGGAGTATCATCTAACCTAACTGAGATGAGTTACGGATGAGTTTTAGACAAAAGCATTTCAGAGGATTCAGAGAATCGACCCAAAGTTTTGCACAATTACTCCGGCAACTTGAGCTGCTGCTGTCTAGAACTGATAGGGATGGGCGGTGTCACTGGATGAACTTTTATTTTAATGAGTGTTTTCTAACTGATGAATTTGATCATTTGCTCTCAGTGATTACTGGGTTTAAGTTTAAGGGAAATGGGCCATGGAACTGTGGACAATGTAAAAATATGAACAGGGGTTGTGTGCGGCAGGCAGGAATGGAGGACCCAGTATGAAGACTCCAGGATGCAAAAGGTAAACTCAAAACTCAGCTTTACTGCTGGAAATCAGAAAAACAGAAAACTAACTAAACTGGAAACACTCGTGAAGCTAAAAAGGCAGACAGACAGGACATGACACTGGATGGAAGAAAACAAAGGGGTTAAATACACAAGGAATGACGAGTGCACAGGAAACACAACTGGGGCTAATTGCGCACAACGAGACAGATGATGAAAAGCCTAATATAACACATGAGACGAGGTACCTTCAAAGTAAGAGAGGCAAAAGCAGAACATGGCGCACACAGACAGGAGACAACCAAATTAAAACGGGAAGTAACAGGAACACACACACACACACACAGACCAGACCCAGATAGACACGACACAGACGAGTCCGGGAAAGAACAGACATGAAAACACAACAGACAACAAAACACAAGGACACAGGGAAGGCAGTTTCTCAAGAACCTATTTCCTCTTTACAGATTAACAGTGCTGTCTTTCTTCCAGCATGCTTGGTACTAACTGAAGTACAATGGACAATAAATGCAGGGTCAACTATTTGTGCTTTTTCAAGAAAAAGCTTCTTTATAGCCATCGGAGTATAACACAATCTATTCAGCTAGCAAGCAAAAGACCAGCGTTAATGGATTTCACCTTCTTTGGTGCAAACGAAAGTGACAATGTTGCACTGCAGTGGCAACGAGAAGACAACCTCCAATCAGTGCAGCTAGAATGTCACTAATCTCACCATGAGTGACAGAGATACTTGCAAAAAGCAAAACTAGAGAAAAAACAATCAGGAAATAATAGAAAATCAATAAAGAGATTTTAAATTTGAGTCTCAGTCACACACAAATTTGTACAAGCACCTTTTATGTCTAAGTACTTTCTTTCTAATTTTTGGAGGTTGTCTTCCTGTTGTCGGTGCACGGGTTATCACTGTTATGTGCACCAAAGCAGGTGAAATGGATCCTGCTTCCTAACTGCACAGACTGATATATAGAAGGTTTATCTGTATGTTATATTTTAATGATCAACTCTTCATCCTCATCATTATAGTAACTTATACTTGACTCCTAACTCGGTTATGTCTCAGATACCAAGTGATCAACCCAAATCCCTCACCTGCTGAAACAATTAATTTTATGTAAAATAGGGTTCTTGAAAAAGCTCATGGACCTCAGCATGCAGTTTAACCACAGTGTCTGGAGAAAACCATCCTGGGCATGGAGAAATGTTTACAGTTTATATAGGTGTAAATGATATAGAGTGACCCTGGCAGGGTTACTGAAACAGCTCCAATTCAAGGACAACATTTCAGACACTTACTGTCAGTCTAATTTATAATAAAAATCTTAAATCTCTAATATTCTATAATATAATGCATAATTTTGCTAACACTGAAACTTATTTATCTGAAATTTATTAATTTAGTTTATTGTGTTGTTTAACAACATTTAATCCTTAAGCGTTGGGACCACAAATGACAAATTTTGTTGAGCACAGAGCCTGAGATGAAAAATACCACACAACAGTCTTGAAGTGTAGCTACTGTTCCTCCCACACTGAAAACAACCTTCATCTGACCATCGTCTGAGTGCTTGCTGTGGTGGAGACCTGCGGTCAGAATGACTGAAAAGTCAAGTCACTACTCAGTGACATTATCATTTCTTAATAATGGGAGGGGAGTTCACGCTCGACTGTGCAGCTAAATGTTCTTAAAGCACACACACACACACACTAGTAGATAGCAGGTAACCGAGTGGTCATTTTTATTGTATAAAAATACAGTACAGATTTATGACAGAGAAACTTTTTTTTTTAGTTTCTTATGCAAGGCTTTCACACTCACCCCCACTCACACCTGTGCCAACAAGTCATCTAACCAATGAGGCTATTGTCCCTATCCTTCCACCTGAGGACCCGGCCTACGTCACGAGCTCCCTCTGTGGAGTGAAACTCTGCCGTCTGCTCCTTGCTATCTAATATATCACCGGGCACTGACGTAAACTCTTCTGTTTAATTATTTTCTGTTTGACGTTTATTCAGCTGTGTGAAAACCCCGGAGGAACCCTCCCGAGGGATTAATAAAGTTAAATTTAATTTAATCTAATCTAAGAACTTTAATCTCAACCAAACCGATTTAGTCACCAACAAATAAAACACTGAAAAAAAAAAACAATAAGATTTTTAAGTTATCAAAGTGACTTATATATCACGTTTAACCCGAGTAGCGAAAGACCGCGGGGGTTTGAAGACGATGTGTCAGTCGGCTTAGATATTTGAAGTTTACACAGCTACATTCTCACCTGAAAATATGTTAAAAGTTTTTTTGCGACCCAGAAAGAGAAATAAGAGTAATATTAAAACTAAGCAGCTGCCGCCATTGTTGGAAACTGGAATTGGCTGGGCCGCGCTATGAATTCTGCAATATGGTTTTTCAATTTTGTTGTCCGGGTGGAAAATCGGGATTTTCGGGAGGGGCACTGAAATTCGGTATTCTCCCGGAAAAATCGGGAGGGTCATGTATGGTTGTGGCAACATCACTAACCTTGTCAAACACCTCAGAGTAAATCATATCACAGAATATGACGAGCGTATGTTGAGGCGAACTGAAGAGGATGAGAGAGTCAGGTGCTGCTAGGGCGAGACAGACGTTTCTCACTGAGTCCTTTAGTGCTGCAGGCAGGCAAGATGTTCAAATAGCGCACAACTTCAGTTTTTTTATTTCTATATGATGAACTCTGCATTATTAAGTGATAAGAACAAGTAATCTGATGTCCTGTAATCATTATGACACTATAATTTGAGATACAATAAATAAAATAAGTTTATCGGATCAGTATCGTCGATACCACCCTGAATATTACTTGGTATCGGATCGGAAAGAAAATCAGTGGTATCGCACATCACTAATAAAAAGAACAAATGTTAAAAAAAATTCCTTGAATATGAAGGCACTTTTTTCAGCAACCTGCCAGTGACTTGCTCTGCAGCCATCAGAATCACATTTGGTAATGATAAACACAAATTAAATATAAAAAGAAATAACCATGTTTCCATTTATACATTTATTTTAATATAGGTTTTTTTTGCTTTTTGTTTTTTTGCCAAAGCAGCGGTGAGCCGCTGGTAATGGGTAAAAGAGTCTCAGATTTGAGACCGTGGAGTTAGTAGAACTAAAGTACATTAAAACCAGCCAACTGTTATGAATTAACACTGTTCACCTTCTGTCTGTCCCCAGGAGTCTGTAATTGTAGGCTAAATCATTCTCCCCACACGAGCAGCACTGTGTGTGAAGCTTGCAGCAGCTGGAGTTGAGCCAACGCAACACTCCTGTTACAATATTGTCACAGTGTATGCCAATACAGGTGGATTTTGGCTTCGTTAACTCTCTGTTTCATTTAATTTACATTATATATTTGAAATTACAGTCTCTGACATTGCATTCGCCTTGTAAGTTGGACAAAGTCATACGTTTTTTTGTTTTGGCACAAAAATCCCCCTGCAGCATCACTTAGTAAAGTAAAGACAAAACAAATGATTAAGCTTCTTAACTGAGTCAGGAGTGTTTTGTGCCCTTCTGAAGTCACTGCTCCAATATGTAATGATAGGAGCTTATTTAGGGACTGCTTTACGACACCTTTGTTATTTCTTCTTCGTTAGGGTCAGCTGTGTTTCAGGTGGTAGAGCAGATCATCTACTGATCAGAGGGTACTTGGCCAAGACAGTGAACACTGCATTCACATGTGTGTGATTGGGAGACTTAGATTAGTAGTAGGAAGCACTTTGAGTGCTTAACAGAGGAGAAAGGTGCTATGTAATTTCAAGGGAGTCTTTAACTAAGACTGCGTAAGGTCGGTGTCAATCATTACTAAGGAGTGAAACTGGTGGAAATGTTCCTAAACTAAAGGTATTCATTCAACAACACTAACAATATCATGACAAACTGGAGTGGACGGGACCGGAAAGTACAAATGTAGCAATGACCGGAGAATGTTTCAAATGTCACTGAATAACCGAATGACATCCTTTGCTCCTTCTTAAACTCTTCAACCACACACTCATACATGACCTTACTCATAGAGGAGTAGTGAACTTATAAAAAGGCTGAGTCCAGTCCTGATACAGACTGTGTCAGGACTGAGGACACAAAGTCGCAGACAGAGTGTTGAATATTGTGAGGGTAGGAAGCCATTGGCAGAGGTGTTGTTTATTTATTTTTACCTCTTGAGGTAATACAGGCACGAGAAGGCTTCTTTTCTTCAGTCAGTTTATTTTTTTCAAATGCTACGCTGTGGATATGCACTCTTCTGGCTGTTGGAGTCAGTGTTGTTGATCTGCGTTGTGTCATCAGTGAAGGGTGAAGCTGTGGTAACACGTGAGGGGTCCCACCTGAAGCTGTCCGAATCCAGTCACTCGAATGAGTCTCAACATGGCCACAGCTCCAATATTACAGGAATACCCATCATTAGCTTTAAGTGGCACCACGTGGAGACCCCTTATTTAGTGGCTTTTTGGGTACTGGTGTCATTTTTGGGCAAACTGGGTATGTAATACATATTGTAGAATATAAATATGATAAAAAAAATTTATATGCTCTGTTTATTACACGAGATGATAAAAGAAAAGAAGAAGTATAGTTTGCCTCTTGCAAACAGAGAAGGTAATGTGGAGCAAGTTTTCACTTTTGGTAGCTGAAATCCTCTAAATGAATAGCTCAGGCTTATAAAATATAAATATACAGATAAAAACACAGAGGTGAAAAATTGTATACTTGATACAAGTTTCTGTAATTTAATCTTTAATTACATTTAACCTCTTAAAGCCTAAAATATGAAATGAATTCAAAATTGAGAATTTGTTGAGCCAATATAACAAATATATAACATTTTAATTTCCATAGATGACTTTTGATTTGTATCATATTTGCTACATCTGGCATTTAAAAAATGCTGAAGAATGTATCTTGAATAAAATTTCTTTAGGTTTTTCACTGATAAAGGAGAAGTCTCAAAAACTCATAAAAAAAACTGCACATATCAAACATGATACACCAGGATTTAAGAGGGTAAATATAAACATGCAGAACAGAAGTGTAACCCCGTGAGGTGGAAATTGGTTTACCGCTGTGGGACAGTAGGGTTTATTGTTAAATAAACTTTAATGGCACTTCCTCTGCCCATTAATCATGAGGCTATCTTTAGTTATGCAGTGGGGTTTCATTCATCCGCCACGCTGGTTAATCATGTGCTTTCGTGTTTTATTTTAGATGAGCACTACAGTTAATCATTTGCAAATGTTACAACCTCACAAGCGTTTTACATTTGTGGTTCAGTAAAGTGAACCAAAGCTTTGAATGTTTGCCAGCTCCAACCTGACTACAAGCAGATTAATGTAAAATCAAAAGTTATTACTATTGATTCATGGCTTTTATCTTTTTTTTTTTTTTTTAAATCTTGTTTTCTCTTCTCAGTCATTGAGGCCAACCATCATGTCACCAGCGTTATACCTGAGAGCGCTCTGCTCATCTGTTTTGGCTTCATTTTGGGTGGCATGATTTGGGCTGCAGACAAGGTGCAAACCTTCAGGCTGACCCCGACAGTCTTCTTCTTCTACCTGCTGCCTCAAGTCATTCTGGATGCAGGCTACCACATGCCAAACAAGCTCTTCTTCACCAACCTGGGCGGAATCTTGGTCCATGCTGTCATTGGGACCTGCTGGAATGCTGCCAGCTTGGGGCTGTCGCTGTGGGGGTGCCAAATGGGAGGAGCCATGGGTAAGAGGGGCTTTGTAATTTCTTCGTGAATGCACCAGAGAGAGATCTAATATGATTCCTGTACATCACAAAAGGTTGATTCTGTTCATCTGGAAATTCAGTGGGAGAAACATTTTGACACTCATCCAAGTGACTTCTTCAGTCTCAGCTGACTACAGGTTTTCCTAACCCAAACAGTACATTTGCACAATAACTGAAACAATGTTATTTGATTCAGAGATGGTCTTTCCCTTTTCACATAAATGGCCTCCTTGACTCCGCGCTCAAACCAGCGCTCCTCCCTGTCCAGAATGTGTAAATCCTCATCATTGAAAGACTGTCCATTTGCCTGTAGGTGGAAATAGACTTCCTTCTGTGTTGTGCCATCCGCTTCACAAGAGGTTGTTTGGTTTCCTCAGTGTCTAAATCATGGCAATCCTCCTGGCACTTAGCGCACTCTACATTACTCTGTTTGTGTCGGGGGATCCGATCATTGGGGTGGACCGTTTTTTGGCGCAGTGTGTTTTGGGGTTTAAAGCCACTGAGGTGTTGTGTTTAGAAAAAATGTGTCTGTGAATCAAGGAGGGGGCTGTGTCTCACAATGCTGTGATTGCCGCCATTCCCCAACTTTCTGTGAATGGTACTCATAGGCATTGATCAATGGTCTTTGATCAATGGTCATGACAATTTGCACATTAATGATCAAGGACTTGACCTCCCAGCCCATTGTTCATTCAGTTGGCTAGTTTCCATTATTATTCAAATGTACTGTTTATAAGATTGGGGATGTACAGATGTACAGAATCAACCTTTTGGGATTTACTTACCTGGATGATTGAGCATCAAGGCATTTCCTGTACAGGTGACCTGGACATCGGTCTGCTGCAGTACCTTCTTTTCGGCAGTCTGATGGCTGCTGTGGACCCCGTGGCCGTCATCGCTGTGTTTGAGCAGGTGCACGTTAACGACGTCCTCTTCATCATGGTGTTTGGAGAGTCGCTGCTCAACGACGGTGTAACAGTGGTTCGTATGCATCATTGCTGTCTTTAGCATTACTTAAGTAACATAACCTGTGAGTTTGGTGAGACATCTGTCATAGGCATGTCCACTTTGAAGACATGAAGTGTAAAGAAAGTAAACATTCCAGCACTTCAGTTTAAGTGGTTTTACTCTAGCTGATGTCTTGCCATCTTATCTGAGCTTCTCTGGTCAATATAGGTGTTTCTGAACAGTCTGGAGTTCATTTGATACGAATCATGAAGTTCCACCCCATTCACTGCTGAAACTTGAAAGTTTGCACACCTTTTAAAATTACAATGTTAGAAACCCGTGACTTTATCGTTAGAAGTGTGACCTTCTCAGAAGCATAAGTGCTATATCATATTGCTCCTTAAAGGAGAGGTGTACTATAAAACTGAATACATGTCTTAGAGAACTGAATTAAGCTTAAAATTGAAAGTAAAATAAAAATGAACTAATTAATTAAATGTGGACAGAATTTGTCAATCAGAGATAATTCATCTCATAAATCAAGACACAATGCTCTCCCTTATATAAGATGCCTTTATAGGTTAAAAGTATCATTATCAGTATTGGTATACTGGCAATGTATTTACTTTATTTCTGGCCCTTTATTGTATTGATATAATCTGTAATTGGAGTTCAACACCTGTGGCGTAAGTGAATCACTCAGGACTCACTCTCTCCCTCCCTCCTGTGCTGAATCATAGAGCGAACGAATCACTCAAGACTCACTAACCCCCTCCCTCCTGTGCTGAATCGTAGGTGTAAGCCACAGGTGTCGAACTCCAGGGCTCGAGGGCTGGTGTCCTGCAGGTTTTAGATGTGTCCTTGATCCAACACAGCTGATTTAAAAGGCTAAATGACCTCCTCAACATGTCTTGAAGTTCTCCAGAAGCCTGGTAATGAACTAATCATTTCATTCAGGTGTGTTGACCCACAGTGATATCTAAAACCTGCAGGACACCAGCCCTCGAGGCCTGGAGTTCGACACCCCTGGCGTAAGCGAATCACTCAGGACTCGCTCACCCCCTCCCTCCTGTGCTGAATCATAGAGCGAACGAATCACTCACTCACCCCCTCCCTCCTGTGCTGAATCATAGAGCGAACGAATCACTCACTCACCCCCTCCCTCCTGGCTCACAGCTTCTTCTTCTTCTTGGTTGGCAACCAATGTTAAGGCACATTACCGCCCCCTGGCTCACATTTCAGTGGACATTTAGATGAGAAAATATATATTTAACACATTTAAGGAAAATACTAATAAAATAAAAAAAATGTTTATTTAGCAATTTTGATAGGAAATTGCTTCATTTTAGAAATGTTTTTGCTCTTTTTTTTCTCTATAAAATAGTTGTTTTCTTTTAGAATCATTCATCTTAGCAGTAGGATTTACATGAAAAGAGAAACAAATTAAGTTTGAGTGAAAATGTACATTTTTTGCACTCTCTGGTCAACTGACTCAGTGAATCAAATGACTCAAAAAACCCGATTTACTTTGGTGAGTGAGTCATTAAAACTCGATTCAGTAAAAAGAATCAAATTTACCCATCACTAATGTAAGTCCCCTTCAATTAAATGGAATTTATTTTCATTTCATTTATATGAAATAGCCATGTGATTATCAGCAGTTACCACGCCTACCTAGCCACATCAGAGTCATTTTCCATCCTCCGTTATAGACCCACCTACAGACACGTGACTGGACAGACACCACATGCAGTAAATCTGGGCCCACGTGGGTTTTAGCCTTGCAAGGTCTGATTGGTTGAAGTAACGTGAACGTGGCATTGTTACTGTGATTCTATTGGCTCAAACAATTAAAAAAAGATGCCAATCATGCAAATTGAACAAAAGAGACCAAAGTTACAGCTCCTCAGAGTTTAAAGGGCCAGAGACCAATTAAATGCTCCATGCACACGGCAGAAAAGGGCCATTACCATGTAGATGTGTCGTTAAATCTTCAAAAAAAATATATATATATATTTAAAAAAAGCATTTTTAGGCCTGTTAATAAAATCAATTATTTCTGCTCTTAAATACCTAAAAAATTCAACTGGCATGGTGTCCAATTGTGTGCCAAAATTAGACATTTTTGTACAACATGTGGATATTCATGTATTGACAGTGCTGTAATTTTTCACTGTTTCACTTTACAAACATAAATCCTTGCACAGATGATGTTTATATGTTGGTTACTGAATTTCTGTAATGAAATGTGAACTGAGGCATATTTTAAAAGGGTTATATGCTAAAAAAAAAAATTAGGTGAGGATAAATTCTATTGACTTTTTCTGTGTTCCAGTCTCAGTAACTTTGACACAGTAATATCTGCTTCAATATTTACACCTCTGATGAAATTTCACAAGTGTTAGCTTTATTTTGATACCAAGATTGTAAGGACAGAGTTTGTAATTGCAGAGAAATAATCAATTAATTTGGGCATTGCATTTTCGAGCAGGAAGCTCAGAAACCCCTTTGGGGCTTAAGAGGTTATATTTACCCACAAATACTTGAGCTATACTTAAGGTAAGCACACTACTTTTTACAGGAAACAAGAAAAATAATTATACTATAAGTAAATTTAAGTACTATGTAAGTAATTTTAAATAGTAGTTGGAAATTTTTAGTTTTGCATGACTTCATGTGCTTTAAAGGAACTAAGAAATAATTACACTGCAAGTGTTTTAAGTAGTGTATAAATAATTTTAATAGATCCTTATTAAGTGGTAATTCGTGGAAAAACAATGAAATATTTCCCAACATCAGGTCTTATTATGGAGAGACTTACCTTGCCTAACTTCCAGGTATTTCATAGGAAAGGAGACGTTCTGTTCTAATACACGTGTTGTGACTGTGACAGAAAAAAAAATTAAGTTAGATGTGGCTCCATCATTATAAGGTCACAAAGGCCTACACATTTGGTGGTATTCATTTATTTTTTGTAACTTGGTACGCTTGGTACTTATCACATCCACAGGACTTCCATCAATGCACATTAACACAACGATGATTAAATAAAGTCGTAAAAAGGCAGTATCAATCTACTCTGTAAAACTGCCCATACCCCCAAAAGGACAGTGTAGCTACAATGTAATACTGTTTGTTTTTGCACAACAAAAACCTGTTACCCCTTACTCTAGTATGTAGTACTTGTAGGTAAATATAATTACTTTGCAATTTCAAATAAAATACGTCGAAATTCCATTTAATTACAGGGGAATTGCACCCTTTGTCATGGGTCCTTCTTTACTGCTAAATGACCAAACATTATTTTTTCTTCTTCATCTCTTAGGTGCTCTTCAATGTGTTTGATGCATTTGTGTCACTGGGAGGACCTAAAATTGATGCTGCAGAAATTATCAAAGGAATAGGTAAGATATGACATTTATTAAGCTGTTAATAGAGGATTTGCCTGTGTATGGGTTATAAGCACTTACAGTCACGTCTGGCTAAGCAGAAATTGTTTTTTTGTTTCTTTTTACAGCATTTTTTTGTTCAGTATTATGAGCTTCTTCATCAAAATGCATTGACCATTTCAAGCCACCACGATGCTTTTATTGGCATTGGCTGGGAACTGACCTCCCAGTTCCTTCAGTGGTGCTAGTTTCAGTTGTTATGCAAATGTACTGTTTATAAGATTGGGGAAACCTGCAGTCAGCTCAGACTGAAGAAGTCACTTGGATGAGTGATGAAACGTGTCTCCCACTGAAAACACTACATCCAGATGAAAAGAATCAACTTTTGGAGATGCCTTTATTTACTCTTTTTTTTTAGCAGAAGCCAGTTAGGACAGTAGGGAGTAGAGGCATGTAAACAGATGCAATAAAAAACATAACAAAGCCTAAAAGTAGATTTTTACACATTTCCCCCTTTCTCTACAGTTTCCTTTTTTGTGGTTGCATTTGGCGGTTCCCTTGTGGGCCTTGTTTTTGGCCTACTAATTTCACTTCTGACCAGATGCACAAAAAACATCCAGATCATCGAACCAGGCTTCATCTTTGTTTTGGGATATCTTTCCTACCTGACTGCCGAGATGCTTTCGCTGTCTGCTATCCTTTCGTGAGTGTTTTACAACTGAATTTGTTTTATTATTTCTGCATCTATTTTGCATATTTTGTGAACATATTTAGATGAAAGTCTACTTTTGTGTTTCCTTTCTGTAGGATTGTCTTCTGTGGAATGTGCTGTCAGAAGTACATCAACGCAAACATGGATGAGAATTCGATCCAAACAGTCAGATACGCCATGAAGGCTTTTGCCAACGGATCAGAAACCATCATCTTTGTTTTCCTCGGCATCTCGGCCATCGATAAGGTTATCTGGGTTTGGAACACGGGCTTCATCCTACTCACGCTCCTCTTCGTCTTGGTGTACAGATTCATTGGTGAGATTTTGTCTTTTTGGGCTCAGTTTTGTGTCAAAGCATCACTGTGATGTAAAAAGTTTGTTTGTTATGCAAATACATTTAGATAGACTGAAACACTAAAATGCATTCAAAACTCATGAAGATTCATTTGAAGATATTTTGTGAGTCTTTATATAAGACTGTGTGTTTGTGTTCGTACTGCAGGTGTGTTTTTCCTCACCTGGATCCTCAACAGGTACAGGCTGGTGCCCTTGGAGTTTGTAGATCAGGTGATTATGAGCTACGGTGGCCTACGAGGAGCTGTTGCATATGGCCTGGCTGTGATGCTGGATGAGAATAAGATAAAAGAGAAAAACCTGATGGTCTGCACTACACTCATTGTGGTGTACTTCACTGTCATCTTGCAGGTGAATTTGTCACTTTTTCTTAATTAGTTAACTATCTTTTTCGAAGAAAAAAAAAGGCTTCTGGCAGTAGCTTAGCTGTTCCTGGGACTGCACTCCTTTGGACATTTGATGTTGTGTCTGGAATCTGCTGGAGTCACTCTTCAAAGTTTAGGGTCTCGGCTCCTAATGCTAATGTAGGTAAGTATAGTGATAATAAGACAGCTGAACCAAAGTCCAGCTTCTGGAGGCTCAATGAGCAATGAAAAGAGGAGCTTGCAGCTCACATGCAGCTTGGTTACCTGGACGTTGGCCTCCATGGCAAGATTCTCTGCACCTCTCTGAAATCTATTCCTTGGAATGGCCTGCAAGTAAGCCCACAGAATCAATATTGCTTTCATGCCCTTGTATTACAGGTATTACTTACAGGTCTAACTATAGTGCTCTCACATGAACCCACATCATGTCATTTCTCATTTCTGTGTTTACAGTAAAGCCTGTAAAACCTTATTGCTGTTTGTTTTTGTGTCTGCCCTTGGGTCCACTTCCTTGTACTGGCCTCTGGGCCCCTTCTGACATGAAAGTAAAGAAGTACCAATAAAAATCACCAATAAAAGCATTAGGAGCTGTCACTCCCAAACAAATTCCAGGCACAACATCAGAGGTCTCTCTCCAAAACAAAGTAGTCCTAGGAACAGCTAAGATACAGAGAACCCTGTCCTCTACCCGGTCTCTGTTAAAGCTCATGAACTTACCACCCCCCCTAACACTATTGCATTCCTGCTTGACATTGTTGCAGGGAATAACAATGAAACCTCTGGTCATGTGGCTTAAAGTAAAGAGAGCTGCAGTGACTGAGGTTTCGCTCCTAGAGAAATTGACAAACAAGGTAAATCTAAAACGAAAAACCTCTCGTTTCACCTACACAACCATTTTCTATCCAGTTATTGCTGAGTCCTTCTCCTTTCTTTAGATGTTTAATCACACTCTGGTTGCCATAGAAGACATATCAGGACAAATAGGACACAACTACATGAGGAGCAAGTATGTACAAGACTTGACACGTAATTTGAAAATATCTTCTCATTTTAAAATAAACTTTAAAATAAGAATTTCGTTTCCTTTTTGCAAAGGTGGAAGTATTTTGAGGAAAACTGGATGTCATGGATTTTGATGAAGCCGTCTGCAAGGAAGAAACAAGACCAAGTCTTTGATGTCTTCCATCAGCTGAACCTCAAGGATGCTATGGAATATGTGACTGAAGTGAGCATCATTTTGCTAAAGTACTCATTAAAGAAAACTGATAAAACTGCCACATAGAAAGAAAGCATGGTCTTCTTCTGTTCCAGGGTGAGCGGAGGGGCTCTCTGGAGTTTGTCCGTAATGAAAATTCCATTATTGACTTCAAGAAAAAGTCTGAAAGTGAATCCTTCGATATCAACAATGCAAATATGTCAAATGATCATGGTGCAATGTCCACTACAAGGTGAGCAATCTAGATTTTTATGACAATAGGAGAAGAGCAAAAAGTAGACTTAAAAGTCAGTATAGGATCATGTTGTGAAATCAAATGCACTGCAACTATTAGTTAGATTAGATTAACAAACATCTTCTATGCCTGAAGCTTCAATTTGCCACTGTGCTGTAAAATGGAAACCAGAGTTAATGTACTACTTTAATATTGTTATATTACTTTATACCGCTGACATGATTTGGTTTGCTTCTTAGTAGAGATCCCATTCCATCAGTGAGCCTGGAAATGCATGAGCAGATCATGAAGGCTGTGAGGGAAGCTGAGGCAATTAACGCTCACCACCTTCTGGATCAGCATCTCTACAAGAGCAGAAAACAGGTAATGAGCACATTGAGTCATTACATCAAGGGCTTACTAAAGCACCTTAGTGCCGCGCTTCTATATAATTAGTACAATTTAACTTGTTATCAAAAGAAGAATATTTCCAGGCATCAGTGAGAACTATGCTTCAGCATACCAAGACATTTTGACCAATTTTAAGCTCTTAACTTTGTGGGAACAGTTTGAGGATGGCCCCTTCCAACATGACCGTGCACCAGTGCATGAAGTAAAGTTTATAAAGACATAGATGAGCAAGTTCAGTGTCGAAGAACTGGCCTGCACAGAGTCTTGATCTCAAAATACCAGAACATCTTTGGGACGAATTAGACCGGAGACTGCAAGTCAGGACATCCTGTCCAACATCAGTGTCTGAGTTCACTAATAAATTCCCATAAACACACCTAAACCCACGGAAAGCCTTCCCAGAAGAGTTGAAGCTGTTATAGCTGCAAAGGGTGAGCTGAGATCATATTAAACCCAAAGGATTAAGAATAGGATGTCACTCAAGTTCACATGTGTGAAGGCAGACAACCAAATACTTTTGGCCATATAGTGTAGTATATAAAGGAAGCACTGTGGTAGATGCATTCCAAAGTGGCTTGCAGATGTGCAGGAACTGTGAGCATGAGCTCAACAGATCTTCTAGTCTATTAACACAGACCTGAACCTAAGCCTAAGCTTGACTTCATGACCTGCTGTTTTTGATTTTGTGAAGGAGTATTAAGCTGTCTTCTCGTCCTCTTGTTTACAGCATCGGCACAGATTCAGTCGCAGCCATTTCGATATCAACAGAGATGAAAAAGAAGTCCAGGAGATCTTCCAGAGAACCATGAGGAATCGACTGAAGTCGTTCACGTCTGCAAAAATGGGCGTCAAACCACCAAAGACGATTGTCAAGCACACACAAAAAGAACAGCAGCAGAAGGTCATAACTTCATTTCTATATTTATTTTCTTCCTGAAGTAAAATACCACTTTTCAAAACTTTTTAAAAATGTTTTATACTATCTTTATCTCATCTTTAGACATAATCAACATTTTCAGTATTTAGATTTTTTTTATCATGTCTGTGGCTACAATGTAGCTTTCCATCACCAGTGTGTGAATGTGTGTGTGAATGGGTGGATGACTGGTTGTGTAAAGTGCTTTGGGGTCCTTAGGGACTAGTAAAGTTCTATACAAATAAAGGCCATTTGCCATTTTCCCAAAAAATCAATAGAACTGATTTTTAAGTTGGATACTGATACCAATATTTGATGGTGGTTAACAAATTTAATAGACCACCAACCGGTGCAAGATTTATAGCACAGCTGCCCTAAATTAACAGTATTAGCAATTACAGAAATCATTTTTATTTTTCTGTAGTTGATAATCCACCAGTATGCTTACACATTTGGTTGAAAGTCATATTTTTAATTCTGAAACATAATTATTCTTATTATCCACGAATTCTCAAATGTTTTACAAAAAGAAGAAAAAATAATAAAGAGCATTATGGTTTTTGGCGAAGATGCCAAATTACAGTTATTGGCATTCCTGAAGATAAATTTGTTTAAGTGGTTGAATTTTATGCTTCATTAATATCTCATTTCTCAGAAAGATCCAGTGTTTCGACTCAAATTTGGGCATCACATAATTTTTTCTTTCAGACACATGAAACATGAACAAATCTCTCAAACAGTTTTTATGTGCATTTATTTAATTGGTTGTTTACGCTCTACATAACTCTGCTTGGACCAGCTGGTTGTTGTGTTTGTGAGGGTCCAAGCAAGTGTATCGCTAACAGTGAAGTTACAGAGTTCCCTCTGGTGGACAAACTATCACGTTTCTTGTTACTTTATTCACTTTCATTTGTCAGCTGCTATAAATGCCGATACCAATCAGCCATCAAATAGCTAATATATTCCTATAATATTGGCCTACTCATAAAATTGTTGGGCTTTACTAATCTTTTATTCGAAAATTGAAGAACAACATGAGAACAAATGAATATGACTTAGAATTTCACTTTTTGAACCACAGCTAATAATCTAATGACTCGTCTTCCTGTTACAGATGCCTAATGGAAAGTCAATGGACAAGGCTAAAACCAGCTATTCTGGTGATGAGGGTTTGTATGATTGTTGGGTGTTTTTTTTTCTTCAGATTTAAAATAGGTAAGCACTTAGAGAGCCAATGAAAATCTTGTCACGTTCATTTTTAGGCTCAGAGGGAGACAGCGCTTCTGGCTATGACCAATCATACATGAGAGCCACGTACAGAGCAGGAGGTAAAACAAGTCTGTAAATCCTGTATCTAAGAGCAAACATATATTTTTCAAGAGTGACCAAGAGAGTAGCTGGTCACTATAACTGGTCACTATAGTAACTATAAACACAAATATTACAGAACCATACTTTAAATGCAATTAAGGTCAAAATAGATACAATATGAAACAAACCCCCTTCAGTGCAAAATTTACTTAAGTACCATTTTAAAAATTTAATCTTTAAAATAAAATTCTCAGTTTTCAGTCTTTCTGTTTGTGTGCTGCACCTTTCTGTGCAGCACACAGCAGGAAATAGTCATCCTCAGGCTCGCACTACTGGAAATACCGTATGTGGTTTATGTAAGGGTGAGCTGCAGGGTAAAAGTACCCGACTGTCATACATCATATGGACTTTGTACTAGTGGACTGGCAGGTTAAAGCCTGGCTAATGTTCGATTCATTTCTTTTGAACGTTTTCCTTCTAACCTGTTGGGAACAGTTTATGGCTGCAGTGCATGTGTGAAGACAGCTCATTATCGTAGAATTGCCTAATTCTGCTCCGACTCCACAAACATCTGTAAAAAATTTCCAGAGAACTGAAGCTGTGTTGAATTTAATTTATGTACACAGATGAGAAGCATCAAGCACACAGTGTCAAATCTCATAAATCCATATAGCTCGTAAAAGTACACATTTTACTGTTTTGTGAAAAAGATTATCTTATGTTGAATTTGATGTTAGCAGTAATCGTAAAAAGTTAAGACGGTTGGAAATTAGGTGGTACTAAAAAGAATTAGCTGGAAGAACATTTTTCTAGTTTAACTGGTAACAGAACAGTAACATGACTATGTCTAAAAAGATTATCTTTGAGAGGCAGAGTTTATCAGAACGAAACATGGGTAGAAGTTCATCAATCTGCAAAATGTTGTATACAGATCAAGGAACAATTTTAGAAAAATGTTCCTCAAAATAAAACGGCAAAGACTTTGATTATTTCATCACAAGACTCAGAAAATCTGGAGAAATCTCTGTGCAAAAAAACATGGCCAAAGATCCTCAACAGATTCCTGTGATGTTTGGATTAAAAACTGCATTAAAAACTGTCATGACACCGTTTAGGAAATCACAGCACGGGCTCAGAAACACCTCCACATGTTGTCTGTGAACAAAGTTAACCACGACATGCAGAAACGCAGCTCACTTGAAATGAACTGGATGGGACACATGGACACTGCACTGTTATTAGCACTCACTTCAAAAGATTGCATCTCTAATGGTATGGGGGTATATTAATGCCTATGGAAGAAAAGTGGAAGCTAGACTGTTGGAAACATTACTCTCTCCAAACTTCAGACATGTTCCTACGACCATTGAAATTGCCTTATTTTTTTCTTTTTGTCATTTTAAACCTGATACGTTCTATTATAAATTATTGTTTGCAAATCGTTGAGAACAACAGAAGCCATAATATAGAAACCTGAGGTCCTAATTCAGTTTCTTTTGTTCATCCAGCTGGGATTGAGAACCCAGCCTTCATGCCGGACCTGGACCCCATGGATTTGTTGCAGATTCCGCCTTGGCTTGGGGAGAGTGAGCTCGACAGCAGCATGGTGGCTCTGTCACATCGAGCCCAGGTGGATTTGCCAAGGACCCCAAGCAACCTGCGCCGCCTGGCCCCTCTTCGTATCAGCACTCGCTCCACTGACTCCTTCACACTGGAGAACATTCCTGACACACAGCAGATGGACAGCGATCAATTGCAGCCGCCCCCTCCTCCTCCTCGTCCTCCCAGAGACGATGGCTACGTGTAGCTGGATCCCCAACCCAAACACTCAACTCTGCCTCACTTGAATCTGGCTGCCAAAGAAACAAAACTAAACTCAGAACGTTTAACTGTGTACTCTAAGAATATTGACTAGGAAATATATTCTTTTCCATTTATGTGATAACCTTAACTCCTGTGTTTCTACACAAAACACTGACAGTTTCATGACCTGCATGTTCTTTAGACTGCTCCTGTTTTTGTTTTAGGTTCACGCTTCCCTGGGCAAAAGAAAACTGCACTTAGAGCAAAGCATGTTATTCACAGGGCATATTGAACACTATTAAATATTGTCCTGTGGCTCAATATTAACATGCAATTGCAAATCATTACTTAAGGTTGTTTTCCCTTAAATGTGATGCAACAAACAGAAGCAAAAAAAACAAAACAAAAAAAAATCCCAAATATATATTTTTGTTTAGGTCTCAATAATAAAAAATAGGATTTAAAATAATAATGACTGAAAATTGATTCTCAATCAATAATATATGGACATGCTTGTGTTTTTCCTCAGAATTGCAACTGAGGTTAAATAATAAACTTGAATAATAAAACAGTTGTAGAAATGTCACATATATGATGAGGCAATATATTTATTTGTGAATCTAGTGCATCTCGAATATATATATATATATAGACTGTAATCATTTAAATATGGATTTAAAAAGAGAAATTGTATTTGTTTTGTTTCTGTGGAGTCAGTCAAAAAAAAAAATCCAAATTAAAACAGAAAAAGATGCATCCAGAGATATTTAATCAACTCTTTCTGAATCACAAACTCTAGATAATTAAAATCAGTCATTAACAGGAATAGGATATTTATTTTAGGTCTCAATACTTTTAGCTTAGTTACTAAATTCACTGTACTCGTGGGACTGGGGCGGTCAAAACATAACAAGTTACACTGGTGACACAATTAAATATCACCATAAACTAGTAGAAAAATGACAAAAGTCGTTTTGTTTATAAATAATCCATTTCTGAGGTTTCCAAATGTTTTGTGACGTAATCCAAAATTATTTTTTCGTTTCCAGAGTCCTTCAGGTAGAAATGAGATCCGTGGAACATCTTTATGGTGAAATCTCCTGATGTGATGTCTTTCCAAGCTGTTAATAAAACACACACACACACACACACACACACACACACACACACACACACACACACACACACACACACACACACACACACACACACACACACACACACACACATTAATTTCACTTGATCACCTGTAAATCTTTCACGTACTCAGTCACACATTCTTGCTGCCTCTGGTTCAGATCCCGTGCTCTCTAATAAGAAACAGTTAGCATTAGTTAACACTGCCCAGTAAAAGATTTACTCAGCCCGAAGGCCGCAGACATCCCTGGACCAGGTGAAGCCATAAACCAGGTAGATCATCATTTACTAACCAAAGCTAACTCCACCTGACATTTTTTTAAAGGTGGTTTTCACAACATAAGAAACATCCTGACAAACGCCATCCACTCACTGTGAAACGGGGCTTTCGGTGTGTACATTTTAATTTGATTCTTAACTTGTGTCTAATTATGTAATTATTAATGTATGCTTTTAAATTTATTTACTACTCTGCTTGAGCGCTTTGTGCTACAAGGCTCATTCACCCACTCATACATACAAGAGGCTGTTTCTATGGCTGGGTGCTTTCGATCTAACTTTCACACTCCGATGAACAAACTGCAAGATACTGAAGTCAGAGTTCAGTAGAAGGAGACGGATTGTTAGGGTTACGTAAACACTGCTCTGCTGAGGGCAAAACAAAGAAGGGAGAAGCACAAAGTAGCAATTGGCATTTAAGTCAATGTAATAACCATAAGAGTAACGTACAGCCCCTTCTTGGCCTGTTAGAGCACTGACCTTGTAAATCATGAGGAATGTCATCCTTCCCGTCAAAACACGTGACCGGGCAGGAGAAAAGCGGGCTGCTCGCCTTGTTACATCTGCAGAGAGGTCAGCAACTCCCATCACTGACAACATCTACGCTTGGTTTTAGAAATGTTAAGAGCAGATTAAGTAACAGACAGCTGTCCGCCCACCTGTAGTTCTCCACTACGTGCAGGTCAGCCTTCAGGGCGGGAAGGAAGAGCTTGAGGACTTCAGGGTTCGCCAGCAGCTCAGGAGGAGTTCCTCCAATCGAAATTAACCACTTAAGAAAATCTTCATCAGACAAGTCGCTTCTCTTTGGGGTTTTAATGCGAGTCTCTGACTTAAAGACAAAGAACAACACAGTACAGTGTCGTGTCATATCAACAACACCCAACTCTTTTCTTACGTTAAAGAGGCCAAATTACAAACGTTTAGCTTTTCCAAATGTTATCACTGATGTTTGTTGAATATGAACATCAGGATTCATAGATCAGGGTTTTCATGGCAGTTATGTGTGTACAGATTAAGTCTAATTAATTTAAATCGATTTTAAAATACGTGATTAGCTTATAGTGAATATAATTTCAATGAAAGAATTTTAATCTCTTTGGTGATCCGGGTTTTGGGTAAAAATTATGTGGCAGAAGCACAGAAATGTAGATTAAAGCATGAAGTGGTGACATAACAGCACAGAGAGGATTTTCACGTGTGTCACTGCATCACTTATTACTAGATTTGAAGTCCACAGCCCCAAAAAACAGGGTTATGTTTGTCTTTTTTTGCTTCGTGGAACTAATAAATATCACAAGCAATGAAAGAAAAAAATACTTAAAAAGCGTATTCCAAGCAAAAAAAAGACTTAAGTAATAAGAAGTTTTCCAGGTCATCCAGTAGTTTTACTTACATAAGGTGCAGAAGCACCAGACAGAAAGATGTGAACTGGCTCCACGTTGTGAATTTTCTTCAGCGCGTCTGCAACAGCGAAGCTTGTGAAGGCACCGAAACTGAAACAGATTAGAATTTTTTCTTTATGTTGCAGGGATTAAAACCATGCAGTGTTCTGTTTATGACGACAGCCTTGTTTTTATTCAGGGATCATTTATTCTCGCCATACCTGTGGCCAAACAGAGCGAATGGCTTCTCCTTTAGCAGCGGCAACAACACACTAATCACTTCATCCACGATCTGCTGCATGTTTTCGAAGAATGGCTCTTTAGCTCGACTCTCTCTGCCGGGAAGTTTGACAGCCAACACTACAAAAAAAAAAAAGGAAGAAAGAAAGAAAGAAAAACAGTGTAAAGACATGAGGTGATGTTTCTTCTGAGTATTTGTCTTCCTTTGATTCAGAGTAAATGAGTGAGTAACCATAAATAATTCAAAGCATAAAAGTCCTCTGAGGCATGTGTAGAAAACTAATTCTGATGATTGATTGTTTTTAAATGCCAGGTTTTTAAGTGACGGACTAGAGTGCTGGCAATTCTGTTCATAACTGGCACGAGGTTGCAGACACAAGCCGTGGAAAACAGCTTTCTCTGAAGGGTGGCTGGCTTGTCCCTTATAGACAGGGTCAGGAGTTCAGTCATTCGGGACTCAGAGGAGAACTACTACTCCTCTACTACACTACCACTGGAGCTTATCCCAGCTGTCATAGGGCATGAGGCGCAGTACACGCCAGAGTTGGTCGCCACTCTTTCACAGGACGAACACACACACACACACACACACACACACACACACACACACACATTCACATCTATGTGCAATTTAGAATCACCAATTAACCGAACCCCAATAACTGCAAGTGATTTAACTGTGGGAATATGCTGGAGTATCTGGATAGAAGCCGCAATGTGCTAGAGCGCATGCTAACAGAAAGGTCCCGGCCAGAGTTGCGAATTCGAACCCAGGACCTTCTTGGTGTGAGGGAACAGCGCTAATTCCACCACCTGTAGACACGAGACAAAGACACGAACGCAGAGGCAGCAAGAATAAAAGCAAACTACAGGAGAGAGACAGAGTTCAGGAAAAACTAATGATCAAATGCAAATAGGTGTGTAAACATGCAAAGACTGAGAAGACACACTAATCATGGGAAGCCCTCCAGCAGACTAAATGTATTGCAGCATGATTGGGGGACAGTTCAGGGTCACCTGATCCAGCTCTGGCTTATAAACTTTAATTAAAAAGAAAGTTTTAAGGCTGATCTTAAACAGCAAAGTCCTCTGCTGAGATATTAAGGTACTATGAAGTCTTTAAGATACGATGGGGCCTGATTATTGATTATTTTGTATGTGAGGAGAAGGATTTTAAAAACTATACATTTAAAAGTTAAAAGGTAATCTTGATATATAATTATGGCAAAACTTTTTTTCTAAGGTGTTTTTTCCCCCTCAACTCTTTTGCAGATAACAAAATTTAGTCAAGAGCCAAGAATTTATTCTGTGCTCCAAAAATCTTTAGTCCAGCTGTCCTTTAGTCATAAACACAGACGAGAAGACTAGTTATACCAGACCACCACATTTCTTTTCCACTTGCTTCCTGGAGCTTTCGTTACAACGTGCAAGCACGTACACGTGAAATGCTTTCTGGGCACCTCACCTTCAACAGAGCTGCTGAGGACATTTCCCCAGCGAGCGTAGTGTATGGACCCTCCACCTGCCCAGGGGAAGCAGATCAGTCTGGCCACAGCATCTGGTCTTTTCTTGAAACAGTTTACCACCTTGTCCATGCTGATTAAGGAGAACAAGAACATTATGACCAGAGATTTATTTGCACTTGTGTTAAAACAAGAGGTTATTTTAAAAAATCTACCTATTACTTGCTGTCTGCTCCATTAACTTCTTCTAGGAAAATCCTGGGAAGAGTTCAGTGTAACATTTCCTTATTGGCTTCTTCTTCATGATGAATTCACTGGCGCCTAGCACACGGCGAACTGGTGCAATACCGCCACCAACCGGTGCTCAGTGGGAAAAATCAAACATGCGATATCGTGGAGAATAACAGTTGATTAATTTCTGCAGTGAATCTTTGCAGATAAGGTAGCCGGAAATGCACAGACAGGAAACGACAGCGTCGACACAGAAAATTTAAATCGCCTGTAACAATTCCAGGGAGGTGCAGGTAAAGGCACAGGTTACAGGAAGCAGCTGAATGTACCTGATGAATCCCACCAAGCAACTTTCACTTTCTGAGTTCTTTTGAAGTGTATCAGTAATAGCCAGGTTGACTTTCATTTTCCCCTAGGCGTTGGGCCAGCTGCTTTCTCTGATCTTCATATTTCAGTATAAATAAATCGTGTTACCTCTTTTCCACAATAGCTATAATATATGGGATGCCAGGACTGCCAAAATGAATTAATTAAATACACCAATTAAATAATTAATTAAATGTGTCATTAATTAAATAAAATGGAACGTAATTAAATACATATTTATGGCATATTTAATTAATTATTTATTGCCATATTAATTATTGATACATTTCATTAATTATTTAATGGTGTATTTAATTAATTCATTTTGGCAGTCCTGAACCCTAGGGCCAGGACTGCCAAAATGAAATAAATAAATGAGGAAGTAAAACTGAACTTGAATCTTAATGTCTTAATGTGCTTCTTCTTTAGCCACTCCTCTGTTTTCTTGGTGGTACGTTTTGGCCTCGTCCATTGGCCCCTCAGTCCGGTGATGTCATCCTTTATACTTAGCAGAAAAACAGCCCTGGGGCTCGAACCGGCAACCTTCCAATTGCAAGGCGAACTCCCAACTCTTGAGCCAGGATCGCCCCAAATCATAATATTTCCCCTATACTTAACTGTGGGGATGATATTCTGCAGCTCGTAGTCTGCATTTCTCTTCATCCCAACGCTGCAGGTCGAGCTGATGCCAAAGAGTTTGATTTTGGTTTCATCTTACCACCGCTCTTTCTTCCAAACCTTCTCTGAATCATCTCTGAAGTTCACTGGCAAACTTAAGATGGGCCTGGACTCGTGTCCTCTTGAGCAGGAGGACCTTGCCGCTGCTGCAAGATTTCAATCAATGATGTAGTGTGTTACCAGTAGTGTTCTAGGTGACTGTGGTCCCAACTGCAACCAAGAGTTGCCACCATCTCACCAAGCTTCTTGTTGATGGTCTTGTAACCCATTCCAGCCTTGTACAGTTCTTTGGTCTTGCCCATATTGGTGGAGAGGCTGGAATCGAAGAGAGGTGTGTTTCAGGAACATAACGAGTTGAGTGCAGGAATATCTGTAGCTGATTGTACTCTGCATGCCACATGGGTACACAGCCAATCTGTGGGAGCTGGAATTCTGGCTGGATTTTATGGGATCAAATTTTATTTCACTCAATGAGGTGCAAATCAACTTAGAACTTTTATGTAATGTGTTTGTTTTCTGAATTTTTGGTTGACATTCTGTCTCCTTCCTATAAAATGAGTCTCATTTTTATGAAACTACCATAAAAATTCGATTCTTTTCTTTAAAAGTGAGCAAACTTACAAATTCAACAGGGATCGAATAATCATTTCACTATTATAAATTCTGTTTCTATCATTCCAGAGCTCTTTAATTCTCTTTTTCTGGGAAGGTTCAAGTATGAAGAAATCTGTCTGTGGCCTTGTAAATATGCCCAGTAGTTATGTTATTTTTCTAATTTCTGCTTATAATACTGCTGTCCCTGTTGTTTTAATTGAACATGTACAAGTCTTAGAGCCTAGTGTTTGTTAGAATTTAACTAATGCATAACCATTCACTGCAGACTCATAATCCAGTACTTATCTGAATAATTGCTCTGGCCTTTTCACAAAAACTTTCTTCCTCTCTTCATTATTGCAAAATGTGAAAAGTCACTCTCACTATCCTTAAACAAATTGTTTATCATAAAGGGCTCACTTCTTTCCTATTCTTACTTGTATTTGCCTTCATAATAGAATTTCCTCTATCTACCTGTGCATTCAGTCTGTATTTCCCAGGTTTATGATTGAGGCAGATGTAAAATTATATGAATGGTTTCTGGGGACATCTACAGTACGGAGTAAGCAACTTGCATGAGGTGTGTCACTGTGTCTTTGACTTGCTTTGACTGTTACAATACCTGAGCAAACAGGTCAAGCCACAGAAAATTACGACAGCTAAAATGCAAATAGAATACGTCTTACTTACAAACCTGACGTACATACTTTAGAAAAAAGTTTCACAGATGTGACGTTACTGCCTTCAGATGGTATTTCCTGATGGAGTAAATCAAATTAAAATATTCCTTTTGTCTTAATCAAAGCCTCTAAACCAACTGAGAACGTCTTGGGAGTCTACATAAGGCGTCACCATTCTTATATTGATCTGAATTGTTGTTAAGGCGCTGTTCAGAGTTACAACAGTTAGATTTTCCTGAAAGTAGCATTTGGTTATATGTGGCTGAAAGTAAATCTTTGAAGCCTACCATTTTGCCACAGCCACAGCTGAAATGTTTCTTGATACTTTGGAGTTAATATATCTTATGTGTGCTCTCCAGTTAAGTCTCTCATCTATCATCTATTACTACCGTAAGAACTTTTAAGAATTTCTATGGACTCGTTCAATATCAACACTGTTTATTTTGTGCTTTAGTTATCTCATCCAATAAATGTTGCAGATCATGACCAGAGCTGTGTTTGTAGAGAAAATGTTCTTCATCAGCAAACTGTGTAATTTTAACCCTTTGGACATAAATATTCTAAGGAATTCGCCATACACACCTTTGTCATGTTTCTGATATATTTGGCACCAGTTCTGTTTCATTAAATTGTTTTAAAAGGCATTTGATTCCTCTGTTCTTACTCGTCTGTTTTTTTCCCTGTCCAAATTATTAATCTTGTATTCCTGTCATAGAGTATAAAAACTGGAAGATGGTCTCTGATATCATTACTCAGAAGTCTACTTACTGTCTTATGTTCAATGTAATTTGAAAAAAATGTCTATGAGAGTGACACAATGTAATGCGTCTCTGTTAGGTCTGGTAATTTTAGGGAATAGGTTCATACAGTCATTGTGTTAATGTTATTTAATGTTTATTTGGGTTAAGCAAATCAATAGTAAAATCTCCACAAATGAAATTTTGTTTGTGACCTATTTCTGTAAATGTTTCCTCCATCCAGTCTTTAAAGGCCTCAATACCAATACCTGAAGCTCTGTATGTACAACTAAAAATTTTTTTCTACTTTTGTCTTTATAGATTTCAACTGTTGTAAATTCCAAGACAATATTAATCACCATTATCATAAGTGACTTATGTATGTATGTATGTATGTATGTATATGTATATATTGTACTATTCTTAGTTAGTGTATTGTCTGTCTTGTCTTAATGTTGGTTTAAAAAAATTTTTAATGGAGCACTGTAACAAAAAATAATTTCCCCCAGGGATCAATAAAGTATTCTGATTCTGATTCTGATTCACTACCTACGGGGCGATCGTGGTGCAAGAGTTGGGAGTTCGCCTTGTAATCGGAAGGTTGCCGGTTCGAGCCCCGGCTTGTACAGTCTCGGTCGTTGTGTCCTTGGGCATGACACTTCACCCGTTACCTACTGGTGGTGGTCAGAGGGCCCGGTGGCGCCAGTGTCCGGCAGCCTCGCCTCTGTCAGTGCGCCCCAGGGTGGCTGTGGCTACATTGTAGCTTGCCATCACCAGTGTGTGAATGGGTGGATGACAGGTTGTGTAAAGCGCTTTGGGGGCCTTAGGGACTAGAAAAGCGCTATACAAATACAGGCCATTTAAATTTCAAATATTTGTCTGGTTTAGATATTCCACCTCCATCTTTGTTTTGCCAAAATATGTACCTGAATCATAACCTTGCTGTTCAAAGTCCATATTATATGTCCATTATCTAATAGTATCCATATTAATCCAAGTTTCAGATATGGCAATGACATTGAATGGATATGAAAACTGGTTTAGATATTCCTTTGTGTGATTAAAATTTGCACATAGACTTCCACAGTTAAAGTGGATGACTGATAATTTATTAATCCACTCGCTGTGCTGTTCATTTGTATAGTAGCAGCAATACTTATTGATAGATCACCGCACCAGCTTCTTCTCTTCTATTTCATATTCCAAGTCCTGTGTATTGTGATTCATATAGCAAAATGTTTTTTTTAGTTCCAGTTGATCATATTCTGCAATTTAGTGAATGATGCAGTATTAAAAGTTATCCAAATACCAAACATCAACCATGATCAAAGCCACAGCCCACTCTGCACCCGACAGACAAGAGGAGATTAGCAGGCTGGTGAGTGTCCTGTAGGCCAAAAGTAATGCAGCATGGGAGATTTAGTTTTTTGGTATCTTTGAATAAATAGACTTTTGTCCCCTTCTTAGGTGCGGAGTGCAAACTATGTTTGTCCAGGAGTTTCAGTTCCGTGTGCGAGATGAGATGGCTCAGGTGACGGGTCGCGTCCTGCCAGCCCCCATGCTGCAGTATGGTGGCAGGATTTATTAATCCACTCGCTGTGCTGTTCATTTGTATAGTAGCAGCAATACTTATTGATAGATCACCGAACCCTTTATGGTACCTTCCCCTTTAAATCACGCTTCATGTGTTTGTGTCCTTCTGCGTGTCTCTGTGTGTGTTTGAGACAACAGGATTTCCTCCACTTAGCTACAGAAAAAGTGCTTAAGGTATCAGTGCTTAGCAGTATATATAAACTTTATCTTCACAGTATTATTATTTATGAATAAGAGGGTCTCTTTAAATAGGTTTAAAACACATTTTTCTATCAGGAGAATGTAGATTGGAAAATGCTGTCATTATGGGAAAATAAAGAAACAAAACTAACATCAAAAAATATAACACCAATTTGTGGTCAGTTTGGGCAGTGGTTGATCCCTCTGGTGTCTCTGCTGGAATTTTTTATTGTAAGGTCCAATCTTCTGTACTGCTTATCTTGCAGAAGACAAAGAGAAGAACCCCGTATCTCTTCTTCACCTAAGATTTATACTGGATCACGTCAGAAGGCCCAAAGGCCAGTACGAAGGGTGGACCCAAAAGCAGACTCAATAGGCAAACATTTTCACAAGAACATGAGACTTTATTAAACTCAGGAATCTTAATCATGAAAGTGTGGCAGGAAATGAAAATCTCAGGAAAACAACAGGGAGCTCTGGGGTGTGGGTACCCAGGTGAGTGTCAAGGCATGAAGTGAAGTCAGTAAACCATGATGTCTGCACTTTTCTCTCTTTTTCAGTGATCTGGAAGTAAGCTGCGAGGAGGAGAGCAGGCAGGTGAATATTGAGCAGTTGCGTGATGGCAGGATAGACTGGCGTCAGTAAAACCAGAAGAACGACGAAGTTTGAAGGCAGAGGTAACTGGAGACACAAGGACATGAGAGGTTAACACAAGGAACAGCTAAGTGAGAACCAAACATGAAGGCAGATTTACCACCATGGGTTAGTAGATTATCTGGCAGAGTGCAGAAGTCTGAGTTGGTCTTAAATCCCAATCCACTGATTACCTCTGATGGTTTCCAGTTGCGGTTACAGATGCAGGAAGCAGAACTAGAGATATAATGGAAAAATACGTGAAAACACTAGACTCTCAACCCGGACTGTGACAGATCGCCCTTCCTCACCCCTCTAATGTGACATTCAATCATGTTATTGACATCTAATCCCCTGATGTCGACCACCACCTTATCATTGTCTCGCTGACTTCTCCAAATACATGATTTAAAACATTTAAATTTAGAATCACTTCATTACATTTTCATTTCTGTTATTAGCAGAAAATTCCATTACAAATCAGCATTCGCAATATTCATGAATATACTTCACTTCATCTTTGACATTTTTATGTAATTTTCCTTCAATTAACTCTATCATGACCTTATTCCTACATAACATCCATTTTAGTCTGGATACTTATACCTTTTACCCCCTCAGATGCAGAGATGGGCAGTAATGCGTTACAAGTAACCATTACTGTAATCCGATTACTTTTTCCAAGTAACGAGTAAAGTAAGGGATTATGATTGCAAAAAAGGTAATTAGATTACCGTTACTTTCCCGTAGGAACGCTGCGTTACTGCGTTACTAAAACCGTGATTTTTTTGCGAGAGTGTCTCATGACAATGACGTAAGCGAGTGCGATGTTGGTGGCAACAGCTGTGTGCAGATCAACAATGGATAATATATTGAGTGCAGAGAAAGTACGAGCGTGCAGCGTTTAAAGCGTGGAAGTACTGACCTTACTTTGAGTTTGATTCCGTAAAAAGTGACAAAAACATTAGCGTCCGCTGTTCACTGCGTAGGAAGAAAACTTCTTTTTACAGCGAAAAACTTCCAAGCAAGCACCAAGTACGCTATGACGTAATGGGAAATTCACAGAAAAACTCGTGGATTCTTCCACTGACCGCTGCGGCACACCTGCACCAGGGCAAACCTCCGCCTACCCCACTCCTGCTTTACAGGTGAAAATAGAGCCAAAGGACCGCTAGTCTTTGATTTTATTTATTTTCTGCCTTGTTTTACTTGCATCTATTTGAAAGACTGAGTGTAAACACAAAAACTTATTGTGGTGGAAGTAAAACACGATGGGACCACAGATCCATGTTTTGAGCCATCTTTATTTAACATTTGCATCACACCACCACAACCCCACACCAACCCCTGAGTCCCCGTGTTTTAACACGGCGGGCGTGATTGCGGATGCCGTGGAGGTGCGTCCGCACGGCACCGCAGACCACGCCCCACCACACCTATTTTATTTTATTTTATTTTATGTGCAAGAATGTGCAGAAAATAGGTTTAAATTTTAAACAAATTTCTTCCAGTCAGAGAATATAATTTAATGTTTGCTTGATGCATAAAGTTAAAAGATTAAAACTAGCGTTAAGAAATAAATATATATTCTTAATGCTTATTTGCTGATTAGATTGTTTTATGAGAGGCCCAGACTTGACTAGGTCACAGGCTGACAGGAAACTGCATGTTTTTGCAGAATATGAGGACCAGAATCTTGTTTCTAAAAAGTAACTAAGTAACTAATTACTTTTGAAAATAAGTAATCAGTAAAGTAATGAGATTACCTTTGGGGGGAATAATCAGTAATTAGTTACTAATTACTTTTTCAAGTAACTTGACCAGCACTGCTCAGATGTGATCACAGGTAAGCCGGGGGGACTTCAATCTCTCTCTGTCTTTCCCACCTCTCTCGACACACTCTTCAATCATGTTAAAATGTTTAAACATAAGTTATGACCTGTATCATCATTATTCTTAATGTAACAAAGTACTAGCCTGTTCCTTGTGTTTCCTTGTGAAAAGACTGTCGGTGTGCAGGATAAAATGCTGTGACCCATATTAACCCTCTCAAGGCAGGCATTGCTGATTTGCAACAGTTAAAAACTAACAACCTGATTACCCCACATACATATTTTATGAGGGTTTTTTTACTCAGAAGTACCACTGCAGGACTTAGTTGTGCATTAATTTTAAATCATGCTTTTTATTTGTTCTTGTTTCTAATGTCTCTGTAAAGCACTTTGAATCACCTTGTTGTTGAATTGTGCTATACAAATAAACTTGCCTTGCCTTGCCTTGCCTTGCATTAGCAACAAAACGTTTAATTTGAGCCTGAGAGGGTTAAACCAAAACATAAGCCACTGTACAATCTAAACATACTACTGTTCAGACTAGAACTGCCAAAGAGGTGAAAATAACTTACTGCTTGACCTTTGGAGTGAATATAAAATTACAACATTTTGTTATGTAAAATTATGGTACTGGGAGTGATTGTGCTAGAGTCTATCCCAGCTGTTATAGGGCAAGAGGCAGGGTACACCATGGAAAGGTTATTAGCCTGTCACAGGGCTCAAAGTATCACAACTATCTTACTGTATATATGTGGTAGTTATGACAACTCAGCAAATAATCTACAACTAATCTGACCTAATCTGTCTAGGTATCTAAATTAGAGCACTACTATTACTAACAGCAAACTTGCAGCTTGAATCAAATGAATGGCTTGTTACCAGGCCTTTGCCAAACTCAATGGCATACTGAACAGGTAATTCAACCATTTGATTGAACTGTATTGGAGTAGGGATGCATCTAAAAGTTACAGCACAGTAGCTCTCGAGGACTGGAGTTGGAGACCCCTGTATTAGGTAGTATTGCATACAACCTAATACAGGGTCTATCTCTTAGGTTGTTTTATCTACAGTGTGCAAACTGCAGTGATGCCAAATAGGAAAAAACTTAATTGTAATTGTGACAAAGTGAGCAGTTTTGATGCTCTCCACTTGACCCAAACGTGTTGACCTTTTTTTGCACATTATGCACATTATTCTGTCTCTGTATTTATTTGCTATGATTTGATATTTGTCAAAGTAACATTGCTGCACTAACTATCCTGGGTTTGTTTGTATAAGCATTCTGTTGCCGGAAAAAAAAAAAACATTCTGCAAATTAAGGCAAATACTCAGTTACATGTTTCTTTATATTTTATTATCTTACAGATTAAGTCATTTGTTCATACTTACTTTGTTCTTTCTTTTCAGCCTTCATGTAGGTCAGGTGTGGGGAAAGGCCCGCCTAGCATTTCCTCAAAAAGTGCTGATGACGTCAGATGTGATTTGTTGAATCTTTTTTTTTTTTCGTAAATAGAGCTGTTTAGTTGTGTAAATGTGCTAATCAGAAGTGTGAGGAGGTTTTTGTCATTTTTAGTCATCTGTGTAGAGTTTTAGGTCCCTCAGCTCAAGTGAGGGGTGCTGGCCGGACTAATTGAAGGGAAATTGATGGCCCTATATATAGCCAGTCTAATCCAGATTCAGATGAGAGAGGAAAGGTGAGCTGTGTTACTGCATCCATGTACTTTGAATTTTGTTAATTAAGTTACTTTGGGGGGGGAAGTTTTGTAAGTTTCACATAGGATGGGGTTCACTGTAAATAAATTGCTCACCTCTGGAAACACGAAATGTCTGTTGAGTCTGCTTCCTTACCATCTTCCTTGATGTTCGAGTCTGACTACATTACAGTAATGCGTATTTATTATATACAATAAAGAGAAACTCCTGTTTTTTGTATTTGTTTCTGGAAAGACTCATCCTTGATCAGCTCTGACCTATGGTCGGGCTACATCTGGTCCCCCTTCAGTTCACTTACCAGACCTGCCTCTGAGGATGCCATCATCTATCTGCTCAGTCATGTCTAGACACACCAAAATCAGCTGGCGAGCACTCTGAGGGTCATGTGTTTTTTATTTCTCCAGTGCATTTGATGCCATCAGGCCGACCCTCCTGGGTGATAAGCTGACAGTGATGCAGGTGGATGCCTCTCTCATATTATCCTGGATTGTTGATTACCTGGCAGGAAGACCACAAAATGTGCATCTTCAGCATTGTGTCTGACACCAGGACATCACAAGGGACCATTCTATCCTCTTTCATGTTCACCTTCTATACCACAGACTTCAGCTGCTGCACAGAGACCTGCCCTCTTCAGAGGTTTTCTGATGACTCTGTGGTGCTTAGATGCATCACTGAGGGTGATGAAATGGCGTACTCTTCATCAAGTGGTGGGAGCAGAATCATCTGCAGCTTAATGTGACAAAGATAAAGGAATGGATTTTGGACATTAGGATGTTCAGAAAACCAGTGACCCCTGTTTCAGCCCAGGGGGTTTATGTGGGCATAGTGGGAGACTATAAATACCTCGAAGCACACATGGACAATAAACTGGACTGGGTTAAAAATTCCACTGTATTCTACAGGAAGAGCCGTCTCTATTTTCTAAGGCGGCTGAGGTCTTTTTAAATCTGTGGGACAATGCACAGGATTTTCTTTTATCAAAACACACTGCAACAGTTGCAGACCCTTACTATTTGCACATCCTCGACAGGGAAAATAACAAAGCACAGTATGGTAAGAGGGGTACCTCATTGCCAACCTGTGTCAATATGTAATTTGTGCAATATACTGGGAATTAATAAAGTATTCTGATATTCTGATTTGTTTAATAATTTTTTCATTGTTTTCCTAGAAAAGTTGTGTTTTGTTTTACATCTAATTGACCCACTTTTGCCTTGTGGCGATTTGCTGCCTTGTGGCCCCATGATAAAACATTATGTACAGGTTAAATGTAGGAGTTAAACATTGATTCAGAGAAATTCTTTTTTCAATTTTTGTTTTGTTTATTTATATCAGTCATTTACTCGGAAACTTTGCATGGCAGTAGGATCAATCCGCTGCTGCACCTCACTGCTGCTCTAGCAAGACTTACACTTGCCCTTTTATTTTATGCACATTTCTAAAAATGTCTCTTTAACCAATGCTGCAACCACAACGAGGACCACAAAAAACAAGAGTCCAGCTTCATCAAACTGTCTCTTCACTCTAAACAGCCATTATTTTTGCAAGTTTTGCTGACTGTTAACAACACACCCAGTTCCACATCACACTCTCCTGATTGAACCCTCACCCCACAGTCTTGTGCTGCAATTTTGTACCCTGGCTGCACACCAAACAACAATAAAAGAACAACCAAGAGTCCATCCTCACCCTATTTGAGTGAATCGACTCTATCCCAAAAAAAACAAGCAAGGGTCCCTCTTCACTGTGACCATTCTATGGCTGCGCACCTGACGGATGTCTTTCTGATGCCACTCCCATCTATTGTATTCTTCATTATTGTTCACCCACTCAACCCGATTCTTGTCACACAAGCACACCTAAAGAAATAACTCCTAAACAGTACTGCAGTTGCCCAACTATTAGGGTTGGCAACTTTGACGTGCAGCAACATCAACCCTCTCAGAGCGACTTTCAATGTCATATTTCCTATTGACGTGTATAATTAACTGAAGCAGCATGTCTTAAAGCCAGTCATGCCAGAGCCAATATGCCACCATAGGCAAAGCCAACATAAAATCTGCTTACCTGTTTGTTATTAGATTGCACGTCCGTGGCTCATGGTTCCAGTTTTTAATCATGTGTGTTAATTATATACAATAAAGAGAGTGTTGTTAAAAGGAAAGCAGAAATAAAACAGTGGTAAACATGCCCGTCCCAGGTTTTTTGGAACATGTTGCAGGCATCAAATTCAAAATGAGTGAAGATTTAGAAAACGACAAAGTTTATCAGTTCTAACATTAGATAGCTTGTCTTTGTAGTGTAATCAATTGAATGTAGGTTGAAAGGATTTGCAGATCATTGTATTCTGCTTTTATTTACTATTGAAACAATGACCCAGCTTCATTGGAATTGGGATTGTATGTGCATTTAATGACATATCCTGGTCAAAAATGTGTTATTGGAGCCCAAGGTAATGTCATCCAGAGTAAGCATCTGGTTAGATACCATATTTCTAAGATTTTTGCGCCAAGTGTAATAAAGTCAGTTTTATCTGAATTTAGAAGAAGAAAATTAGTGGTCATCCAGGTCTTTATATCTTTAAGAAATTCCTACAGTTTAACTAATTTGTGTGTGCTATCTCACTTCCGTGAAAATGTAGGCTATACCTTCAAATAATACTGTTTAAAGGAAGCATTTATAATGTAAACAGAATTGAAATTCTGATGATGATCTTCTAAATTTGTGATATGCCCTTTCCTCTCCAGCTTGTGAATTATCTGCTTCGTGGTGAGTTTTTGAGAGTTGTACCAGGGAGTCGAGTACGTCTGATTTGAAGCTTTCTTTTTCAGAGGTGCTACAGTATCCAGACTCGCAACGCGAGGAAGATGTACAATTGTTAACAAGATAACTGTGGGAGTTCAGGTAGCTGCTCCACTCTGAGTTATTACATGGTATTAGAGAAGGTAACAGTGGATGAAACATATTCTTAAACTTAGTTACAGCACTTTCAAAAAAGGCATGTACCATGATGTAAACTACTCCCCACGACTGTGTAATCCATTATTGTTAATGCATATATTATTAGGAAATGATCAGACGAGAGAGGGTTTTCAGGAAACACTGTTAAATGTTTAGTTTCTATTCCATATGTTACAACAAGATTAAAGTGTGATTAAAGGGGTGGGTGGGTTCTTTTACATTTTGAGAGAAGCCAATTGAGTCTAATAGCAGATCAAATGCCATGTTGAGGCTGTCATTTTTAGCATCTACATGGATGTTAAAATCACCCACAATAATTATTTCATCAGATAAAAAGTCTGAGAAATTAGACAGAAGCTCTGAGTAATGCCAATAGATAACAACTAATAAAACTGGGTTTTCAATTATGACTTGGCAGCGTCTGTTGATTAAAAAAAAAAAAGATAAGACAAAGGACCCAACACACAACGTTGCACAATGGATGCCCGTTTATTTGCTAAATCTCTCTTTGCAGCAGCTTTTCAACTGCCTCCTGCTGCACACCACGCACAGCTCCTCGGATCATGGTGGCCTACTTAAATGGGTAGACGTGATTAGGTGATGGAGGTCAGCTATGTGGGTCAGCCTTCCTTGACACCACACCCTGATCCCACTGCTCCACCCCTCCCATTTGTAGTTGTGCTACAAATGGTTTACTGGAAGGAAGAGTGAATCAATTTGTTGGTAAATTATTAATAATGTATAAACAGGAACTTAGAAAGCTTCCTGCTTCCTGGTCCCAACTCTGGATAGTCACGTTTTGGGAGAGTCGAATAAGTGGCCAGCTTTCTAAAAAGGATTTCTGAAAATGAGAAGTGCTCCATCTAAAGTGGGATGGATACAGTCACTCCTAACAAGACAGGGGTTTCCCTTAAAGTTTTCCAATTATCCCTCATTGTTATTGTGTAAGTTACTCACATAAAGGCAGTTCTGGTAATATCAAATTATTAGTTATTTCATTACTGTCTCAGCCTTGAGCTGCTCTGGTATTTTCAAGCAATGGTCAAATGTTAAACTGTTACAGAAACCCTGTGATGACCAGCAACCTTGGATAAAGGTCTCAGACCTATCTCGAGCCAACGTAACAACTAAGGCAACTAGTTTACTCATAAATGGTAAGTTGTTGGGAAACACTTCAGACTTCCCTGAAGTCCATTAAAGAGAACAAAACATGTGTCATAAGAGAATTGAAATGTAACGATAATTGTGCTGTCTTTATGTTGTCCTTTAGCTCTTATGTAAAAATAATATTAATGGATTTGGTCCATTAATAAAAGACCATGGGATGAAATGAAACACATGCCAGTGCATCAAGCCTTGTGACATATGGTCATCTGCTCAACTAGGTGAGCTAAACAGAGACCTAAGATCATAATTAGTATGAATATCATGGTAATTTTAGGCTTTTAATTTTTTTAATTGTTCTTTTTCCAGGGTGGAATGACAGTACAGCGTCTACACAGCTTCAGTTACTTAAGAAAAAACTAGGTGTTTTTTAGATTTACTGGACCAGAGCAGCTGAAGGACCTGCTCCACCCCAGCAATAAAGTGTTCCAACTTCTGCAATCAGGTAGAAGGTTCCGCATCATCCGGGCAAGAACAGAGAGGCTCAAGAGGAGCATCTACCCTCAGGCTATGTGTATTTTGCGAGCTAGTTGTTCGATGCCACTCCAGCCAGCCAGAGAATCCCTCGCCGTCCCGCCCCTCTCCTCCCTGTTCAGCAAGCAGCAGGCACACCTCGTAAGTAGAGGGCGCCCTTACTCATCACAAATGGGCAATGGAAAACTGAAAACCAGCACAATTCCCAAAATGCGTTGGCATGATGTTGGGGCAGCAAGGGTGCTAGCAACTTTTTTTTTGTCAATGCCATGATGCCGTCCCCACCACGATGCCCTCCTGGGCAACTGCCCACGTCGCCCATATCAAAATCCGCTGTGTCCGCAATAGGCTGCGTATGCAAACAAAGTGTTGTAAAGTTAATGTGAGTTAAACTTGTGCTACAAAGGCTTTCATACGGAAAAATACATCTAAGTCGGAGGATTTAAGATCAAAACTTAATTCCAGCCGCTTTGGACACCAGTCCACTGATCGTGATAAACTTAATCTCCTTTGTGCTGCTCTTGAATTGACATTAAAAGGTACCTATTATGCTATATATCATGCTTCCTTTTGCTTGGGATGGTAAACCTACAAGCTAAAATTTCCATTAAAAATTTTACAAATGCATGTAATATGATACAAAAATGTAAACTAAGATTTGCAGATGTGTACAGGGATTTATGTGTAACTCTTTGAGGACTCACAAATATGAGCTGCAATCTACACATTTCAAAGCAATTTAAACAAGTGAAACTATTTAACAAATACTTATATCCAAACCTGAATAAAATAGTCAACATTTATGCACAGTTTTTTTTTTAGTTAATCTTAACATTCTCTGATAACAGCAAGCAAAATTTGGTGCTAGATTCATGGCTAATTCTGAACTGTTTATCACAAAGTTTTCAGCTTTCTGCTAACATCAGCTTAAAGACGTCCTGGAGACAATGATTGAGCTGCTAGAAGACATTTTTTTAACAGTAGTCTAGTGTAATCTAACAAATATTTCTTTAGTTTCAAGTACTTTAAAATCAGAAAGCTATAAAAGCTTGCTTGTCATCCATAACTCAAAATTTAATTTTTTATGGTGAAAATAACTCAAAATTTCGAGTTAATAAGTCAACATTTGAAGTTAGTTTCTCTAAATGTTAAGGTAGTAAGTCGAAGCTTCGAGTTAATGCTGCCAATCAAGTCAAGTGGCTTTTATTGTCACTTCAAACATGTACAGTGGTACAGTACTGGTGCTACATATGACATATAACAGACAAACACAGGACTACGTAAAGTGCAATGTGTAAAAATTGCAAATGCACAAGACAAAACAGTGCAACACTAGACAAACCAGGACGATACAGGCACAAGACAGTGCAATGGAAATATGCACAAAACTGAGTATTGTGCAAAAAGTAACTTGGTGTCTGAAGGTGTGTGTGTGTGTGAGCATGTGTGAGAAACTGCAGATAAGTGCTTGGTTGTGACATGTATGAAGGTGTCACAACCAGTGTCCGTGATGGAGGGAAGAGAAGCTCCAATGATCATCACGCGATTAGTCCCGTACTTTAGCTAGAATGGAAAAAAAGGCACAAAGCTGAAGTTATTCTGTCTTTACGTTGCACAGCTGCCTCTTCTCCCCTCATTCTCTCTCCCTCCCTCTCCTGTTGCTACTCTGAATGGCTTAATTTTCTTGTTACTTGGAAACAGACGGGTGGACACAGACACACTCAAAATCAGGTAGTGATAGCATCAGTGAGCTAGCAATATATATGTTAATAGGAAAATTGTACTTAGTAATCAGTATAATCTTTTAATGATATAAGTTTGCATATGGTAGAATGCTGCATGTAATCATTTGTGTGTAGAAGTATATAGTTGGTGGCATATTGAAAGAATGTCTCATCCTAGGAGGTCTGTAACATTCTAGAGTGTTCACCCCCACATCCTAGGAGCATGGGAGAGGTCGTACCTTGTCTTATTGTTTTACGGTAGGATTAATGTAGCTATGTCAGTTTTAGTTTAAGTGCTTCTTTACATATAGATGAACTGTTGGATTTTCCAGACCAGCAGGTTAAGGGAAGTCGTTTATGGGGCCACACTCTGAACACACACACACACACAACTCCACATTCCAATGTAAGGAACAAAAGCTCACTGAAGTATAAATAAAGACAGTTTCTCAAAGGCAGTTTCTCAGCGCGAGTCTCAGTTTGGAGGCTGCCCTTGCTAGCAAGAAGTTCTGTGTGTTTCTCTTCTCTGAGTCTTTACCGAAGAAGTGTTTTAGAGTATATTTCTTGACAATATAATAAACATGTACATAATACATATCGTTAGCTTCATAGCATAATTGCCTAAGTCATTTGACTAAGTCAATGACTTAGGCACTTATGCTATGAAGCTAACGATATGCTGCTTTGCAGGCAATAACACCATGTGATTCACCTAGTAACACAAGGATTTCATCATCTATGAAACCGTGCTGACCATGCAGTACTCAGTAGTTTACTCATTCATAACCATTAGCTGTAAGATTGGTAGCTTATCAGTAGCGTTGATAGCTGATGCCTTCCACGTTCTGCTTCATGGTAACAAGACTATTACTATTAACTTACTTACGTACCTTCACCGAGCTTCCTGATTGGCAGAGGTAACTTGAAATTTCAAGTTTTTTCAAAGAAATCTCGACTTCTTAACTCAAAATTTGAAACACACATCTTGAAATTTTGAGTTATGGATGGCAAAACAGTTTTTTTTCAGCTTCCATAGAACGCTCATAATGGTTGTGTAAGTGCTTTAAAAGAGATCACTATCTTAATTACATAGTAGCACTTCATATCACACTATCGGTTTGCAAATTGTGTGGGCTCATGCAGTACACTGGCAACAATATTTGTTTTCTTCTATGTTTGCATGTTGTTATTGTTGTTAGATATGCTGAATTAATTTTTTTATTGCTGACCTGTGTGTTTTGCTTATGCAATAATGTGAATATCTTATCTCTGGGACTAATACTTATCTTACTACACAATTTATTTATTGCATTTTCCAGGAAGGCCGTTCAAAGTCTTTTCCAAGAAACATTAAGACATATCATTGAGGCAGATCTTTCAAGTGCCCGTTTACCCGACAGGGTAAATGGGCAACCACATGCTGCATAGATAAATGCAGCAGCTCAGGTTCATCTCTGAGGTGCTATGCTACGTGTCTTCCTGCTTTCCTGTCCACTCTTCATTATGGTGTCCAAAAAGACAGATCCTCCTTCTTCCCTGACAGTCTCTCTGCATAGCTGTAATGATAAAGACACTGTTCTTACACATTCTAAAAATCAAAGCTAGTGTTTCTGAACTAGATTGCTTAAGCCTCCTTGCACTCGTTCCAAGTATGTTTTATTATAGATTTATTGGGTTTGGTGGATTTATTGGACATTGGATCAGCCTAATAAGAGATGTGTTTGCCGTTCATTTGTTCATGAGTCCTCGGCATGTCTACACTACACTCATGATACTTCTTTCAGAACTGATTTTTCATGCTGTGTTTGATTCGTTGCCCTTGTGAAAGACTTTGCAGGGTGAATTTTAAAAAGTGCTCAATAAATTATCATATTTTTTCTGTTATTTTTATTACTATAAAACATTTATAAACATTATAGATTACATATATCTTATATTTTTCTCTTTAATATTTCTGCAGAAGATAAAATTAGGATTATTAAGACAACGTGAATAATGGAACGCTAATCCAGTCCAAGAATAACTTCTGTGGCTGTAAATGAGCATAATATGTCAACTTTAATTATGTCTTTGTTTAAACTTTGCAAATAATCGATTGTAATCAGGCAGTACGGTGGTGGAGTGGTTTGCACTGTTGCTTCACAGCAAGAAAGTTCTGACTCCACCGGCTGGTTGGCCGTCACTAACAAGACAAATTTGCAGCGATCAGAGAAGTTTGAGACAAGTGTGTGGAGCGCCAGCCAGCCCATATTTACTCGAATTCCAAACTTTACTCTTAATGAGTATCCGGTTCCTTTGGGGGATGTTGACCTTTTAAGCAGTATATGTCAAGTAAGCAGTCTAAATATTGCATAAAGATATGGGCAACTTGTGCTGCAGGGCCAAGTTATAGCTGGAATATACAGGTTTACACGGGGAAACCTGCAGACAGTGTTCCTGAAAAGAATCAAGTGAGGTTTGTAGTTCTGGAGATCGATTGGAGGTCTGAATGGACATAAGATGATAATTTCTTCATCACCTGAAGTCTTAGTAAGAAGCTGTGTCAGACACGTGTACTTTGGGGATAATTTCCTCTGTACACAAATAAAATATTCTCAGTTAAAACAGGTGTTACTTTATATGACTGCATAAAAATTTAAAAATGTATCAAAACAAATGTTCTTGGTAACTTTGACCCAAAGTGGTCTGTGATCAACAGGATCCTATATTTTATCCGATTATTGCTTATAGTCAAAATAATCCTGAAATGATCCCTTTTATAACCCGAATTCAAAGCATATAAAGTCAGAATATTGACACATACAGGGCATAAAGTACAAACACATGTTCAAAAACTGTAATGTCCATAACAACTTAGGTTGATAAAAAGATCAACACAAGAAGTAGTGATAATATAGCTATTATAGTTTTTATGAATAGTCTTAAAGGAACAGACATTTTTGGGACTCATTGTTGTAAATGTTCCTGTCATAACACCATACTAAGTGTGAACCTAGGAAAGAAAATATGTTTGGTGGCCAAAGTTACAGTATTTTCTTTCTTTTGAATTGATAAGTTCACATACACATGCTTCAAACAAGCTCATATTAACATGTGTTATTTACAATAGGATTAAAAAGAGCTTCATAAGTTTGTAAATAAGATGTTTCTTCCAAAAATATTTTAATCAACTCCATCAGAGAATTTAAATATTAGTGAAAACTTGGTAATAAAGGGATTCACGGACTTTAATTATACCACTGAATGATGTGGCCACACTTACTGGTCTGGGTACACGAGTGGGAGGAGAAAGACCAACATCATAATGGGCTGAGCTTCACCTGCTGTGAAAAGCTGTATCCTTATCTAGAAAGTAGATGTTGGAGGACAATGAGAGTGATCTGAGTGAGAAGAAGGCACAGCAAAGGGAATGAGACTTTAAGCTACAGTCTGAGGCTGACCTGAGCATTTGTATTAACGGTCTAAATAACAGTTTGATTACAATTTTTAAGGCATTGTATCCAAGAATGGCAACTTCTTGGCAATTTACACTTATTCTGTGCATGCTGCTGATGGCGTGTGGAGGCTTGAGCCTGGCTAGTGAAGAAGCAGAACCCCGAAATTCTCAAACAGACACTGGGACGGGCTCAAACTCTAACGCAACTGAAGAGGGTGGTCATGGAGCGGTGCCCATCACTACACTGCCTATTGTGACCTGGAAGTGGCATCACGTCACCACACAGTACCTGGTGGCTCTGTGGATCCTGGTTGCCTGGCTCTGCAAACTCAGTAAGTCTTGCAAAGCCAAATTGATGGAAGTGCTCTTCTTCCGGCATTATAAACTCCTCTGCACCCAAGAAATTTTGTAATTTTTAAATATGTATGTAGTTTAGGGTTATTCTGATCATCTATTTTTGTCACTGGGTCAATTTCTTAATTGTTTTAATTATTTCTCAAGGAAGTGCTCACAAAATAAATAAAAATAGTTATAAAAAAAGAGTGTGTAAGTTCACTTATATTCAAATAGGGCCAAATCTTATATCACAAGGGAGGATTCAGGGTCATCTGATCCAGGCCTAACAGTATGCTTAGCAAAACGGAAAGTTTTAAGCCTAATCTTAAAAGCAGACATGGTTTGCTACAGGCTCTCCCTCCCATTCTATTTTTAAATAATCTAGGAACCACAAGTAAGCCCACTGTCTGAGAGCAGAGTGTTCTAATGGGGTTATATGGTACTATAAAGTTATTAAGATAAGACGGGGCCTGATTATTTAAGACTTTGTAAGTGAGGAGCAGGTTTTTGAATTCAATTCTGGATTTAACAGGGAGCCAATCAAGAGAAGCCAAAACAGGAGAAATATGCTCTCTCTTTCTAGTCCCTGTCAGTATTCTTGCTGCAGCATTTTGGATTAACTGAAGGCTTTTCAGGGAGTTTTTAGAACATCCAGATAATAATGAATTACAGTAGTCTAGCCTGGAAGTAATAAATGCATGAACTAGTTTTTCAGCGTCACTGTGAGACAGAATGTTAAAAATTACCCCAAGTTTGGTGGCCAAGCTAATGTCATCCAGAGTAAGCATCTGGTTAGATACCATATTTCTATGATTTTATGGCCAAGTACAATAACCGAATTTTTCTTTGAATTTAGAAGCAGAAAATTGGAGGTCAACCAAGTCTTTATCTTTAAGACCTTTCTGCAGTTTGTGTTATCTGGCTTTATGGATAGATAAAGTTGTGTTTCATGTGCATAGCAGGGACAATGTAAGGTATGCCTTTTAATGATATTGCCTAAAGGAAGCATGTTGATCATAATCAGGATTGAAATATTAATTAATGGTAGGACTTCTTTGAGCAGTCTTATAGGAATGGGGTCTAAAAGACATGTTGATAGTTTGGAGGAAGCAATAAGTTAAGTTAACTCAGAAAGATCAATTTGAGAAAAAGACTAAATGAATATCAGTGGTACAGAAAGTGGTTACATCTGTGAAATGATTATGAGTAATTTTTCTTTAATGGTTAAATTTTCATTCGTGAAGAAATTCATGAAGTCAGTACCAGTGCTGTCAGCGTTAATCTCGTTAAAACCGCTCTAACGCTTTTACGCCGTGCAGCCCCGCACACTGCGCTAACTCGCTAATGGAGATTTGCCGCGTTAATGCAGTTATGGCGTTAACATCATTTTAACGAGATTAACGCTGACAGCACTAGTCAGTACCAGTTAACATTAAATGAATGGCTTGCTCAACAGAGTTCTTACTTTTTGTTCGCCTGGAAACAAGGCTAAAGAGAAATGTAGGGTTTTTCTTAATTTCTTTAATCAGTGATGAACATGATTGATGAAGATGTTCCAGCTTCCCAGCAGTCGCAAACACTTTTTAGAGGCTAAATGATGATCTTCAAAATTAGTGATACGCCATTTCCTCTCCAGCTTATGACTAATCTGCATTAAGGCACATCTTTGACAGTTAGCAAAATGTTATAACTTAACATTGTTGACCTAATGAGACAATTTTTATTAAGCCATCAGGTAGGACTGAATAAGGTGATATTATATTGCTTATATTGTAATTACTGATAAATTACAGCTGGTGACATGACTTTTCATGGCTTATTGGAACTCACATTCTCCACCTCTTCAATTATTTTCCCCCCATGTCATTCCTCATTATTACACATGACTTAATTTCTGAACATCTATAGTTTTATTTCATTGCATATGTGAATTGGATGGGTTGTTACCAAGATCTGGTGAGAATATCATTTCAATAGCACCTTTAGAAATATATTTGCTTAGAAAACTGGTGACTTATCTTACCTGCTATATATCTGTCCACAGTCCCTAAATAAAATAAAATATATAAATAAAATATTGCAACAGTTGCAAATGATCAAATGGAGTTTTATGTATATGGTTTTACTTAAAGTGCAGTGAAGGTTTGAATGTTTGCCAGCTCCTACCTGACTACAAGCAGACTGGCTTAAAATCAAAGGTTGTTACAAAGGTTGATAGTATTGATTAATGGTTCTTGTCTTGATCTTTTTTTTCTCCTCTCAGTCATTGAGTCCAACCACCATGTCACCAACGTCATACCCGAGAGCGTCCTGCTCATCTGCTTCGGTTTTGTTTTGGGTGGCATGATTTGGGGTGCAGACAAGATGCAGACCTTCAGGCTGACCCCGACAGTCTTCTTCTATTTCCTGTTGCCTCAAGTCATTCTGGACGCAGGCTACCACATGCCAAACAAACTGTTCTTCACCAACCTGGGTGCCATCTTGGTCTATGCTGTCATTGGGACCTGCTGGAATGCTGCCAGTTTGGGGCTGTCGCTGTGGGGGTGTCACATGGGAGGATTCATGGGTAAGAGAGGATTTTTATTTTGTTTCATTTCAGCAAACCTGCTACCACGGCTCACATAGAGGAAGTGATGTCAAAGCTCAGCGGCCCGAGACGAGAGATGGACTCAAACGCAGATTCAACCTGAGACTCGAGAAAGTGATAAACAAAAGAACTTTATCTAACAATGGCGTGATGCACAAGGTGAACAGAGCTAAGGTTGTGAACTGAGCAGGGACTATGAACATGAACTGTGAGACTAAGGGAAGGTTGCAAATAACATGAAGTGTGAGAGGACACTATGCTGGCTGGAATTGGGATCTTGGTGGGGGAAGCAGAGACAGGTCAAAGGTAAAAAAAAAAAAAGGTCAAGAAATTTCCAGTTAACTCTGTCAAATGCTTTTTCTGCATCTAAAGAAAATATTGTAGTTTTGATGTTTTTACTGTATGAGTAGTCTATTAAATTAAATAATCTACGTGCGTTTGTTGATGAGTGCCTACCTTTTATGAAACCAGTTGGGTCAGGATGAATTAAGAGGGGGGTTATTTTCTCTAGTCTCTTTGAGAGAGCTTTGCAGATTATTTTAAGGTCTACATTTATAAGGGATATTGGACGATAGCTTGAGGGAAATAAAGGGTCTTTTCCTGGTTTTAGCAAGAGATTAATGTTTGCAGAATTCATATTTGATGGAAATCTGCCGTCTTCTTTGATTTCCAACGACGTTCTGTAAAAAACTGGTGCTAAAATCGTCCAGAATTCTTTGTAAAATTCTGCAGGAAAGCCATCTGGACCTGGAGCCTTATTATTGGGCATGCTTATCAGGGCTTCCTGGAGTTCACCTGATGTCAGTGGCGAATCCAGTGCCATTGCTTGAGTGTCTAATAATTTTGGAAGAGTTATGTTGTCCAAAAACTGATCAATTTCCTTTTTAGATGGGTTTATTTGTGGTGAATACAACGTCTTATAGAAATCCCTGAAAATGTTGTTTATTTGTTTCGGGTCACATATTGTGTTCCTAGATGAATCTTGAACAGCACATATAGTTGTTTTTTCTTAATTTATTTTTAGCTGGTTTGCCAGAAATTGACCGGATTTATTACCATGTTCATAATTTTGTAAGCGTAGTCTTTGTACTAAGAATTTTTTTTAATCAATCATCTCATTTAAATCTAGTTTTGTTTTGCGTATTTTGTTCAATGTTTCCTGATCTTGGTGGGACACGTAGGCTTCTTCTAGTGATTTTTTGTTTTTTTATCATTTCTGAATATTTTTGTTTTCTTGTTTCTTTTTATGTGATGGGAAATAAATTTTTTCTGGTTTTTCTGGTTCTTGCCTGAGACGAGTAAATGTTGATCCAAGGCCTAAGCTGAAAACACAAAGACCGAGAGGTCACACAAGGTTTTAGCTGATGATCTGGTGGAGAGTGCAGGTCAGAGTTGGTCTTAAATACTGTGCACTGATTGCGGTCAATGAGCCAGCATGAGTGGAGTCAGGATCTCGGGAGAGAAGTGGAAAACTACTCCAGGAAGACCAACACTCACTGGATCATGGCACTTTTAATGCTCTAAGTGGGAGTCTATAGAGATTAATTTGCCTTTGGAACGAGCATCAAGTGGCCACTAGAGGAACTGCAGTTTGTAGTACTTCAGCCTTGGCTTTGTTTTTTTGCCTTGAAATTTGTTCTGGAAACAAAGACACGTCACACAAATGATATTTCTACATCCGTGGTGACTCAGGAAAGCTGCCTGAGAAGAGTTTTCTTTAGTATAAAACCAATCCTTTAAAACATTCCTTTTACTCTTTGTTTGGATACATTAAACATCGACATCACTAACAGCTAATTTGACTTCCTTTTAACACTTCATCAAAATGCAGACAAATGAAAAAAAGATTTAAGTGGATTTTTAGTTCATTACAGCTCCAGGTTTGTCTGAGACTTTATACCAGGAGCCCCCAATCCAAGTCCACGAGGGCCGGTGTCCCTGCAGGTTTTAGATGTGTCCTTGATCCATCACAGCTGATTTAAAAGGATAAATTGCCTTCTCAACATGTCTTCAAGTTCTCCAGAGGCCTGGTAATGAACTAATCACGTGATTCAGGTTTGTGGACCCAGGGTGAGATCTAAAACCTGCAGGGACACCGGCCCTCATGGACTGGGATTGGGGACCCCTGCCTTAAACCTTTGGGTGAAGAATACTGAGTCTGACCACTGCCAAACCAATGCACTGGATGAGACTGGAGAGAGATTTGACATGGACTTTTCCTACCAATAAATGAGAATGTTTTACCAAATGACACAGCATTTCATTCCAGCATTTCAGTTTGCAGCAAAGTGCCAGATTGATCATAGTTACAGTACAATTGAGCAAAACTGAATATATTTCCTGCTCTTTGTATCTGTACAGGTGACCTGGACATCAGTCTGCTGCAGTACCTTCTTTTTGGCAGTCTGATGGCTGCTGTGGACCCCGTGGCCGTCATCGCTGTGTTTGAGCAGGTCCACGTTAACGACGTCCTCTTTATCATAGTGTTTGGAGAGTCGCTGCTCAACGATGGTGTAACAGTGGTTCGTATGCATCATTGCTTTGTTTAGCGTTACTTAAGTAGCATAACAGTTTGTGAGTTTGCTGAGACACCCATCATAGCAATGTAGTAGAGTAAGTAAACACTTGGGCCCTCTAGTGTAAGAGTTTTACAAATTGCACATGCAATGTGCAATTTGTAAAAGGAAACTATGAAAGGTCAGTTTGGTAACAAAATGCATTTATGTAACTATAGCATGTTGTACTGCATAAGGACAGTGAAACAAAATCTGACCAGCTGAATTCTTTCCTCCTTCCTTCGTCTCTGTAAATGTACAGTCGTGGTGAAAAGAAAAAAGCTCTTTTACGTATCAGGACATAGTAAATAATATCTGGTCCTTAATAGTCTCAAAATTAGGTGAATCAAACCAGAGGTGTCATGAGTTTGCAGCGCTTGCAGACCCATTTGGAGTGTTAAGTTGAAGACCAAGATGCAGATATGCAGAAAAAGAAGAAATAAACAGAAAATACACCTTTATTGATTAAAATGTCCAGCAACAACATAACATTAACAAAAGCAGCTGGAGTAACACTAGGGAACACACTGGGAGTAAAGAGACAGTCTGACAAGGACTAAGAAGAAGACAGAATTATTTATGTACAGTGGTGTGAAAAAGTGTTTGCTCTGCCATGCAGGCCATTTCTGCCCAGTGTCTAACTTATGATGGAGTCATGAACTCTGACCAGGACTGAGGCAAGTTAGGCCTGCAGTTATTTGGATGTTGTTCTGGGTTCTTTTGTGACCTCTTGGTTGAGTTGTTACTGAACTCTTGGAAAAATCAGAATCAGAATCAGAGAGACTTAATTTATCCCCAAGGGGCAATTAAGATACAACAGAGCAGCATGATGTTAAAAACAAGGACGGGGCGTAAACAGGCAAAACGAATGAGAAAAAAAATACTTAAAATACACAGTATATACACAGTTTTAAAATTAAAGTCACTGAATAAGTGAATAAAAAACTGTAGGTGACTAAAAGTGAATAAACTGTCGGCAGTATAAAAAGAGTGTAGAGTAGTTTATGTTTATGGTGTGGGAAATGGGCTTATTGGCTGGAGTTAAAAAGCAGAGTGGCTTTCAGACAAAGGTGGCTCGCTGCATTTTCTCCTCCTGCAGAAAATGCAGTGGAGGCGCCGCCCAGAGAGGGAGCCGTTGAAATGCGGCGTGAAGAATGTGAGAGGGGTCATTAATAATTTTGGCTGCCTGTCTAAGGGCCTGTTGGCTGAAAAACCTGTTCAACAGTTCTGACAGGCAGGCCAATGATTTTAGAGCACACTGATGCAGTGTGCTGCAGTCTGTTCCTGTTCTGAAGGCTGAGGGAGTGGAGCCAGCAGGAGATGGAGAAGGTCATGATGCCTTCCAGGAAGGCATAGTAAAAAGTCATCATGATGGGTGTGCTGACTCCAAAGTAGTTGAGTTTCCTAAGGAGGTATAGCCATTGGTAGTCAAAGGAGCTTGCAAAGAAAAGCGACTGAGAACCTTCACAGACATATAGCCATTGGTGGCACCTCTGTGTTGGCAGAGAATTTCAGGAGGTTGTCAGAGATGGTTCCCAGGTATTTGTATACCTCAACTACCTCCACTGGCTTCCCATGGATGGTGGTGGTGACTGAAGCAGCCAGATCCCTCTGCCTACTGGAGATGGTCACCACCATCTCTTTGGTTTTGCTCACGTTCAGTTCAAGTTTGGAGCTGTTACATCACTCTACAAACTCCCGCATGCTCAGCACCCTCACCTAAATCATAAGGCGTTGCCATGTTGAGAATGTGATAGAAGTTTTTCTCCTGTTGAATGGTACAAGCTAGAATGGACAAGTCTGGAAAACATTTTTACCAGATGACCAGTCATTAATTTTTCTTCCATCCAATTTTTCTTTCATCTCTTAGGTGCTCTTCAATGTGTTTGATGCATTTGTGTCACTGGGAGGATCCCAAATTGATGCTGCAGAAATTGCTAAAGGAATAGGTAAGACATGACATTTATTAAGCTGTTAATAGAGAATTTCTCAGTGCATGCAGCTGACTGCATGTTTCCACAACCTTATAAACTAGGGCTGAGTGATGAAGTCACTTGCGTGAATCACAAAACATTTCTTCCACTGAAAATGATTTGTCCAGATGAACAGAATTTACTTTTTGGGACTCTCTCTCCACAGTTTCCTTCTTTGTGGTTGCATTTGGTGGTTCCCTTGTGGGCATAGCATTCGGCCTACTAATTTCACTTCTGACCAGATGCACAAAAAATGTCAAGATCATCGAGCCAGGCTTCATCTTTGTCATGGGATACCTTTCCTACCTGACTGCTGAGATGCTTTCTCTGTCTGCTATCCTTTCGTGAGTATTTCACAATTGAAATATCATTTATTTTGTTGTGTCTTATCCATTTTCTATATGTAAAAATGTAGTAAACATATTTAGATGCACACAATTTATATTTGTGTTTCCTTCTGTAGGACTACATTCTGCGGTGTGTTATGTCAGAAGTACGTCAGAGCAAACATGCATGAGCATTCAGTCCAAACTGTCAAATATGCCATGAAGGTTTTCGCCAACGGATCAGAAACCATCATCTTTGTTTTCCTCGGTATCTCGGCCATCGATAAGGTTATCTGGGTTTGGAACACGGGCTTCATCCTCCTCACAGTCTTCTTCGTCTTTGTGTATAGATTCATTGGTGAGATTTGGTCCTTTTGCTATCACATGCACACATTGTGATTTAAAGGTTTGTGTGTTATACAAAGAAATTTTCTGTGTTTGTACTGCAGGTGTGTTTTTCCTCACCTGGATCCTTAACAGGTACAGGCTGGTCCCGCTGGAATTCATAGATCAGGTGATTATGAGCTACGGTGGCCTACGAGGGGCTGTTGCGTATGGCCTGGCTGTGATGCTGGATGAAAACAAGATAAAAGAGAAAAACCTGATGGTCTGCACTACACTCATTGTGGTTTACTTCACTGTCATCTGGCAGGTAGTGAAAGTTTGGTTTTTGTTATTAAATGTATACATTATTTTCTTTCTTCTTACACAGTCCGCATTAGAGCTAAAGGTTTGCACATTACTGCTTCACATTGTTGCAGGGAATGACGATGAAACCTCTGGTCACGTGGCTGAAAGTAAAGAGAGCTGAAGTGAAAGAGCTCACACTCCTAGAAAAAATGACAAACAAGGTAAATCTTAAAAAACATCTCATGTTTCACCTACACAACCATTTTCTGTCCAGTTATTAGAGTCCTTCTCCTTTCTTTAGATGTTTAATCACACTCTGGTCGCCATAGAAGACATATCAGGACAAATAGGACACAACTGTCAGAGGAGCAAGTATGAAAAGACTTGATACATAAATTCAAAATGCCTTTTCATTTTAAAATAGGCTACAGTGATCTGTTTTCTTTTTGCTAAGGTGGAAGTATTTTGAGGAGAAGTGGATGTCGAGGATTTTGATGAAGCCGTCTGCAAGGAAGAAACAAGACCAAGTCTTTGATGTCTTCCATCAGCTGAACCTCAAGGATGCTATGGAATATGTGACTGAAGTGAGCATCATTTGTACATTTTAAGTATATTTTGCTGAAATGCTCATTTTGGAAAACTAATAAGTTTGCCGCATGTAAAGAAAGCTCTGTCTTCTTCTGTTGCAGGGCGAGCGTAGAGGCTCACTGGAATTTATCCGTAAAGAAAGTGTTGCTATTGATTTCAGGAAAAAGTTTGAAAGTGAACACTCAGAGGACATGCCTGGCATGAGGGCGAACATGTCAAATGGTCACTGTGCAAAGCCCACTACGAGGTAAGCAATCTGGATTTTTCTGATAATAAGAGGAGAGCTAAAAGCAGACTTACAAGCCATTATATAATTGGGTGGTGATGAATCAGAGGCCACAAAAAATTATTTTAATTTGAAGAAAAATCTAACTAGCTAACTAGGAGCACTGCAACTATTCAGTGCCTGAAAACAGCTCATTTCACAACCATATTTTAAAATATAAACCAGAGGGAACATAGCCCTTTTAATATTCTAGTATTACTTTAAATCACTGACACGATTGTCTTCCTCTGTACTAGAGACCCTATTCCATCAGTAAGCGTGGAAATGCACGAGCACGCCATGAAGGCTAAGAACGAAGCTGAGGTAGTTAACGCTCACAACCTTCTGGATCAGCATCTTTACAAGAGCAGGAAGCAGGTAATGAGCACATTCAGTCATCACATGGAGGGCTTACTAAAGCAGCTTAGTGCTGCACTTTCATTTCATTGGAGACAAAATGTTAAATGTTGTCATTGTGTTACTTAAATTTGTAAGTCTTAGTTCAAGCACCATGATCAAAGACATTCCTTTGTTTCTGACCTCCCCAGCCTGTTGGTGGGGGAGGCTGTAGTGTTTTATTATGGGCACATCCTACGGTTAGCGTTCTGTTTCTTATTTAGTGAGGATGTTTTACTTCCTGCCTTTTTGACCTCACCTGTGTTTGTGTATGTTGAGACCATTGGAGGGGTTAAGCCATATACAGGGTAGATGATCCTTTTTGTGTGCAGGAGGTCACACAAATGCACACCCGAACACAAACACACACACACGTGCACACACACATTCTTGCACATGCACACACACACACAGATGCTTGCACATACATGCACACACACATACACATTCACACACACACACACACACACAGATGCTCGCACATGTATGCACACACACACACACACATAGATCCTCGCACATACATGTACACACACACACACACACACACACACACACACACACACACACACACACACAAAATCAAAGTAAAATCAAAACAAAAAATGCATATGTAACACTTTTCTTATGTCCTGCTCATGCCAGTCACTCAATTCCCGTGAAAAGATATGAAAGGTTATTCTACTGTTCTCCTTAAAGGTGACACTAATAAAACGAATAAAAAATATATATATATCAGTCAGGACCACGGTAGAAAGATATTTCCAGGAATCAGCATCAACAGATGCAAATGATCAAGTCAGGCACAGCAGTTACAGATGCAACTGTGAGCAGTTTCATGCACCTCAAATCCAGCTGCCTGAGATTTATATTTGTAGAATTTGTATATTTGTATATCAGCACTGAGACCAGCTGAATTGCCTGGACTGTGGCTGAGCTTGACTTCATGGTCTTCATGGTTTGTTTTTATCAGTGAGTTTTCTTTTCTTGTTCATAGCATCGCCACAGGTTCAGTCGCAGCAAATTCATAATCAACAAAGATGAGAAAGAAGTCCAGGAGATCTTCAAGAGAACCATGAAGAACCGAATGGAGTCATTCCAGCCTGCAAAGACGGGCGTTTCACCAAAGACGGTCATCAAGCACACAAAGAAGGAACACCAGCAGAAGGTAAAGAGAAAGAGAGGGAATGAGTTTACCACAAAGAGCAAAGAGCTGATTATGTCTTTGTGAGGTTCAGTGAAGAAGAAAAGTGTCTTTTGCAAATACGGCCCTTACTGATTCTTTATTTTCAGTTCTGTTTTTTGTTGTACAAAATAGTAAATAATTCCCTATTGAGCCTTTATTAAACTTCCTTGAAATAATATTCATAAACTCTCTTCCATGTGTGAAAGTGGACAAAAATATTGGATTTTGCTTCTTGAAGTAAAATTTAAGTAAAATCAATCTTTTTTTAAAATTTTTCTTTTGTCTGTTTGGTACAGTTTCAATTCCAAAAAAAAGGAAGTTGTTTAAAATATATTATTATTATATATATAATTACTACAAAATTCCAATGATTTGTACATCTCACAAATCTATATTTGATTCAAAATAGAGCAAAATAGAATCATAAAACATATCATATGTTTAAACTGAGAAATTAAACTCAGAAGATGTCAATTTTTAAGAAAGATATTTATTTTGAATTTGATGGCAGCAATACATCTCAAAAGAGTTAGGACATCTCCATGTTTACCACTGTGTGCCAGCACACAGAACAGCCCATAAACTTCCCGACATTCCCTGAAAAATATGTTGTCTGGTCAGTCCAAAACTCAGGACCATGACACTTTGGCCCAAAGAAGATAGAAGTGTCCGGATCATGTTCACAAATGGCTTCTTCTTTGGAGGACAGAGCTCTGACCTGCATTTGTTGATTAACTTGATTAACTTGTTAATGAGCCCATGCAGTGATTTCCATGGCAGAATTGTGTTTTTAATGCCGCGCTGCCTGAGAGCCAGAAAATTACCTAAATCCAATATTGATTTTTAACATTGCCCCTTTTGCAGATCCTTTACATTTCTTGTTGATATTATGTACTATAGATGCTGAGATATTCAGTGTCTTCACAATTTTACATTAAGGAACTAGGAATTAGTGTGAAGTTATCGCACAATTTGTAGACCCAGATTTTTGCAGATTTGTGCCCATCTTTGCTTCTGAGACACTGAGACTTATTTAAGGTGCTCTTTTTCCTTCCAGTCATTACTGACCTGATGCCACTTAACCTAAAAAGCTGAAAAATGTTCCTCCAAGCTTTTCTTATTGTTTTTATAGTTTTCCAGCTTTTAATTGTCCTGCTCCAAGTCTTTTTGTGTTGCTGTCATCCAATTCAACATGAGCTAATATTGTTCTTAAAATGGCAAATTATTTCTGATTTATTGTGAATAAAATCAAGGCGTTGCTGTTTTTTTACTGGGATTATACCATTTTAGCAGACATAAATTGATATTTAAGTGCTTCTGTTTTTTATCATGTTATGCAGGGCTGAATGATTCCATCCAATCTCTTCCTCTTGTCCTTGTCAGGGTAACGGGGGGCTTGAAGCCTATCTCAGCTACTGTAGGACTGGACAGGTCGTCAGTCTGTCGCAGAGCTAACACGCAGAGACACAAAACTATTCCCACTCATATTCACACCTATGGGCAAAATAGAGTTAACCTAACCCTACCAACAGAATGTCTTGAGAGGACCTTCTTGCTGGGAGGCAACTGTGCTCATCACCGACCATAACAGTGCCAATCTCTGCTTCATACTGCTGCAGAGAACAATATTCAAATATATTTAAAGTATTGTGTAATAAATGTATCATATTGGTTTATTACCAGAGCTCATATAGAACTTTAAGACCGATACCTACACAGATATTTTTAAAAAGTTAAATATTCCTTTATACCTTTTTCTTTTCAGATACATGAAACACTAGTAGACATGATACATTTGTGATGTCTAATTATTTCCTCAATTCAGCTGGTTGTTGTTTGTAGTGTTGCAAACATGCTTGTTGCCATCAGGGAAGTTGCAGAGTGCCCTCTGCTAGACAAAATATGTAACAGCAACATTGGTAGCATAGTTGAAGGCCATTGGTCTTGTCTCTTTTTTTACTTCACCTTCCATGTTTTTTGAAACATAGCGTGTGATCAAATGACTCTTCCTCCTCTTACAGATGCCAAAAGGAAAGTCAATAAGCCAGACTAAACTCTCCTATTCGGGTGATGAAGGTTTGTACGTCTGCTTTTGTTGTTGTTGTTGTTGTTGTTGTTGTTTTATAGATTTAAAACAAATTTTCTCATTTTCATTTATAGATTTTGGGTTCTCAGAGGGAGATAGCGCCTCTGGCTATGACTTGCCATACCCTTCTTTCCCCATGAGAGATTCCAAACCAGGAGGTAAAATAATCCACTTTCTACATCCCGTATGAAAATGAGAGAAAACATATTTTTCAGAAATAATTAAGAGCAGAAAATGCTTTTACTATAAACACAAAGATTACAACATATAACAGAGGGAACTAAATAGACAGTACATATGCAATACATTTAAAAAAGGTGAAGTACATGTGTGAAAACAACGCATTATCATAGGATTATTATAGAATTGCCTAATTCTGTTCTCACTCTGCAAGCGAACACTTATAAAACATTTTGACAGCACTGAGTCATGTTGAGTTTGATTTATGTACACAGACAAGAAGGACCAAGCACAATGAAAATCTGCAGACATAAAGAGTTATATAGATTTAGCATCTAGAGAACAGAGGTAATCTAATAAAATATGAAGTACTGCTCAGGTGCATTAATAAAAAGGAGCAGCCAATAATAGTGTCACTTGTATAAAAAAAATAATAATAATGCAGAGAACAGCAATGTCTCCAATATTGAACCCTGAGGTACTAATTCAGTTTTTTTCTTTCATCAAGGTGGGATTGAGAACTCAGCCTTTGTGTCAGATTTGTACCCCACGGAGTCATTGCAGATCCCTCCTTGGCTGGCAGAGGGTGAGCTCGACAGCAGCATGGTGGCTCCGTCACTGCGAGCCCAGGCAAGCCCGCCCACATCACCGATGGAAATGCGCCACCTGGGGCTTCTTCGTGTCAGCACTCGCTCCACTGACACAAAGCAGATGAACAATGATCAATTGCCGCTGCCACCAACACATCCTCCTCCTTCACCTCCCAGTAGCCACATGTAACTGGATCCCAATCCCAACACCCTGTTCTGTCTCACTTGAACCTGGGACAAAGACATAAAACAAACCTCAGACATCTACTCTCATATTGACAAGGAAATGTTTTCTTTTCCGTAGCTGTGTTTAGCTTCTGTGTTTCTACACAGAACATACACAGTTTCAAACCTCTGTGCTCTTCAAACAACCCCTGCTGTTTTTAGGTTCAGCCTTCACTTGACAAAGAAAAACTGCACTGAAACAAATCCTTCATGTTCAACATAAAAGATATGTTGAACACCCTCATATAATCTGTGGTTTGTAGTGAATCTGCCATTGAAAACCATTATTTAAGGATTTTTAAAAATATCTTAATATGATGCCAAAACTTTTCAAATGATGTGGATTTTCTCTATATAGCAATAATAACAACAGGGTTTAAATAGAGTGATTTAAAATAGTTTGTGAATCTATAATCCATAGATTCGTATTGCACAATACAACGAAAGCTTTCACCACCAGGGGGCACTATTTTCCCTGTCAATGTGAGACATACTATTACTAGCATAATAAAATCCTGCATAGGTCAATGATGCACATGGATGTTCACATCTTCCATTCATCACGCAGGATCTTTGTAAGCTTTCGAGTAGGCGTAAGGATGGTTCCACAGTATGTGGCATCAACTTTCACACATGGGTGGATCTACAAGGGGGCATGGGGTCAAATAAAATACTTTTTATTATTTTTATTTTTTAAAAATAAAAATAATCTCTTGCCATCCCTATAGTGCAGCCCTAGTTTTGCATGCGATGGTTTTGTTTATAAAAAAAAAAAGAAGCTAGCATTAACACTTTGAGCACAGCTGAATATAAACTGAATATGAATTCTAAAACTGAATTTATTGCATAGTGTTACCGCCAACCCCCACCCCACACACACTTCACCCTTAAAAAATGGTTCATCCCATAGTGGTGCCCAGCTTTAATTCTTGTTGTCAGTAGCAATCAACCTATGATTGTGCCAGAGCACATTTTGAATGAACACCATGGACATGGATTGTTACACTCTGGAATTGGAGTGAAGGTGAGTGTTCTTAACCCTCTGGGGTTATTGGTATTTTTTTGTTTTTGTTTTTTTATTTGGTTGTTAAGTAAGAGGGGAACGTTTGGGGAGTGATTGCAGCGAGAAAAAGTGAGTTATGAGATGTGAGAGATTTGTGACGTTTAGCGTGTTTGGAGTGTGTAGTTCGTGCGTTGTCTTGTCTTGTGTACTCAGTGTAGTGTAGTTGTTGTTTTGTGTGTTGTGTGTGGCTTCTTATTCAGACACCTGATTGCTTTGTAATTTCAATTTTAGTAGTATTTTTGAATGGTTGTACAAAAACACCTGAGGCATTGGCTGCATTTTTAGGTACAACTTTATTGTTTAAAAAATTTGCACAAAACATTTTAAAGTTTATATTTGCATTTCAAGCTATGAAAATAATTCACTAAAAATATTTGTGGTTATTACATTAAAAATTATATAAGATTTTCCTACTAGGATTTTATGTTTGTTTTTTTTTGTGTGATTTCAGATAAACTGTGTTAATACAGTATGTCAATAAAAAAAAATAACTATAAATTTCAACATGTGAAATTGTGCTGAAAAGGACGATACCAAGCAAGGCTAATCTAGGTAAATATAAAGGTCAAATCAAAAGTAATCAAAAATGGCCAATTAAATTGTGGGCCTTAGAGGGTTAACCAAGTAAAATATGAAAAATTAGGTTTAAATTTTTGGTCAAAAGTGTGTTCATGAAAGTGCAGATTTCTGTCATTTTGTTTAAATTTAAGCATGAAACAATTTTAACATTTCTAATAAAAAAAAAGTTTGAAACTTAAGTTAGAATTGTGTTTGTAAATGAACCATCCCATTTTGAGTAGCTTTCTGGATTTTGTACTTATTGGGCTACATACTTATTATATAGGCTATACAGTATATACAATCAAAATTCACATGTTTTATTGCATGTTTAATTATGTGGGCTAAAGATAAGAAGAAAGTTGTAGACTATATTTATATGAAGCATGTATATACTTACTGCATTTGATGTATGTTAACCATATATGGATGTAGCACTTGCATACGTGCAAACAAGAAATATGGCTTTGATTTTGATTTCCATGTCAGCCTTAGAACATTTCTTTAGATCTAACTGTGAGGCAAACACACTGCAGTGGGAACTATTTAAACATTTGCACAGATTCAATGCACTCATCTCAAGATTCATAGCACAGTTCAGATTCTTAGCATAGCGATACCGCTTTTTAAAAAATCTTTTTAGGATTTTGGGGGGTTCTGTGGTTTTATTTGGGGGGGTGGGGGAGACTTTAGAACCTGAAGTAAATGCTCTTGACACACTCACATGCGCTTCTGGACAGAGACCTCAGATGTTGTTCCTGGGTAAGTATCAGAGTAAGAATCTGGTTAGATACCATATTTCTAGGAATTTTAGGGCCAAGTACAACAATCTCAATTTGATCTGAATTTAGAAGCAGAAAGTTGGAGGTACATCCAGGTCTTCACGTCTTTAAGACATTCCTGCAGTTTAACTAATTGGCGTGCTATATCTGACTTCATGGATAGATTTGGTAGAAAGTTGGGTGTCATCTGCATAGCAGTGAAAATGTATGTTATGCCTTCTAACGATACTGCTTAAGGGAAGCATCTATAATGTAAACAGAATTGGTCCTAGCACTGAAGCCTGTGAAACTCTATAATTAACCTTAGTGTGTGAAGAGAACTCTTCATTTACATGAACAAATTGGAGTCTGTTAGATTGATATGATACAAACCACTGCAGCACAGTACCTGTAATACCTACAGGATTGCTTTAATCGTGCTAATAGAATATTATGGTCGACAGTATCGAACGCTGCACTGAGGTCTAGCAGGACAAGCACAGAGATGAGTCCACTCTCAGAGGCCATAAGAAGAGCATTTGTAACCTTCACTAAAGCTGTTTCTGTGCTGTGATGAGCTCTGAAACCTGACTGAAACTCTTCAAATAAGCCATTCCTCTGCAGATGTTTGACAACTACTCTTTCAAGGATTTTTGAGCTGAAAGGAAGTTTGGAGATTGGGCAATAATTAGCTAAGACAGCTAAGACGTTTAACTACACCAGCTTGAAGCCCTGTGGTACATAGTCGATTATTAGAGATAGGTTGATCATATTTAAGACTGAAGCATTAATTAATGGTAGAACTTCTTTCAGCAGTCTTGTAGAAATGGGGTCTAAAAGACACGTTGATGGTTTGGAGAAATTACTGGAGTTAACTCAGAAAGATTACTGGTGCTGAAAGTAGCTGTAGATAATTTTACATCTGTGAGATGATTATGACTAATTATTTCTACTAGTTAAATTTTTATTTGTGAAGAAGTTCATGAAGTCATTACCAGTTAACGTTAAAGGAATGATGGGCTCAACAGTACTCTGACTTTTTGTCAGCCTGGCTACAGCGCTGAAGAGAAACCTTGTTCTTACTTTCTTCAATCAGTGATGAACAGTAAGATGTACTAGCATTAAAGAAGGCTTTTTAAGTACCAAACTATTTCTCCAGGATAAATGATGATCTTCTAAATATGTGAAACGCCTTTTCTTCTCCAGCTTACACATTATCTGCCTTAAGGTGTGCGTTTGAGAGTTATACCTGGGAGTCAAGTACTCCCAGGTATAAGCTATAGTATCCCGAGTCATAAACAGGTCAATTTATTTACAAGATAATCAACCTGTCAATCATTACTAAGGTTGGTGGAAATGTTCCTAAACTAAACGTATTCATTCAACAACCCTAACAATACCATGACAAACTGGAACAAATGGACTGGAAACTACAAACGCAGCAATGACCAGTGAATGTTTAAAATGTCACTGAATGACATCCTTTACTCCTTCTTTAATTCTTCAACCGCACACTCATACATGACCTTACTCAAAGAGGAGTAGTATACATATAAAAGGCTCAGTCCAGGATTTCTAGCCTTTCTGAAGTCACTGCTGACCACAGACTGTGTCAGGACTGAGGACACAAAGTCGCAGACAACGTAGTGAAGCGCGACAGTAGAAAGCCCTTCTGAGGTAATACGGGCACGAGAAGGCTTCTTTTCTTCAGTCAATTTATTTTTTTAAATGCTACACTGTGGATATGCACACCACTGTCTGTTAGGGTCAGTGTTGTTGATCTGTTTTCTTTTAGAGCCTAGTGTTTGATAGAATTTAACTAATGTATAGCCATTCACTACAGACTCATTATTCAGTACTTATCTGATTAATTGCTCTAGCTTTTTCACAGAAACTCTAAATTTCTTCCTCTTTTCATTATTGCAGAAAGTGAAAAGTCACTCTCATCTTTATCCATAAACAAGTTATTTATCATAAAGGGCTCACTTCTTTCCTATTCTTACTTGTATTTGCCTTCATAATAGAATTTCCTCTATCTGCCTGTGCATTCAGTCTGTATTTCCCAGGTTTATGATTGAGGCAGATGTAAAATTATATGAATGGTTTCTGGGGACATCTACAGTACGGAGTAAGCAACTTGCATGAGGTGTGTCACTGTGTCTTTGACTTGCTCTGACTGTTACAATACCTGAGCAAACAGGTCAAGCCACGGAAAATTACGACAGCTAAAATGCAAATAGAATACGTCTTACTTATAAACCTGACGTACATACTTTAGAAAAAAGTTTCACGGATGTGACGTTACTGCCTACAGATGGTATTTCCTGATGGATTTCCCTCAGTGGAGGAGGAGAGGAGGGACTAAGAGCTTTGTCAAGTTAGACTCAATGAAACAGTGGAAATCCTACAAATTATCCTGTTTGCTTTATATGGTTCAAAATTCTAGCTTACTGTTAAAGTATAATGTTAAAAATATATATTAACAATCACGACAGGTAGAATTTTTACCACTCTTCATTACAATGTTGCTTCAGCTCATTGAGGTTTGCAGGCATTCATTTCTGCACAACTCTCTTAAGATCTGATCACAGCAATTTGCTTATTGCAACACCTTTCCTTTCTGTTTCAGTTATTCTGCTGCAGATTTGCTGTTGTGTGGAGGACAGATGGCCTCATGTAAAATACTTTTGTATACAGTTTATGGTTGACAGGTTCTATGGCTGCAGAACAAGGCCAAATCCTCAACCTTCCACCACCATGCTTAATAGTTGGTATGAGGTTGTTCCAGAGGTCTTGTGCTTTGTTTAGGTGCAACTTAGCAAACTGATGGTATGTCTTTAGAGAGGAAAGGCATCTTTTCATCTTGTTTGTCTTTTTTAAAAATATACCATTTTAGCAGACAAAAAACAAAGGAAACTAAAAGTTTCTCTTTGAACACTAGTGATATTTGAAACTTAATTTGAAGGTGCTAATCATATTGTTAACATGCACTAGCTATGCCCTACAATCTATGTGGTGGATCAAATGTTCAATAAAGGATAGTAAGATGTGATATATAGTGGATTAGAAGCAGAAAATTGCAGAAAATGAAAATGCTATTCAACGTACAATACAGAAAAAAATGTTACTTTGTGTTTTAAGTTTTGATATAGCTTTTCAGTTAGCACCACTTTCTCAAAAGAACCAACAACTACACACTGTTGAAAAACTGTCACTTCTTCCTGTCTCTAATTCCCTGCACCTGTGCCCTTTGTGCTTTCCTTAATTAGGTCTCAGCTAGTCAATATTAGACACATCAAAACTGGCAATAATACAGGTCTTTTGGGCGACACTGTTGAAAAGAATGTGTTCTTAATGACTACCTGATTAAATAGAGTTAAGACTGACTCACTGCACCATCATGTGATATAAGCATTATGTGAAGGTGCAGCCTGACCCTAGTTCAGCCTCAGTTGGTTAACGCAATACACTGACCTTCTGGACTCAGCAGTTTTTTGAGAAGTAATTTTGAAAAGTTTTAAACTGAGTGTTTTTACGTATATTACTTGTGTAAGTTTCTGTAACATGAGTTTCATGAATTTTAGCCTGTGTGTATGTTTTTTTTTTAAAGAATGAGTCCCAATGTTTGTAACACATAATACAAATAAGAAGAGGAGGAAGAAGACTTGAATAAGTATTTTGTTTTGAAAGAATATCCCGGAAGTTGCTATGTCTCGTACCCGTTAGCGTTCCCTTAAGTATGACAGAGGGCGGCGTAAGAGCAGATTTCAGACCGGTTTATCGCCGACGCTGAGGAGGACGCCGAGGTAGAGAGCCTCTTATATTTGTTTGAAAAAAGTTGAAATCGGGATTGTCACGTTAAACAGACTTGACAGTAAACTCAGCAGTCGAGCAGGTAAATATTAATGTCAATCTCGGGTTGCCATTTAGCTGTTAGTTGTCGCTGGCTAAAGCTAACTAACGTCGTTAGCTTACACACAGTTGCTAACGCTACCGTAGACATTTCACCAACTTCGTGTCTTAAAAAAAAGCTTAACACCGATAATAATTCTGCTCTTATTTCAGTTACAACGCCAAAGTCCGGAGTTAAGACATTTCATTCAACTTTAATCTGCCAGTTTATGTAGGTCAGGTGTAGTGGGGAGACAAGAAGACTTCTAACCGACGGGACAGCGAAGCGGCCCGGTTCGACTTCACCGAACGAAGCCGGGGAGAAGATATCACGAACGGCGGAGCTTGGCTGATGCGTGCGGGGCCAGCGGAACCACACTGAACATTTTAATCTACGAGGATTATTGATCATAAAGTGCCGGTTCATCCGGACAGACACCCCCATGAATGGAAATCGGAACAACAGGTGGGATCCCGGACTAACTAACCACCGTGCCTAAATGTGCTAATGTGGTGTTCAGGTGCTGCCGAGTTATTTTGAGCCCGTATGTGGTACTTCTCATACATTTAACATTACAGGTTTTTGAATTAGGAGTTTTCCTTTAATCAATTTGGTGTCATACGTTTTTGTTTGTTTTTTTTTGTTTTTTTGTTTTTAAAGTGTTCAGGTTATCATACAGAAAAAAAGCTCAGTGGTGTCTGTTCCCAGAGATTACCGGTCAGTTGAGCGCCTTGCACAAGGGAGACATTTGACCTCGTGGTTTTCTACCAGTTTTTCTTAGACTGGGTTTGAACCCCAAGGAGTTGCTGTTGCCTAAGCCTGAAAAATGTTGTATTAACAAACCCTTAAAGGCAAACTTAGCCCCTTAGTATTTGCGTGTTTGCCCCCAAACCAGTCTCACGGGTTTCTTTTTTGACTGTGTAGGTTGTCAAAAGCAGGTGGTGATGCCACCAGGTGTGCTTGAAGACTGGGAGGGAGGGGGTATGTCCCATCCATCCATCCACCCACCCACACTGCTGCCATAGTTACTCAGCCTACTGAATAATGTTTAGTTAACTGCTGTCTTTGTTAATTATGAATCAGATAGGCATGGAGGGTCATAAATCAATTTACTTTTTGCCAGGGGTAGCAGTTTCTGTGTTAATGATTGTGTTGGGAAAAGTCCAGTGGTGGACTGGGAGGGACGAGGTATAGATGTTGACTGGTTCATTGAAGCTGACCCATACTTTCTCCATCCCCTTTACCCGTTTCAGATTTGGGCCTTTTTCAAGCCTGAAAAGTTTTAACAATAAACTTTTTCACTTCAGCGTGTCTGTCTGTTTTCAGACATACCGGCACTACTTTTTTCTCTTTTGCCAGGGCACCATTGTAAATACACTGCTGTGAAAAAGTATTTGTTCCCTTAATGATTTCATATTTTTTTTGGTCATGTTTTCAGGTTTGGGTGTTTCAACTCATCAAACAAATTCTGATATTAGATTAAGAGAACCCGAGTAAAGATAAATTGCAGGTTTGAAATTATTGAATTTATTAAAGTAAAACCATCCATTACCACAGAGTAATGGGCTGTGCCACCCTTGGCAGTGAGAACTGCAATCATGTATTTTCCATAACTGGCAATGACTCTTTCAAAATTTGACTCATTCTTCTTTACGGGGTTGTCTTAACTCATGATTGCAGGGCTTCTAAGAATGAATGCCTGTTTTTAAGTTCATGCCAGTGCATGTCGATCAGATTTAAGCACGAACTCTGACTTTAAGGTCACTCCAAAACCTTCATGTTTGTGGTTGGTGTTTGTTTTTGTTTTTTTTGTAGAGTCTTTCAGTGTTGGATTTGCTGGTGTACTTTGCACATTCTCCTTCAGCATTTTGTTAGAGCAGAATTAATGGATTCAGAATTCAATTATGGCAAGTCATCAAAGTCCTGAAGTAGCAATGGTAGTAAAGGGTGGTAAATGTAAGACGAGCTCAGCAGTGGTTCTTTTCTTAGAACTCTCCCATGGATGCCATTTTTGCCCAGTATTTTGTTGTTGGTTGTTGTGGTTGGTGGTTGTTTTTGTTGTTCTGGGATCTGTGACCTCCTGGGTGAGTCATTGATGTGCTCTTAAAACAGAGAAAACCTGGAACCATTGTGAACCTATTTGCAGTTAATGGAGTGGTTCACTGGAGTCTCAAAGACTGATAAATGTCATTGACTTTATACAGCACCTTAAGCTGTAAGCGGCACAACCCCAGCTCAGCTTCAGTTTATAATTTTTCTATTTATTTATTAATTTTTGTAATGCAGTACACAGATATTTTGGAAGTGAAGTTATTGTGGTTCTCTCATATCCTGTTTAGACTTCATTCTGGAAAGTTTGTTTTTTTTTGTTTTTTTTTTTTTTTTAATAAGTTAAACACAGGAAGTATCTGTTTATTTCCTTCAGTAAGCAAGGCTCTGTAATACAATGCAAATTTTATTATACCCAGGATCTTTGTTTTGACTTTGCTTAACCAAACATAAGCAGTCAAGATAAATGATCACACAAAGGTGAATATCAACTGCATGACTGACTGCATGCATGCACGTCTTTATAGGTTGCGTATCCCAAATCCTTCACTCTGCATAGGCTATGCTATGCAAACAGAAGCATGGCAACATGAAATTCACTTTAGTCTGAAAAAGTGCTACTATATTGGTCTAATTGAAGTGTATTTTAAGAAAAAATGGCAAGATCTTTTGTCAACAGATTTGAGTGTCGCAGCTCCATTTTTAAGACAGAATTATTCATATGGCATTGAATTTCTGTTTAAAAGTTTGCAATACTGTTAAGTCCTAGTCTTTCATCTGCTTCTCTTGGGAGTGTGTATATTAAGGGTTTTAGAATAATAAAATTTTAATTGTTTGCAGCTAGTATGAAAATCACAGAACAATGTTGCTTCAGAGAATGTATTTCTTACCAAGGCTCATCAGGAAAATGACAAACTTTAGATGCTCTATAAAGAAATGTTTGACTCCCTTGCATTCCCTCAGAAGAGGTCTTAATGGTGATGCTACTTTTCATAGAATTGATTGGCCAGTAGTTGGTAATTTGTCACGCACTGATCTCTAATCTTTAACATAATCTGCTCTGGTGCAGGGTTATATTTGCAGAGCTGGTAACCATGCCAATGTATTTGTAACAATAAAAACTGAGGCTGAAGTTATCCTGCGGTAATCCTGCTTTCAGTTTTCCCCTCATTAGAGCTGTGATGTTGAGTGTGATGGTAATAAGATGTTTGAACAATTCATACCTATTTATTAACTTGAGAATGAGACATTAAAAAGAGTTCATCTTCAGATTTTATTTTTTCTGCACGTGAGGATTGACTCAGCTTTGCCTATTAAATTCTACTTGATGATCATACTTTGCCTGCTTAATTAAGCAGATTATATTCACACCACAACTATTTAAACACTTGTGTCCTATAAAGTTAAGGAGATTAAACCAACACTTGCTTTATTATTCCAGGATGCACTTTAAAACTTTTAGCTTCCAGTGTTGGTGCTGTGGTGGCTGTACAGTATCTCATCAGTGGAGTTCTTTTAAAATATGTGGGTTAACTACAGCCATGTGTGGGTGGCTGCTGGTTGTGTGGTGCATTTGTACATTGAAGCAGCCTGATAAGTGGTTATTAATCTCTCCATTGTTGCTCAGGCTAAAGTGAGCCTTTGTCTTTTTGGGACATTACTGGTGCAGTAGCTGCTGCCTGTCCTCTGGAAGTGCCAGTAATGGACATTTCAGTTCAACACTTGAAATCAACTCCAGATCTCTTATTTGCCATAATTTTTCATAAGAATGCAAGGGAACAAAACAAAACTTGTCAGTCAATTGTCTAGTTACTTTCAAGTTTCTGAAAATGAGGGACTGTATTAAGATAATTAAATCCTAAAGATGCTTTTATTAAACCCCTTGAATTAAAGCTGTACATTAATGATATGTTGTTAGTTTATACCATCACAGTGCGCTTCAAAATCAAAGGGGCAACAATTACAAAGATTGTGACATTGTCCAAATACTCATGGAGCTAAATGTCAGCACTTCGGTTACAAAATCCATACTCTGAAGCTTGTTGGGCTGAAAGTTTCTGGGTAATTCCTAACTCAGAATGGAGCTTTTTGGAGAGGCGACTGCATGTAAGAACTTATTAGTCCAATAAACTACATATAAAAACCATGGAAAGTGATAGAAGAGTCCGATATCTGAATAGAAGTCTAATTATAATTATTATTTTTAGTTTTTGCCTTTAGCTGAACTAGAATTTCAGTTGATTAAACCAGACTGGTGGGGGGGGGGGGATCTTAAAATATTTCGTAATTGTGATTTTCTTTAGTCAAAGACGAAAAACCTCTTTGATAGATGCTGGAAATTTATTTGAAAGCAGGAAAAACCCGGGTCATATACTCACACTGAAGACGAAAAGAAATTGCATTCATTTTTTTTTTAAAACGGCACATATTTAAATTCACCCCCCCTTGTTTTTTTGGGGGGGGGGGTTTTTGGTTATTTTTTTGTTTTTAATTTTTCACATCTAGTTTCGGTTAAGTGTAGTAATCCTTATCCTTGTGTTGAATAGACATATACCCAACTAGTGTTTTTATAAAAGCTTAAATAGAATACATGATTTTGACATTTTTGATCTTTTATTTTGCTATACTGATGGCTCTTAAATAGATAATGGGCACCCTGTTACCTGCCTGAGCTATCATATCTCTCAGGAAGAACCTTTTTTTTTTTTCTTTTTTTTTTTTTTTCTCCTTCTTCATTGCAGCTCAGGGATAAATAAGGTAAATCCATGTTGGCCTGCTCTTCCCTCCTCCTGTCGGCACGGTTGTAGTTACCATGGAGAATTATGGCAGCATGGGTGCCGTCACCATGGGAATGGCACAAGGGAATAAAACAACCTGGGGTAACCATCATGCAGAAAGTGTATTGTTTTAGTCAATAATGCCTCCTTATCACACATTCAGATCCAGATGAGAGTTCAGAACCTGAAACAGTTTAACTTTTTCAACCCCCAGTTTCTCAGTTGCACTGATTTCATAGCCATAGTCCTCACTTCATCACTGTTGTAGAATTTCTTTTCTCTGATTCACACTTTCATTTCAGCAGCAACCAAGTGCTCAAAGTCTTGGTGCCTTTACAGCTTCAGCTGTGTATGTATGCGCAAAGATTGTCTTGCGGATCCTCTGAGTCACTTTCGTGGAAATTGTGTGGTTGTGTGATGTCATTTTCATTTTCTTTTTTCTTTCAATGTGTATTTTCCAGTTTGGTATTTTATGAAAATTGATGTCAAATAAGCGTGGTGTGTCACTCGCCGCCTTCTCCTGTCTGGCAAAGGCCATGTCAGTCAGAAATCTGTGACCGCCAAGCTAGTCTTTATTTTAAAATGTCACCCAACTCTGTAACCTTTCCTACGGCCATTATCAGATTGATGTGGGAATCGCAGTGTTCGTCTGTGTCTTTCAGTTTTGTCGGTTTAAAATGAGGCAATGCTTAACATCCCTGACCATCAGAACCGGCTTACACTGTCTGCACTTTTCCTCCTTATTAACCACTTCCTTCCTTCAGTTTGCCTTTCTCTCTGTAAGGGTGCTCTACACTCGGTGGTACTGTGGTGCAGTGGTTGGCACTGTTGCCTCATAGCAAGAAGGAAGGTTGTTTTGAACCTCCTGGTAGGTGGGGGCCTTTCCTCCCCCTCGGTGTACTCCAGCATCCTCCCACAGTCTAAAGACATGCACATCTGGGTAATCGGTGATTCCACACTAGCCGTAGGTGTGAATGCAACATAGATTATGTGCTTTCGTACAAAGAATAAGTGCTGTATGAATTTACCGTACACTGAATACATTTGTGTATAAGAGCAAAAATTGAGAAGTGAGATTAGATTTACAGTAAATACTAGTTGGTAAAAGCTAAAACTCTGCTGTTGTTTAACATGTCCATAAAACTGTTTCCATTCCTTTGAGCTTTTTCTGCTGAAAATATAATTAACAAAATAAACAAATATAGATAAATGTAGACTAAAGTAATCCTGCAGCTTGGGAGTGACTTGGGGGTTACTGCAAAGGAAGGGTGTGTCTCTTTTGGACAGACACCGCTGTCAAATTGAAATAGCATCTTGATGGTTTTATTTCAGTTGTCTTGTAATGATTCATTGTATTAACTGCCCAAGGTTGTGGCCTCTTGGCTACTTTAATTTTGGAATAAAACAATAATTATAATTTTATTGTCACTGCTTTAGGAGCCGTTGAAGCCCAAGCGCTGTTCACATTGCCACGGCGACCGGGCTATGGCACCCTTGGAAAATCCATCAAGCTTCTGGCCAACTGTTTTCAGGTGGAAATCCCCAAGATTGATGTCTACCTGTATGAGGTGGACATTAAGCCTGATAAATGCCCGCGGCGGGTCAATAGGTAAGGGAAAATCCCCAAACTTATTTGGTAATTTGGCTCATATTTAACATTACTGTCTGTGTAGATTTTTACAGAAGAACTAACAGGACATTATTTACTTTTCCTTTGCATTTTACACCTACACTTTTATGCATACATTAATAGTGACGCTGCAGTGTGATCATTTGCAGGGAGGTAGTGGACTCCATGGTGCAGCATTTTAAGGTGACCATCTTTGGTGACCGGCTGCCAGTTTATGATGGGAAGAAGAGCCTCTACACTGTGAGCCCACTTCCTGTGGCCACTGGTGGGGTAAGAAACTAGATCCTCTGTGTGGTGTTGGTTTGTTTAGGTTGCACCTGTCAGCAGCTTCTTATCTATGATATTGATTTCTAGTGCCCGAGAGTTGAACTTGTCAGTACGCATTTGTATGTCTAAAACTCACCTGCTCAGGTGGTTCTTATTTTTGGTAACCAGAGTTTTAGTTCAGTTTTCACTTTTATTGATGTGAGCTTGAGTCTTTTATTTATTAATTAATGTAGGCATTATCAGAAGCAAAATGTAACAAATTGGAATTACAGAAATTGGAATGCAAATAAATTGTACTCCCAGCATCAAAGTAGGCAGTGTACACAAATGTGACCACTTTGATGAAAGGGTTAAATTTGAGCTAGTTTTAAATACACAAGTTTAGGTTTAGTTAACTCCAGCAACCTTTTACCCTGGACATGGGGTTATATCAAAGTATAAAGCTGTTTAACAGTTTAGAAATAAATTCCCCTCTTCATTTCTAATCTTGTTCACCTCCACTCAAGTCTTGGTCCCTCCCACCAAAGAGATGTGCAGAGAAAGCACGGAAAAGAAGTCAAATTGAAACTTGCTTGCATAAAGCGATGTCAGTTAAATATGACGCCTGACTCAGATGTTATCTGATTGGTTTTAGCCTGCTATTGGATTTAATGTTGTCGAATAAGCACATCATGTTCACTTTTATGCTTAGGCCCACTTTTGATGAAATTCATAAAGTGCTCCAATGTGACATGATTGTACAGATAGTTTTTATTCACACACACAAATTAAGGGCAAAAAGTTTGATCATCATAAATAAGTCATATTTTGTAGAGTCCTAGAAGTTCTTGTCTTTTAATTGAGAAATGAGAACTCAACACTTGGTACCACTGATTAAGTATAACCCCTGTATCATTTTTTTTTTTTCTCTTTTCTTAAACAGGTTGATCTGGATGTCACCCTGCCAGGTGAAGGTGGGAAGGACCGACCTTTTAAAGTCTCAATTAAATTTGTGTCATTAGTCAGCTGGCACATGCTACATGAAGTCTTGACAGGACGCGGAGCACCAGGGCCACTGGACCTGGATAAACCTCTGAGCACTAACCCTGTTCATGCTGTGGATGTTGTCCTTCGGCATCTGCCCTCCATGAAGTGAGTTTCTTGTCTTGCACATGTGTGAAGGTTTGTTTTGCTGATAAACACCTTTCTAAACTGAACAACTAGAAAATTATATGAAACATTTGTTCGAATTATTTAATGTTATTTCAAAATAACTGGCATTGATGTCTACTGTTTAGCAAGTGTCTTCAATTGGAAACATTCAATTGGAAACTTCCTGGATATTAAGTTGAAGCCTTTGTCTGAATTGTTCTATTTAATTTCTGAAGGATGATCTGGTTTAAAAATCCAGCAGATTATCTCTAAACTATTCTGCAGTTTACATATATAAGGTTATAGCATCATAAATTGCTCAATCCATCATGCTGTCCTCGCCATCTTTGGTTAATTCCACCAAAGCACTTGAGCAAATGAAATGCTAAATTACATTCTGAATACAATAAGAATAAGTACACTTACCAAGCTCTTATGAAAACAAGTAGATTTACCTGCAACCTCACAGCTGAAACTGCTGCGAAGCTCAGCTGTGTACTCATGTCCTAACAATGTACTTTTTTCCCATTGACCTTGCTGATTGTAGGGCTGCACGATTTTGCATAAAATGAGAATCACGATTTTTTTGGCTTAGAATTGAGATCACGATTCTCTCGATTCTCTTTTCCAGTATAAATATTTATTGCACTTATTAACTGCACATCAACTTCGTAACAGTTGAAACTGAACATAAAAACAATAAACATAAAAACAACAAATGTCTTACGTTTTGTTGTTGCCGCAAAATGTTGTACTGCTTGAAATTCCGTCTCCACCGTTGCTCGACACTGCGTGTATAGAGCAGGTAGTGCAACAATAGAAAAATAGTTGCGGGACGGCACTGTGTAGCGTTTGTCTAGGGTGTTGATCATTTTCCTAAATCCCTCGTTTTGCACATTGTTGATGGGAGCCATATCTTTGGTCAGGTGATAAGTGATGGCCTCCGTAATTTCTTTGTGCCTGTGGGAGTTCGACGGGGGAAGCGCTGTATAAGGTTCCCGTTATTGATGTTTGGGTGGTTGACCGGGACGGATTTTCTCCTGTCACTTTCTCGTCATCCCTGACGTGTTCTCCGTCGTTTTTTCCCTGCTAATTTTAGCATCACACGTCACAAGGAAGAGTGAGCGCTTGTTTTCATGCAGATTACGTCCCGGGTCAAAATGCGGTGTCGTCGTCGTCGTCGTCTTTTTTTTTTTTTTTTTTTTTTTTTTTTTTAATCGTTGTCGTTTGGAAATGAGATCGCACATAAGTATGAATCGAGATCGCGATCTTCTAACGATTAATCGTGCAGCCCTAGCTGATTGGCTCTTAGGGCTGTTCATTTGCCATCTTATTGCATAATTTAATCATAGATTTCGTTCATTTGTCCTATTTCTGTCAGAATGTCTTTGCTTCTTGTTTGCCATTACTCTGTTGCATTTTACATTTAAGTGATTAAAAACTGTAAAGGCTAAATAATGTAATCTGAATTAAACATGTGAGTAGTGTCTTTGTTAGTTAATTCTCAAGTCAGGAAATATGATCCAAAGATGCTCGCATCCTGGAGATATACAGCTCCCTTAATTTATTATGCAGCATTTCAACCACAACAGAGTTGCACATTTCATGTATTGCATTTCATCTACAATACCTCAGGTAGATGTATTTTTAGATTAGTAGATGACCCCACTGGGATTTGAATTTGACATGCAGAGATGGATTAAAAGCATCTTTTTATGTAATCTACCTTGGGATGTGTCATTTGGTGAATCCATTAACCAAAATAACTTTCAGTAACATGAACACAAACCCTCTGAGCCTCCTGTGGTTTGAGACATGAAACTCATGGCTTGTTTTGCTGTACCCAGTGAACTCCACAGGGAATGTCGCTTCCTATCACAGTAAGTGTAATTTCTGTTCCCTGCTTACCTCTGCGTGTCCTCTACATCGTCACCAGGTACACCCCTGTTGGAAGATCCTTCTTCTCCTCCCCAAAGGACTATGACCATCCACTAGGTGGAGGAAGAGAAGTTTGGTTCGGCTTCCATCAGTCAGTACGGCCAGCCATGTGGAAGATGATGCTAAATATTGATGGTAAGGATGGTGAAAGCAGGAACATTTAAAAGGAATGCATGTAGTGAATACGCATATGCTTTCTTGCCCAGATTAGGATGACATGATTGTTACTGTGTGTGCACTAAACTTAACTACTACTAGTTAATCTGTACAAAAGTAAAGGTCTTAAAATTTTTACAAGTTTTACCATTTTTCTCTTTTGAGTTTTTTCAGCTGTCTTCTTTTTAGTCACACAGACTTGGAGACAGATTAGCAGGTTTGGGAATGGCTGCCAACCAGTTACTCAAAGAAAATATGATTCCTGATTGGTTGTGAGTGGGCGCTAAATGGTGCTGGCAGTCATTAGATGAAACTAGTTGCTTTATGATTACTTTGGTCACCAGCAGATTGCTGCGGTTGCCCCATAGTTTGCGTGGAGGATGCAATTTATGGACCAACGCGTTTGGAAGTTTCACTGCAGTGCAGTAGTGGAACCTCATAATGTGACAGAGGCTAAGAATGTTTGCCTTCAGAGTAAAAGTTGCATCTTATTGCTGAATTATTTCAAAAGGTATGTCTATTGCTTTGATGACAAATGTTCTGTTTTCAGTTTCCGTCACACTTTCAGGAATTTATCACAGTGTGGGTAGTTCGTGAGTGTTGGCAAGCAAATTGGTGTCTTCATGCATTCGGTGGGCAACCAGAGCAATCTGCTAGCAACCAAAGCCATCACAAGAAGGTTTTTGCTGCTGTACTCTCTCTGCAAATGATTTCGGAGACTGCCAGCAACCACTCGCCAGTCAGGGAATTAATTCTGCCTTCCCCTTAGTCACCTATCCATAACCAGTCAGTGATCCCTGCCACGTTGAAAGGCCACACTGACTGGTCTCTAGACCTGTTTGACTTATAAGCAGGTTTGCAAATTCCTGTAAACTTCAGTTTGATTTAAATTCTTCTAGTTGAATTCTTCATGTTAATTGGTAAGCTTTGGATGTTTTGTGTTACATTTCATTACATTTGGAAAGGTCTTCTGAGTGTATGCACGTTAACTTACGTATTATAATTCTTTTTTTGGCACGATAGTAAAAGCACAAAACTGTAACTTTTAATGTCATTAGGAAATTTTGGGAAAAGCAGACATTTCAGTATTTGTTACTGTTTTGTCACAACAAAATCCAGAATGTGCTACAGCTCTTGGTGTCCAGCTGTTTAATGACTTATAATCAAATTCAGATTTCCCTTTTTGTCTTAATCAAAGCCTCTAAACCAATTCGGCATGTCTTGGCTGTCTACATAAGGCTTCACCATTCTTATATTGATCTGATTTGTTGTTGTGGCACTGGTCAAAGTTGCAACAATTAGATTTTCCCAAAAGTAACTTTTGGTTATGTGACTGAAAATGAATCTTTCTGGCCTACCATTTTGACTGTCCTAACTCATCTTGTGTTTTCTCAGTGTCAGCCACAGCTTTCTACAAAGCCCAGCCAGTCATTCAGTTCATGTGTGAGGTTCTGGACATTCACAACATTGACGAGCAGCCACGCCCTCTCACAGACTCCCACAGGGTCAAGTTCACCAAAGAGATCAAAGGTACATCACAGAGGAGTGACAGCCTCTGCTTGTTTTTTATCACAGTGTCACAGTAATAACATTTTGTTTATTGCTGCAGATAATTTAAGATCGTGTATGTAATTGAGGTATCAGTAGTTCCACTGTTGGGGGGGAGCTAACTGCTTATCATTTAAATCTTTACAGGTCTTAAAGTGGAAGTGACACACTGTGGAACCATGCGTAGGAAGTACAGAGTCTGCAATGTAACACGGCGCCCTGCCAGCCTCCAGACGTACGTTTCCATATTGCTCCCCCAGTAGATGTTAACTCGCACTCAAAGCTGTTGCTGGCTTACAATAGCACATTCTTGTTACTTTCAAATCCTCAGATTTCCATTGCAGCTTGAGAACGGTCAAACAGTTGAGCGCACAGTGGCTCAGTACTTCAGAGAGAAGTACAATCTGCAGCTGAAATATCCCCACCTGCCTTGTCTGCAGGTGGGACAGGAACAGAAACACACCTACTTGCCTCTAGAGGTAAGAACTAATGTTGATCGTAGGAGTTTGCCCTAAAACCCTAAAAGAACAGTCTCTGGATTTTAAATCATTAGAGGTTACTTGCTACTGGGATTGAGAACAATGTGCATTTCTCGCTCTACAAAAGACAGTCGACACACGTTGATTCCTGAGATCTAAATGAATTTTGTGACATGAATTCTTGGGACTGCGAGGTTTAAACCTGGCAGGGCCCTTCTATGGAGTTTCCATGAAGTTGGCATCTAAGAATGTTAGGTTAATGCTGCCTATGTTGGATGACGACACCCTATGAACACAGATTGTTAATCTCAAGTTTCACTTCCTGGTTAAATAAAGGTTTTAGAAAATGAGCTTTTTTTCGCATCTAGGGTCATAGGGTCGACTGTTTGGCCAGTAAGCTCACAATGATGGTGTTGGATTCATAACAAGAAACGCACTACATTAGTGGGGGTTTTTTGTTTTGTTTTTGTTTGTTTTTAAATGGCACTGACACATTATTTTTAACACTCAGAGCAGCGCACTACCAGTGAAACACTGCCATGTCCTCATCTGGCCTACTTGTTTTTGATTTATTGAACCTGGGCTCAGTTTGCATGTTACTACTCAATAGGTAGGTCATATTAAAAAAAATTAACCTACCTCATCTTGGGTAGCCTACCTTCATGTTTAACGTTTCAAGCCTTTAGTATTATAATACCAGAATCCTTGAATAAGTTTGGTCTATGACACTATGTGGCTCAAGCCACAGCTTCAACAAGCTCCACTGTCTCCTTTGAGAAGGATGGATGGTGTTAAGCAGCATTGGGCCTTCTCTTTTGTGTAAACTACCCTGGTTTGAGAACGGTTTCTTGATGATTAAGATCATACAGGAAAACTCAAAACTTGTAATAAGTCAGGACACTATCATTTTAACTGAAAGAATTTCCCAAATACAGGATTAATTAGGAGGGTTTGTTTTTTTTGTTGGTTTTTTTGTTTGTTTGTTTGTTTGTTTGGGGGGGGGGGGGGGGGGGGGGGTTGTGTTTTTTTTTTTTTTTTTTTTTTTTTTTTTTTTTTTGTTGTTGTTGTTCTTACCATTATATCCATCTTGTGATGCTGTTTGTTTTCTCCAACTAATGGAAGTTTAGAAAGGGGTTCTTTTGAGTAGGTAGTTGGCTTGTTAAATACATGAAAATGTAAAATATAGCTTTACAAGTTGATTAAAATTTCACAGAAAAGATATAAATGTGAGATATGTAACTCCACTGCAGTCGGTCTACTGTAGTTTCCATTTTGTCAGTGACTCGTTTGGGTTCAATACCTTCCTGAGAAATGCAGCTGATTAACCGCTTCCACACTTTTGTTTTTACTTTCAGGTGTGCAACATTGTAGCAGGACAGCGCTGTATTAAAAAGCTAACAGACAACCAAACATCAACCATGATCAAAGCCACAGCCCGCTCTGCACCAGACAGACAAGAGGAGATTAGCAGGCTGGTGAGTGTCCTGTAGGCCAAAAGTAATGCAGCATGGGAGATTTAGTTTTTTGGTGTCTTTGAATAAATAGACTTTTGTCCCCTTCTTAGGTGCGGAGTGCAAACTATGACGCCGACCCGTTTGTCCAGGAGTTTCAGTTCCGTGTGCGAGATGAGATGGCTCAGGTGACGGGTCGAGTCCTGCCAGCCCCCATGCTGCAGTATGGTGGCAGGGTGAGCTCTGAACCCTTTATGGTACCTTCCCCTTTAAATCACGCTTCATACGCATGTGTGTGTCCTTCTACATGTCTCTGTGTGTGTTGCAGACAACAGGATTTCCTCCACTTAGCCACAGGAAGAGTTTTTGGGGGGTTTTTGGGTTTGTTTGTTTTTTTTCAGTTTTATTGATACAGCGTCAAACCATAACAGTCTCCTCAAGGTGATTTATATTATTAAAAAACTCCAACAATTAAATGAGCCCCTATGAGCAAGAGCTTTAGTGACAGTAGGAATGAAAAACTCAAATTTAACAGGAACAAAACTTCAGAGGAACCAGGCTTAGGGAGGGGCGACTTGCTGATTCGACCGGTTTGGGGTGAGGGGAGGAAGACGGGACAAAAGACATCCTGTGGAAGAGAGACAGAGATTAATAAGAACCAATGATTAAATGCAGAGAGGTGTATTAACACATTGTGAGTTGGGAAAAGGATGACTGAATAAGAAATACTCAATGGACCATGGGAATCCCCCAGCAGCCTACACCTATTGCAGCATAACTGAGGATTCAGGGTCACCTGATCCAGCCCTAACTATATGTTTTATCAAAAAAAAGTTAAATCTAATCTTAAAAGTAGAGTGTGTCTGTCTCCTGAATCCAAACTGGACGCTGCTTTCGTAGAAGAGGGGCCTGAAATCTGAGGGGGAGAAACAACCTACACAACCAAAACAGTATGGTCTTATGGCGTGTTTGCAACAAACTAGAAGCACAGTTTTCCTTCAGCGCAGTTGCAGAAAGTATGTGTAATGAGGCAAATTTGCACCAGGAAATATCAGCAGAGATGAGGTTCAGCCAAAAAAAGTCCTTGCCGTTGCTTTGAGAAAACCAAGTGGCATCCTGGGATCGTCCTGATTCCACTGACAATCACAAATGGGGTACAATCTTTGTGGCACCTGTTAGCCTCTGCTTCACCTGGTTTCCTTTTGCTGCACTTGGGATCAGCTGTTTGAACCCTATCTATGCAGAGTCCAACACAGAAGCAGCAAAACCAGAAATGAAGCAAAATTGCCCCCTTTAGCAAACCTTTGTGCTACTTTCAAGTTAAATAAACCTAAATTGAGGATGAAGAAAGGAGCTGACTGACAGAAAGCGTTCCCCAACATGTATTTCAGCCATGAGATTTCATATATGTGAAGGTGTTGGTGATTGTTTTTTGCAAATTGTGTATATTTTTTCATGTTAAAAAGATTTGTTCTTATGATTAAAAATGTGCAGTTATGCAACTCTCTCTCAAAGGTCAGTGTGCCGCATAGTCAGAATTATTACATGAAAAACATTTATAAAGCAGGTGAATTTCACTTCAGAACGGCTATGCCGTACCACATCATCCACAATAATACAACTCTAAATGTTTACATGATGTTAAAAAAAAAAAAAAAGTTATCATCCATCCTTAACAAAGCACAATACTTTCCAAAATATCCACGAAATCTGTGGCTCTTGACACCAAAATTGTGTGAAAAGGAGGAGATGCTAGCAGGTGGAGATGTGCAACACAAAAGTAAATGAATTTAATTTACTAATTTCATTAAGTAAATGAATTAGCTAGTTTTCCTGTGGAGAAAACCCTGGGAGGAGAAATCATCTTTAATTTGCTTCCACTGTTCGACTACAAACTAATTCAGCTAACATTTTCTCATCTTTCTGAACATGTTTGTGATTTCTGTTTAATTACACCTTAACTCGTGAATGCTGTTTAGGGAGATCATCTACACAGATAATGTTGATTTATTTTTAGTGGCTCTGTTTTGCATGTCAATCATAAAATTAATTTTTTTCCCTTTGCATGTGCATGACGAAAGAAAGAATAAAAGCAGCAAAAATATTACCGTACTAAATAATGAGCCAATCAGTCACTCAGCCGATTAAGAAAACCAGCTGAGCTCCCACTAGCTGCTTACGTTTTATGAATCCATACATTGTCATTGTCCATGTATTATATTTGTTTGTGTGACTGCCAGCCCCAGCGGATCAACCCTACACTGTCATTGCAGAACCGCACAGTGGCCACACCCAGTCATGGGGTTTGGGACATGAGAGGGAAGCAGTTTCACACTGGAGTGGAGATCAAGATGTGGGCCATCGCCTGCTTTGCCACCCAGAGGCAGTGCAGAGAAGAGATCCTCAAGTGAGCTTGGTTTGGTTATTTATTACAAAGTGGTTAAACTGTGAAACAGCACTTAGTGGATATACATATGTTAGACTTGCTTTAGAAGTTAATTTAGTAACAATTTGTTGTAGTTTCAAAAAGTAAACTGAAACAAAGTTTCATTGGTTATTTAAGGTATTTGATTTGTTCTATGGAGGTATAAGTTAAGTACGGATTGTTAATCTTCAGAACCATACTGCTCATTAAACTTTAATTCCCCCCCCCCCCCCCCCCCCCACCCCCCCCCTTCTTCTTTCAGGAGCTTCACTGACCAGCTGCGGAAAATCTCAAAGGATGCTGGGATGCCTATCCAAGGCCAGCCCTGTTTCTGTAAATATGCCCAGGGAGCTGACAGCGTGGAGCCCATGTTTAGACACCTGAAGAACACCTACGCTGGACTACAGCTCATCATCGTGATCCTACCTGGCAAAACACCAGTCTATGGTACAAAGATCTTTTAATTTCTAAACCAAGTGTTGTTTAACAATAATATCTTTGTGTTCTTAAAAAAAAAAAAAAAAAAAAAGAGATTTTGAAGTTAAACTCTATCGAAGCAGAAAATGGCTTTATATGTCTGACATATGATTATCAAGCATGCCTGCATAGAGTAAAAGGATGACTAATATTTCTGATTACCCACAGCTGAGGTGAAGCGGGTGGGTGACACCCTCCTCGGCATGGCCACCCAATGCGTCCAGGTGAAGAACGTAGTAAAAACGTCCCCTCAGACCCTCTCTAACCTCTGCCTCAAGATCAATGTCAAACTGGGAGGCATCAACAACATTCTGGTTCCACATCAGCGGTAAGCTCACAAAACTTCAAACTGAAATTAACAGACTTTGATGGTTTTTTGTTTGGTTTTTTTAAACACATTCTCACTGAAGTGCTTATATGCAGTGTTGGGGAGTAACGGAATACATGTACTGCCGTTACGTATTTAAAATACAAAATATGAGTAACTGTATTGCGTTTCAGGTACCGTTTAAAAAAGGTGGTATTTAGAATACAGTTACTTTGTTGAAATAAATGGATTACACGGCGGTACTTTCCTGTTTCATATTGTGGCGGTCAGGACCATTTCGGTTTTGTTTGACAGTAGTTCCAGGCGGCAGCGTTGCGGTTGCCATCGTTACAGGGTGACGCTCTCGCTCTGCGTGTTTCCTGGGTGAGAGAGCGCCTTTTTGTTGTTGTTGTGCTAAGCTAATAGGCAGAATGCTACAGGTATCGCTCTAAAGCAGGGGTGCCCAATCCCAGTCCTTGAGATCTACTATCCTGCAGCTTTTAGATGCATCCCTACTCCAACACAGCTGAATCAAATGGTGTGATTACCTCTTCAGCATGCCATCAGGTTTGGCAAAGGCCTGATAACAAGCCATTCAGTTGATTCAGGTGTGTCAGAAGAAGGATGCGTCTAAAAGCTGCAGGACGGTAGCTCTCGAGGATTGGGATTGGGCACCCCTGCTCTAAAGAATGTAGCCTCATGGGCAGTGTAGTCCGTGCTGCAGGGAGAATGGACTGCCATACTCGTTATGTGTCTGTGAGCGCGAGGTGGGAGAAAAAGAGTCAAAAAGTAGAGTTGTCATCGAGCAAAAACGGGAGCTGGAAGCATGTAAATGTAATAATAACCACTGCAGCCAAGAATAGTGCCTGACGAGCCCAGTTGTAAGTAAGCTATTAAGACTCGACTGTACGCTGTGTTCGTGTTTTCCTCCGAAACAATAAGTTCTGTTGCAGCAGCCTTTCAAGGTCTCTCTCTCTCTCGCAAGAAAAGTTGACCCACACAACAAAGTAAAGCTATTTTTCGGCTACGAGCCCGACACGAACCGACCTATTAGCCAGAGGTCCCTTTACCTCCAGTAATAGTAATAAATCACACAGCAATAGTTCACGTAGTTGTAAAAATGCATGATAATATATTAAGTAATCCAAAGTATTCAGAATGCGTTACTCTCATTGAGTAACGTAACGAAATACGTTACAGAATACATTTTGGGGCATGTATTCTGTAATGGAATACATTTTAAAAGTAACCTTCCCAACACTGCTTATGACATTATGAGCTAGAAAAAGCTGTGAAATAAATGATTTACAATGTTTATTTGTTTCAAAGTTTAAAACTATGAAAACAGATGGCGCTTTTTCTCCTCTGTTTTTCTCCTTGAGGTTTGTTTGCCAAAAATTGTTTGATCTGTGTCATTTCATGACACATTGGTTGGTAGATAATTTTTTTTTCTTTTCTCTTACTTCCAGACCCACTGTGTTTCAGCAACCTATCATCTTCCTTGGGGCTGATGTCACTCATCCTCCTGCAGGAGATGGAAAGAAGCCATCTATTGCAGCGGTGAGTCGTCTCGTCAGGAAACATCTTTTTCCTGTTCTGGTTTCTTTCGTTTAAGAAACACTTATAAATTGCAACATATTCCCTCCTTAGCTGAACTGGAGAAAATTATTCATGTATTGGTGTCATCGTGCTTGGATTACTGTAATGCCCTGATTACCGGCTTGGATAAATCTTTTTAGGCTGTACAAAAGGCTGCAGCCAGGATATTAACTCACTCTATTAAGCAAGCTCACATTATTCCTATTTTTTATTTTTAATATTGACTCTCAGTAGATCTTTGGATTTATTTTAAAATTCCTGTACTTGAATACAGAGCACTAAAGAGCATTTCACAGGCTCAGAGTGTTAGTTCCTCTTACAAGATTTAAGATTTGTGAGGTCAAGCTGCGACTACAGTCAGCTGACTGTGGGGACCTTTTAAAAAGCAATTAATCGTTGTTGTTGTTGTTAATAGTGGTTTGAGTACTTGTTCTCGGGCTCATGTTTGCAGTGATGAGTCACAAAACAGGCCGAAATGTATCGGATAAATAGAAATGTTGTTGAAGATTATTTGCACTGTTGATACTATTTAATTGGCTAGGTTAAAGTATTACTTTTGAATTTTTAACAGAAAATGATGGCAGGGTTTTGTTTTTTGTATGTTTTTTGCAATTGTCTACACTCCTATAGGTGGTAGGCAGTATGGATGCCCACCCCTGCAGGTACTGTGCTACAGTGCGGGTCCAGAGGCCTAGACAGGAGGTCATCCAGGATTTGGCCTCTATGGTGAGAGAGCTCTTAATCCAGTTCTACAAGTCGACCCGCTACAAGCCAACAAGGATCATTTTCTACAGGGATGGAGTGTCAGAGGGCCAGTTCAGACAGGTACTTTAAAAAAAAAAAATATTGTTCAAGGCTTATTGTTAGTTTTCCTTTGGGTGGAAACTCTTTCAGGCACCACATAAACACCAATTTAACTTGTACACGAAGTTGTTTATTATTTGGTAAATAACACCAAAGAAATGCTGTTTATTTGTTATACCATGAATGTTTAACTAAAATTAGTAACAGGTAATGTGCACATCAGATACGAAGAATAAGTAATTTTTCCCCACTTGTATTGTAATAAGATTTTCTAAAATCTACTTTTTGAATGTGTACTGTATTATTTTGTGTTTAGGTGCTGTACTATGAGCTGCTGGCCATCAGGGAGGCATGCATCAGTCTCGAGAAGGAATACCAGCCCGGGATAACCTACATTGTCGTGCAGAAACGCCATCACACACGCCTGTTCTGCGCAGATCGCACTGAGCGGGTGAGAAATAAACTACCACTTCTCCCAATTGTCCCATTCCTCCGAGGAGTTAATTAGTTAGTCATATTAGAAACTTACTGTTTTTGTATAATGTGGTTAAAATCTGGAAACAATGGCCTGTAATGGTTAATGGAAAGCTGGATGGAAAAACAACCTGTAACTTTAAGTTAAAGGTACAGTGTGTAACCAGCTGATGATGTTTAGTCAAATCACTGTAAGGTGTCTGGAGACAGGAGGGTTGCATGTTTAATCTGCTGGCAATAAGTAATTGTGATAATACTGGAAAGAAATAGGAATGTTTATGCACGTTTTTGGTTATTAGAGCCCTGACTTCAGTTCAGGAGATCAGGCTTGAGGTGGAGGTGTGAGGGGGGAAGAGGAGGAGTACATAATCAGAGAGAGAGAGAGAGAGAGAGAGATGATGAAATTATAAATGTACAAATTGATCATATGTACTCTTGAAATAGATTTGGGATCTTTAAAAGATAAGATTAAAAGATGTAATTGGACACCAGTCAATGCATATTTGAAAAAGACTTGCTTTTGTAATAAATAAACTCAAATTATTTTCAACCATTATATTGTTACGTTGTTTCTTCTTATAAGGTGGGACGAAGTGGAAACATTCCTGCTGGCACCACAGTGGACACAGACATCACCCACCCATACGAGTTTGACTTTTACCTCTGCAGTCACGCTGGAATCCAGGTAAGATTTTAAGGACAGACGCAAACTTTCAGGTGACTTTGTTTCAGCTTCACTTTAAGGCAATCTTGGAGCACGTCTCTCATTTGTGAAAAAAATAAATTATTTGGCTTGTGACGTGTTGATCAATCATTACTTGTTAATTACCAGAATTAATTTCCCTTTCTGCCACCTGTCAGTTAAACCTGGAATCTGCCTCTTTCACTCATGTTCATGTTTGAAGCATTTCCCTAAGAACTACACCTCTCACTCTACTGCGTAACTGAGACCTCAGCAGCTGTTGGAGAAGGGAACCCTGTTACTGTCAAACACACAGGCCTACCAGCTTCACCTAATTTTAGCCGCTCATTGTTTGCTGCCTCTCGCTGGAGCTGCTTTCTCTCCTGGGTGCGATTAACTCCGCTTTCCTCCCTCCAGGGTACCAGTCGTCCTTCTCACTACCACGTACTATGGGATGACAACTGTTTCACCGCTGACGATTTCCAGCTCCTCACTTACCAGTTGTGCCACACCTACGTCCGCTGCACACGCTCCGTGTCCATCCCAGCACCTGCCTACTATGCTCACCTTGTAGCCTTCCGCGCTCGCTACCACCTGGTCGACAAGGAGCATGACAGGTGGGGCCCGAATATTTTAATGTTTGTATTTGTGTTTTTCATGAAACAGAGGACTTGAACTTCTAATGACTAATATTGCCTGTACCCTTCGAAAACAACAGTTTCATATGATCACCTTTTTGTTTCAGTCAATCCAAATTAGCATTAATATTTTGCTGTTATCGCTGTAGTAGTTTTTGTAGCTTGATGTAGGCCAATAGTATGACTTTTAATACAACAGCATATGTCGTCCAATATGGTGGTTAAACCGCATCAGTGAGGGTTAAATAATCATAGTACCATAGGTTTTCTGGGGGCTAACCATTTCAGGTATCTCTGTATACCTTTGTTATCCTTGTACTTATTTTTTTTTAATAACTTTTTTTTTTGTCATAGTGCGGAGGGCAGCCATGTCTCAGGGCAGAGTAACGGCAGGGACCCCCAGGCTCTGGCCAAGGCTGTTCAGATCCACCACGACACACTGAGGACCATGTACTTCGCCTAAACACCCCTCCACTTCACTCCACCTCCCAGTTACTCAGCCAGTCTTAGTGCCCAACTTCCTCCTGATCCGGAGTGACTCTGTGCTGGCGCAGCTTTGCTGAAGCCAAACAACGACGACGGCTGTGTAGGAATGTCCTAGAGGAGTCCAGCCATGTTATGTAATCTGAAACCAGCCAAGGTGCTCCGGACCTCCATCTCATTCTCCCCGTGAGCCGTGTCCTCGCCTTCTGCATTTTACAGACACTCAGTTTTATTTTTATGGGATTATTTGGGGTTTTAAAGGATGGTGGAGCAGCCAGTAATCAAAAAATATATATTATTTTTGGTGCATTGGTGGTAGAATCACAGAGGACCTGACCTGCTTTGTAACCTCATGTTGAGCCTAATGTTCATGTTTGTTCTTTGGCTTTCTAGAGCCTGTCTGTGTTGTTTCACTGAGCAAATGTGTGATCGACGTGGCAGCATGTTAGCTTTGGCACCTTTTGTAAATGGGCGGGCTGCCTTAGTGGTTTCTCTTCTGTCTCCCTTTAAGCCAGTTCTGTGTGGTTCCTCAGTCTGTCAGCCAGACAGTAAGCAGCATAACTTTGCACTCTACCAACACAGACACTGAATGAAATCTTCATTTTTCTAAGCAGAGCCACGTACAGCCGTTTTGAGGCTTTGTCGCCTTATTGTGAGGCGAGGTGCATAAACAGAACTATATAAGATTCAAAGTCATTGCCATGAAATGGACTTTGTTCTTGTTTGTCTGACTATTTATGATTTTTCTTTTTCAACTTAAATTAAGAATAATTTACAGCAATAGTGTGTAGATGACCACAAACCTTTGGACTTTTCCCAGTTTTTACTTTTAAAGAGAGGGGAAAAAAAACTGACCGATTCAGTTGTGAAGAACTCCTTCAGTGCAATAACGTGTTAAAATGGAGAGCGCAGGTGTGTTTTCATGAGTATTTGTGTTGTTCTTAATGAGATCTGGGAAGTGACAATGAAGATGGAATCAGGAATGTGCAGTATTTGACATTCTGGTGACCGTGTAGGACTGATGCCTCAGACGTGAGGCTCGGTCGTGATGAGGTCTGTGTTTGAGGAGGTTTGTGTTGTTAAAGTGCCTGATATGTTTAGAAATTGAACAATTGGTGGGATGGAAGGTCTTTTTGAAACAGTTTGGGTGCCTCAAAACAGTCGATTTGTTAACAACACACACAGCACACTGGATTGTAGATGATCCTACCGCCAGCCAAGTGTGATTGCTAATGTTTGCTGCGTTTTTTGTTTTTCTAAATCACAGATCTGAATATGAAAAATGTTTGAGGTCCTACAGACTCATCATGTTAACCAGAAAAAATTGTTTTCATGATTTTTACAGCTAATCTTTTTTTTTTTTTTCTTCGGCACATAGATGATTTGAACAGTAATTATACTTGACCGCTCTCCTTGGTCATGATGTTTTCTAAATGGTGCTTTTGGTCTCCTGGTTCCAGACCTCTAAATGCATTTCATTTGGTTTATTTACTAAAGAAAACCTTTACATCGGCTAAAAACATCAAAAATACACTCACTGTTCACCAACCTGGTTTTCCCGATGATGAAATGATCAAACTCAAGGCAGCAGCTTTGATTCTTATTTATTTTTCCCTTTTTTTGGTAAATGTATTTAACAATCTCAAACGAGATTATAAATTTTGTGTTTGAGAAGGATTCGCTGTCCCAGCCTTTGAAATTCAGCTTTTTATTGCTGGTTTCTGTCTCATTTGTTTTCACAAACAAATTTGGATTAGTGCAGCTACAAAGGCCTTATTTTCAGTCATTTGCATGTTTAAAAAAATAAATCAGAAGTCTGTAAACTCTGAGGGCGATGCATCAAATTTCTTTTGTTGGCCCCCAAGAGTCTAAAATCTAAATATGTGTGGTTCATTATCATGTATGATGAAGAACGGTAACGTGTTTTCCTTGAAATATAATGAAATTAAATAAAAATGCACAATGCATCAGCTGCTATTGGCCCTGCTGACTGATCTCAGCAGCTATAATCACTGATGCAGGGCCAGTATTTATCTGGTGCATCCCATCCATTTTGAGCTAGCCAGACATGAAAAATTTATGGAAAGAGCTTTATTTAAAAGAAGAAGAAATAATGACAACAAAAACCAGTATCTGACAAGTTGATATAAATTGGCCCCGAAAATCGACTAATCGTTGCAGTTTGAGTGCCAAGATGACACTTTTCTCAAAAGCAGAGTTATCTTTACGTTTTGTTTTTTCCCCCTGGAGGGTTTTTCCTCTATTTGGATTTGCAGGTGGTGATGTTGACATCTTTATTTTTCAACTTTTAGTCCGTCATTGACGTCTCTGCACTGCTGTTATTGTTGGACACCCAGCCCCACGCAGGCTGTTGCTCATCTCAAACCTTCAGTTTACTTTAACACACATGAAGCCTTCAGGTTTCATCCCTTGGACCAAACCCATGTGCCTGGTCGGGGTGAGTGCTGACGCTCTCCTTGCCACGTGTCACCAGAATCAGCTGCTATAAGAGGAGTTTTATTTAATATTTCAGCAGATAAACATAAATACTGTATATTTATACACAAAAAGCAAAAAGGATATTTTACTGCACTTAACAGAAATTCACGGGGGAGAGAAGTGCTCGTTAGGTTTCTTTATGTTTGGCCGAGGCTGTTTCTTAATGTCAGACATTACCAGCATTTCTTTTAGTTGTTTTTGTTTTGGGGGGGTTGTTTGCTTTTTACTTGAACAATAGCAAAAGTAATGGCGGGCATATTTAACGTTGTTTGCTGGTGCTCTGGTCGTCTCTGTAAGTTGACCTTTAGACAGCCTTATTACAGGAACCCCCTTCTCCACTAGTGATGCCACAGGACTTCAGATGCCTTTTTTTTTTTTTCCCCCTTTTTTAAAGAAAAAAAAAACATATTTATATTTACATTTAATAATGAAATACATGTATTGCTTATTTTTCTAACAAAGTCCTATTTAAAGCAGAAGCCTAATAACTAATAACGTAGAGGTCTGCGATAACTTTCCAAATTTAGGTTTATGTATGTGATCGAGGTTTGTCTTGTCATAGAGCGATCAGATGAATCCTCAGCCCTCCGCACACTCTGTGTTATCATCTCAAAAGCTCATCTGAGAAGCTTTAGGACATTGATTTTTATTCATATACTAAACCTTTTATTTTGCATATTAATGAGAGGAGGCTTTATTTTTGGGGGGTTGTTTTCCTGTCCGTTACAGACTGTGCCTTTTTCTGATGGTGCTGGAAAAAAAAATGTTCAAAGTGTGCTGAGCCCAGAGTCTACATTAATACGTATATATTAATACCTGGAAATACTGTAATGTGTGTGGATACCTCTGACATGTATGCCAAGAACACAAAAATATGCAGAATTTATCCGTTTTGAGCTGACAGGACCAAAAGGCCTGCAGGGATTGGTTTATTGAACGGGCACTCGAGCACAACCTAAAACCAAACATTTTTCAGTAATACAAATCATAACTTGGGCGAGTGGGTTGGGTAAGAAGCACTCATGACTCGTAGGTAACGAATATCTCAGTGTAGACATGATGTAGCATATTTATTTATTTCTGTGAGGCGTACTGCATGTTGTCCTCGGTTGGCGTTTTGTGTGTTCATTCTTAAATGGACAGCAATAATGAAGCAGCTGTAAAATTTCTGTGCAATCGGTTTGGCCGGCCTTCCTTTTTCTCCGTGTTTGCGTGTCTCTGTATGAAAACTTCATTTTGTTTTCGAATGCGAAGTTCAGACGTTTACAGACTTGGACAAAGAGCTTTTGTTTCTCCACGAGTGCCCGTCTCCCATGTTAAGGGATTCCCCACAAAATGAATGAATCTTTAGATGCCTCTGAAGGTTGGCTGCATATCATTCTTGAAGGAAAAAAAAATTTGAATTTGAAAATGGTTTTTTTTTTTTTTTTTTTTTTTCTTAATTTATGATATTAATAAGTACAACTGTATGTTAAAGGACTTTTAAAGTTTGTCTTAACACTCACCTGATCCTGGTCCTAAGTTGAGCCTTTTTTCTTTTTTTTTAATTTGTCATATTTAATTTTTGGAATAAATACTCTATGTATAAAAGTCGTGTTGCTGTCGTGATTTGAAGAAAGTGTCACATCCAGTCTTTGTTTCCAAACATCACACTGAGGCTTTTTGCAAAATCTGAGACGCATGAGTCTAAGGAGAGCTACTTCTGTCCTCCTTAGCTTTAAGCTGAGGCTGATTCTCCAATAATGGCTTTACTTCCACCACCTGACTGCTAGACTAAAAACTGAAGGGAGCCCTCGGTCATCAGTGAAACAAAGTGCTGTTGCATCCAAATATGGATGGACTTGCCCTTTCTTTGTAAATCAAGGTGTTGCTCTTTGCAGAAACATTACAAATACTATGTTGTTGTTATTGTGATATCGAAAAATGCTGCTGTAAAATAAATCCCATTAGCTGCAGTCCTAGCTAAACTAATAAACTAGCTGAGCTCTTGGTATGCACTAGTATCTTACTACGCAAGTAATTAAGTAGTAATAAAAGCAGTCCAGAGCAAATGTTTTCAAAATGTATTTCCAGTTTTCTTTTAAACACGTTAGTATTTTTACAGTGCATTATTCGTGTTTGAGGTATTTCTACATCCATGCAAAAACCATGTAAGTAGTACTCAAACACACCTGCTTCCAGCATTCAGCCTGACGGCTCAAAATAAACTGTTTGTGCACACTGAGTGCAGTGTATACTTGGATACGATAAAGGGCTATGAGCTGTGTGCATCTCTGCACCTGCGCACGAGTGCGGTGTTCATTATTATTGACAGGAAATGGCCTGAAGTCGGTTATCAGTTACTGTCTGAAGTCTCTGCAGAGCACAAATACACACACTTTATAACTGTGTCACTACATCCATGTTTAATCTGTGTCTACACTTCCGGGCCGTCTGTGCTCATAACTTCATATTAGCTCAGCAATGTACAGTCTCTCCGCTTCCTGCCTATATGGTCTAACGTGGGTTTTTTAATTGCTTTATCTCTATAAAACACTTATCTTTAATTAAACGGTGTCCTTGTTGAACTCTGAGTGACATGAGTACAGCACAGTGTATACAGCAGGTGCTCTGAAGGGCCCGTTTCCTGCTACATTTATAGCCAAAAGACAGACGGAGTGCACCTTTAGCCTCTGAGTAAAGATAAACAAAAAGATAATAAGCTTTAACTTTATAACAGTCTGGACCTCCATAGATTACCATTCCACCTGAGCAAATAACTAAAAACAAACAAAACACCTTTTTAGCTATTACTGTATTTAAAGTGTAATGATAAAGAAGTGTTCTTTTTCATCATTAAAATAATAACTTTCATTTTCAAAAGCTGGTCCACAGATCTCAACCAATCCAAAATGGGCTTCCACAGGGCTCCGTCCTTGGCGCACTTATTTTTGCATTTTTCTAATAAGTTATTTCTCCTACTCAATTTTTCAGCATTTTATCCACCTAAAAAAAGACAAAACTTCATTTAAAATACATTATCCTCCTTTGGAGAGTTTTGAAACATTTATCAGAGTTTGTTTTCATAGCTTCTTATTTCTTTGGTTGTGTAGTTCTACTAGTTTGGTTTGCAGACTGTGTTTATATCTAATTGTTTTCATTTTCTCAGATCTTAATCACAATAAGACCTGATTCAGGGGGAAAAATAATAATTACTGTATTTTTAGGAGATAAAACTAATCTACTAAACCAGATTTTTCTTTAGCTCTTATTTAAAGTCCTATTTAAGTTGGTAACGAAATACTATGGTCATTTATGACATCAGTTTATAAAATCAACAGTAACACAGTTAACACACATGACAATACAGAAATTAATTCATATCACTCAAACTCAGCTTTAAATATTTTACCTTAAATAAATTAAACCACTGACACCAACAGGAACTGACTCAGTCTCACAGTGGAACAACATTTCCTGGCTTTTCATTTTGTCCATATCTTTTGTATAAAATAAATACGTTCAGAATTTCTCTAGAACTTTCAAGAAGGTTCCGCTTTCTTGTATTTTTCAGTTTCTGGTTTCTGTTGAGGACGGTGTTGAGTCTCTTCACACCGCAGGATGTGCAGCTTTGCTGTGATGTTCCTGAAGCAGTGCTTTAACATGCTTCTAACGGCTGACGAGGACAAGTAGAAGATAAATGGATCCAGGCAGGCATTTAAGGTGCTGGAAAGCAACGCCACAGTCCTCCACTCCTGATTCTCCTTATTGACAAAGCCTACCACATGGGAGATGTTGTAAGGACCAAAACAGACGCAGAATACGATCAGTGTGCCAAGAGCCAGACCAATGCATCGCAGCCTCCGCCGCCTGCTGATATTTGGGAGACGGGACAGGATAAGGATTAGGTTGACGTAGCAGAAGCAGCAGATGATGAAGGGGATGCAGAAGAGGACGAGGAAGAGCTCGAGGCGGAACGGCAGCAGGATTGCAAGCTCTTTGTCGGAGAAATTCAGGTAGCAGCTAGGTGGAGGTGTGGCGGGAGTGCTGCCATTGGTGTGTCTCCACTGGAGGTAAGGCATGATGTAGACGACGATGAGGTTCAGAGACGTTAGCAACCAGAACATGACACAGGCCAACAAAGCATAACGAGGCCGCCGATGGAGGGAATGCCTGATGGGGTGGGCGACCCCTAGGTAACGCTCCACACTCACGGCGGTGAGCAGCAGGGTGCTGTTGTAGATGGTGACATAGAAGAGAAACCCAGTGAAGGGACAGAGGGAGTAGGGCAGCAACCACTCCATGTCATCAAAGGCCTCCTTCATTTTAAAAGGCAGCAAAGCCAGGAAAATCAGGTCGGAGATGGTCAGGTTGAGGAGGAGGATGTCTATCGGGGTTGGCTTGCAATACACCTTGCGGCAGAAGGTACCAAATGCCAGGATGTTGGCGGGAACTCCCATGAGGAAGGTGATAATGTAGACAGAAAGCAACAGATTGTATGCCATGGTGTCTTCTTAGGGACACACTCTCACAGACACTGCAGGGAGGAAGAAAGCAAGTTGTGATCAAGTAGCACCAAAGACTCAGAAACAGCTCATACTTACATTTTTCTTAACTTTACATCAGAAAGAAAGAAAGCTTAATAGAAAAACAGCTAATATATTTCATCTGCCATAGAGATGTGAATGTTTATATAACTCCATGCATCAATATTAATAAGTCAGTTTATCTTGTTTGCAAAGGAAACCAGTTCTTGTCTTTTGCATTTGTTTGTTTGTTTGTTTTTTAAGCTAAAATGTTTAAAAAATACACAAAAGAAGGTTTTTCAGAAAGTCATCAGCCTGCTCTTTCCTTGCCACTACCAGGTAAAGGCACTGAACTTTGGCTTTAAACACAGAACAAATCAAGCAGCGGTCACAACAGCACATTATCTTCTCTAAAGCTTCACACGCTCTTTGACATCAGATTCAAACATTTGCAAATAATAATTTCCGTAAAAGAAAAGAAAAAAATCCACAGTGGAATATTCTAACACATCAGTTGATTGCTACCTTACCATCTAGAAAACATTTGAATTTAAAGATGCACAAATTTGTTTTTTCTTATTTAAAAGTAGAACTTCAGAATTAGTGTGGTGTATGAAGTGTCAAAGTTTTTTCTGGGAAACAAAAAAAAAGGAACTGGAGCAACTGGTGAGCTCTCTGCTACAGAGGAATAAAATACTTTTTATTCTTCTTTGCAATCAGAAAGAAACTCCCCCAAACTTTCTAACCACACAGACTTTTAAAGCTGACTGTTAAAAAGTAACAAACATCTGAGTCCATTTGGCTCAGATTTACCTGCAACATCTTATTGTCAAAGAAATGGAGAAAGTGGGACAAAATTTCTGCATATAAAGACATCCAGAAATAAAATACGCCCCGTCCGAAGTTAGCTGGAGATAAACTCACCTCACTCAGGCTTTGAAATCCAGCCTCTCCATCACAGAGTGCTCTGTAGTGCTGCAGCTCTCTTCACCTCTTGGAAACAGACTGTTTGATCACATCACAAGACTGCCCCTAATATTGTCATCCTTCTGCGCCTACAGTCTCTCCTTCGCCAGCGGAAATTTAATAAACTTCTGGACATTTCGTTCTCACCATTCTCCAAACATCATCTCCCAGCAACCGCTGAGAAGCTCGGCGCAGCGTAGGTGGAAATGATTAATCAGAACTTCTCGTGTAAAAGGCCAAGGCACAAACAAAGAGAGGAGGAAGATTGTTTCCTCTCTCTGCTCTGCTGCGACCAGAGAAGAGAATTTACCTTTTTTTAAAAAGCAAATTTTTTTTTTCTATATCAACACATTTTGGCAAAATGCTGCAGTTTTGCAGAGGAAGCTACACTTTCCTTTTCTTCTTTTTTTCGTTGTCGGATCCCACAAAAAGATCTGTAAGTGCATTAAACTACAAGATACCTAATTTTGAAATCCAAGTCAAAATAAAAAAGAAGCCGTAAAAGTGCTTCTTTTTGAGCCACCCCTGATTTCTTTAAGTTTTCTTCAAGTTTTATCTTTCAAAGTTTTTCTTTCAGTCCAGTCCTTGTGCCTAACCATTTTCAGAGGGAGGAGTGTTTAGTTTATTTGTGTTTTGTTCTCTTGTTTTCTTTTAACACTGACCTATGAGTCATTCAAGCAGAAGAAGGCACCAAATTCAGGAGATGAACCAGTGTTGTGTTTACACAACTAGTTTTTAATTGTTTCACTAGGGAGCGCTGATCCATTTACTCTTTGCCAAACCCCCATCAGAAATAGTCTCAGCTCTTAGGCTGCCAGTCTTAAAGGAGGGAAAAGGGGAGAAAAAGCACAGGTGTGCCAAATTACACAACAACTGGTCTGAAAATCAGTTGAAGCAAGTGCGATAGAGTGATGAATCCAAATTTTGTACATCGTATTTCCATTTTATGGCACGATGACTGTCCAAACTCACAACTGTTATCCCAGCTGCTTTTGTGACAAGTAAAAGCAAGCAAACATTTACTGAACCATCCATTTACAAATACATGATTAAGATAAAGCAGCACTATTTCAACAAGGTCTTTTCCAGATTTAGTCTGTTGTCATTACTCTCACAGGGGCTTTAGTGAGAGGACCCCAAAACAGAGAGGAGCAGTTCCAATAAACAAAAGCTAGCCATTTAAAAGTCCAATAAACAAAATAGTAGAGTCCAAGTAGAAGTCTAAAAGCAAGACAAATAAAATCCACACAAGAACACATACACAGCAGAACAGCAGACAACTCTACAAAGGATGGGGGGAGGACTATTTATACACAGACTGCTAATCAGAGGAGTGGAAATATCAGGAAAGAAATGAGACATATTTCAGGGTAATCATGCAGGAAGAAGGGGCACAAGAGATAAACACTATCAAAACAAAGCAGGGGATCAATAAGAGCTGCACTGAAATAAGGACAAACATATAACATGCATGAACATAACAGAAGAGGTGACACAGAGAGGTATATAATGAGTCCACAAACACACTGAAGACCCATGATGCTCTGGAATAAATGATAAACAAACCCTGAACCATCAATAAAACTACAAACCAAACAGAGAACAGGGATTAACTGTGGGGTCTGTGACAATTACATGTACATTAAAAAACATGTACAGACTCCAGTAATGACGATGGAATTGAATTCTTAATGAAGCAACTTGGGATACAACAAATTTCGATCTGATCTGATAACGTTGGAGTTAATTAATGATTTTTCAGCAATCCAGTGAGGTGGGCCAGTTTTGGGCCACGTTTAACACCTGGAGTGTAGCAGAACCAGCTCTGCTTGCAATGTAAAATATAATAAGGTGGGTTTATTAAAAATAATGAAAAATATTTTTTTCTAAAAATATGAAGAGCCTTGTTACTGTTGCCTAACATGAAGCTTGTCAGTCACATTCCTGATTGCATTTCACTTATAACTTCAGCAAAGTTAAAAACAAAAATATGAAACGCATATAATACATGAACAACGGCTGTAAGCTGGTTACACTTTTTAAAATGTTTCTAAATCCTCACTTTTCTATTCATTTCCAGATTTACCTGAAAGTATGACTTTGAGTCATTTTTGATGTCATATACGGCACCAAAAATTCAATAATAGGGATTAAATAAACATGATAAAGACACAGATGGTTTGGTTTACCTGACGTGATGTGATCAGTCTGCTGCCCACTTAGTCCTTCAGCTCCGCTGTGCTCTAACACTGGGTGTGTTTGTGTCTCAACCCCTCCCACCAGCCTCTCTTTTTATATCACTTCAGAGCACATCAAATCTCTAAACAACAAGGATTTATGTGCAGGACAGCGTCAGATGACCCCAGTCTGATGTGCATAAGTGGAAGCTGAACATTATAGGCACATTAAGACCAGATGTGTTTATCATGCGGTGGCTCGTATACAGTAGCGCTGAACGCGAGCCAAGAGTCCGAGTGTTTATTTGGAAATTTTCCACTAAAACCTTTGCATGCAGGTTATCCAAGAGGAACACAGAAGCTTATCAACACGTGTGTTTTAATTGTGTTTTAGTCTGTATGTTATAATTTTTTATTTTTACTTTGCATTGTTTGTATTTATTTATTTTACTTAATACATATTGGTTGGAAGTCTGTTAATTTATTATTTTTTATTTATTAAACACAAAAGTACAGCATAATTTATAACTGAGATATGTATGTATTACATATCTCTTTATTTAAGTATTATCATATGTGTGTAGTGTATTTACTTAAACAGTCTATGTTCTTTTAGCATGCTATAACAAAACAGGTGTTTCCTGAGACCCAAGCTATTGTTTAGGAAGGATCTTTAATTTCTACTAGCTATTTGGGATTAGTGTTACCTGATTGGTGTAACTCTAAGCATCTTTTTTGAACGTTAATAACATTAGTAATTTTTAATGTCCTCATATGAAGACAACGGGTTTATTTACAGCATCAGACAATAAAGTCACCAAAGTATAGCACACTTTAGCCACAGCTGCCCTGAGGCTAAAGTGTAGCTTGCCTCCACCAGTGTGTGAATGTGAGAGTGAATGAATAGTGGAATTGTAAAAGTGCTTTGAGGGTCTCGAAAAGCGCTATATGAATGCAATCCATTATTATTATTATTATTATTATTACTTTATTGACCAGGAGGAAGTATAAGGTTCAGGATGAGGACACAGGGTCTCACAAAGGTGACAAACTAAAGAGAAAACTTGACCCTAACACTGTTCTGCTGTGAGGAGTGTAGTTATCCCATTAGAGGGATATGTGTCCTGTGATGAAACATATCTATTATAATGGGAATCTTTATTCAATCATTATATTTTTACAAAGTTGTTTTGCTCTTTTTAAGACGTCTTCATTAGTCAGTCTGTCAGTGCACGATGACTCACATCTCTGCTGAACTGATGGTGTTCATAGGTTTCTTGTTTAATATCCATACTTACATGAGGACAGGTATTGTAGGCATCTAGGACTTTCTTTGTTTTCTTAAAGCGAAATGGACTACGATCACTACAAGAGTCTGCCCCCGGATACACTTTACAAGCTTTCACTGAAGGCAATGTCATCTATTTCCAATGATATAGTGATTTTGCTTTATCTGTCCAATAAGATGCTGACCGCTTTTATTTCTTGATCCAAGACTTACCTCTCATCTCCAACTTGTGGGGACTAATAGTCACTTATTGGGAAAAAGGCATATTCTGTCCTCAAAAAGATATCTAAACATGTACACACACACAGGTGTAACTAATAACATTAAAGATTTGTTTCATGTTGCCGTGCTGATAATTCTGCCACTGAAAATCAAGGCAGCTGTGTTGTGATTAGCTTCACCTGTGAGAAATGTCTTATAATACTGAACACTTTCCAAAACATGACAGATTTTAAAGTGAGCTTTTACAGCTTGAGACACCAGATGGAGCCATTTAAAATCAGCCGATAAACATTCCTCATGAAATCTGAAATAAAATGTTTAAACATACACAGTGTGCCTGGTCAAAAACAATGATTTCACATACTATCCACACATCATTTTAATCCAAAACAAGGATGTTACAAGAATCAGCAAAACATTACATGTGACACAGCAGTACCTTACAGCTGTATTCAGTCTGCAAAATAGGCTTTTACATCATCTCTTTTCTTTAGAAACATTTGGTCTAAACAGGTCGTTAACGCCTGACGACACAAAGCTTTGAAGAAGTCAGTCAGCTCTGAATTAACAGACTTCATGTAGCTGGACAGTCAGTGTGGAGGAGGTTTACTGGGTCTGTTTGCAGAGGTTACTGGTACATGAAGAGTGGTCATATCAGACTAAATGTTTTTGCACCATTTCTTCTTTTGAATTTGTTGCACAGTCTCCTTGTGACACTCTCAGGTCATCTAAGCCCCAGGTTTGCTCCCCTCAGATGGGACAGTTGGTGGTCTAACTTTTGAAGCTTCACTGACGGCTTTACACCGGTACCGAGAACCCCCCCTGTGGCTGAACTGGCTTTGCCGTCCACAGATTCTTCCCAAGATGCCTCTTGACATGACTGGAGATAGCATCAGCATGACCACAGGGTCCAGGAATACGTTACAGGTGCTCGTCAGCATAGCGTACGTCCTCCACTTCACGTTCTCCCCCATCACAAACCCCACGACGTGTGAGGCGTTGTAGGGTGCGTAGCAAACCACAAACACAGCGAGCGTGGACAGCGCAACAGCCAGCACTCTTCTTTTTCCCATGGGGGACAATTTCGAGCGCCACACCAGCGTGACGCAGCGCATCGTGCAAAAAGTTGACACAATCAGAGGCAAAAGAAACAGGGTGATGGCCATCTCCAGGCGGAGTGGCAGCAGCACGGCCAGCTGGGACGCACTAAAAACTTCATAGCAAACTGAGGAGTTATTACCTGTGGAAACAAAAAACCCCCCTTCTTCGACCATCACGCCAGGGCTGAGGTGTAGCACCACCAACAGCCACAAGACAGCGCTGATGATGCAGGAGTTACGAGCACAGCGCCATCTCTTGTAGACAATCGGGAATGCTATGCTGAAGTAACGACCCGCTGTTACAGCAGTGATGAACAGACAGCTGCCATACAGGGACGAGAAGAGGAAGAAGTTGTAGACAAGACACACGGGAGCAGGCAGCCTCCAGTCCTGAAGCAAAGTCTCCAGAGTCTTGACAGGCAGCCAGACTAACAGCCCCAAGTTGGCCAGACACAAGTTGAGGGCGTAGACCACGTTGGGTGTGGCACCATGTTTACGAGCCTTGCGCATGTACACAAAGAAGACGAGCAGGTTGGCAGGAAGGCCGAGCAGAAAGGTCAAGATGTAGATGATGAGAGCAATGCAGTCCTTGACAGCCAGCTGCATCTCTTCAGATGAGTTCACTAAACTGGTAGCACCGCCTCCAGTTTACCATGACATAGTTTGAAGGTTGAAGAAAAGTCCTGCCTGGAAATATGCACACTGCTGACCTTTTGTCCTCTCCGTTTATCTACAACGTCTTTAAAACAGCAAAGTCTCCGTTTGGAATGTTTTCCGAGGCGGTAAAGTGGCTGCAGAAGAGCCGGGTTTCTCTCGCCATCATGTGCACAAGCAGGTCTGAGGCACAGAGACAGGTGATGCCAAAAAAAAAAAAGAGGTGGTGGCCACAAATGGGAGGATGTGTATGGGCACACAGGGGGACGAGGTTCATACGACATCATGACAGAGATGCAGATAACAAGACGTACTCACCCATGCAGAAGCTAGGGGACATTTAGCCGGCACCAGGCCACCTTAATTGCCTTCTCAGTGAAGGGCAACAGACAGTTAGCATCTGGGCCCTTAAGTGAAATGATTCAGAATAATTCAACCTGTCAGGAAGCACATGCCCATCCTCTTAAATTCAAGGCTGTGTAAATGAACTGGAGGGCCAGGCAGTAAAGTCATAAATGTGCTGAAAACCGATGGTTAGTGCGAGCAGAGGATGGGTTGGGCTTTGGGAAATGGTGATTTGTTTGTGACATGAAGGCACTTTGAACAGTTTTATGGTGGACGGTGTTTTCCTTATTGTGGGTGTTCTGTGTGTGCATGTGGGAAAGTGTGTTAGGCGAGGTGGGTGTGTCATGCGGGAGGCTGCTGGTGAAGAAAATGGAGCAGAAAATTCACTCGACAATTTTTTTTTTCTAAGAATGGAGCTGCCGCCATTCAAAACACAGCTATTAGGTGTTTGATCAGTCTATTGATCCAGTCTTTAAAACCAACGTCTACAGCGTCCAGTCTTCGGATATTTGATCTGAATGTTTGCAATGAACTGACGACACTTTTCCTGTATTGTTAAATGAACGTGACAGTAGCACAGCTTTTATTTACCAGTCTGATTTTGTTTTTCCTTTCAGGCCGTTTCTGTTTGCACTGTCTTGCGTCATTTTCTCCGGTAGCGCTTCCATTTCTGTTATTGGTATTAATGCAGCACCATTACCTATTCGAATGCTCACTATGTTGTAGTTGTGTTGCCAAAATTAACTGCTTGACAAATTTAAAATACTTCAGTTATGCTCTGATGTTTTTCTGAGATATTTCCTGGAAAGAACAGCTTAAAATGGTTCCAATTATTGGGAAAACAGGGGCATCACAGATCATGTCTACATTAAGAAATGGGAAATTTAACACAGCTGTGCAAAAATGGAGAGTTAAGCACTGAAAAGCTAACCAGTAAACAGTTTATCTGTGTTTAAAATGAACCTTTCTTTCACAGAAAGAACTATTTCTGTGTAATTTGCACCTGGTGCAGTAATCGTGTCCTAGAAAGTAACTTCTTTTTTGTCTCACATGGGAGGGTTTTTTGGTTTTTTAGTGTTATTTTCATACAATTTTTTCTCTTATCTGAGCACATCTTACTCACCAAACATCTGTTAAAAACAGCTCACCCGAGATCATCTGGTGACTCATAAAAAGTCAGTGAATGACACAAACACATCCATCTGAAGACTTTACTACAGCGCCGGGTGAGGTTTATTATTTTAGGCAGGCTGTTTACCAGGTTATTTTATCAGAGTCAAAGTTCCCCTCATTATTGCAGCTTTTAAGCTGCCAGCAGCGTCAGTTGATCAAACAGTGTGGCAAAACTAAACAAAGCCATTAAAGCATAAAAGAACCAAACAGACATGAAAACGTGCACTTTCATGTGTGAATTTTGGATAATTATATGATGCCGGATATAGTTTGAAGAGTGAATTTTTATTTTACTCAAAAGACTGTTTAATCCACAATTTAGAGATGATAAATCAATCATTTCTTGCTGGATTATGATACACAAAAATGCAAATTAACTACACAAAACAGAGGTCAGGATAATAATTTTACAAGAGGAGAAAAGTTGCAGCTGGAGTAAGTTTGTTTTTTTTCTTCGGGACTACTTTGTGAAGCGAACTGTGCCCAGACTTTTACTGAGAGTGTGAGTAGATTTTTGTGTGTCCATTGCTTGTTTATGACTGCAGGGTTAAACAAATTAAACTTAAAATAACTATTCAATTTTTTTCCCTCAAAAACATTCAGACCATCTTCTCACTGAGCCAGCAGATGCAGGTTGCTCCTCCCACTGGAGTTTGCCAGCGGGACCACGAGCGCCGAGTTTTTATTGTCGGTGCTGGAGGTTGCTGTGAGGCGAGCGCGGGTGTTCAGGCTTCGTTGTTCCAGAGACAGAGCTTCCTGTTTTCTGGAAAGATCCTGCAGCATGCGGGAGTGATGCAGCTTCATTTTCTGCAGAGAGTGCCTGAGAGAGGATTACAGCAGCGAGCAGGGATGAATATCAGCTCCGGTGGCATGCATGCTCGAGAAGTTCTTCTGAATTTGGTTTTATGGTTTATCATTACTTTAAAACATCACAAATCCATAAAATGTATTTCTCTTTATATTCAAGATTGTAAGAGTGACAGATATATTTTTATAGTCCTATGTTATTTCAGCGGTAACTCTATAACTTGTCTGTTTCTCTTCCATTAGATTGTTTATACACTTCCCAATCTAATATTCTATATTATATATAGAATACATATTCTATAATTGGACCTAATATTTATTTAACTGGACAAGCTTGAGATGTGATGATGCCACACATAGTATGATTTCAATAAGATCTCATATTGGTGATGGGAGAGTCAGACCCTTCTGTCTCCAGCACATCCCTCTGATTCTCAAGGTCTGGACATTGTCATCTTGGAATTTACCTGTGCCATCAGGGAAGAAATTGGTGGAAAAATAGTAAGCTGACCTAATTTTTCGGGCATTTAACGTCATTCAGTTACAACCTGCTGAACTGAAGCAACCTCCAGTCATAACACTTCCTTTACAGGGTTATGCAGTAGGCACCAGGCTTGATGAGTGCATCACTTCATCCACCTCTATTCTTACCCTGATGCTTCAACACTCCCAAACAGGGTTGAGAGTATATTACACAAACACATATATGTTTTGTGTAATATATACAATACTTATATATTATTATTATTGTTAATACTACTTAGTTTGGCCACACAAATAAAAATGAAGACTCACTGAGCTTCAGAGAGCTTCTGCTTCAGAGCTGCGATCGTGGCCTCCAGTTGCTGGACTTCATTAACGAGGCCGTGCTGCACCTGCAAACCATCACGATAAAAGGAGAAAAGACTTCTAATGCAATCAGGGACACATCTGCTGCTATATAACTGATATATACCTCGTCTCTGCACAGGTCCACGTTAGGCCTGTTGGTCCTGGTCTCCAGTCTGGTGTGAGCAAGCTTCAGGTTGGCTGTCTTCGCCTGCAGATCTGCATCCAGCCCGTGGATGTCAATTTCCATTTCTGCCATTTCCTCCTCAGTCTACAGACGGATGTACAGGCAGTGGGAACATGCGATGACAAACTATACTCCCTCACCCTGCTGCTAACAGCTATTATTTATAAGATCTTACAGTTTTTATTTGCCACTCCAGCTCATGTCGGGCCTGCTCTTCAAGGTGATTACGTTTGCGGAGAGCAAACTCTGTGGCTCTGCGTTGAGTCTCCAACTCATTCTGCAGCTACGAAATAAAAAGAAAGAAAGAAATTAACAGCAAATATGCCCCACCTACACTAAGCAAGATTAGTGGACAATATAAGAAAACCAAAATAAAAATAAATTAATCAAATTAAAGAAATCCTTTAACCATCTGCAGCGCCCCCGGGTGTTCAAACACCGACATGTGAAACAATGTTCTTATTAACATGTAAGTAAAACCTTTATCCCATAGATTAAAACTGCCTAGAATATCAATGATTTTTAAATTAAATGTGACATCAGAAGATTTTTTTTAACAAAATAAAAATATAATACACACATTTAATACACAAAGCGCATCTTTGTGATTAATAAATGTGGTAACTACATATCTCCTCTTTAATTTAAGCTTTTAAACATGGATCTATGATGTGTGCATAAAAAGCTTTTAATCATTAAATAAACATTTGTCAAATCTGGAGAACACAGACTGAGCACAGAGAGAGGGTTGCACCAATATTTGTGCACAGTTTAATGAATATTAAAGTCATTAGGTGGTTATCATTTTTTAATTTTTTTTAATTAAATAAAATACTTGAATAGTACTTGGTCGTATAATAAGTCATATTCAAGAACTCCTACTAGTTGCAAACCACCTACCTGTGCTCGGGTGAGGTTCATATCCTCCCTTATTTGCTGGGAAACCTGCATCGCCTCATGGGCACGAGCCACATTATGCTGGCTGAACTGGACCCACTCCTGGGGGGTGGAGGAGCTACACCAAAGACAGCAGTTATAACAGTAGTAGCTGCTATGAATGATACGGTTTAAATAGACAGCGGTAACCAAGCATCACAAAAATGCATAATACACAATATTACAGTGACACTCAGTAGTTATGGTTTTTGTGTGTAAAAGAACAAATTTTGTATATAAATTTCATGTAAAAAAGTATATATTACAAAAGCTTTATGAAAAGTTCTAACACCTTGTTGTGATTTGGCTCTATGTAACTGAAGTTGAATTGAATTTCCATAGTTTAGCAAATGAGGAGTAATATTCAACCAATCTTTTAATTATGATAATAATTATATCATACACTAGCATTTTATGATCTGCATACTTCATATTTCATGCACACCCTCATCTGAAGATTACCCTGATGGTATGCGAGTCGGGTTGGTCTTTAGGGAGATGTGGGGCGATTTTATCGTAAGTGACAGACAGGACATGTCAATATCCAGAGCATCCATCTTGTTCTGGAGATCAGCAGTCAGCTGGTGCCGCACCTCCTGCAGAATGCTTAGCAACCAGGAAAAAGGGAGGAGCTTAGAAGTTGGCTAAAGTCAACATGCATTTTCAGCAGTGGAAAACAGAAACGTACCATAGCTGCTCAAAGGCCCTGCTAGTGTGCTGCTGCAGAACTTGCTGCACTCTTTCAATCAGCTCCACCTCTTTCTTCAGCTGTTCGTCCACGGGGTCCGTTACCAGCTCGTGCCCTTGCCGTCCCTCCCTCAGTGTCAGGCATTCAGTGGTGACCTCCAGAGGAACAGCAGTGGCAGCCAAAGCTTGCTCGGTGTGCTCTTTGGACTGACACCAGCGTGAAGCCCACATAAATGAAAGTTATCTCAGAGACCAGGAGTAAAGATTTTATGAGCACTTGACAAAGAAACACCTAGATGTTTCTTTAAGTATGACACATGTGCACATGTACAAAATGGACAAAGGCACCTCTCAGTCATACTGGGGCCATCTTGGATTTTGAAATCAAAGATTAGCAAGAGGCAAGCTGACATTTCCACTATAGGGCACAGTCTACTCAGGCTCTGCACATCCCAATTTATTGTCTCCAAACGAGAGCTTCATTTACAAAATGCAAATCAGGCTGTGTTAAACAAGACTTTAAACCAGGGACTGAGATCTTAAACATATTAGGAACATGTTTGCTGAGTTATTAAACCAAATAAAGAGTCAGGAGATTTTATCACATCCAGATGGTGTCACCACCTGCTGGTCATTAGAAAGAAAACAGGTTTAAGGCACTGAAATCTTGGCTTTACTTTTTAGACAAAGAAGTATATCAGCTACCGTATTTCCGTGTTTCTTATACAGTCTACAGATTCAACCTCTGCTTTTAAAAAGTCTGAATAAATCACCAGTGTCAGAGTCTCCATCTCTTCATCTACTTTCTGAGCACAAGTTTCCAACACTTCCTTCCACCGAGCAACATCCCAAACACGGTCACTCAGCCTACGACACGTATCAGTCTCATCCCAGCGTGTCTATGGAGAAAAGGTGCTTTATTAACAACGTGTGGAGAAAGAAAGGACATTGTTGGATGGTCCAGTGGACAGTGTCCTTTGAGCTCTGCCAACAAAACAAGACCCCACCTTAAAGTTAGTCTCGTTGCGTAGTGTCCTCCCTTCCTGTCTGATGACATTCGAAATGTGTCGTTCGTGTTGAGCTGTGGCAGACAGCTGCTGATTGTTGCTGGTCCACTCTGACACACTGCGGTGCAGGCCAGGCTTTGCATTTAGTGAAGGCATCATATTTCTGCTGAAACAAGGCCCAGATTCACTGGATCTTTCACGTACAGCTAAATGTGGGGGATCTTTTTCTATGTCTCTGTGAAGATCAAACACCAACACATATATTACCAGTGCAAAGGTACTACCAGAAAAAAGTGCAGTTATGAGTAGCAATTACAAACTGATATTATTACAAAATAATGGCATTATATCCCCTGAAAAATCTGAACGATCATAAAAACTCATCAAAATTTTGCTCTTTATTTTGAATGTTTCCATTTTATTAAATATCACAATAGTAATTTGCTTTGATCCAAGGTAAATATTGCATTGTTTGTTACTCTGTTTTGTGTCAGTGACTATATTGCAGTTAATCAACTACTTTAGATTTTATGACTCTATCAAAACTGCACACAATAAACCCAATAGTGTATTAATTATATAAGTGCGCCATCTGGAGCGTTAGTTATAATATCATTATGAAATGCTGACAAAGTAAACTGATAGATGTTATTACAATATATATTTGAATGAGTGTGCTTTGTGTTAATAAACCATACTTACAAACAAACCATCCCTGTGTATTTAATAACACTAAATGCAGATTTGAGATTTAACGGGCTGCCAGAAACAGAAACATTAATAAAACATCAGTGATAAAAGCACGAAAATAAACAGATACTACACTGTGTAAATACTCCTTTCAAAGTTACATCACCTCTTAGCAACTGCAAAAACATGTAAGAATATCAAGGACCTTTTTAATTTAATTATTATAAATAATTTGGATTGTGCAATCAAAATAATTCAGGCCAGGCAGGAAGAAAAGAGGAAGACAACAGAGAAGATTCATGGGTGGAGTAAAGGAGGACATGCAGAGGGTTGGTGTGACAGAGGAGGATATTAGGGAGTTGATGAGATGGACACAGATGATCTACTGCTAAAGGGAGCAGCTGAAAGAACAAGATGACACACCTTTGTGAAATATTAGGAATTAAGTAATTATTGGAGTCTAAAAGGCTACACCACCACGTACAATTTTTTCTTTTATGGTTGTAATTTTATTGTTATTCTCAAACAGGTCTCTCTTGTAAATGAGACATTGAGTCTCAGTGGGACTACCTGTATAAATAAAGGATAGATTAAAAATATAAGAAAATAAATTATTATTATTTAAAGCGGGAAAACATGCAAAAAATATAAATAAATCAAAGTACAAACTACCTTTGCAATTCTTTTTCCAAATAACATTTTAGCAAAAAGTAGAAACAAGTTCAAAGGAAGATCATATTTGACTTTTTATTATGTACGTGCATGAATAAAGGATCAAAAATGAACCAAAACTTTCTACCAGCTGTCTCCCCGATTTATCTGTAATTAACTGATTTTATGTTTCAGGTACATGGGCCAGACGTGGCCGTCAAAAAGGCCAGGTGGGTCTGGTACCAGGTAGTTTCTTGAGCACTGTACGAGTTATTAATGAACGAGTACAGCATTAAACGCAATAGAGCGGAATCAGAAAATGCAACAAGATAAAAACAGTCAAGTAGGCTAAAATAGCCAAAATGTGGAACGAAGTGCTGCCCTTGATTAAATGTACTTCAATGTTCGAAAATACCAACATTGACCAGCTCATTTGAATATTTATTGTTTTCCCCCTCTGAATCTGGATACCCCCTTTTATGTTTTCTAGATCTAAATCTGAAAAATATTGTAATGTTTAAATTTAGCTGAAATGTTTCGTCACTTCGATCTTACTCACCGGAATTCTGGATCCTTCTGAGCTGAGCTGGTTTTTCCGGGGTTTGTTATCCGTGGCGACCGTCTCTAGGCAACAAGTACACACAACTTGCGCCTAAAAGGCTTTAATAATTAAAATACCTTCATTACGTTTAGTTTTGAGTCAGATTACCAGGAAATAATCATCAGGGAACACGAGCAACTTAAATCCACTTTGCCTAAATGACAGCCGGGGAAATTTCCTTTTAGACTTGTAGAAGCAGACTTAAGTTTAATAGACTTATTCTGCTTCGGGAAAGAGAAAAGGCTCAGTACTTATCTAAACACAATCGGATAAATCCGCATAATTTATTTCAAATGTACTACTGTGGTAGTAGCACCAAACTGACACCTTTACACACCCTTCCTGTCGCATAACTATGAAGGATAAAAAGCTAAAATAGTAAAGCTAAATATTAAAGTTATGATGTAATATGAATAAAAATAATCAAATTATCTGAATAATGTGACCAATTTGAGATCATAGCGTAGCAAAACTGAAAAAAAAAAATAGGGTCATATAACACTTTGAAGGTTGGAAATATATTAAAGAAAACAATTCAAAAAATTTTATTTACATATTTTTGGGGAGGGAAAGCATCTGTGTATCTATACATATATGCATGTGTAAGTATCTACATGTGTATAAATATATATACACACACATCTTTTTTATTTATTCTGTTTATTATTAAAGCTGGACTATTTTGACAAGCACCGATTTCTGTTGTGATCTATTATATTGTAGTTAAAATCTAACAAAAACAAAAAACAAAAAAAAACAACCAAAATATTGTACCAGAAGTTTCATTCCAGCCCCAAAACGCTTTTCCTCGTAACCTCGATAATAAACACCACTCGGGTATAAACACTCATTTATTGTAGTATCAGAATTAGTCATGCCAGTGGTTATATTTCCATGCTGTGGTGACTTTCAGTGTAGACAAAAAAAAAAAAAAAAAAAAATCTAGTTAGGTATAATCATCATCATCATCATCATCATCATCATAACTCGTATCCCCTCCCTGACCATGGCTGTTTTATGGTCATGAATCAGCAGCAATGGTTCCCAAGGTGTAAATAGTAATATAGGGAAAATAAAAAGTCACCAAAACGCAGCAGGACCGGTGGGCCAAAACCGAGGCCGGTCTCCAACCAGGACCTCACACCTGTATTCCAGTGACCTATTAAGCAGATACACAACCAAACCATGGTTTAATGCCCGACAGAAAATCATCTCAGTGTTACTTTATCTGTACATTGCACCTAACGGGGGACACATATGAGCTCTAAATTCTTTATATAAGGACGTCATTGAACGTGGGAACCGCTTGCCAGTGCATAATCCCAATTACCTGAGCTATGTTAACACCTATATTCTCCAGTAGGCATCTATTAAGGCCTTACACTAAAAAGAAAAACCTCCATGCCCGTGATGTCAAAGCCACTCCCACTTTGACTCTACAGAAATTATAGTTTTGAATTCACTGACGATGGACGATGTGTGTGAGCTCCGTCTGGTGTGTGGAGTACCAGTGTCGAGAGGAAGAAATTTAAAATAAACAAAAAAAATCCACTGACAGTAAAAGTATTCTTAGTAACAGTGCTGAGCAGGATCAAAACAACTGATTTGCTCATTATTTGTTCATTTCTGGAGATGATTTCAGCTTCTGTTTTTTTAAACTTCTGTGTACACATTGTTTAAAGACTAATAAATTAAAACAAAATGGGACCATTTAGTAGCTTCAAACAAAGCATGTCCAAAAAATAAAATAAACAAACCCAAAGGAAAAAGTTTGTGTGATGATAAAAACGTAAAGACGCTAAAAATAAACTTTGTGTGGCAGGTTCATAATTTAAAGTAAAAAGAAGAGTTTGGCGGCAGCGTGGCGGTGGAGTGCAGAGGTCGATTTCCTTGAAGCAGAAGTGAGAGGTTCAGTTAGCTACTCAGTTAACGGATTTCAGAGCGTTCAAGCTTTTCATGGAGCTGCAGGAGGAGGAGACGTGTTCACTTTGCAGTCCTTCGGTGTTCTTCGTGAGCCTTTTGCGTGTTTCTCTGGTCCAATTTCAGACAGAAATTGTCTCCTGTTATTTCTTCTTTTCTTTTTTTTTTGCTCCTCTCCTGGTGTCGTTCAGCTGTGTGGGAGGACGCGACTCTGTGTTTGTGATCCTGCACTTGTCCAGTCCACAGTCACTGAGGTGTTGCATCTCCGTTGACTTCTATACCGTGCTGCTGCAGCTGTGCTCGAAGCAGTGCGTTGTCATTCTTTAATTCCTCAATCTGAAAACGTAAGACAGAGTATTTAATTTCATTCATCCTTGATCCTTCAAAGACTTTTTTATTAAAATGCCCCTAACTCTCTTGATTCATGCCACGTTTATGGTGTTTTAGGTGCAAACAGGAGAGCGGCGGTGCTTTTCTCTCTCACATTCATGTAAGTGTTATTTTCTATGCCCAATTTTAACCTAATGGTCACAATCGAATGCATGAACTGGAAACAAATCCGTGTTCTGTATCTTGCCCAACATGCAGGCCGGAGGAGCCAGGACTGAACCACCGCTTTTCTGTTGCCCCCGCTTTGGTGTTGAGGCAAAGAAAGTGGAACCTCAGTACTCTACCTCCACTATTAGTCAGAAATAACAGACAAAACTCATATTGAGCAGAATTTAATTCAGCTTATTGGTGCAGTCCTCTGCAGTGTTTATTTTCTGTCATGTTACAGTGCGCTCACAACGTTCAGACTGATCGAGACACTCGAGTTCAACGTTTTTCTCTACTCTTGGCACTGCACCGCTTTGTCTGTGAGGACCCAAAGCCCCCTCCACCTATGTTTGCAAAGGGTAGCAAATCAAAATATGAGATGTGTGCACAATGATGGGAAGTTAACCTGTTGTCTAAGCAGCTCGTTGTCCATCTCGACTCGCTCCACCTCTTTGTAACTGTCCTGCAGCCGCTGGTTATTCTGACGCAACTCGCGGATGTAGTCGCACGCTTTGGACAGGATGCCTCCTTTACTCTGAGGAACAAACAAATAATATAATATTTTTCTTTCTAGTCTTTCATTCCCACTGTGAGCTGACTTTTCTCCAGCGGCTGACACACTTTGAAATTCCTTCCATATAAACACTTTGTTACCTGCTGAGCTAAAAATAAAATAAATAAAGTAAACACTGTCACACGCCCCTGGCTGTAGTAAAGCCTGGTGAAGGCATGAATGAAGTCAAAGAACAGGGTGAACAGGAAGTGAATGAAGGCCTGACAGAGGCAAATTTAAAAAGATCAGTGACATGAAACAGCTGCTTTCAGACTAAATGAAGTCACGTTACATACTGAGCTAATCTAACTAGCAAGAGCTTCTGTAACCATCTGTCAGCACTTACACGGTCATGCAAAATATACACGAGTTTTCAGTGAACGTCAGAGGGTTTTTTTAATACAACGCTCACCGCTCCGGTTCTGCTGTCGATGCTGCAGTCAGGAATGATTTTTGACAGCGTGACAATCCAGTTATTAATCTTGTCTCTTCTTCTTCTCTCCACTGTAAAGAAAATAAAAAGGATGCTCAGTTTTAGCTCTCGCAAGCTGTGGTTTCACACACCGATCAGCCCCAACATTAAAACCACCGACTGGTGACGTCAACAACACTGAACATCTGCTGGGAAACCTCAGCTCCTGCCACGCAGATCTTACTTTGATATGTGCTACCCTTCTTGTTACATGCACGATAAGTGAAACTGTTTCTGTTCTTCTTCTGTTGCTCTTCTTTTTCCAGGTATAAAGCCTCTGCCTATTGGCCCATTCAAAGTTAATCGGTACATGTCTATTGGCTGATCTGAGCACATGAGGCCAATCACTCGCCAGTGATCGTTACAAAAGCGCAGCTCCCTCGCCAGCTGTGCCTGCTCTAATCCTTAAGTGACATTCTGGTCCAGACTCCATACCAGTTGGTGGCGGTAATGCACCAATTCGTTTGCCAACCGTCAATAAAAAAAAAAGGAAAGGAAATAGAAGAAGAAGCTTCGCCTGCTTCCGACTCTCAGTGACCTTTGTGTTTGGTAGTTTCTGTGTGTGAACAGCAGCAGACTCCCACAGCACGACATTACACCATCCCATGCAACAAAAACTGCTCAGAAACCACATGAGGGACACCAGAAGAACCCAAAGAGTGTATTCCCAGAACACAGAGGCTCTACACAAGAGCCCACATAAGATTCATTTAATGTTGTGGCTAACCTGTGGAGATACACACGAGCTGGAAAAAAAAATGCTGCTGGAAATGTGCACTTTGACATGTTACTGCCATTCATGTCTGTGATTAAAGAGCAATTAAAATAAAATCGCTTTCAAACTTTCATTTAAGTTTAGATCCTTCCTTCACTATTCAAATTAAATCTGGTCTTTCCTTAGGAACTTGAAGTTAAAAAGGAGTGATAGATGTGACAGCCCTGAAATATCCGTAACCTTGGCGATCACGCACCTTCATTGTGCTGTGCTCTTCGCCTCTCATCCCTGGGCGCCCGTGGACCATCTACTTTCCTGTAAAGGCACAAAGAAAAAACACAACAATTGTAAATTAACATTGAAAAAAAAAATGCTAAGACACCACACTGAATGCTGATGTGCCAAAACTGTGACCCAAAAGTCTGTTAACAACAAAAAGTATTGATATAAAGGAAAGCATGTTAACCAAAACCCATCTGGTTTTAGTAGAAAATTATCTTTATTTAGGTTTAATGAGCTGTAAAGAACCCCACAAATATACCAACTGCTAGAGTCTGTGTTAACTAGACTTTCACCTCCGAAGAACAGACCCAGATCCTTTAAGTCCTCTGAAGGGCACGCTCTTTGAGCTCAACCCTTTGAAGGATTCAGGCTCTAACCCCCCCCCTCAAAAAAAAAACATGAGTATGGTTTGCTGTTGCCCTCTCTGAAGGAGAATCAGTGACAAACTAAACACCAAAGCTCAGTGGTTCCCACACACTTATTACCTGGGAGGGCTGCCCAAGTATAGTAATGGGCCCTTATTATAGTTAGCCTTTCATTTTAGCATTTTTTGCAGTTAATCTTATCCTCCTCACTTTTATTTTGAAAGTCTCATCACCGCTACACCACTAGTCCTGCGTTAGCAGTGGCTAGTAGGTGGCTCGCAGGCGTGTGCTGCTCATTAGTCATTCAGATGAAGATGTCCTTCAGTGGCTCAATGTAGTCCAACCTCACCATCACAGACTGAAACTGCAAAGAGGTGGAAAACTGGGTCTGAAATCTAAATCTGTGGGAAACACTGATGCCTGAACTAAACCTGCAGCTATTAACCAAAGCCACAGGCAGACCAAAATCCAGTTTAATCCTCGTATCTTAAGCAGCCACCAAACGTCTGATTCTACGACACATGATGGGGGCAGGGTGGGGGGCGTAAGTGAAAGTTCTTCTCACCAGTCTGAACTGCCATGCTGCAACATCTCGCTTTCACCAAGGTCTCTGGGGATGGCAGGTAAGTAGGACATAGTATGTTGGATGTTTTAAATGATTTAAATGATGGTTTTTCTTTTTTTTTAGTATATATTTATTGTTTTACACACAATGACAAGACGGATCACGCCAAGAAGGAAAGCAAGAGGCAGAGTACACCCAGTCCAGTGCAGATTGGGAGGAAAAAGGTGAGATGTCGGCCAAACAGATGTGCAGAGGGATTATGGTGATTTGGTCATTCTGAGATTTTTTGGGAAGTAGCATCAATGTGCGACGAAGCTTTAAGTTGTACTCACGCAGTGTAGGTGTGTGTGCGTGGCGCTATGGTACGTTGGGTCGCCGTCTGCAGCACCTCAGGTGGGCTCATCATCACGTAGAACTGACCTGGATTTGACGAAACACCACGAGGCGTTAGATCGACAACACGAGCCTGTTTTATTTGACGGTTAAAGAAGTGCTTCTCACCTCCCGCTTGTGTAATTGTTGGGTCGGCGGTGGCCTGCACCGACACGGCCGTGGCTGTTCCATCGCTGACTGTGGCTGCAGGGAAATAAGCGAAACGTGTCTCTCCTCCCACCGTCTCCCCGCCAGGACTTCCCCCGTTGCTGAAAGGATTCTGGATGACGGCCTGCAAAGTCGGAGACAGAAAGTTTGTACAGCTGGAATCATCTCAAATACAAATTCGATTACTTTTGCCACTGGAAAACCAAAATGCTGAAATACAGTTTTCAGAATAAGAGCTCCTTAACTCCTTAACCCATGTTTGATATACAGACTGACTCTGTGTCATCCGGTCACGTCCTTGTCATGCACTTTTTCACAGACTGTGTTTTTAAAATGTCACAGGTGTTCATGGTAAAAGCCAAAAATAAATCTTAAAATAGGGTCACTACCCAAACGTTTCCAGACCGAACCATATACACTTCTCTAAATAATTACAGCCCGTGTGAAATTTCACGTAGAAGAGGTTGACGTCATGGTGATCCAATCCCCTATTTGCATGCCCCTCAGCCTTCCTGTCAGCCACGAGCTGATAGATTAGTCAGATAAGGAAGCGGGTGTATCTGTGGCTTCCTGTACAGACTGATGGCTGCTGCGTCTTGACTGCAGTCTGTTTTTATTTCTAGAGCCTTTTGTGCATCCTGATCATCTTGCAGGGTTAACTGACCTGCGCTACTGCCTGAGGGGCTCCAGCAAATGCTGCAGTGGAGACGACGCTGACGGCTCCCGTCCCATCAGCTGCCGCTTCTAGTTGGTCATCTGTCACCTGAACCACGCGATAGGTCACCTGCAGACAGAGGAGGGCATGAAGTCAGTGACCATTATGGGGGTGTTTGAAATTTGTTTTTGGTACGAGTCGACCTCACACAAGCCTGGTGATGCACATTCATCGAGTAGCCGTCACGCAGACGTTTCATCTTATCGTTCATCTTATCATATCACAATATGTATTCTGAAGATGACAGCAATGATCCAATCACAGCGCTGCTGGGACAGCCACCATCACTGTTCACAGCCTCTCATAAACTCTCTGATCAGAAACTCTTTGTTACCATATTTCGTGAGTTTTTTTGGTTCTGAAACTTCTCAAGTTCACTTTCAAATATTTGGGTCAAAATTTTAAAAAATAGATTTTGTTCAAAGGTGTCAGTGACCGTCTGGAGTGAAAACAACAGTCGTTGCTAATTTTGCATGTGCTTATCAATCAAGTCAATTACACTTTCACCCCACAGACCAACAGTGACACCCACGTTCAATGACCTCAGGCGGCGTGACGCCCGGATTTCGATTCGATCGCTGCCAAAGTTGAATCTGTGGCTACAGCCTTGCTTTTAAAGAAACATAACTGGGATAGAAAGAAAATAAGATCCACAATAAATATGTCAACTGAAGAAAAAAAAAATCACTGACAGAGCAACTATATCACAACTGCCCACTCTCCACATATTTATTACTAAGGTCTGTCTGGCTTTGTTGTAAAGATATCCTCACATCCTTTGTGTAAAACTATGACGCCTGATCCCAGGATACTAAAATCTGTTGTCACAGCTCAGAACAGGAGTAAATTTTTCACCAACAGTAGACACACGCTCCTGCTGCTGATGGACTGCTACCTTTAGAAATATGGCTCTGTGTCTTGCTGTTGTGTCCGTCTCCCTTGTATAAGACTGTTATACTCCCACTGTGAAATTCTGGGCTGATCTACAGATTTTTCATGTTTAAAATAACAATTTGTCTGATAGCTGACGCCAAAGAGTTTTTTACATTTTTCTCCTTTGGTTGAGGTAAACAAATAATTCTTCCTTATATAAAAATGAGCTGACATCCTTTGAAAGTTTTTCAGCTCCTGATCAACAGATCCTGAACATTGAACCAGGGCACAACTGCTGCTATCAGTTACCGTGGTTACCAGTATCTGAAGCTCTATTGTTGCATTCCAACTAGAAAATATCTGAATGGCAAATCAGCAACAGAGGAAATGCTGCCTGCAGCTCACCTGTCCGCCACTGTTGTCTGTACGAAATTGGTACTGCACATTGTGGTCAGCAAATGCAGTCTGAGGGACACCGGTGATGGTCACTGCAGTCTGCTCGTCCGTCCCCACAGCTTCCCCTGCAACACACACACCACCACGTTTCAGACCTCGAACACTAAACAAGCGCAGGGCCGTGTAACGCAGGTGCACGCCTTTTGGCTTAACAGCAAGCCTGTTTTGTTTTTCTGCATGGGCAAAAATCTGCCACTGTCCAAACAGGTTTTGGCCTCGTCTGAACTATTGACATGTTACTTTCCAAGTGGAGCTTCGTGTACTCACAGTACTCATGTCCTCACTACCATAAAATTCATTTTTAGTCACTAAATGCCAAGAAATAACAAAAAAATATCCACTGTTTTGTTGAATTAACTATATCCAACTCAATCTTCCTTGTGTGGAGAGTCCAAAAAATGCATTCTGAACCTGGAAAAACTCTATAAAGTCTCACTTTTAAGTGTGTTTTGTTTCAGTCGTGTGGATTACAAGAACAGATGCTCCTACCTTCCTGTAGCTGCACCACCTCCTCTGTTTCCTGTTTGTCGTGACTAAAAACAAAAACAGAGCAGAGCTGAGTCAATTTCAAGTATTTCTCTGAAATAAGATCATTAACGTTTTCTGAACAAAAACCCAGCTCTCCTGAACCAACTGAGGAAATACGGCGCCCCCGGGTGGTTATATAAGGGAATAATCATTAAGATATAAATAAAATGAAACATTACTGGCGTCTAAGACTTAAAATCAGTTCATCTGCACTTAAAGGGGGAAATGAGAATTATTTAAGACCTAGAAGTCTAGTCTAACTGCTCTGACCAGTTGCGCATGGAAAGGCAAACTTCACAAATATACATAATACTCCAAACAACGCCCTAATGTAGTTGGATTTAAGAGTTTGAAACCTTAGAGATGCTGCATCAGTTACAGTAGCAGTGAAGTGCGTTTACTTGTTAGCCTAAAAACAGTCACAAACTGCAGCTGTGCACTTGTTTTTATTGTGCATTGGATAAAACAAGCGCACAGATTTGGAAACGGGCGCACAGCTAATGTGTGCAGAAATCCTCTGAGAAAAGTGCGCAGACAGTGCGGGACAACACGAAACAAATATTAAAAGTACACTGAGAAGGCAGGTTATTAACTGCACTGCGCTGCAGGGAGCAGGGGGAAAACAGAGGGGTTTATAGGCCGTGGTGGAGCCATGTCTGAGCAGGAAGCGGGCAGCAGCTTCTCACCTCGCCGAGCTGTCCAGACTTTGCTCCAGCATATCCATGAAGCTTTTGCGGGTGTAAAACGCCGATATTCAACGACACCGAATTACGGAGATGGAAGCGCTGATCACGGGGACAAACACACGGGTCATGTGAGGAAGACAGTCCAGGACACGTGAGGCGCCGACCGGGCAAGGAGCTAAAATGGAGGCCGCTGAGGAGCAGGACGGAGCTGTCTGCGTCTGTGCGGAAAAGTAGAAAAAAACAGAAAAAAAAGAGTCCGGGTGTTTCCGCAGCGGTGCCGAGGCGGTGGAGGGAGGCTGAGTCCTGGATTATGATCGTTATTGTGTTATAAATTCGGATCTGAATGCACGGATTGAGGCTGGTTTGCGGTTAAATTGGTTTCTTTATGTCCTCCGTGTCCTCTGTTTGCGCACAGCTGCTGTTTGTCCGCGCAAAGCGGCTGCGACATGCGCTCCAGAAGACACGGAGTGGATTAGTTTGTTCGTTTTTTGACAGAAGGAAATGCGTCTTTTTTGCTCTAAATGTCGCTTTGTCTTTGTAAGATTTGGAGAGCTTGTATTCACGTGACTCCTGGTGTGCAAACAGTTTGGTTAGAGACGGATTTTCATGGGATTTGTTTGGTTAATTCTCTATTAAAAACGATTTACTCGCGAATTATTTGACTTTGGATTTAATAGCGCGGTAAATATTGTCACTGAGAGTCATTTTTTGTGCTCGTTTTTCTCTCCCAATCAATCAGTTCCTCAATGGGATTTTTTTTCGGGTCTCTTTTGCCCAGGTGACCACAGAGATCCAATACGGGTTTTCTCTCAAACCACATGACAAAAACTGTCTACATAACAAGGCACAGCCGAAGCTCGCATGGTTTTAACACATCGGGCAGCTATGGTGACCATTTTACTTGAAATTCAGACCCAGTTTGTACATCGCTGAGCTGCTAAATGAGTGAAAAAGACAAATAAAACGGGTTCTTGTTTCTTTACAGCCAACCTTCCCATCAATTTCTGACAGTAGGAGGCGATGCTGAGTGTCAGCGGCAGGAGGCACGACGTCTTCCACAGCTGATCTGCGCAACTGAGATCAGCAGATTTTCTTTTACAGTCTATTTAATTCACAAATAAATGCACCTTTATCATACACAGAATCTCAGAAGCTGTCTATAAAATAAAGCACGAACATACTGAAGCTTGTAAGGCCTCACAAAGCACATCACATTTATTTAAGAACATGTTTTACACATTAGGCCCCTGTTTGTTTGTTTGTTTGTTTGTTTGTTTGTTTGTTTGTTTGTTTGTTTGTTTGTTTTTTAAATACTTGGTAATTTTACACCAGATATCCATAAATCCTTTGATTGAAACAATATTCATTGCCGTTTAATTTACTTGTATAAAGGCTTTAACAGTGTGTCCAAAAGTCATAATTCATAGTGTTTAATAAAACTGTCTGCCATTTATTACATGTCAGTTTTTAGAGCCAGCACAAAGGGGAAAATGAATTTTTGCAAGCATAGCTTTAACCCTTTAAAGTCCACTATTAAAATGAACCACTTCTAGCTTGTGTTACAGGTTATAAATGGGATAAAAGTGCATATGAAAAAAAAAAACCCACATACATACTCATCGGCCACTTTATTAAGTATATCTAGTTAGTACTGGGTTGGACCCCCTTTTTCCTCCAGAACTGCCTTAAGTCTTCATGGCATAAAGTCAACAAGGTGCTGAAAACGTTCCTCAGAGATGTGGCTCCATATTGACATGATAGCATCACAGTTTCTGCACATTTGTCAGCAGCACATTCATCCATCTCCCACATCCCAAAAGGTGCTGTACTGGAGTAAGATCTGGTGACTGTGGAGGTTATGTTATGCTGCTGGAGGCTGTCATCCTAAGATTGGTACACACTGGTTATAAAAGGCTGAACATAGGAAGATTGTGCATTTAAAAATGCTTAATTGGTGCCAAGCGGCCAAAGCGTGCCCAGAAAATATCCACCACGCAATTACACCATCACCAGCAATCTGAAGACATTTTCTCCCAGAGAAAAATACTGCTCACGGGATATTTTCAGTTTTCTAAAAACCCCATGGTTGTGCAGTAAAATCCAAATAGATCAGTAGTTTCTAGAATACTCAGACCAGGTTTGCACTGTAAGGGCGTCCAAAGAAAAAGAGAAACATTTGTTGCCCATTCTGATGCTCAGTTTGAACTTCAGTAAGTTGTTTCACATTGCTTAAATGCACTGAGTTTTCATCATGCGATTGGCTGATAAGAAATTTGCATTAACAAGCAGTCAAACAAGTGTCCCTAATAAAATGACCAGTTAGCATATAATCTCCATCAGCTTGTTCATCAGTTTATGAGATTTAGTAAAATGCTTCAGCCTCAGTGTCTTTGTAGTCACTCCAGCTGTCCAGCCATTCATTTTCCTAGTCAAATTTTGGTCTCAAGCAAGGCAGACTGACCTGGCTGATATAAGAGAGGCGAGATGGAAGCGCCTATAGAGGAGCATGTCTGTGGTTCCGAGTGTGGGAGGAGACTGGAGCACACAGGGAGAACCTGTAAACTCCACAGAGAAACACTCCAGCCGACCAGGACGTGAGTGCTAACATCTGCACCACTGCGTAGTCCTCTCATCCTGCCACTGAAATGTAAAGACACTGTATCATCTGTATCTGTAACACTGTATCTTGTATCTTCTCATACATATTATATGTATGATGTTTAGTGATGTTTAGTGGGCTACAATCAGAATAATTAAAGGTCTACAAAAGAAAACCAGTCTGCCAGAGCACACTTTTGGTGCTGTTTTTGTTTTATGACTCGGAATCTCTTAGTTAAGGCTGTCCAAAGAAATACATTTCTGGCCATTTAGGTATTTAAACCAAAGGCTAAGTAGGAAATTTGTGTAAGAGCTTAAGAAAAGATGTTGCGTAAATGCATCCTTACAGGATGTGAAGACTCCAGCTCTGTGGGGTTCTTCTGGAGTTAAAACTTTTGCAGAGCTTTTACAAAACGACTACAATTCAAGTCTCAGCCAACAGATCTGCTTAAAATTATCCCTTATAGGCATCACATGGCTTTGTGCGTGGCTTTGTGCAGAGGGTGACTCATTTATTCAGACTGTACACCCATTACAGTGAGACAGAGAGAGAGAGACAGAGGGAGGGAGGAACAGCCACCTAACAAGTGCCAAACTTGAGGCCAAGCTCTCCTCCCATCTCATTCTTTCCTACATGGGCACTCTGATGGGTTTGCAGACAGCTCAGTTTGCAGACTGAAGAGAGAACCAAGACGAACACTGGGATCACGTAAGGAAATCGTCAAACTACTCTGCAAAGATCTCCAGAGATTTCTCATCCTCTAACAAACTTTAAAAAGGTAAATCGAATTTTATAAGTTAGTATCTTTTGGGCAAGGACATCACTTTAATTTTTGGGTGGAGTTGTTAACCCCACCCATGTCTTTTGATTAATTGTGCTTTGTCGTTTGTGTGCTTAATGTTAGGGGATTAAAAAGAGCCGGATGTATTTGGAAGTAATCAATATGTTCCAGTGAATTAAGCTTTGTTTTCTTTTTAACTTTGAACTTTGAGCCAAAAAGTTGCCTCATTTTTGTGTGTTTCAATGAATATTTCTTGGGCATATTTCTTTCATCTTATTTGTGACACATGTTCCACGTCGACTGTCGGATCAAACTGAATGGTGTGCATTTGCACTTGAATAAAACCTGCTCAAATTGACTCTTTAGACTCAAATGAATATAATCATATCTGTTTTGACAGCAAAATAAGAAAGTTACAATGGCGACACCCAAAAACACTCCACGAGGTGCAAACACACCACTTTCTCCCAACCGGATCACCCGTCTCCAGGAAAAGGAGGACCTCTGCAACCTCAACGATCGACTGGCCGTCTACATCGACAAGGTCCGCTCTCTGGAGGTTGAGAACGCCGGGCTGCGTCTGCGCATCACCGAGTCGGAGACAGAGGTCAGCCGGGAGCTGACGGGTCTGAAGGCCGCCTATGAGACGGAGCTGGCAGATGCCCGCCAGACACTGGACTCGGTGGCCAAAGAGCGAGCACGGCTGCAGCTGGAGCTGGGCAAGCTGCGAGAGGACCACAAGGAGCTGAAAGCCAGGTATAATGTTTACTGTCTTTGCACGTGTCTGCAGGAGCTGCTGAGAAAAAAGATTGATTACTTTGGGTTTGTGCCCTCTCATCTTGGGTCCCCAAATTCCTTAAACTCACCCCTGTGTGTTTGATCGATGTGGGTGGGGGTTTTTTTGTTGTTTTTTTTATAGCTATAGTGGGAGTGTGTAACTTTAAAAGACAAAATAGTAACAACAAGATGAAATCATGAGCTGCAGAATTCACCCTTACTCATTCCTTACACTCAGGGGCTGTCACGGCACGATTTAATGTGGTTTGACCTTTAGCTTCCAGTATCTAATTTCAGCAAGTCTTAGGAGTTTCTTGTCATTCTGCTGACTTCATAACTCATTTCTGTTTGTGTTATATTTACATTAGCAGTTACTATTATCCCATAATTATCACCTGTCCCACAGTGTCTGCTGTTCAGCTAAAGTTATACGATACAGCTTTTGAAGTCAGGATTGCCAAACTCTTCTCAGAAAGAACTCTGCTGCAGAGTGTCTGGTGATCATGAGATGTCTCGCTGCTGCGAGGCATCTAAAATCCCCCTTTTCAAACAAACCCTTTCAATTGAAGGCATCTATTTGTCCCTTAATACAAATGTGAAAGGGTTTGGACTTCAGTGTTGATACATATTAAGCAGCAGTTACTCATAATCTTTTAATAACTGATGTTTTAACTTGGTGATGCACTGAGAGTTGTGTTACCCTGCCGCTGGGAACACTCCCTATAACTGTAACATATTCTCCTCATTGCTCACTGGGCAAGAGCTGGAGTGGGACTCCAGCTCTTTCCCATGCTTCCACATCCAGAGGCTGATGACTAACTCTTTCCCCAGCTTCTCCTCCTTCACCAAAGTCATCATTATACACAATACGTGGCAGTGTTTAAAGAGCTCCACTCTTGCCTGGATTATTTTTCCGTAAATAATAAAACGACAGCCACAGTGTGTTTGGCAAAGCCATACCGTTGCCATGGCAATATCTCAGCTAAAAACCAACGGCTGTGGCTTGTGGCTACCAGATCCACGGGACTTGATGAAAATCACTGTGGTCTATGACTCATATGCACCGAGGTCTTTCCCCTGCTTCTGCTTCTTGTAGACATCCTCATTCAAAAATAGCTCATATTTGTTTGATTAGAGTGTGTAAAGGAAACTATAGTAATTCAGTTTTAGGTCTTAGGTCACTAAAACAAATGCAGTAAGATGCTTAAACTCTTAAACTATGGATTCTCAAAGCTTGAATGAATTGAGTGTCATTTGAGTAAAACGAGAGAAAATGTACACATTGAAAGTCTCAGTGGCATTTGTAATAGTAGTTTAAGGTTTTGTTCAAGTATTGTTGCTATGGTGACTAATGGAGATAAACATGAATGAGAAATCCTCCCTTGATCTCACTCAAAGCTGTCATAGAAAATGTAAAGTAGTGCATTCTTTCATTCATGCTTGCACTAAAAATGAACAAAAGCTGCACTTTGAGAACTTAAAGTGGAACTTAGTCCCCATTTTTGTTTTCATAGGAACACTAAAAAAGAGTCAGAACTGGGGGGAGCCTTGCAGAGGCTCAAAGACCTGGAGGCTCTGCTTAATTCGAAGGATGCTTCCTTGACTACGGCTCTTGGAGAAAAGCGTAACCTCGAGGTGGAAAACAGGGACCTGAAGGCGCAGGTTGCCAAGGTAAAGTCAAACCCACGCTCAATTTAAAACTCAATAGAAACACATCTGGGCTCAATCTTTCTGCAGTCAGTCTACAAGCTCAGAACCTCTCTGTTTGTCCTTCATAGTCCTCCTCTCTTTCTTCCAAGTTTTGTTAGTAAATGTCAGCTAATTCAGATTTCAGCAGGGGTTGAAGGACAGCCTCTCTGCATGTTTTCCTGCCCGCATACTCCACTGACTGCTTATTTTCCACTCCGCAGCATTACTTTGTACTCATACTCGGCCCATTTTGTGCTTCTTTTTTAGTTGGATACCAGCTTGGCCGATGCCAAGAAGCAGCTGCAGGATGAGATGCTGAGGAGGGTGGATGGAGAGAATCGCATCCAGACTCTGAAAGAGGAGCTGGAATTTCAGAAGAACCTCCACTCTGAGGTCTGAGCGCTTTTTGCATATGTTCTTATCATTAGTTAATCATTTTAAAAAGTACCCATGCTGGACTTTACTGATAATCATTGCTGGTAAATTTTCAATAGGAGCTGCGGGAGATAAAGAGGCGTCATGAGTCCCGCGTGGTTGAACTGGATAATGGCCACCAGCAGGAGTTTGAATGCAAACTGGCCGAGGCACTGGCGGATATGCGCAACCAGCATGAGCTGCAGATTAAAATGTACAAGGATGAGATCGAGAAGACCTACAACACCAAGGTAGACCATCAAGTTACTGTTACTAAAGGTTTACTTTGCAGCATTTATGTCTTCTGTTTTGGTCCTCAGTGGTGAAAGAAAGCTGCACTGAATAATTGCGCAGCAGAAATATCCAGTTAAAACATCGTGACATGGTTGTGTAGTTCCGAGTTGTTGGGCTTTCGCAGTTTCACAAATGTCTTGTATAATTTGGTTACAGTCCATGTTTTATCTCCCTCCATCAGCTGGAGAGTGCTCGTCAGTCAGCAGACAGGAGCAGCCACCTGGTTGGGGCAGCACACGAGGAGCTCCAGCAGATCCGAGTACGCCTGGAGTCCACGTCGACTCAGCTCAGCCAGCTACAGAAACAGGTTCTTACAAATAATCAGCACACACTTATCTGCAAGCATACATCACTTAAAGAAAAGGGTGATATTTTTCATATTTCAGAGCAGGGGTGCAAAACATAAGACACAATCGACCCGCCAAAGCTGTAGAAAATGTAAAGAAGCGCATAGATTTTGAATTTTTAACTGCAGTTTCATAGGTTTTACAGATGTTCCTGATAATAAAGATTGCCCACTTTCATGCTAAATCAAAGTAATTAAGCAACTAAATGACAAGAAAGTTTGTTTTTCAAATATTGAGTCCATAGTAAAAAGAACAACAAAAACTTTATATTTTATCATTTCAGAACAGTCTGTGGAAAGAAGTAACATAAATTATTCTGTAGTTTTGCGTATTTATCATGTAGTTTCACTGGTCCGGCCAATTCAATATCACCTAAGATCAAAGTGGGGTGTATGTGACTCACTATGTAAAATCAGTTTGACATCCATGTTTTAAAGTAAAAACAGACCCCAACAGAAATCAATTTAATTTAAAACAGAAGTTGTTTTTATAGATTCACATGAATTAGGCTCTTCAAATTGATGCTGGCTGTAAACTCCATTTATTTGTTTAAAAGTTCAGTTTTTCATGGTTTCTCTAGATTTCCTTTGTTTTTTGAGCTCAATTATTAACTCACTCCTTGATTGCTCTTGAGGTCTCCAGACTTGCTTGTTTGATCCTATCAGGCAGTAACTTTGTGACTCTTTGGTTTGATCCAGCTGGCAGCTCGTGAGGCAAAGATCAGGGACCTCGAGGATGCTCTGTCGCGGGAGCGGGACAGCACGCGTCGCCTTCTGGGTGAGAAGGATCGAGAGATGGCAGAGATGAGGCACCAGATGCAGCAGCAGCTCGATGAGTATCAGGAACTCCTCGACGTTAAGCTGGCCCTGGACATGGAGATATGCGCCTACAGGAAGCTGCTGGAGGGAGAAGAGCAAAGGTATGTGTAACGACGCTCATCGTTTCCTCTGTGTGGTTCATAAACTTTTTCATTTATCTCATCATCGTCATCAACATGTTTCTCTCTGCAGACTGCGTCTTTCGCCCAGCCCTCCTCCTACCAGGGCGGCGGGAAGTCGATCCTCTACTTCTGGAGCTCTCTCTCGATCTATCCACCACAGCGCTCAGAACTCCCCTGCTAAGAGACGTCGCCCTAACGACACCGACAGCGAGGCCTCCAGCTTCGCCGGTGGAGCCGTTTCCCGCACTCGCATCACCCAGCAGGCTTCGGCCAGTGGACGTGTCACTGTGGACGAGGTGGATCTGGATGGGAAATATGTCAGACTCAGCAACAAAGCTGATGAGGTGAGATGGAGAAGTTGGAGGTGGACTGACTACATTACTATTTGTAATGTAGTGACTTTGAACTCTGACGTTTTTACCCAACTACCCTCTTGCTCTTGTAGGATCAGAATCTGGGGAACTGGCAGGTGAAGCGGCAGGTGGGATCTGGCACTCCCATCGCCTTCAAGTTCCCAGCTAAATTCACCTTGAAGGCTGGTCAGAGGGTGACGGTTAGTAGCGTCTTTATTCAGCAATCAGAATCACCAATCAACACCTGATTAGCACAGATGATTTACTCTGTACTGTCCATGTGGTCAGATCTGGGCCTCTAATTCTGGTGGAACTCATAATCCTCCATCTGACCTGGTGTGGAAGAATCAGCCCTCCTGGGGCACCGGAGACCTCTTCCAGACTACTTTGATCAGCACTAATGGAGAGGTATTTTGAATTAAATCAGCTTATTGGGCTTGATAGACATTTCATTCAGACCTAAAGTGTCAAGACATCAAAACTCATGGCCAGTATATTTAAAATATACCGAAACTGAATGAATAAATAAGAACTACAACACTTTTCTTTCAGGAAATGGCAATGAGGAAGGTCACCCGCACTCACCTTGAAGAAGAAGATGATGACATGGTGAGAGAAATGATAGTTTTCCTAGCATGTGCATAATGAGATCATGTGCAGGACCAGAATCCAATTAGCAGCATCCACTGGTTTTGCATTGAATTAAAATAAGAATCACATTAATTCAGATATTAACATTTCAAATGGATCCGTATCACTGTGTGGGGGCGGTAACATTGAAACTGAGCATTACGTGTTGCATGATAAGGTGATGGTTGGTAAGTAAAATAAAGATATTTAAAAGGATATATGTGTTTTTAGTTAGGTGAAGCAAGGACACATGTGCGTGTGCAAATGAAGAAATACAGCAAAATCTCACACAGTTGCAGCTCCCAATGGATATTTTACATTCTTACTAGAAAAATGATTATCAGTAGTGAAGAATAGTTGCAAACACACATATTTCATCAACTGTTTACGCAACTCAATGTTAACTGTTAAAAGAGACAATTTAAAAAAAACAAAAAAACAGTTCACTTATTGTTTTTAGGCTCTTGTTCATTGTATCAGGGCTACAAAAATACAGGAGACAAAGGCGGTTTAATAACAAAAGCTGTTACAAAACCAGTCCTCCCATAGATACAGACTATTTACACACACAGGACTGAGTAGATGCTCATTAAACAAATAAGGGTGGGGCAGGCAGTCACAAAGGAGTGTCAGAGGTGGGGGTGAAGAGACAAAGACAGGAAGTCAATCCCAAGAGACACAAAGAAAATCACATACCAAAATAAGACAGGAAATGGAAACAAGAAAGACAAAACAGAGACCAAAACATTAGGAAAATATCAGTGAGAAGGAATGAAAATTAAATAAGCACAGACACCACGACACATACTTGACCTTTATTACCACTGCAGGGTTTTTTGTTTTTTTTTTAACACACACTAATTAAAAGCTGTGTCTGTGCCTCAGCAGGTGGCTCACAGCACCTGTGGGGACGGCGAGTACAACCTGCGGAGCCGGACGGTCGTGTGCGGCTCATGCGGACTTCCTTCAGATAAATCCAGCAACTGCTCCGTGTCCTCTGCTTCCCGCTCCTTCCGCAGCGGAGGCATCTCCGAGGGTTTACTGCCCCACTCCTACGTGTTCAGCACGAGCACACCTCGCAAGGTGAGTACCGCAGCTCATACAGGAGATATATGACTTCCCTTTCATGCAAAGATTACCTCTTTTTTGTCTATTAATATGCATGTGTGATAATTCTAATTTTGTTAAAATTTCTTCCTAGACTGGAGGCAGAATGGAGAGCTGTCCAATCATGTGAAGCCCTGGGGCCACTACACTACATTTTCTATAGCTTCTTAGGTATCAGTTGTTGAGTTATCTGGTATAGTTTTTAGTTCAGTTTATGTACTTTCAATTTAATTTCAAGTTATTGAATGCCAGAAAATTTTATACTGCTTTTTATAATGTACATATGCATGAATAAGAATAATTTTCCAGAGCCTAAAGGTTAATTGGGGTTAGCTTTGTTTGTTTTTTTATATTAGGGACATTTAAGGTTGGAAAATGTAAAACAGTTACTTTAACATTCATTCGTTTTAAAAACTTAATTCAAATTAATTTCATTATACTCTATAGACACTCTGACACAGCGGGGTTGTGATCAGTTTACAATTTTACCAAAATTGAAAACTTTTTTTTTCTCATTAAATCTTCTTACATGGTGAAGGTAAAATGAACGCAACCTTGCTACAGATCTACAGAATATTGTCGGGTTTTTTTTTTTTTTATTAAAATGAATAAACGTGTTTTCAGAAACCTGCCTTTTTTCTGTGTCTTTCTATTTACTCAGTTTCTTACAATATTTACTGCCTCACCATAGAATCTAATACAGGGGTGGGCAATTCCAGCCTCTAATAATTCCTCTATTAGGACACAGTCAGGTGTTGCTATATAGTTCATCTGTTTGAACGAGGCCAAGAGTTTTATTGATTTAATAAAAATCAATAATTAAAAAAAAAAGTTTCATTCAAATGAAGAAAAATATGACATTTGTATTCAGGCTCACAATTACATGATAACAATAATATAAAAGAACAGATTATAACTGTTCAGTATTCATACTCGTCCACGGTATTATAAAACTATAGGTGCATTTATTTCACCACCTCTTGAACTTTACTTGAGTATTTCATTTATATTTTTTGTACCTTTTCTCCGCTATTTAGAAGGAATTCCTGCTTCTTGAAATTACAAAAAATAAATAAAAATATTTTCAAAATCAAATCGTTCATATATATAATGAACATTCCAAATCATAAATGAAGTTTCTGCTCATAGACCTTCTGTTTTTATAAAGAATTATTTACTGGAATATCTTTAATGGAAATGTTTTTGAACATTTGTGCTTTACTAGTTATAGTTAAATTAAGGATATAAAAAAGAATGTATAAAATGGGCTTATATCGTGTGTCACATGGGTCTGATTCTATATAGCTGGCATATAGGGATTCTACTTCATTTATATATAGTAAGGGTTACGCATATTTTCTCATTTTAATTAGAAAAGTGTGTCTTTTACTGCAGTCTCTCCGACTGAGAGCAGGCTTTTATTTTGGAATCCTGGTTTTCAGGTCGCTTTCAAACCCGGAAGTAGCCTACAAGGTCAGGGTGCAAGTGTTGCTCTTGCACAGCGTCAAAGTTCCAAAACTAAGAGCTCTGTGGTTTAAAAGGACAAAACTGCATGTGAAGCTGTCTGCAAGAAAAAGGGTGTTAAAATTTGGTGAGTGTCGCTAATGTTTTGACACGAAGTGGAGCAAATGCTAAACGTTAGCTAGCAAGTCAGAGCTAGATAACAGTGAAGTGGACATGAGAGTGCTCCTACTGTAGCCCTGCGACATTAATGTGTACACAGTAATAGCCACATAACCGTGTAATGCAGATAAAAAAAAAAAAAAATACAAATGCTAATAAACATTTACAAATATTAGTCGCGTTGATCTGAACATAAATCGAACTGGATGTTAGCAAGTGAAATCTGTTTCACTTCAGTGTTCATAGTTCAGACACTTTTTATTTCTGTGCAGTCATGTGGATTAATAAGTAAACCCTGACTGCTTTCATTGTAATTAAGAGGGTATGTAGCAGTAAGGTGCTGCTAATCACGATTAATTGATCATGAGCACCTCTGTAAAAGCACAAGTTTAGGCACTTTTGCTGGTCTGCAACATTCAGGTGTGTCAACACAGTACCACAAACTTCCCAGCAAATTCACCAAAAGATCGATCTGTGCAATGAACTGTTAGAGAAAGATTAAACAAGTCTGGCTCGTTTGGAAGGAGTGTTTTGCAGACACAGGATGTGGTCACCTTACAGTCACCAGGTTGACTGTCTGCACCAGTTCATATTTGATTCAACTGTTCTTTAATCTGTCTGACAGCTAAAGCCTGACCCAAATTCAGTCATGCAACAGGACAGTGATGTCTAGCACAGCAGCAAATTTGTGAAAAAGAAAAGAATCAAGGTGTTACAATGGCCAGGTGAAAGACCTCAGCATGATTAAAATGCAGCAGGCTCTTAAGAAAGCTGTGCATTAATAAATACCTGCAAACCTCAAGGAACCGAAGCAATGTTATAAAGAAGAGTAGGACAAAATTCCCCCTTAGTGATGTTAGAGGCTGATAAACTCATACAGGAAATGATTGCTGCTAAAGGTGGTGCTACAAGCTGCTGAATCATGGGCTGTAATTAGTTTTTCACAGGATTGCAGAGATTCCTGTGATAAAGTTCCTTTTCACATAATTTTAGCGATACAGATAATAGTTTTCTCTGTATTGATTATTAGTGTATTTACATAAAATAAGTTACTTGTAATCTATTTACATTTGTTTTTATTATTGTTATTCTTATTTTTTTAATGCTGCAGTGGTCTAATTCAAGATGATTTTCTCCTGTGGGAGGAAATAAAGCAGTCAGATCTGTAAATATTACTGCACTTAGATTATTTTTTTGTTTTGATGGTTACACAGAAAATACACTCAGTTTATCTTTACTGTATTAGTTTTGTAATAACACAGTATCATTTTAGTTCATTTTTGTTGTGGAATTTTGTTTTTTAAATGCCTAGTATGGGTTTTTTTATTTAGTTTTAATCAACCATGTTCTGGTGTTGCACAGACTGTGTGAGAGTGGGGTGTCTCACCTCTTTCTTTAACGCATACTAAGCAGCAACGCAGACGAAGGGAATGACTGATTCTAAGTTTGCAGTCTGCAGGTGTGAGCAAATAAAAGCAAGGAAACAGCGAAAGGAGTGAAACCTGCGTCATCAGCAGACTGAACATTGCTCACTGTGGTCTTTTCTTAAATTTCCTCAGGAGCTTGTATCATCTGGATGTTGAGCGTTCGAGCTCTGTTTGGGATCGGTTTCCTGGTGACCTCACGAGCCGCGACAGCCCTCGCTCAGGCAGGGACATGCCCGTTGCCCGCTGCAGCTAACAGCCACAGAAAGGACTGTTTCAGCAGCACACCAGCGTCCACCATGGCCCAGGCCATCAAATATCTCGGGTGAAGGTTTTAACCTTTTCACACATAAGAGTAAAACCAGACTTCATGAGTCTAGACTGACCTGTAAATACTTCACAGGCAGGAGGAGGCCCAGCACATCGACGAGGAGCTCTTCAGTGAGTACGGCTTCAGTGTGGATCAACTGATGGAGCTGGCTGGACTCAGCTGTGCCACAGCCGTCACACGGGTGAGCGTCACCGTGGGCTCTTATTTTTGAAATGCAAATCTAACGGGAGGAATATTAGTCACTGGACTGGCAACAAACTCTTTTATAATGTAAAATAATTATTTCAGGAACTAATGTGAGACCTCTACCTATTCCAGCTGCTCAAAAATGAGTTTGGTGTCTTTAGGGTTTGAAGAAAGAAACAAGGGTCGAAAGTGGGGTGTAGAAATATTTTCACTTTTTTCTTCTATTCTATGGTTGAGCCACTTAATCCAGTTACAAAAATAAAAGTTTAAACATTGATGTAAATAGACAGCTACCAACCAGTTACGCAAAAATCGTGTGATGAATTTCCCCCAAAACTCTGATCTAATCTTACTCGTCAGCCTTTATTTTTCTGTAGTCAGACTAAAGTAACATTACACTTGATGACGTTATAGTAATGTTGAAACATTCGTCTTTTTGCACAATCAAAGTCTGAAATATTTTCAACTGCACTTTTAAGTTTGCTGTTGTGGAATTGAGATGCACTTGATACAACTGCATTTTGCTCGAAGGTGCAGGAAGAAGCTTTACTTGGTTTGCGTAACTAACACAGAACGGGCCCTTAACCTCCTAAGACCCAAACTCTTCCATGACATGCATTTTTAATTTCTCTTTGATATTTGGGCTGATTGTGACCCAATGAATGTAAAAACAAAGAATTGCCATATTTTTTACCTGATTTTTGTTTCTGAGAAAAATTAGAGCCACATATGAGGATATTTGTCTAAAATTTCGATAGAACAGTGGCAGTATAATGTCCTCGTAAGTGGATATCAGGCCCTTGTAGAGCAAAATTTAGGATTTTGGTCTAAACAACCCAAAATGTGATGTCCACATATGTGGACGCCAGGTCCTAGGAGGTTAAATATATCAAAGTTTATTTTGCTTTCTTCTTTTCCTTCAGGCATATCCACTTACTTCTCTGGTGAAAGCCAGACCTTCTCTGCTAGTGATTTGTGGACCAGGTAACAACGGGGGCGATGGCCTGGTCTGTGCCCGGCATCTGAAACTCTTTGTGAGTGTCTCTCAATTTCACAGAAGAGGAAAGTAAACCATTTATTTTCACATCCTCGTTCAGCCTTAAAATCCTAAATTCCTTTTTCCTCGTTAGTACTTTGTGTGTCTGATTTCAGGGTTACGAGCCGACCATCCTGTACCCAAAGAGGCCAAACAAGCCGCTGTTCCAAGGCCTAACCACACAGTGCCAGAAAATGGAGATCCCCTTCCTGACTGAGATGCCTGAGGTTTGGTGTTAATAAAATATGTAGCTGCAGCTTTATCCAATGTAAACACACAGACACACTGCTTATTGTTTTCTGACTGTGCATTTTGTATGAAGCTGTACAAATGCTCTGTTACACATGAACAGAGCTAATGTAATTAGGCTCCAGTTTAAATTAGCTGTCTAAATGATACTGAGGGGATAATAGCTCTGTTTTTATTACAGCAAACTAGATAGTGAATAATTTCATTGGTAGCTAAGAGGAGCTTTAGTTGATGGATTTACTCACTGAAATAAATGTGCTTTCAAGCTATTGATTAATTCCTTTGAAACTAACTTATCTGGGTAAAACTGTCTCCTCAGGCCAAAGCGATTGATGAAGCATACAACCTGGTGATAGACGCCATCTTTGGCTTCAGCTTCAAGGGAGCTGTGCGAGAGCCCTTTGGCTCCATCTTGGACACACTGAAAAAGTCCACAGTGCCCACAGCCAGCATCGACATCCCCTCAGGTCAGTCCTCACCAGTCCTTGGGTGACATTACTTTGTGAAGTAACTGGTTACAATACAAAATTACTGCCATTAAAAAGTAATCAATAAGGCATGCACCAGTATAGTGGGGCAGGGGTTAGCACATCACCATGAAGATGTGAATGTGAAGTGCTGTTTTTCTTTGTTAGCCATGCTGACAGACTGCTAACCCTTCAACGATATAACCCGCCTCCCAGCTCATGGCAGCTGGGGAAAGCTCCATGTCACCACAACCTTGAATTGAAATGTCTCTTATAAAAATGGATGTATTAACTTTTGCTAGCATTACCTCTTAAACTAAACCCAATGTATAGCCAGCTTTTAGCTGAAAAACATGTGGTTTTGCAGTCCTCCTCGCTGCAGTACGGCTTGCCAGCAATGTTGTGGAGTTCTGCTTATTGTCGGTGAGGATTTATTAAACTGCAGTGCATCTGTCAACAGTCTGGAATGATTATAATCAATAACTGCATGAAGCCTGCTGCATGTCCGCGCTCCCAAACAGAGGATATTGATTTGGGTCTAACAACTGTCGCTAACAGACATACTGCAGATTATCTCAGGAAACAGAAATTTCAGCTGGTTAGTGACAGCCTTTTTTTTGTTTGTTTTCATGTTAAAGGTTGGGATGTGGAGCAGGGTAGCACAGATGGACTCCAGCCTGACATGCTCATCTCTCTCACTGCACCAAAGAAATCCGCCTCCCTGTTTAAAGGACGATATCACTTCTTGGGAGGCAGATTTGTGCCACCTGGCTTGGAGAAGAAATATCAACTCAACCTGCCCCAGTACCCCGGCACAGACTGTGTTTTGCAACTCTAAGAGATGTGGGCCATCACTGAAGGGAAATAAGCTGTCACTGGCGTTATAAAGCAATCAGCTTAGCTCAGCATAAAGGCTGTAAACTGGGTGAAACAGCCAGCAGCGTGACATCCGTTCACTCATTAACACGTCTTGTTTGTTGATTTTAAGAGAGCTTATGTGACATAATCGTATGCTGTCATCACACCTGCAGCACAATGGCAGCATCAGCTAAAGTAAATATGAAAATAAAAAAATTCTTTCTCTGACAAACTGACAAACTTTTTAAAGTTCATATTCTGCTTTTCCCAAATTTTTTTTTTACATATACGTACACGTATATACGTGATGGGAGAAGGGAGCGGGAGATCGACAGACTGATTGGTGCAGCGGCTGCAGTGATGCGGACGCTGTACCGGTCTGTTGTGGTGAAGACAGAGCTGAGTGTAAAAGCGAAGCTTTCAATCTACCGGTCGATCTACGTCCCTACCCTCACCTATGGTCACGAGCTGTGGGTAGTGACCGAAAGAACGAGATTGCGAATACAAGCGGTGGAAATGAGCTTCCTCCAAAGGGTGGCTGGCCTCTCCCTTAGAGATGGGGTGAGAAGTTCGGCCATCCGGGAGGGGCTCAGAGTAGAGCCGCTGCTCCTCCACATCGAAAGGAGCCAGCTGAGGTGGTTCGGGCATCTGACAAGGATGCTCACTGGGCGCCTCCTGGGTAAGGTTTTCTGGGCATGTTTCACCAGGAGGAGGCCCGGGGCAGACCCAGGACACGCTGGAGAGATTATATCTTGGCCGGCCTGGAACGCCTTGGTGTTCCCCTGGATAAGCTGGAGGAGGTGGCTGGGGAGAGGGAGGTCTGGGCTTCTCTGCTTGGGCTGCTGCCCTCGCAACCCAGCCCCGGATAAGCGGAAGAAAATGGATGGCTGGATGCATATACGTACACTCACCAGTCATTTCATTAGGTACAGCATGCTGTACTCTGTGGCATAGACTCAAAAAGGTGCTGGAAACATCCCTCAGAGATTTTGGTGCATTGACATGAAACAATCTGCCGTACTGCTCCTAGATCTGGTGACTGGAGGTAATTTGAGTGGACTGAATTCAGTATCATCTAAGAAACAAGCTGGAGATTATTTAAACTGTGTGACGTGGAGTATCATCCCCCTGGAAGCAGACATCAGAAGATGGACACACTGTGGTCATAAAGGGATAGCCATGGTCAGCAGCAATTAAGCAATGCTCAGTTGGTATTAAGGAGGCCAAAGCGTACCGAGAAAATATCACCAGCAGCTTAACCACTCACGAGGCAGGATGGGTCCATACTTTCATGTTTATGCCAAATTCTGACCCTGTCATCCAAATGTTGCAGCAGAAACTGAGACGCATCAGATCAGACCATGTTTTTCTAATTGTAGCCTCGGTTTCCTGTTCTTAGGTTTTTTGATTTGATTTGATTGATTAGCATTCAAATTCATATCTCAGTGAAAACAGTGAAAAAACAAACAAACAGTGAAAACAGAACAAAAATCTACCATAAAGAAAGAAAGCATGAGACAAGGCTAATCAAAAGGTATTGGCAGAAGCATTTGCTTATTACTCCAACCCTTTTCACAAAATATCTTTTTGTATGCAGCTCCTGTACACAGGGCTTGAAGAAAATAATAAAGCAAAAACCAAACAAAACAAACAAACAAAAACAAAGAAAAAAAAACTTTCCACCTTAGATAAGTAACTACATCAAAGCAAAAGAATCAAGAGGTTGTTTTTTTTTTTTCTCCTTTTTGCTCTTTTCATTCTTGATTTATATATTTTTCTAATACTCTATTTTTAAACATGTTTTTAAACAAGGAAAATGAACTACACCTTTTTAAATCACTGTCATAACTATTCCACAGGTTAACTCCTCTAACAGAAACACATCTCTGCTTTATATTTGTCCTCATCTTGTTTTTCTTAAAGGTGAGTGTCATATAGTGTGGTGTGCTGCTACTGGAATCAACAAGGCGTTTTCAGCCAGAGAACTGCTGCTCACTGGGTATTTTCTCTTATTTGGACAATTTTCAGACTGCAAATCCAAGAGATGTTTGTGTGGGGGAAAATTCCAGTATATCAGCAGTTTATGAACTACTTACACTGCTCCCCCTGGCACCAGTAACTTTCAAAATAAATCACTGGTTTCTAAATATGGTTACAAAAGTGGACGCTCATATTAGACAGGTCCAGTAGAAGAATAAAAAAAAAAAAAAAGTTGTTTTGAACATTAAAAATGGAGCTGGAGCTGAGCAGACCTCACTTGAAATCTTCATCATAATCATCAATCATAATATCCAAGCACGACAATTTTCAACCACGTTTTCTCCATTTTTATTAATACATCTTTATTATTGACTGAATCTATAACTAGCAGTTAATTTAGAAATACAGTCTATTGTAGCCCATCACATTCTATTTTAGAAATCACTTACACATATGGTGTTTTTTATACATTATGTGGTGATGATTTAGTAAAAAGCTTTCTTGGACAGTTAGCCTCATGGACTCTCTACAACAACACTCATATTAAATGCATGACTACATATACTTAAAGACAAATACTGAACGTACAGTATATGCTTCAGACAATGTGGTTCATTAATGCATAATGGTTTCTCATATAAGTGCAGAACATGCTTTTTGTGCACAGGGTACTATATACAGTGCTGGTACCATGCTCTCCTAGTGTGTTGTCCTTTGTTCGGTTTGTTAAGAAGGTAAAATAGAGGTTTGAGATGAAGAGTTTTTCCCTCAGGTTGTCATCGTGCAGGTCGTTAAGTGGAAGGATGTTTTCAGTCCATGAAGAAAGCCTGAAGACAAAGACGGCTCACGTAAATGGAAGTGCTGGCGCAGAATCAAAGCGACTGAGCTTGTAGAAAATCCAGTTTATCTCTAACTAATCCAACCTCTACAGCCACATTTAAATAATTAAAATGATCTCACAGCTGTTTTCCATTAGTTTCAGCTTTGCACACCTAATCAGTGACAACATATCTGTGTTAGATGGTGCCATAAATAATGCTTTTACACTTTATTAGAGAAAACAAATCAGTTTTATATTTAGTAATGAGGTTTGGAGTACATGGTGGTGTAGCCTTTTGGACTCCAATAATACTTAATTCCTAATATTTCACAAAGGTTTATTCTCGTGTCCTTAGGGGTAGATCATCTGCATCCATCTCCTCCTCTGTCACAACAACCCTCTGCATGTCTTCCTTCACTACATCATGAATCTTCTCTGAAGTCTTCCTCTTTTCTTCCTGCCGGGCATCTTCAACATCCTTTGTCAGATATATCCACTTTACCTCCTCTGCATATGTCAGCCTTTCCTTTCTAACTTTGGCTCCAAACTGCCCTACCTGAGCTGTCCCTCTGATGCAGTGGTCTCTAATCCTGTCTATTCTGGTCACTACCAGTGAAAACATTAGCATCTTCTTTTTGTTAGTACCACCATCTCCAAAACATGCATCACAGCAGGTCTCACTACCATCTTGTACATTTTCTCTTTCACTCTTACTTCTATCCTTCTGCCAGAAATCAAACCTAACACTTGCCTCCACCCACTTCATCCTGCCTACACTCGCTTCTTCATCTCTCTTGTACATTGTCTTTTGCTTTGGATGGTTGAGCCCAGGTATTTAAATTCATCTACTTTCACTACCTTTGCCCCTTGCATGTTCACCTCTCCAACTGTGTCCCCCCCCTTGCACACACATGTATTGTGTGGGTGTTAGTCTGACATCTAAAACCCACACATTTTCACCTAACTGAAGGTACAGTATTTGTATCAAACAATTAGCAAAGCTGGTCCCACTTTAACACTTTAGCTGTGAAAAAATATAGTTGAGCAGAAATTCAAGGGATCCACCTTTCTAACCTTTCATTAATTTCCCTCAAAAATATACTTTAGTGCAAGAACTCAGTATTTAAATCTACAAAGTTTATTTTGCACTTTCTAGTAAATGTTAAGTTAGCAGCCTAATAGCCTAGCTTAGCTTCATGGACATCCATAGAACAATTTTGCTATATCCATAGAAAAGTGCAAAAATGACCCTTAATGACCTTTACGTAATGTTTTCAATAAAAGTACACAGTCTAGAAATAACAAAACTTTCACCATAATAATACAATCAGAAAATTGCTAGACTAGATAATAAGTAAAGAGCAATTTTTTCTTTTATATTTTATACTTGACGTCGTTATTGTTGCTACAGGGACACAGTTTACATAGATCAAACATGATGTTTGAAACAAAGCCGTGGTTAGGAGTGGTCAGCTGACAGGGTTTAATGACATTTATGTAGTGTTTCTAATCATTCTAAAATACATTGTAACAGTAGGTATCTTTTATGGAAAGATGACATCCATTTTCATTAAATGATCACAACGTACCTGTGCTATTCTCCGACTTGTACCCCTGCACAGTTATCTTTACTTTCCGAGGCTATCGCTAAATATTCAGCATTTCTGGAAAGGAAAAAAAGAAAATCATTTTCAGTAATCATCTGCAATGTTTTCTTTTATCACAATGACATGGGTTAAAAAATGCAAAAATAAAAAGATACAGGTTTGATTTTCTTTTCGACTTACAGGAGGAAGGTTTTGGTTTTGACTAGGGAGGAGGATGGCAGGATGAAAACACGACAAGGCGACAAGAGGGAACGGGACAAAGACACACAAGTGAACGCACACAAACACGATGGAGACAGCGACAGTCTTATAGTAAAGGAAACAATGATATAGCAGGCAAAGGCAAAAGTTAAAATTATAGGTGTGATTATAGCAGGACAATAAACAATGACATGACTCATGGGGAAATACACACTTTTCACAACTTCCGACTCACACCAAATTTGTTTTTGAGGAAAGTACCATTCACGTCAAACACTGTAAGCCAAAATAACACCTAATAAACAAGTATCAATGAGAAGGAAACCGCAACTGCTTTCACATATCTCTTATCATTTCTGCATATAAATTTGTCTCTTTGGCAGTCTGCCAAACCATATCCCTCTTCTGTGATTCTTCTCCTTTTGCACACCGAGGAAAGTTAACTTCTTAACATGCAACAGGTCATGAGTTAAAATGAGCATTTAGGGTTGAGTTTGGGTTGGGTTAACATCCACCTTTTTATGATGTCATTTTCTCCTGTTTGGATTCAGGAGACAAATACCCTCTCAACTCCAAAGAATGCTCTCATTTATTTTATAAAGCTTATAGTTAGGGCTGGATCAGGTGACTGAATGATCCCTTAGGTATGCTGCTTCAGGCTGCTGGGACACTTCCCATGAGGCACTGAGCAGTTCTTCCCACTCTCCTGGATGTGCTTATATGCAACTACTGCAACCTTTGTCTACTTCCTCCCATACTTTGTGTCTGCTCGTGGTCTCTCTCTGCTTTCCTTTCCTTTCTTCCTTTTACCCTCATCTCTCAACCATTCAGGCCAGGTTGCTGCCCTCCCACAGCTTGGTTCTGCCGGAAGGTTCTTCTTGTTAAAAGGTAGTTCTTACTCACAGTGGATCCTCTGATTTTTTGTGGGTTCTCTCTATAACGATGTGCAGTCTTTACCTTGCAATAAAATAACATAATCTGTGGATTTTGTTGGGTTTTTCCTTCGGTAAGGATTTCTTAGTTTATCGTTGAGGTTTTTTGTAATTATAGCAAAAATGTAACGGATGTGTTGATTACTTCTAGGTTCTATTTCATCTCAAGATTCTCATTTAGTGTTTTAGTTCTTCTTACTTTTGAAATCAGTTTTTCTTCAACGTTTAGAATACCCCTATACTTGATTTGATTTGGTTTGGTCTGGTCTCTCTGATGTCTTCTTGAATTTTGTTGTCAAGTGTTTCTCTTTTCCTTGGTTTCCCCATTTGGGTACTTCCTGTTTTATTTTGTTGCTTTTCGGTCTCTTGTACATTATCATTAATATTATTTCCTTTCTTATTGTCTTAATTAGTTTCAGCTGTGCCCTGTTAATCTAGTGTTTCCACTTTTCCTGATTGCTTCCTGTGCCCATTTAATGCCTCAGTTTCTATCAGTTTTTTGTTCAGTTACACTCTAACCCTGCTGCCCTCTTTAGCTTTATGTCATGTTTCTGTTTCTTTAATTTTCCACATTGTCTCAATAATGTTTTAGGTTTTTTTCTGTTTAATTAGTCCATCTCTAAAAGCTGTATTTGGTTCGGCCTGAAATCTGTGACATTTAAAGCACCTTGAGGTGACTGTTAGTGTGAACTACAATTATTTTAATTTAATTTTTGCCTAATTGGAACACCTAAAATGTTTTTACCCAACCTGCAGACACAAAATTCTGGAATCCCTAGCTTACACTCACACAGTGTTTACTTCCTTCAGCTGGAGACCTAAAATTTTCTTTCATTTGCACCTCTGAGTGAGTTTATAATGCTGGTGTGACCGGGCCTTAACCCAAATTTGTCTTTCATCAATATCTACAAATATGCATGCCAATAAGTGCCAGAAAATAAGGAGTCTCAGATATGTTTGTTTCCTTTTCAACTGTAAAATGACTTAATTACACATCTTGGTCCACAATAGCAACGCGTGACTCATTTTATTTTGAGCTACAAACTAATATTGGCCAACATATCTGCATCCAGTTCATAACTGCACTCAGAAACACTTTTATAAGCCTTTAACATATAAGCACATCTTGTATATCTTTTCAAGCTGAATCTTGAAATGAAAAGGCTCAACTGTATATACAAGATTCTGACATGCATTAAGTCAGCATGCATTTAGGTGTAAGAGAAAAATACTTACGCCGCTTCTCGTAATGCTTCTTCTCCAGCTGCTGCTATCTTTCTGTAACAGTATATCATCTCTATGAGGAGCCAGAGCTGCAGGCCGATGATGGACACGTACATCATGACCTCTGACACGATGGAAGCTGTACCTCTGGTGGCTGCATACAGGAAACCAGGAAAGACGAGACAAACAAACAAAACAAAGGTGACCTGACGGGGTCGAGAAAAAGCTGAAACCACCTAAAACCTAAAGAGGAAACATCTGTTCTATCTAAAATCTTTTGTTTTCAACCACAAGAGCCACACGCATCGAAATAAAGAATTCTGTGCTTGAATAGTCTTAGTTTTTCTTGCAGAAGAATCACTTTTGTGACATTGTGCAGTCTGCCTGTGAGACACTACTGAGTTTAATCAAAATATATAATATATAATAAAATGACTTTAACAGTCTCTCATGTTCTTGCAGAGGAATTTTGGACCACTTCACAACATTGCTTCGGTTCATTACAATTTGCAGGCATTCGTTTATGCAAAGCTCTCTTAAGAGTCTAAATATTTGCAAAATATCTATTAATTAATCATAATTTGTTCCAAAGTTACAGTTAAGAGACAGTTTTCCAGACGTATTTAAAGCCTAGTCCTAGATTCAAAGGGAAATTAAATTAAGATCGCCGCAAAGTCTAAGACTAGACTTGATCCGTGTCTGGGAGACTGAACCAAAGAGCGCACAGTTATATATGCTTACTGTTATGCTGCCTGATAGTAATGCATTTATCAGGAAACATTAAATAATTCAGCTAAGCTGCTGAACTGGCAGCGTGTCAGTATCCACGATTAGACATGTTTCTTCCATCTATTGAAAACTGTAGAGAGTAAATATCAGCCACTGATGAAATAGAAGTGAAACAAAATGAATGTTGCTTCCATTTTAATCATAACAGAGACTAGGAGGCTGCTTTATTGACAGTGCCAGAATCTTCAACCTCTGAAAATGGAGGCAGGCTGCATTCTCATAATATTAAAGCTCCGTTGTTGTTCAGGGACCTCCAGGTTAATGGGAATGCACACTGCACTCACAGTGAGATTTAAAAGAGTGACGGTCTGTATTGTGTGAGTGTGAATCAGTTTGTGAAATGCTTCTGCAATGACAGAGTCTGCTTAAGTCTAATTAAGGCCTGAAAATGCTCAGCCATCTCCACCATTGATCGCCACATTTACACGTAAGATAAATTCATTCAAAAAAATTCAAAAAATCTAAATCTGACTGCTCAAACCACACTTTTCAACCTTATTTCAATATGCATAATATATTTTAACATTTAGCAATAAATTAGCTTTTTCTTGTTAACTGTCTTCAGATGTCTTTAAGTCTACTTGCTCAGATACTAATGACCTGTATAAAGTCATACCTTTCCCCACCACACTGAGGTGCACCACTTTGCTGACAACGTCGTTGTACTCGTAGTTTTCGTAGGAGAGGATGCGGTTGAAAAAGCACCGGTAAGTGCCCGAGTCATTGAAGGTGACATTTAACAGGTATATGGATGCATCTTGAATGTCTCTGCTCCTTTTGCTTCCGTTCCAGTCGACACGAGCCTCAAACTGGTCACTCTCAATGGTGGGGCCATCCTCATTGTAGGTGTACATCTGGACGACACAGAGATCATTTAAGGTTGTGTTCATTACCAGTTACATATTCTTATGCAACACCTTTGCATGAGTGACGGTTAAAATTAATCTTTCATTATTTATGTTATTCTGGGCCTTGGTGTAGCCGCTCAGTTTGTTTCCCCCCTTAAAGAGAACTTATTTCTGATTGGCTGTCCCCCCCTAAACAGAAGATCGGAACAGTTGTGGGTGGAGCTTCTGTTCTCACAGCTAATACCAGGTGTCTGAGATGACTCTATTGGGATATACACACTCCATGACATCACACAGAGCCAAGGGTAGAAGAAACTGTCAGAAACAGAGCATTTGGCTCACAGGTGTTACTTTTAAAAACGCTGAAACTTTGGCGGTGTCTAATATGAACATCCACCAATGAGCTATTATGTTATTTAGGCTACGATGTATTATTATTATTATTATTATTTTGGAAATGTGTTTCATATCTCTTGAAAATCAAGGATTTAGTGTAAAAACTGTCAGTAACTCGTAAACATTTATTGCTAAATGTTTGTTAAACCCTTGAATTAGAGCAGAAAGTCTACACTTCAGCTGTACCCTGATTGTTTGATTTCAAATTGGAAGCAACAATGAAAAAAATATGTCCAGGTTCATGAGTAAAAAACATACTCCATTTTTTAGATTTTCAGTTAATTGGTTAAGTAAACACACTTGACAGCTCCAAATGGATATCATGTGAGAGGAAAATACCTCGTTACATATTGTAGATGGATGTGTTGCCTCCGATTTAAATTTGTCTACACCCCCAGTCACCCCATATGAAACACACTTTCCCCTGAAACTGTTCAGGCATATTTTTGTAAATTATAAAACGACCGTTCAGACACTACTATACTGAAATACATCCACGGCTACATTAACACAGCATGCACTGCGGCATCAAACAGAGAATCCAGCACAAGGTCAGCAGAGCTCTCTCTGACACTTTGATGACTTCAGTGGAGTAAAATGTTCCAATTGATTCCCATCTGAAGCTCATGACGGTCTCATCACTGGGTGCTATTATGTGACTGAGGACCGTACTGTAGGTGTCTATGTGCGAGTAAGTGAGAGCGACAGGAAGGAGGAGAGCTTTGGTGTGCACTATATATAAGTGCATATATAAATAGCTCAAGTCCTGAGAGAAGTAGCCCACAAGTTTGATTTTATGGATGCTTGCATGACTAAGACTTCCTGCTCCAAACCTCCCATATAGTCAGCAGTGCTGCTTGTTGTGTACAAAGCAGAATTTAAGGTCCAGCAGAGGTAGCGGCTTCGCTGTGTGTCATTGACATAAATGTATTTTTCAAGGGATTTTGCAGAAATTGCAACAAGCATAAATAGCACCATAGTTCTGTAAAGATATTATTAAATTGGCCAAAAAGGATTGGGTTGATTAGAATTTAGGTATTATTTTATAGATAACCTCTTCATAAATCCAGTTAATTTACCAACACGAGGAGCTATTACACATACATACATCAGAAACATCAGAAATCTTTTTGGTGCAACACCGGCCCACTTGTTGACGTGTATGTCATCCAGTTCAGCGATGCACAGTGAGGATCTTGGAAGACTAAAATTTGTTTTAATCTCCATCATCAAAACTGCAATTAGGAAATGAGAGCTCTTTTCCTGAAGGATATTGCTTCTCCTTCAAATGTACTGAAATCGTTTTGTGTGATAGTAACTGGAAGAAGCTCTGGCTTTTGCAGTTATTTTCTTCTACTTTATTAACAAGGTGAAAGAAGCATCCTTTAAAGTGCTCCACTGGTTTTATCCTACCGAAAGTGTCCTTAAAAAGACTCAAACCTGACATTATGTAATCTTACATGAGTTTGTCTTTCAGTTATTTTAGCTTTACCTCTACTCCTGCCTACTGAAACAGCATGTTTACGTTTATGTAAGTGATTCCCGATTGGTTTGGAAAGATATTTTATTTGGACTCCATCAAGACAATAACGCAAACTCTTGTGAATTTCAGATTAATCTGATTTTTTTAAATTCTGTGCCAAATTTCAGATTCACAAATGTAAGTTTCTAAACTGAAAACGAATGCAGTTCCACAATCATATTCCTACTGTCGTCTCCCCTGAAAATATATTGAACAGTGTTTATTTTATATAAATAAAGCAGCAAGTTACTTCTATACTTTGTTCCTTCTTCTAATAAATGTTTTGTTTTTTTTTTAAAAAAAGATGGGGGGAAACCCAGATCTGCAGGGCCATAAATCCCACTTCATGGAAACACTCACCAGAAAAAAGTCAGCCTCCCCTTTTGGCCTGAAGTACCATTCGACGCTGGCTTCACCTCTCACCTCACTCCTTCTTTTGCAGGAGATGCAGCCCAGTTTAAAACCCTTGCCTGCTACAGCTTCAGTGTCCGAGTCCACCTCTGCACAGGCCCCGTGACACTGGTACACTGTTTACAAGAAAAGAAGAGATGTCATCAGCCTGGGTTAACAAGGTGTCATAGCAAAACACTGCCAGGAATCCCGCCCACTCACCAAACAGCGTGCAGAGGAAGGAAAATAGCAGAAAACGTAGTAGTGCCATAACTCCAGATGTTTTATCGAAGGAGGGGCCTCAAAAAGTACAACCCTAAAATGGTTCTTGAAGCTTTCACGGAGCCTAGTGACACTCACGCACTGAGCACCTCCGAGTTTGCAATAGCAGGATGGATATTTGCAAATGTTTTCTTGTAGATTTCAGGAAGCTTATCTGTATTGTTTTTTTTTTTTTAAGTGCAGGCTGATGTCATGTGTTGGTGACAACTAGCAGCTAAACATGCATTGTAAAGTGCAAACCGTATACGCGTAAATGTAATGTCCCGTGGAACCACTCAGGTCTTTGGCTCAAGCCGGCAACAGTTTCCAGAATTCTGGTTGCAGAATTTATTGCCACAAATTATTGCTCCTTTTGAGACAGTTCCCCCAATTTACACACCCACTGGCCTCCCGCATCCACGCGGTGACCTTTTCTGCTATCAATAATCAAATAGCTTATGAAACGATCCAGATATCTGTTAACTCACAGTGCTCCCCAGATCCGCACCCTGAGGTTATGATTTTTTTTTCCTGAGGTCGTTTTAATATGAGATGCAGAGAGCAATCAGTAGACCTCCCTGGGGCATGCTCCGCTCTAAATGTTGGAAAATTACAGAGAGTATAGACGCTTACGAGGTTAAAATGAATGTGTTCAAGAGTGCAACATGCCAGCTACTGAATAAACGTCAACAATACATTTACATGCCAGTGCATTTATAATCAATTTGCATGCTCTACGGCAGGAAACAAATGGCTACCTTTTACAGGGTACACGCTACCAGTATTTAATAGAGACCAGTCTAATGGTCTAATGGTAATTATCCTTAATCGGATCAATGAAATCAGAGCCACTGTCCTGATCAGGCCTCCTCTCCTCGAGCAGAGTCGTCTCTCCTGGAAAAAATATAGAAAAATACTGTCCTCTCCTGCGATGGCAGCTATATATTTTTTTTGTATAATTTCAGCTATCTAATGACCCCGTGCTCGGAGAAAAGATGTTTCGTTCGCGTTGGCATTGCAGGTCAAACTGCGTGAGCGCACACGCAGGCATATAAGCCAGACACGCAATTAAAAAAAACACACACACAACCCTCAAATAAATCCGTCCAGTGCTCAGTTAACGGTGTTTTTTCCTGCGCCACAGCGGCACCTCTGTTGAGAGGCTGTTGCTGCAGATGCACTGCGGTAAAAACAGCCAAGCGTGTGTGAGACAGGGCAGGTGCTGCATGTGACAGCTGTTTGAGCCTCTTCTGTACGGTTTTTTAAACTGATGCTCATTTAACCCTGCCTCAAACCTGCTGCAGGGATCCCGGTGTGCGTTGGAAGCAAATTAAATGGAAAATGATAAATAAGAAAACGAGAACAGGGCGAGATGGCCCTTTAATTTAACTCCATGTTGATTCATACAGGGCATCAGAGAGCTTCCACTTTCTGGACTTCTTGTTTTATAGGGGGCGCTAATGGGAGGTGACTCAAAAAATCCAGTTAAAATTACAGTAGGCTACAGTGAAGGAATTTTTCGTGAAATTATTTTAATGTATTTCCCAGTGTTTATTACACATTGAGTTTTACCATTAGATATTTGTGGAAACTTAAAAAAATTATAATAATTTTGATGTTTGATGTCTGTGGTCCCCACATGCTTCAAAAGATCCACCATCATCCCTGTGCCCAAGAACAGCAAACCCTCATCCCTGAACGATTACCGGCCAGTTGCACTGACCTCGGTAGTAATGAAGGTGTTTGAGAGGCTGCTGAAGAACATCATCTCCTCCTCCATCCCAGACAACACAGATCCGCTGCAGTTCGCCTACAGATCCAACAGATCCACAGAGGATGCCATCGCCCACGTCCTACACACCACTCTCAGCCACGTGGACAAGAAACAGGGTAACTATGTGCGAATGCTGTTTGTTGATTACAGTTCAGCGTTTAACGCAATAGTGCCCTGCAGACTGTTCACAAAGCTCAGGGATCTGGGACTTAACAGCCGTCTGTGTGCATGGGTGTTTGACTTCCTCACTGGCAGAACTCAGGTGGTGAGGGTGGGCAGGTGCTTCTCCAACAGCATCACCATCAACACAGGAGCACCTCAGGGATGTGTCCTCTCGCCACTGCTCTACTCCCTCTACATTTCAGACTGTGTGGCCACCCATGGCTCCAACACCATTGTGAAGTTTGCTGACGACACAGTGGTGTTGGGTGCCATCTCCAACAACGATGAGGCGGCCTACATGGATGAAGTGAAGAATCTGGCATCGTGGTGCCAGGACAACCACCTCCAGCTGAACGTCTGCAAGACCAAGGAGCTGGTGGTGGACTTCAGAAGGGGTCAGCACAGAGACTACAAGCCCATTATCATCAATGGAGCTCCAGTGGAGAGGGTGCAGTCCTTCAAGTATCTTGGTGTCCACATCTCCTCAGACCTGACATGGGCTGCCCACATTCAGGTCCAGACCAAAAAGGCTAGGCAGCGCCTGTATCACCTACGACAACTGAGGAAGTTCAGGGTCCCTCCAAAGATCCTCAGGATTTTCTATACAGGCGCTGTGGAGAGCATCCTCACACAGAACATGACACCGTGGTTCGGGAACAGCTGTGTGAAGGACCAAAAAGCTCTCCAGAGAGTGATCCGTACAGCAGAACGCTGCTGCAGGATTGCTCTCCCCCTGCTTCAGGACACACCAGGAGATGCCGGACTAGAGCAGCGCAGATACTGAAGGACCCGTCCCATCCTGGCAACAAACTGTTCCAACTTCTGCAATCTGGTAGAAGGTTCCGCATCTTCCGGGCAAGGACAGAGAGACTCAAGAGGAGCTTCTATCCCCAAGCCATCCGTGCCCTAAACACACACACCCGCCCTCTCACATCATCTATAATTGACTGAGACAGGACTCTCTTCCAGACACTCTAAACCAAGGCACAATGTACATTCCAAATTCCTTTAATTTTAATGTTTATATTGTCTATCCTGTAAAATAGTCAGATGTCTATTCATATTAATGTACAGAATTCACCTGCTTGCTGCTACTACTGCACATTCACCCAGTGTATATACTATATATATATATATATATATATATATATATATATATATATATATATATATATATATATATATATATATATAAAATGTTCTTCCTCTACACCCCCCCAATTTTTGCACATGTCGAGGAGCGTGTCAGGCTACATTTCACTGTGTGTTATACTTGTATAACTATGCATGTGACAAATAAAGAACCTTGAACCTTGAACTTTATTTAGGTGCAAGGGGTGGGTGGGGGTATTTCATTTTCATTTTATCTTTTGCATTTTTAAAAGTGTAAACTTCATTGAGGAAAATTTGAAATTTTTATGATATTTTGTTTGGAGATAAACGTTGGCGGTTTTATTTATTTTCACAGCACTATGAGCCGCTTTACTGCATCCGCCATTTTACTTTTGGGCATGAATCCACCAGTAGCTGAGAATTTCTAGCAACTAACCTCCTGGCAGCGTCCCGTTCAACCACCACAACCATCACACATGTTGTTTTCTGTTGCGGTTTAACTTTTCTTCCACTGTTTATTTAACGCTTGTAGAAACGTGTGTCTTAGCAAAATGCTAGCTTTTGGGCAGCATAAGCTTCTCTGTGAGGACTAACTAAAGGACAGGAACATCGTTTTATTTCAGTACAGGCCCATTATCGATGAGATATGCGAAAATTAAATTACACATTGACCGTTTTGTCTAGAAGCTGTTGTTTTATCCGTGTTGCACTGTCAGCTAATTGAATATCTCCGGAGCGCCCCCTGCTGGGCCTCCAGCTGGATTGCAGCCAGTTTCTCGGGGATTGGGCTCTGTCAATACATGTAACAATGGGTCTGTCAGTAACGTTTAATAATTGTCCATGCAGCTATTGTTTATTCAGCGGCAGGTGAATCAACAGGTTAACGTGTGATGGCGTTTCGTGACAGTTCTAACCGACGTTTACACTAAACACCCACTCACACCGTATGAGGATGCTGCTTAGTCAACTGGCTATAAGCAGCAGCTGCGCCTGCGGGCAGGCTGCCGTTAGTCTCGTTTTATTAGCGTGATTTTTTTGAGATGGCGGTTAGCATGTGGAGTTTACCAGTGACGTTTTGCTGCAAATAGTCAGCGAGGCTCCATGTAAAACAACAAAATCTCGGCTCATCGAAGGTAAAGTCATTAAACTAACGTTTACTGGGCTAACTGTTGACTGGCTAATGTAGCTAAAAGCTAGCTTAACCCAGGGAATATAAACAATGAACCAAAAACTAAGGAGCGAATGTCTTCAGCCCTTCATCGTGTGAGTGCCGCCTTTAAAAGTAGATGGTGAAATAGTAGAGCATCGACGTGAGCAGTAATCACCAGGTGGTAAATTATTCGGGATGAACACAGGTGGTTATTAATAAATCAGCCCTATTTATCCCATATTCGGGAAATGCTATCGTTACAGCACTTAAATTGAACATTAAAGATAACACCCGGATTATCTGGCAGATGGCTTTCTGGTAGGCGGATGTATTGAATTATAGAGTGTGATGGCATGTGGAAGGGAAGATTTTGTATATCTCTCCTTGTGGCAGTGTATCTGAGGCAGGCTCTGCTGTCTGTTTAGTAAGTGTTGCAGAGGGTGGTCAAGATTATCTATGATGGATAGCAGACTGTTCAGTGGCCTCGTCTCGACCACAGCTCTTTCATAAGTGTCGTGTGTGCAGCCAGTCACAGAGCCAGCCTGTCTGATCAGTTTATTCAGTATGTTGGAGTCACCAGCTCCCCAGCAGACTTCAGCAAAGTCTAAAATTGGGTGATCTGCAGCATTTTGTTGGATGCTTTGAAGGATCTCAGTTTCTTTAGGAAATAGAGTCTCCTATTACCCTTCTTGTATACAATCTGTGTTGGTTTTCCTGATTTGGATGCCTGGAGTAGCCCTCTACTTCAACACCTTGTCCCAGGATAGGTCTTGGCTATGTAGCTGCCCTCTTCCTTCTGAAGTTAGTCACCGTAACTGTGGTCTTATTCACATTCAGAGGTAGACAATTCCTCCTAGACTACTTCACCGGTGGGCCCAGGCAAGTCTCTGGTGTGAGGGAGCTAGTCAATAGTTGTTAAGCCCTGATAGTGTTGAGTTCTTCGGTACAGGAACCAAACAGCATATTTTCCATAACACTGATATTAGCAGCGTTTTACCTGACATTTGAGGTAAAATGATGAGGTAAAATTGGTCTTCATGAAATTACTCGTAAGCAATTAAAGATCAATCAGAGGATAATAGATTAATGTACCAGCTGATCTTTTCTGCGGTGAATGTTATCAGCCTTCTTTTGTGGAAACCAGACAGTGTTATTGCATATTTTAATGGCGTAACAAAACATATATTAGTCTATAATGCATTATATGTATAAGTGTGGATTAGAAAAATAATAACTACATGTGTAGTAAAATATGAGAAAACAACTGACAACTTTTGTGCCTTTCCTCTAGGTTTCTCTGACCATGGATCCGACCTGCAGTGGGTCTGTGGCTCCGGCCGGTTTGACGGTCCAGGTGTGCTTCCCAGGCGCCAGAGCAGCTGTTTTGGACAATCTGAACCGGCAGCGGGAGGAAGGCAGGCTGTGCGATCTCTCCATCCAGGTGCAAGGTCAAGTGTTCAGGGCTCACCGCTGTGTCCTCGCTGCATCCTCACCTTACTTTCATGATCAGGTAGGGCAGAGCATATTAATGCAGGGTTGAAGTTGTTGGGGTTTACTGTCTGATGTTGCACTCCAGTAATATAGCACTATTAGAATACCTAAAATCATCTCTGCATGTAGAGTGGGTGACAAGAGACGAAGGGAGAGACACCACTTCACAGCCTTTATGAGCATATCACCCACATGTTTTCTACTCCACATTTTGAGCTTTAATATTTACATTTTGGCCACAGCTGGCAAACATGTTTAAAAGCTGTATTATTAACTGTTGGAGTGCAATCCACTGAAAAAGATACCTGCTAATTAATACGTAGTAACATAAGCTGATGGTTATGATAAAATACTTGAATTTCACTCGCCAAAACTGAAGCAGAAAATCCTTGGGTAGTCTGTACCTCACAGTAGCTCAGATAATTTCATCAAACAGCACAAACATGGTGGAAATGTCCACATCAGTGACTCCAGTTAGCGGAAACCTAGCTTTTGTATAAAAAGCAGGTGTCTTAAGCCTCCCTTATAGTTTCTTTAGCTGTTTTTCTATGTTTAAAATGGATAACAAACTGAGCAACAGTTTGTTTTTGTAAAGGCACTGGGTTTGTAAAACACTGGCAGAAAACCTGTTTATGTGTATATTTTAGTCCAGATGTCAAAGTGTGTCTTTGTTTCTGTCTCTTCACAGGTGTTACTGAAAAATGTTACAACTGTCTCCCTGCCCTCAGTCATGGACCCAGTTGCCTTTGAGAGCGTCCTGAGTTCTGCGTACACTGGCCAGCTGAGCATCGTGCATGACGATATCGTCAACTATGTCACCGTGGCCAGTTTCCTCCAGATGTGGCACATCGTGGACAAATGCACCGAGATCCTGAAGAGGCCTCGGTCCTTAGCAGAGGGCGCCTCTGGGGAGGCTGCCGCCGCAGCTCACCCCGGCTCTGCATCTCGCCAGCAGTCCCCGAGCAGCACGGAGTGCCTGTATGCAGAAAGGGAGGGAAGGAGGAGGGAGAAGAAGCCAGATTCACTGCCTCCTTTGGCTACATGGAGACGCCCACAGCAGTTCTCAAGATGGGGACGCCCTCGACCCTCGTCAGCCCAGCACTTGGCTGATTCACAGCTGGACAGCCTTCCTGGCTATGTGGAGACTGATTACACCAGCTGCGAGGAGACATGGGTATCGTGCAATGCTAAGACGAGTCACTTTACTCATGACGGACCTGGACACAATGCCCGGCACCATGGGGGGTTTTTGGGTGCTGAGGCTTTAAAGCAGAAAGTCAGATTTCAACAGCGGGGGGCACCACAGACCTCTGATCGACCACTCGATAAGAATAGAGAGAGTGGGGATGGTGATGAGACGCAGGATAAGAGGAGGAGTGAGAGAAGAGAGATTGAGGCGGATGAAGGAGTAGGAGAAGAGACGGGGAAGAAGGAAGGCTTTGCACAAATGGGACACTGTGGTAAGATGGACAAATATGAACAGCATTAAAGAATCCTTTTTAGACACTATTTGTTATTAGGATTTTTACTTTTCTTGAACAGCAGTTTTTTTCCAAATATAAAGAAATTTGCAGCTTTTGTGGGGATGATTTGGACTGACAGCAGTGCCCTGATATTTACTGTAAATGTTACTGAAAGTTAATATGTTTATATATTATAAAATAAATACAAGAATTTAAATATTTTATTTATTGGTTTCAATTTAGTGAAATTCTGATTTACGTCAGCAGTGGATATAAATATAAATAATGTTGAATCTGACCAGATAGCTGGGTCATATATTCTTTCTCTTTGTGCATTTTCCCAGTGAATTTAATAAACTGTGCTTTTGTTCCTTCTTGTCTTCAGCAGACTTTCACTCAGTTTCAAATGAAAATGACGAAGCTGGACATGTTGCAGGGAAGCAGAGTGCAGACGTGATGAAGCAAAGAGATTTGGTAGGAAGCGATCCAGCCACAGACCTGCCCAGTCTTCATGGTTGCCAAACAGGTGACGCAGTTCCAGACCCTTCCTGCCCGTCCTCAGCGAGGCTTCAGTGGCAAACAGGTGCCTGGTCTCAGCAAGAGCAGAGGCCTCAGGAAGGAGAGGGCGGCAGCTGCAGTAAAGATGAGGATGATGAAGAGGAGGATGTGGATTTTGAATGTTTCACAGAAGCGACCTATAGGAGAGGCACTTACGATGAGATTGAAGATGGCACAGGACAGGTTTCCCAGCGGCCTTTGGTCCCCGTGTCTCCTGACTTTACAGTGGCGGGCGCGGAGGTGAATTGGCAGGGTGGCTCTTTGACCCCTACCTCCAGTCGCCATTTGTCCTCATCTTCTGCTGCATTTCCACCGCCCCCTTCACCTCCAACCCCATCTTCATCATCCTCAGTGTCCCTCGCTGCTGCGCCCTACACGGGCAAAGTACACTTCTGCCACTGTGGGAAAGCCTACACCCTGAAGAGTATGCGTGACCGGCATGTGAAGATGCAGCACCTCAATTTACGGCCCTTTGGGTGTCCTGTTTGCACAAAGTCCTTCAAAATGAAGCACCATCTCACTAAGCACCTTAAAACCCACGGAGGGCTGCGGCCCTATGAATGCAGCCTCTGTGGGAAGAAAGTCATTTGGAGAGACAGCTTCCTGAGACATCAGGCCCGATGTGAGAGACTTGCTTCCAGCTCCTCGGCGAACAGCAACAGTGCAAGCGCAGCAGCAGATATGGATGATGGCTACAGTTATGGATTTGATGAAGGGGAAGCCTTTCTCCCCACTGGAGGACAGGTGAAAGTTGAGGAAGTGGATTTTCATAAGGAGATAGAGGATGGGATGGGTGGGCTTTTGGGTAGTGTTTCTGGGATAGTTGCTGAGCTAAGAACCCAGACGCAAAACTTGGACCCTGGCAGTCACGTTTTTAAAGAGGAGGCCAGCGAGAGCTTTACCTGAAATTAAACGTTTATGTGGAAAACGGTGATTTAAAGCACTTACTGTAAAGTTTGAAGAAGGATTTTGCTTAAATTGCCATGAAATGTCATCCGATCTTCACACAATCTGAATAAACGAAGAACACAAGCAGTTATACTTTTCATTCTTTTATTTATGAAACATTGAGCAATCACTCAGTGCTGGATGGAAAGAATAAGCGAACCTTTGTGCTAATGAGTTCTCAGAAAAGCTGCTTGGAGTCAGGTGTTCCAATTAAGGCAATGAGATTTGACTTGTGGGATGTAGAGGCACTTATCCCTATAAACAAATGTGTACACAGTCTGATTACTTACAAAGCCTTTTCTGAAATTTATATAAAGTGGAAATATAGGACAGGCACTACTCTTTTTTTTCCAAAGGCCACAGAGACCACAATATATCTGCAAACAATATATCTACACTTACTAAAATAATTAAAAGATATACAGAAAACTTTTGAATAACAAATAGTGTTAATGGAAGGATTTTGCTAAGTAAATAAGTTTGCAAAAGACCAGATGGATGTTCCAAAACAGTTCTGTAATAATTTTCTGAGCACAGTTGAGACAAAAGTCAGTCTTACCATCCACCAACTGGATGCTTTGCAGGCATTGAGAGAGTAAATACGTTTATAGCGGCAGTTCTAAATCTGATGCTTAGAAGAGTTTGGGAAGATGCAGTAAAACAGGAAATATTATTGGCCTCAATGCTGTTAATGTTTGTCCAACTAAATAAATTCAATAGTTTACTTACCGTTTTAGAATAAACACTGTGGGATTACTCAATGTGTTCAATAAAGACATGAAAAGTAAAACTGATATTTTCCGAGTTTGATCAGATAATTAGTAATCAGTTAAAGTGTTGGTGATCCCAAAGGATTTGTCAGCTTTCTGCTGTATGTACATAAACACTTTAAAAGATGGAAATGTATAACGCAACAAATCTTTGAGCCACTGCTTCAGTTTTGTCCATTACATGTGCATTATTTACAGGCCATGGTTATTTTGAAAAACATGAGAAAAAAAAAATTCTAATTTCAAGTGATCCTTTTTCATTTTGCAGCGTCACATAGGCTCAGTTTTTGTTTAGTGATGCTTAAAACTCTACCAAGCAGTGTTGTGAATGTATTTCTCGCATTTTGCACATAAATTATTTGCCATTGACCTTTAACACAAGGATAAAAATGCTTTTTTCCCGTGCCATGCTGATGTCACTTATGTGAAGAAAAAAAAATCATGGTAATAAAAGTAGTTTTGTTTCCTGGTTTTGGTGATCTGTGATCATTTTAAAACATGTCACTGAGGCTCATTTTAATATTGTGTGTTATTTTAGAGCACTGAGGCCATTTTTAAATATTTTGTTAAATGACTTCTCAAGAAAGAAACTTAAAATCAATGGTGATGAGATTACAGCTTTATCTAGCAGTTGCTGACAAAGCCAGTCAGTGTATTGGCACCTGAGAGGCTAACACTGGGCTCCCGAATAGCTTGTTAGATTTATATGAAGTTTAGCATCTTTTCCAGGTTGAAACAGGTGACTTTGGGTTTCTAGTAGATAAGTGTGATCGTCTTCCCTGTGAGACGAGCTCTACCAGTTACATTTAGGCTTGCAGGGTGTGAACACTGATTTATAATTTTTCCATTTTAGGCTAACACAGTGGATTTTAAATCAAGCTATTAAGATATGATTGAGGTGGAGACTATCAGTTTAAATTCAAGTGGTTCAACAAAAGCAATATATAACTGGGAAAGGCAGTTGACTTTAAAAAAAAAAGTAATTCCGGTGACTGGAGTCGATTTTGTTAATTTCTTCTGTTGTATTTGGGAACCATTTATTTTTGCTATCAGTATGAGGTCCTTAGAGATGTTGATGTAAGTGAAGGAGGCTATGATTAGACTTAAAAAAAACAAAATGAACACCAGAGGGAGACATTATTTTAGGAGTGACCAGTCGACTGTTTGGTACTTTTCTAAAACGAAAGAATGCAGTAAACACCAATAAATCCACAACTAAAGTGGATTCTTGCAGTTTCTTTCATCGGTTAAGAAAAATCCCTTCCTAGTGGAAATTTGACCAACATAAACAAATCTTACATTTTTGAGGAGTTAGAAATGTTTTTAGATGAATAGCCTCTTATCTAAAAGTATTTGAAAAGTACTGTATATGCGGCATTTTCCCACTGGTCAATATTAAAAGATTTTTAAGCAACATTCCACACTGCTGTGTGTTTTTGGAGGACATAAAACACTGAGGTTTAAAGAAACATTGCAGATAATTTTAGAACCCTTAGGCTGATTTGAAACAATCTGGAATTCATGTTTTAAACAATGCTGAGATTGTCGTAGAGCACTAGTGTGTAGATAGTGGTGGCCATTCTAGAACAACGGTGTGCAACATTCCAGAATGCAGAAGTTGATTTTTAAGCATTCATGGCCATTCTAGAACACAGATGCTAATGTGAAACATTCTAGAACTCTGAGACTGATTCTAAACTTACTAGAGCACGGCACATTCTAGAACACAGGTGTCGAACTTGAGGCCTTGAGGCCCGGAGTTGGACACCCCTGTTCTAGAATGTATGTTTTAAACAATGCTGAAGTGCTGTGTATATTGGTGATCATTCTAGAACAAACCAGTGTGCAACATTCTAAACATTGATGGTCATTCTAGAACATTTTAGAAACATTCTAGAACATTTTAGAAACATTCTAGAACACTGAGGCTGATCTGAAACATACTAGAATGTTTTTTTTTTAACAATGCTACAAGTTTATTGAACACTAGTTTTTCATTGTAGCTAATTGTAGAAGACTAATGCATGAATAATGCTTCATTGGGAAATCTACAATGTTAACCCTTCACTGTAACCTTCCATGTAGCCTGATGTGCACCACCTGATGTGCACCTCCTGAAAAATATAACTACACATCGGGTTGATGCAGGCTGCCTCGACTTCAATGGCATGGAAATGTGGTGGACGGCTAAAAGGAGTTTCTGATTACGACGTAAGTTAGGATGCAGCTTTCCTGCAGAAGTCTAAATCGAGCTTTAGGCTCATCTTAAAACCTGGGTCATTTATGGTCATTCTCATAACAGTCTCAATAACTGTTTGTTGGCTCTTAGTCACCTGCTGAGTTGTGTGCATAAGAACATATTGCTTTTTTTATAGTGGAGAAATTCTGAAATTCAAATTTCAGTAAACAGGTGCTGCTTTTGGATATAGTATTTGCCCCATTAGAACACATTTAGAATGCTGCCTTGCAGCACAATGACGGGGCACAAGAGGTCTCTGTAGCTCAACACTGCATCAAGCCATTCTAGTCAAAAACTACACTATCTGTGATAACATGATCTAGAGATGCCAGTGAATGGGACTGCTGATTAATATATTTGGGTGTTTTCAGAAGGGATAGTCTATAGAAATAGCAAACATGAGGTCCTGACCATCAAAGAAAGAAATGACATAACACAGAAAATACACATTTTTGGCTTGCAGAGCCCTATAGCTTAGAGAGAAATGTTACTGCAGTACAGTTAAAAATCATTTTATAGTAATGTTTTGTCACATTAGACACTTGTATGGCTGGATTAACTGTGAAGATGAACTGGCTGAGTGTACAGTTTGCTCTTTATATGAGTGCTCAAATGTGCGTGACGTAACATGGATTATAGACCTCTGAGCCAATTGTTGAATTATTCAGAGAATAAGCAGCTCAGTGATTATTCTGCTTTTAGAGGCAGTAGTCCATGAAAAGTTCTATCTCACCGTTATTTCTAATGATGAGAAACACTGTTTTTCCCACTTCTCAGTATTGACAAGGGAGTCTAACGAGGATGACTCATCCTTGTTTAGTGTTTAATTAAATGTAGGACAGAGTGTCCTGCTTGATGTAGTTGAGATCTTGTTTTTTTCACTCTGCAAAAGACTTTGATATTGGGATTATCGTCTGACGTAGACGACTGGCCTCGAGAGAATATTTCAGCAGTGTTTGGGAGCTTTTTATGGCATGGATCATCGCTGAGTTACAACAGGGGCTTATCAGTTGACATTTTTTTCCTCTCAGTTTTTGAGCTGCTAGGTCAAACTATAAGCCTTCTAAGCTGCAAGAAGGTAACAGGGTCAAATTTTGTAATTTTTTAAAACAATTTGGCAATTCAACAAAGACTCTTAATGGGTAAAATATTGAAAATTTATGAAGTATGGTTACAAATCTTCCAGTAGAAGGCTATTACTTACCTTAAATGAGCTTAAATGAGCAGAAATGTAATTTTCTTTTTCTTTCATAGTACTAGAAATTTATATTTTTTATTTATTTGAGTTTATTTAAGACGTTAGAATATATAACTTCATAATAACGGGAAGCGGTGCAAGAAGAAATCTTATAAGCCTGCCCTTTGTACAAATGAATAGTTTAACATAAGGTATTTCACAATTGCACAATGCCTCTATGCATACTTGCAAATGTACCTCAGCATCAACACACATACAACACATACACATACAGAGCACACTATATTTCATACATTCATGTGCTCAAGGACAAAATAGAAACAAAATAGGAAGTAAGCATGATAAATTGGAACGGAACCAATGAACAGCTCATTTTCTACATTATTATTAGGGACACTTTGTGTACATTATCTTTGTGTAGTGTGTCTGTGTGAACTATTGTGTTGTTTGTTTACATTAAACTAATGATTAATTTAATATGTGTGATGTGAGGCACGATAACTTACAGCGAATGCAGCAGCAAGCATGCCAATGGTACTAAAACAGTCATTTCTGTTCTGAGCCTGTCATTTTCCACATCTCTGTGTCAAATTGCTTATGTCTCATGCTTTGTGTTTTATTTTGATAGTCCTTGTCTCATGTCAGTGTATCTAGTTTTGCGTCCCCTTGTCTCTTTATGTCTGATTAGTTCCAGCTGTGTTTCCACCTGTTCCCCATCGTCTCGTTATCCTGCCTGTGTATTTTAGCCCTCAGTCTTCCCCTGTTTGTTGTCACGTCATACTGTCAGTGCTAAGTGCTGTGTGTGAGTCTTCGGCGCTCCTAGTATTCTCCAAGTTCTCTGTTGTAGTGTACTTCCCTAGGTTTTATGTTTCTGGTTTCGTTTTCTTGTATTCAGTGTAGAGTTTTTCCGGGAAATAGAGCTGCCGTTTTAATTTTACTTTTCCGTGTGCCAAGTCCTTGATTTGGGTCCTCATCCTGCCTGCCACACAGCGAAACATGACACTATACAATATTTTATACTGTTTTTTGCATTACTTAAATGGAAAAAGGCATAAAGCTTTAGAAGTGCAGCTATTTTTATGGTCTGTTCAACCTTAAGAATATAGACTGTATATAGGTGGTTATGTTTTTCTTCAAGAACGTAACCACCGTGACATCATCATATGATTTGATTTGATTTGATTGATTAGCATTTAAATATCTCAGTGAAGACAGAACAAAGATCTACCACAAAGAAAGAAAGCATGAGACAAGGCTAATCAAAAGGTATTGGCTGAAGCATTTGCTTATTACGCCAAGCCTTTTAACAAAAGATCCTTTTGCATGCAGCTCCTGTACACAGGGCTCGAAGCAAATAATAAAACAATAAAACATATGGTTATTATAGTCCTAATGTGAGGCCCTGTTCTGAGAATTTGTTGCTGTTCCTAACTTCATGAGGAGTGAGAGCTCGGTCTGACTGAGACACCAATAAACAGCAGATACTCTCATACACCAGCGACTTATCATGCATAAGGTAAACATGCCTTAAAGCAGGGGTGGGGAACTCCAGGCCTCAAGGGCCGGTGTCCTGCAGGTTTTAGATCTCACCCTGGGTCATCACACCTGAATCAAATGATTAGTTCATTATAGGCCTCTGGAGAGCTTCAAGACAACTTCAGGAGGTAATTTAGCCATTGAAATCAGCTGTGTTGCACTAAGGATACATCTAAAACTTGCAGGACACCGGCCCTCGAGGCCTGGAGTTGAACACCCCTGCTCTAAAGCGTCTTGTGTTTTATCCTCCTCCTAAACTCTAGCAGAGACTATATTTCACATATATTTGAAACTACTGACTGAGAAGAAGCTCATCGGGAAAGTTTTTAACTGAGTTCAAAATAATCTAAAAACCATTTTCTCATCACTTTCTATGAAATCAAACCTTATTAAAAGGAAAAGAAAAAACAGTTTTAAGGACTTCTGGCTTGATCTTTATGACTAAAGTCCATCTTTTACATACAGTCTATGCATTCGACTAGTTGTGTCCACTTGTTTTCAGGCATTTTAAGCCTAGCAGACTGTCCCCTTACCACAGACGTGAAAGTGTTATTATCTGGTTAACGTTCAGCAGGAACGCTAGCGTGCACATTCGTTGTCACATTTTTTGCTCAGAGCTCATTTGAATCATATGTTTGGTAAATCATAACAATTAAAATGCAGCAAAGACAAGGGAATGATCTGATTTTAAAACATTTAATAACTCTTAAATGTGAAAAAAGTAAAGGTGTTTATTGCAAGTTAGGCTGTACATTACAAACAGGAAATTTACATTAAGAGGAAACACAACACTTATTTAAGTATCAGTTCCTATTCCCGTAGCACCACCACACATTAGCCATCTCATCTTTACAGTGCTTTTGACCATTCAGTTAAAGTGAACATACAAACATCAAGTAGAAATAAGAGTGGCAGTGTAATTTATTACAAACAAAAAAAAAATAAATCACAAAATATTTGTCAGAACACATGAATCCAACATCCTGTCCTACAGTACTGTGCTCCTCGTGCCAACTTGCTGCTTCATCCTTAAACCTTTTGAACCACTTGCAAATTAACCATCAGCTATAAAACATGTCAGCCATCCTCTGGAAAAACACAAATCACCATAAAACTTAAATGACGACAGAACAGATAAAGAAAATCACTAAATGAGGCAAAAGCTACAGAAAAGACAACAGAATAGTTTTAGCACATTTCTCAGGTGTGAAACAGTGCATTCGAAAGGGCATTTTTATCTTGTTTTGATAGGGTTGGGAAGCATCAATATCATACATGGTGATTAATTACACTGAGGCAAAGAAAACTTATGCAGTGGTGTTAAAAACAATATTAGAGTCCACTACTTCTATAGGTTTCCAGTTGCATTTTACAAACGTGTGGCTTTGTGACATGCTCAAGCAGAAACGGGACCACCCTCTGTCACGATTTCACATGTGAAAGTTTGTTTGGCTTGTGTGTCGTGTGAGCTGTGTGTTTCTAGGAAGCAGCGAGATCCATAAAGCATCAATCGTGTACAAAATGCAGACGACAGCAGACATAGAAGAAACAAACACCTGCCATGAACAAACCTCAGACAGCAGACACTAGCACCATCAAACAATGATTTTTATGGTAGGAGACTTTACTAAAAGCATGACTGAACCTCTTACAAACAGCTAAATAATTCCTCAGAAGTAGGATTAAAAATAAAAAGAGGATTTTTACACTAATGTTGTGTCTCTGTCTACAGATAAAGGAGGATCGTGTTAGTTTGTTAACATCTCTTGAGGTCGTGAGTCTGCCGCAGGCGTATCTGTCTCTTCTTTTGGTCTCGTCAGTGTCGGATCTGCGGTTTGGTCCTCAGTGGAGAGCTTAGAAGATGGTGCTCCAGCGTTTAGAGGGTGCACGGGACTTGCCTTCTCCCTGGAGAGAAGAAGAAGTGGACATGAGGAGGTTGAGAAAAACATTAGTTTTCCTGCCGCAGCCACAGATAAGAGCAATCTGGGAAGATATTTGGTTAAAACAGTGTTGAAAGTTCATGAACGAGGTGATTGTCAAAAAAAACGTTGCATTTAGTGGCGCTGATCCACACTGAAAATAAAGCCTCAAAAACATCGAGGTAGATGGCATTGGATGAATTTGGGCTTACATGTAAAAGTGAAAATGTGGCTCTAAAGCTTGTTAGTTTATTATGATGACAGGCTGCAGTAAAAGCATGATGATGAAATGATCGTATTTACATCCTACTCACTGATCTCTGACGAGAACATCACTGTTGCATTTGAGCAAACACAAACAGGAAGCAGTGATCGTGAAATCCAGGTTTACAGGCAGAAAGGGGGAATTCTGGGTAACGCAAAGAGGCAAACGTTCTGCGAGCTCACCAGGTTGAAGAGTCTGGACAGCGTGCTTTGGTCTCTGCGCCTTCTGACTGGTGACTTTGTGCTCTCGGCACGCGGTGACGTGGCCTAGAAAAAGATGCCTTATAAGCACAGGTGGAGAACTGGAACCAGCTCCAGAATCCAGCATTGCCTCACTGCATAACCTTTAAGCAATTCATTTTACATGGACGGCCTTTTCCTCTCCATGAGATTAAAGATATTTTCCCCCAGACAATCAGAGATATCAAACTACTTCAACAAAATGCCAAACACACAAAAAAACTACTTAACATTTTGTTACAAAGGGCGCCGTTTTTGCTGTTGCTGCACAAAAAACACTTTGTCTTTTGTCTTTGATCTGTTATTGTGAGTAGACATGAAAGGAGAGAAATATGAATGTGTGACTGGACCAGATTTCACCTAACAGTAACCTTTAGGGGAAAGAAGATGGATGACAAGGAGAAGATGGGGTCCATGAGAAGAGACACTGACACAAAGGGTGTAAGTGGCTGATCAAATGACACACAAAGAGTTGTCCACAGTGGCTGGACAGATAAGAAGACACAAAGGAGGTGGCAGACCAGAACAGATGGATCGGTGAGTCATCTCTGGAGAAGTTGATGAAGGTGTTACAGAGAACTAGAGGTGTGAAAGAGGAGAGGGGGGGGAGAGGTCCTAAGAAAAAAGCGTTTACCGGCTGTGGTTCATAAATAGTTGAGCGATTTCAAAGTCATCCAGAAGCAGTGAGTCACTCTGGATTGAAGCAAAGAAGGGAGGGAAATTGAAGTGTAATGAACTTATCAATAAGTCAATAACTGTATCAATAATTTCCAAGCAGCAAGTCAATGAATGAAATCGATTTTCTGTGGCATTCATCCAGGCTGATCTGCTGTAACTGTGCCTTTCAGGCCTTGTGTGTGAATGCTGGTGAATCAGGACGTGAATGCGACTTGATTCATCGCGCTCCGGTATAAAATGTATTTCTCTTCAGGGAGGAAAGCAGTGAAACACAAAGTAGGTTAGGAAACAGGTGCACTGCAGACAAAGGACATGTTGCAAAGAAGAGGTTGACAGACAGATTTAAATGGGATGATTGCAGACGCACAGAGCGGCGCAGTCAGCAGTGGGGCTTTTGTATAATTTGAGATGGATCGAGTGACGTACCAAACCCAAGACGTCTCTCCACTGGACATGAAAAAGAAACAGATAACGACATGGTGAGATGAGCAACAGTAAGATTATGATGCCACCTGCACTGGTCTCAGATTAGCTTTGTGGTAGCAGACAAGTCGATGTGAAAACTCTGATTTTATCCAGTCCCTCCATGATCTCCACTGCTATGATCTAGCTTTTAAAAATGTTTCGGTAAAGGTTCCTAAAAAAAAACACGAAGAAACTGAAAATGGATGCACATATAAAAAAAAGAGAAAAGGTTTCGTTTCCTGTCCAGTTATCTCATGATCCTTGATAATGTATTTATCCAGTACCAGAGTGGGAATCTGCATTTTAGAGGAATATGTGACCCTTATAAAGAAATTGCTTTGCAATAATAAGACAAATATAAGAATACAGATAGATCCCCACACAGAGGATTACTAATAATCTAGTAAACATCAGCATAAATAAGATGACTTGCTATGATATTTTTTTTCCAGATATTCATTCAATAAACGTATGAACTATAACCTTAATATTACATAATGGCACCATCATCAGGTCACAGTCTTGGTTTGCTCAGTTATAACCAATTATCTATTTGTCTCACTAAAATCAGCCTCAGCTTTAGTTTATGTTACCATGATAACACCAGGATAGCAACCATGGTGATGTGTGAAATTAGGTACACATTACATTTTAGCTTTCATTAACCCTTCAAAGCCCAAACCGTGTTTATGAACCCTTCTGACAAATATTAAAAAATACATTAAATATCATTTTTGTGCAGTTTATTGCTGGCAGTTTGAAAAAGAAAAACAATAAGTGGGTTACGGTTAAAGAAAATCTCGCTGGTGATGCAGAGGTCTCTATCTATTATGATCTTATTATCTGATATTTTCTTATTTATGGCTTATAGTGCTGTCTGTGATTATATCAGCTTTTTCCTTTGTAGGACATTTAGATAATCTCTGTGAACACAGGTGAACTCTGTTTCATCCATTTGTTTATGGGTGAAAGACCCACAGTGCACATTTAGATCCACAGGACACTTCATGGCTCTCCAGTGATTTTGTAACCATTACATGAAGGCACCTTCAGCAAAATGCTGAAAATGAGTAAAGTGAATTTCCACAATAAGATGTGAGATGCAATTAGCAGAAATTGTGGTGGGAAATTTGCAGTCATGACAGTATCAGTAAAGTAACCACTGAGACAGATTTTAGGTCAAATATCCAAATCTCATTTTTAGGCTTCTCTAAATAAAGAACTTTGATTCTGCTGCTTTTATAGCAGAGTGTATTTATATCGGCAACAGTTGAGTATTGATTTCAGTTTTACTTCTTTGAAGTCTGGGTGCATGTGCAGTTGGTGCATTCAAGACACAAAAAATGAATTACGTTAAAAAATAAAAATAAAGTCAGGACTGTAGATGTCCTCATAGACCTTCATTATCTAACACTAAAATTTGTATCTCTCAGGCCTGAGCAGACCCTAGCAGACTGACAGTAAGCATAATCGATGCCTGCAAAGTGCAAAATTCTTGATGTAATATCCAACAGTAAAATCTGCTAAATTGGCTAATTTTAGCTTGCGGTTTTGTATCTCCACTTTTTAAGATAGTATTAACAAGATTTCTGAAATAAACTCAATTTTGGATTAAATATTACCCAAAATAAGTGACTGAGTCCATAGACTCAGGAGGAAAGTGTTTGCAGAGGTCAAAAAGGGAGTTTTCATATAAACTTGTATAGGACCTGAATCGTTTTTGCTTCTACAACTGTCGCCATCTTGTGGTCTTCGGATAGAATGCAAGTTTCAGGTACTTCCCCTTTTGAGGTTAGCATAAAACATGAATGTAGCTTCCTATCTAAGTGACAACCAATCAGAAGAGGTTTTGATAAAAAAAAAAGGTGTGGCCTTAGAGGGAAATGAGCTTAAACAGCTTAAGACAGAGGAATGAACTGAGGGGCTTTTGTAACATTCAGTTTATCTTACTATATAATGTCTTTGTCTCTATATTGATCCCTTCTCTTTCTTCTCCTTCACTTCACCCCCCTAAAGACTGCAGCATATGGCTGCTCCTCCCTGAGCCTGGCTCTGCTGGAGTCCTCTTCCTGTTAAATGGCAGTTCTTTCTTCCCACTGATGCCAAGCGCTTGCTCACAGGGGTTCATCTGACTGTTAGGCTTTCCTCTTTAAAATGATTGGATCTCTATTTAACTATAAAAAGGTGAGGTGATTGTTTTGACTTTGTTTTGGCACTTCATCAACAAAATTGAATTTAAACCTGAAATGATAAAGAGTGATTATTTTAACCTTTGATTGCTGCAAAAACACTTTATCTTCATCCTGTGGTTAAACCTTTGGAATAATTAAAAACAGATATGGGTAAAGTGGGACTCACCCTGGATTTAGGACGAGGAGAGGAAACCTGAGGAACACCAAGCAACAACAACAGCAACAACAACAACAAGAGAGTGACTGATTGTTCAGAGCAAAAAAAACAAAAACAAAAACAGAGCAACAAACTCAGATATGAAATAAACAAAAAGTGCTGAGCTGCTGATTGAAATTTCCCCAAAATCTTTTTTAACAATATGCAAATGAAGGAGTCATGCGCGCGCTAATCACTGAGATAGGCGAGGAAAAACAATTTAACCAGCTGTTTTTAAAAAAAAAAAAAAAAACATTGCCACACTGTTGATGCCAAGAGTTAGAGCCAAAGAAAATACTGGAGGAAATTTGTTTTTTCCGCATTATGAGTTATGCAGTTTTTGGCAATTTCAGGGGATTACATCAAACAAATTTAACTGAATGACGCTCGGCGGGGTTAGCGTGACCCAGCAACAAAAAATAGCTTTTATAAAGGTAAGTAAAACATGTATGGAATGGCATGAATAACGTGTGCGTGCAAGTGGAACTTACAAAGCTCCTGAAGAAATGCACAACAGCATTTTCATTAGTCCGACGGCGGGAAGAGGACTGCTGGGGTGAGGCGGCCAGATGACCCCGGAAAGACCCCTGAGAAGATAAGCAGAGGTCAAGTAACTGCATATATTTGTTTAACACATGTTCATCTGACTGTATGAAACATTCATTTTTCTGCAGTGTCTTCATGATAGAACAGATTGGGATGAGCTCACTTTCTCTGATGAAAGTCAGCACCATGCAGCTGCAGAATTATAGCTTTGATATTTCCTAATTGTTGTCAGATCTCAGTGACAGAGAGGAAATTATCAAGATGATGTTTTTAAGACTGATGATACAGATTAAACCTCATATATGCAAATCAATTTTTAATGATTTTGTAAATGTTCAAGGTTCAAGGGTTCAATAAACACTCCTTTTAGAAAAAAATTGAGTGTTCTGGGAATTAAAGACTTTAAAGTTTTAAAGGCAAAAGCAATGAAGACAATGAGAGGAGATGTATCCCTGATGGTCATCTAAGGCGAGCTGTGAGATCAGAAGCAACCCCTACATATTGCTGTAAGCCTCTGTTTATGTGGGAAGCCAATCAGAGGAAGGTTTCTGCCTCTATGACAGTTATTGTATTTTTTTTTACTTGGTCTTATATTTAATGAATACAAAGAAGTCCGAATAAAGAAGCGAGATATGTGCAGGCACGCATCTTTTTGCTTTCTGTTGTTTTCTGTCTGTCTTGCAAATGAGTCACAGAAAGGCTGAAATACAAGAGTGAAACACACAAACAATAAAATTCAATTAATCTCTGAGATCTGGCGTCCTTGCGCTCTGCCTACTCAGAATAACAGCCTCAGATAGCAGATGAAAGCAGTTTGAAAGCAGCAGAAGGGCCCCTCCCATCACATACTGTTGAATCTTGAAATCTGAAAGGGGTTTTGTCTGATGTTTTCTATCTGCTGCAGCTCATGGTCAGACAGATATTACAGACTAAATTTACATGCATCCACATTGAGGCCTGTTTTTTCCTTCACAAGATCTCAATGGGACTGTATTAGAGCCTTTATATTAGATTCTTTGCAGCATTTTGCAAGATAACAAGAAAAACAAAATAAAACAGTGCATCGGGGCAAAGCTACCAAAGCAACTGGATGGATTTTTGAGTTACTCATACCCTCCAAAAAAAAAATATATATATATATTTTTTAAAAAAGCTGAAGATGGGAGGCAAAAAAAAAATCCACAGCCCACAGTACATACAGTAATTTTGAGTGTGAGCTTTTACATAGTGCAGTACTCAGTGAAACATCACAGAGATGGTGTCTGACATACAAAACAACCTCAGTGCTTTAGGACACTGACGCTTAAATAAGTGGATTTTAATTAACAGATAAGGTCTGCAGGTGAATGTGAAGTACAAGCAGTAAAACCAAAGAAATCTCAACTCTGCTCAAGAAAATTCAAAATTGCTTAAATATTTAAAAGCAAACTGTCATAATATAAACTGCAGAAGTGAATTATCACCTCCCCTAACCTCTAATCATCCACAAAGTCTCACTTTAGTTTATGAGGACATTTCTTTTTAATATTTCACTTTTTAAGATAAAAACACAAGTTATTAATCATATTAATTGCATTATTATTGTAACCACATTATTATTTATATGTAAAAATTAATATATACATGAATTGGCTTACAGACCACAGCTTGGCACAAAGTATCTAATTAACTAAGTAAAAGTTTAAAACTGGGTTAAGCTGAGGATGAAACTGTCCTTTTAAATGGATGGATGCTCACCTTGCTCCTCTTCTTTTTGTTTCCTCCAAAGAATTTGCTAATCTGATCCATCAGACCGGGGTTCTTCTTTTTCCTCCCGAGCCCGAAAGCGCTCTGCCCTGAGGTGCTCGCTGTAGCCATGCTAGCTGCTGCTGCTGTTGGTGGCGTTGACCTCTCTGTTTACTCAGTAGTCCTCTTCCAAGCTATTCCAAAGCTCACAGTGCCAAAACCCGTCTCTGCTGCTCCTTCAGGGTGGTTTGCAGCCCATCTGACACTCAGGGGCTGTCTTTGAAGGTGTCATCCCCTTGGCCCAAGGGCACCATGGGACATACTGAGGGTCAGGTTGGTGAGGGTGGGGGGGTTTGCATTGGTGATGTCCATGGTTCTGGCTCAGCTCCAGGCATTCTTTGGAGCTTCAGTGGCTGTGTCAGTCACTGCCGCCCTCCGCATGGGCCCAGCCATTGTTCCTCTCCCCATCTGCCTCACCCCGGCCGCAGGGACAACAAGGGTTATCTCTGAGTCTGAACTCACACCCTGATGCAAAGCAGCCCGAAGCACTGTGGGGCCATTGTTGCATCGGCCCCATATATCTTCTTCATGCATTGTGTTTGAATTGGATGTACAGTCACCAGATTAAGAAAAGGAAAGACTATGGTGTGAAAGAGACAAAAACCTGTGAACACAGGCCAATTATCTGTCTGCACAGTAATAAAATAAACTTGAGGTGACTTTGCACATTGCATTTGCTCCGTTTCGGTGTCTTTAAGCCAAAGCCATTGAAGAGCTCCAGTTATTTCAGTTTATGACTAACAGGAGAACAAGATCTGTGCCATGGACTTGAAAACTGCAGCTTTATGCTTTAATGCCAATAAAAGTACAAATGCACCAAGTTTAAATCTGCAAAAAAATAAATAAAAGGTAGCTGCCTTGAAAGCATCTGCAGCTTATTGATGATTGAGCAAACTGCATTTGCTCCTGAAGACCTTGGAGTGAATATTTTTGTTAGCCGTCAGTGTTTCACAGAACGATCCATGGCTGTTTAGCAGTGTAGAGTGTAAATTTATTTTCTCATTGTACCACTTAACAACATTACAAGGAGTCCTGCATGTGTTGTTTCACCCAGAGCGGCTGCGGCGGTCGGCAGACAAAGCACGATCTGTTGAGCAGCGAGCTGTGTTAGAAAACACCCATGCAGCATCAGAATATTAATATTTTGCAACAGATGTCTTTTTGTTGTTGATTGTTTCTTATTTCAAGTCAAGCAGAAATGTTTATAGAAAACAAACAGGTTAAACTGGAAAAACATGGCTTAAATTCATATGTGTTCATATCGCACAACATAAAGCAAGTGAAAAGTGGGGGTTTTGGCCACGTTACTGAAGTGGAAGTTTTATAGGAACAGTCTCCATATTTTTAATAACAATGTTTTAGTGTTTTAATATAAATAGTAAGACATTCTTTCAAGCTTCTGAACATTTTCTAAACTTTGTATCCAATTCAGATTCAGATACTAAGCCAGAGATGCAAATAACACACACATATGGCTAATGATTGAACCACCAATGACATGCATGTCTAACATACCACTGTGGGAGGAAACTGGTATGCAAACATGCAAACTTCACAAAGAAGCAGGTTCAAACCCAGAGCCATCTAACCGCTGCAACACCATGCCACCCATTTTTAAACTCTGAACTAATTTTCCGAGTAATTCATGTGCCAACCTTGGGAGCCCCATTGGCTGATACACGCATGCAGGTAAATCACACATTAACCTCAGCAGCTGAGATCTATAGGCTATTGGTTCCTGCCTTTTCAATCATCTACAATCTAATCAAAACCACCATCTGCAGATCACTTGCACACAACAAACATTTGTATATTTCAATAAAAACCTCTATTATGGTAATCACAGATAAAAAGACATGTACATAGTGCATCTGTGGATACCAATGACAAACCAAGCCCATTGCATATCCAGTGGGTTGCAGAGGCAGGCCTCTAAATAACTTGGATGTTGAATGAATGGCCGAGCTTGATGAGTGGGTGAGCTGTCATGTGGCCTGATAATGAAGAGATCCTGCTGGCTTCTCAGTTTCCACCAACAGTCTTATTTTTAGCTTTTCTTTATCATGTGATCACAAATTTTAGTTAACACGTTTTTAGTATTTATATTTTACTTATTGACTAAACTCTAAATATTATGTACCACAAATATATATTTGTGGTACATAATGGTCTATTTAGTGTTGACTGTTGTGAGCTGCCTGGCTTGCGCACTTTTTGGTTTTACTTTTAAGTAATATGTGTACGCGGTGTGCTAAACTTGGAAATAAGATTAAAAAAAATCTTGTTCTGCTTGATGGGCATATAATTTTGAAACAAACAAGCTCTGAACTGTTTCTCCTCACTCGTGCTGTCATATTGTTGTGAATCATTACAGGATAATTTGTTTTGGGACTCATTTCTCTTTCCTGCTGACATCAGAGGCTGAATGTCTGCAGACAGTTTCAGTCTGGGATGTTAGGGCTTGTTTTCTTTTCCTGCTTTCACCCAAATTCAAAAAATCTAATCATGAAAGTTTCAGCCTTACAGCAGTATTTCTATTTATTTATCTTTCATCTCAGTCCCTGTTTTGCAGCAGACTGACTGTTATCATGTATATATAAGAAAGAACTTGAGAAATCTGACAATCCCCTATGAGCAACACTTGGCAAACGTTGGGAGGAAGAACTCCCTTTTTTTTTTTTTTTTTTTTTTTTTTTTCTAAATGACATCAGAAACAGCAGTATGCGACATTACGTGATGGCAGAGCTTCAGTTCATCCTTTGTCATTTTTTTTTTTTTTTTTTTTTTAATAAATAGGACAGGGGGAATGAATGAGAGAAAGAGGGGGAGAGAAAGAAAGAAAACCAAAGGGGAGAAGAGACGGTGAGAAGGGGGGGGGAAGAGAGAGAGAAAAAAAAAGAACTCCTGGGTCACCTGTATGGAGAAAAAAAAAAAACAAACAACAAAAAAAACAAACAGAGGAGACAGCAAACAACAAAGAGCAACATAATAATAGAGAAAACAAAGCACCATCACAATAAACTAGCTAGTCATAGATATCAATATTTACTAAATAATAAACGATATTGTGCAGCACGCAAGATAGACAGCGCACAGTGTGCTTTGAGGCAGCAGCCAAGAAAGCTTTAGTCCGCGTCTGTGAATACCCATGTGTGCATACCTGTGTGGATCAGCATGCTTGCATTCCAAAGGTTTCTCCATGTAATGATCTGCTAGGGAGTGTGGGGGGGCCACAGCCCCGTCCTCCAGGGTGTGAAGCGGGTATGGAAGAGATCAAAACTCCAGACATCCAGAGGCCCCCAGAACACAAGAGACCATGGAAGACCAACAGAGGGGCAGCCGCGCCACTGTTCCAGTAAGAGCCGAGGAGAGTCCCAGATGAGGGCTCGCCCAGCAGCCGCGGAGCAGAAGTCAGGGGGAGTTGCAGTGACGCGCCCGTGAGCTCCGCCGGCCCCCAGCTGTGCCTGAGTGACCGAGCCCCAGGCCGAGAGGCCGGGGGCACCCCACCTCCAAAGGGGGCCCGAGCGAGCCCCAGGCCCCAGGCCCCGACAAGCGGCCGCCAAGGAGTGAGCCGGTGTGTACCCGGACGCCCACCCCCAGACACAAAGAACCACCAACACACCGACACCTGAGGGAGTCCGCCACCGGCAGGGGAAGTGGTGGTGGGTGGAGATAGGCCTCCAAACCTTGGAGGGCCTGAGGTGTCCCCAGAGAGGTGGCGTCTGATACCCAACCTGACATATAGACACAGACATACAGGCACACACAGACACAAACATCCATTCCCACCCTCATGCTCTCATATGCACTCACTCCACACTCAACCAACGTGGAGACAGACATAAAGAGACGCTGTACACACAATCACACTCCCCAAGCGTACTCTACAAACCGGGTCTAGGTACCCTTGCCCCTGGAGGGGGGAATTGCACCCAGACCCAGGTGGTGTTACCCTTTTCCCTGCGGTGGGGAGAGGCAGACCACCCCGACTCCGCAGCAGCAGGGAGGCCCCACACCCCAGACCGCAGTCTCCCTTTTGACAGGAACAAACCTCCAGCAGAGTCAGGATCACGGAGAGGCAACCACTGGTCGAAACTGGTTTTGGGGTGAAGGGAAAGCGTAGACAGAAAATCAAATTAAGTAACATTTTCTTTAGCAAGTAACACATTTGTAACTATTCCAGCAAGATTTATGACTTGCTGAGTTTGTTGTATTTGAACATTTTTATTCTTTTATTGACCCTATATTAGCTACATCCTAGGTAGCTGTTTCTGGGGTCTTTCAGCTTATAAAACTAAAATAAACACATTGAAATAAAGAGAATTGAAAGTAAGCATGAAAGTTAAATACCAACACTTGAAATTTGACTATATTTTGCATATCTTATATATCTGAAAATTAAAGTTTATTTAACAATAATAATTTAACTCTGACATGAATGTTCAGGTTTGGATCTTGTTGATTGCATCATATGTGACATGGATCTTGTCAGTGACCATTGAAAGTTTTTTATTCAAATCAAACCAAAGTTTGAAAAAATGAAAGATACATTTCAAACTTCATTATTGTTTTCCCCCCCCCCCCCTTTTTTTTTAGAATGTGAGTTTCATTTTTAATTGTTTACCTTTGGGTTTGAATCATGTTTATTGCTCCGAACTCACTGAGCCTCGTCTCAAGTGGAGTTCGAGTTGCATTCCAACTAATGCTAAACTGGCAAATAACGATGATGAGCATGGTGCAAAAACAAGGTTGACAATGGCATCCAGAGTCTGGAGCCCACTTGATGATGACTTGACCTTTAGATGCAGAAGGGAACATTGCTGCCTGTCAACCTGTAGGTATAATGAAATGTTATGCTGGTCTTTGAGTACAAAGTGAACTATTCTTGGAGGGTTTGCAGATGCATATACTGTCATATTTTGTTACTTTTGTTGAAAGTGAGTGGCTCAATAAATCAACCAAAAAATAAAGCCCTTAAATTGATGATGTAAATCTGTCAGATTTAGCTACTAGCTAATTTTGATCTGCAGTCCCAGGCAGGTTGTTTTTAGGTTTTTAGGTTTTCATGGCTTGCTTACAGATTCTTTCGATTCATTGTGATGTGGTTTCATTTGTCTGTGTCCAACTAATGAGACAAAAGGTCATAAGAGAGAAAAGTTTTGAGGCCTCAGTCGTTAAATTGTTCCCAACAAGCCTAAAATTTCCCAAACCAAATTTGACTATTCACAACTTTTAAAAAAAATGTAAATTCTGGATCTATTATTATACCTAAATATTTATATTTATCACCTGATACTGACTGATGATGATAGTAACTGACAGTCTTGTCCCTATTACTAATTACATCTGAATCACTATTTCAGGACCGTGAAAAAAAAAACACAGTTTAGCTGAAATTAAGATGCAAACATGAATTTGGCAGGCAGTTAGTTACATTGATCAGTGTAAATGACAGTTCTTCAGCAGCCTGGTTCTTGGTTTTAGCATGTAGCACATGTAGCACACAATGACATATATCTGGCAATATCAGTAGGTGGACAAAATACAAGTCAGCCATTAATTTACAAATAAATGTAAAGCAGATGTTGCTATTGTTGATTATGCAAAGCTAGCTGAATAGCCCCTTGCAGCTAACTGTCCAATAAAACACCAGTTGTCAAACAAAACTTCAAAATCATTTACGACTAATTGCACAACTCTAAAGTGAACTTGTTATGATTTCTTCTTACATTTTCTGTTACATATAAATTGTTACAATGATGCATACCTCAGATTAAGCATGGCCGAATTTAAAATAATGGGATCAGCGTGTAGACAAGTATAGCCTGTGAGCTCAAAGCTCAGACGGCTCTGAACTCTCAGTTTCAGAAAGATTTTTCTACTCCTTGGTCTTGGTGATGTCGGTAAGAATGGAAATCCTAAATACACCCACTTACTCCTCAAACCGTTTGGTTTACAGATTGTCAGAATAATAACGGAAAAAGTTAAAATGGCTTTTTTCAGTATGTATTCAGTAAGTGTAGTACATCCTTTTTTCCTTTTTAAAGTACAAACTTTAAATTTAAGCCACATATGTGCAGAAGGTGCAAAGAGGAGAGATTATTTGTTGATATCAGTTTAATCCATAAATCTGATTAGACTGCCACCATATTTAGGGCTAAAGTTGGCTGTTTTGGGCACTCACAGCTCAGTTGAGCCTCTCACAAATGTTGTGTGGATCAAATGTCATGATAAACCTGACATCTGGCCAGTGTAAGATGGATTTGTGGCTAATGTGAGTCACCCTGAGTCAACTCTGTTAGTCATGGTAAAATGTAACCTGCAGATGTAAGCTAAATTTTGGCTGAACAGTCACTACTTTTTGGGAAGTTGCTTGCTTTGTACATTTGCTAATCCAAAATGACGCATTAGTTGAAAATGTGATGTCTTTCATTAATATCACTCATCGCTTACATACAGGTTTTCCTCCTGATATAAAAGCTAGTGGAAACTTTTGAACTCTTGCAGCTCTAAATGTTGCTCATTCACTTAAAACGGTGACTCAGGAAATCTCTAGACTCGTAAAAACGTAGAAATGTGAGGCCTTTATCTGAACTCATCCGCTGAGAAATCTCGAATAAGTGGGTGAACGTGCCCTGATATCACATACCACTGCCCGGGCAACATGGCTGCCCAGTTTCCTGTACAGAGAATCTAAAATGGGGACATGGGAGACGTGTTTGTCCACTCTGAGCTGTACACTGTGTTGTTTGTCCTGCAAAAAACAATATCAGTGCAGCACCCACAGGCCTGTCAGAGGTAGGGTGCAGGAATGCAGAGAGTGGGCTGACCACACTGCTTGTGCTCTCGTGTCCAGAAGAGTCTTGGATTTGTTCCTGGGAATGGATGGCTGAGGACGGAGCGAGGACAAACAATAGCAGCCATGGAAGAGAGCTGTGGGACACAAACACGGGAGATATCCTTGAACCCCAGCAGGAATGCTGATCTAAACCAAGTCACCCACTCAGAGCGAGCAGCCGAATATCTATCTGCTACTGGAGAGAGGAAGAAAGACGGCCTCTGTTCCATCACATGTACTGTAGAAGAACGCATGAAAAAGTCTGCCTTGTTTTACATTATTAAATTAAAACTGTTTTTATGACTTTTGCAACCTTGCAGATGCGGGAGTCAGCCTGAGAGGTTCCCAGAATTAGTCTGACATTGTCACCATTTTAAAGGCTTGAGGTCACTTGAGTTATAATTTGGTAAAGATGAGCTTAAATAGAATTTTGGTTATTTTCTGGCACAGTTTAATGAAAAGACCAACCCTGCCACCCAGAGAGGGATCCTGCTGTTTGTGAGTCTCTTCAAGACATAAAAAGACAAATCACAGGGTCATAAACACTGTTTATGCTTGCTTTGTACATTGGTTGTTGCAGGTAGATTCCAGTGGAGGGCACATCAGAGATCCCAGTCATTAGAAACCACACTTGAAACCATATTATTTTGGAAAAACGGGTTTTGATTTATAAAGGTACTCAGCAAAATAGTTGCCTGAAGACTGGTGGACAAAATACACCATCATCACCGTTTCCCCTCATTTTTTAAGTAGACTGACTTTTTTTCTCCCGTATTTTTGCAGGTTTTCTGTTCACTTTTTGCAATTTTGTCAAGTATATTTGTCCTTGTGCAGTAGCAATGGCTCACTGTATGTTTTAGTCTTGAAGTTTGTCTTTTTTTTAAAGAAAAGAAACAATCTGGCATGTTTATTGCTGCTGATGCGCCTTCTGAACATGTCAAAAGCCCATATTTGTATTAAAGTATTTGAAGTGTGACACTAACCCTCTTATTCTGAGGGCAGCAATTTCTGGGGTGATGGACGCTAGATGTGTGAAATTAAAAATGTGATGGTCTAAATCTGTGACTCAAAGTTAACCAAGATATTAAATGTGCCTCATCATTGCTACAACTCAAGAAAATCTTAATAATGGAAATATAATTAATTACAAATATCAAATCCAAAGATGGGATTCCTGAAAAAATAAACAGAACAAAAGAGCCACCCACACATTGAGCCACTGGATCAGGCTTCTCGCCTTAATATTATTATTAATAAATATTGAAACAGAACCAAAATAAAACAGGATAGCTGTTAACTGTTAACTAATAAAGAAAATGACAAATTAACAGTAAAATCAGACCAATGCTAGTGGTGGTGAGGAGAGGGAGAGGAAGAAACAACCATCATGCTGCACCTTGTCTAGCTTTCTGTGAGTGCAGGTGAGTCTTCTGCAGTAGAGTGCAGAGCGTATCGGCAGTAGGAATAAATGACACAGGAGGCCAGTTTAGTAAGGACAGAAGAAAAACAACAGCAGGACGAAATAGCCCAGGACATTGAGGCTCGTGTAAGGAAAAGCGTTATTATTTCTTTAGACTGGTTTAATGTGAGACCAGTGTAAAATTTAACTTATCCTGGAAAGTGTTTATGTTGTGAGGAAACTATAACTACAAACGATATTTACTGGTGATTCGGAAAGCATGCTAGTTAAAAGAACATGCTATTAGAAAGCTGCTATTATTAATGCCATGTGCTTTTTTGTTGCTTGGCCTGTTGTATGGCTGATGTGTTCATTGGGTTCAGTATAAGATCGTGATTAATTTCCATTTATGCTTGTACATTATACTGGGAAAAGAGGGGTCAGCAATATGATTTTCTTGAAGTCTTAAAAAGCATCAAACCAATCACTAATAAAAGAGGCAGTATTTGTGTCCTCTTGAACTGGATCACGGACACGGCCCCATCTAAGACTCAATGGCATTGGACAGTATTGGAATATGTGTCACTAGATTTCCTAACATGCAAGCTACATAATAGGGACAAAAAGTTTCATAAAATATGGGACCCATTTATGGCGTATGTCGGTTTGGATATTTCTGCTATTTTCTCACGGGCCTTGGTATAATGCAAGCAGATCACTGCTATTTTACATATATGTATTGTTAATCGTATCTCACAATCAAAATGTCTGGATTTTCCACTTATTTCTTTGTATTCATAAGCCGGGTTGCCTGTCTCTTTGTTTTGTTTTGTCTGTTTTGTTTCATTCTGCTATGTTATTGTTGTTGTTGTTTTGTTTGTTGTTGTTGTTGTTTTGGTTATTTGTTTGTTTGTTTAATTTTGGTGTCAGTGTAAAGTTTAAAACTCAATAAACACACAGTTTAAAAAAAAAAAAGAAGCAGTATTAACAAAACAAAAGATTTTTATTTGATAAATGCATTCTCATCTCAGAGCATCAAATCCTGACATTTTTAAGATGCCACTGCATTGCTTATAAAAATTTATATGTTGTGATGGTTGCCTTGGAAATTGAAACTGAGAGATAACAGTCTTGTTTTAGACATCTACTTAGACATCTACTTTATCACAGTAGATGTCTTTCTGAAAGTGCTGTAACTAAGTTTAAGAATTTAATCCAACCACTGCTATCGTCGTCAATGCCCTGTACCAACATAGAGCAGACAAGCTACCTGAACGCTACTCCAACAGAGGTTGATCATCTTGTTAATAATTTTACCTCCTCACTACCTACGACTCTGGATACTGTAGCTCCGGTGAAAACTAAGGCCTCAAATCAGAAGTACCTGACTCTGTGGTATAATTCTCAAACACGTAGCCTAAAGCAAGGCAAGGCAAGGCAAGGCAAATTTATTTGTATAGCACAATTCAACAACAAGGTGATTCAAAGTGCTTTACAGAGACATTAGAAACAAAAACAAATAAAAAGCATGATTTAAAATTGATTAAAACAAGCAAACAAACAAACTAACTAAACACACACATTTCACACCTGTTCGCGCGATCTGAACCCTTATCGTAAGGGGAGCTACCAGTCCTTCTGTGGACGAGCTAAAGCAGATGACTCGTAAGCTGGAGACGAAATGCCGTTTCACAAATTTAGAAGATCATCATTTAGCCTGGAGAAATAGTTTGTTGCTTTATAAGAAAGCCCTCCGCAAAGCCAGAACATCTTACTATTCATCACTGATTGAAGAAAATAAGAACAACCCCAGGTTCCTCTTCAGCGCTGTAGCCAGGCTGACAAAAGGTCAGAGTACTGTTGAGCCAACCATCCCTTTAACGTTAACTAGTAATGACTTCATGAACTTCTTCACAAATAAAATTTTTATCATTAGAGAAACAAATTACCAATAATCATATCACAGATGTAATATTATCTACAGCTACTTTTAGTACCATTGATGTTCATTTAGACACTTTTTCTCCAATTGATCTTTCTGAGTTAACTTCAATAATTACTTCCTCCAAACCATAAACATGTCTTTTAGACCCCATTCCTACAAAACTGCTCAAAGAAGTCCTGCCATTAATTAATGCTTCAACCTTAAATATGATCAACCTATCTCTAATAATAGGCTATGTACCACAGGCCTTCAAGCTGGCTGTAGTTAAACCTTTACTCAAAAAGCCATCTCTAGACCCAGCAGTCTTAGCTAATTATAGGCCAATCTCCAACCTTCCTTTCATATCAAAAATCCTTGAAAGAGTAGTTGTCAAACAGCTAATAGATCATCTGCAGAGGAATGGTTTATTTGAAGAGTTTCAGTCAGGTTTCAGAGCTCATCACAGCACAGAAACAGCTTTAGTGAAGGTTACAAATGATCTTTTTATGAATTCATCTCTGTGCTTGTCCTGCTAGACCTTAGTGCAGCGTTCGATACTGTTGACCATAATATCCTATTAGAGCGATTAGAACATGCTGTAGGTATTACAGTTACTGTGCTGCAGTGGTTTGTATCATATCTATCTAATAGACTCCAATTTATTCATGTAAATGTTGAGTCCTCTTCACACACTGAGGTTAATTATGGAGTTCCACAGGGTTCAATGCTAGGACCAATTCTGTTTACATTATACATGCTTCCCCTAGGCAGCATCATTAGAAGTCATAGCATACATTTTCACTGCTATGCTGATGACACCCAGCTCTATCTATCTATGAAGCCAGATAACACACACCAATAAGTTAAACTGCAGGAATGTCTTAAAGACATAAAGACCTGGATGGCCACTAACTTTCTGCTTCTTAATTCAGATAAAACTGAGGTTATTTTACTCGACCCTCAAAATCGTAGAAATATGGCATCTAAGCAGATTCTTACTCTGGATGGCATTACCTTGGCCTCCAGTAACGCTGTGAGGAACCTTGGAGTCATTTTTGACCAAGACATGTCCTTCAACGCACATATTAAACAAATATGTAAGACTGCTTTCTTCCATTTGCGCAACATCTCTAAAATTAGAAATATCCTGTCTCAGAGTGATGCTGAAAAACTAGTTCATGCATTTATTACTTCCAGGCTGGACTACTGTAATTCATTATTATCAGGATGCCCTAAAAACTCCCTGAAAAGCCTTCAGTTAATCCAAAATGCTGCAGCAAGAGTGCTGACAGGGACTAGAAAGAGAGAGCATATTTCTCCTGTTTTGGCTTCCCTTCATTGGCTTCTTGTTAAATCCAGAATGGAATTCAAAATCCTGCTCCTCACATACAAGGTCTTAAATAACCAGGCCCCATCTTATCTTAATGACCTTGTAGTACCATATCACCTTATTAGAGCACTTTGCTCTCGCACTGCAGGTCTACTTGTTGTTCCTAGAGTATTTAAAAGTAGAATGGGAGGGAGAGCCTTCAGTTTTCAGGGCCCTCTTCTGTGGAACCAGCTTCCAGTTTGGATTCAGGAGACAGACACTATCTCTACTTTTAAGATTAGGCTTAAAACTTTCCTTTTTGCTAAAGCATATAGTTAGGGCTGGACCAGGTGACCCTGAATCCTCCCTTAGTTATGCTGCAATAGACGTAGGCTGCAATAGACTGTTGATGTGATTTGGCGCTATATAAATAAAATTGAATTGAATTGAATTGTTTTGAAGAGCAGAAAATGTCTGCATTAAGAGGCAGTAAAGCAGGTGGAGGCACATATAAACACTCAGAGAGGGCAACGCTTCCCGAAGGGCAAGTGCTATATAAAACTTTGATGTTTTATGATGTCTTTATTACAACACGCTGTCATCAGCCTGCTTTTATAGCAACACACTGATGTTTGACCTTTGACCTATGTCCTTCAAAGATTACATACTAAAATTACACATTTTATTATCTTTAACCATATGATTGGAGCAGAATGGGCTGAAGCCTTTGGCTTTAATAAGTTTTTAAAACTTCAGACTTTAAGATATACAAATACAGTGTAATTGTGCAAAACCCTGGCATCATTGTAACATATAAAAAATAAAATGTGTAGTCTCTCCGTGCCCTTTCATGTGACAGAGTACCTGATATAGTTTTGTGAAATTGTTTCTCAAGGTCAGCTTTGACCCTGGACACTAACATTGATGGTTAAGGTCAAAGCCAACCTAAGTACTAATATCCCCTAAGGTCTAGTATGTTTTTGTAAATAGAATAGAATAGAATAGATATATACAGACTAGATGAATATATACAAACATGAGAAAGGCACACATTTAGAGCAAAGTTTTTGGAAGTAATGCAAAGGACTTGGTCTTAGTATTGAGTCTGTATGTGATTGTGGGTTACTGTGGGTGTGACTGTGTGAAAAAGTAATTAGCACTATTGTTAAATCATGAATTAACTGGATTAATCTCATTTTTTGGGAAGCTAAGTTCACCTGTTTACTGGCAGACTTGTTGGATCAAGAAATCACTTAAATAGAAATTGTCTGATAAAACTGAAGCAGGCTAAAAGATCTCAAAAAGCAACACATGATGATATAAATTAAAGAAACAGCTGGGGAACAAAGTCACCGACATCTATCAGTTGGGAAAGGATTACAAAGCCATTTCTAAGGCTTTGCGACTCCAGTAAATCACAGTCAGAGCCATTATCCACAAATAGAGAAAACAGTAACGAACCTTCACTGGGGTGGCCGATATACCGAAATTACTTCAAGAGCGCATCAGTGACTCATCCAGGAGGTCACAAAAGGAACCAGAGAAACATCTAAAGAACTGCAGGCCTCACTGGTCCAAAACAGTAAGGTTTTGGAGTGGCCAAGTCAAAGTCAAAACTTAAATCTTATTGAAACCCTTTGGAATGACCTTAAATAAGCTGTTTAAGTTTAAGTCCCTTCTTGTGTACAAACTTCCTGCAGAGGTCTGAAATTACTTTTTTACACAGGGTCAGGTAGGTTTGGATAAATATTTCCCTTAATAAATGAAATCACCATTTAAGAACTGTCTTTAAATGAAACCCCAAGCGCTCCTTAAAGAGTGTTTATATTGAATTGGAAGTGACAGACCCGCCTTAGTGTTGCTATAAACTGTTGTGTCACGGTACTTATGTTTGCTGTAAAGCACGTCTTGCCTGATGCCAGCTGCTTTGACAGAACGGCAGAATTAGACATCCTAGAAATGAGATGGATCTATGTTTTGTTCACAGACAATTTCTGTCCTCAAATAAGTCTTTGAAGATTTAAATTTGTCTGAAATTACTTTCTTTTCATTTCTCTTTAATCTGAGGAAGACAATAGCCGTGGTAGAAAAAGGAAGAAAGGAGATGTTACTCTGTCTCATTTAAACTGTGATCCACTAATAAGCCCCGAGAGTGAAAAGCCTTTGTGCTGCTGCGTCTCTTCGTCACCCTGGATGACCTCTTCGTATCGAGTGGCTTCCCTGTAGATGCACATAGATGACACCATAGCTTTGAGGCTCGGCAGCTGATGTCTCCATTTAGCAGACACTTGGCTGAAAAAGAAAGAAAAAACACTTTAAAGTAAATATAATTGTGTTTCATTTTACATCTAGTGTTTCATAATTCAAGATTTAGTCCTTTAAGTCAATTATCACTAAAGGAATAATGATTTGCTGATTTTTCTGAGGCAGTTTGTCTCTTTTCTGTCTTTGAACATTTCTATTGTTTGAGCTAATTGGATCAGCTGTAAGATATGCTCCCCCCCCATCGCAGTGCGTCCTTGCAGCAATCCTTTTGGCTGGTAAACAACTCAATGCAAATGTCTTGGTGGTTGAAAGCCAATGATTCCATCAACATTTGGCAGGAGCCACAGCGCAGGGCTCCAGCATAAAGCGATCATTTGTTTAGCGACTCAACAATATCGTGCTCTCTTGTTTCAAACCGAAGGCTGGAGGATATTTTTGAGCCACCGCCGCTAGCTGCACACGAAGGGGATTTTTGCAACCAGAGACAAAGTAGAAACAGAAGAGAAGTCTGTGTTGGAAATGTTTCTTTTGCAGGTTTTCTGTCTTAAATATCACAGCCAGCCCCTGTTTTTGCAGCCATTGAAATATAATCACTTAATTTCTTTATTTATTTTTTGGTGATACTGTTTTCCCAGTAAATGTTTCATGTTTATGTCACCTAAAATTTGTTTAAATATTGCTACGTGTTGCCTTACAATATTTCATCTCTCTTCCTTCTGCCTTACCCCACACACAGATAAAGTTCATGCACACTGCTTTGTATTTATTGGAGCCACTGATGTGTTAAAAACATCTGTGCTGGGTAAAGACGGCCTGTTATGCACCTAGTTTCCCCCACAGAGAGCAGGTGACCATTCGGCTGGTTTTCAGTAAATCTCCATCTTTGCATTCATTATGAAAACAGTGAGTCTGTCTCTCAGTGCTGCATGCTGATCACATAAAAGAAACTCTGATATTTGTGTACACATCAGCGATGTATTCCAGTTTACTCCACTCTGTGGGAGTGTGACAGAAACATGTTGGTAGGCAGCGAAGGTCACTGAAAACAACAAGACACTTCACAGGAGTGGACGAACTGCAAACTGTGTAATACATTTCTCAGTTTTATCTTTCTGATGTAATCAACAGAATTGATCAATCTATCACTGGTCTGCTTTTGTCCCATTTAACGCATTCATGAGATTGGCAGGGCCTGAAAGAAGCGCAGCCATGTTGTTATCATAATAATACTGTGGCAATATTTTCCACTTCCGTGCCAAAAAAGATTTTACAGATTTCACTCATTGTGCCTGCGATGGCTCAAGTGGGCCAGCTGCCTGCTGTTTCCATTCATTTCAAAACAACATGCAAACTGCATCTGCAGGATCCTAACATCTGTCACGGACTTATGGTTTTACTAAAACATATTCAGGTGTTCAGTGAATAGATTTAAAAATATCATGGTTTAGAAATAAGACAGGAAAAATCTCCTTTTTCTTACCCTCAGCTGTAGCTTGAGCCACAGAAGAGAAGAAACCCAGCTGATAAAGTCATCTTGGACAATTCAGCAGTCTGTCACAGGGCTAACACAGAGACAGGCAACCATTCGCACCTTTAAAATCACCATTCACATGGATCTCTTTAGACTATAGAGAACAAACAGACTTTGCAGGAATCCTTCCTTCAGCTGCAGCCATGAATTCCTGAATGCTGAAATATAGCAAGTTGTTCATTTCTGGTTCTTACATGGGTAACTGTTTACTGTGTTCAGCATTACCTGGAATCCTAATTCAGAGTAAACACAGATTCAACACCACATTTGAATGCATCTCTTCTCTTTTATTTTTTACTTGCTTTGTTTTGGATTCACTGCCAGTAAAAACACACAACCCTGTCGTTACTTTTGAAAAGACTGCGGGAAGGTTTTGTTTCCTGAAACCAAGCAGGAATAATGTGAACCTAATACCACTTTTGAAACCTCTCAATTCTGAAGGTTTCTCTCCCTTCAGTGAATCCCCATGCTGCTTTCCCTCATGTTTTACTTTCAACTGTTATCCTTCTCCCTCTTCATCTTCGCAGCCTCCTTTAACAGCAGAACTCCTGCTGCTTGTTCCAGCATCTCCAACTTGTAGCTACCAATAGCTGAAAGAAAAGTTCTATGTGCCTCTTATTTTGCTTTATCTTCCCTGGAGATGTGTCTTGTTTGTTTTCTTTTGTCTGATACAAGTTCTTTTGGTGTTGTGACTTTCATGCATTTACTTTTGAATTTCCTTTGTTTCATTCACTTCAGTACTTGTTTGTGACAGTGCTGTGCAGATGAAAGTCCAATTTGAAAAGTGTGGTTCAGACATTTGGTCAAACCTACAGCTCAAGTGCACATCAGACATAAGAGACATGTTATGTCTGATCTAACTCCCAAAGTACCATACCCTCAGCCATATTAAAGAACAAGTCGTGCCTTCACACCTGCAAGTCTTCATGTTTATCATCCATCTGAAGCCATATTTGAAATTTAGAACTAGTAACTTCAGATGGCACGATCTTAAAACAGCATGTTCCCAGCAGCAATTAATAGTTTATCTTAACACTTCTTGTTGTTTCCTGCTGTGTGCTGCATGTACAGTAAACACTATGGAAATGAGCATGCTCAACTTTGATCTGTGTTTACTCCAGCAGTGCATCTCAATGACCAGAAGCAGCACGCTGTGGTCATGCTGAGCGGTTCTCACGTGGGTCTTGGTGTGTTTCTGTGATCGTGATTAAATTTGCACAGGTTCCTGACACTGGATGCAAAATAATCTGAGCCAACAAGGGCTTAAAAAAGACATTTCCTCTGGCTCCAGATAAATCAACAGGACTGTTTGACTTTGCACTTGACAGTGGCACTCATGATTGCTGAGGCAAACCTCGATCACTCCCTCTGCTGCTGGTGTGAGGAACTGTGACTCTGATGAATATTTATTTTGCTTTACTTAAGTGTCAGAATGTGTTAATTTAATTAAATGGTAAGATTTACTATGACCCTTCTCAGAGGCTCAAGAAAAAGAAAAAAAAAGAATTAAAGAATATCTTTCTCATATCAGCCTAACACACTGCATTCTGCTTTATCGCTAATATAAAATTTAGTACTCATCACTCCTTCCTGAATAATGAGGTTGGATAAGGTAAACCACTGAAAAAACAGAGTCCAGATCAGGGTGCCAAATGCTGTTTTATCAGAACTAGGATGGTATAGTACATTAAGATGTTTTGTGAAATGCACTGGACGCCGGTGTCTGCAGGGATTTTTTTCATTATTAGGTTTTAAAAATATGCTGCTGAGCAATTAGATACCATCAATTAATTGGCTACTTTGTAAAAGTCTTTGCAAAAAACAGTTCATTGTATGTGAGCCTTGCTTAAGACGATCAGTGGTAAATCTGCTTTTTGCAGCAGAAGAATTTATACATGCATCATCAGATTTTTAGTCTAAGGACCTTGGAAAGAAAAGCATCTGTTGCTTGAAGATCTTTCACCTCTCATCTGAGAAGCTTCAGTTCTTCAGTTCTTCAGGCAAATGGCCGTCCCTTCCTGAGCCTGGTTCTGCCGGAGGTTTCTTCCTTTTAAAAAAGAGTTTTTCCTTCCCACTGTTGCCAAAGTGCTTGCTCATAGGTGTTCATGTGATTGGTGTTTTTTTCCTCTGTGTGTATTATTGTAGGTTCTTCCTTAAAATATAAAACACCTTGAGGTGATTGTTGTTGTGATTTGGCGCTTTATAAATGAAATTCAATTGAATTGGTTGCTGGAGGCTGCTGGCTGGCACTAAATGAAATTAGTCAAAGAGGTCGCTGCACTGAAAACCTGCTCTCATCATTCGCAGATTGTTGTCATCTTTAGTTTGCATGGAAGACACTGATTTGTCAGTAAACACTTGTCATCTTCTTGATCTTCTTGAGAATGTTCACCTTCAAGGTAGTAGTTGAACCTTGCCACTGAAACCAAGACATTTCAAAAGGCACGATTTTTACTTTGAAGGTGAACGGTCTCTGTTCCCAGTTTATGCTGCATTTTTCACAGTTTCACTGCCCCTTAGCAAGTAGTTGGCCAGTGTTTTGTCATGATTTGACATCTTTACAAGCTACGGGCAACCACACAAATTTGAAACCAATGCACTGGCAAGGAGGTTTTTGGTGTAGTCCTGTATACTTCTTCGCAACAGCGAGCCACTTTCCATCCAGTCAGAGTATTGTCTCTAGCATCTAATTACTGTGGTTCTGGTCTTACGCCTGCATGACTGAGGCTTTAGCATGTGACTGACTCACGACTTTTTGCTGTGGACGCATTGATACGGAGCTGTATTATAACATATAGAAAAACAGCTGCACAGATGATTTTTGTGACTGTTTTGAAAACTCAAAAGTGCCTTTTAATACCCACCAGGGGGCAATACCTGTGACTGCAAAAACCTTTGGCCTTATAAAAATCCGACAGAAAGTTGCCTTTGTAAACACTTTCCTGATGCATTTATGGGCTCATTCACTCATTCCAATAAAAATGTAGTTCATTTTGTAAATTATGATCATTATAAGGGCCAACTGTTATGTTGTATTATGTGATGCATGTGTTGGGTAAATATACTGTAACCAGCAAGGGAAATTAAAAAACCTGTGAACCAATTCAGGAGTGAAAATCGAGGTCAAACACACTCGCCCGATGTATTCTAGGGACCTTATTACCACCACCATGTAAGCCTCTTAATGTGGACAATGTGGATCTTTAAAACAGGACTGTTTTCAGCAGTTTTCATTCAGCACCTCATTTTGTTGCAAAGACCGTGGTCAAAGAAACCCTTAATTGTGAGATGTAGGCGGCTTCTGACAAAACTGCACTGAGACAAAAACATGTTGCATCTTCCATGATATAAAACCACTATTTAGATTGTTTTGTTTTGTTTTTGCTGTTAAAGCCTTGAAAATAGCTCACATCTCCTTTTTTCAATTTATTCAGCTAGAGCTCACCATCCCATACATGCTCAACCTCTGACATCCAAAAGAATATGACACATCCAGACCATCCGCTGACATAGTCATCACCTAAAAAGAATGACCTCAAGCTTTGATTGAAGACTTTAAAGCTCTACTACCTAATGTCTTTTTTATTACGCTCATAATCGTCTTTATGTAGGGTTTTTTATTTGCACACATGCACAACAGCATGAAACTAGATAATAAAAACAAAACGGATGTGACAGGAGATAACATGTACTCTCACGTATCCACAACTGAGCGCTACATTATCTGAGGGATGTTTAGTTTTCTCTATAAGAGGATGCTTTATTTAGTCATTCCACAAGAAGAAGAAAAAATCAGTACTGAAGAAAAAAAGCTGAGTTTTTAATTTATTCCCTGAGAAAAAAACAGTCTTATCTTACTGAAAATTGATGTTAGTTTGAGGAGGAAGGCTAGCATTTTGACATCATCATCCTCTGCATCTTCAGGGACTCAGAAAGACCTATCATTATCCAGAAAAGAAAATGAAGGCAAAACAAAACCCAACAAACACTGTGGTCTTTGAAAAGTAAATCACCAAAATGACAACCTGAGGCTCCCAACTAGTTAGCAGGAGAAGTAAGCTTGTTTCAAATTATTGGTATAAATGGATGTGCTGTTGCTGTGGTCTCCTCTCATGGCTCAGTGTCATGGAAACAACAGGTCTGACTCCAAGCTGAGGTAAAGGGCTAACCACCTGAGAGGGCAAGCAGCAGAGTCGAAAGCAGCTTATCTCCTTATGTCTCTAACAAGGTTGGTAAAGAAAATCACAGAGGTGGGAGGGGAGACGATGTTGTATAAGATCATGGTATCGCTGTGAGATAAAGCTGCGGCAGATGCTGAAAGTAGGACTTCATGCATCACACCTTAATGATTGTGCCCTTTAGGACTCCATTACTCCTGCACTGAAACAAAGGCTCACATGGTTTGTTTGTGACGTCCCTTCTTTACAGATTTCACACAATGTCACAAATTAGTGTCACAGTACTTCAAAGAAAACAAATTTATTTCAAATATAGCTGAGGATATATGAGACATTACACAAAAAAATCCACCTCCAATAAACACAAAGCAATAATTTTGAGCAAAATGCAACCGAAATATATGAAATCAAATGTTTATTTATTCAAATAATTATTCATTAAGGAAAATATGCTGGGTGTCAACTGAGTCTGACACAGAGAGAGAGACACTCACATTCACAGCTATAGCCAGTTAAGATTAATCAGTTAACCAGACAAGCTCTATTATCTGAGGGAAGAAGCTGGAGCACCTGGAGAAAAGCCTCTTAAGCACTTGGAGAATATGTAAGCTTGACACTGTAACGCCCCCTGATGGGTTTGAACCATCTTGCTCTATGGCAACAGTGCCAGTTCCTTTTCACCGCACTGCCCTAAACAATCCATGTAACACTTGGAGGACTGATCATCTTGGGAAATATGATTATGTGTTGTTCTGAACTATAACATCCATCCAACTGTAATTAAAAGAAATTCTCTTGCTGTTTTGTAGTGGTCACATCTTCTTACCTCTCTGATCTTTGAATTTTGCACACTCCCATTCGATCCCTGCGATCTACTGAACAAACGCTAGCTATCTTGAAAAAACAAACAAACAGAGGAGGTCGCATTTTTGCACTGACTGAAACAACTTCTCCTTCACATCAGGAACAGTTTTTAAAATCAGTTTGAAAAACATTTTTTTTTGTTTTTAAAACAGACTGAGTTTTTCTTTTATTTACTTTTGAACAGTTCTACTTTATTCATGTTTGCATGTTTTATGTTTTCTTTTTTCAATTTTTTTTTGTGTTGTTTATAAATGTGCTTACAAGTAAATTTGACTTGACTTGTTGTTGTGGTGTTTAAGTCTCAATCAGAGTTACTTTTTGTGCTTGGAACACATGTGTTATGACCCCTCTGAGGTCTACAATGACTTACACCTCAGGGCCACGGTCATGGCTTTGCTGATTTCTGGATCTGTTTGGCTGATGATTGAAAGTGCAGCAGTGGGTATATCACATCACCATATTAATGGTGTTTACCTCTAAGGGTCATTATGAAATACCTCTTTAAAGGGAACCTGTTATGGTCAGTTTTCACCACTGTATTTTTGTTCTTGGATTGGGCTGGAAGCTTTGAAACATTCGCAGTTTAAAAAATACAACTTATAGAAATTTTACTGGTACTCGGTGCAGCCCCTCAGTTAGTCTTCTCCCTGGACAAAAGGCATTTTAACCCTAACCCTCTTGATGACAACCCTAAACAGAGGTAGGTAGAATGGTCGCCTCATGATCGGAAGGTTGGGGGTTTGAATCCACCAAACGGCTACCCTGAGGTTCCCTTGAGAAAGGTACCGTCTCTACACACTGCTCCCTGGACACTGGATTGGTAGCTGCCCACCGCTTCACTGAGTGAATGGGTTGAATGCAAAGGACCACAAAGTTTCCCACATGTGGGATTTAAAATTTAAAAAACTATCTTCTTGAAGGCCAAAAAGCAAATGTTTAGAAGAAAATGTGGATAGTTTATAATGCATATCAATTATATTGATTTTTTGTTTCAAGACTACAAAGACTGGGAAGAAGAGTTTAATAAGTACAAACATTATGTAATCTTTTTATTATATACTTCCAATGTACAGCACTTTGTGTCAGCTGTGGGTGTTTTAAAGTGCTTTGTAAATAAAGGTGATGATGATGTAATCTGATTACCTATGGTTGGAGTTAGAGTTGAGCTTCTCACTGGTGATAATTTAGATCACAGAGGGTTAAAACAGCTACTTTAAATTTTTACTTAATTTACCAATACTGAAAACACTAATAAAAAGTATTTGTTATTGGTATCAACTGGAAGTTTTAAAAAGAGGTTTTTGTAAACACTTAGAAAAAGGAAGTTCTTTGTATTTTTTTTAATATAGAGAAAATTCCTTCCAAAACCCAATGACTTTGGGAGTTAGATCAATGTTAGATTAGTTGGTGATTCTAAATTGGCAGCAGGTAGATGAATGAACGGTTCATTTAAAAATTAGACCCCAGACTTATGATGTAAATGTTTGTCTTTCTTTTATTGGACTATCTAATTTAATAAGTAAATATGTTATAATAACTTTTATTTCTCCTGATTTATTTGTATGGTTAGGTTAATAAAACAAACAAAACAAAACATTAACTATAAACATTGTTAAAAGACTTTATTTAGTTTTAAATGCACAGTATTTTTGGGTGACTGTGGCTCAGGTGGTTGGGAAGCGCATCTGAATCTGGAAGGTCGCCGGTTCGATCCCCAGGCTCTCTGTCCTGGTCGTTGTGTCCTTGGGCAAGACACTTTACCCTACTGGTGTTGGCCAGAGGGGCCGATGGTGCGATATGGCAGCCTCGCTTCTGTCAGTCTGCCCCAGGGCAGCTGTGCATTCACACACTGCCTCCACCAGTGTGTGAATGAGTAGTGGCATTGTAAAGCGCTTTGGGTGCCTTAAAAAGTGCTATATAAATCCATTGGTATTTTTATAAAGTAAAAACAATTTAGATATAGTAGACATCTAAACTGGACTTGCTTTGCAGGTTGACAGGAGATGAACTGAAGAATGTAACAACACGCTTTGCATTTTACAGCTTTTCCGAGGCTTCAGTATCACTTTCTTTTTCCCAGCAGAGAAAGGGATAACATCTCAGTCGCTGGAGTAAGGAGTCACCATGGAAACTTGGGGCTGCTTCAGGACACGAGCTGAGCAACCAATTACAAAACATCTGCCATGCTCCCAAAAGTATAATAAAACCCCTTAATAAAAAAAAAAACATAATGACTACCACTGATGGTGAGAAAATGCTAAGTGGGAGAATTGGTCACAAACATTTGTCTTCATCTTCATCATCTGCCGCCATCATTAACATCAGTATCGCTGCCATCAACGATAACAATCCTGAGATGTTTGAGACTAAAGGAGTAAAGTTTCTGTGTTTTAGCAACATAACACCAGTAAATGAACCAAACATGTAAACAATAACAGCCTCAGTCAATCAACTGAGGATAAGATATCATCAGCCTCTGTTCTCAGGTTACATAGCATGTGCATCATCTCTGTCGTCATATCCAGATGGTATCCCTCTAAGCAGATTTGGCTGATACTCACATGCTTGTATAATGATAATAAGCTGCTTGGAGACCTGCTCAGAGTAGATCAATAAGTGAAGACAGTCGACGATCAATGAAAACCCTTTTTCTAGCGCAGTCTGTGCTCTTTTCTGTGTTTTTTTTTTCCACATTTTTATTCATCATTTAAAAACAACAACAACAAAAAACTTAAACCAACTAGTGATTTGTTGAATTTTCATTAATTTGAGGATCTTTTTTTCTTCTGGTGGTCAGTCTCACCGTACAGTGTGCACATTCTCGTGGTGTTCTGCTTTTGATACAGTGATGATGATTATTTTATGTATTGTTGACAATATCTTGACAACTTTATGATGGCGTCACAGATGAAATTAACCTCCTAGTACCTGGCGTCCACATATGTGGACATCACATTTTTGGTTATTTAGACCAAAATACTCAATTTTGCTCTACAAGGGCCTAATATCCATTTACGAGGACATTATACTGCTACTGTTCTATCAAAATTTTAAACGAATATCCTCATATGTGGCTCTCATTTTTCTTAAAAACAAAAATAAGGTCAAAAAACAAATCTGGTAATTCTTTGTTTTTACATTCATCGGGCCCCAATTAGCCAAAATATCAAAAAGAAATTAAAAATGCATGCCGTGGAAGAGTTCGGGTCTTAGGAGGTTAATGTTAGTTCATTGTGCCCACAGGATGAATCCTGGGTATTTTCAGGCCTAACCTCCAGGATTACTAGCAAATTAGATTTGATCTTTATTGTGGAGTGCTAAAGTGCTAAAGTCATGTCCTCTACTTGGTTGTCTGAGTGCTTGTAACTGGCTACAATATCATAGACCAGTCATAGTCTGTATATTTAAAGTCCCCACTCTCACCCACACACTCCTGCATTTCTTTTCTCTCTCGCTGCCTCCTAACATGCCTTCCGCCTTTCATTTTCCATTATCTTCAACCAACAGTACCAACATCCTGTTGGCCAGCAGCACTGGAGCCAGTCGTTAACCTTGACATCTACCAATCCATTATGGAAATCTTCTTTATGATTCCATTTATCCAGGCTTGGGACTGTCACTGGGAGTATATGTGTCCTGTTCATTGTTGGGTTGTTATTGGCTATTGGACATTTTGAGCATTTTATTATCACAGTGTTCAGCTTGCTTAAATTAATGTCCCAACAGCCTTCATAGCTAATGGCAAAAGTGAGCTGATCTCCATTGGTTCCAGTGGTAAAATCCTAAAGTTCAGTGCTTTAAAAAACATGCTTAGAACAAACAGTTTGGATAGCTTTACCTTTCACAACAACAATTATTTGCTAGTAGATGGTCAAATAAATCAACCATTTGTTAACTGGTAGATCTTAATGTGCAGCTTTACTTAACAGTTGTGCTGCAGCTGATAGCTTTCTGCTAGGCTTCATTTGCCATCAAGGGACCTTTTTACCATGTTTCCCATGTTTGTGCTTTCTGGATTACTGTTTATGGGATTATCTGAAAAATAACATGGCTTGCTGTTTGGAACAGTCAGATTTCTATTCTTAAATTTTGCACCATGACTTTGCATTACACCTGTATAGTTTATGGATGCATGAGGTAGCTATCAAAGCTGAGGTGACATCTTATTCACCAAAATCACTTCTGGCTATGAAAAAACAAAACGATACTATCAAAACAAAACAAAACAAGCCCCAGAAAAAACAAATAAAATACAAAACTAAACAAACCCCTTATATTGAGGCTGTGTCATTCGTGGATTGATGATGTCACAGCACATATGTCCATCTTTTACATACAGTCTATGCTAGCTAACTACAGTATGTCCTTCATTGCACTGGTAAAGCTCCAAGAAAGACAAGTCAGATCCTGCATCCCTATAAAAAGCTGTTTGGTAAATGTTCTGAAACTGTTACAAATAGTACACGCTAACATAGATAAACTATTCATCTCCTTTTTGAAGTCATACCAACTGCTTATAAGCAAGGATTACAAATCAGATACTTTATTAAGATTTTACAAATGATAATGACAAAAATATTTAATTAAACCTCTGTTTTATTTTGTTTTTTACTTTTGACTGTTTCTATTACATTGTAACATGAGTTATCTTCTGTCAATGGACACTTCATAAAAGTATAAAGAAAAAAGGAATAAGGAATCTATGAAAAGACTTAAAAAGTCTCAGAGCAGCATAATAAATTGTCATGCTATCTGTCCCTGAAAATACCTAAATCCATTTATTTTTGCTTGAAGTGAGCTTCTGGGGGAGATAATACATGCCATATTTACAAATAAAGTACTTATGTATGCATGTATATGATCTATTTCCTCTCATATAGCATATTCCATGTGCCAGCATGTGTTATTTTTGGATTTTCCTGGTTTAATAAAGTGGTACTGAATACTTCTGGATGTGGCTTGTTAACGTGAATTCTTAAAGCAGTCACCTGGTTTCTTTTTAGTTCTGGTTCACTGGCTATATGCCGCTGAAAAGTGAAAAGGTATTGGTGCGTACAGTATGGTGACGTTTCTCGGGAAGGCAGGCAGGTGGGGAGGGGGTCAACCTGCAAATACATGAGCTCTGTCCTGTCTTTACTCTAGAGGAAATCTATCTTCAGCTTGAGCCTCATAGAGGTTATCCATCCTTCGTAAAAACATGTAACTTTTCTTCACTGCTGGAAAATCATGGAGCTACAGGTGGAAAACCAAAGTCAGCCTTTCGCCACCAACACCATGAGGCTGCCAGCTAAAATCATCCTGGAAATGGGAGTAGATAACTTTATTTCTCTTCTAATATTTGGACTCATTTTCATTCTTGGTGTGCTTGGGAACACACTGGTCATAACCGTGCTGGCGCGCAGTAAACCCGGACAACCGAGGAGCACAACCAACATATTCATCCTCAACCTGAGCGTGGCTGACCTGTCCTACCTCCTCTTCTGCGTCCCTTTCCAGTCCACCATCTACATGCTGCCTACGTGGGTGCTCGGAGCGTTCATTTGCAAGTTTATCCACTATTTCTTCACCGTGTCTATGCTGGTCAGTATTTTCACTCTGTCAGCAATGTCCGTGGACCGTTACGTGGCCATCGTCCACGCTAGAAAATCCTCCTCGATCCGGGTGGAGAGGCATGCCATGCTCGGAGTGGTGCTGATCTGGACACTGTCCGTGGTCATGGCAGCTCCCGTTGCGCACTACCAGAGCATCGTGGAGAGGGAGAACAACAACACCTTCTGCTGGGAGGTCTGGCCGGAACACCAGAGGAAAGTCTACGTGATGTGCACCTTTGTGGTTGGATACCTTCTGCCTCTCACTTTGATATCTGTGTGCTATGCAAAGGTGAGCGCGCACGAACCAGAGTCAACATGTGACCATGAATATACAGTGTAATAACGAATTTTCAAAGTGTTGAAGAAATTAATGCGTTAACTTGTTATTCAGATCGTATTTCTCTCTTTTATAGTGTAAAAAATATTTATTTTAACAACAATGGATTGGTTTGTAAAAAAGGTTTAAGTCGTCCTTCAACATCTGCCCAGATGTCTTTCTGAAAATAAATAAACGTGAAATAATTTGGCTGCTCCTTGAAAACATTCACATGTGCGTTTTGTGTTTTCAGGTTTTAAATCATCTGCACAAAAAGCTCAAGAATGTCTCAAAAAAATCCGAGCTCTCCAAAAAGAAGGTTGGTGGAAGCAATTTTCTTTTGCTTCTGATTTCTCACTAAATTAGGAGTCGTGATTGAACAGTTCGCTGGCTGAGAGGTTAATGTGCTCATTAGGTGCAGATAAAAATGCCTGCACTCTTGAACTCCATTTACAGCACTTATATGTCAGCATAAAAATCTAGATTAAATTACCCAGTGGGGTTCTGGTGATGCTGTGAAGTGTCATTTTATTGCATTTGGCTCAAAACTCGGCACTGAGCTATCCACTAACAATTCTTTTCCAATAATTTATACCACCTTGCTTCCAAAAAAAGTAAATGTATAAAATCTAAATAAAACAATGTGCAAATTTTCTGCATTTATTCAGAAATCTTTTGGTCTTTAGATGACACTGCAGTAAAAAACTGACACAAATATTCAATTTACTGCATTGGCTCAGCAACACTTTTGGTGAAACAAACATGTGTGGAAGACTGGAACTACCAAAGAATTTAGCAATAAAATGTAAAATTTAAAAAAAACGATTGAATAAAGATATAAAAGAAAAAATAAAGAAAAAAATATATGTCTGAAGTCTCGATATGTCTCACAGCTGATAGATTAGTCAGTGCCTGTGTTTAATTTGGTATTATATCTCATGCAATTAATGGGTGGCTCCATAATGGTCACCACATTCACCTAACATGCAAAAGATCCTTAATTTGAGACTGTGAGAAGTGGCAAACCCGTGCAAGCATTGCATCAGGAAGAGAATCAAGCGTGTGGATCCATCTGCTGTAATGACCAGAATAGGGGAGCAGGTGAAAGATGCTTTGCTGTCTGATGCATTTAAAGACATATTTTTATTAAGTTATTTGTTTATTTATGTTTGATTTTGGCAGTATTGGTCCACCATAATGTGCAGTGAGGCAAACTAGAAAACTTTCTTGTGGTTTGACCAATAAAAATTTAAAATAGTTTTTGGACATCACAAGGAGAGAGACCAAACAGCTTGTCAGAGTTCAAAGACAGCATTCCTGATAGTTCACATGGCATGGATAACATCTATGAAGGCACCATTATTGCTAAATGATACACAACGCTAGGACAACAGCTTCCATCCTGAAGCCTTATTTCAGCGAAAAAATGCCAAACTGTGTTTTGGGAATATTCCAACAGAATTGCTTCTGAGTATAAGAGTTAGGGTTTTAAAGTGCCTGCAGTAAAGACCTGACAATATATAGTAAAGCATATAAACTCTACAGAGTGTTGTTAGAAGAAGAGGTGATTAGGATGAAGTTTAAAATGAACAGATGTTTTTCAAAAGCAATGGCACTTTTGATTGGTTGCACTTGTAAACTTTTAAATAAGTACAGGGTTTAAATGTCTAATAAATATATTTTATTTACATTTTACACATGTTCCAACTTTTTTGGAAACGTGTTCATACCCTTATGTGACACGTGACCTGTGATCATCTCTTTTCCACAGACTGCTCAGACTGTCCTCGTGGTGGTTGTTGTCTTCTGTCTGTCCTGGCTGCCTCATCACATCGTCCACCTGTGGGTGGAGTTTGGCTCCTTCCCTCTGAACCAGGCCTCCTTCGTGTTCAGGATGGTGGCTCACTGCTTGGCCTACAGCAACTCCTCCGTTAATCCCATCATCTATGCCTTCCTGTCTGAGAACTTCAGGAACTCGTATAAGCAGGTTTTCTGGTGCCGGGCGCCCAGTGAGTGTCCTCTAAATGAAAACAGAGACCCCCGCAGCAGAATGGAGACGGCACCTTCTACTAATATCAGCGTGTCTTATAAAGGTCACGACTCTCAGATCAGTAAAATGCTTTGATGACACTGGCGGTGCATCCTGAGTACAGCCTGCCGGATAATGGATTTTTTTAAAGGCTGAAACTACTGATATGAAAGTTTAACCAAATCCAGAGTTTCATATATCGACTGATATTTGTATTTTGAAAGACTTTAAAGAGCATGTTTGATTTGGGCCTTCATTCCTCAATGTGGCACATTTGCATATCTCATGTATACACAAGAAGTAACAATTTTAAATGTCAGGAAATATCAACCCATTTCCTGCTCAAACAGATTACAAGAGGAGGGAAAAAATCTGTGTAATATATATAGTCTGTATATAAAATATGAACATGACTAAATGTCACCCACTGATTTGTGAAATCTCATTTTGAAGACTTGTTGTAAGTATCGTGACTGTCAGTGTCTATGATGCCAGAAGTGAGTATACATTTGTACAGGATGGTGAAGAGTGAAGTTATCAGGTAACGCTAGCAAGATTAGCATCAATGCACTGGTGATTTGCACAGAGAATGATTATTGCTAATTGGTACTAATTAACCAAAATACAAATATAATACTAAAACTTCACTCAACACAACAGCAGCATGGGTTTCTCTGACTGGTTATTTGCATAATTAAAAGTGCTTTAATTCAAGTTAAATGTGCTGAGTTATAAAATAAGATTCTCATTACATTATCGAGATCAAAGCTATATTTCATACCACTCTTTAACCTTTTGTTTTCTTTACTACCACTGAACATTTTGAACATGGGAGTTTATGGGGACTGAATCACTTCTGGACTTAGCATCAATAATACAGGGTGTATCTAAAATAATCATTCAATTTCAAAAGGCTATATTTTTTTTAAGTAATGGATATAGAAACTTGCATGGTTGAATATAAAGTTTTACATACCAAACTTACAATGTTCACAAGTGCCCAAAGTGTCCTGATAGTCAAACTTGTTCCGTACGCTTGTGAGGATGTCACTGCAGCCACTGCTGTTGTTATGATGTCTACTGGCAACTGTGTGAAACTCACAAATCTCCTCTTTCTATCAGTGTGTGTTTCGATTGTTACTGGTGAACAAAGATTAAAGCACCATGAAACGATGCTTTTTGATACACCCACAAATTTAGGAACTACGTTTTTGGCACTTCCTATTGGCTTAATTTTCAGCCCCAGAGATGGCTGCCTGGTGAATATTTACCAGGATCAGTCAAAAGGTGTTGGACAGAAGCTTCTAGATATTGCTGGAAGATCCAGTGATAATTGTTATTTTGCCCAGCTTTAGATGATTAGTTTACAATTTAACTCTGTCTGCCTAATGGAATGTACATACTATACAGTCTATACCAGAGATATATGCGCGTAAGTGATAACGGTAAATGGACTGGTTCTTGTATAGCGCTTTTCTACTCTCACTGAGCACCCAAAGTGCTTTATACAACTCATGCATTCACCCAATCACTTCGCATTCACACTCTGATGGATGCATCGGAGGGCAACATGGGGTTAATATCTTGCCGAAGGATATGTGGCATGTAGACTGAAACTGGAATTGAACCACCGACCTTCTGGTGAGTAGGTGACCTGCTCTACCGCCTGAGCTACAGCCACTGCAATTGCAATAATGCATCATTTAAATCACATTGTAGATAACCGTTCTGCTCTCAAAGATCAAAGGTGAAGGTTAAATATAGTCTCACCTGAGCTGCCACAGACCTTAAGTTTCTCTGTAATCTGTGGCTTCCTGTGTGTTTTGAATGGATTATCCAGTGTGTGTGTGTGTGTGTGTGTGTGTGTTGTCTACCTGTTGTGTAGTCTGTTTTTGTTTAGAGGGAACTTAAAGGCAGTGTCTTTGTGTGAAGCGTTTTCACTGAATGTGCGGAAACTATGTGCACCAACTGCAAGCAAAGAAATGTCTAAAACCAAAATGTGTAAGTGTACAGTATGTGTGTTCAAGTTGTACAAAGACATGAATAATTTATGTTACAAACCAATAAACTCTTTTTAATAGCTCATGTGTGCATGAAACATGTTTGATGCTATGACTTTGCTCTGATATAACCAGAGCAGCACTGAGCCTGCTTACCTGGCTTCTTTATTGCACAGATTGCATGCTGTTTCCTGTTTATCCCCTGGGCTGAATTTGATTAACTTTTGCAAACAGGTAACTGTGCATGCTCCTTTCTGCAGTATTGTCTGCCCTCTGCAGGCATTATTACACTGAAAACTGGGGCAGTGCAGACTCAAGTGCTGTCTTAGAAAAGAGATAAAAAGCATTTGCATACAAATACAAACAATGCACACAGTTTCATTTCATTTCATAAAAACATCATGTGGTCGACTGCTCCCATAAACAACTGAATGAAACATTCACTTTATAAGGTTGATCAATAATTTTTTTTTTCCCTGTCCCGTTTGGCTCTTTTGCCATCAGAATTGTTGTCTAAAGGCAAAGAAAGATGCCCAACGGATTTACTTTACCAAATTGACCATCCCAGCCTTGCCATAATGGTCCATTTGATTCACCTTTTATTGTGTATTTTATTTTCACTTGTTGAATATGGGACAGACTTGACTTGGGGAAAGAAGGGGAAAAAGAAAGAGGGAAAGAGAAACAGCTGAGAAGAGGGACGGGGGAGAAGGGCAAAAGACAAAAACCAACAGAACGGGCAGAGAAAAAGAAAAAAAAGAGAAAAAAAAGAGAAAAAAATGCATATATCGATCACCTGGATCACCTGTTGAGAAAGAAAAAAGAAAACAAGCAGAAGAGAACAAGAGTAATAGAATAAACAACATCACAATGATATATGGGAATATGACAGTAAATACTAAATATTAAACATTATTGTGCAGCACATAAGATCAACAGAACACAGTGTGCTTTGAGGTAGGAGCCAAAAAGGGTGTAGTTTGTGGGTGTGATCACCCGTGTGTACACCTGTGAGCATGGACGCGCTTGTTTTTTTAAAAGGTTGGTTCATGTAATGATCTGCTAGAGGGTGTGGGGAGCCGCTGCCCCGTCCTCCAGGGCATGAAGCAGGTATGGAGGAGATCAAAACTCCAGACATCCAGAGGCCCCCAGAACACAAGAGACCAAGGAAGACCAACAGAGGGGCAGCCGCGCCACTGTCCCAGAAAGAGCTGAGGAGAGTCCCAGATGAGGGCTCACTCAGCAGCCGCGGAGCAGAAGCCAGGGGGAGTTGCAGTGACGCGCCCGTGAGCTCCGCCGGCAGCCAGCTGTGCCTGAGTGACCGAGCCCCAGGCCGAGAGGCCGGGGGCACCCCACCTCCGAAGTGGCCCGAGCGAGCCCCAGGCTCCAGGCCTCGATAAGCGGCCGCCAAGGAGTGAGCCGGTGTGTACCTGGACGCCCACCCCCAGACATAAAGAACCACCAACGCACCGATGTCTGAGGGAGTCCGCCACTGGCAGGGGAAGTGGTGGTGGGGGGGAGATAGGCCTCCAAACCTTGGCGGGCCTGAGATGTCCCCAGAGAGGTGGCGTCTGATACCCAACCTGACATATAGACACAGACATACAGGCACACACAGATACAAACATCCATTCCCACCCTCATGCTCTCATATGCACTCACTCCACACTCAACCAACGTGGAGACAGACATAAAGAGACGCTGTACACACGATCACACTCCCCAAGCGTACTCTACGAACCGGGTCTAGGTACCCTTGCCCCTGGAGGGGGGAATTGCACCCAGACCCAGGTGGTGTTACCCTTTTCCCTGCGGTGGGGGGAGGCAGACCGCCCCGACTCCGCAGCAGCAGGGAGGCCCCACACTCCAGACCGCAGGTTGATCAATAATAAATACAAAATTACTTTTTATAATTACAAATTTTAAAAAAACCATTGCTATCAGTATTTAGTACATCATTTACTTTTGTACAGTTTTGTGGCTCCACGGTGTCGTTAACACATTTACTTGGTAACCAAAAGGTTTCCTATTTGATTCTTTTGATTCCTATAATTTTGAGGTACTTTTACTGTAATTGATCTCCACTCTGAGTCACTTTTGGTTCAGTCTTTTTCTAACTGTGCTGTCATGAACTTTGTTTGTTTTTTACAGTATCTCGGAGCATTGGCGGGTCTGACCTTGGCTTGAATTTGTTGGACCTAAATTGCGGGACTGTGTTAATGCTGAATGCTTCAGACCAGCAAAGTGCAAACACTTCTGCTTTTTTAGTGGTGGTCACACTTGCTGATCTTCAATCAAGCACTTGATTAGCAGCACCTGACTGCGACTTACCCATGTAATTCTCATAAATACGAACACGAAATGATAAATTTTATTCCTTCTTTCATGATTTGATATTCTTTACTGTGGTGTTATTCCTGAAGATAACCTAGAACATAAAGTATACAGACCCAAAGCCTCCTGTCTGATGACTCATTTCACTTTAATCATTTTTTTCATAATGGACTATGTTATGTAATATGCTCAAATGATGCTCATCTTATTTTCCATTAGCTGGAAACTGAGTTAAAGGCGCAACGTCACAGTGAGGGAGGATGATGAAGAGCTGGTTTAACTGCAGGTCCCTCAGTTATGTGAAGAAAATATATATATATATATCAGTCTCATGCCCTGAAGAAAATGACTGCATCTGAGGTCTAAAAAATATGAGGATGAAAGGACACGTTAGTAAAGGAAAATGTAAGAAAACCGATTTTCCTGATGTTAATTAAAAAGCTGTTTTAACCTCAGTTGAACAGCAGAGGTCAGGCTTACACAGGTGTTGATATTCAAGCCTCTCTTTCTCTGCTCTGTTTAATTTGCATCTTCTGCAAAAGAAGTTTAAATGTTTAAACTGTTTAAAGTTTATATTTCTGGATTGTTAAAGAGCAAATTTAAAAAATTTGGGATAACAAATAATAATTTAAGAATTTCAATCAATCAGATTATTTTGGTGGGTACTTGTATTTTCTCCTTTCTCCTCCATCTAAATTAACTTTAATTTCTCTGCTGGTTGGAAATTCATTTCTAGATCGTGTATGCTAATCAGTTCTGTTTCCTGAAGCTTCTCCCATTTGTCATTTCCCCTCTGTGGCAGCTGACTCCTCTATCCCTCCCCTGAGACTCCCACCCAGCCTATTGAATGTGTCATAAATAATATGGGCTAATTAGATATGAATTGATCGTCTATAGGTCGCAGGCATTTTCATCCATCACTCTAAAAGCTGTTTAACAATAGATTACCTCCAAATAATCCTCCATGGAGCAGGTGAATGGGGCGGTGGGCCATTACAGCCTTGTTTAGTACGGGTCGCAGTTGGAGTCATAATTCTCCCGAATAATAAATATTGCCTTAGTCTGCTCTTTCACTGCTGTAGGTGGTGTTTTAATACAGAGGAGGATATGAATCATTTCACGATTTCACCAGAGGGTTTTAGGCTCCAGCTTAAAAATTTGTGATCATTTCCCTGCTTTTTAAAAAAAAATGTTTTTGTGGATTTTTAAAATTATCGTTATTATTTTTTACTCCTGTTAGCTTCAAATTCTGGATTTTGGTCCTGTTTTATCTCACTGATACATTTTATTGTATAAGATTATGCTCCAGAGAGAACATTAATCAGTGTACAAAAGAGCCTTAATGTGTCTTGATGAATGATTAGCAAACCTGTGTAAGTACCTATGGAAAAATAAACTCTATAGATCAGAAAACACCAAAGCTAACAGTGGGTATAGTGGTTAAGTTTATAGACTGTATATAAAAGATGGGGACAGCAACACCAATGTGCCTTAAAGCTGCATTCTGACTCCTCTTCTTGCACGCTGAAGTCCTGGAGTAGACACATCTCTGGGGAAAAGCTGGGTATGATTTGGTGTGCAGCTACTCTCAAGATGTTAAATCGTAGTCATACTGACATGTACTGCCAATATCCCACATTTTGTTAAAACGCCTATGTGTTTGTAGCTCTGAGTATTCCAGTGTTTATAACACATTTTAACCAATACTATTGCCCAAAGAACTGCACATCGGTTGTGATTTTCTTGGGTATTTATGTTTAATGCTCATCAGCAGATGCTAAAAGGCTAAGCATAGATGGTGAATTCTACTTTTAAGGAAAAGGTTCATTTGCAGATGTTAACCTGTCATGCAGTGTCGCAGAGTTGCTATGGCAGCTGCCACTTGTTGTATATTATAGGATTAAATATGAGCTTTTCACATAGTCATTGCACAATGCATGGTATTAAATAATTGTTTTTCTTTTAGTATTTGATGCTCTCTTTTTATATTGATCTCCCAGTAGCTTTCTACATTAATTTTATGATGTGTAGAAGTGTTGTAGAGATGCATGTGGATGTTTTTCAGCAGAGCTGTGAACTACATTACTCTGAATTAACCAATATCACCTTGCAAAAACACAGGCATGCTGTATATCAAACCCTTAAGAGTAAGAGACTGAGAGCTTGCCCTTGTTATTGAATACCCCACTGCTGAAAGGTCTTATGATCTGGTGCTGAAATGTTTATTTGAGGAAAAACTTCTCGTGAAAGCAGTTTTTAGGATATAAATATCTCATCCAGTGCTGTGGCAGACCTGAAGTTTGATCTCTATCTACCTGTCCTGGACTTTTCAGTTTTCCCACTTTGGCCGATGAAAAGATGCGGCGCTCCGGGTTGAAGACGACCGCGGCAGGCCTGGCTGTCACCCTCTCTGATTAATGGCCCTGCTGAAACATGTCCAGTCACATTAGAGCCCCATGTATCTCCCAGAGTCCACACAGGCCTGGCTCTTTGTTCTGATGGGAAATGGTGTCAGCCGCTCACTGCTGCTCGCCCAGAAACAGATAAAGATTTACTGTCATCAGAGGCCAGATTAAAGCGCACAAACGCAGACATTGATTTCTGAGAGGGAGAGAAGAGGAGAGGTGGGGAAAAAAACCTACACATTTTGGGGAGGAAACTCATTCCAGGGCCAGCGGAGATATGATCAGCTTATTTGGGAGGTGGATAATATGGAGCCCTCTCCCAGAATGAACTTTGAAAGAAGTAAATTGTAAATATTGATTTCTGAAATGAACTGTCAATCTCACTCGGCGAGATTATTCCTATCATCTTGTTGAGAGGGGGCCAATGAATTCAAAACTGCGGACAAAGAGAGGGGCCTGCTGGATTTCTGTTAGGGGGCACTCAAAAGGGCTTTATTCGCTAATGGTTGTTCAGTTTCATCAGATAACAGCTGAGATCTCATCGGTGCTGAAAAATAAAATGAAGTGTGACTTCAGGTCCTGATTGCTGCTCCTGTCCACAAGGATGTCATCAGAGAGGAGCTCTAATAAACTCTTTCCTTTGTGAATCTGTGGCACATTGTCCCAAATCTAGATCAACTCAGTGTTTCTGTACAACAAAACACTTCTACTGATTACGCTGGAGTTGATATGAGACAGATTATAGAGAAGAATGATTGTAAGGATACAAGACAGGAAAACAAAAACACGCTGTTCTGTTTTATACTGATGAAACAAAATCATTATTGCAGTACATCCCCGTTTTCCCCCATATTGCTGCATATACACACTTCCTGGTTTCTATTTTTGAAGTCTGAGATATTCTGAGCCTTCGGAGAATCAAACGAATTGATTTTGAAATATGGTGATGAAGTCTCATAAGCATACGTCTGTTTAAAGCCTTAAGCAGCAATAAGCAATAATCACTTTAAATCCATCAGACTACTGTGACGCTTCCAAACATCCCCAAATTTCACCTGAAAAGCTAAACTGAATAATCTCCGGCTCTGCGGATAGGAGACATTTTAAACAGTCCAGAGTCCAAATTGAATAATCTAATTGAATACAGACAGTTTGAGTTTTACCCAATCAAAATTATGAATCAGAAAGTAAATAATAGCCTTAAAACTGTGACTCAGTGACGCCGATTTTATCAAATCCGCTTTAAAAATTCTCAACTAAATTTGATTACACAAAAAATAGATTCAAAGTAAATACATCAATTTCAGTCATGGTACTAGTCGGTGGCCTCTCCATTGAATATGTCATGCTTGGAAACCTTCAAAAGTGGTGCTAGTACAGGGGGCTCCAGGTATCAACTGTTTACTATAGTTTCAAACTGACCGAATCTTAATGTGCACATTTATGAAAGCTGAAGTGTCAAAAATGTAACAGAGTAACAGAACTCTATGTTTCCCTTCATGAACAGAAGGAAAAGCTGTGTAAAACTGAGCATAGTGTTAATTCAGCTTTGAGGTTCAGGATTCTCCACAACCTCAGCAGGTCAGCAGGTGTCGTCCACACAATCTCATTGAAGGGAAGATATATTCATGCTTCTTTACCCAGCTTGCAGGGCCAACTGCAAGCTGCTTTGCAACCCTGTAATAAAATGTATATGATTCTCAAAAGTTTCATTCCACATCAAGTACATCAACTTTGGGTACTTTAAAAATATTTTTGAATACACGTTATGTGCACTATTAAGCTGCTTAAGTGGGATTGTAACTTTTACTGAAGAAAAAGGTACTTTTCTCTTTGCAAAACAAGTCTCCTACACACAGTGTTATGTTTAAATCCTTGCATAGCCAACACCACTACTTAAATAACTAATCTCAAATAGGACACAGAGTTGCACATGAGCCCGAAAATTGTGATTTATATTAAACATACGCAGAAACTAGCTGCAGAGCTACATGACTGAGTTACAAATACGTGAAGAGGTGGGAGTACTAGAGAATAGTATTTTCCTTCCTGTATATATGCTCTATTTTGTGCATATGTATGCATATGCTCAAAATGATCAATTAACCAATAAAAGCTTGCTTCACTAATGTTATTTCAGATTAAACATTCTGATTCGTCTTTAGTCCCCTCTGTGCCATTTCCTTTAAAAACACATGGAAGTGCAGTGAAGGGGCATTAAGGTCTCGGAACATAGTGACACCACCAAAAATAAAAGACTGTATATAGAACTAAAATCTTCTTTTAGTGGGCCCGACTGAAAGGGTAGCAACAAGTAAAGTGCTGGTAGATTGTTCCCAGGCTACTACTGAAAGCGTCAGAGAGGCAGAGTTACAGCTTTGCACTTTGCATTTAAGCTGAAAAACTTTGTTGTATTTCTAGTTGCAAGTGCAACTTTTGACTATCCAATAAAATCACTGCTGCCTGATCTTTAAGTCCACAACACACTACGAGCTTATTTCTAAAAGCCAGTTGGACAAGGTTCCTTTTTTTCTATTCTTTTTTATCACCTTCACTAGTCACTTCATTGCCAAACAGATAAATGTTTTTGTTATTATCGTAGTTATTACTGAATTATGAATGCTATTCTTATTTCTCCTCATTTCAGTTGTTTTGCATATAAACTCTCACTAGGTGGCAGTGCACTTCTATGCATGCAAATCATTTGGAGTTTCCCTGTGCTGTGTTTGCACTCGGTGTTTGAAGAGATAAATCAGTGAGGATTTGCACCACCTCTCTGTGCATCTGTTGCTGTTTGATGCAGTTGATTCTTCTGCCTTTGTGCTCCTTCGCCCCTTCGCCTTCTTCATCAGAGCAGCACCTTCGCGCAGACCCCCACCCCTTCAATTAGACTGAGAGCTCTTTGAGTTAAAGTAAAACTAATGATGCTCATTTTCAGCAGCACACCACAGCAGTTTGGTCACCATTTCTGGCATTCATGATTTGATTTTGATGAAATGGGCTCAAATGTTTCGTTTTTGGGTAAGAAAGCAAAACGTGTTTAGCTCCAGTGATTCTCGTTTAGTTGTTCACTTCTATTTGCACTTCCCATACACATTAAAGCATTTTTATCCATATGGTTCAGAGGGAGTGGACTAATCGCTCTGATCACTTTTTTCCATTATGCTTAATTGATTTAACGCATAGTGCCAGATCCCCCCCGACCCCCGTCTCATTTTGACAAATGAGTGTCAGAGGCCAGCGGCTCTCAGCAGCTGTGTGTGTTCCTATCAAAACCAGCCTCGTAATGCAAGGACAGCGCCTGCAGCACTTAGTGTCCTTTAATTGCCATTTACATAGTAGGCTAATCATTATTTTTTATGTCCTCTATTAACCACTATCACCACTATCTCTGCTCTCTCTGGACTGAAACAATAAGCTGTTTGTCAGAAGTGATGCTCTGATGGATGGGTCACTGATGGAGGAAATGATACTGAGGGGAAAGACAAGCACATTCAGTTATATTTAGATAAAACACATTTTCATTATTTAAAAACAATGAAACAATAAATGAATGAATGAATCCAATTCATTCATTCATTAAAACCAGATCAGCCCTTATACAACTACAACTTTAAATAACAAATATACTGGTTATTTATATACTGAGTTTAGAAAAATTGGCAACACGTGATGTCTGCAAGTTGCTTGTTTTGTCCAACCAAAAGTCTAAAAACCTAAATGTGATCAATTAATACATTTATAAAAAAAACTGCTTGACCTGAAAGTCATGTTGATCCAATTTAACCCTCTACTTCTTTAACTAATACCTTCAGCAGTGTTATTGTAGGGTCTACCTTGCAATATAAAGCGCCTTGTTGTGAGCTGGCGCTGTATAAATAAAATTGAGCTGAATTGAAACTGAATTTGATGCTCTGTCTTTGGTTTCATAATGTGGAGTGTGGGGTCCAAAGAAGACTTTTCTTTGTTTAGGTTGTGTCATTTATGAAAGATCAGAAGAGGCCTGAAGGCTGAAAACCATTTAGCATTTCATAAAAAAAAAAACATGTAAAGCAGTCTCAAAAGAGACATTTGGAACAAGCAGGGATGACACTACATTTAGAAATAAATGAACGCAGGATTTAAATGCCTCCCAAAAAGTCCCATTATCCCTTTATATTTAGTATACTGTCAACCCAAAGGGCAATATCACCCACTTAATTAACTGACTGCGGTCATGACATTTTAAATTTTTCTAACAAACAAAACCAAACTGCAGCACAATTTATTCTCATTCTTTCACAATCATAATCTCATTCTTTTTTGATATTATTGTCTTCACTAGGAAGAGAGCAGGAGAATGAGGAGCAGTGGCCTGCAGGAATGCTGAAGCCATTTTTTGCAGAATTATATGCTCGAGTCTGGTGCTGACAACATATTTTTGACAAAATAAACTCATAATAGCCTTTCAGCATATTATAATTGAAGTGGTCTAAAAATTAACTACCCTCCTGCATTTATTCCTTTCTGACCACTGGTGTAATTTATTGAATGGACAATGGGAGAAAAGATTTGAATCCATAGACTGTATATAAAGATGGACATAGTTAATGTGACATCGCCACGTGGTTAATGAAGTCCTGACCATAGTTCACAAAATCAACTTCATGCTTAATTGAGTATCACCTGAAAGAAGTGACTCAGCTGATATAAACTCATCAGGAAAGTGTACTGGATGTCACAGAGGGAGTCGCCCCCTGCTGGCCAAGGCATTTCTGTGTTGGTTTCAATTTTCAGATCCAAAGCTACGTCCATCTTTTATAACGTCTGTGTTCGAATCGTCTGGTGGGAGGGGCTAAGAACAGCTGAACTTCTTTTGCCTTTTCCTGATTTCATCCTACTGCAGCTTCAAAATAGACCCGTGTATAAAAATTCAAACCTTTTGTTGTCTGTCTGGTCAATGTTTTGGAAAAAAAAACCCAACAACCTGAAAACCACTTGGTTATATTATGTTAATCAAAAGTACTTTGTTAGGTTTAGGCAACAAAAACAAATTAAGCTTAAGCTTAAGAAAAGGTTGTGGTTTGGGTTAAAACATTTTATCTTTATCAACAGTAATCCTGCTCATCGGGAGTGACCAATCACTGTGACTCATAATCCAGTGCAGAACACACATCAAAGGACACTTTGGATACAGTGCCTCAAGTAATGTCAGTTATTTCTTTAGATCTAAAGGCTACATGTCTTAAAATTACAAAAAATAAATATATGCTGGTGTGGAATGAGAGGTGAACTAACCAGAACTCACTTCAGGCTTTGGGTTATAGTTGCTGTTATTTGCAACAGTTGACTTTCACTTAATGTAATTTTGACAAAATAAAAAATGTGCCAATAAATAATAATTTTATGAATTATTAATAAAATCTTCATCAGCTCACGTTATTTAAACGAAACAGTCCCGTTCGGTTTTTCTCCAAATACAGAGTTTGGGTCAAGGTTAGGGTTAGGTGGTCATTATGATTGTAGGCCATGACTTAGACATCACAGAGTTAAAGTGCCTATTTTGAGTCTGCAAAGTGGACCTGTAATTTCAACTAAGATGATAATGAAATTAATATACTATAAATGTTAACCAAAACAGATGTGCTTCAAGCGGTTGAAACATCAAGTATTTGATTGCAAGATGATATTCATATATAATTTTTTTCTTTAAAATCTTAATCTAAAAGGCTACAAAGTAACTGAACCTTTAGCTGTCAGATACATGTAAAACTCCACAGTACCTGGACATGTAGTGGGGTAGAGGTATAAAACATAAAAGAGAAAGTTCAAATGTATGTAATTCTACCCTACGAGCAGTACTTAAAACTCCACCACTAAACTAAATTTCCTCTCTGTCTGATCAGAGTTTGTATTTGCACTTTCAGAGCTGTTTGATTCTCACTCTAAACTTTGACGAGCCGCGCTCTGTGCCAGACCTGAACCCCGGTTTATCTGCCTTTCCACGCATCACAGAGTAATAATGACAAATCGGGGCGATGTTTGCTAATGATTAGTGGAGATTGTTTCAGCTCACTTGTAAAAGCCATGTTTAAGAGCTATATTTATTGTTCCATTTGCACATTTTGTGAGTGTGTTTAAGAGAGGACTAATCGTTATTAATTAGGGTCATTGTTCTACTGTGTGTGTGAGTGAGGATGGGAGTGTGTTTGTACTTGCATGCCCGTGTTTATGCATGTGTCTGTTCCCTTTGTATGCAGATGTGTTTGTGCGTCTGTCAGTGCACGTGCATACGTGTGTGCATGTCTATGTGTGTCTGTGTGTATGTGCGTGTTTTGCCTGAAGCCATACTCAGCAAGCTGTGACAAAGGTCCATTACCTTGTCTGATCACAACGGCCTGTGATCTATTAGCATCATCTAAAAGCTACATTAGGATGAAGTGGAGACACTCATAAAGAGAACGCTCTGATCAGCCCTTTTAATGGGTTCACTGGTTTTACATGGAACCTCTCTGGCTTATTCCCCCAGGTTTGTAGGTTAATGCATTTTCAAGTACCCACCAGACAACACTCAATTGACAATGAGGCGTATATATGAGCTATTCAATCCAAAATGAGTGAGGATCCACCAGTGAATTCAGATGGAAAGTGAATTCTCTTTCTGCTGATGTGCAAACCAAATGAAACAGCAGGAAAAAGGTATAAATGAATGTATAATTGTACATGAGCCCCCTTCAAGATTTCTTAGTTATACATTTGTCATACGTAACTATTTCAGATTGTGAAACTTTAATATTAGACAAGGATAACCAAATGAATAAAAAAAAACATTTTTCAAATGATGATTTTATTTATTAATTTGTTCAAACCAAACATTCCCTATGATTGTGATTAACCAGAAGCGCTGATTCAAGAAATCACTTAAATAGAACCTGCCTGACAAAAGAGGATGAAAGATCTCATAATGGCACGATCTGAAGAAACAGCTAAGAAGCAACATCATTGATAACTGTTAGTTGGGAAAGGATTACAAAGCCATTTCTAAGGCTTTGGGACTCCAGTGAACCACAGTGAGAGCCATTATCCACCAATGGAGTAAATTTGGAACAGTGGTGAGCCTTCCCAGGGGTGACCAATCTGCCAAAATTATTCCAAGAGCGCGTCAACAACTCATCCATGAGGTCAAAAGTTTAGGTCAGAATTCATGATTTAACAACAAGAAAGAGACGGGGCAAAAAATAGCATCCATGGGGAAGAAAATCAGGGCCAAAAAGAACAAAACGGTTAAAATTTTTGGAGGTTTGAGTCTCTTTACATCTGCTGTAAACTAACAAAGCATTTCTTACAAAGAACATCATCCCAACAGTCAAGCATGGTGGTGGTAGTGTGATGGTCTGAGGCTGCTTTGCTGCTTCAGGACCTGGACAGTTTAAGTTCATGATGGAATCATGAATTCTGCTCTCAAAGTCCAGGGAACAGTTCATGGCCTGAAACTCAAGCACCCTTAGCTTACGTTTTGGAGTGGCCTAGTCAATCTGTGGACGAGTCTTTGCTCCCAATCAACTGTTAAACAGCCGTTCATGCTTGAAATAAAGAATTCTGGAAAGAAGAGAGGCAAAAATTCCTCCACAATGATGTGAACAAGATGATTTCAAACATTTAAGTTTAACAAATATGAAAATATAGTTTATCACAATACTCTATGATCTACTTAAATTTCCTCTGCCAAAATTTTTAAATGAAATGCATGTCATTGTATGGTTGGTGGTTTGGTCTGTTTACTTCCTGTTTTCCTGTATCACAATCCGAAATAATGGTAATGGGTCCTAACATGGTCCTAACATGGTCAATCTTACTACAGGAGTTCACAAATTAAAGGTAAAAAAAAAAGTAAACTATAAGCTACAGTTAAAAATTACACTACGGTTAAAAAAAATACTTCTCACAACACAGATAAGCCATTATTTGAAATATGTGAATTTTTCTGTAAATTGAAATTGGGCTGAAAAAAAGTTCTATCAGTTCAAAGATTACAGATTAACAAATACAAGATACACAAGTAGTATTTCCTGTATTTGCAATAGCTGACAGTTTAAAGCATTTCAAATTATTTGCTTACTTTTCATGTCTCTTATCTCCCTGCTGCTTTCTTACATACATAAATGTGATTTCCATCAATTTTAGCACTAGCGACACAGTAGCAGCTTATTATCAGCTATATTTAAGATATAAATATCAATAGTGAGTTAATAATGAATACACAATACTGTTGCACAGGTGGCATCCCATCACTTACCACTCTGGAATTCACTGAGCCCCAGAAAGTCACAAATGTTTGTAGAAGCAGTCTGCATACCTTGATTTTATACACCTGGGACCATGGAAGTGACTGGAACACCTGAATTCAATGATTGGATGAGCGAATACTTTTGGCAATATAGTGGTTATACAGTCATGTGGCCTAAAAAAGTTCCGACAGGACTATAAGCACACCCTTACTGCTTCCATAGGGATCAAAGGCTAAGTAACAGCCCGATGTGCTAATCAAATGCACTTGATTAAGTGGTCATCAGCACCTCTAGTAAACCAGAAGGTTTGGCAGTTCAGGAGTGTGTCAATGCAACAATATTCTTAGGAGTGGATGCAACCTTCTGCACCCTAAAGGCAGAGCAAGGTCAAAAAACCCACAAGTTGCATCTGAGACTCTACAGGCTTACAGTGGGTTTACAGTTAGAATTTCAATGTTAAAGTTCCTGCACAAAGGAGCGAACCTCTTCTCCATACAAAGAACACGGCAGCATATTTTAAGTTCGTAAAATTCCATCTGGAACAATGTCTTCTTGACAAACAAAGCCAAAGTCGAGGTGTTGGTCATAATGCACAGAGGCATTTTTGGAGAGAACTAAACCCAGCATATCAGCACAAACGCTCCATACCAGCTGTCAAACATGGTGGTGGAGGGTTCATGATTTGGCCTTGTACTGCAGTCACAGGACCTGGGAATCTTGCAGTCATTGAGTTGACCATGGTCCCCTGCAAACCATTTGTTGCAAAGGACCAGTCAAAGTCCAGACTTTAACCTGAAATCGTGGGGTGTGAGTATAAGAGAGCTCATATAGTCACAAAAGGTTATTTTTATTTGACCTGTTAAGTTAGTACTGTATATATTGAAGGTTACTTTTATTAGTTATTGATTGCACTCAGTAGTCCTACTGGTCTCTTTGTCTTTTAGCCCCAAGTGTGTAGTTTACTGGATAACTGTCGCTGTGTATGTTCGCTGATGAACTGTGGCAATTTACATTTCTTTGTATTTATTGACTTGTTTATGTCATCTCATCTAAATGCCTAAGAAGTGGTACCTCTGTTTTTGATTTGTTAATAGTATAAACTCAATAGAAGTGCCGTCCGTTGCCTACTGATACGCATGTATGCATGGTGTTAATTAGTCAGGCCAATCCTGATTGGCTTTTGTCATGACTATGGCAAAATGAGAATGTGGAAATGCTGCGATTATGAACTTATGAAAGAATGAAATTTAATAATAATATTGATAAATCTTTCAGCAGTAACCAAGAAAGAGTGCAGGACCTCAGTGTAAGGAGTTCAACGAATTTGCAGAAAACAACAGCACACAAAACACGATACTGATTCATTTAACCGATTGCTTTAATAGATTTCAATAAATATTGCAGTAATATCACTTTCAGGATTTCTTTTGACCACACCAATAGCGAAGTGAAAGGCGTGATGTCGTGACCATCCAGTAGCTCCATAATCTGCTTTTCTTTGTTTGTGTCTTTGTCTTTGCCACCTTCTTTCTTCCAGGTACTTGCAGTATGAGATGAGGCTCATTGGCCAAATTTCCCCTAAAAACGATGCTCTTCAATTTATTAGCACTGACAGGTTAGAAAAAAAAGGTCAGCTAAAAAGAAGCTAAAATGAATAAATCATATTCACTTACTTCAAAGGTTTTATAGTGTCATTTGTGGAGCTTTGGGCCTGAATGTAAATGAGACCCACAGACTAATGCATGAGGTCTGACAGACATAAAAGAAATGTTATTAAGAGAGAACAACGCTGAAATCAATAGAGTGAACTTGAAACACGCTGGAATACATTTGCAACAATGTGATAATTAGTGCACCGAGCTCATATCTGCAGCCTGAAATCCCTTCATTATTGTCTGCATCATTTCTGAGATCTTTTTCAAAACTATAATGGTCGGATGAGTCTTCAGATGAGAGATGAGATGAGTTCTGTTGCGGTGCATAAACGGTTTTGTTTTTGATATGCAGAGAGGGAGCATTGAGGCCTGCTAGCGTTACAAAGCTCACAGCAGCAGCCTTATTGTGTGTGAAATTATCATAAACTCGTGCTACCTTCAGAGTCCTGAAAGATCAGGCTTTGAGCAGTCGCTAAGAGCTTCACTTTATGGGAAATGCAAATGGCTGTGTCTGCAAATTGGATTCTCATAAAAATAAAATAGAAGAAGTGTTGAAAAACTGGCACACACTTTGACACCAATAAAAGATGACAGTCTGCATGGGGAAACTAACAGCTCAGGCTACACGGTACAGCTCGGCTACAACGGTATCAACAAACATTTGAAAACTGTAAAACCTGAGAAGCTTTATGTATTACTACGTGTTCTCCATTAAGACCTGCCTCGGCTGAGGAGAGGCCAGCGAGCGGCTGGCATCTTCTGCTGATTGATATACTACAGCGAACCATATGGACACTGTGTTAATCGAATGAAGGAGACATCTGTGAGATGATTTATGATTTTGTTGTGATTTGTAAGCGGTGGGTTTTATCAATGACATCATCAGCATTACTCAACTCTTTTCCTGTGATGCCAACACATTTCCTAATTAATGAAGAAGGACAAGCGGCAGACTATAAAGAAAAGACCAAAAAAGAACAAGTCTTTACAGTAAGCAGGAACATGAAGTGATATTTTATTTTTGTCTCTTAGCTTAAATTATTTTGTTAAATCCAAGTAACTGGGAGCAATGAAGGGTATAATGTAATATCCATTTTCAAGTTTAAAAAAGAGAGTAGATTAGCCATATATTTGGCATGCATTTAGCTCAAAATTAATGTGAAGTGCAACGGAAAGAGAAAGCAGGGAGGGCATATCAAAGGAATGGAAAAGGAAAGAATTTTTAAAAAAGAAGAAAGAGGATGGATAAGAGAAAGCCAGGGACACAGCTGGACACACTTACAGTACTAATCACTAATAGTTTAGGAACAAAAGGAAAGGAAAGGAAAGGAAAGGAAAAGAAAAGAAAAGGAAGGAAAGGAAAGGAAACAAGCATTAGAAAGACCAGGGCACAGCTGGACATAGTTACAGCACTGTACAGTAATAGTTAGGGAACAAGAAAGTGGAAGTAAAAACAAGAAAGGAAAGGAAACAATTAATACAATGCAGTTTAGCATCAAATAAGGATGAAAATGGAGTAAGAATGAAAGTAAACTGAATGAACACAAAGATAATGGAATTTGTTTTGGGGGGGAAAAGGCAGGAATGCAGGAAACAGGAATTCAAAGAAGAATCAGGAAGGGACAAAAGAAAGGAAAGAAAAGGAAGGATCTCATACAAATCTGCTGACCCTTAAAAATGACAAGCTGTTAGCCATGCTGTGACCCAGCTGTCAGGAGAACAGCTCTCCTGGTTTATCCTGAACACCTCCTCACCATTCATCTCCAGCTGGGACACTGTCACCTCAACTTCACCCAGCAGTAATCTGACGATTGGACGATCGGAGGGGAAGAAACCTCCCCCCTCTGCCTCTTTGACCTTTGAATTATTTATTTGGTCAGCTGAAATGATGGATGACGCCTAAGCTACAAACTTCTATCCAATTATCCATTTGGATTGATTTAATATTATGAACTATTCTGTTATTAATTTGGGTAAGCATGCACTACACAAGTGACAAAAAATGTGCCATAAACTGATACCTCTAATCTTTTGGAGAGAAAAAAAAATCTAACAGTGGTAGTTTCTTAATTTATTTTACAACATGACCATCTAAGGTTGTATGAAGCTTTCTTATTAAAATCTTGGGGGGGGGGGGGGGGGGGGGGGGGAATGTCAGTTTGCAGTGTATTGGGCACAGAAATGTGTCGAATTCTGTGATAGAAGAATTTCACAACAGGTCATCACAGTGGGATTTGTATCTCGTTCCGCTAAAAACCACTACTATGGACTTTTTCATGAAAAAATCCAGGCTATTCAAAGTGATATTTTCCTAATTTATCGTAAAATTTGCTAAACTCGTGTAATCGTGTAAGGTTGTATAAAGTGTTGATGTTTAAATGTTATAAAGTGTTCTTGTTACGCCTCAGATCTCTTCACTTTCTAAAAACAAACTACGCCCTGTACAGGGAGTGCAGAATTAATAGGCAAATGAGTATTTTGTCCACATCATCCTCTTCATGCATGTTGTCTTACTCCAAGCTGTATAGGCTCGAAAGCCTACTACCAATTAAGCATATTAGGTGATGTGCATCTCTGTAATGAGAAGGGGTGTGGTCTAATGACATCAACACCCTATATCAGGTGTGCATAATTATTAGGCAACGTCCTTTCCTTTGGCAAAATGGGTCAAAAGAAGGACTTGACAGGCTCAGAAAAGTCAAAAATAGTGAGATATCTTGCAGAGGGATGCAGCAGTCTCAAAATTGCAAAGCTTCTGAAGCGTGATCATTGAACAATCAAGCGTTTCATTCAAAATAGTCAACAGGGTCGCAAGAAGCGTGTGGAAAAACCAAGGCGCAAAATAACTGCCCATGAACTGAGAAAAGTCAAGCGTGCAGCTGCCAAGATGCCACTTGCCACCAGTTTGGCCATATTTCAGAGCTGCAACATCACTGGAGTGCCCAAAAGCACAAGGTGTGCAATACTCAGAGACATGGCCAAGCTATGAAAGGCTGAAAGACGACCACCACTGAGCAAGACACACAAGCTGAAACGTCAAGACTGGGCCAAGAAATATCTCAAGACTGGTTTTTCTAAGGTTTTATGGACTGATGAAATGAGAGTGAGTCTTGATGGGCCAGATGGATGGGCCCGTGGCTGGATTGGTAAAGGGCAGAGAGCTCCAGTCCGACTCAGATGCCAGCAAGGTGGAGGTGGAGTACTGGTTTGGGCTGGTATCATCAAAGATGAGCTTGTGGGGCCTTTTCGGGTTGAGGATGGAGTCAAGCTCAACTCCCAGTCCTACTGCCAGTTTCTGGAAGACACCTTCTTCAAGCAGTGGTACGGGAAGAAGTCTGCATCCTTCAAGAAAAACATGATTTTCATGCAGGACAATGCTCCATCACACGCGTCCAAGTACTCCACAGCGTGGCTGGCAAGAAGGGGTATAAAAGAAGAAAAACTAATGACATGGCCTCCTTGTTCACCTGATCTGAACCCCATTGAGAACCTGTGGTCCATCATCAAATGTGAGATTTACAAGGAGGGAAAACAGTACACCTCTCTGAACAGTGTCTGGGAGGCTGTGGTTGCTGCTGCACGCAATGTTGATGGTGAACAGATCAAAACACTGACAGAATCCATGGATGGCAGGCTTTTGAGTGTCCTTGCAAAGAAAGGTGGCTATATTGGTCGCTGATTTGTTTTTGAATGTCAGAAATGTATATTTGTGAATGTGGAGATGTTATATTGGTTTCACTGGTAAAAATAAATAATTGAAATGGGTATATATTTGTTTTTTGTTAAGTTGCCTAATAATTATGCACAGTAATAGTCACCTGCACTCACAGATATCCCCCTAAAATAGCTAAAACTAAAAACAAACTAAAAACTACTTCCAAAAACATTCAGCTTTGATATTAATGAGTTTTTTGGGTTCATTGAGAACATGGTTGTTGTTCAATAATAAAATTATTCCTCAAAAATACAATTTGCCTAATAATTCTGCACTCCCTGTATGTACATTCAACGCGATTTTCCTACATTTTATTTTAATTATAACTGGGATAAGATTGTATATAGTTGTATAAAGTGTTGTTCAATGTGTGGTATGTGGGGCATATTGCACACTTACAAATTATCTGAAAAATGCTTGTATCTAAGGGTGCATAAATTCAATTACATTTCAAATTAAGTGCAGCTCCTTTACTGTGGAGTTACGTGACTTTATCTTTCATAAATTTTGCAAACTCAAAATAAAAAAATTGCCTCCCTGAAGTTGATTTCCTGTATATTTAATCTTCTTTTGAGGCGACAAGTTGGCAAGCATTACAGATTTTACACTGTACAACTGAATTAAATTCTAACAGAGAGAATAAAGCCATGATGATGAAACTACCTCGAAAACTGGATATTAAACTGAGAGGATATCCTGGTTAAAAGTTAATTGCAGCAATTCCAGTTGAATAGTTTTCTCCTTTGTTCAGCGTAACACATTTATTTTCACTGTCTCCTTTGAAGGCAGCAGCAATTTGTCAAACAAGTGTCAAAGCAAATCACCAGTATAATTGTAGTCTTGGCGATTGCAAAGCATATTTTACTACTGTTGAACATCTGTCAGTGAATATTCTAACAATGCATACTGCTGTTTTCAGGGACCTGCTCCAACATCTCATAAACAGAAAAGAATGCACTGCACATCTGAGATGATCCAGGATACTGAGATGAAGGGCAGTTGTGCAGTTGCCACCGACAAGATTAAATCTGCCGCCAGTGAGACGGATTTGTCACCAGTAGAGGCAGCAGACAGAGATTCACCCCCAGCTCAGAAGAAGAAAATCTACTGGTTATCAGAAACGAAGCCATTTGTGATTAAAGACTTTAACATCCAAATGAAATGTTTTCACTCTGTAAACAGTTACTGCCAGAATACAACAAACTCGAATGTGAGTTAATAAACGGGAGGATCTGTGTCATTACAGCAGCGACAATAAGAGTCTGACAGATTTGCAAGCAAACACATCACAGAAAAACAACAACAGATCTTTTTGCTGATCCTTTACAGGCCTGGGTCTTTATAAGTAACAGATCAGACAGATGACAAGAGCATCGGCAGCAGCACCATCTCCCACTGATGGCTCAGAGTTCCCCTGGAGGGAAATCCTCTTTGTTTGGGCGGTCCAAGCCGGCCGCATCTTTCAACAGGATATCCCAACAGAAGGTGAGGTCAACTATGAGCAAACTCTGCACAAAAGGATCTGGAGCTGGATTTAATGTTTCACAAAGCACTGGTCATATTCTTTGAAGATTTTGCCTCCTCCCTTCGTCAAGTCTGCGAGAGTTAATTAAACATTAGACAGCTTGGGGTCAAGCATAGGCTCAAAGGAAAAAGGAAAAAAACTTTCCCATAAAAGCATCCCATAATCTCACCTTAATATTACTTAATTTTATTCTCCCTTTTTTTTGCAATAAGATGGCAGTGTTATTGAAATTCATATATTAAAAAAAGAAAAAGTTACAACGTGCTTTATAAAGAAGAAGCTACATCCAATGCTCAGCTGGAGCTCTAAGGATGACTTGCATTTGTTTATTTTAAGAAAAAGTGATCCCTTAAAGAGATTTAAAAGAAGGCACTAAGTAATTTTAAAACCCGATTACAGCTGTTTTAATAAAATACAGCTTCTAGATGTTTTGTGTACTAACAACAAAACCAAATAAAAAACAAATAATTATTTACTGTAAATGTTTTAAAAAGCTTAGAACCTATCCACCTATTTTTCCTCTACAGACATTTCAGCTCTGAACGTATCCTTAAACTCGTCTGAGTGCTACTGTGATATCCAAAAGTAAATGCTCAGTATCATTATTATAGCAACATGACTTACTTAAAACTCGATGGCCTGAAGCTGAACTTTAACCTTTGAGTTTATGCAAGAAACTCCCACTTGGTTATTTCAGGCCTTCAGTGTCAGCTGATCATTCAAGCTGAATTCGTCCCCTGCAATTTATGTGACCTTTCAACTCCTCTCAGGTTCTGAATTTCTGCTTACAGTAATCTTACACTTTCAGCCCTTTTATTTAATCTGATACTTCAGTCTTTATACTTTAACCACAACAGTTTTCAGGTATTTCTGATATTTCAACTGGAAAACCAGCAGTATATTAGTATATTAATCACTGTTTCTGACAGCTGAAACTTCTGATGCATTTTAACTGCCTTCACCTGTCACCTCAAACCCTTTCAATTGTCAGGTTTTGACCTTTGAATATCTGTAAATTCAAAATACATTGAAATAAAATTCTACATAGTCTAATACATTTTTCCATTCATATCTTTGACTTGTAGACATTCATTACTTGTCCTTACATCCCAGTCAACACTTATACTAACAGCTTCTTTTAGTTTACACACTTTCAATGGCTCTTAAAATGACTTCCACTTCAGTCACCTGGAATTCTTATGACACTTCAACACCTTCAGTGAACTTCAACCAAACCTATAACGACTTTCTGCACTTAAGCACATCTATATTTAATTTCTTCAACTTGTTTTAAACTAAAACTTCTAACCGGTACTTTAACATTTTCAGTACTTTTTAATTCAAGTGTCACTGTAATGCCTGCTTTCATGGCTTTACTGTTGTAACAAATACCAAAGCTTCTCCAAACATCTCATTTCCAGCAGCATTTGAATTTTTTGTTCATTCCGATATGAAAGCCTAAATTAATATTGGTAAATGTTTGAGTGTTTGAACTCAAGTTATTTTTCATTTCCCTCTTGACTGAGTTTGGCAGGGCATCAGTGGAAACGGAGCTGTTGGCTGCCCTTCCATGTCTTCTGTTGTTGTTTTCTGGAGGCCTCAATGGGATGGGTAGTTTGTGAAATGACAGGACATGCCAACAAATTGCATCACTTCTGGCTCAGCGGCCAAGGACAATGCCATGCCATATGCCAATTGGGGGGGTTACGGGGTGGAGGGATGAATGGGTCTCATTTCCATGTGGTCCCTTCGAAGACTGACCCCCCCGACTCCACCCCTCCTGAATCTGTGCTTCTCCATACTCTCTGTTACCAACACACGTACACCCAAAAACCCAGTTGGGAGGTTGCCTTGGCCAGTGGTGTGACACAGACATACGAGCTGACACATCAGCCATGAGCCAAAACAAAGCATCCAGAGATTCAACTCAATACACGGGCAGGCCTGAAGAGCGTCATTGTCCCTGCTTCTCGCTCTCCACCTGCAGACAACGGCGTGGGCAGAGCAACACATAGAGTACTGTACACACTTACTGTTCACACAGAGGATATTAAACTTGTTTTATCATCAAAAAATAATGTCGCAAATTGGAAATGTCGTTTGTTTTTTCCTGTAACAACTCCTGTAAAAAAAAAAAAAAAAAAAATATATATATATATATATATATATATATATATATATATATATATATATATATATATATATATATATATATATTTTTTTTTTTTTTTTTTTACAGGACCAGGGCACCCTGACGAAAAGTGGGCTACTGGAACAAGAAGGCATCGGTGGGCAAGAGACGAAAACAGGGCGTTGTTGGAATGCTACTACACAAGTAACCCCGGTGGAAGGGGCTACATGAATAGGATGAGGGACCTATGGATTCTTCGATACCCAACATCCACAATGACGGCGAAACAACTAGTAGCTCAGTGTTCCAACATTCGAAAGAAGGGACTGCTCTCACAGCTAGAGATTGACGAGGTACAACACAAATGCTACGGCAAGGAGGAGTCAGGACGCCAGGTCAGGGGGGCGATATCTATCACACCAGGCAAGACCCCAGGTGCAGGCTGTGTAAAGATGCCCCAGAGACAATCCAGCACATAACAGCAGGGTGCAAGATGCTAGCAGGCAAGGCATACATGGAACGCCATAACCAAGTGGCCGGCATAGTGTACAGGAACATCTGTGCCGAGTATAACCTGGAAGTCCCGAGGTCAAAATGGGAGATGCCCCCAAGGGTGGTGGAGAATGACCGAGCTAAGATCCTGTGGGACTTCCAGATACAGACGGACAAAATGGTGGTGGCTAACCAACCGGACATAGTGGTGGTAGACAAACAGAAGAAGACGGCCGTAGTGATCGATGTTGCGGATATCAGGAAGAAGGAACACGAGAAGCTGGAGAAATACCAAGGGCTCAGAGAAGAGCTCGAGAGGATGTGGAGGGTGAAGGTAACGGTGGTCCCCGTGGTAATCGGAGCACTAGGTGCGGTGACTCCCAAGCTAGGCGAGTGGCTCCAGCAGATCCCGGGAACAACATCGGAGATCTCTGTCCAGAAGAGCGCAGTCCTGGGAACAGCTAAGATACTGCGCAGGACCCTCAAGCTCCCAGGCCTCTGGTAGAGGACCCGAGCTTGAAGGATAAACCGCCCGCAGGGGCGTGCTGGGTGTTTTTTTTTTTTATATATATATGTGTATATATATATATATATATATATATATATATATATATATATATATATATATATATAGCATAGGGTAAAGTAGATACCCTGTATGTACTTTTTTAATTCTAGTTTAAATCTACTTCCTAATGTGCATGCACCTTATAGTTGTTCTACTTTGTGTATGACATACATCATATTGTCTTTTAGCCCTTTACTATTGATTTGGTATTTATTTGATACTTTAATCTTCATTTTGTAAATACTTTGTATAAAATTTCTAATTTCTCTGTATTAACTTTGTATCTATTTTCAAATTTCCTGCTACTTTGTGTCCATGTTGTACTTAATATATGTGTGGATGTTTTATTAATTTGTATCTACACATGTTTCCAGGCATTTTCAAAGTACTCAATATTCTATTTATTTAAAACTTTTTCTTGTACTTTTATGATTGAAAAGGTTTCACTTGCTTTAAAAAAATTGTCACATCTCATAAAGTATTCTACATAAACTGGAAAACTTTATAATACTTTATTTTTTTTCCTTAAAAAAGCTGCTATTTTAAAGGACCCAAAGTAATTTTTCTTCTTACTTAATACTCCCCCATATTATCCAATACTTACTCTGTAGCAGGGTAAAAATCACTTTTCGGAAAGTTCACTCCTAAATATGTCTCTTTTCGGTGTCTTTGGGATTGCAGATTTAAATAGTGCGAGGTAATTTGTTCAGGGAGTGAGGAGCAGTGATTTAGGAGCTGTTTTTGAGTTGACATGATACAAATGAGGATGGTGCTAGAAGGTCAAGCACCCTGCGCCATCACCATAATCGTGCTAATTGGGACAATATGTGCATGATAAATCACTACAGCCCGGTAACGGATCCTTTAATCACTTCTTAAAGCAGCTTTAGATCCACCGAGTTTGCTTCAAAAGGAACGTTTTCAGTATTTCCATTTTTAAAGGAGCAGAAATTTTGTTGTTGACCATATGCTCTGTGCTGCTGCTGCAGTGGGAGGGAGGGAGGACACTGTGAAAGGGTTTTAACCTTCCACTTTGGGGAAGTTGGAGTTAATACTCCAGCCACCTCATCACTGGGCCAGCGCCAAGTGTGCTCGGCTCGTCTCTGGGAAGGGGGGTGAGGACGAGACCCCACAGATGCTTTCTCTCGGTCCCCTCTACCTCGCAGCCAGATGCCGAGAGGATAAACTCCAGTATCACAACATCAAGGTTGTGTCCAAATCTCGAGCTTGTGATATTAGTCAGAGAAGGCATGATGTATGATTGTGTTCTGCCTCAACAACATCTGAATCACAGCGCAAAACAACTGAAATGACTAACACTGTAATACATGTACTTTAGGTAATAAAACTACAGTGACCTCTGCAGTGAAACAAAAAGCACAAGAGAGTACTTTGGAGTACTTAGTAAATAGATTACAAAGATTTTGATTTGCTATTATGAAAAAAGCTCAAACAGCAAATTAAACAACAATACTTGCTCTGATTTTTATATTAACATTTGAAAACCTACATTAAAGTATTCGCATGAGTCTATCATGGATGTTAAAACATGTATTTTTGCTTTAGCAGAACATTTTTGCTTTTAGCAATATCTTCAGATAAAATAAGCACATGCTAAGCTACATCATATTCAAAGTCAGCGGTAAAAAGTCACCGCTTCCTTGAATTTATCTTTAATTTAAATCTTCAGTTTAGCTTTTTGTTGAACTTCTCAAACATCTGAGCAAGAGTAAAACTGGGAGCAGTAATAAGCTAATGCTAGCACTGAATAGCTAGCTTGGCTAGCAAAGGGTACCTATATCTTGGTTACTTTGGGTGACAAAACGAGGCTTGAAACAAAAAAGACAAACTGAACAAATATACGCTGAACAATACAAAATGCACCCACCTGTCCCTTAAAGTAGACAAGCCCTTCGTTAAGCGTAGCTTTGAACGCTCATGTGACTTAAACGCTTGACCTAATTTGCCCGCTGAGTTGTTACTGATGGGAAAATTATCCATAGAGCCACTGTAACCTGGGGCAGTGACTCCAGCTTACCTCACGTGGCTCTTCGAGGGATACTGTTCATTCATTGGTTTCATTTTTCAGAAAGAACAGACTTTACAAAAAAGCATACATATGCAAATAATAATGAATTTCACCCCCAAGTTATTTACATTTTCTCATTTCACTAAATCTTTTAAGGTCAAAACACACAGACGAATGCAGACCTGATATTAAAAAGTCTATTTAAATGCCTCTTTAAATTTGTAGCATGGCATCCGAGTGCAGGTGTTGAGCCTCTCACCAGTTGCTCTTTACAATAGTCTTGCACCTGCACGTGATATGCACGTGTGCATATAATTATGCTTCTTCTCCACATACAAATGCAACAACAGATCTCAGTTAAGGGAGTAATGGGACGTTTCCAGCTTTCCTAATTAGCCAGTTACAGGATTCTGCCCAGAAAGTAGTCGCTGTGGAGAAAAGATGAGGAAAAATGTCAAGTTAAAGCAACCAATACAGCACAACGAGCAAGGACGAGGAGTTTTAATGTGTATATGATTATTTATTTTCACACGGACGAAACTTTTTATACATTAATTGTTTTCTTGGCAGTTTAATCTCGAGTGTTTTCTCTGAATTCATGTCAGTGTAAAACTGACAGAAAAGCTGTCTCATAAACAGCGAAACAGAACACAAATGTGGGAACTCGCCATAATTATACATGCAGATTTATTCTGTCATTCTTACATAATCTTTTTCTCTCTTTTTTTCCCCTTTTTGTTTTTTACAGATAACTGGGGAGGGAGGGAGTGGGGGGAGAGGTGGAGGGGAGGGGAGACCTGTGGATGATTAGCTTCTTTTTGTCCTCTGTTTTTTCTCTGCTTTATTTTCCCTGAGAAGATTAAATATTTCTGCTTGAGAAAATCTTTTTAAACGGCCACTGACTGCTGTCCTGGCCCCCTCTGTCACTGCCTGAGCACACAGGGTCCCCACAGGGTCCAAAAAACCCACAGTTCTCCCCCATTTTGTCATTCCAAAATGTGGTGAAAAAATGTAATCTTCTAACAAAGAATAGAAAAGGGAGGCTATAGAGGAATTTTTTTCTGCAAGTGGCCTCTTTATTGGGTGGGGGATGGGCGACGGAGGGCTCCTTCACAGTATCCACACACAACAGGGCTCCAATCTGTCAAATAATTAGCCAGTGTGGGAGGACAAAGGTTTTTATTTGCCCGAATTTCATACATCACTGCTTGAATACATCATCACTGTATTGTGACGGGTCATGGGAACTTCAGCTTCGAGACAGAGCGACGGAGACAGAGACGCAGAGAGGTCGAGAAACCTGATAATGAAAAGACTAAAATAAATGAGAAATTTATAAGGACGCATATGGATGTAAAGATATGGTTCACATATGACAAGCATTTTCATGTTAATCAGAAATGGCCCCAATTTTGCTATAAAATGCAAATTTAAAAAAAATGGGCACAACCTGAGCTGAGGTGGAGGAGTGATTAAAGTCTTTATGGAGGAGTGATTAAAATCTTTATTTGTAACAAAAAACTTTAATGTGTAGAAAGTTTTACAAAGCAAAGCTTTCATTTAATAGTTCACTGTTTCTCGTTCATATTACTTATATATTACACTTTTTTTTATCACAATGGATATAACAGTTTAAGATAACACTTGTAAAAAATTACAACACACTACAGTGAGGAATGGTTAAAGTGAGATTTTCAAAATAAGAGTTTTTGGATCCATATATTCATTTGAAATTTATACCAAATTTGATGTTTTTGCTGTGAAAGTGTCAAAGCAAGATTGCACCTTAAATGCATAAGGGCTGATCATCATTACCTTTAGCTTTAAGGTCAATCAATCTTTTTTCTCCCTTTATTTTTTAATGAAATCAGTCAGCTGCTTATTTGAAATTTACCTTCTTCTTCTTCACGCTCACGTGTTTCAATTTCTTGATTCAAAACCTAAACATTTAAAGGTATTTAAAAATACTTCAAAAATAGAGACACACACACAGAAGCACAAATTTGGCAGCAACTGATTTAAACACATAATTTGTGGTTAGTCATCTGTTAGTGAAAACTCTGGTTAATTAATGTTGTATCAATTTAAAGAAAAAAGAGAAAGAGACATTAAAAGTCACTTTTTGTTTTACTGAATGATCCAAACTCTAAAATAAAAAAGTGCCACACAGAGACAGACAAGAGGAATGGCTGTAAACTGATGACAAACTACAAGAGAGTCTTCAGCTGTGAAGAATTAGCTTCTTAAACTGTTCAATTCATAGCTTTTCTAACTGTATGGGGACTGTGCTGGAAGGACTTGACGTCTTTGTGCGTGTGGACTGATTTTGTCACACCCAGGGGGATCATTCTGAGTAGAAAACCTTCTTGTTTACCTTTTTTTTTAGCATATAAGTGGACTCAGTGTTAGCCATAATGTTTCATGGCCTATTTATTTCATATATTTCTTATTCAGTTTGAGTAAACAGATGCAACAGACTTAGTAAGTGTGGGGTGGAATGGTGGGAGAGTCCTTATACGTATCCCTGTTTATGTTATTGTGTTATTTATATGCATGTTATATCATTACTACTTTTATTCACACATTTATTTTTGCATACACCCATTAAATCTCAAGATGTTTGCCATATAATTAATAAATAATAGACTTTTGACTGCACACACATTATATTGTATTATATTGTATTTGGGAATGCTAGCTCAAGAGTTTAAACACTTTCACATTGCTTAAAGTGAGAAGTATTCTGGTGGTTGTCGGTCAGTCCTACCAGAGCCTATCTCTGCTCTCATAGGCTGAGAGGCAGGGTACACGCTGGCCACGTCACCACTGTTTGCAGAAAAAGAAAAATACAATCAAGAGTAAAACCAGAGGATCAGCTCGCTCGTATGAGTCTCCAGTCAAGCCTGCAAAAACTGCTCAAAGGTCGACAAATCAAAACAAGCGTAATTGAAGTTATATTTCAAGTCATTAGAAGCAGAGCTCAAGTTTTAGTAAAGGAGACGTTTGAGAGAAACCACAAGGACGAACGCTGTATGTTTATTTAAGATGTCAAAATAAGACCGGATATTTTCACATCTGAGTTAGGGATTGAACTGGATCAGTGAAACCTTTTTTTCTGTGGCCCCTGAAATCAGAAAAGAAAGTTTATCAGGAGCTCGATATTGTTCTCTTTTCACCTTTGAGTTTGTGGGCAAAGGGAATAGACTTCTGTGGGGCCATTGTCTGGGATGATTGCACCAGTCCATCACACGTTTCTCTGAAGGATTAGATTGATCCACTGAGTGGGAGGCGAACTCCTCGTGTCAGTACTGTACTGAACAACATTTCAAAAAAAAGAAAAGAGGAAAGTGGAGTGGCTCGTGGGGGCTTTTTTTGTTTGTCTACTGAATTGAAATTAATTACTCTTCTTAGGCAGAGTAAAGTGGGTTTGGGGGCAGGGGTAAGCAATTTTTCTGTGATTATTTTTCATTAAGTTGCTTTTATCACCTTTTTAACCCTCACAGTGGATGTACAAGAGCAAGGGTGCAAAGCCAAATAACGTGGTCAGTTTCTGAAGAAGATTAATGAATAGTTAAAATAAAATGACACAAAAAGCAACATTTTCCATAAATTAGGAAAAAGTTGCTTTAGACAGAAGTAGGTCAACAGCAATGCATTTATCTTTGCATCTGATCCTGGAGAAAAGTGATTTACCATTTTTTCCTAACACCAAATTCTTCCATAAGTACACAATCTAATTATATAAAGAAAGCAATTTTAATAGAAACCCACAGTATGCAATTTAGCACTAAAATATAAAGAAATTCAACTGGAAAAGTCTTTAAGGACCCCAGGACAAAGAGTCCACGTAGCTGTCTAATGTCATAAAATAAAAGGAAACTGTAATAACTGTAATACAGTGTCGGCATGCAGGACTTGCAGGATTTGGAACCAGAAAGGAAATACGCGGGTGTAATTGCACAGTGATTGTAGAATATTCTGTAAGTCGAGTATATATGTGTATTTTTTTGTATAATTTCGCGGCCTGTTTGTGTTTGCACAAACTCTGACACTTTGGCCCGCGGGGATTTTTAAAGCCCATTTGACAAGTCGGTGGACAAATGATATTTTAATTGTGTGACATTTTAATCCCGAAGCCCGGAGTAAAGGTAGCAAATTTCTGAGTACATCCTGGTTGATTTAAAAAAAGAAAAGAAAAAAATAGGAAGTTTCAATGTTTGCACAAAGTCACATTAAGTTTAAAAAAATGACAAAAATGAAGCTTGGACATCTGTTTAATAATTATATTTAATTAACAACAGCTGCATATTGAAGGAGCGCAGCTATGAGTGAAACGGGTCAAAACATGGTTTTCCTGCTCTATTACAGCGCTTTAAGAAGCTTTTAATGCAAAACCAACACGTGTGACCTCTTTGAGCCGTCTTTACGGGATGCTTTTTTTTTCTCAAAGTGTGTTGATAACAATATAGAAATGAGATGCAGGAGGAGATGGAGGATTGATATTTTGGAGTGCGACGGTTCCATCCCAAAGGCGTCGACGAGTGCCGAAACGCTGTAATCGGATCTGTTTTACAACGCAAGAAGTCAGAGAACCTGTTGAATTCATGTGATACAAGTTTATATATTATTCATTTTATTGTCAATTTCCTTGCTGTTAATAGAAAGCTGAGATTACCTACTAGCTTCTGAAAACGTATAAAACAAGAGATAAATTAGGGACTGAAAGGGCCACCCTAAAATCAGAAAGTTAAACACACTCCGAGCTGTCATGCGTGACTAGTTGACATTCTCAAATCTCGTCTTGGACTAAATGTTTTACTTTCCCCCTCGTCCCTTTTTTTTTTTTCTCTTTCTCTCTCTCTCAGATGGTGATTTATACACACAACATGTTGCACAATGGGATCCTTGTTTGCTAAATGGGATAGCCTTAATGGAGACTTATATTTCCAGGATTATATCTGTATTCAGTTGCAAATGATTTGGAGGGGGGGTCGTTTCAATACTCTTCCTCTGTCTATGAATAATAGTATCATTTGAATTAAGTGGACACCTGGTGCAGTGGGTAAGGCTCTGAGGCGCGCTGTTGACCCGCTACCACTGCCAACTTCCCTTTTTCCCAGCCTGTCCTTATCCGTCCCTCCAAGCCTCCAATTTCATTCTCCCTCCACGAAATGCCACACACTTGTAACTTTAGTCTCCCTTCGGCAAAAACTTGCTCTCTCCTGAAAGGCAAAGGGATAGAAAGAAAAAAAACTTAAGAGAGGAGGGAGAGGGGCTGAGGGAGGGAGACAAATTCTTATCAATCTCCTCTTAGATTTGAGCAAAGTCATTTGAAAGCGCGGTGTAATGTTTCAGGGAAAACTTCCAATTAAATACTGTAAAAAGATAAAATAACAGTACCCTGGACCTGCCCGTTGCTGGTATTAAAGCCCCCTTTTGTTGATTTATTGTACATTAGCCACTGAGCCATGCAAGGAAGAGGACATTTCAGAAGGGATTCTATTTGTATGCATCCTGCGTCTGCTCCACACACAATCAGGCCTGTATTGCGTTTTGCAAATTTATACCAGGATGTAGGTTTAGAGTGTTCTCCCCCCCACCTCCCCTGAAAGAAAAAGAAAGTTTTTCAAGTAAGTGTCTGCTTTCATGAGCACAAGTGATTGAGGCTCACAAACAAAGCTTTGTTTCTAAACTCACAGATGTACAGGCCGGCTGTAGCTTTGTCCTCTGGCCCTGAGAAGCATTCATAGATTTCTATTAGAGCACAACATTGGATTGTTTGGAAATACTTTTAGAGTGGACATCCAATAATAACCCAAGGCTTTCCCAGGGCTGTATTTTCACCCAAGAGGGGGAACGAAAGAAGTCTTTTCTGAACCAGATATCAGATAAAAAGGAAGTAGCATTCTTTCTCTTCAAACGCTCTTTCTCCCTGATTTTGCTTTGTGCGGCGTCCTGAGAAACTAATGAGTAGCGAGCATTTGAAATTAAACGAGAGCAATAATATTTGGCACTTTACGCTCAGAATGAGATTTGGGGAAGCAGCACGGTGGTGCTCGGAGGTAATACTGCATGTCAGTAATTAAAGATACTTCTTTTCTTGTGCTTTGCAACAGTTTAAAGGCAAATATTGCACTTTTTTATTACACTACATTTATTTAAAGACTACAATTAATCTTTAAACCAAGAGCGTAAATTAGAAAACACACAACAAGCATGGCAAATTGTCAGAAACCCCCCCACACACACTTATTTGCCTCTCAAACTCTTCCCGAATCGTTAATAGCAACGCTGAAGGGACACTTGCCCTTTAAACTTTGCTGAAAAAGCCAAAAGTGCTAAAACCTATCAAGTTTTTCACAAGAAATAAAGCAGAGCCGAGTAAAATAAAACTAATGCATATGTAACTTCTTTTAATCTCTGTTATCAGACAATCTTATGACCCCTGTGATGAAAGCAAAGAAAAAAAACAGCAGTTCTCAGATGCTTTTCAGTAATGCATGTACCCCTCATTTTTCAGCCAAGTGCCTCCCCCAGAACAAAACATTTTCGGTGCAGAAAAGCGTCTGCAGCGCAGGACTGAGGCGTCAATGTCTGATCTGTTAACAACAAACATATTGCTGGAAAACGCTTCAGTGCTGAAGTTCAAAGTTTCATAATCCATCGCTAATTTCTGAAACTAAGATCTGACTATTTATGATAAGATGCATTTAAAATTAAATGTGAAGCATGGGCTTGTGCCTCACTGGGGATCTTTGTGACTGTGCAGTGATCAAACTCCTGTTTCCAGGCACGATCTGTATCAGTGCTCCAGTCTGAATATGTGGATCGCTGTTCTGTGAATATTTCGTTTTCACTTGTATTGCTGCTAAATTTAATCTTTTTTGATGTTTTTTTTTTTTTTTTTGCCTTAAAGATCAGAAACTTGCAGTTAACATGAGTGCGTTATGTGTTGGGATGAGGCTTTACAGCAGTTGAAAGCTTACAGCCTTATTACAATCAGGAATAAAAAGTTTATCAAAATTGCATTTCTTTTTATTTTATTAAAACGTGACAGTGAACATTAAATATCCTGGATATATGTCAGATTTTGCCATGCAGTTCATTTTCACTGCACCGGGTTGTTGTATTTTAATTATTTTGGAAATTATCCATGACTGAAAATGTTTTTATTGACTTAAACAAAAAAGGAAAAATGAAAGGAAAACACTTGCTGTAGTACTACGGTGTACCCCCAGAGGTACCATTATTCCCATTTTAAACTATAAAACTATATACAAAGTGGTTAGAGCAGTAAAGCCTCCTTATACAATCTAAATGATACAAATCAGGTTTTCCTGTCATAATTTCTGTCTGTTTTGTTCATTTTATGTCCTTTTCTTGCAGGATTTTTAAAGCAGCATCGTTTCAGTTTTGGTCCTTTAACAAAGTCTTAATGTCACTCTTGTTACTGCAGCTCACACACAGAAAGGGAAGCGCAGTCATGCTGGAGTTAGATGACAGAGGAACAATTATCCCTCTAATTCTCATGTCGATACAGTTATGTCTTACGTGGTCGATGGACGTGTCGTTGTTATTCCTGATCAATACTGAGACACTTCATAACACATCTGAGGTGTGATAGAAGCTGATATGCTGCGTGACACCTTCTGATCCCCATTTAGCTATGGTTGCAGGCGTTGGCGTAAATCTGTTTGGCTGGTTATGGATTAGCTACTTTGGCCCTGAAGTGGCTGCAGTCGATGATGTGATTAAATCAATGATCATCTCTGCGAAAGCTCTTTGATTCGTTCTCGTTTGGCTGCACAGCAGAACAGACCAGGGTGTCTCGGCAGCAAAGGGATAATTTACACAGGCTGCATGTCAAAGACGTGACACGTTCACTGTCCACAAACAAGCCTGGAAAATGCATTATTGCCTCTTCAAGGATTGTAAATTGTGGATTATGTTGAAAAACAAGAAGAGTTGGAAAGAATAAAATCGTGCGCACATTAAACTTTGACTGCTCAGAACGTGTGTGACAAAATCAAAATAGAGGTCCACTTACTGGGATTCACACAGTACAATATATGAGCATTTACCTTGCTGAGGACTTGCATGTTTCCTTTTTTTGTATCGTTGGATATTTGTGTTTATAATTTTGATGGACAGGATATTTTGGGATGGAGGGGTTCTGTTGTTTTGTTTGATTTAGTTTTGCAGAAAGTAATTTTTCTAGTCTTATTTAAAATTATTTTCATTTTAAATTAAAGACTTAAGGGGATTTTTTATTGAGAATTTTAAAGGTTTTTTTTTTAAATTGATTTTATCTTTACATTTTTTTAAATGTATTTAGTATTTTTTTGAAAGAATGATTACAATTTTTTTTATAGATTTTTACCATGTTCTCTTTAAATATAGTCTGTAATCTAAAGTGTAAAGACACTCTGTGTATTTTACCTGCTGTGACTATTTAATTAACCAACATTCTTCTCTTACATAAACTTAGTAATTAATCTTTTTTGTTTCTTTTTTTTCTTTTTTTAAATTTGTTGTAAAACTTTTATTGCACATTGGACAAAATGAGCTGTGCTGCCACTCTGCCTCGGTTATGTCTAGACTACCGGAAATGCAAAATTGCATCTGCTTACAGCCACTAGGAGCTCTAAAAGAGTTGCTGTTGGGAGGACAGCAGAGAGCTGCAGAGGCTGCAGCGAGCAGGGAAGGTTTGTCTGCAGGCAGCTGCTGAAGCTCGGCCCAGGATGTGCTGTAAAACTGTTGTAAAGACTGGGCTCTCTTTACTGTTCGCATTGCATGACATTTGTTTTTCTCTTTCCCCACTCCTCCTGTTGTCCCCTCCCCTTGCCTCTCTCTTTGAAAAGGCTGTTTGACGCACATGCTGCCATTTTGCGACATGGTTTTGCTGTGAGAGGAAAAAGGGTGTGTGGCATGTATAGAAACAGAAGCATTTACGGGGTTTAAATACCACTGTTGTGAGAAAATTCGACTCTCTTTCTCCCTTTCCTTTTCTCTATAAACACCATCCCCGTCAGAAAGTGTCAACGAGCCTCTGCAGCGTCTTGATATTGCCCGTTACTTTGCCTCAGGAGCAGACATAACACAAACATCACCCTAATGACAGACTTTGTCAGCTGCCTGGCTGTCTGTCTGTCCAGCGATTGATTATCCTTCAGCAGGAGGTCATAAATGACCCATGATCATGTGCCTGAAAAACATATTCCCAGCATCTGACCTGTCACTATAGGTTAATCAAATAAACCACACCAGCCCCACGGAGCATGACTTTTGCAATTATCCGTAACTTACGTCCTGCCTTTTATTGCATCATTAAAGTTGGGGGGAGTTTGGTCGACGACTGAGGGTGACAGCAACTCTGAAAAATCCCAGCATGGAGCGGTTTACATGAAACGTGCCGAAATGCAACAAAACAAGAGCAAGTCAGAGCTTTAACAGAGGAAACCAAAAATAATGCAAACAAATCACAAGTTTCCCATCGACCTTATGTTTGAGCTCAACTGTGGTTTTCATACCGAGACAGTTTTAAAGGAACTAAGACAAAAGAATAACCTTGGAATCTAAAAAGTTCACATCAGTGGAGGGCAGCTACCTTTTGCTTATATCTGCTGTACCCTCAGTGCTACCTCTTGAGTATGTTTGGGTAGAATTAAGGACGATAATAACTGCAGAAGAACGTCATAAAGTGCTACTTTGGGAAACAAAGGAAGCATTTTGTGTTTCTCATAAGAAAAGACTCATGGAAAGTTTTTACTGGGTTCTAAATTTCCATAGTTAAAATGTGAATAGTGGGCACAAATATTGTTTTACGCAGTGTGTCTACAAAATCTGTGCAGGGGGTATACTAATGAATATTAATATCATATAATATTATTGTAATTGCAAAGAAGGACTATCCAGTACAGATTCACATTAGCTAAAAATCACTTCAGTTCAGTTTTGTTATCATTGGATGGCCATCAAAACCTGCTCCTCCATGTGTGCAACCTGCTAAATATCATGATAAGTATACAGCAAACGATATGTCCAAAAATCATTGAGAAATTTTAGTGTGCATAGCTCATATTTATACTTACTTCCTTTCATTAGCATGTTGCTAACAGGTGTAGCACAAGCTTGACTTCAAAAGTGAACAATGTGTTGATATTTGTGGATTTTCCCAATTTTTGGCTCCTCGCCACAAAATTGATTAACTTGCCTGATTTCTATATACGACGGCATCTAACAGCCGCTAAAGCATTACTGGTCGAGCATCTTGAGCTGAGTTCAGGAACTTTTTTGCTAATCGGGTGCTACGCAATACTTAAGACCCAAAACGGTTCCCTACAACGTCTGAAGTAAGTCACAGAAGTTCAGTCTACCTTTGATCAATAAAGACAATCTTACCTGCAACTTTAAAAACCAGCTCCTCACATGATTGAAAAGTAGCCTCTCTCAGCAGTCCAGAGCCTTACTGTGAGACCAGCAGCAGAAAGTATAACCCTGGGAATGTGTGCCATCTTGCATGATAAATATCAGTGATTTGCTCCAGGCTTCAGACTGTGACTCACAGGAAGTAACTGTTTGAGTTGGTTTGCACAGATGGAGACCATTCTTAGTCAACATTCACATAAAAATCAGCCTGGGCCCTTTTCGTTTAGTTTTCTCTTTTTCCTCGTCTCCTTTTCATTGTGTGCAGAGAGCTGAGGAGCTTTACTGTTTGACTTGGTGGGAGACAACACCTTTATTTGCTTGCAGGATCTTTGTGAGGTTTTCCTTCAAATTTCACAAGGATCTGCAACTTTTCACGGACACGAGTAAGCCAGACCTTTTAATTTACGATTACACAGAAGTCAAATGATTTATTTTAGTTTATACGGGAATTACAGTTCAGAGCAGTGACGCAGTCCTCTGACGCTGATATAATAGTGCATGTGAAACTGTTTTTCTTTTTTCTTTTTTTGTCCAGTTTTGTGCTCTAATGATGATGTGGCATGGCAAGATTTAGGCTGTGGCTACGAGCATTTATTGGTCTAAGTTATGAGGACAGTCATGAGTTTCTCCTGGTGTGCTTTACGTTGAGTTTCCTAATAATTATTCTGTCCACTGTCTGCCTCCCACTGAGAGACACGCTGAAGGAGGAGGCTTAGAAAATCTTCACATATGTTGCTTTAATGTGTGAAAGTCGCCTGCAGGGCTCCTCTTACTGCTTCAGTATGTTTTTCTGCTAGCAGTGGAACAAGTATTTAGATCTTTAACATCAGAAAAGGAGGTGATACGGCGATCTGAAAGTACTCCATTATGTCTAGAAGTGTTAGATTAAAAGCTTTATTAAGAAAGTGAGCTTAAGTCAAAACTGTTATGATACTAATACTGAAATACTTCCTTTATAATGCAGTTTTGTTACTGATATTAAAGCAGATGAAGAAGTCGGAGATAAATCATGTACTTCTCAAGTGTGTCGCACTTTTACAAACTAATCATATGGTTGTATGTTATCTGTATCTATCTTTGGGTAACTTGTTGCTGTTCGGTAAAAGTACCGAGCCGAGACTACGGGAAAAAAGGAAACAGACGAGTACTTGGGGGGATTTTTAGGTTTTTAAAGCGCTCATTAGAATGTGTCTTCAAAATTTTCAGAATTTCCCGTTTATATATTTTTAGGGATTTTGGGATTTTTCTTAAACAACATTTAGCAGAAACACTACAGGTTAAAATTCCAACAAACCTCCTCAGCTGAATATTTGACGCTAAGTTTAAATTTTGTAGGTTTTCTGAAAGTTTTATTGCTGCATATTGAAAATTAGCATATTTGTTAGAATGCAAATGTTTTTAATTTAATGCTTATTTGCATATTTGTCAAAACACAGTTGTAAATACTGACTAAAGCAAAGTCTTCATTTTTCATTTTTGCATTAAAGCAAAAGGTCGGAACTGATTCCATTTTGATTTGTTTCCAGTCATCATTCGTCCTACAGTAGTAATGTTTTAAGGATTAAATCTTTCTATAAAACAGGTTTGGAGTGATATATATCAAACGCTCGTGTAAAATCCTAAACAAGAAGAAAAATGGAGAGTTAGGAGTTACTTAAATGAGGATTTCTGGCTCCAAATATGAGACTAATTCATTTTAAGAAAGCTTCTGTTAATGTGTGTTATTAAATTCCATTGTTTTTCCAATACTGTTCGAACAGAGATGACTCTGACACTTGTTTAGGGAATTGCTTACATTATGAGAATGATCTTTTGTATTGTGTTATAGGGCCAAGTTTATAAAAGTGTATGTATAGATATGCAAATGAAGCATAGTCTCATTAGACGTACACTGACTTCTGAAACTGGAATGTGTATTTTGGACATATTCTTTCCATTAGTGCAAGAAGATACGTTATGGAAGCAAAATAGTTCAAAAAGTTTTTGAATATGTTTTTTTTAAGTTAATTTAGATGTACAGTCTTTAACTTGTCGGCCTCTTTTGTAACCAGGACAAGTTTAAAAATGTAAATCATCAGGGGATAATGCATTTGACCTCATTTTAGTGAAAAGAAAAAGGCGTCGCTGACTTTCTACAGTTTACTCGGCATTATTTTATCCATATTTGAGTCCGCACACTCGTCATTGCTGCAAGAGCTGAAATTCGAACTCAGCTGGAGAATAATAAGCGGGGTGAGGGCAGGGCCAGCTTTACTTGTTTTTCAGATTAAGAGAGAGCTAACTGGATTATTTGTAAGAGAGCTGATGTGAAAATCTATTTCTGCTGATGCTCGGTGAAACAAAAGGCTTAGCTGTAGGTAGCCTGCTTTGTTACTCAGCTGGGAAAAGACCTGAATCTGAAACAATCTATTCTTATTCTAAACAACTGTGTTGCTTAATTGTTTCAGAGATAAGAAAAGGGCATCCTGCTGGTACGTTTAAGTCCTCCTCTTCTTTCTTTTAAGAAATCTATTACCCAGGGGTTTTGCCTTTCTCTTCACTTTCAATTCAAACACTTGTAGCTTTAATTCACCGAAGAAATTATTTATTCCACAAAAGATTTTCTGTCCTACGACAGGGCAGTGTGTTTAAGGAAACACACAAGGAAAGGAAAGGCATATTGTACTCTGAGTCTTCCTTTTACCTGCCTTAGATTTTATGTGCATGAAGGTTGTAATTAGCTTCTGTTTTATTGCCTCCTTTGTTCTAATCTGCATGCAAGTTTTAAGAAGGAATGATTTCCTTTTTTTCCTGAAATCTGCAGCTTTTTTGCCGTTAGGTGCTTTTCATGTAGGTTTTCATGTCAACAAAGCCCCAAACACATAATTATGAAGCTTTTATGTGTAAGAAAACAGCAGCTGAGGGGATGTTTTATTCTGTGTCCCTGTTTCTCTCATCCTCCTCTAAATGGGTGCACCCTTTGAGTTTCCTCATACAGCAAAAGTTTACAAATATTTACACCTATTTTATGTCATTCTGCACTTTAACTTTATTTTGTCATTTTTTTTCTACCTTAGCCAATTTCCTCTTTTCTGATCCCAGCCCACTGGTATCATCACTTTCCTCATTTCCAGCTTGAAGGCGATCCTGACACCCGGGACGTCATGTGAAACCATGAAGGACAGGAGGCAATAAGCCGGAGAATAGCAGCAATCTTCAGGAAAGTTCTCCATTCACTCTCACTCCCGCACTTCTGTGTCCTCTTATCCAGCCTTGAAGATAAAGAAAAAAAATCAATACAGAAACACAGTGTTAGATAAAAGCAGAAAGGGGGGAAAGAGCCGAGCCAAGTTAGGTGTAGTGAATTAAAGCGATCAGAAATTTCCCCGACACTCAGCCCTCAGTCTACATAACCTAACAGCCCTGCCTTGGTGCTGTCTGTCACTCTGCGCTCTCCGTTCAATCCCTCTTTGTTCGCTTTTGATTTCTTTTTGGTCTATTCTCCGTTTGCTTTGTGTTTTGGGATGAAGAACCAGATCCCATTCAACCACAATAACTGCTGAGTGAAGGTTTTGGCTATTGCAGGGGAGACTGTCTGGGTCTGAGTCTCCATCTCAGCTTTGACGATTGCTGGTTTCTCTTAAGGGACGTGACCGTGTGGAGTCATCGGGCCTCTTGTTTTAAAGCAGAACTAGCAGTTAGAGATGGTGGTGTTGGCTAGTCATTCCATAAGACTATTTCTCAGCATTTACTGGATGGATTGAAAAAAGCTTTTGCACAGACGTTCATGGAGGACCCCAGAGGAACATGAATGTCTGACTTTATTCAGTTTTACTGAAAAACTGAAAAATCTCAAGAACTATTGAGGCGATTGCCATAAAATTCTGAACTGAGCGTCATAATCTAAAGTAAATACGCATGCTAGCTTCTCACTTGTCACCATTAGGTTTAATCAGTATTTGTGATTGGCAAATGTTTAATTAGGTGAATATAAACGCCAGAACATGCTAACTGCTAATGACTCCACTGTGACTTCACTTTAAAATACACAAAAGTATTTAAAATACACAAATGGTTACTTTAAGTTTTTTGAGTACGTGTTAATTTTTCATGTAATTATGTTACATGAGTACAATGTAAACCATTCATTTTAATGGAATAAATCTATGATTGTATATATTTCAGTAGAATTTCTGTTTATGGGGGCCAAGAATAGTTTTTGTGTAATTTGACATTAATACTTTTATTTTCTGTTTAGTTCATTTATGCAATGACATACTTCAGGAAAAGCATGATTTGGGTTTTTAAAAATCGGTTGTATATTAGTCAAGTTAAAAACTCAGACTGTATATAAAAGATGGCTACAACCACTGTGGCCTCAGCAATCTGGAGTCACTGTCTTTGCACCAAGAAAACCAACTTCACGAATGACTGAGAAATTGAGGTACATCAGGCCTGCCACAGGGAAACACAGGCTGGAGGATATCCTGCTTTAAGTTGCTCTACATTGTGCCACGATTTACAAATTAAAAATTTCCAGTGACAAATAAGGGAATAAAATAATCAGAAATGAATTTTATTTTCTGCACTTCCTTTTGCGACCCCTTAAAACTTTAGTCAGCTTCCATAGATTCCCAAGTTTACAGCTTAAAACGAGCATGTTTACAGGTACAAACTAATATTTATAGTCATTGGGTCAATTTATTGGGATAACAGAGTAAGAGGCATGGCTATTTGAATCGAGGGTATTCCAACACAGGGAGATATAGCCAAATGCTGTTGAACACTGGACGCAATTCGCTTGTTGCGCATCACTTTGAAGCTGACGGCTGCTTGCTCGCAGACATTCAAGGCTCCAGTTGCCTTGGTAACCCGCTAATCTATTTGCTGCCAGGTCATATGTCAGTCAGTGGTATCCTTCGCTCTGATTTGCAGTCACTTTAGTTGTTGGATGGGAGGTTGAGAAAATGTTATCTCAGGTCCCGCCCACTTCCCCATCGCTTGCAGTTTTTTTCATCCGTAGTTGCTTGAAGTTGCTGAATGTCATTCACTTTATGTGGTCTCCTGTCGCCGCGTTGCTTCCAGTGTGGGTGAAGCTTAACGCTGAGTATTCAAAATGCAAAATAAAAACTAATGGGTTATGTCAAATTAGCTACTGTAAGCCCATCTTTTATATATAGTTTATGTCTAGGAAACAAATTCCTTCTGTGTACAACAATCGTTTCCATATTCTGGATTATAAAGGTGAAAGATAGTTGAGTTAGATGATACAAAAGATCTCCAATGTGAGCAGCTGTGGTTTCATCCACTTTCGACCATTACTGACGATTTCCTGGTGAGGTCTAAGAATTGCATATTTTCATACATTTGGAAAAAGTGGGATCAATTGTAAAAATTAATTCCTCATCATCATCGTCAAAAAAATGTTTACTTTGGTTTACGAACAAATATCTACCAGAGATGAACTCCATACTCTGCTCAACCTTTAGTCTAGCACAGGGGTCGGAGGGTTAACTGATGGCACGACCATAGCTGGACTGGCCATCGGGCATACCGGGCATTTGCTCAGTGGCCCGATGATTTTTTATTTTTTTTTTTGTAATGGTATGAACAATGAAAGGTGGTGGATTAGCCAGATGCTGGTCGGTGTGTAAAAATAACTCAAGTTGTTTGGTGGTGGCTGTGGCGGTGCTTCCTCAGATTCAGTAAAATTAGCAAGTGGTGGAGGCCAGCAGGTGGATGAGGGAAGGGGAGGCAGGAGGAGGACAGCCCCGAGGCAGCACCGGTCCGAGTATCAGGCTAACTGAACTTCAGGTAAGAAGTTATGACCTGCAGTCTATCTGGGTCAGATATAAACCAAGTTTAGGTGGAGTTTATTTTCGTTGTGCTGACTTTTTACAGTCAGTTACAATCAGAGATGGGCAGTAACGCGTTACTTGTAACGCGTTACTGTAATCTGATTACTTTTTTCAAGTAACGAGTAAAGTAAGGGATTACTATTGCAAAATCAGTAATTAGATTACCGTTACTTTCCCGTAGGAACGCTGCGTTACTAAAACCGTGATTTTTTTTGCGAGAATGTCTCATGACAGTGACGTAAGCAAGTGCGACGTTGGTGACAGCAGCTGTGTGCAGATCAACAATGGATAATATATCGAGTGCGGGAGAGAGTATGAGCGTGCAGCGTTTAAAGTGTGGAAGTACTGACCTTACTTTGAGTTTGATTCCATAAAAAGTGACAAAAACATTAGCGTCCATCGTGCGTGGGAAGAAAACTTCTTTTTACAGCGGAAAAAAAACCCTAAACTTCCGAGCAAGCACCGAGTAGCTACAACGTGATGGGAAACTCACAGAGACACTCGCGCGGATTCTTCAACTGACCGCAGCACACCTGCACCAGGGTAACCCTCCGCCTACCCTGCTCCTGCTTTACAGGTGAAAATAGAGCAAAAGGACCGCTGAGTCTTTGACTTTATTTATTTTCTGCTGTGTTTTACTTGCATCTGTTTGAAAGAGTGAGTGAAAACACAAAAAATATTTTATTTTATGTGCTGGAATGTGTAGAAAATAGGTTTAAATGTTAAACTAATTTATTCAAGTCAGAGAATGTTGCATATAATTAAATGTTTTGCTTGATGCATAAAGTTAAAAGATTAAAACTGATAAAACAAGTTAAAAAAAGAGACTTTTCCATTTGATTACATTTTGTATGATGGATTATGTAGAAAAAGTAGAATTGGGCTGAAAGATCTATCACTTTATCACCTCTTCAGGTTGTAAATCGTGTTTTTAAAAAGTAACTAAGTAACTAAGTAACTAAGTAATTAATTACTTTTGAAAATAAGTAATCAGTAAAGTAACGGGATTACTTTTTTGGGGGAGTAATCAGTAATTAGTTACTGATTACTTTTTTCAAGTAACTTGACCAACACTGGTTACAATAACTCGTACTGTGTGCTAGCTAGCATGATGGAGTTTCTATACAGCTGGTTGGGTGCTTTGATGTTACTGATAGTGAACTTTATTTTATTCATAAGGTTAGTTAGTAGAGTTGCCAACCGTCCCGTAAAAAGACGGAGTCGTCCCGCATTCAGAGAAAATATCATGCGTTTCGTGTTGAGCTGAGAGGGGACGCAGTTTGTCTAGGATGGAAAAAGAAACAAAGCTGAAGTTATTCTGTCGTTACGCTGCACAGCTGCCTCTTCTCCTCTCATTCTCTCACCTCTCTCTCCTGTTGCTACTTCAATCATGAAACTGATCAATGATCAGCTGATCGGCTTTTCTCTCTCGTTTGTTTATCGCCCACTTTGCACCAGAAAGAAGAAACCGCCGGATGTTGTGCTAAACAACAGCAGCACGTTTAAGCTTGATCAGCTGTTGTTAGAATTTATTTAATATTAATTTCTAGTATCAGCTGATGTTTGCTGGAGCCACAGCTGCAAAAAAGCTGCTGGTCATGATATGGTTTGGTTATCTGGTGAGAGGGAAACATGAAGATGAAACCAGGAGATGTCCTTACTGAATCATCAGAGCTGAACAGGTGATGGAGAAACAGGTTTACCTTTTAGGTGACAGGAATGAGTTGAAGGGAAGTTATGAACTGTTTCTGAGAGACAAATAACACCAGGATCTGTTTCTAAGTAGCTGACAGCTGGTCTTTTTTTTTTGTTTCAAAATAGCTGATAACTATTCACTGATAGCTGCCAACATCTGCAAACAAATATGATTCTATAAAGTGGTTCTATATATTGTGTAATTGTTCATATAGAGCATTATTAAATTTATTGCTAATATGGCACATAATATGGCACACTGACTTCTGAGAAAATTTTAAATGGCACTCGCCATCAGAAAGGTTGCCTCCCCTGGTCTGGCACCTAGTTAAAGATATACTAAGATGGCAAACGTGATGAACATTGTACCTGCTATTTCACAGATTTTGTCTAAAAGACAAAAATGTCAGACTATACAAAGACTATACAAGACTAACACTATGCAAACCTATGGGAAATGCCATTAGTAATGTAATTACCTTCATATTACCCTATTTATCTACTGTCATGCTATGGTTAGCATTTAAAAGAATCACTTGGCCTGAATCCTGTCTCTACTATCTTGACTTCTTTTGTTTTACATGCTTCTTTTTCAAATCCTGTGTGTCCACTTGTATTTTCACCCCCATCCCCTCTTTCCCGCAGCCCTCTGTTCCTTCAGCTCCTCAGGTACCAGATCACATCGACAACTGATGAGTTGTAGCAGATATCAGGGTTGTATGTGACGCTCTGAAGGGTGTATTTCAAAAGGGTTTGGGGTCATATTTCACTGTTTCAGGGCTGAGGTGCCGTCATGTATTAATTAAAATCCAAATACCCCTATTGATTGTGTTATCAGGCTAGTGCAGCCTGGGCTTGCTGTATTGATCCAGCCTGTGATTTACGATAATTTTCTAGAAAAATCCCTTTGTGTGATTATATGAGGAAACAGAGCCTGAGTGAGTGCAATTCTTTTAGAGATATTATAGAGCACAGTGCCAGTGGTGGAGGGCTAAACAGACTGCCACCCTGAAGCCCCTCACAGGAGAGATATTTTCAACTAGAAAAATTGTTATGATCCTGTTGGTTTCAATGAAAAGTAAATCAAAGGAAGCAGCTGGCTCCACACACTCATGAGTTACAAACTGCGGCTGCTGCCTGTGGCTTTCAACATTGCACCTCTTAGATAATGTGGGTAATTTAGAAATCCCGCCCTATTAATGAGCTTGACTACATTCCCAAAATATACTTTTAAAACTCATTCTCGCTCGTGGGTAAAAACATTGCATAATTACCTACAAAACACCTCCAATTTTCCCCTTCTTTTAGTTTAAAGACGTGCAAGTGTGATCTGAAAACTTTAACATTTAACAAATCTGTCATTTACAAAACAAAAACCTTAAAAGTAAAGAACAATATTTCCACACTGAGTCAGTGCGCTGTCACTGTGAAGAAACACTACAGTCATAAATCAAAGAAACTCTCTGGCATGCCTCCTGAGCTGAACCACCTTACTTCAGTGTGCTATGGCGAGCCATTTGCGATGACTTTGTCAGCAAGAAGGCTGTAAAACTGACAATGATTGAGTAAAATAAGCCGCTTGGACAAACATTTTCATGATGTCATACGTTAACTACTTGCAGCACAATGCTGCTTGTTCCAAAATACACTGAAAATACTGTCATTCACAAACAAACACAGAAGGACAACAGACAACAGTCGTAGATCCTGACAAGGACTACGTGTGTGTGTGTCAAATTTCAAAATAAAAGTTGTTTTTTTTTTAATCAAAGACCAATATGATGTAAAATTTCAGAATTTTTAAACTAAACCTTCATTTTCACACAGGAACTGATTTAAAGTGTGACAAAGTGGGTGAGAAGACCATTTGTCTACATTCTTAGTTAACATTCTTGTTTTGATTTAACCATATTTCACATGTAATCTGCAATAGGCAAACATCTACTATCCCGGGTTTGTTTATGTTCTGCACTTTTACAGATTATATAATATAACATCTTGGTTTAAATCAATTCATACAAGTTTGTTAAGTTAACAAGTTATTTCTTTCAACTGTTAATTTGTATTGTTTGAACTTACCTTTACCTACCTGTCTTCCAGAAGCAAAAGGAGGAAATGTAGTTCTACTTCCTGCTTTATACCTTCTGGGTTCATCTGAGGTCACAGGAAGGGACCAAGTGCAGGAGGGGAAGAATTCTTATAATTTAATAAAGTTGATTTTAAAGGGTTTATAAAGAAATAGATTTAATGTTGTGATATGTATTGATTACACCAGAGTTTATGTTGCCAGTCAAGAGGAGAAAGTAGAGGATGAATATAATCATGTTCATCTCACCTACCTACTGAATGGAATAGTCCAGAGGAGAAAGTGTTTGATTAAGGGGACTATTTAAGCAGACGAACTCAGGTGTTTCAGAAGAAAGGTTCAGGTCAGTGTAGCTGTGTGCAGTTTGACCTTAATTTCCGTTGATTTAAGTTCAGTTATGTTTATTTGAATTGAGTTAATTATAGAGTTGAGTTTCTTATTTGTTTCTTTGTAAATATTGTTGGGCCACAGAATGGTGAATAAATCACTTGCTACACTGGACAGCATCAGTCTCCTGCACTTCTTTGACCGCTTAAGTCGAGTCCTACCACATAAAGCTACTATTTATTTTTCTGTTAGTGTCCCTGGCTGTTTGTGATTTTGTGGGTCAGGTATCGATGCTGTAACATCCTGGAGCTCTGTAAAGATGCTGACCGTTTTACTACGTACACCTGTGTGCCTGAAAAGGTGGCTGGCCACTTAATTAGGCACATCTGTGACCGCTTTATTTGGTACACTTATGTGCCTAATTAAATGGCTGTCCCCTTTATTAGTTACACCTGTGGTCACTTTATTAGGTACACCGTGTGCGTAAAAACGGAGTCAGCCACTTAATTGGGTACACCTGTGCGTGGCCACTTTATTAGGCACACTTGTGTACCTGGCCACGTTTTAGGTACACCATTTTAGCCATTTTAGGTAGGGTGTATGTGCCATTTTATTGGGTACATACACCCTACCAAACTTTAACCTCAACCTACAGGAGACAAAGCAACGATCTCTGTGCGTAGCAACAATGCAACAGCAATTTCTCCAGAAACTGTACAGTCCAGTTTTTCCACTGTATTTGCTGGGCAGCTGTGAAATGTTTAACCTTCAAGTAACCCAGTGAGGTAGTTTATGACCCAGCTGATATTTCTAACAATAAAAGATGTTTTCTACTGTACCACAATTTTTTCAGTCCATTTCTGCTCTAACTTTTTATAGTTAAAGGAATTGTCCCATTGGTATGGTGAGAATAATGGAAAGTTATAGGCATCAAGTTTTTTTTTTTTTTTTTTAACATCATAAGCTTTATTTTAACACAATCGTTCCCTTGTAATTACCACGTTTTAATGTTTTTCTCTGAGCCATGGCTAACAGATGTAAGAGAAGACAGGAGGCAAATACAAATGCCTGACAATGAAAACGGCTCTACTGAGTCAGAGTAACCTCTTCATGCATAACAAAAAGTATATCAGTCTTATATCAGTTCTTATATAAAATATAAAAAGCTAATAAATCACCTCACTCTGTCATTTTAGTCACTACAATAAGTCAAAAAAGGCAAACAATAGCATCCTCTGGTTACATCCTCACATATTTATCATACCACAGAACATATGTGGCTCTTACTTTCCTTATTAGCACAGAATGTAATTTGATCTGTAGATTTGTCCATTATCAATGAACTTCTTAGGAAATCAGGCTTAGCTAAAAGAGCTTTTAAAAGAATATTTGAAGAATTTAACACCAATGTCCTCCTAAGCATGTATTAAATTATTTTAAGACGATCTAACAGTCTATCAACTTCACTTTAAAGCTCACTGTAAATCTTCTGCTCATATTAGGATCATTAAAAATAACATTTTAAAAACATTTTAGTGAGTTTAACCAGTTTTTGGCTCCACAATCACCACCACGTAGGCCAGTCAAGTTTCAGTGAACACATTGAAGCTCTTTAGGTAAAAATCTGTGCATAAACATTTTTATTATTCCCTGCAGATTCTCTGCGAGGCTTTTCCTGTTAGTCAGTAAATACCTCAGTATGAATAGATAGTTTCAAAGTCTTGCCGTGTCTTTCAGCCTGATATATCTCTGGAAAGTTTTGCATTTTTCTCGTGGCTGATCACGGTCTTCAGGGGCCATTAGCTTGTCATATCTCCATCTGTGGCCTCATGCTCTGTACAGCAGCCTTCGCATTCCTCAGTTGGCACCGGCTGATGAGCCGCTGGTGTATCTGCTCCTCCTTTTAGTTGCTAGTAAATCGCTGCCTACTGTAATTTTCATACAGAAAATGTGGCTGCAGAGAAGCTTCTCAATTCTGAAGCATCAAATTGTAATCTTGGCGAGTACGTCAACCTCACTGTCAATTTCTTGCTCACAAATGACTGATACGCAAATGTGCAAAGAACTTAAACATTACAAATGACAGATTTTAACTTTCATTTTATATTAATTCAAACATAATAGTGTATTTGGCCTATTTTCAGACACGCAAACACTTTGTTATATTAATTGATATCTTTTCCAAGTTCTTGTGTAGTGGACAAAACATGAATGAATGTAATCTGTATTAAATGTGATGTTGTTTTTAGGAGATGTGCTTGTTGATTTGTTGGTATTTATCATTTCCAGGCTCCTGAAAGAAAAGAAATACCTTCTATGTTATTCATGCCATAGCCACTGATATCACATTTCCTGTGTTTTTTCAGTTGTTAGTGGATATCAGGCTAGAATGATTATTACTGACTATAACAGCCCATGTTTGGAAATTTAATCCTCTTCCTCCTTTATATCAGATATTTTGGCATATAATTATAGGCGGGTACGGTTTGATTTGTACAACAAAATGAACATTATGTAACACAAGGAAGCATGACACAAAAAAAGAAAACCATGAGTCACTGGCCCTGACAGCGAGGCATCCGGTGGTAATGGTTTGGGTCCTTTGTGCCATGATGCCTGGTTTCTACAGATGTGATGCTGATGCCTGGTTATACCAGCCCACATTTCTGCAGGTTTAAGAACTGAGTATAACATTGAATTAAGTGGCAAAACGTCATGTTCATAAATCCATGTGATGAAAATTATAGTGGACAAAATCTGCAAATCATCTGTGAGTTTCTTGCCATAACCCCTCCCTTAGTTACTTACTTCAGTGGGTCCAAATCTGGGCCCAGCAATTTTGTGGTGCAGTACTTGTGCCAGCTTTTTGGCACCAGCGCAGGTCTTTTTTTTTTACTGGAAATGCAAACAGCTGGTTCTAGATTTGGCACTGGTACTGGATTGGTGGAAAAAAAGGTTGCAGGAGGAAATTAAGGTTGAGCGCACATGAATACATACTTGTTCTGAAAGATCACTTTTAACTGTGTTCTCTTCCAGAACAACAATGCCTTCATCCACATGAATCAATAGTGGCTTAAAAGTGTTGTGAATCATGTGATATGGCCTTTAAAGTCATGTTTAAAAGGTACTCACTGATGCTGTGGTCCAAACCAAAACAAAGGTACTTTATGTTGTTTTCTTCTTTACCCATCCTTATATGCTATTGCTGTATTTTTGCAGTATTTACAGCTTTAAAAGTTATTTTTAGACTTCTCTTCATTAAATAGCCTGGAATACTACTGGTCAGTTGTTTTTCCAACAAAACCACTGAAAACAAAAATTCTACTGAAATCCTATGTAATAGCTTCATCCAGGATTCAGGACCTCTTTGTTTCTTAAATTAAGCCAGTGTTTGTATTGCAATCTAACACCACAACTCCACTTACTGCTGCCCCAAAATTAACTGGAGACTTCTTCTGCCCTGCTGAAAAAAAGCGAAGCAGTTTTAGCAGCATAGGTTGCCAAAATAGCATCATGAATAACTCCCAAGTGCCTTTTTTGTTTCATTATTAATTAAGTGATTTGTGTATTTTTAGTGTAATTGCTTACTTTCAGCACTTATTTATTAATGAATATAATTTATTTAAGTGGCTCAGCTGGATTACCTTTCCTCCTCATATTAAACAATATAAACTGATACATTTGTTTGTCTAACAGATGTTCACAATGATTAAAATCAAGTGGTGCTTCGGGCATAGAGTGGAGTCTGCACGGGTGGAGGCCAAGTTAGAATCTGGAAGAGATCATGGTCAAGTAGTTGCTAGTTTGATTTTGTGTGCTGACGCTGGTTACAAAGAATCAATATCGAATCAAGGAGGGTTGAGTTTCTAGATAAGCGTTCTCGGCCACTCTGGCTATTCATCATAAGTCTGTAGAAACCTGATAGGTCAGAAGAAATTATATTCGAGCAAGAGTGGGGCCTCCTTATCTCTCTATAGCAGGGGAATAGGAGACATGCCGATCAATACCAGGCTGTTGTGTAGTACTTGCAATTATCAACAGCTGATTCTGTCGTCCCCCAGCTGCATCTTTTAATACCACATAATTACAAGTTTGGGGACAATGTCTGGTGAAAGGGGATTACAGCTTTGCTGAAGTATGCTTCATTCTTCTCCCAGCTTTGAAATAGCTACAGTCTGTGGAAGGGTTTCAAACACATTTTATTATACACCTCATACTCTTGCATACTTTCTTTTTTAAAGGATTTTTTAATTTATCGATAACTGAGCTGGATTTAAGTTTAAACTCTGGTCTGTATTGGCTGCTATTATGTCAACCAACCGGTAAAACATATATACAAGCTACAAAAAAGGTGTATTCAGCCTAGTTTTATTTTCAAACTGAGCTCATCTGGGTTTATCTTATACACTTCCCTGATGCTCACTCGAGGGAGGATTTCTTCTCCGACACATTTTTCAGTCTATTATGGCGCCAAATTGTGGGAGGTCGTAACAAATGAAGCAAGGGCTCCAACACCTCCTGTGGTATCCTGGCAGTAGCCTATCGCAGGCGGCTGAAGGGCATCTAATGATGGACCGGAGGCGGAGGCAACAAGGAGAGCGCCGGTAGCTCGGATAAACCAGGGATCTCACTTCCGATAGTCACCAGTGCAAGATCGGATCTACGTACGACCTGAGTGAGATTTTTACGCACAAAGTTTGACTTTACGCACGTATCCAATCCTGCGAAATCTGATCTGTTAGGGAGTTACCTCTTCCGTCGCGTTGATTCTGGGCTTGAGGCAGTTTTAGGTGTTCAGCCTATTTTCTCTGAGGGTGCTCCTGCTAGTGTTACGCTTTTGCCGCGAGTGTGTGTGAGGGATTCAGCTGGGACATCGAGCCATCCACCTCCCGAGGAGTCAACTCAAAGTGGAATGTCTAAGCCAATCCAAGAGCTGAGAAAGGAAATAAAACAATCTTAGACTCAAACGGACTATCTAAAGATGCAGCATTTGACCACAGAGTTAAAACCAAGACCGTTCCAAAACGCTTAAGACTCTCAGGAGTTCAGATCGGACTAAACCATGTTGGCTGCTCGGAGATGTGCGTAAAATCAGCCGCACACCGGACAGGAAGTGAACTAATTATTATTAAACACCATCCCTCATTTCCATATCTACCGTGAGTTGGCTGGACGGCAGCCAATCACCCATCGAAAGGCAGCTAGAGTCGTAAAAGCATTATCCTTCCTCCATCATAATTACACTGACATGCGCAATCTGCACTCGGGCATCAACACCATCCTCCGATCTCTTATTTCACCGAACCCGCTCTCCACGAAGCGTCCCATTCGCTGCTTGTAGATGATTCGGCGAAAGGCAGCAGCGAGGCGCACAAACAGATCAACATGTCCCGGCGAAAGCAAGCCAAGCCGCAGCACCTCAAGTCAGATGAGGAGGCGATACAGACCGGACTGCTCTGCAATAATGGTAAGTGTCCGGGGAGCTTTGGACGACTTTTCAGGGGGGGTTTAGGCTGCTGCGTGAAGAAGAACTGTCGTCTTAGACGGTTTATTCAAAATGATTTATTCTGTTACAAAAAAAACTTTTTAGGCAATTTGTAAAATAAAATAGAATGCAAATTAATTTAAACAATTTTACTTACCATTTTCTGCGGAAACACACCTATTATTTTAGCATTATTTCTGTATCACACTGTTTAGCTTTCAAGTCTCATTAGGGAAACTTTTTAAAGATAAAATCCGAAAAAGTTCATGATTTGATCACAAGGAAGCTTTTTTCATTTAGTTTTAACTTTACTTTGACTCGTGCAGGTCGAGATTTAACAGCTGGAGAAGATGTTGACACAATATGGAGTAGCAACTGTAGACTGAAATCTTTTAACATTTTTCTTTATGAACCAAGTTCAATGTAATAGTTTATTTGCTTGGTGTTTAAATGTTGAAGAAACAGGACCTGCTGTGAAGGACTGCGCCGAAACAAAACCCCCACATGAAGCAAGAAACGCACGGAAATCTTATATTTTGTTTCACATTATGTTCATATTTTATTTTATTGTATTTTTTTAATTTGGGGGACAAAGTCCTCCTGCCAACTATTAAACTTTTAATGATAAACATTCATATTATAAATCAAATAGAAATAGTCTTAAAAGAAGCTTCTTAATAAAGTAAGACGTTTAAGTAAGTCAAGACCCTTTTTTAAATATATATGTATATTGATTTAAAGTTTTTAATTATAACATTAGGGAAGTCCATGAATAAAATAATGACTAGGGATTATCAGCGCATTTCATATCATTTGTAAACAGAACAAAATCATTAAAACATATGACCATCCCATGTTAGAGTACACTATAACTCTTATCTTGTATATTTTCAGTGTCAGGATTTAATCTGGTGTGCTTGCAGGAAATCCTCATTCAACCGTTTAATCAACAAAGAAGCTGAGCATTAAATTGTATCAGCATTAATATTTTAAGTGTAAATCAACCTTTAAACTGCTGGAAGAGGCCAAAATGTTTACTGAAATTTAACAGAATTTTAAAATTAATCTTTGGCCTCTCAATTTGGTGCAGAATCAGCTGAAATACTTTTACATTCCACCAGGGACGTAAATATAAATTCATCCAAATAATGCTGATGTAATATCATTCATTTGACTTATTTTAATTATGTTAATGTTGATGGAGGGTTTTTTATTATTGTTTGCATAACCCTGAAAAGTAAAAGGCCTGTAAATGAAAAAATCAGCTTCACTGGTGGAATCGCAATTTTTATCATCATTGCCGTTTTTGTTGCGTATTTTTCATTGAATTATATGTGACTTTGTTTTTATGCGTGGCTGTGAAAAGGTGTCGAGTGTGGAAGAGGCCCTCCTGACTCGGGCCCTCCCACCGCCCTCCAGCCAAGCAGGGGGCTCCGCCACTATGAGCTGGGCTTTGATTGAGCCTGCTGACTTAACCTTTGGCAGCATCACCCTGAGAGGGGCAAGTGGTCCATGTCTGGATCACAATACAATTAGTACATCTGAACCATTGACCTCTGCGACCCAGAGGTCGCGCAGAGAGTCACAGAAGCATTAATGCTGGGCTGCGAATCTGTTTGCTTTTCAGCTGCAGCTTCATGATTTTTTTCCCCCTCTCTCCTCTCATCGCCAAACCACACAAGAAACCAACATAAATCTGTTTACTGTTCCTGACATTATGGATTGAGTGAGGGTGACATTTTTAAATAAATTCCCATCACGTGTTATTACATTTGGAAATATATTTAAAGGTTTAAATCAAATCCGATCTTTTCTTTGTTTTCATTGGAAGTAAATCTTACAGAGAGCAGACAAAATCCTGTGCTAAAACAGTGGAAGTGTTTTCACTCCTGTGTTTGCTGAATCGCCCTGGTGATCCTCAGACCACCCACTTTGTGAGGCAAGGACTCTGATTATTTACCCATGACAAGTTTGACTTTCAAATAGATTTTTCTACTCTGCTCTGGTTACACTCTTACTTCTTAAACTGAAAAAAAGTCTGTAAAAAATTCTTTTTATAAAATCTCTGACGTGCCACATTTGGAGCTACATGTCTATAATAGGTTAGTGAACTAATTTCCTCCTTAATGCAGACATTGTTCTGTGTGTTTGCGTGAGGATTTGTTCAGTGTGTTCGTATAATTGTAAATATAACAGACGTCTCCGGCTGCTTTTAGCTCCAGCACACTGGGAGTAATTCTTTTAGGTGGTGAAATGTGATAATTGGAGTTTATTGATTTAAGTCGGAAACACAAACACACACGCGTGTGCACACACACACGAATTATGTGCACATATGGGGCCACACAGACACACGTTCGTGTCAAATTTAGCACAAACACACATCTTTCAATCTAAAATTATTTAAAATTCACATTTAGTTTGCTTAAGGAAAAAACGCTGACAGTCCCTGTGAACGTGTCTTTAACGTGTGATGCTTACAAGAATGGAAGTTTGTAAAGATACTCAGTTAACAAAATCCAATTACAGTCGTTCCTAATCCCTGAAAATATCCATCCGTCTAAATAGTCAGTTTTTAAAAATTGTTATCCTTAAATTAGTGTAGCAATACCCGGATATATGTGCAATAATTCAGTAGTGATTTCCCCAAAACTTCCCATCTGGCATTACTGTCTGTTTCCTAATGGGGCAAAACCTGAACAGATGCAACAGTGATCATAAAGTGTGAAATCCTGTCATAAGGAATGTCACATATCAGCTACTGAAACGGGGCAAAATGAAATGAAGATTTCAAAATAAAGAATTGTGCTAAAATATGAGAAAATACATCAGGAAAAGTCTGGAAACGAGGACGACAAGGCACGCTCTTACGTCCTGTTCACGTCAGGGTATTTTTTAGTATTTTTATTTTTATATGTATTTTGTATTTTTGGTATTTAGATGCATGAAATACAAAAATAAAAAAGAGATATGTGTTGCTGATGCAGATTCACAGATGTGTTCCTGAAGAAATTTGAGAAGACAATTAAATTTATCAGACCCTGAGAGCGAACACGATGTTTTAATAACAATCAGGGTATAACATGTGTTTCAGGTTGTGTAGATTATTAAATGTTACAACAGTTTTTTTAAGTTTAGGTTAATTCACTTCACTTTTTCCAAATAGAAATTTTGACAAATATGTGTTTTCACACACTCTTTACTTTTACTTTAATTTTACTTTAAGTGTGAGTTGAAAACTTCTGTCAGACACTTAAAAGCAGTCTTTTAGAGTCACGTCTCATTAAAAATGAACACACACTCCACAGCTGTAAACTTTGAAGTAGCTGAGCATGGTCTTTGGTTAAATGCAGTTTTTTATATTAAAAATAAACCTTAAAATGCCCCAAACCTTTCCTCCTGTGGTTCATAATTTGTTCTCACATACAAATGCACGTGTGTGCATAACGTTTACGGCACATATGCAGTTTAATCTAAATTTGTTTTAGATAATTCCTTGACAAACCGTCCCGTTTCAGCTTGACATGTTTGTTATCTTTGGACGCTGCAGGGTGTCTTGTGGATTTCAACGTTCAGTGGAGTTAAACAATGGTTGTCCGCACAACACGAGATTGGAAAGATGGACTCACCGCTGTGTGTGTGTGTGTGTGTGTGTGTGTGTGTGTGTGTGTGTGTGTGTGTGTGTGTGTGTGTGTGTGTGTGTGTGTGTGTGTGTGTGTGTGTGTGTGTGTGTGTGTGCACGCACGAGTGAGAGGGGGAAGGGACCATAGGTGAAAGGTGATATAGAGAAAATTCGTCCCACCGACGAAACATCGGGACATTCAGTGATCAGTTTCCCATTCTACTCTTGTTTTTTTTCCTTCTCAGGGATTTTGGCTGGCATGGAGCGAGAGAAGGCCAATGAAGACAGTGAGGAAACACACATCTGTGATAAATGCTGTGCTCAGTTCTTCACTTGGACCGAACTGTTAGAGCACCACAAAGTCTGCACTGAGGATCCCTTGGTGCTGATAGTGAAGGACAGCGAGGGGATGCCTGCACCGGAGGAATCTCCTGTCGGGCCGTCTCCAGTTCCCAGCGTAGCGTCCAGTGACTCATCTGCTGCAGAGTCCACGGATGCCGGCTTTGAGCTGGGAGAAACACTGGTGAATGACAATGACAGTCTGGATAATTTGGAGGAAGGGAGGGAGCGGGATGAAGCTATGGAGCTTGAACATTGCCCACAGGACAAATACACTACAACGCCTAGCCCCCATCCCCCGGATTCAGCTGAGTCCACTCCTTCCCAGATGTCTGCAGCTGCCAGCTACAGCATGCCGAGCACCAACGTGACACTTGAGATCCTTCACAGCACCAGGGTGGCTGTTGCCCAGTTTTCCCAGGGGATCAATAGCAGCGGTCCAGGAGGGAAGGCAGCTTCAGCAGCTATCCCGGTGATCCTGGAACACCTGCTAGCTCTGCAGCAACAACAGGTCCACCAGCTGCAGCTTATAGAGCAGATCTGCAGCCAGGTAGCTGTCATGAACAGACAACCAACACAAGCAGCATTAAACCCAGTCTCCAGGTCCCTGTCTTTGGCTCCTAACCCTTTCCCCTCACAAGGCATCATCCCTCCTCCCGTCCTGCCACTGTCAGGAACGATTCCCTCCGCCATTAACGGACAGGCGGCTGTTTCTTTGTCTTCTGTGCTTGAAAAGTCGCAAACCCTGCCCTCACAAACTATATGTGGACAGCCCACATTTAAGGATGTCACATGTACCTCAGCCTCCTCAGAAAACACGACCCCATCTCTCTCCAGCTGCAGCAGCAGCAGCATCTCCACGTTGCTGCCTCCTTACACAGGCTCACACACCAGCAGTGTTAGCAGTACTCAGACACTGAGCTCCTCCAGCCCCATTTCGCTGGCACAGAGCAGTCTACTCAGCTCTTCTTCTAGCCTGCCATTTCTACCTCAGAGCCCCCCCAGCAGCGTCATTTTTCCCAATCCCCTGGCTAGCATTGCCGCCACAGCTAATGCACTTGACCCTCTCGCAGCCTTGATGAAGCACAGGAAAGCGAAACTGCCTAATGTGTCCTTGTTCGAAACGAAGCCCAGCCCAGAGGAGCCCTTCTTCAAGCATAAATGCAGGTTCTGTGCCAAAGTGTTTGGCAGCGACAGTGCTCTGCAGATCCACCTGCGCTCCCATACAGGAGAGCGGCCCTTCAAATGCAACATCTGCGGCAACCGATTTTCTACAAAGGGGAACTTAAAGGTGCACTTTCAACGGCACAAAGAGAAGTATCCTCATATTCAGATGAACCCCTTCCCAGTGCCAGAATATCTGGATAATGTGCCAACAAGTTCTGGGATTCCCTATGGAATGTCCATCCCTCCAGAAAAACCTGTCTCCTCCTGGCTGGATAGCAAGCCGGTTGTAGCAACTCTGCCAGCCACTCTGGGTCTTCCGCTTTCCTCCACTATTACTAGTATCGGCGGCTCAAATGACCCTGTAAGTGTAACACCATCTGTTAAATCTTCCTATGAGCCAGCTCCTGGTGAATGTGTATCTGTGTCACCTAACCACAGAGGCAGCGAGGCTCGTTTCTCTCCCGTTTTAGAAGCCTCCAGTGTGCTGAAAACAGAGGGGGTGCACCTGCCCCAGAGCTGCACCAGTAATCTGAGACCCAACCTTGCCTCTGAAACAACCAGCACCACCATCCCATCTGTGACCACCACACCTGAACCCATCGCCTCAGCATCTCCTGCCTCCAACTCTCCTTCTCTCTCATTAAACTCAGACGAAATAAGACTCCCATCGTGTGGCCTCCTGGATTCTATGCAAACATCTGAGACCTCAAAGCTTCAGCAGCTGGTGGAGAATATTGACAAAAAGATTACAGATCCCAACCAGTGTGTCCTCTGTCACCGTGTCCTCAGCTGTCAGAGCGCGCTCAAGATGCACTATCGCATCCACACAGGCGAAAGACCCTTTAAATGCAAAGTGTGCGGCAGGGCTTTCACCACCAAAGGAAACCTGAAGACTCACATTGGCGTTCACCGAGAAACTCTCCCAGTGCAGGTGCAACACTCGTGTCCCATTTGTCAGAAGAAGTTCACCAATGCTGTTGTTCTTCAGCAGCATATCCGCATGCACATGGTTGGTCAGATTTCAGAGTCAGCCGCGGTGGACGGGCTGCAGGAGGTGGACAGCAACGTGTCTTTCAATGAGAACAACTTTGACAGCCTGAGCAGCAATGGCAATGACCTCATTGATGATATTTCAATGGAAGAGGATAATGAGGATGGTGAAGAGGAAGTGGAAAATATGGAGGAAGGCGCATATACATCTAAACCCTTAATCTCTGATTGTAATTCTCCCCCCAAGTCTTTAGCCATTGTGTCAAGTATAGCAGCTCTGGAGAGACAAATGAGAATGATTGACTCTGCTGTAAGCCTAAACCAGTCATTTGGTACAAAACCCCTAATTAATGGTTTTAAAGACAGCAGCCAGCTCAATATTGAAGGCGCTTTATCAGAGAAAAGGGTGGAGAACTGTAGTGAAAACAGCCCACATGTGTCCGAGTCCTCCTGTTCGCCTTGTGTATCAGCGTCTCCCTTTCAAAGCAACTCAGAAAGCATGACGATCAAATCACCGGCAGTTGACAACAGCAGGCCAGAATCCCAGGAGCCTTTGGCAGCCTCAGTGAAGAGAGAGCAATTTGAGTCTCCTGCCTCTGCACCAGCAGCTGCCCAAGAGCCGAGAGGAACACAGCCCGGCAAACTATGTGTGAAAGAGGAGATGCCTTACAGTATGTCATTCCAGCTGAGCAGAGAGAGAGGTAAGCTAAAAATGCCATGTAAATGTTTATTATAATAACCTTAAAAAACAGTTTAGTTTTGTAAAGATAACTTTATACTGCAGGTATTCCAAGCCTGATTACCAGCACTTCATCGGGCTTGATAAAAACTGAGGTGAATGGTCACAGTCAACTGAGCACCCCGATGGAAGGGCACCATCCTCCGTTTAGCATCCACATCACCCCAGCGTATCCGTCAGTTGGTAGCCCAGGTATGACCTCCCTGCTAGGCCCTGCGCCTCCTCGGCGAACCCCAAAGCAGCACAACTGCAATGTCTGTGGGAAGAACTTCTCCTCAGCCAGCGCCCTGCAGATCCACGAGCGGACTCACACCGGAGAGAAACCGTTTATCTGCTCGATCTGTGGTAGAGCTTTCACCACAAAAGGCAATCTGAAGGTAGATAAAAACTGATGTTTTTTCTGGTGTGTTGTGTTGTGTTGTGTTAGGACCTTATCAAGGAAAACTGTTCCCTATTGCTATTAAGTTTTAAAAAGTGCACAGTAGGTGAACCAGGACTCATTTTACTGTGGTGAATATTGGATAAGACAAGACTTCCTGCAAGACGGGAATCCTTTAGACCAAGAACCTGGTTTCAGTTTTAGAGAAACAAAGCATTCAGAGGATCTCTTGTTCAAATGTGTCTAAAAGTAAAACAGTCCATATTGAAAAACAGAGACAGATGAACTAAACGAAAACAGAACATTTACCAAGCATACATATTCTTCTCTACATGGTATCTTTGCTTATAAGAATCCATTAACGCGAATTAGGAAGCATATCGATGGAAGCTTAAATCATGCACCTTTCAAAATAAAAGACTGCTTAGACTATACAGGTTTCTGTAGGATTAAAACTTTGTTCATCATTTAGTGCAACATCATACTAACACTGACAAAATCTCTGCTATTCACCACTTGGATCTTAAAAATCATAACTGATTATTACTTTTACTTCTTAAATGTTAAGAAGTATCAAAAGTAATTCCCATTAGAATTCCTTAGAACCCCAGATTGCACCTTCATAATGTTTGTTTTTGTCCAAAAACAAACAAATATTTTACAGTATTGAATAATCAGAAAGGTTTCTGATTAATTATTAATCAACAAATCGATTCTGGATCAAACAATAAAAACTTGCTGTTCAAACTTTTATTTTGTCAGAGCCTAAAAATGACGTTTAAATAAATGTATTTGAACCATCAGGGTGTGTTTGAAAAAAATCAAAAGATCTAACATGAATAAACTGTCAGCTGTCCTATAGGTGATATATAACTATGTTTGTATTTTGAAAAAGATTACCACATAACACTTTAAATGCCATTTTCAGGTTCATATGGGAACTCACATGTGGAACAATGCACCGGCAAGGAGAGGCCGGCGGCTTTCTGTGGACAACCCCATGGCTTTGCTGGGTGGAGAGGCAGTGAAGTTTGGAGAGATGTTTCAGAAGGACCTGGCAGCTCGAGCCATGAATGTAGACCCAGGATTCTGGAACCGTTACGCGACAGCTATCACCAACAGCTTGGCCATGAAGAACAACGAGATCTCGGTGATCCAGAACAGAGGCATCCCTCAGCTTCACCCCCTCTCGGCAGGCATGGACAGAGTGAGCACCGCAGGAGGTCCAATTACCAGTCTAACCAAGACAGGCATCGACCTGGGAAACAACAGACATTTTTCTCTGCTGATTGATGACAGTAAAGAAATTGGAATCAATTGAAAAAAAGACAAACGTTGTGAAATTATGCAAGTTATTATGGACATTAAAATATTTGTAAAACACCTTGTTTGTTCTTATGTATTATATATAGACTTGAAAAAGAACTTTTTATGACTCAACAGAGAATAGTAGGTTATTCACATTTTGCTATTTTACTTTGCAGTCATTTGTGAATGTGTTTTTCTACACAGTAAAGAAGTTGTTCAACTCATACTGTAATTGACAATTCCTTAGATGTATGGTTGCTCTGAAGAAGGGAACATATGTCCGATAATCAATAATGCAAAGAGTCTGCTTTCTCCTCTGGACACCTGCCCGCTGCTGCTACAGTGAGAGCAAAGCACAAAATATGCTCGTGAACATCCACATCTATGAACTGAAAAGATACGTTGTCAGTGTTATGGTGAGAAATTGTCTTTCTTAAACAACAGTCGGACCGAATAAAAATCAGAACACACCACCTGTATGTTCAGATCTATACGTGACACTCCTTAGTTATTACAGCACCTTTTTTTTTTTGCTTAGAAATCACAGCCAAGAATAAGCTTTTTCATTTACTTTTATCTCTTTCAGCAAGGATTTTTTTTTGGCAAACAATAAAATGGCCCTCATAAACTAACAGCTTTAACAAATTGATTCTTTAGCTTGACTATATTTTATCATTTTAGTAGAACTGCAAAGCTACGTCTGAAGTTTTCAATTAAATCTAAAAACAACCATCAGTAATAATAATAATAATAATAATTGTAGTATTTAAACAGGTCAATGAGTTGTGTTATCTGTAATTATTTAAATCAAAGAAAATAACAGAAAAGTAAGTCAGCAGTCAACACTAGATTTCATAAAGGGAGACCATGTCAGCCAGTTTCAAATCAAAACTTTAGGAACAAAATAAAGGCGTATATTTTGTTAAGTAGTTTCTATAAATTCGGATTAGAACAGCTGCTTCTCAAATAATTTCAAAATCATATGCAAAATGCAAAATATACCACCTATTAAAGGTATCGTATCATCCTCCAAAGTCTTATTTTAGCGTAAGCTATATTTATTATTTCACTACACTGATTAAATCCGCGTGCAACCTTCGGTTACATCTTGAAAGCGCAGTTTTCGCATTGCTACATTCAGAAAAAGCCCACTTTGTTTATTTTTGTTTTTGTTTTTGTTTTTTTTGCACACACGCTGCGCAAAACAAGCGTTGCGTGAGATGAACCCCCCGCCCACCCAGTTTGTGCTCTCTAATCTTAAATTAGTGAAGCAATTTTTTCCTGGCTTGACATTCATCACTACGACATTTTTAAATGCCACGCGAATGCAGCACAAATCCCTACGCTTTTTGCGTGGCATCGCATAGGTACTGCCCAGCCAAGATGGCTGACAGCATCCCGTTAAATCCGGTGCGGAAGAACTCGAAGAGAATCCCGTATTACAACTCAGCCAGGCTTTCAAGGTATGGACGGGGTAGCTGAGCTGTTTTTTCTGTCTCGCACTAAAGCGACAGTCTTGTTGTCTGACACGTTTATGTGTTTTTGCTTTGCTTTTGCTTCCCGGGGCTCGGATCTGTGTACGGGGGTCGTGCTTGTTAGCTTGTTTTGCTAGTAGTGCTGTTGACAGCTCATTAGCGGTTTCTGCTTTGACAGCTGTTTGATTTTTATCACACCGCCCCAGGTAAAGCTAGAAACCTGCGCAATATGTGCTTTTGCTTTTTTACAAGTTCCATAATTCAGCCTGTCAGTGTAGCATATGTTAGTGATAGTTATCTGCTGTGTTCCCTCGGGCTTTTCATTTAAAGTCACATGATAGCTGTGCTGGCGTACTACGTCACATGATATATGAAGATAGTTACTTTCTGTAGTCGTGATTCACCATCTTGCTCATCTTTCAGAATGGAGGAAGATGAGCTAACACAGTCCTCAGGGTGAGGAATGGACAGGAAGCGAAGTAGGCGCATAACAAGGTACTTGTAGTTCAAGAGCATCCACAGCAAATAGCTTTGGGTCATGTTAACGTATAGGCAAGTGGCTAATTAAAGGTGGAAGGTAAAACCTCGACCCCTGCAGGGTTAGAATTTGGTGGCCAAGTTAAGATTTAAGTAGAAAATGTCCTAGTATGTTTCACGTCCACTTGTCTCCTTTGGTCACGGCAAAAATAATAAAAATTTCTCTTCTTCCTGTGGTGAAAAACATCTAGTGATCTTCTTTAGGATGACAATGCCTCCACCCATAGGGCACAAGGATTGGCTGGTTAGTTTAATGAGTATTAGAATGTTATAGTTTCAATAACACAAGATTACAACCTAGTTGAATTCCTATGGTAGATTTTTGAGTGCTGTACACCACTGTAATCAAGTAATCAAAACAGGGACTTGTATAAAAATCTAAAGCTAAACTAAAGGTTTTCTAGTAGTACATGATGGTTTAGCAGTTTAAGATGCCTTATGGGCTGAGAAACAGAGAGGTACTGCTTGCTAATACAAGACAGGTATGCCGTAGTGAAAAGACTGCTTTATCTTTATCTTATTTCTTTTTTTTTTTCTTTTCTTTTTTTTCTTTTTTTTTTTACACTAATAGGGACCACGTTTTACAAAAAACATCAAGTTGTGGTGGAAAGGATTAAAACTTAAGTGAAACCATAAATGGGTCAGTAAAGTGTTTACTGAGGGTACAGGTTAAGGGTACAGGTCAATTTATCATTCATCAAACAAAGTAAACAGAATTTTCCAGCCTTCTTTTTCAGTGAGCTTCAGTCATTGATGACAGACTGCCTAAATCAAAGTCTGAAACTTGTTGCTCCGAGGTGCCAACAGCAGCACTAACATTACAATGCAATAACAGTGACAAAACATTATATGTAGCAACACAGTTTAAATCAACTGTAAGCAAAAAAAAAAAGTGGCCTAGGTAGTGTTTTTAATGGGAATTTTAAGTCAAACTATAACATAAATGCTTTATCCTTTAGTTCAACAATAACTAAATCAAATAAACCATGCAACATCTCAGGAGCCTCCACAGTATTGAAATTAAAATATATTTTATACTTGGGGATGTTGTGTCTTGGGTCAGACTTATCAGCCAGTTGCTTAAAACCCTACTTTTCCACTAGCTCTTCCTGTCATATGAAGTGCAACTAGTGAGTGCTCCAGTGAGTCATTTGTTTACTTTTGGGTCACTCCTCACCAGCTGCTATTATCTCGTCTTTCATAGCCTGGTTTTACTGGATGGTGTGTTTTTTGCTTCAAGTGGAGAAACGAGTTTGTTTCCACCTTTAGCAGAGACAGTTTTCTTGCTTATTCTGCAAAGCATTGTGCTTTTTTTTTTTTTTTTTTTTTGGAGGCTGTTGAAGTAGTTCGTTTCTAAAATGTCGTCAGAGGCTGATATGTGGCTCTTGCTGTCAGAGATGTCTGGGCTACACTTGTTGTTGTTCGCACTAAGTATTGTAAACACCTGGCACAGCTCTATCCTTGATATCACATTAATGACACATTTTTATAATGTAAAAATATGTACCCCATATTATTGTGGAAGGTGGCACAACCTTAGAAGGATTGTATTGTCCCATGTGCACACATAAATCACAGACCTCAGCAACTGTAAAAGGTGTTTTGTAGTGGGTGGTAGTAATGTGCAATTCAACTGCAGTATATTAAAAGGCAAAAGTATTCAGTTTTATATACAAGGAGTGCAGAATTATTAGGCAAATGAGTATTTTGTCTACATCATCCTCTTCACGCATGTTGTCTTACTCCAAGCTGTATAGGCTCGAAAGCCTACTACCAATTAAGCATGTTAGGGGATGTGCATTTTCATTCAAAATAGTCAACAGGGTCGCAAGAAGCGTGTGGGAAAAACCAAGGCGCAAAATAACTGCCCATGAACTGAGAAAAGTCAAGCGTGCAGCTGCCAAGATGCCACTTGCCACCAGTTTGGCCATATTTCAGAGCTGCAACATCACTGGAGTGCCCAAAAGCACAAGGTGTGCAATACTCAGAGACATGGCCAAGGTAAGAAAGGCTGAAAGACGACCACCACTGAACAAGACACACAAACTGAAACGTCAAGACTGGGCCAAGAAATATCTCAAGGCTGGTTTTTCTAAGGTTTTATGGACTGATGAAATGAGAGTGAGTCTTGATGGGCCAGATGGATGGGCCCGTGGCTGGATTGGTAAAGGGCAGAGAGCTCCAGTCCGACTCAGACGCCAGCAAGGTGGAGGTGGAGTACTGGTTTGGGCTGGTATCATCAAAGATGAGCTTGTGGGGCCTTTTCGGGTTGAGGATGGAGTCAAGCTCAACTCCCAGTCCTACTGCCAGTTTCTGGAAGACACCTTCTTCAAGCAGTGGTACAGGAAGAAGTCTGCATCCTTCAAGAAAAACATGATTTTCATGCAGGACAATGCTCCATCACACGCGTCCAAGTACTCCACAGCGTGGCTGGCAAGAAAGGGTATAAAAGAAGAAAAACTAATGACATGGCCACCTTGTTCACCTGATCTGAACCCCATTGAGAACCTGTGGTCCATCATCAAATGTGAGATTTACAAGGAGGGAAAACAGTACACCTCTCTGAACAGTGTCTGGGAGGCTGTGGTTGCTGCTGCACGCAATGTTGATGGTGAACAGATCAAAACACTGACAGAATCCATGGATGGCAGGCTTTTGAGTGTCCTTGCAAAGAAAGGTGGCTATATTGGTCGCTGATTTGTTTTTGAATGTCAGAAATGTATATTTGTGACTGTGGAGATGTTATATTGGTTTCACTGGTAAAAATAAATAATTGAAATGGGTATATATTTGTTTTTTGTTAAGTTGCCTAATAATTATGCACAGTAATAGTCACCTGCACACACAGATATCCCCCTAAAATAGCTAAAACTAAAAACTACTTCCAAAAACATTCAGCTTTGATATTAATGAGTTTTTTGGGTTCATTGAGAACATGGTTGTTATTCAATAATAAAATTATTCCTCAAAAATACAACTTGCCTAATAATTCTGCACTCCCTGTAGTTGCAGTTCACAACAGTAATCTCCTCAAGGCATTTACATTCAAGGGTAAAAAACCATATGATATTACAAATAAAACCCCACCAATCAGATCCCTTATGGTTAACACTTGGCGACAGTAGGAAGGTAGAACTCCTTTTTAATAGGAACAGATATCCAGCAGAACCAGCAAGGGGCATCTATCTGCTGTGACTGACTCGAAGGGTGAGGGGATGGTACCTCACTGAAAGAAAAATGGTAGAGTTGTATCTAGCTTGCTTATTATGCCGATAAAATGGCTTGTATTCTGCCAGTGTAGCTCTGGCAGTTCATGTTAGACTGAGTCTATTTCTCTAAATTTGTCAGCACCAAGTCTAAAATAAAGAGCTTAGTTTCACTTGAAGTGCATCGAAGCAGAAACACCAGTGCACACCAGTGTAAAAACGCAAACGGCTATGTTGCCACGAGGGCAGGGATTCAGGACAGGACAATAAATCCCACTTTGTTTCTAAGACCTGTAAGTTGTGTCTAATTTTACTATATCTCCTACTATGGCTAAAAGTACATTTAAACTTGGACTTCCTGGGAAAATCCTCTGCCACGCTGAACTCGTTTCTCATGATAGTGATGAAATTAATGTGGCAGTTTATTGATCTCTGTAGAGGAATGATGAGAGCTGATTTTCTCAAACTGTTCCAAAGCATTTGTCCTGAAGCTGATGGAGAATGCTTTCCCACTGACACTCTGAGCAACTGTTGGCAACACCGTCAACGCTGCACCGGAGAGGCAGAAAACATTTTTACAAAGCAGCCCACGTTTCCCACAGGCTTGAGTTATTATGTAATCAGATGTGGGTGTTCCATCGCAAGAAACACTGGCTAATAATCCACTTTTTTTTTTTTTTTTTAGCAAGTTCGAATGGTGTGTAAACATATCGCACATTTTGGTAACAGTGAAACATTTCTCAGATCATATGACTCAAAGCTTTGAGCACAATATTTACAGTTTAACACTACTACCTTTATGTTTATAGATCTGTCTAAAACAGTCTTTTTTTTCTTATCCTCTTTAACAGTTCATCTCCCTGCATATTGTCATTCAATCAGTGTTTGTTTAGTTATAACTTGAGAAATCTGTGTATCTGTATCGACTGTTCTGCTCATCAGGTTCAGACTTGGCATAGCTGGGTCTTTGGCTATGAAGGGAAGGATTTGGGGTATGTGACCAATGCAAGTGTCCTTGGATGCAGTGCTCTAAAAAAAACAAAAAAAACACTGCTTACTCTGAAGGTGGTGATGCTATGCACAGGATGTGTGCTGATTGAAAGATTTGCTTGAACAAACAATGGATTGACAGCAGAGTTCACCATGAAGGGGAAAAAGTGTGAAAAGAATCAAAGGTCAAAAATAAAGAAGTACAAATGGTGTTTGGAGTGAACTGTTCTGGTGGTTTTGAACATTTGGTTTCTTTGTATGTTTTCACTTCTGTAATCAAAAGAAACACCCAAAACAAACAAAAAGTAGCCAGTAGTAGTTGTATTTTTGACATAACCATTGATGACAACACACTGATGCAACATGCGGATACTAGTCTGCAAAGCTCTGTGTAGGATCAATACACAACCTTTACAAGACACTGAAGTGCAGTGCTGAGTGTGTGAAGTCATTTGAATGAACAGGTCTTACTTTTGTTTCTCACTAGAAGTTGTTCTTGAATGTCAGTATTTCCCCTACAGTGACAGCAGCCATGTGTTTGACTGTGCTTGTGAAGATATTGAATGAAAATCTTGCATTCCCAAGTCTCAGAACCTTAATTTTGGACATGACAACTAAATGCCAAAATCCTGACTTAAATCTTAAATTTTAACCCTAAAAAAAACTCTTTTCTTAGGTTTGTTCTTTCTGATAGTAATAAACTCAAACGGGTTCTTGCAAATACAGCTGAACATAAATGTATTTAGTTTAGTGCCTCATGCTATAAAAAGGCTCCTGAGATCATGCTGCAAATCCAGGACATTTGTTGGTGTTACAGTTTATCAAACTTCTTTAGGGATTTAATCCATCCATCAGCAGGCCTGCAATACTAAATACCTTCACTCACTTATGTTATTTTAATAAGCAGTTTATATTTTCAATAGCCGTAATCACTCAAACACATTTGGTATGTGTATGCATGTAACTGGACTTTTAAAATAATAACTTAGTGTGTGTGTGTTTGTTTGTGTTTTTAGTGGACATCTATAAATTGTTGCTACAAAAATGAACTGGGTTACACTCTTATATGACAATTAAAAATTAATTGCTTGCAGCTGAACTTCATTACTATATAGAGACAGAGTTATTTAGCTTACCTTCATTTAACAGAAAGAGTAGGATACTCGTTTTGGTGTTTAAAAAAAGTAAATGCCATATTCATGAACCCCCCTGTTGTAGTCCCTTAGAATAAATGGCACCTCCTTTTGATGCTCAAAGTGCCAAAAGAAAACTTTGAACAACTCAGGAGAACTTTCTTCTCATTATGACTCAGTTATTTGAAAATGATCAGGATGTTGTATGAGGAACTTTATTTTTTGTACCAAACTATATGTGATAAGCACTTTGCTGTGCAGAAATATGGGTGTATCATGACAGGATATAAGCATGAACAGATTCCTGTTTGGCTAAGTTACAGCATTTGTTACCGGCATGTTTCTCTTGGCTCAGATGTTGTTGGACTTACAAAAAAAAGCGCTGCAATTTTTTTTTTTTTTTTTTTTTTTTTTTTTTTTTTTTTTTTTTTTGTTCAAAATCTCATATAAATGAAACAAACTTTAAGATTAGTTCTACCAAATTTTATTTGACAGAAAATACTTTTTTTTTTTTTTTTTTTTAAATGATAAATAAAGAAACAAATACTATAAGCATGTGGGGGGGGGGGGGGGAATGGTCTGGACTGTGATCTGTCCAAACTGTGATTTTTAGAAGTGAGGAACCAAAACAAATACATTAACTGGTAGTAGTTGCTACACAAGAAATAATTATAACAAATATTTGTTTTATGATTTGTATGATGAATTTTACTCTTGTAAAATTTCTATTTCTATTTGTGGTGAGGCTGAATTGTGTTAATAGGGTTGTATTTTATGGAAAACACCATCATCATAGAGGGTGTTGATTTTGTGGAGACAATGAAGTGAATGTATAAACCAGCCAAGCCTGGTGGTGCACACCTTCTTCCCTTGTTCAGAAACAGAGCTTTGGGAGTTTCTGTTTATATGGGTTATAAATAGGTAACAGGTTGTTTTGTAGCAGAAAGTCCTACAAGTGGCATTATCTCCGGTCCTTCAACTAAAGTTGCAGACGCTCTCAGCTCAAACAAAGTCTGGCTACAGCAGGCGTCTAAATGTTTTACTGCTGGGGAGGGCCGCATCTGTGAGTTTGGACCTTAAGCTCTTAATCCTGCTCATGCTACGTTTGCTTGCGCGCATGTCCACGTTTATTTATTTATTTTCAATAAAGGACACTCTTGTACAGTGGAGTGACCTTTCAGTCTGCTTATATTGTATTTTTTTTTCTGAATGTATTTGATAAAAATAAGTTCTGGTTTCTAAAATGAGATTTGAAGTTTAATTTAAAAAAAATCTAAGCAAAACACAAACCTCCCCAAATGTTAAAATTGAATGATGTTAAATTTGAATTAATTCAGATTTGTTTGTTAGGTTTTTTTTTTGTTGTTTTTTTTTGTTGTTTTTTTTTTTAGTACAGTAAATTTTATTTACTCAGAACATCCACCTCAGTATAATACATGGAAGATCAGTACTTGTATGTGACATTGATCAGAAAAATGTTATTAATCTTTTCAGCTTTATTTTGCCTGTTGCTGATATGAGACTCTGAATCTTTTACTGCTATATTTAATTGGCATCCTCATTTTCATCACGTAATCTGGCAACGTCACTATAAATATTATTGAGGTCATTGCAGGGTTGACGTGACCACAATGTGTTTTTTGTTTTTTTTTCTTATAAGAATCTAGACATTTATTAGAGAGCGTCTCATGAATAAGGTAGTATATCTTCTCAACGGTGTTTTTAGTGTTTATTATGTGAAAGTGCTGTTGGCTCTGCCCTTCTAACTAGCTTTAATCTTGGCTTTTCTCACTGAATCTTGCACATCTTGTACTTTGAAGTGCTTTTTTAGTATTTATTTATTTTTTTACCTTGAGATTTCCTTAAGTATAAAGTTGGTCATAGATGCTGTTACTTGTTCACACTGCATATATATATTGTTTTTGCGATTTAAGATTAAAAAGGTTGAGTTTAATGTAATGAATAGAGTACTTTTTTCTTTTTTTAAACTAGTAAAGTGAACTTTGACAGTTTTTTTTTCAAAATTTATTTATTTTTAGTACAGTCTCAGCAGAGAATGTGAATACTTAAGACCTTTATTCATTTGTGTTTTTGGACACAATCTGAACACAAGTTTTTTTTTTTTTTTGCCACTCACGTCAGGGACCACAGATTGAGTTGTACACATCAGACTTCATGTGCAGTGGTTGGCACAGTTATGAGATGCTGAATTTTACAACTAAAACAAATGAAAACACTGTTACAAAAAGGAATGAAGCACAAGAGTTGCTTTATCGTGTTGTCATAATTTTATATTTAAATTGTTTATCCATTTCAGCATGTTTCTAAAATTGTTCTCCAACACACATACTTACCCTCGTTCAAAGTAACTGAGTCTTCCTAACACAGCTTACTGTTCTTTCAGATACTCTTTAGAAGATGAGCCCTCTAACTTGGATGAAATGCCCCTGATGATGTCGGAGGAAGGCTTTGAGAATGACGAGAGCGACTACCAGACTCTACCCCGGGCCAGAGTCAATCAGAGACAGAGTGGCCTCGCCTGGTTCCTCCTGGGAGGATGGAAAGTCCTGTGTGGGAGGTACCTCTGCACCATTGTTGTTAATATGTTGATTTAATGATTTTTTTATAGTGACGGTTTAGGCAAAATATTGATAGTTTACATTTTGGGTTTATGTATCTGGGTGTTTTCTGATTATTCACTCAAGCCCTGCTATTTTTTAATAGGAAAATTCAATGAAAGCATTTTAAAGCAAAAATAGATTAACCATGTTTTTAGTGAAGTTTCTATTTCTGACCTCTGCTGCAACCACATATTTTTTACCTTCTGCCAAACACTGCACCACCTTCTTGTATGTTTTCTAAATAAACTTAAAGGAACCTGTAATATAAGTTTCTAGCAATTAGACTACTTGAATAATATTTGTAATAGAAGCTTGTCCATAACAGATCTGTAAACACACAAAAATAGATTGCAAGTTCACTCTGGGATATAAAATGGATTGTGCTTGTAGCCCAGTAGTCTTTGCTAAATAACATATTTTCATAGCAAAATACTCGGATATGTTTTGCCAAATGCTTTACTGATGTCGCCTTATTTTTAATCTACAGACTAGAGTAGTCCAACTGGACATTTAACATTTCCGAGAGTCTTTCTGTAAATGCAAGCGTATTGTATAATGTCAGCAAGCATGCTTGTGATGATCAGTTTGGATTTCAAACGCACCAGTAGCTGTGCATGAAGTGCAAAGAGAGGATAAGGGCATGTTTTTTTGGTCGGGTTCCTCGATGCGCACCATCAGTCCAAAAAGATTTTCAGGTCAAACAGAACAGGGTGGTTTATCCGACTAATGATTTATTTGACAGGTTTTGCCCTCTAACGACGCTCCTTTCAGGCTAAGAGGACTGTTTGTTTGTGTACATTTATAAACACTTGTTTGTGTAGTACTCCAGTGCCCAAAACGTAACATTCACCGCTGCTGCAATTTCATAGCATATTCGGTTTTCAGTTCAGTTTTGTTGGTAGTGGTACGTGTCCAATTGAAGCTGCATATTGATCCCCCTCCCCATCCCCCCACTAATGAACAAATCGGATTTTTCACAGCTGACCAGTTTGATGCTTTCCAGTAATTTTATGTGTGCATAGTGTGGGATTATAAAACACAAATAATTCACAGTGAATAAGCCCCGACTGTTCAAATGGCATATTATTTGAATAGCATTCATTTGCTCAAATAATCGCTCTTATGAATCTGGACTCAGAGTGCACAGAGACAGAGAACGTCGAGGCCAATACAAACAGGACTTTTTACCAAAGTTGATTTATTTAGTTTCATGTTTTGCCAAGTTGCTTAAAATGTGGAAAAGCCAAGCCGTTCAGCATGACGGTATACACTGACACTCTCCCCTCTTTCCCCCCAGGTGCCAGTTTAGGTCATGCTCAGATCACGCTGCTCTCATTGAAATTTACCCGCACACTATGCCACTGTTTGCGTTTGATATCAGATATGGGAGATAAGCCCCCATTGTAGTCATTACCAGGTTGATGGAAAGTCACTTACTTTTTGAAAAGTAAATGTCAATCTGAACCCGTCTGTCGTTATTGAGTTTTGATAATATGGTGGTAATGATGTTAGTGCATACAAGCAGAAATGGACTAGGGGTAAAACTACAAACTGCATATAAAAGTCAAGTTGTTACATCTGCTGCTGTGTTGGCATTTGTTAACTGTGGAGGTGCAACACACAAACATAAATATCGGCTTCTCAGTGCTCGGTACCAAACTAATAAAATATTAAAAATGGAAGTTCAGTAAAAGTAAGGCACAGGCACGCGTGTCAGTCGAAGCAACGCTCCACTATTTTTAAGCCTTGATAGTATCCAAAAATTATTCAGTGTGGAGTTGTTATGATGGAGGAAATTACCAATTGTACCAGATTGCAAACTTACATTTTAACATGTATGTCATGGGAATTGATTCACTTTTTGAATCAGCCCCAAGTGGCCACTGGTAGAACTGCAGTTTTTAGCTTTTTTTATGTTGCCTTCTTTTTAACCTCAGAGGTTGCTGTTTGGGTAAAACTAACAAAACTAATGTGTGTCAACCAATTTCATGCAGTAGTTTGGTTATATACATGCAACATGTTTGACTCTTAAGCTTAAATTGATTATCCAGCTCTGAACTTGTCTGACTTTTAACATAATTAGCAAGGGATTTCCCACCAGGAGAGATGCTAACCTTTTTAGATGATTCATAGCGTTAAAAGCAAAGGACCTCTTTATAGAAGTGGGTCAAAAAAAAGCCTTGAAGATCTAATTTACACTGATGAGACCTGGAATATAAATCACATCAGTACTGTAGGACGCAGCAGAACACAGCTGTGAGGCTCCATGGCTACTAATGGTTTAACAGCTGAGAACGTTAATGAGAATGAATAAACCAATTTGAAGTGGACGTCACGGTTGCGTCACTGTAGTTGCAGAAAAACAGGAAACTGGTGAAAGATGCAAGAAAACTGGTGAATCTAAGGAAAAAGTAAAAATGTCTTTTTCTGCTTCTTTATTTATTGCAGAATATAAATGAAGAGAATAAGATGGCCTGCTGTTTGGTTCGTGTTTGCAGTTTGGATAAGAATTGTTTTTCTTTTATATATAGTATTTTTTTTTTTATATATGTTTACACACACAGTTGCTGTTGAATTGTGAGTTATTGATATTTATAGAGCTAGTTGAGTCTCTCTATCGCTCACATTTGTATTACTAATGTAAATTTTTGTTTCATTTTTAAGGGAAGACAGTTGTGTTGTCTCAATGTATCAGCAGCAGCCATACCATCCTCTCCCATTGCACAACCCCCTCATTTAAATGAACATGTTTGAATAGACACATTCACTCAGTGTGCACCACTGTTGCCACAAAGAAGCTGGCTTTACTTTGGAAACCCCCACCTCCAGTTACAAAAGCCCAATGGATTACCACATGTACTGATATAATTAGTAGGGAGCTATTAGTGGCGTTACTGCACAGTGCTAGAGCTGGCACTGTTTAAGCATTGTAAGCAAGGAAGGGCAAAATCACAGATTTGCTTTAATCGCTTTTTCTATGTATTGCTTAAATTTGTATCCTGTGTTGTGCAAACTCGACAGAGATCCTCAAAGTCGTGTATTACCACAGAGTTTATTTTCTGTTTATTGGTTATATTTTTATCTTTATTATTTTAAGCTCTATGTGTCCGGAGAAAATTTTGAGAATTTGTGACATCAATAATGATTTAAAAACAAACTCGCGCAGTTACAGAGTGATTACTGAAATGTAAGAAGGCTGAAAATACGTTTTAGACTCTGGTTGCTGTGACAAATATTAAGTTGAATTTTAGGTTTTCAAAAATGTTTTTTCTTATTTTGAAAAAATCATATTCTGCGCAGGTTCTGGTTGGTAATCTGTTAAAATGTTACTAAAGCTGTCAGGCAGTTGTAGTAAAGTGTAAAAAAAGTAAAATAAGGAGAAGTTTAATGATTAATTTGTTAATCTTTTTCAAGCTGCATATTTTTTCAATAGCCTTACCGATGCTCCTTTTTTTTTTTTTTTTTTTTTTTAAATAAAGTCACTACAGCGCATTTTATTACTTGGATGCCCTTTTCTTGCACCATCTACTTCTCCTTCATCCCTTTACCACAACCCATATATTACAAATATTGACAGTCAGTATGTTTCTTTAAAAATACAGAATGGTTTCCAAAAAGCCCTTGAAGCAGTGTGTAGCTCACCACATGCTAACATTAAAACCTGAAAAAATAAACTGTTTTATATATGTAAGATGTTTCCTTTTAATCATCTGTTAAATTTATTTTGTGACCTAGTGTGGAACTTTCTGACTCCCCTGGTACAAAAAAATATCCCCAAAAAGCCATAAAGGCAGTTCTGTCTTGTTGTTGTAATTTTTGCTTTTTTTTTTTTTTTTTTTTGGTCTGTTTTTAATCATATTGACATCTTCTTTTGTAAGCTGCTGTGACTGTCTGGCTCATATATGTCGGAGGAAGAAGGAGCTGAAGGCAAGGACAGTTTGGCTCGGCTGCCCTGAGAAGTGTGAAGAGAAGTACCCCAAAAATGCCATCAAAAACCAGAAATACAACATCATCACCTTTGTGCCTGGGGTGAGTGGCAGTAGCTCCCACACAACCTGTAGCCTGCTTCAAATGAACTGTCTTGCTTTGGTAACTGAATTCGCATTTCGTGCCCTGATCTTTGCTCTTAACGCAGCAGTTTTTCCTTTTATCGAGTCCATGCTCCCAGTCTTTATAGTGTCTACAGTACAAATTCATCACTGATTAACAGACTGTAATGCACAGGAGCTTTCACTGGATCTCATTGTTAACTATTCTGTCATTAAGTTAAGGGTTTACTCTGTAGGGAACAATAGAGATCCATCAGAGTAACTTATTAAAAAGCAAATGGTTCCTTGATTAAGAGGGCTGCCTTCAGCCCAGGCCATTAAATGTCAACTGTCTATTAGAGACGTAGATATTCTCGTCGACGGTGAACAAAACGGCTGTTTTTCTCCCTCCACTTTGAATTATTAAATACACACGAATTGAGTTAGCAGTATGCATTTTCCCCTAAAGGTCAGGAGGTTCATTAACTGTAGAGCGTCGTGCATTGATCCCATTGTCTCTGATAATCTGTGACTAGACACTGGACTCTCATTATTGCAAACATTATTCAAAATTTGACCTTAGATGACTAGAATACTGCGATCTCCCTGGTGATAGATGGCACATTAGCAAAGAAGCTTGAGCCACTCACAAGAGCTACTTTGGTATGTGTAATATAAGAGCGTCTCTGGTGATTTCCACCTGAAATGGTATCTGATTGAGTCAACCTCATGTTGATTTATCAACACAATGCGCCTGTTTTCCTCCTTCATTTGAAGCTTTGGTCACGCAGTGCAGGATTATTCTTGAAAGTTTTAGGCACTGACATCGTACCTAGTTGCCCTTACATTTGAAATCTGCACCCTGCGTGCCATTTGAAACAGACGTTCTCAAAGTGTCAGAGTTTCCATTAGGTTAATGTAAAGTTAACAGCATTAACATGTATCTTGTTCCCTCTTGGAACGTGTACAGTAACCCATCCCGTCTGGTTTGTTTCTGCTGCTGCATCCTCTTTTATCTTGTCTGCAGCTGTCGTCATCTTTGACTCACCTTGCTGACATGTTCACTCACCTCGCTGAATCTTTGTCTTCTGTCCCCTCTCAGGTTCTCTACCAGCAGTTCAAGTTCTTCCTCAATCTTTATTTTCTAGTGGTGGCCTGCTCGCAGTTTGTGCCATCACTGAAAATCGGATACTTGTACACATATTGGGCACCTCTGGTAAATGTTTTTATGTATTTATTTTTGATCTATCAAGTTGTTTGCAACTAAATTAAATGTACAGTGAAGCCAAATTAGTCGTACTATTGGAATTCAGCAAGAGAATAAACCCATATTTTTCCACTTTTTACTATTGCAACAGTTTTAAGTGAGAACCTGCTCCAATTTGTTAATGTTAAGCAAATGCCAGTGTAGTTTAAATGAATGGATTTTATTATTGATAAAACTCAGTTTTTAAAGCACTCCTTTGTCGATCAGGGTTTTGTGCTAGCTGTCACAATGGTGCGGGAGGCTGTGGACGAAGTGAGACGTTATCAGCGAGACAAAGAGATGAACTCTCAACTCTACAGCAAACTGACAGTGAGAGGTTAGTGAGACAACTGAAAGAGACCTATTCACCTTCCACCTTATTCGTCTAGCTGTTTGCTGACATTATGAAGACTCTTATTCCAATGATTGAGGCTCCATGCAATTAAAAGATGGCTTTACACTTGCAACAGAAGTCATTCTTCTCACTGTAATTGCATTGAGTCTTTTTTTTTTTCCTTCAAATTTATAAACACCTAAGATCTGTGCCTTGTGTTGATTGTAGCACTTCACAGCCACCGTGTACATATGTACATGTTTGCATGTAATCACAGTGAAAGAGGAAGGTTCTCAGCAGATATTGGGGTGGTTTAATTGAGAGTGACCTTCTATGTCATTGTTTTTGTCTGACTCTGACCAGAGATGAAAACAAAAGGGTATTACGTTATCAAGCTGGAGATAATCAATTAGAAGGTGAGAAGGGGGGGAAAAAGAGCAATAGCAAAAAGTGGGCTGTGGTTTTAAGAGTCGGCATCATTTCCATGGGCCAAAAATCAATATCTGCATTTTATTTCATGACATAATTTAGTTTGAAGGTATTTCAGAATACAAGTCTAGAGTCTTTCACAATTTCTGTGCTTTTCCTTAGGTAAAATTCAAGTGAAAAGTTCAGACATACAAGTTGGAGACCTGATCATCGTGGAGAAGGTAAATCTCTCCTGTCTTTACCTCTAGATGCCTCTGCACGGAAGGATTCAGTTAGGTGTATTTGCTTGATAGGTGCTGATTTGACTCATTTTTTTAAGCTATTTAAAATATATAAAATAGGAATTTGATAGTTTAGCCGACATTTTTGGAATTTATTTTCATATACGATGAAAAGATGTTTGTTTAAAAGTAAAAGCAACCACAAAAAAGGTTCTAAATCCTTCAAAACATTAGCTTGAGCTTATTTTATAAGCATTTGCATCTTTGCTAACAGGCAGATATTATAAAACAGATTAATGGATTTGATTTAAACAGTACGGTGGGAAATGTGTTTTATTTTTTTGAAACTTAAGATACATTCTCAATTCTAAAAATTTAATTAAAAATGATCAATTTGTGATGTTTGGTTCTAGGTCAATTCCAGCTCCAAATTTTTATTCTTGGACTCTTAATATTTTTTTTCCTTCTCTTCCTTTAATGCCACCCTGTCTTTCTAGACCACTTTCATCTGATTGGCTGCTATTCCCAAACAAATTGGTTTGTTTACTAGGAGTTGGTTTCTGTGCTCAAAACCCCAGAGCTGTGCACCTGAAATAACTGTCTGAGGGAAATCCTCTCTCACTGACATCAAACACAGCCAAGAGTATAAAAAAAAAACTGTCTAAAACAGAGTGTTTAGGGTGAAACTTGTGCTTTTGGGTCCTTTCCTATACACCACTGTTACAGTGATATATGTGAAGTAAAATGGTGAAAAGCACACTAAGTCCATTTTAAAATTTTCATTGCTGTGCATTAGATTCACGTAAAGTGAAGTTCACGTCAGGGTATTGACCATATTTAATTATTCAGGACGATTTGGAGGGGATAGTGCTCAATGACACACCACCTTTAACATTTTCCTCCTTTCTTCTTCTTCTTTTCCTAGAACCAAAGGATTCCTGCAGATATGATTTTCCTGAGGACATCTGAAAAAACTGGTGAGCAGATGAACTCCGGGTCTGTTTTATTTTTTTATTTTTATTTTTATTTTTTTAATCAGCCATTGTAAAGCAGGACAAAATATGCTGGAGACGCAAGTAGATCAGCATTACCTGTACACACCTGTAACGGTATGTTTTCCAAAAAAATAACACAAAGAATGCTTACAGTTGAACTTTTGTGTTCTCTGTGGCAGTTCAGCCAGCTGAGTCAAGTGTATTTAGGTGAGAAATGTGACTTTTCCCTACACTTCTAGTCCTTTGACAAGTCACCCTGTGATTCATATGATTTGTTCGGGTGACTGACGATGCAAATTCTAATTAATCAATGAACTGCATCAGATCCTGGCTCTTTTCTGAGTGGCATCATTTCCATCAATCTTTGATATGTCAATAAGCTTGGCAGGAAGTTGTTGATGTCTTTGTCTCTAACTCACACGCCCACACACATCCACATAAAATAACATATTTCTCTTTCGCACACAGGCTCGTATATTTTGTCTTTCACATACTCATATACACCCTCACATCCCAGTGGTGTCACGTGAGAAGCTGACCTGCCATTACTGCAGAGGGAAAGCATGAATCATCCCACTTGTGTTAATGTTTTCCATGATACTTAACCCTCCAGGGATGGTTTATAGTTGCCCTTTTACCCTCTCTGTCAGATAGTTGCTCTCATCCATCAGTTTCATATGTAATATTGCCTCAGATCAATACAGGTCACCACTGCTCAATTTTTATCAGGCTTTGCGGTGTTCACAGCAACCACAGAGGCTTTCTGTTGTGCTACAGGTTCTGTATTAATGCTCAAGTTATTCGATTAAGACAATTTCTATGTGCTGCGAATATGTTTACGTTCTTTAGCACATGGTAATGTGGAAGCATGCTTTTCAAGCATGTTTTTTGGTTCAACAAAGCAGTCTCATGGTTTTGGCCTTTAATTGTTTAATCCACAGGATATACTTTTTAAACTTTGGTCACTGTCAGGTTTCTAAAAATGCAAATGTTAAAGTCTATTGCTAATAAGTAATAACATTATAATGTGTGTTAAAACATGCAAAATGCCACAGAAAAATTGTCATTTTCAGAAGAAAAGCTTTTTGGATTAAACGTGAGTTATAATCTATTTGTCTTATATGGGAAAGTCAATTAACACAACAAACCAGTAAGCATGGCTACATGAATAAGTATCTGTACCCCACTTTCAGTGTGAAAGAGCAATGCAAAGTATGCAATCACAACAACTGTGCAGTCTTTGAGAGCTTTTGTGTTTTTCCAGGTTCGTGTTTTATCAGAACAGATCAGCTGGACGGAGAAACAGACTGGAAACTGAAAGTTGCTGTTGGCTGCACACAACGACTGCCAGCAGTAGGGGTATGGATACGTTAGTGAATCTCTGGTAACAAACTGTCTGTGAATGAGTGTTGAGTTATCACTAACAGCGCTGCTCATCGAATGTCTGTGCTGTGATGGAAACCTAATCACTGATGACAGACGGCAGGAACAGTCTGAACCTGACAGCAGCTTCCTTTAACTGGAGATGATACCCAACACTTCAGATTTGAGTTTTTGTTTTTTTGTTGCCACTTAATGCAATCAGATAATTAAAGTTTCAGCAAGTCATTTGATGATTGAGCCACGGCTTCTGTATTGGGTTTCAAGGCACCCGAAGATGGCACAAGCTGTCTTTAGTTGAGCCAGTTTTCGCGTTGTTAACACGCCTCGCTTTTATACTTCATTAAAAGATTGTTCATTTGCCAGAGAATATTAGGAGCTAAAGTAAATTGGTTTGATGCGCTTTCACAACAAGAAGGGTTGCTGACTGAATAGTTGAGGTCCTAACTAATCAAGTATGTCCCCCCATCTTACGTAGAAACTTTTATAATATAAGCACTAAATTATCATCATGTCTACACCCACTGAGAAGGTATAATAGTTTATATGTTCACAACTCCAGTAAAACATCTGCTAATTATGCTGTTGTTTCTATATTTAAACTAATGACTTTCATCAGGGTCATGTATTGTTCCTCCATCACCATCCACACTTGCTGTCTCTAAATCATCGCTGCACCAACTCTGTGCTTTTGTCTCTAAAATGCTGGAGCAACATAACTCTCCATTGGGGGTTCAGTAAAATAATCTTCCCTGCTCCTCTTTAACCGCTCTGCCCATGTTCTCGATAGGAGAACACTATCTGAGCACAGCTGAGGCCTGCCTAACTGCTGCCGAGGCTCCACGCGCTGCATTCCTGCCTGAATAATTTAATATTTACAATCAATTTTTGTTCCACTAAGAGGGGGGAAGGCTGCTATTGGGTGCTTGACAGGCCTTAGGCTGCAGTCTTATTTGTCAGGGTGACTGAGAGAACAGATGATTGAATGGTCGCGATTCAGTGGTGATTGTTGTGACTTCCTGAGGTTGTTTCCTTCTTTTGTTAAGAAGCCAGATCCTACATTTATGGAAGTGCTGTTATCTTAGTACTCCCTTCATTGACTCTGTTGATTCTCTGTTTGTTTTACTAAATCTTGCCAAAGAAACAAAAGATCATACTAAAGGTTTTGCTCGTGTAGCAAGATCGGTCTTATTTATTTGAGCAACTGTGCTAAAGTTATTATTACACAACACGCTTTATAGTACATCACATATATATTAACTAAGACTTAAGTTCCAGCAATATGTTATTTTAAACAATATTTGCTGCAATATCCAATTATTCTGCTCTAATAGGAATTAGTGAGGCTTTTATTTTCAAATTTAAAGTATATTTTTCTAACATATTTTCACTTCCAAATAAGGTGTTTAGTTTGAGTGCAACAGACTGTAAAATACTGAAATGCTAACACAGTTTTTACTCTCCCTTGAAAACAGCTGGTCTCTTTTCCATTTGTAGTTTTCAGAAGAATTGCTCACTCATATAACCTAGTTAAATGAGGCTGTGTCTCATTTTCAAACTAATTAAATGGCACCTCTGTCGTGTCTTCTTGTCTCAGGATCTCTTCTCTATCAGCGCCTACGTCTACGCCCAGAAGCCTCAGCTGGACATCCACAGTTTCGAGGGGAATTTCACAAGGGTACAGTAGCTCGTTGACATATTTATAACCTGTAAAACAAATCTCAAAGAAATGCAGATTTTTCTATAGAACGTGGATTGACATAGAAGATGTGTATCACCGCAATGTGTTGACAAGTGACAACAATAGGGGCTTGTGTGTCCATCTGGGCCTGTTGTTATCTCCAGCAGGCATGCCTCTTACATCACAGGCAGGTTCTTGCAGCTCCAGCTCTATCCATCCTGTCTTGCTTGTTGCTCAGTGATTTTTTTTTTCCTTTTTTTTTTATTTTTATTAATAGCAGATTAGCGCAGCCCCCACAGAGAGGAGAGCTCCAGTACAAAGGGGGGCTTTGTGGTCCGTCTTCACTCTTGGCCACACACCAGGCTTAGTGAGCGAGCACTTCCTGCGCTCATTCATCCTCCACGGCCTTCCTTTGCATAGCGTGTGCTTTTAGTCTGAGCAGGATGGGAAAAAAATGGGTTCCCACAGATCCGCAGCAAATGAACTTACCTATTTATGAGAGTTTCTTTCTTTTTTCTTTTTTTTTCCTGAGACGGATATAGTGGCTTTGTTTCTGTGGTCTTCATTGAGACCCTCTGCAGTTATGAACACCGTACTGTGATGCCAATGTCAGAGCGGTCAAGCATTCTGCAAACTGCCATTTATTTTTCATGCACCTCTTCCCATGTTTGAGTGGATTGACAGGATGTGGGTGCTTAGGTATCATAATTATCATATCGGGCAGGCAATTTGAGCCGAAACTGGAGCCTTGACTCTGCACTCCTGACTCAAGCCATTTTCAGCATTTGTCTTTATTTAAGAGAGAAGGGTGAAACGGGGAGGGTGAAACAAGAGGCTCTCAAGGGGCTTATTTATCACTAAAATCTCATCTACTTGAACACTCTATACTGTTTTTTTTAAAAGGAGCCTCTATCGCCATGCCAAATCTAGTGAAAGTATAGGTAAGAGGACTACTGTATTGCTATAGTCGGCACAACTGTGCAGGGTGCTTGAGAAAATTAATGGCACAGCAGAGCTCAGCCATCCTGGTCAAGCTATGCACCGTCTGAGCTGGGGTCTCTTAACCATTTCTGTTCTGTCCAAACAAACTTTTCAGCTTTTTCCTTTTAATTATTGTCAAAAAATCTATCAATCAATTGGGAAATGTAGTTTTTTCATTGCAATTTTATTAAATAATGGTTATCAGATAGTACACACTTTTATGTAATAAAGCTAAGATCATTATTGTTATTAAAAAATAAAGTGGTGATCTTAGAGCCTCTTGCACAAAACAAAATAAAGATTTCAATTATTAGAAATCAGATTAATGTTTTTTACAGTTTGTAAAAGTTGAAATAAAATTTGTCTTCATTATTTTATTTTTGGTGAGAATAAAATGTTTAACTGCAGTAAATTGTCTTTTACTATTAAAGTCACTGGAGTGAAATTCATCTGTGGTGCTACTTTTGTGTTTGTTTGCCTGAGGGCCACACTGAGAAATACTAATTAGAAGGTGGCTAATTGCAGAAATAAATTCACTGCGTCGAGGTATTTCTTTGAAGCTCGAAGCTTCTTTGGTTGAAGTTTTCCATGTCTTAGGATTCTTGTTTGCTTTGTTTTTTCTCACACACAACAAAGTGTCACAAAAAGGAAGAAACAAAAAGCATATTAAGTTTGTACTAGTAATATGTAGAATTTAATTTGTATCTAAATATAATTTCATTTCAAACCACCAGTTAAGTTATTTAAAGTCCTAATTATGCCAATTTGTTTATTTGCAGGAAGACACGGACCCACAGATCCATGAGAGTCTCAGCATTGAAAACACTCTTTGGGCCAGCACCGTAGTTGCATCTGGTAAGTAAATGAAAGCTATTGTAGCCTTTTCATTTTTTTAAATTGAAGTGAATCACAAATATATTGCTTGTCTGGATGTTTTTTTTTAAAAACCTCCAGTTTAATTTCACCTTCTGACACTTTTTATTATTGCTAAACATCAACCTAAAGATGTGAATGCATGTCTGTGTAAATGTTTTCAGAAACATGCACTGACTCATATTTCATTTTTCTTATTTTATGCATTTTCTAAATTTGTTGCTCACACTTCCTGAGTGCAGTGCTCAAGTTTTGCAAAGAGAATTCATGGGTTTAAACCTTGAGCAATCGGTTTGATTTAATAGATATTTGCTTAATAAAACCCACGATGGAGGTGGTCCTCCTTCAGTTCAGCCAAGCCATTCTGGCAGAAATGGTTGTGTCAGTTGAGAGTGTTTGTGACGCTCCCAGTGATGGCCACAGCATTGATCTGTGGTGTTGCTCTCCCCTCTGGCCTGACCTTGACCAGAAGAGCAAACACACACAGTGGCACAGAAAGCCTGACTTAGACTCGTTACATCATCTCTGCTTAGAAATGTCATTGTCCCTCACAAGACTCTTCCTGACAGACACCTCTCTCCTCTACAGTAGCGTTCAGGGCGTTTGATCTGGCCCAGATCACTGTGTATTCACACGGTTACGGGCCTCAGTCCAGCTGTAACAGGAGAATTAGTTGCTCGCATATTCAGATTGAAGCCCCTCTGCATGCTGAGCCACACAGACCATTTGTCACACCGCTCAATATTTCTGGAGTTAGAAGTCAACAGGAGCAATTCATCACCTTTCTCCTCTGATCCTGTGGCTGCTGGTCTCTGTTGTGCCTGCACTTTACTTTCCTTGTTTTGTTTTTTTTATCCATTTGTAACTTTCTTGCCATTTTTTTATAGTTTGGGGATTTCAGAGCCTGTATTTAGGTTTATTAGTGTCTTTGCTCTGCCATTAGGCTCATTTAATATTAATGACTCATTAATCCTTTTTAATAAGGCCACTGTAATGAATTGGCAAATAAAGATGGCAGCGTATTGATCAGCTTTTATGAGCTTCCATAGGGTGGCTGAAGGCCCCGAGTGTCTAAGCGTATTAAACTCCTGTCTGTTGGCTTGAGTGGCAATGAGACAAAACTGCCTCAGCTCAGCCTTATTGTGTTTCCTCTCATGCAGTTCGTCTTACTTGACCAAGATGAGTGTGTGCATGCATATTTGTGTGTGTTGTGTGCGTGTTTGTGTGTCCGTGTGCGTGTGAGATGGTGGGGGTGAGGTTCAGTTAATGAGCAGCATTACTTTCCTTGTCTCTATCTTTGGCAGGCACGGTGATAGGGGTGGTGATCTACACAGGCAAAGAGACCAGAAGCGTACTGAACACGTCCTATGCCAAGAACAAGGTGAATGCTTTTTTTTGTTTTTTGTAGCTTTGAATCTAAGGTTTTTTTTCTAGTTTCCTATACAAATAATGTCAAGTGGTATACTAGAAATATAATTATAAATATTTAAACTGTTACAATTAACACTTAATTGTTAAAAATGTCTGAAATTTGCTTAAGATCCTCCTGTTTCCCCCATTTGATTTAGTTACCTCACTAAAATTAAGACAAACGGCAGAAGAAACAATCATAATTTTTTACACTGGATCTAGTTTTGTTTTAAGTGCTTCTGTATTGTATCAAATAATGATTTATTTTGGCTGTTTTTAAAGTCACATTGCTGATGTCAGCAGAATTTTGGACAAAATAAAATGTTCTTGTAAGCATATCCTCTATAGGTTTTAAACCAGCTTGCAAGGTATAACTCAGAAACATGGAGTCCCCTTGTGGTGTTTCCATCATAAACGTTTAAAAGCTCTAGTGGATAAATCACCTCAAACAAAGTATCTTCTATCCCAAATTCTCCTCATGCCATCTCGTTCCCTCTCACCTCTGATCACTAATCAATCACTACGACAAGGTGGTTTTTTTAACCTTGACTTTCTAGATAAAGTTGGGCCTGTCAGCGCGAAAGGTCAGTACCATTTGCTAATTAACCAAAAGGGAAATTAACTAACTGAGGATTTAAATGACATTTTCAACACCAAGTTAATCTCATAGAATCCCCATTGAGCGTTTTGTCTCCGGATTGAAGTGAATAATTTTATGCTAAATATACGATTTTACCTGGAAGATGTTTTGGCTAGATAGACAGAGGTCATCTGATAGAGGCAGCAATAAACAAGATCTCAGAGGTTTTTTTTTTTTTCCTTTTCTAGCTAAACTGAATCTACCATGCAGTGACTTTAACACACAAAGTTGTCACTTCCAGCTGTCACCTACTAACTCTCCGTGGCATAACATAACCCCGTCCTGCTGCAGCACCATTTTGACACCAGTGTCTTTTATTTAGAACGCTGATGTGGCCGGTCGAACAGCCGGCCAGTGTTTTGTGTAAGCCTGACAGCTGAGAGGAATTCAATATTTCAAGGAGATGATGTCAGAAGTGCCAATATGGAGACTGGAGATTGGGGGAGAAAGTCGATACAGTGCGGCTAAAGTCACAAGAACGTTTTGGTCTCATATAATCTGTTGTGACACCGACCAGGACGATGCCCGCGCTTGATCAATCTGACAGGACGTCAGGCGTAGATTCACCCTTTGTTGCAGTATAGTTACAAACTCCTGTCTGAGTAAAGAGGGAGAACATTGTCATTTGACAAGAGGCCACTTCTCAATAAGGATTCTTTGAAGTTTATATCCAAGTTCCAATACTCAGCTCTCCTCGTGTGTTTCTCAGGGCGAGTTGCTCTGGAAAAATAGAAACCTAAACTTGTTTACTAATTTCTCAAAGATCAATTTTATTTTTCTTGACTTTCTTCTTGGCCAGATTTCTAAGCTTTAACCGTTCACTAAGACTGAAGCTCTGATATTCTTTGGGTTTAATTTCATGAATATTCATGTCCCACGTCTGCAGTCCGTCATCAGATTTCACACACATGCTAAAATACAAGCCACACAGGCAGATCGAATCATTCCTTTCAGTTTTAATGGCTTGGAGATGAATGGAGTAAAATATGCACTTTTATTCATTGATAGCATCTTTAGGTTGAGGTAATTGAGTCCTTTTTCCCCCCTTGACTGAATGAATAATGACTTCATCTGATCCCCGGCAAGGCTTGGAAAATTTAGACTAGCCATTGTTCAAGCAGAAGGCGATCCTTTGCTTTTCAGGCGTGCACTGTTCTCTCTGTCTTAATTTTTCTTCATTTTAATCCACCCAAACCCGCTATTTTTCTCAATAGCTCAACCATGAACCATGTAGTGAGGCACTGGGGTGGGGAGATGCCCACCCGCTCACTCGGACCCCTTCCCCTTTCCCCACTCTGCTACTGGGAGTTTAACACCAACTGATAAATCAGTCACACTGGTCTCCCAGCTCTCCCAGTCCTCAGGGGAATGGTTTTGGTGGGGGTTTAGGCAGTGGAGGAATTTTGCTGCTTTTTATATATGCCTGCCCCCTCCCCTCCTTTTCAGAGCAGTTCCTTTATTTGAGAGAGGAGAGATGTTATGTTCTGCTGTTTTTGTAAGCGTGGTGCGTCAGATGAAAGCCCTCTGTGTACAGGGCTTTGCTGCGAGCACTGCCAGAAAGGGGAAGGGCGCTTCTTTATTTGACATCTTTTTCCCACATGCTTCATTGGCTGGGAGATACACTCGAAAAATAAAAGACAATTCTGACCCCCTTTTTTGTCTGTTTTTCTTGAGAGCCATCTCAATATGGGAACTTTCTCTGTTTTTGAGGCCTTTTGACCTTCTATTTGTTGCACTGAAAGACAATACTTCAGCATGACAATAATGCAATTTGAAGTTTAGCACAAAGTGGCAGCACCAATAAACTTACTTATGCTGTATACACAGTTTGCATGTTAAAATCCTGCAGCTGAGAGTTTGATTGGCTTTGTTTTTGCCCATGTGTTGCATATTGTAAGGTTTTGGTAGCAGATGGGAAAGTAGCAAAGACCCTTTTCTTTTTAAGTTGCCAGAAAAGGAATAAGATGTTTTATCTGGCTTTGTATTTCAAGTTAATTGAAAAAGTGTCCTACATTAGAGAAAAATTGCTAAAAACAAATGCCACACTTAATCAGATTTTACAGAAATTACTCTCTAATCGGTGAAGCATGACAGCTATGTTGTAATCGGCCCATTTTGACGTCTATCTTTTCCCCAAAGGTTGGCCTGCTGGACCTGGAGCTGAACCGTCTCACCAAAGCCCTGTTCCTGGCCCAGGTGGTTCTCTCTGTGGTGATGGTTGCACTGCAAGGGTTTGTGGGTCCTTGGTTCCGCAATCTCTTCCGATTTGTTGTGCTTTTCTCCTACATCATCCCCATCAGGTACAGTCTCAAATACAAACCTCAGATGTCGATCCTCCCACACTGGCAGGTGTAAATGTTCTTACCAAAATAGATATAATGATGATATTATTTTTAATAATATTATTTTAGAAAAAATATTTTGAAGCTTGATCTTACAGTACATTCAAAACAGATTTCCTATCAAATCTTTGTGTTCAACGTTAAATAGATTTTTTTTATGTTGAATTTATTTTGCTTCAGTTGTTGAATTCAAAGTATTCTCTTTTTATTTCAGTTAAGGTTTACTAAAACCAGTGAACAGTGGACAAAAGGACAAGTTATTTAAGAAGAAAAAAGAATTAGCCAGTGTTTTCTTATTTCTTAGTTTATGTAGCCTTACTGTGACTGGTGAGACAAAGATACTCTTAAAACTCTTAATCTGTTTTCCCCCTTTTTTCTTTTTCTTTTTCTTTCTCTTTTCTTTTTTTTTTTTTTTTTTTTTTGTAGCCATTTTTTCTTTTTATTTGGTCTTTAATACAGTTTTGTTGTTTTACTGGTGGTGGGTTACAGTCATTTTATTTAATTTCGTTTTTTTTTTTGTTTAGTTTGCGTGTAAACTTGGACATGGGAAAGTCGGCCTACGGTTGGATGATAATGAAAGATGAAAACATCCCCGGCACTGTTGTGAGGACCAGCACCATCCCCGAGGAACTGGGCCGGCTTGTCTATCTGCTGACAGACAAGACAGGTAGTGTTTAAGATTTTACTGACAATCCGAGTTTGACTGAAATTATTTGCTTCAAGAGGAGAAATGATTTGGATGCTGGTTTAGGCTGTGCATCTTCAAATGGGAGAGACTGTGGAAGCCTTATCATACCATCAAAGAAGGTGGAAGGTCTACACAAAGTGTGTGACACGTGTGTATTATAGCATTTATGGGTTTTTAATGTTAACATTTTTAAGGTGTCTAGATCCCTACTTGCAGATTAGAAAGTGATGTTACCTGATCAAAGCACATTAACCAAAAGGAAAAACAAAAAAAACTGAGAATGAGTCTTTAATGCAGCCACATTAATTTTTCCTTTATGAATTAAGCACATTTGATGATAACTGAAGTAGAAACATTTGACACTGTGGGCATGTGTGAGTTAAAACGGAGAACTGAGGAAAAATCCAGCGTTTTCAGGTGCTTCTCAGGAGTCCTCAAGTTTTCTTATTTCCCTATTGTGGCGTGTTTCACTAATAAACAAATGGCTGCTCTTTTCTAATTCTAGACGGTGTGTCAGAGTGATAAACTCCTGCTGGGGTCCTAATATGCTTCTTTGTCTTCCCCCACTGATCTAGGTAGGAATAGATTAGCTTTAGAGCCTATTTATCCAGGTTGGTAGTTAAAGTACATGGAAAAAAGAACAAACAATCAATCCATTAGAATTGGTTAACTCTGTGCCTCTAATGTTTTTGGAAGTTAGATGCCCTCTAATCAGCTTTATGCTCTATCAGCACACGTTCTGGCAACCAACATCCATTAAACAAGGCCATTGCCCCCATTTTCAAGGATTTTTCTTTTGCTTTTGGTGTCTGAACATTCACTCAGTCTTTTTGTATGCAGTCTTGTCTGATAGTTAGAAAGGACACGCAGTCCATACTGGTAATGCGATTAGGTCAGTGAGAAGGCAAATGCACTACCCTGCAGGTCCCATGATATATTGGAAACGGTCTTATGAAGACGACCGCTGTGTGTGTGTGTGTGTGTGTGTGTGTGTGTGTGTGTGTGTGTGAGCTTTCAGAAAGGCTGAATTTCTCTTAATTTTGCTATTGTATACAGTTGTGTAATAAGAAACTCTGGATGATATAAGGTGGAGACATGGTTTATTTATATAGAGCACAAACCTAACATAAGGTTCTTAGAAGCATAGTCAAATAAACAGATTGTTTTCTGTGCTGTAGTCACAGACCTGCCTCTGGAGATCTAGGTGGTGATCCAAACTTTGCAGGATGGCTGGGAGCACAAGGTGTCAACCTTGAAGGGGATTGCTTGCACATTTAAAGCAAGGACGATTTTAGCTATTAATTTTGGGAAGCGATTAGAGCTTACACAATAAATAAGGCATCTGATACTGTTGTAGCTTGATGGGTATCTGTGTATATGTAAGATGATACAAGAAGCTGGAGTTCAGAGATGCCAAATTAGGAGCTGCTCAGTTTCTCTCAGGGAGGATTTCATCACAGTTGTGACCAGCAATAACAAAGACTGCGGATTTGTACCGAAAATGTTATTTATGTCTTGTCTTGTTAAAACACATGACATAATGATAGTAAACACAGTACTGATATTCTACACTTGCGATGGGTCTTAAACATTATCTTTTGAGAGTTTGTTGAATTGTGATTCAGGTGCTGTGGATGTTCTGTTTGTTTTATATGGTAATGTCTAAATAATCTTCTGAACTGCAGGCACTCTGACACAAAACGAAATGATATTCAAGCGACTCCACCTGGGAACAGTATCCTATGGCACAGACACCATGGATGAGATCCAAAGCCATATAGTCCAGTCATACGCACAGGTGAGCAACCTTAATGACGTGTGGTTGAGAAAACCCAGCTACTGTTAGTCTGTGTATGTCTTAAGCACCCGAGTTAAAGGCATCTGGACTTTTAAGCCTTTTGGATTAGAGGTAAAATCTCTTCATGAACCTAAAAAAGAAGTCTGGTTGCCTTCAGCTCACCTCCATGCTGATTTGTTTGTGTGCATTAATTGGTGTGAGTGTATTTGTGTATATGAAAATAACGTCCAATATTTTAATTCACTAAAAATAAAATCTATGTAAAAATTTTTAGCACTAATTTTTTTAGCATCCATATTATGAAAAAAGACTTTTTTTTTCTTTTTTTTTCTTTTGTAAATTTCAGAATAATGATTGTTTAGTGTGAGTGTTCGCTCAGTATTACTTTAAAACTATAACACATATGCCTAACGATAGACACTGGGTACACAATTTACTTGACTTTTGAAAATTTGTGCCCAGCATGGGCGCGTATCCAGTTAAAATTAATACTTTTTTTCCCTCAGTGTTTTCCCGCTTATTCCTGCCCCTTTCTGCGGATCAGTTTAATCAATTTTTATATTGAGCTAAGAATAAGTTTTCCAGGAAAGAAGCCCATATTGTCCATTCATCATGCGGCGTCCCTGAGAGACTCCCTGTACTGTAAGCAAGTGTTTCCTCACTGGGTGGCTCAGATCTGGCTGCAGTCTTGACAGAATGATATTGTTCGCTCTCAGCCAGCTCCAAACAGCTGGTCGAGGCTGAAACCATCTGCCCCGCACCCTTATGTCTAATCTCAGCTAATGAAAAATGACTAGTCTTTTTAGCGCAGGACAGCTGAAGCAGTGCTGATCAGCAGTGCCTCTCTCATTTGTGCTATACAATACTTTTTTCTGTACTGTACTGTCACAGTGATGTGTAAAATTTAAAGAGGATCATTTATAATATAGTCTAAAAAAAAACCCACCTAAAGGTCTTAATTTAATCACAACTTTTGCCTACAAGTATCTGTTGTACATTTAGAAGAAATCCTCCATTTATATCTGTGACACTGTGTTTATCTGGCTGAATGGCATAATAATCTCTGCCTGTAGATCTTTCAGTCCCTTTAGATAAAGTTTGTGTACTTACTGTACTCCTGTCAGCCCCTTTCTCTGCTCAGCAGGAGTCAAGTCTAATAATAAACCAAAGTCTAATGCTCAGTAGAGTGCAGTCCTCCTGTCAACTACAGCTGGCTCTGTGGACTGTTGTCATGCTCAGTAATCGCACACTTAAACTGATGGTTCTTGTCAAAAGAGATGAAAATGTAAAAGCCCTCAAACCAAATATAACAAGATAGAGACTATGCTGCAGTCCTCTCCTCGCTGTGTCATCTAGCTTGAACAGGTGTGTCAGATTGATAAGAACTAGCTGTTTCTTACTGTGTCTGCAGGGATAAATATATATAAATATACTCCAGATTCAGTTCTTTTAGGCACTGGATCTGGTACCTTGCAAACACATTTTTAGCCATAACTCATGAATTCACATGGATATTTCAATATTTCACAAAAATGTTTAAAAGGATAAAGTGATGACATTTTGTATACAACAGCTCAAAGGTTCATGTAACTGTGCAACACTATGCTGGCCATTGTTCCTTTACTCAGTGCCATAACACAGGAACAGCCGAGCCCAAATCTATAAAGTTCTTTTAAAAAACTAAATATTTAATACAAGTCTGGACAGAAACTGTTGTCAGCTGCAGACTGTTTGTTCTTACTTCAGGCAACTTCCCAGCCATCCAGTGGTAGTGCCACTGGTGCCACGCCATCGCGGAAGACCCAGGCATCAGGCCCAAAGGTTCGTAAGAGCGTTAGCAGCCGGATCCACGAGGCCGTGAAAGCCATCGCCCTGTGCCACAACGTCACACCGGTGTACGAGTCGCATGCCGGAGTAAACGGGGAGACTGAATCTGCAGAAGCCGACCAGGACTTCAGTGATGACAACCGCACGTATCAAGCCTCCAGCCCAGATGAGGTAGATATAAAGCACAGTGGTTATCCTGGTCGTCAAAGATTAGATTATAGCTCTATTTCCACCTCGTATTTAGCAAACTTATCTAATTTGGGTGGGTCACAGTTTTCCTCACTTGTCAAAAACAATATTTTATGACTACTTTGGGTTAACAGAGGTTAACTTGTTGTGATGCAGATTACATTTGGAGTTGGAAGCTGGCAGGGAACGTAAAATAGAAAGCTAATGAATTAAATCAGCACATTGTTAAGATTGAATAACTGTCTGAATTGAACACATTACAGTGCACTACATAAAATTATTTTCTTTACCTTTTAGAGTCCATTTTTTCTACAGTCACACAGATGTGTTTAAATAATCTGTGTGTGACAAATTGTCACAATACCGCCCTTGTCATGAGTGACGTTTCTGGGTGATTCCCAGCTCATTCAGAGTCTTTGGAAAAACCCATAATATATTTTAAAGTCAGCTTAAATCTTTATTTTAGCACCTTTTAATATTTTTGTAGGAGAAAACATGCATATACTAAACAAAAGGATGATTTTGCTTTTGAAACACTCATTGTAAAAATATTTCTAATCTCTTTCTGTGTCATTTATTAGCCATCCTAAATAATCCTGCTTAGTCATAATTATCATTTCACTGGCAGAAAGTCAAAGGTCATGAACTCTTTTTAGAGGTTAAGCTTTTTAATTGTCTATATTAGCTGCCTGAGAATTTACTGCTGTAACTGAAGGAAGAATGCAGCCCGGTCCCCACGAGGATCCTCAGTGTTTCCTTTCTCCATGTAACACGAGAGCTGGATTACATGGAGAACACATAAAACACAGAAGGAAAACGACAAAAAAAGTCAGGCTTTTGTTTTGTTTTGTTTTTTTTAACAGTAGTTTAACTCCCCTCCAATCTGCATTAATCTACCCTTAAAGGCCCACTGCAGCATTATTGGCATGTTTATCACCACTGACATGTGAAGGTTCGTAAAGCCTATGTGAGACTGGCAGAGTTTCTTTTTACCCCCTGCCACCTTTGGCAATCAAAATAAAGATAAAAGCGTATTAAAAGATAAATCTAATTTTTCTGTTTTACCTGCACTACCTCCCTCCAAGTTGATGGGTATATTTATTTATATCCCCTCTTTCTGCTCTGTCTCTCCTCCCTCTATTGTCTCACACTGCTTGGATTGATCAATATTTAATTTTCTCACTGGGAGGATGAGAGGTGTAGATCTGTGATTGTTGGTAGAACTCTCCCTTCCCCTTTCACTCTCTCCTTTGTTCTTTCTCTGTCTTTCATTTCCCTCTTCTTTTGAATCCTTCGTCTCATTGAATGCAGCATCCGATCTCAGCCGCTATACTTCTCTTAGTTTGTTTGGCCCGCTCATCATTTCGGATATCATAAGCAGTCATAAAGTGGAAGCTACTGGGATCAGAACAAAGGTCGTCCGACCTGTGGTCTGATTAGAAAAAAATATTTGAGTGTAGCCTTTAAATGTGTGTGGCTTTTTTTTTTCTTTCCTACATTTTGTCACCTTTCAGGAGCTCGTATTAAATTACACACTTGGTCTTTCTGGATTGAGAAGTTTGACAATTATTGTTCAGCTGTCATTAAGATCAGGAAAATTGTGTCACTTCATCTCCAATGCAAGAAAAGAAAAGCATTGCAGCAGCTGCTATTTCACATTTAATATTCTCCTTTATAAAAAATATTTCTTTGCTACTTCCTTTTTAATGGCATACATGCAAGGCACGTCAATTTGATAGTGCCTGATCCTTCCAAGTTTGCAAAATTCTGTTGAAAAGCCAAGAAAAAGAGAAATCTTTGTGAAATTCCCCCTAAGATTCATGTCATGGGAAACACCAGGTTGGATCCATTCAGTTCCTGCAGTTGAAAAGCAGCTGAGCTGGTGGTCACTGGCTATTAATATTTGACTTCTTAGACTCTGTCATAGTGTTGATAATTTTTATTTGGAGCTAAAATCAAAAGCTTTGTGAAGATAACTCTGTGTCAAAAAAGGTGAGATACATTATGTAAACAATATGAACATGCTGGGACATTGCTTTTTAATTTAGCTTTGCAGATTCTCAGGTAAATCCAATTTCCAAAGTTACAAAAAAAAGAATTTAGGTTCAATTCATTCAGTTCTAAAATCACCAAACTGCAATGCTTCCTCGCTAATTAAATGGTGTCGATTACACCACAATGATAATCAAGTAAATATACTTTTCCTTCCCGTTAAGTTTGCATGTGTCCCTGTGTGCTTATCAATAACAGTTAAAAATGTGTACAAATAGCAGGACAGCTGTGAAGGTTTGTTAAACTGGTTATGCAAGAACTTTTACTCAAATGCAAAAAGAAGACGCAAACTAGACGATTTATAGTTTTGTATTTGGGATAAACAAGTTACCAACAGAAGTTTCTCATGAATCCAGATGCACAATTTCTGCTCTGTCTTGAGATACTCTTTCAAATCTAAAGTGTGTCAAATGATCCCAAAATAAATTGAGCTCTTCAGGGTGCACCCTTTTATGTTACCAGTGACATTACAGCAGAAAAAAGAATTTAACTGTTAAGAGTCCACTTGCCGCTATTGTGATTTACATGGCTGCTAAAACACAGTGAACACAGTTGAAATGATTGATCGTGTTGTTTAAGAACGTCTGCCATTGCAGTAAACTAGTCAGCAGCAGTCGTTTTTTTTAGTAATGTTGTAACACACGCAGTTTGAATCACATGCAATTTGTATCAAAGTTGACAAAGCTTTAAATAGTTTTTGTAGAGCTGATAAAGTAGATTAAAAGGACTCTGTTTAATGTCAGCACATGTTGTGTGTCAATTCATGTGTGTCCATGTGCAGCTATGTGAACACACACACAGGATAATGGCACACAGATGTGTGTTAAGTAAATATAGGCAGCCTTTTTACGGAGCTCAAAGGGGGAGCAGGAGAAATGATGGGGTATTAACAGGAAGTTCTAATTTGTAGGTCGGAGTATAATAACAACCTTTGAGTGAGCAAATTGAAAATGAACCCATTGAGGATTGAGTCGTGTGCAGCTGAACACTCACTCGGGGGCCGCAGTTCCTGCTGAGGGGAAAAAGAGGAAAGAGAAACAGAAAAACACTTATGTGGAGCTGAATGGGAAGAGCTCAGCAGCTCTGGAGATGCCGTAACACACTCTCATCCTTTAAGTGCATGTGAAAGTACATTTAATCAGCTTACATGTTGTCAACTTTCATCATTTTCTTTCCTACATAAAGTGATTTTCTCATTAACCTGTTAGTTTTAGTAAACATTCATCCTAAAATAAAGATTTTAAGTATTTTAATTTGATCCTCAAACATTGTGAACAAGTATATCTTGTCTGCTGTTTTATTAAAGTCAAAGCATCGAATCTTCCTCAGGTGGCGCTGGTGCGGTGGACAGAAAGCGTTGGTTTGACCCTGGTGAACAGAGACCTGACCTCCCTGCAGCTGAAGACTCCCTCTGGACAGATTCTCTCCTTTTACATCCTGCAGATCTTCCCCTTCACCTCTGAGAGCAAAAGGATGGGCATCATTGTTCGGGTGTGTATAATGATATCCTCCTTGTTGTGTGGTCTGAGTCATGCCTGTTTCTGTTATTCCTGCACATAATGAGGGCTAATTTTTAAGATAGGTTTGAACCTAATCTTGTAATTCTGTTTATTGTTGCTTCTGTTTAGCTTAGTTTCCACAGTAATGCCTTCAAATTTAGAAGAAACGTAGCTATTTTTATTTTCCAACTATTTAGGAGGAGTCAACGGGGGATATCACTTTCTACATGAAGGGTGCTGATGTTGCCATGGCGAGCATCGTCCAGTATAACGACTGGTTGGAAGAAGAGGTACAAATTTGAGTCATATTAAAGATTTTACTGGATACTTCCTGTAAATATAGTTTGGACAGAACTGGATCAAAGAAGCGCAAATTCCATTAAAGTTAGTCTTAACCAAATTTTGGTTCAGGATGAGAATCACAACAGTGAGTCGGTGACACTATTCCTGCACTCTTAAGTGTTCCATGTGTTTGCACACGGTTACTATAAGGCAGCACGCTTGGATTGGTGCAGTTTGTCAAATTAGTGCCTCAGCTAGTGCCAGATAAAGACTGTTACCTGATTGGTCTTTCTAAGATTCAGTTTCATTCTAAACACCATTAAAAAGGTCTTGAATATAACTTTGCTTATGCTGAAGGAACCTGGTTTAACTGACTCCCGGATAGGTCCCCGATTTGTAGATCTTTTAGATTGTCACTGCCCGAAATTCTCAATATCTCTGGCTCAGAATTGGAGTTAGGGCTGATGTAACCAGTTTTTCTTCTTGGCTACTTGTAATTACAGTCTATGTAAAATGATGGGCAGACAGCATAATTACAGGTTTTGGAGCAGGGACAAGAAACATCGTGCTCTAATCAGTCTGTGCGCATCCTCAAAACATTTTTGTGTGAACTGTTGACGCATGCTGTTCTCACATAACATAATAGTTAAGGGATTGTGGAGCTTTAAATATAAAAGATTTTAAATACAGTTGTTGAACTCAAACTAAATAAATAAAAGTTATGCTGAAAAACACCTGCTTTAAAAATATGTTATGCAATTTCATGTCTTAAAAAGGCATGTTAATTTAATGTATATTAAATGTAGTCTTTCTATAATAAAGATGATACATGTTGAATCTACTGTTTAAGTCTTAAACATTGTCACATGTGGGAACTCTGCCAGTATTTTTCTCATTTGTTTCTACTTATGTGAAGTAATAAAATAACCAACATGAATAACAAATATACGAGAGCTTAGCTGCTTATGGCATCTCTATTAATGGGGACATTTCATCAAAAGATCAACAGGCCACCTACACCAGTTTGGTGGTCGAAGGTCTTGTGCGCATATGTTCATAATTATATTGGCATTATTGAGTCATTTAGCACCGGGGGCAGCTTTTGATTTAATTAGTGACCTAGATAAAGTTGAAGTAATTACAGTATGTCATATTCTTGAACAATGGTGCTAATGATGTCCTGTTGGCCGTAATATCCCGTTGTCAGATCAACGCGCTGCAGTTACTCAGCTTGTCAATAACCAATCAAGTGGACAGATTGCCCCTATTGGTGTTTCATATCAAAAATAAACTGCCATCCATCCCTTTGTTTTACTGTGTCCTCTGAATTTCACCACAGGGTATGTTATTCAATATTGATTTCTTTTGGTGTTGGTAACAATATGCTGTTATTGACAGTAGTGTCTGCATGGTGTACTTGCACAGCAGCTGCTCTAATAAAAGAACTTATCTGCCCTAGATTTGATTGAAATTCATCTCAGGGAAACATTCGCAAACATTTATTGTAAATACACAACATCTTCTACTTCAGTCAAGAGCGATGAAGCTTTTGAAAGATACTTGAGACTGAAAACACCCCTGAAATAGATCTCTGATCTCCTTCCTTTCAGTGTGGGAACATGGCCAGAGAGGGCCTGAGGACTCTGGTGGTGGCGAAGAAGTGTTTATCTGAGGAGCAGTATCAGGACTTTGAGGTATGCAGGTTTATCAGTTGTTGGTTTATAAGGAACGATGTGTACCTCTTTAAATCTAATATAGTCTGCTTTGACAGCCCTCCAAATGAAAATCTAAATATGTGTTTTCACTGTACGGTCATTTTTGAGGGTGAAGTTTGTGGTTCCTCTGGACTTTTAACTTACACTTACTGATATAACTGTCATAAACAACATAATGAAAGAAGAGTAGATGAAACAAATGTTTAAGTAACTCATAAAAAAAAGGAATTCTTTGACATTAGTAAACAACCACAAACCCATCATAATCCTCAGATCACTTTCATGTTTGCCTGTAAATACATTTATTGGTTTTTGTAGTCTCTGCAGTTCAAACTACTCTAAAGGGAGAATAACAGGCGTGTCCACTATTTGCGGTTCTGAAGCTCTGAATCGCTTCATGATTTTATTCGTTATTTTTGTTCTTTCTTCTTTTTTTGTGCAGAATCGCTACAATCAAGCGAAACTGAGTATCCACGATCGAACCCTGAAGGTCGCAGCAGTGGTGGAGAGTCTCGAGCGAGAGATGGAGCTTCTGTGTCTGACTGGTGTGGAAGACCAGCTACAAGCAGACGTCAGGCCCACGCTGGAGCTGCTTAGAAATGCTGGCATCAAGGTTGGTGCAGAAATAAAACTGGACGCCAGACCGATGCTTTTTTTTTTTTTTTTTCGTCAGATCATCTCCACTTTGATTTATTTACTTTGTTGCAGTCCAACAAAACTATTAAAGTAATAGTGACATGGTAGTGTTAGTGCAAGGGAGTAAAAGAAAAAGGTGGAAGAAATAATTAAAAGATTAAAACAACTTAATTTTTCTCAATTGAGACTGAAGAAAAATTCATTTTGCTGCTTGTTAGCATTATGTTTAAACAACAATATTGATACCTTGAAGGAAAGTTGCTTAATAATTACTTCAGGAGGGATAAAAAGCAGGAAAACTATAATATTACACCTAATCAGAATTTGATGTATTTTCATGTTAATTAACCATAAAGTGTTGGAGATAACTGAAGATCTTATTTGTTTAATTTTACTCCATTTTTGTGCTGTTTCTGTAACACTTTGTGTTTCTTCATGTTGTTTTCTTCTCAGATCTGGATGCTGACTGGGGACAAGCTTGAGACGGCTACGTGCATCGCTAAAAGCTCTCATTTGGTTTCCAGGAACCAAGACATCCACGTCTTCAGACCGGTACGCTGTTTTATTTGAAAACATGAAGTGTTTGCATAAAAGGACCTGTCGGCTAGTTGGCTGCTTCACACTCTGGGTGTAACTCAGTTTTTCACGGAGGGTGGATAAGAGATTATGGTTACCATACCACCTTTATTTTTAAAGCAGTTTAAAATAAAACTACTGTTTTAAATCGCTGTAATAATAATAATTATAATGGATTGCATTTATATAGCGCTTTTCGAGACCCTCAAAGTGCTTTACATTACAATTCGACTACTCATTCACTCTCACATTCACACACTGGTGGAGGCAAGCTACAGTTGTAGCCACAGCTGCCCTGGGGCAGACTGACAGAAGCGAGGCTGCCATATCGGCCCCTCTGGCCAACACCAGTAGGTGTCTTGCCCAGGGACACAACAACCAGGACAGACAGAGCTGGGGATCGAACCGGCAACCTTCAGGTTACGAGATGAGCTTCCAAACCCCCTGAACCACATATACAAATAGCATAAACAATAAAACATGTTAAAAAATTAGGGAATTAGAAAAAATAGTAAAACAAATAGAGTCAATCTCTTAAAATGTGCCAAAGGCTTCAGCAAATAAATATGTTTTAAGAAGAGTTATAAACTCAGAAAGAGCAGAGGTCTGCCTAACGTGCAAGGGCCAATCATGCTACAACTTTGGAGCAGCTACAGCAAAAGCACGGTCACCTCTAAATTTACCCTTGGTGTTTGGCACCTTAAAGAGCTGCTGATTGGCAGTCCTAAGGGAGTGGGCAGGTGTGTATGGCTGTATTAAAAACTACCGTATTTCCCGGACTACAAAGCGCACCTGAATATTAGCCGCACAAGCTAAAATCAGGGGAAAATCCTGTTTTGTACATACATTAGCCGCACCTGACTAAAAGCCGCAGGTGTTTCAATGTTGACTTATCATATGTAAGAGAATATGCACAAAGGGAATTGTCAGGAAAGAGATGGCTGTTTGGAGACACAGCCCTTTTATTAATATTTTGAAAAACAAGTTATGGGTACATATTTGCACATGTAGTACATAACAGTAACCTACAGCACACCAGAAAAATAGATTCGGACTACCTTTTAGGCTCAGGTGCAGTGACACAGCTTTAACAAGAAGAAAAGTCAGTCATTCACCATCTTTCTCTTCTTCCTGCGCTCTAAAACCACCAAAGTCCTCTTCTCCAATGTCGGAAACGAACAGGCTCAGGATGGCTTCGTCATCCACTCTCCGCTTCTCTCCTTCGTTGTCACTTTCAAAACCAAAGAAATCCTCGTTGTCAGTGTCAGAGTCGAACACCCTCAGAAGGGCCGTGGCGGTGTCCTCCTCTCCATCATGCAGCAGTCCAGCCCTTCAAAATCCGTTGGTGATCGTGGATGTTTTCGCACTTTTCCACGCTGTCAGAATCCACCGGTGGAGTTGGGCATAACTTGCTTTTCGCAAGTTTATCGCCGCTCGTCAGCCACGCCTCCCGCTGAATGCGTAGCGCTACTTTGAAGTTTGTTTTTCGCGCTACTTCGTACGGCACTACGTTGCCTGGTGGACGGACATGTGACTAACATACCACTCTTGAACCCCGATCCTTCCGCCAGGCAACGTAGTGCCGTACAACAGCGGAACAAACAAAACAAATCGTCTTACGATATGACAAAAATCATGGAAAATCCATAGAAAAGCCGCACCTGACTAAAAGCCGCAGGGTTCAAAGCTGGTGCAAAAAGTAGCAGCTTATAGCCCGACAATTACGGTACTTTTCTATCCACTTTTCTAAAAGCATATATATTATGTTAGCTCTTCATTTCACGATTGCATTTTGCCTCTATACAGACTGTCTACCTGCATGTAAGAGAAGCCTGCCTGCCTGATTAGTAGAAATGTGTCTATAAGTAAACTTCAAAGAGTAAATGGAAAGCTTATGGCAGTCTTGTCCACTTTGCATTTTCCAAAACAGATAGCTGTTCACTAAGATTAAATGTGCGATAACAAAAAGCCTAAATGATCTTGTGGATAATTGTATTGTGTGGCTCTCAAGCAGGTCTCAAACAGAGGAGAGGCCCATCTGGAGCTGAACGCCTTCAGAAGGAAACATGACTGTGCTCTGGTCATCTCAGGAGACTCCTTAGAGGTACTACAGCGCAGTGCAGTGACGCTTGCACAGCCGATGATGTTGAGGGTGTACTTCTTAGCCAAAACGAACACTTTGGAGTTCACCCAAGAAGTGGAGGAGTTGGAGAGGGAAAGATAATAAAAACAACTGGAACAGTGAGCTGAATTTAAAAAAAAAAAAAAAAAAGAAGTTAAGCAGGAATTTAACATTTTCACTGTGTTTTCTGGTCAACAAGTTAATTTATGTCACACAACCTTTGGGGTTTTTTTGGTTTTTTTGTTAGTTTTTTTTTAATGTATGCTACTTCCTTTGTGGTGCTACAGGTGTGTCTGAGGTACTATGAGCACGAGTTTGTGGAGCTGGCGTGTCAGTGTCCGGCGGTGGTCTGCTGTCGCTGCTCTCCAACTCAGAAAGCTCAAATCGTCAGACTCCTCCAACAGCACACAGCCAACAGAACCTGCGCCATAGGTAAGTGTTGACAGATATAGGGGCGGCAGACCTGCTTGCCCACAAGGCATTTGGCTACGATCCACGGACAGCCTGGGAAAATCTGTTAGCGGGAGAAAATATCTGTGTGAATTTAGCCCCATCTTTTCGAGAGGAAAGTGTTTACCATTTATAAAACTCTGGTGAACAGACAAATTAAACCAGACCGATTTCATACTCGTGTTTGGGATACAAGCTGAACTGGTTTGTAAAATGCTTCAGAGAAAAACACATAATTTCACAGTCTCTTAACCGTCCCATCCCAGATGTGACCATTTAACATCACTGATTTTAGTTGGGTTAGAGGAAGATTCATGTGGTCTTAGACAGAGTATTACTGCATGTGTCCACAAGATGGCAGTGAAAACTCACTGATTTAAAAATGCCCATTCCAGCTGCTACTTCTAGAAACTGCATCATGTAATTTGTAATTTTGTGGCAGGTGATGGAGGAAATGATGTCAGTATGATCCAGGCTGCAGACTGTGGCATCGGGATTGAAGGAAAGGTAAAGCCTGCTGCACATTTCATTCAGACCTTGTGTGTCTTATCCTGGATTAGGTCCAATAACTTAATTTGGTCATAAAAACTCTAAAAACCTTGACTCAGATCCCTCAGTTATAAAACTGGTAAAACGAAGTGGCATGTCTTTAAATGTGAAGAAAAAAGAAAACGGTTGTTCTACTTTAGCTTAGCATCTTTATTCTGTTTGTTTCACATAGGAAGGGAAGCAGGCGTCGCTGGCTGCAGACTTCTCCATCACTCAGTTTAAGCACATTGGCCGCCTGCTCATGGTTCACGGCAGGAACAGCTACAAGCGTTCTGCAGCGCTTGGCCAGTTTGTCATGCACAGGGGCATGATCATCTCCACCATGCAGGTACAGCGATAGTTAAATTAAAACACAGACAAAACACTACAAATGCTGTATGTTTCTTGTTACATATTTTGAGCCTATATTTTGCTTTTGATCGTTCCTAATGAGTTCATCATGAAAGTTGTTTTGCGGTTAAAACGAAATTACAAATTCCCCACAGCGGGGACATTAAAATTCCTCATTTGGTGACTTTATGACACCAGTTTTGTGTCCTGTCCTCAGGCCGTCTTCTCCTCCGTCTTCTACTTTGCCTCTGTGCCTCTGTACCAGGGTTTCCTCATGGTCGGGTGAGTACCTGAAGTCTCATGGGGCCAGTGTAAGGACAGCTTCACAACAGCATAACCCTGATGCAAGCTTCTACAGTATTCGATCATATAACCTTCAGTTTTGTTGCCTCTCCTGTCTTCGTCTCTCATTTCTTTCTCTTTTTTTTTTTATTTATTTATTTTTTTTATACTTTGTGTGTAGGTATGCGACTATCTACACCATGTTTCCTGTATTCTCCCTGGTCCTGGACCAAGATGTGAAGCCAGAAATGGCCCTGCTCTACCCAGAGCTTTATAAGGACCTCACTAAGGTTTAATCCCATTTTTTTTTTTTAATCTTTGGTTTTGACAGCTTTCCTTCGTTAGAATTTAAACAAGTAACAACATGTCTTTCTCTCTTTCAGGGACGTTCATTGTCTTTCAAGACTTTCCTCATTTGGGTTTTGATCAGTGTCTATCAAGGTGTGTTTTTCCTTATCATTCACTCACATTTGCTTCCTAAAATCAACTTTCAAGTTATAGCAGAACCATCTACAGCGTGATTCTATCTTTAAACTGTCAGAGCAACTCTTCAGCCACCATTTCATCATTTGTGCATTGTCTAGTAGCACAGTCCCAGGGCCCCTTCAAACCCTTGCACAGTCCGTTTCTCAGTATCTAAGGTTTCCAACTGCCATCCGCTTTTACATGCAAGCTTTTGTCTGTCCAGTAAATCGATATTTCTGTAATCGCTAAGCCATGCAGCGAGTGAGAAAGATCTATGTTCTTGCTCAAGCGTGACTTCCTGACAGCTCGAGGTTTTTAATTAAAGGCCAATACTCGGTATGTGGAAAGGAAAAAAAGCAATATGAAAGGAAGAAAATATTAGGAACTGATCGGGCATAATTTATTACAGACGTTGAGTCGGTGGAATGCGCTGTATTAAGCCAATATGAAAAAGCAATTACGTGATCAGTTATAGGCTATTAAGCTCAATTTGTGTAGTGTTATGATAAAATGAAAGGCTATCAAGATACAGCAGGCGCCCAAAGATGAGTGTGTGTCTGGACACTCAAGAGTGAGACACACTGGAAGTCATTGTGGATCCTTCAGCCTCATAAATAATGTTATTGAATCAGTCCTTATCTGCAGACACCATAATCCTTAACTCAGTGTCCCAGACCACTGTTGATGAAACTGATAGACTGGGCCAGTTAATCTTTAGAAAACAATCGTGATTTCTTAAAGGGAGATCTGGTGCACAGCAAGTCCTGAATGAATAATGAGTAATGTAATTTTAGTTAAGCCCAGACACTTAGACCAGACCTAATCGCGCAAAAAAGTTTTTAAAGTCCGCATGTCTCCTTTGGCGCCACCAGGGGGCATCCTCATGTACAGCGCGTTGGTGCTGTTTGAGTCGGAGTTCGTTCACGTGGTTGCCATCTCCTTCACGGCGCTCATCCTGACTGAGCTGCTGATGGTGGCGCTGACGATCCGCACTTGGCACTGGCTCATGGTGGTGGCTGAGTTCTTCAGCCTGGGTTGCTACCTCGCCTCACTCGCCTTCCTCAACGAGTACTTTGGTAGGTATACCTTTCCTCTGAGTTTTTCACTACTGGTTTACTGACCTTTTAAACATTTAAGGTTTCAGGAGATAATAAGAATATCTTTATATTTAAAAATCCTATCAAATAGTTATATGAAAGCTTGTATGAGAACTTCTTGTTGTACTTTAATCTACTGAATATTTTCTCATTAAAATAAAACCTTAGTCTGAACAACCATGAAGAGTGATGCTAATATGCTATTTTTCAGTTGCTAAATAGTCAACTAACCTGCTTGTGAACAGCTTGAACAGTTGGTGTGAGGCTTTTACTTTTGGTTTGATACGTCCAGTATTGATTGGTCTGAGTACTTCAAGGAACCGCCTTCTTCTTCGCTGTGCCCGCTCTGTTTAGTTTGATGTAACACTACTTGGCACCTAAGTGTTGCACTGTTGTTTAAACCCTCAGCTCTGTGCTTTTATTCCCTCCTCAGTCTTTTTCTTCTCTCTGTCTGTCCTATTTTTATTTCTTTCTTCACTGCTAACTTTTTGCACTGCACTCACTGTTTCTGCTGCACTTCTTTTGCTTCTGTGTGTCGGCAACAGGCATAGGCAGGGTGTCGTTGGGAGCTTTCCTTGGTAGGTGTACAGCCTGTGAATTCACACCCCTTTCTCCTTCATCTGTCTCTGATATTATGTATCTGGTCTTGCATCTGTATGTTTGCATCATCTTATGTTCTTGGGTTTATTTTGTCGTGTGGGTCGTTTTCATCTCACGTGTTTAAGTTTTTATTTTCATGCTTTGACCAATACGCAATCACCAACATAATTTTAGAGCGCGATCATGTCGCTGTGATAAAGTCTTTATCTTTCCTTCTCCCAGACTCGTCCTTCATCACGACTTGGCCTTTCCTGTGGAAGGTGTCCGCCATCACACTCGTCAGCTGTCTTCCTCTCTACATAATCAAATACCTGAAGCGCAAATTTTCACCACCAAGCTACTCCAAGCTCTCCTCATGAGCCAAACTGGGATTATGTTTTTGTTAGGTTTGTAGTTCTGTGCAGCAATGAGCTTTGTAATTTTCGCACTTTTTGTACACACTGGTCCTCAGTGATGGACAGAGGAAACACTGGAACAATCAAAAAAAAAAAAAAAAAAAAAAAAAACTGAAAGAAAGTTGTTGGGTTTTTTTTAGGGGGGGTTTGCCACTGATACATGGAATTACTTGAAAAGATTGAGCACATAATAAAAGACTGTCAGAGGAGGGGTACAGGCGCGGTGACTGCACTTGGAAGGCCCGAAACACTTGACCCCACTTTTTCCCAAAGGGGGTCGACCTGCCTTCGTTTGTTTTAAAGCATTTAAATACATCAGCTCGTCATTTTATACAGTTCAGATGCATTACTTTCAGTGTTTAGATTTTTATTTGTGGCGTTTGGAAACTTTTTTACTATAAGTGTCACTTTTTTTTTATTTTTTTTATTTATGGTATTAATTACAGTTGCTGGGCGGTGTGTTTGAACAGTGTTGAGCTGCAGTAAGGGAGAAAAGGATGATTCACTGGTTTCTTGTGTTACTGTAAATAAAGTCTTTACATGCAGCTTTGATTGTTACTGGACTTAATGTAAAACTCGCTGTGTTTCAATCTCATACAGACGTGCATTAACCAAAAATCATTCGAGAGAAAATGCTGTTGATGTGTTGAGGGTCGAAGCTTTTTGGGACTGGCTTTGAAGTGAACTTTACATTTTTAAGACATCAATCTGTAGTCTTTGTAGTGTAGAATCAGAACTCCTAAATGTTTCCATGTTTGGCTTTGATTGTATAATTTCACACTTGTGTGCGTCTGTGGCCGTCAGTCCTCCTGTCAGCGTGGCAGCTCTGTGCCTCATTATGATGTTCATGTATTCAATCTGCATCTCAGAGGTTTAGGTTCGGTTTCTTTGCCTCCACAGCCATATCTGAACTTGAATCCTGCTGCTTTTCTTGGAGAACAAGTTTTTTCATGATGGCAAACTATAATAAGGGCCCTGATTAAACTCGTTGGCTGAAAGCTTTTAGGGCTTTATTGACAATTCGACTCTTTTGCTCCGGTTTGACTTTGACCTGCAGTGGACTTTGACATTCATCCCTTTTTAAGGAGGAATGAGTTTTATCATTGTAGTTCTTTGGGGGAAAAAATACTTTGATGCAAATTGCATTGAATGTTTGAAATTGCGATTTTCATTCTTACAAGCAGCAATTCCAGTTGTTGATTCCTGTTTTCTGTCAAGTTTCTTATGATCTTACTTTCCATGGCTGACACAGCAATTTCTAACCGTATGTCTGTTATTTATAAAAACTGGTATTGATTAAGGAGTAATAAAAAGACAATGAATACTAAAAATGTTCCTGTTTGGATTTTTCTAACTGAAAGCAGAGGCAGCCAAGGATATATTCATTGTTAGGTTTATCATCTGGCCACTAGATGGAGACAGAGACTAAATACTGGAGAGCAAATGAGTTTCAGTCATGTATGAACTTGAGTGTTGAACCTTAGGTGTTTGTTTTTTGTTTTTGTTTTTACATTTAAAAACAAAACAAAGTTTCTGTAACAGATTGCAAATAGCATCTATTTGTTTCTGAGGCTCAAATGATGAAAAATGATTTAAAATCTGTGACCAGAATTTTCAAAAACTCCTAATCAAATTATTATTAAACTAAAGCTGTATTCCACCAAAGTGTATCAGGTGCATCTCAGCTGGATATTACCAAACTTAAGGAAAGAAGGGACTAGGGCGCACATATGGAGCATTTAGTTAAAGTTTAGACAATTAAGTGATTCGCCTTACTGCTAAGAAATGTTCATGTTAAATAAATTATTTAGAAAAATTAAGTGTGAAGTTTGGAATCCTTCACTTATGTCGCCACATGTAGTTGTAGAATTGTTTATGAACCTTTTCAAACCAGCAAAAAAATGCATTGGAGTTTTAGCAATTATTTAACTTATATATGAAATTAAAAATGCCATTTTCATCTGTGTTGATGCTAAAGTTTCAGACTACCTAAGATGAATTACATGCATGTTTTAAATCACTTCAAGCACCCAAACCTGTAATTGGCCCACGTTTCCATTTTTGTATTAAAATATCCCTCACCTGAGAAATGTCTACTCTACTCTATGTACAACAAGAGGAAACGTCGGTGCTTTTAAATGTGAGCCGCATGGAGGAAGCTTTAATGACTCTCTTTAAAAGAAACTATATGTTTTACCATGTAATCTAAGGCAGCCATTGAGCAAACAGACAATGTGCTATCAATTTTTCTCCCCATGGAGCAGGAAGTACTTTGCTGATGGAGGGTGACCCAGTGATGAATGTGATGGTCCGATGACTTCGACATGTTAAGAAAAGTTCTTTCATCTCACGCTTTTCACTTTGTGGGGAGGGGAAGAAGTGCTGCACTGCAGGTTGTGTTTTACTTTTCTTGCAACATTTATGAAAGAGTTATTGTGGTTTGTTTCCCAGACCAGCAAAAGTATAGAGTTAATGTGCTGCACAAGGAGCTTTGATGGACCGGATAATGCTCGTGGGGCTAATGATTTATTGTACTAAAAGGAGAACCGCTGCAGATTTCTTAGATTCATTTGTGTTCTTGATGAAACTGAGTAATGGTACAGTCACTGTTTGTTTGTTTTATGGGGGGGAAAAAAGAATTAGAATTTGTTTCTTAAAAAACAAACCAAAAGAAAAACACCTTTAAAGTGGTTTTAAATGTAATTGCGTTACAGAAACTGTGATTTTGACTTAGCTGGAATTAGACTGTATATAAAAGACGGACAGCGCGCCATCACCCATAGTTACTGAGGTCGTGTTGTGAAGCCTCAAGAAAAGCAGCATTGTGTTTTTAAACTAATGATTTAGAAACATGAACACTCACCCTCACGTAAAATGAACAACACGTTGTATTCACCAAGCCCTGAAACTAGCAACCGAGACCATGAACTCATCAGAAAAATGTGTATCGAATGAATGAATGAGGAGATTTTCCTCATAGTCTGTTGTTAAGTAAACTTCATCTAGCAACCAGAGGCTTCACCCCCTAGTGGCCATTAGAAAGACTGCAGGTTTAATGCACTTGTGTGTTGGCTTCAGACCACCAGGGGTTTGTTAATCTCGGTCCAAAGGCACAGGTTCACCAATAAAACAAGCATAGTTTGAGCATACAGGTAATCATCCAATGCTTTTTTTTTCTTTTAGAAAAACTCCAACGACACATCAGATCAATCTGTTTCAATATCAGTCACTTCAATCGAGGTACAACAAAACTACTGCTATGTAACTTGGGTAAGTTATTAGTTGCCTAGCACTGAGTAATATTTAACACTGCTAGATGACACATGACCAGTTATGCAAAGAGAAAAGAGAAACAAAAAACGGAGAACCCTTTTAGCACAGTGACAGTAGCAAGCATCGGCTAAACACCTAGATTAGAAGCGTATTAGCGTCAAGGATGAGTTGGCCGTGCAGCAGAACGGTGTTCACCCAGAAGCTCAAAATTTGCTCCCGAGTGAGGCAGAAACAAGAGAGCTGAAGTGCTCTAAGTCATTGGTTGATAAATAAACATCTCCTTATATAAACGGAGACAGAAGAGCCTAAGTGCTCCGCTCTGTTCAGATGTACAGAAGTAAGCACAGAAAACATTAAAGTGCTTCTGAAGGTTAAAAAAGCGGTCAGGGAAAAGAATGTGTTTAGAAATGATCACATTAATGTGAGAATATTGATTTTCTTTTTAAACTACTGGCCACACAAATCACGTCTGGTGCACTTTCATCAAATAGTTCTTCTCAGTTTTTCTCATTTACTTGGGTTTAGTTTGTTATTGTGCACATCAGAAAGAGCACTTCTCATTCTTTGCTAGCATTTGAAAACGTTTTAGGATATTTATACAATTAACTAAGACAGGTGTCTACAAATTGTCTGATAGTTCAGATCTGATGAGAACACAGCTGTAAGTCATGAATATACAGTGGGATGCAAAAGTTTGGGCAGCCTTGTTAATAGTCATTATTTTCCTGTATAAATCGTTGGTTGTTACAATAAAAAATGTCAGTTAAATATATCATATAGGAGACACACACAGTGATATTTGAGAAGTGAAATGAAGTTTTTTGGATTTACAGAAAGTGTGCAATAATTGTTTAAACAAAATCAGGCAGGTGCATAAATTTAGGCACTGCTGTCATTTTATTGATTCCAAAACCTTTAGAACTAATTATTGGAACTCAAGTTGGCTTGGTAAGCTCAGCGACCCCTGACCTACATACACAGGTGAATCCAATAATGAGAAAGAGTATTTAAGGGGGTCAATTGTAAGTTTCCCTCCTCTTTTAATTTCCTCTGAAGAGTAGCAACATGGGGGTCTCAAAACAACTCTCAAATGACCTGAAGACAAAGATTGTTCACCATCATGGTTTAGGGGAAGGATACAGAAAGATGTCTCAGAGATTTAAGCTGTCTGTTTCCACAGTTAGGAACATATTGAGAAAATGGAAGACCACAGGCTCAGTTCAAGTTAAGGCTCGAAGTGGCAGACCAAGAAAAATCTCGGATAGACAGAAACGACGAATGGTGAGAACCGTCAGTCAACCCACAGACCAGCACCAAAGACCTACAACATCATCTTGCAGCAGATGGAGTCACTGTGCATCGTTCAACCATTCAGCGCACTTTACACAAGGAGATGCTGTATATGAGAGTGATGCAGAGAAGCCTTTTCTCCACCCACAGCGCAAACAGAGCCGCTTGAGGTTTGCTAAAGCACATTTGGACAAGCCAGCTTCATTCTGGAATAAGGTGCTGGGGACTGATGAAACTAAGATTGAGGTATTTGGGCATAACAAGGGGTGTTATGCATGGAGGAAAAAGAACACAGCATTCCAAGAAAAACACCTGCTACCTACAGTGAAATATGGTGGTGGTTCCATCCTGCTGTGGGGCTGTGTGGCCAGTGCAGGGACTGGGAATCTTGTCAAAGATGAGGGACACATGGATTCCACTCAATATCAGCAGATTCTGGAGACAAATGTCCAGGAATCAGTGACAAAGCTGAAGCTGCGCCGGGGCTGGATTTTTCAACAAGACAATGACCCGAAACACTGCTCAAAACCCACTAAGACTTTCATGCAGAGGAACAAGTACAACGTCCTGGAACGTTCATCTCAGTCCCCAGACCTGAATATTATTGAAAATTTGTGGTGTGAGTTAGAGAGAGCTGTCCATGCTCGGAAGCCATCAAACCTGAATGAACTAGAGATGTTTTGTAAAGAGGAATGGTCCAAAATACCTTCAACCACAATCCAGACTCTCATTGGAACCTACAGGAAGCGTTTAGAGGCTGTAATTTCTGCAAAAGGCAGATCTACTTAATATTGATTTCATTTCTTTTTTTGTGGTGCCCAAATTTATGCACCTGCCTGATTTTGTTTAAACAATTATTGCACACTTTCTGTAAATCCAATAAACTTCATTTCACTTCTCAAATATCACTGTGTGTGTCTCCTATATGATATATTTAACTGACATTTTTTATTGTAACAACAGACGATTTATACAGGAAAATAATGACTATTAACAAGGTTGCCCAAACTTTTGCATCCCACTGTAAGTACTGCAAAAACATTTTAGAACAACTGAGGTACAACCATTTGTGAAGATGGTAGAAGCTGCTCATATAAATATTTTGCAAGGGAAGTGGAGGAAGAGAGGAAAAGGAGTCAGAATATTTATATTCAATTCCACCATCCGGCTGGGGTCTTTCTGTGTGGAGTTTGCATATTCTCCCTGTGTTTGCATGGGTTCACTCCGGGTACTCCAGCTTCCTCCCACAGTCCAAAGACATGCAGTTAGTGGGGATAGGTTAATTGGAAACTCTAAATCGCCCATAGGGTGTGAATGTCTGTGTCTCCTGCGACAGACTGTCCAGGTTTACCCTGCCTCTCGCCCTAAGACAGCTGGGATAGGCTCCTGCCCCCCCACGAATCCTGAAAAAGGATAAGCAGCAGAGAATGAATGGATGGATGGATACAGGGAGATGCTGATGGCACAGCCAGAAGCTTCTGGATATGATCCACCAGCTAGCTGGGGTCTTTCTGTGTCCTCCCTGTGCCTGCGTGGGTTCTCTCTTGTTAGGCTTCGTCCTGCAGTCCAGACACATATATGTTAGGTTAAATAGGTGCGACTTGTGAGCGTGAATGTCTGTGACAGACCGGAAATATATCCACGATGTACCTTGCCTCTCGCCCTGTGACAGCTGAGATGAGATGGAGAACAGCAAAGAGTATGGATACAGCATATTGTCTCTTTGTCCACAAACTGAAGCAACAAGAAACCCAGCAACATCTTTTTATTATTATATAGTGTTGTGTGTAGTAGACCCATTGTTTTTTTTTTTCCACAGTGCTTGTTTTTGGTACAGATTGTCCACATAGATTTTTAGCATTTTACCCATTAACTTTCGTTTCCAGTGATGTGTTGGATGTCCCCTCATTCAGAAAGGTCCCTGCCAGATGGTGGATTTGAACCCAGGACCTTCTTGCTGTGTGGCTAACCAGCTCCCAGTCTTAAACTCAATATTTAGGTATCCTGTGAAGAATCTGTAGTCTGGTACAGTAAAGTAGGCACTTAAAACATAAAGTGAAAGAATGAGAAACACAGTTGTAAAGTCATTTTAACAAAGTATCCAAACATTTTGACCACGCTGTGAGAGATTTGTCATTAGATTGCTCTCTTCCACAGCGTGTCGTTTGTCCCGCCTTCTTCCCCTCATGTCAACCGGTCATGGCAGATGGCCCCGCCCCCTCTCTGAACCTGGTTCTACTGGAGGTTTCTTCCTGTTAAAAGGAAGTTTTTCCTTCCAACTGTCGCCAAAGTGCTGGCATGAATGTGGCATGCGTTCTGAGTGCTGAATTAGAGCAGAAAAGCACTATGTAAGAAGTCCATTTACCATTTTGGTGGAAATGACTCTTCTGGCAAGTAAATTAAAGGTTTGGAATATGCTAGAACCTTTTGCAGGTATATTTAACTGAATTTAATTAAAATTAAGCGATCACTATTAATTTTACTCAGTGAATTGACAATATTTCTGTCTGTTGGGGTTTAGAATCAGTTGTATAGCGTACAACCAAGCATGCATTTTCTGTTTTCAGTCCCTGCAACACTTTGATAGTCAAATGTGGTTTACATGCATTCAGTAAACTTTATGTAAAACCCATAGACAGGAGAATTCACACGTGGACTGCAACTTCAACATCCCGAGCCGTTTTTTGTTTTAGCTGCTGAAACCGCTGCAAGCTCAGATTTAATAGTGTGAGTGCAGAAACACAACAGTGAAGCTGTTACACTGTCGGAGTGGAAGTTAATAATCTAATGTTTCGTCTCTCGTATACAACAAATTGTCTCATGTCATAAAAAAATGACTCCATAACTTAATTTGAAGCCCTCCAGGATGAGACGTTTTTGCAAAACACTTCTTGACCTAACTCGATTTTAGCCAACCCGTAAGTGGAATACAAAACACTTACACAGCAGAAAGTTCAGACGCATGGAGCATTTGTCAAATTAGTACATTTTTTCACTTTTTTGCAGCTTTTTTTATTTGCTGGAGGGAGAGCCCTGCCATTATGCCATTATGCTATCTTGTTACTAAGCGGCTAAGTGGCTTCTGTAGCCATATTCCCTCCGACTGGGCTTATTATAAAATTCCACAGCACCCTGTTTGAATTAAGAAACAGCAACGAGCAGAGATAAAGTTACTGTTAATGATATTCCCTGACTTGCTTAATGGGGGAGAGGACTTTAAAGTGCCTTAAGGAAGACGAGACTATTTTTCATTCCAGGGGTCCAACGTTTAATTATTTATCCATACGTTAAAAAATGCATTATTAACTGCTGAAATTACAGAATCTGCATCCTTGCCAGAAAGGCACTCCAGCTTTTCAGATATTGTTTTTTTGGGTGATGCTGGGGATTGCTGGTTCAATCCTAAGACCAGCAGGAATAATCATTAATAAAGCCACAAACTCCGAAATGCACCCAGCGGAGCAGCTCAACAGACTTTAGCTGTACCGAGAATCAGTCTCTGTATAACTGTGAGACGTTGTTTCTAGGAAATGTATATTTAAAAAAACAGTCATTTCAGTTCAGTTCAATCAGTTTTATGTATATAGCGCCAAATCACAATAACAGTCACCTCAATGTGCTTTATATTCTAAGGTAAAGACCTTACAGTATTAGAAAGAAACCCCCCAAATCACATGACCCTCTATGAACAACCGCTTGGCGACAGTGGGAAGGAAGAACTCCCTTTATAACAGGAAGAACCAGGGTCAAGGAGAGGCAGCCAATCACCAATATAGGTTGGTTGAGAGGCAGGAAAAAAGAGTCATACAGAGAGAATCTCATCATTAACACATCAACACTTTAAAGATGATCTGTTATCTCCATATCAGCGCTGTTTTTGTATCTGGGCTCTTGGGCTAGATTGGTACACTGGGCCTTAGTGCAGGCTCTCAGACAACTTTCCTTTGATTGGCTGCCCCTTACAAAGAGAAGGTTTAAACAGCACGGCTGCTCATTTACAAAGTCACTGCTCTTTGACATCACTCAGACTCAAGAATAGGAAAAAAACGGTGCAAAACTGACTTTTTAGATCTGTCTGAACCCTAAAGATTTGACTCGCATACACTCACCTTGTTATGCAAAACTTTGGACATTGTTTGACATGAGTGTCCAACATTTTAAATTTATGTATGACAGACAATAAGGGAAAGCTCACACATCAGGTGGTATCACACCTCCATACACACACTGTTTTGCTGTTAAATTGTTTGCTTGTTTTTCTTGGCAGCTGTTTTTGGTGCACTGACATCAGGTGGCATTCAACCTTCAAACACCAGTTCAAATATTCAGCTGGAATTTCAGCTAAACTCTGAGTTTTCAGATGTCAAGATGTGAGATACACCAGCTGGTGTTTTAACTGTTGTTCACTCCTTAAATACCAACAGTGGTCACGCTGAGTTTGTGCCATTCAAACGGTTTAACTTTCAGGTAAACTGATGTGTTAAAGATTTTTTTCAGAGCTCACTCATTAAGACTAGAATAAAACGACTGCTTTGACTCCGGCTCTTTTATAAACCATCTCGGTTGTAAATATTTCACAATATTTTAACCCTTTCAACTATTTCTGGCACTTCCAGCTCCACCTTAAATTTGAGTTTCTGTCATTATTTGCTGATCAGCTTAAATTTCACATGATTTTTTTCCATCTCTAGCTTCTGCCAACATTTCATCTCTTTCCTCTTCCTCTTGTTTGAATGCCAATTCAGTTTTGTTCATATAGTGCAAATTCATAACAACAGTTCCCATAAGGTCATTTAAAATATAAGGTAAAGATCATACAGTGTTAGGCACAAATGCTCCATGCATTCTTCAACTATTTTCATTACTTATATACAAACTGTCAGTGCCAGAACCTGAAGTGTTTAAACTTTACATTGTAATTAATTATATTCTTTAAAGCTGCTACTAGAGATACTCAAACCCATTTAGAGCTTCATTGTCAGCTAGCATTTAAAATGCTTTAACTCCATTTGGCACCTTAAAGAAACAATATTGACTTTATATGCTTCTTTTTGGTGGGAGCAAGTGCAGCATTTCTTGATGTATTTATTGGAGATTCTACATACAAATTATTGTCACCTATATGCACAACTCATTTAATCAAAGGTACACAACATTTTAATCGAGCTGAGGTCTGAAGTTTGACTGGATCATTGCAACATATTGATTATTTTCTTTTTCTGCTATTCTGTTGATTTGCTGTTGTGTTTGAGACGTCCTGCTGCACGACCAGTTTCAGCTAAGCTTCAGTTGTTGGACAGGTGGTCTGACATTTGAGTTTAAAATACTTTGATGCAAACATTTTCCAAACGTAAGCAGGGTTGCCAGGTTTGCTTGTTTTTTTTTAGCGCAAGCCCTCCAAATAAGCCATGCTTGTCCAGTCTTATTCTAATTGTATTGTCATGAACTTTAACATTTAACATGCTAACTGACCCCCTTAGTGTCTGAGATGTAGCTCTCAGGGGTTTTTTTGCAATTTCTCTGAGTGACTTTGGACTGAATTTGCCGGGACATCCGGGAAGATTGGCAAATGTTTTCCACGTGTAAATAATCTTCCTCACTGCAGAATGATGGATGTCAGACTGTTTGGAAATGGCCTTATAATCCTTCCCAGATTGATGGGCAGCAACAAGTACTTCTGTATGATCATTGCTAATGTTATTCCTCCTTGGCACCTGAATGCTCCAGCAAACTGCCAAAATGTCTGCTTTTATAGAGGCGCTCACACTTGCTGATGAGCAGTTAAGTGCATTTGATTAGCAGCACCTGGCTGCTGCTTACCCTCTTAATTCTTATGGAAGCAGTAAAGTTGTACTTAGATTTTCACTTAGACTTTCTGTGATAATCATAATGAATACAGTATCTACTTCTAATACTTTTCGTACTGCTGCAATATTTTTCCATGTACAGTAAAAATAAAAACTTGTATCTTGTGATGAGAGCACAGATATGCGTTGAGGTTGTTGCACTAACTGAAGAATTTGCAGACCAGAATCATCCGAGTGCAAACTTCCTCTTGGGCCAATAGGCTTCTTCTCCTTCGGTTTGTACCACAGTAACAAACTAGTCTGTTGGTAACCACACTCCCCTGCAGTTACACTATCGCCATTCTTCACTTATGTAAATGACCTTCGGACACGGTGTCCCTGCCACTGACCAACAGTTAAGAGACAGTAACCGGCTGTGTGCCTCAGGGAGCTGTTGCTCAATCCTTGTTATGCCTGAGCCTCATGCCAGCTCTGGGACTGTTAGAGAGAGAGCGAGGGAGAACGAACCTCCCGGCCGTCTGCTGCAAACGCTCCCTCAGCTCTAAAAACCCCTCCCTTGCATGTAACTAAGCAACAGGCCTTCAAAACAGGAAACAGAGCAGGGGATTCCGTCACGGCGGTCGAGAAAAAAGGAGAACATTGACGGGAGACAGGAAGTCTGACTGTAAGAAAGAGCGGGCATGGTGGTGGGGTGTGGTGAGGGGTCACCACTCCTCTGACAGGGTGAATGTTGAACAAAGTTTTTATGGTCCAAAAACTCCAAAAATGTTTCTGTTTTTACTCCCTTATAGCTCAAACAGGTGATAATAAGAGTACAGGGTTCACTCAGTACCAATGATTCAACCAGGTGGTGAGACATCTGGCTTCCAATGCTTCAATCTTAAGCAGTTATAAAGCAGAATTGTTCATAGAGTGTATTCATGGTGATATAATACTTTTACACTCTCACATTTTTGTTTGATCTCAGCTCTGAATACCTTTCTTTTCATCGCTCTCGTGTCTTTTCAGGCAACTGTAAAGCTGTGCCAGTACCAGATTACTTCATGTCCCTTGAAACCAGTTTTCTGGTCACAGTCTGAACTCAACTCTTGGTCACAGGGACTATTTTTAATGTTTTATTATTCTACATCAAGAAACACTTTATAAAATAGCAGTTATGAAAGCACATATGGTGACAGGGGTGTGTGAGGAAGCTTAAAAACACAAAGACCTACAGTATTAATTTTTCACTTTCCTTCCAAATTATTTTTCCAAAACAAACAGGTGATTGAGCAGTGGGAAAGCTGGTATTTTGGGCCAGTTGTTTCTCAGTTTTTGTATAACTTACAATGCCGCCCAATGTTCCATCATGTTTTTGTTCAGACCCAAATAAAGCCGGGCTCTGGAGTTTGAGGGTTAGAACTGTGGAAAGAAAATCCAGTCGAGGTCTTTTCCACCTCGCCGTGTCCAAACCACGTCATACCAGGCAGAGCGCTCGCAAAAATTTGGCAGCGGCCGCACACGGGATGGCAGACGACAAAAATCTGTGGGTTTGTGATAGGGAGACCACCCCCAACCCCCTGATCGGATTTACTCCTCCCTCTTAGACCCTTAAAATGATATACCACATGAAACTCTGGGAAAAGCAGCTCGGCAGCGCTCCCAGCAGGGAACACGGAGACGTGGGGTCAAACATGTATTTAAAAGTTTCCTGGACACAAACATGATTTACAGCCTGATTAAATTAGCAATGTGATTGTGTCACTCATTAGCCAAGAGATTGCACCATAAAGAAAATGTTCAGCGCGCTGCTTTGTGTTTGTGTTTGTGCTGTCCAAACGAAGTCACGCCGCTGGTTCACAGCGAAGGTCACACAACCGTGCAGTGCGAAGGCCTCCCTTTAAATGCACTTTAAGTCCAGGGATTCAAACCTGCTGCAGTCATGTCGTGATTTCACATGTACACCACCTTAAGACTTTTAACTGGCTGGCAAACAACTCAAGTGTGCCACAGGGACTGTTCCCTTGTTACAAGATGTTCATTTGGGATTAAAGTTTGAGCCAGCTGCTTGCTGCCAATCTTTATTGCCCAACAAGTGCCCTGTGTTTTACTGCTCTTAACCCTCAATATGCTACTGTATTACAAAGTCAATCTTTACATTAAAGAGCAGCCTAACTGCAGCTGAATATCTGTTTTTAACTCACCTACTGTGTTTTGCTTCCTTCTTATGTTGCTGGAGTCAGTGTCAGTGCATTGTGACACAGAAAATGAGTGTGGTTAATGAAACACCCGTAGACCTTAGATAGATGATGGACACAGACACCGTGACATGACCCACTGGTTTTTGACCTCCTGGATTGTAAGATTTTGGCTGTTGGTATGATGTTTTTGTTAGTTTGTTTTTAGCCTGAAGTAACCATGTTTGGTTGTGTGGGTGGATGGTTGATGGGTGGATCCTGAGTTATGCATCCATCGACAGTTTGTTAGTGCAGTTTCGCACACATCCTGACATATCATTGATCAGTGATAACATTAAAAAAAAGCTACTAAAGGTAAAGTCAGCAGGTCTAAATTGGTGATTTGAATTGTCTGAGTAGGTAATAAGGGCAATCCACAAATAGTGTTAATAGGTGTGGTTAGTTTTATGGGTCATTTACAAAAGTTGTGCTGTTTTCTACACGCAGTTTAGAGTTCAAGTTCATTTCAACATCAAGCGTAAAAAATAAGACGTGCTTTTTTCCCGGCGTTAAATATTGATGTAATTAACAGTAGATTGCGTGTTGGAAGCAGTGATGCATCAACTCCCAGAAATACATATGCAACAGGTTCAGTTACTCTGAGTTCCCTCCTCTTACGCATAATCTTACTGCTGCGCTCTCTTCGTAAACACCTAAAGTGCTCTTTTTTACGCCAAAACCCAGTTTGGTCTGCGTTAGCAATCTGGCCATATGTTGACACCACGGTTATTATAGATAACTTAAACGAAAAACTAAATGTGAAAAAAACATGTTAAAAAGTAAAAATAAAAGCTAGACTTTTGAAGAAAATAAAAACTAATTGAAATTAGGAAATATCCTTAATTTTAGTGTTTGTTAGTTAAAATATTTTCATCAAAAATTGCTTCATGAGAGTTTGATAGATGTATTTATTTAGACCAGTAAGACCTGTACTGATTTTCACAACTGGAATCACAACAACAATTGCCTCAAGGTAAAGACCCTACAATAATGCAAAGAAAACAGAGAAAACCCCAACAATTATATGACTCCCTATAAACAAGCACTTTGGCAACAGTGAGAAGGAAAAACTCCCTTTTAACAGGAAGAAACCTCCAGCAGAACCAGGCTCAGGGAGGGGCGAAAAAGACATGAAACTAATAAAAAATAAACTAAAACTAAACATTTTCAAACACTAAAAACTCAAATTAAACAAGAAACAAGAAATCCACTCTGGGAATTAACAGAAATTAAACCGATTTTTTTAAGTCAAAATGAAGACTAATTACAAATTACAAGACTGTAATAACTCTGTAATAATAATAATAATAATAAGAAGAAGAAGAAGAAGAAGAAGAAGAAGAAGAAGAAGAAGAAGAAGAAGAAGAAGAAGAAGAAGAAGAAGAAGAATAATAATAATAATAATAATAATAATAATAATAATAATGTGGCTAGATTCCTAATAACTTCATCTTTCATGACATGACTTTAGCAGGTTTTTAACATGGGAGTCTATTGGGACTGACCCTGCTGGAGCTAGCCTCAAGTGGCCATTTGAGGAACTGCACTCACAGGCACCTCTATGTTGTTTTTTTAGCCTGGGGGGGGGGGTTCCTGCTTGGTTCTGCTTGGTTCTGCTTTACCAGTAAGGCCTTCGCTACTACACTAAACTAACTCATAGTAAAAAAAAAAAAAATGTTGGATGTCTGCATATCACAAAAATACTCTAAGCCTTGCCAATGGCTGCAGAAATGCATGAATTCATCAGATACCCACCTTAAATATGAAATGTTGTCCACATGCCAGAAAGGAAGCTCCACCTTAAATCAGAGAACTTGAAAAGGGCTTCAGAGGAAACAAATGCCTTGTCATAATAAAAAACTAAACAAACTTGCGAGCAAAGGTTTTATTTAGAATCAGATCTGTGTTTGAGACCTGTTTTTTTACCAATGTTTCAAATACCAAGATCTGATGTGGACTTTGATGGTGTCTTAACATACTTGAAGCTTAATTCGGAGCCATCCCATAGAGCTAAAACAGCTCTATGAGTCCATCCGGTCAACATATGTTGTGTCACTTTGCATCAATAGTGACAAGTAGCTTTGCTGATATCAAAGCAGTTCTTCTGTTTGCCATGCTCTGCCTACATTATCAGGGCAGGATGTTGGCGTTGTTTCTCATTATCTGCTGTATTCTTTTTTCAGTTGTGGCTTTGGACCCATCCGGTCTTTAGTGGCCTGTTACTAAGGCTGGTCCACAAACCAACAACAGGCATCGCTGGAAAAACTACGAGCCCCAGCACCTCGCTGACGTAGAAGAGTCCACGAGTCAATCAGCAGCAGAGCTATTTATTAACTGCGGAGTGGTGGAAGTGTTTACTGCAGCACATGTTTCAGTTACACATAGTTGTGGAGTGGCAACCCGGCCCCCCTTTTTTGCCCCAGTTAGGGCCCCTGTGTGTGTGTGGGCCCCCCCCCCCCCCCCCCCCCCCCACACACACACACACACACACACAGCCCCACAAGAGCTTTCCATGAGGTCAAAGAAACGAGTGGGGCTCTTTAAATGACTGGAGAGCCACCGAGCCACGTCCCCGTGATGAAACAGACGGCTAGGGTTTCACAAGTGCCGTCACTCCCGCAGATATTCTGGTGAGGAGAGAAAGCTCGGCCAAAATGAGATCCCAGTGGGTGAGGAGGGAATATTGCTTTGGATGTGGGGGCATGCATGCCATGATGTTGCATAATGGAGATAAATGTGGATTAAGAGCTGATTTCTAAAACTGTTTCTCTAACAGCCAGTCGCACAAAGTCCCACAAAGTGCAGGGAAGGAGTCGTACTGTGAGGAAAATTGTGCATGATGTAGTTTGCACCTTGACACAGATAAACTAATGGGTGCGGAACACGCACACAGAAGTAGTGGAGTTTGCACCTTCTGCATTTAATTTAGGAAATGGGCTGCTAACTATATGCAAACTAAGTGAGAACATATTAATTGGCCTATTTTTATTCTAAATATTTCTCTCTGGTGAAATTGAGGCTTTTTACTCCCACTGGTGTTAGTCAGCTCAGACCGACATATCTAAACAGTTGTCAAATGGATTTCTATCAAATGCTCATGTTTCTCACAAGATGAAACCTGTTGACTCTGTTGGTCCTCTCACATTTCCCGCAGTACTGCCATGCGATTACTATATCAGAGTTTTTCCTGGCTTAGAGCAGGCCTTTAGACACTCGGCTGTGTATGTATGTTAGTACAAACAGTTCATGTACAGTAAAGGTAGCAAGTTTGTGTTACCTTGTCTGACAGGAAACTATGCTTTAGAACAGCCTAAAACCTCCTTTGTAGTTTTGAGTGAAATGTCATGACTATTGCCATGAAATCTGGGAGGTAAATGTTCAGACAATGCTTTGGTGAAATCTCTATTTTTTATTTTTTTTAAAAAGGTTTCCACTCTGAGGAGAGTCTGCAGGATGGCAATATTTAATTTTTTCATCTTTGCAGTCAGAAAAAGCAAAAAGCAAATATCAAACAAAGTTATCTGATACTAGAGTTGCTACTGGCATCAGTTACCATATCTAACTGTGAATTTAAAATGCTTTGTCTCCCAAATTTTGAAACCAGTTGCCTTATTTATGTTAATACAGTATATTTGTGAACAAACTTTTAAAAATGGTGGAATGTAGCTTGGTTGAGCTGCAGTTTTGCTCTTGCACACAGGACTAAAGGGTAGAATCAGTCTGATATAACAATGTCTTGAATGCAAAAAGCATTCTGCAAAAGCCCCCTTTTCTACATACCAACATATTAGATGTGTTACTCATCGTCACGGTGAGAAATCTTTCAGCAAAGCACACTCCAGGATTACCTGAGAGATGGGTAAAGTGTTCCTGGAAAGATAATGCTTCAGACACTCGAGTTAAAATGAAAAGATAAAAGAGTGACCTTTAAATAAAGGTGCACCATAACACGTCCAAACTGAGAGTGGCCTTAGCCTGACACCACCAGTATCACACCAAACAGGGCCTGCTGATATGATTCTGTAAAGTAGCTTCCCACCTCCAGGGATAGACAGACCGTTAGAGAGCCTCATGTGACTGTTGTCGTCACAGAAACCTCGGGCCTGCTGCCAGCTACTGGAAGGTCCAGACCTTCCAAAGATAGCAACAACCCAGCCTGCGAGTGCTGAGGATAGGGAAGCCGAATAAGTCTACACCGACCACGGAGCGGCCTGTGGAAAACTCTATGAACATTCTCAGTTCAGCGTGTCAAATGACTGGGTATAGCACTTGATTTTTATATAGTGCTCCTCTTACCTCATGTAGTGTATTTTCGTTGTTTTTCCTATCAGCCTACCTTTCTGACATGTCTCCCCAATGTGATGTTTGTGTAAAGTTGGTCAGAAGGTTCCTTTGTGAGTGCGCATGCGCCATTAGCGTGCTGCCTGCTGTAACCCCTAATTTCCCTCGGGATGAATAAAGTATTCTGATTCTGATTCTGATTCTGATATGCAAGTCCTATGCAAACACATAATTATATGTGTTTGTGCCCCACAGACCTGCATTCTGTCAGGGAGGGGGAAATGGAAAAACAATTATTTGCCTTTGCAATAACTTCAAAAACCCACGAGAGGCCTAAACAAGATCTCAAGGATTTCTCATGCTTTATATGTTGGTCATGAAAGTGCACAAGGTGGTCACTATATGTTCTTGCATGTACCAGCACACCTGCTCTGCTGCTTCTGCAGCCCCATCTGAAATTCCACAAGCAGGCAGTCTTTAACTTAACATCCTACGCTAACCAGATGATGAATGGCTCTTTCAGGGTGAAAATGGCAGCAGTTTAATGTAAAATGCTCGTGAGGATTAGACTGCACATAAATCTTGATTTCCATGTGCAGTGTCTTACAGCAGCGCGCTGATCACTCCTTTGCAAGTGACGCCAAGAGGAACAGATTCAGCAGATAAAGTGGGTGGAAACTGCAGATTAACGCTGTTTATGCTCATTTAGTCAGTAATAGATGACGAGGGCACAGTTTGAGTTGCACGTTTTCTTTTAAGATCTGTTACCTTAACATTTCATAGCGTGTTGTGCTGTGCTGTGTCATTCCAACTCAAGTTATTCCACTGTTTATATTCAACAGGATGCTCGCCCTGGCTCACATTGTGCAGGATTAGCTTTTGCATTGGATGTTTCATTCCAATCACTCGGAGCTCGGCAGTTTGGCGTGGCTTGTTTTACTCTCTCGGATCTTTCGAGGTTCTCTGCCAGCTTCTCTAATTGGCCTCTTTTGCCTCTGGAAACCCCCAGTGAGAGAGAGGATCTCCGCTGGACCCGTGCGGTGGTCGGACGCGCAGATGCGTCAGAGCGAAGGAAGGGCGGCGCGTCGGTGCTGAGGTGATCCCCAGCTTTAAAAGCGCACAAGTTCTCTGTGCGCCGAAGCAGTGCGTCACGGAGACCCAACAGAGGCAGGATCCCCCAACAAAGAGTCAGATATCTCAGCACAGCGACGAAGATAGCCTTTCTTAGCGCAAACGTCTGCATCCTAGTCATGACCTTATTCCACGTGTTTTAACATTTCGTCGCTTATTTTTCTTCCCCCCACTTTGAATGCATTTCCCCCCCTCCTGTATCTGAAAGAATAGAGAACCATCGTGATTTCTGATCGTGGTGAAACAGCGAGAGAGGATCCTGAGCAACAGCTGGGGGAATTTATCCGCTCCACTATATGGATAAGGAATCGTATCCGCCTGCAGCTGTACTCAGAGTTTGATCTCAGAAGTTGCTCTGCTCAAAGGGGAAAATGAAATCTGCTGAAGAGGGTGAGTTTGACTTTTTGTCTAGGCTTCCCCATCAGAGTGTTTAGTTTATATTTTATTTATTTATTTTTAATCACAGCGAGGTGCGGCTATTAACGTGGCATTTTTTTTTTTAGCTTCTTGTCAGTGCCTGACACTTTACACCCGCATGCAACACATTAAACTGGGATGTGTCGTTGAACCGTGGGTCTTATCTACACTATCTCAGTATATTGTAGTTAATTACAGTATTAAAGCAGCGGTGTAGCTATTTAGTGAGTGCCCCTCCCTGCTGATTTGGACGAGGTGGGCGTGGTTCTGTTGCTGTGAATCTCTCATGACTAAAAAGTGCGCCCAATAATGTTAGTCGCTGAGGACTGACAGGGCATTGTGGGTAACAGTGTGCTAGTGCTTCAGAGGACAGTATTGAGCAGAGTCGTTTGATGGTGCAGCTAGCCCCCCTCCCCTCAAGGCAAACTGTCAGGATGTCAGCTAATTTTAGAAAACACACACTTCAGTGCTACTGTATCACTCACCACAAGCAGGATTTTAAATGTAGGCATAATTTTCTTTTATTACAAGGAGTCATATGGTGCTGCATTGATGTCATAGTCTTTATGGCTGGGCCCCTAATTCTCTCTAATTTACAGCAGACAGGAGCTGCGGTGACTGCATATGTCTGTCTGCAGCCGCCGTCTCCATGCGTATCAATGTGCCCTGCATGCTGTGGTCACACTCAGCCGGCTTCATGCACCATATAACCACAACTGCCTTTCCCATGTCAACCCCCCCGCCCTCTGCACCTAATTGTGACCTCAGCCATCACCACAGATGGGCAGAGTTTCATGTGTCCCAGCGGGAGCACTGGCACAACACCACAAGCTTCTCCTGGCTTGGTACAGCGTGCACCTTTACGGCATGCAAATAAACGAGTCATGTCCCTCCTGTGTTTATTTTCGATGGCTGCTACAACATGAAACGGGCCAACAAAAGCATCAGTGTGTTTTCATAATGTTACAGTTTATGGGCACCGTGTGCATTAAGTGGTATAAATCTGGCAAATGTGGAGTGGAAAAAAATTACCTGGTTTTGCTTTTGGTTATTTTTAGACTGGAGTTATTTTTGGCTCCTTTATTCGGATTTCCCACCCAATTTGCTTTGTACAATTTGGGCCATTCAGAAAGCGTTTGTATCACTGGCCTGACTGGCGTGTTTTGAGACCCTTTTCAGATGAGGCGATACCTTTTCAACTTGCAAACCTTCTGCCTCAGGAAATGGTCAAGGCCAGATCCAGTAGGCAAGCTGTTCTTTTGCCATTACAGCCAACGCCTCTGCAACAGCTCTCATAAGACTTAACTTTGGCATCGGTCTCCCTCACAGTGAGTGCAGCCAGTGAATGTGTGTTTGATTATCATGGTAACAAACTCAATCTGTTTGCTTTCCAGATGCATATGGCTACACGCCAAACGTCAGTCTCTCTCTCCCATTGGGCAACCCTTGTCTTCCCTCCCAGTACCACAGCCTGCAGTCCAGCCCTGCCATATCTGTCTCTGTCAGCGAGCCTCACAGTTATGACTCCCAGGATGACATGAGAGCGGCCGGATACTTTTCATCCACAAGCATCCGCCCAAACGGAGCCCCGACCTTGGAGAGCCCTCGTATCGAGATCACAGCTTACGGTCAGTTTCCTGAGGATGAGGTGGAGGAAAGCAGCCTTCCTGTTGCTAAGAGAGTCAACTCCATAGTGACACTGACCATCCCTAGTGCAGATGGCTACCGTGACCCCAGCTGCCTGAGTCCGGCCAGCAGCGTCTCATCACGTAGCAACCTGTCCGATGCATCCTCCTATGAGTCAAGCTTCTCCTACAATTACGACAACTCACCCCAGAACTCCCCCTGGCAGTCTCCCTCTGTGTCCCCCAAGGGCTCCACCCTCACCCTCCCCAGCGACGGCTGCGCCTCCGGTGGCTCTCCTCGTCACTCCCCCTCCACGTCCCCTCGCACGAGTATAACGGACGACAGCTGGATGGGACAGCGTGGCTCCAGGCCCAATTCCCCCTGTGGTGCAAAGAGGAAGTACAGCTTAAATGGCAGCGGAGCGCCACAAAAGCACTTCCCTTATTCACCCAACCACTCCCCAGGTCTGTCCCCACAGACATCTCCTCGCCTCAGTGTCACAGAGGAGACCTGGCTGCCAAACACCAACCAGTACACCAACTCAGCCATCCTGGCAGCCATCAATGCCTTGACCACAGATGGAATGACTGACCTCGGAGAGGGAATCCCCATGAAGGCCCGAAAAACCAGCCTGGAGCCCAGCACCACCATCAACCTGAAGGTGGAGCCTAGAGGTGAGGAGCTGAGCCCTAGGAAGCTGTGTCAGGATGAGCACCCAGCAAATCGCATGTCCCTGAAGAAGGAGGGCTACTGCGGTGGGTTTCTGGATGTACCACAACACCCATATTCCTGGTCAAAGCCAAAGCAGTATGTCAGGTAAGGATGGTGGTTTACTCAAGCATGAAAAAATGCATTTAAATGTAAAATTCTTTTAGTATTTCTGGCATTTGATCAGATGTGTTGTTCAAAGACCGTTATTCTTTCACTATGTCTGGAACCGGAGTGAATTTTGAGTAAGGATTAGTGTGTTTAAGTATCTTTAAGCTACTGGCTTTATCACATGCTCTGGCGTATCGCAGTGTCCACATTCTGCACATTCTACCTTGATAAGCCCATCTAAAATAAGCCCTCCTCTTGTTAAGGTGACATGTTGAACATGTATTTTTTTTTTTGCCACTACAGCCCATCTTTGCCAGCTCTCGACTGGCAGCTGCCATCCAGCTCCGGGCCGTACAGCCTGCAGATCGAAGTGCAGCCCAAGTCCCACCACCGAGCCCATTACGAGACAGAGGGCAGCAGGGGAGCAGTGAAGGCTCTGGCGGGAGGACACCCAGTCATTCAGGTCTGCTAGAACCAGTGCTTCTTATTTGTATTTTGACTTACAGTGACTTTATGTGAAGAATAATGTTTTTCCTTTGTATCATATGAGCATTTTAATATGCAACGCAATCTAGAATTTCAAAAGAAAGTGACTTGAAAAACAAAGAGATTCACATTTATCATCCACTGACTGGGAACAAAGCTTCGGTTTCCTGCGGTAATCGGAGCAACACATGGTTCGACCATTAGGCTCATTTTTACTCCGGCTCCTTACCTCGTCACTTCTCACCTCAACACCTCCCTCCTCTTGTCTTTTACCTCATGTGTTAAAAAAGATTAGAGCGACATGTGTTTCATGACCTGCCTCTTATGTTATTTAAAGATGTAACATTTCTGAATGGAATACCATAGGTATGCTATTAGACAGACCAGTCCACTCAGGCAGTCAGTTCCTGTCCAGACGAGGGTGACTCAGATTTTTCCATTGCGTTTTCAAGTGCAACGCAGACAGTTACGAACTAATGTAGCATGGCCAGTAAGAGCTTAGTCATGAGCTTTAACCACAGTAGCTGTGGTGGTTGAGTCCAAGAAGAAAAAATGTGGACATCTGCAGATGTTTTGGTTATAAACCCATCTGGTCCCCCCAACCATTATGCCACACCGCTGACCTCAGTGTTTGAATAAATAAAGGGTCTGCAGAGAGGCGTTAGACAAAGCGAGTGTAGGGAGTTCTGTTGGTTTTATTAACACCTTCTGGCTTTTTCTTAACACGTTACAAAAAGTCAACGAATTTACTAGACACTCTTGTGTTTTTCCTTCGCTTTTGATAAAATATTTTTTTAGACTAAGCAGTTTTGCATGTTTCTTCGGGCATCAGGGAATTCTTACATTGCTAAAGAGTGATTTTAATGTAGCCAGTTTGTGAACTGCTGTTTTGAAGCCCTGACGTTGGTATATGGGGCATTGCTTTCTTGTTTTTTGTTTGTTTTGTTGTGATGAAGACATGCCCATGTTTAGATTAGTTGTCAGGGAGTGCTAACTACTACCTTGGTTAGCAAGGTGTATCTGCATTTCACTGGGATAGAATTAGATGCAAACTGTGGCATGAAGGTTTCCTTCCCTCACAAACTGACTCTGACTCCTTTGTCTGTTTTAATCCAACCAAATACTGAACAATATGATACGGCGCCGATTACTCAAAGCAGCCTTTACTAACACGCAACATGAATACAATTTAAACTGGTTATAAAAAATCCCGTCTCCAAACTTGCCCATTTAATCCAGTGGCTATTAACTCATCAGCCTCAAGTGGCCATTAGAAGAACTGCAGTTTTTCTGCTGCTGAGGTTGCTGTTTGATTTCATATCCATGCAACATGTTTACTCTCAACACATTTGGACTTAAGTGCATTAAAATAAGTGATAATAAAATAAGCTGGACTGGATATTGATAACTATGTGATATAAAGTTTTGTATCATGAAAGGGAAAGAACCAGCAGCATTCTAGTCAAAGAGCCCTTAAATCTATTTAACAAAGAGCTTATACAACTGTGTATTTATCTGAGAGAGAATTTGGCATTTTTGTTGAGTGCGCAAACTGCGCAATAGTGACAAAAAGTCTGTCAACACAAGTTAAAACTCTCGACCTTTGAGTGCGTCACGGATGAGGAGGAGCTAGCTGTGGCTAGTGATGGTGAGGATGGAGGAGCACCAGGAAACAATATACAAATACTCAATTTTAGGATGTTTTGTTTTTTTCCTGTTGCTAATTTTGTAGTTGAAAAAGTTTGCCTGTGATTGATTTCGTGTAACTAATTGCAAACAGCATTCGTCACAGTTGGTATTAAAAATAGGATGTAGTGACGTCTTTTTTCCTGGAGTGATCTTACTAAAAGGTTAAAAGTAATAGTGTTTGAATGGAAGTCCTCTGTTTGTTGGACAGAAATATTACATTTGTATGCAGCGTTGGAATAGAAAAATCTGGAAAGCAAAACACGTTGTATTAGCCATAGTGTCGCAACTACAGCCGCACATCTGTGCGAGGCTCACCATGAGAAGGTGCTAATGATTTAATGACAGGGGTCTGGGTTCACCTCAACTGAAATAGAGTGTGTGTTCTCTTTAAACCTCCCCCCCAACTTTTTCTGCCAGCTACCACCCCAACCACACAGACTTCCCTTTGTTTAGGAAAGTTCCTCTCTGTACGGCTGACATCATCGCGCCCTGCGTCCTGCGGAGGCGGCAGCAAGCTAAACCACACACGTTTCTGGCAGGCTGTGATGGAGATATTGGAGGGAGCCTCAGACAAGGCAGCTCCATCTCTGCGACTTCCTGATTACACGGTGCGCGCAGCCTCTGCCGCGGACGCTGGCTGACGAAGCCTCTGCGGCTCGTCCCGTCGCTTTTCTGACTCAAAACCTGCCCAGACTTTACAGAGTTTATTCTGGAAGGTCCTGTTCAGTGTGGTACACGTTTTCTCCACCCCTAGCATCAGCACAGTTAAGCTGGCTGTTTTCTGTTCTTTTTCAATGCCATCACTGCTGCCTGCCTCAACCACACCCGCCCTTGCACCAGCAGCAGACTGAAGAATGCCCCTCTGAAGTGCTGCGTCCAGTCCTCACCGCAGCTTATGCTCAGGGTTTCAAGCTGTACTTTGGTGGAGAGGAAATGCTCTGTATTCATGTCTGTGAGGTCCTCTTTTTCACCCTGACTGAAGTAAGCTTTTATGATCTGACCAAAAAGTACCCAACATGCTCTTTTGAAGTATGTTTTTGTAGATTTAGATGCTGTTATTTTGGCGTCATGTGCTTTTTCTTGGCCTGTGTAATTAGCAAATGCCATCTGAGACATACTGGGTTATCTCTCTTTGAAAATAAAGATGGAGGATTCCCATTTATAACCATTTTAGAGTTGCTGGGGCATCACAGGAATGGAAAGGAAGCGCTGGTCACCCTCACCCGGCCGGAGTCTCGGCATTCCTCTTGTGGGTGATAATGTGAACTGGGGAGGCTTGGCTGCTTCGCCAGCGTCAAACTGCCAGAGTGAAAGAGCAGTGGATTTACATGAAGCTGTATCTCAGTGATTTTAATTGCATCAACAAATCATAACTGTTGTCTGCTTGAATTGCTTTGTAAAAACATATGATTCAGATCACGGAGCAGAAAAACTAAAAGGGAAAGGTTTCTTAATTTCATGATTGCTGCTTGTGTCTTAAAATGATGGATGATGATGCTGACATAAATTACGAGCATTTCTAAATGGATGCTTTGTAAAGGTTTGGAAGCAAAGAAACCAAAAACAGCTGAAAGCAGTCAGATGATATTATCAAGTTTGATTATTTCTATTTGTCTAGACTTTGTTGCTGATAATAATTCAAAGCAGATAATCAGTAATCTGTAAGTAATTACAGTTTGAGAGTAACTAACCTCGCGAGCAGACTACCTCACTTCATCACACTCCTTCCTGCTGCCTGAATAAACAGCATTGCTAGGCAGCAACCCATTTCCTTACACAAATATACGGGGCTTTCGCAGGCTCTTAACCCTGACAGGGATCCTCCTCCAAATCACATGTTATGCCTCCCCAGTCTGAGGCTTTCACTCTCATTGTGGGCGCTGCTCGCCTCGAGTGCTCCCCTTATGTAAGTGAAAAGTGCGGTCTTCATTTCAACATTTCCACACTGATTGTTTCAGCCGACACTCTTTTCCAAAGTGCCTTATAATTAGTCGGGGTTGAGTGTCGGCCTCTATTACGCTTTGACGGGTTTGTGGATGACGATGTGCGTATAGTGCTCGTTTTATAACACTTTGCTTGCAGACTCAGACCAGTTTGACTCTTAGAAGCTCTTAATCAGTCAAGATAAAGTGCTGTTCTGCGTGATAGCATGCAATGCAATGCAACTACTTAGTTAAACTGTATTTTTGAATACATTTGAATACTAATAGCCCATAGAGAGAGGAAAAAAACGTCCCAATACTTGACCCTGAATGGCCGACACTAATTCAAACCTGATTACTGGAGGCATTTCAAGTGAAGCAGAATTGCTTAATGTAATTTAAAAGATGGAAAAACTTTAAGACTGTTTAGCCAAACAGGAGCAAGTCCAGCTGGGATGTTTTGGTTAAAGATGGAGGAAATTTAAGAGCCTAAAAAATTACAGATTGGAAAAAAAGAGCACTTAAAAAAAAAAAAGAAAGTTCATTTTTATATTAATCCACATGTTGATGTTTGCTGAAACATATTAATCATGGTTTAAAAATAAAAAAAATGTTGCTTTTCTCTGTTTAGTTTCCTCAGTTTAAATTGACAGTGGTGTAAAATGTCGAGCCTCACTCATATTTACTTAGATGTAAACATAAAACTAATGTTAAATATTCTGCTGTAATTCTTCTGCTGCATTGTATGGATAACATACATAACTCTCTGACAGAGTGTCAATAGTAGCCGCTGTTCTCAAATTTCAGCACTGCACTCCCAGACTGCACTCTGCAGTCTGGGAGGTTGAGGTCATCCTGGCAGGAGGCCTCTTGTCAGGCAACACCTATGAAGGTCTGGGATTACTTTAGATGCTCTGGGACGAGCCCACCAACTGTAGCAAGCAGTTAACTTGACCCTGATTGTCCCTGTTTGGGTCTAAACGGCTCGACCTTGACTTTTCCAAAACACTGCCTCAGTCATGTCACAAGGCAAGCATGGTGCTCACAAATCACAAAGCTGCAGACTGTAGGTGTATTTTACCGCTCTTTGGCCCCATGAGATTGAGCCACTGTTGGATCAACATCTTGGCAGACCTGACATGAACTCGTAGAGGAAGTGGGCACAGGCTGTTGGTAGTAAATTAAAGATGAAAAGGGTGATGATTACACGGTCCTAAAAGGCTACTTTGTTGGAAAGCCTGACCTCTGAAAGACCTGCGTTACGTTCTGACAGTTTGTAAGCTTGACCGCACATGTCCGTCGTTTCTTTGTCTCTTAGCTTCACGGGTACATGGAGAGCGAACCCCTGACTTTGCAGCTGTTCATCGGCACAGCTGATGACAGGCTGCTGAGGCCACACGCCTTCTACCAGGTCCACCGGATCACAGGCAAGACGGTGTCCACCCCGAGCCACGAGGCCATGCATAACAACACCAAGGTTCTGGAGATCCCACTGCTACCAGAGAACAACATGCGGGCCATGTGAGTATCGCCAGACTAAAAAAACAGCTCAAGACTTGACTTGGACATCCAGTCTCAAATTGTTTAAGAACTGGCGTGCACTGGAATGAAGCACTGGTTTTAAACTGGGATGAATCTGATTGCCAGTGAAACCTTTTAAAGAGTAATTTGAGACAATGGCAATGCCAGTCTCAAGTCATTAACCAAGAAAGCACATTTTGTACAAGCCCATGTCACGTTCGGTCACTGACAGGAAATCCAAGTGAAATCTGCTGTCCCTTGAGAAATTTCCTTCAAGTCCATCAAGAAAAGTCATGCCATGCATTGAGTCAGCTGAAACAAGTCCAAGTCAAATCTTTTAATTGTCCACGAGCAAGCTGCAAGTTAAGAGTGGACAATTTCGTCAATGTTCCCTCAAAGCTCTCGCAATCAAGTCCTTTGACTTGTTTGATTTTGCTTTCAAGTCAACATTCGACTTGAATATTTTAACATTTAAATCTTAAATGAATGACCTAGATTTCACAGCAAGTACACAACGAGTCCAAAAGACTTGAAATAATAATTCTTGCTATGATGGAGTTTAGTGCAGCCAGTAAACACCAGCTGCTGTGGTAGCTGTAAAAATGCATCTTCACTGTTATCATATTAAAGGGATACTAAAATCAAGGGAATTTATTTCAACAGAGGCATCAGTCTGATCTGGTGAGAGGGGAATTTCACTCCTCTCGAGCTTCTAAAGCCTCATCAAAGCATGTTAGATTGCTGCTTTTGATTTATCTGTGCATATCTTTGAGCTTGCATGTCTCCTTTAGGGCTTTAGTTTTGCTCTTGAAGTGTTACTCTCCGCACACAGATGGGTGGCTTTTCCCATTTTATGAGCTTCAGAGATCAGATTACTGGGAAGTCTTCGGGCTGCTAACAGGGGACCCGGGGTCTCTGTCTGTGCTGCAGGTAGTAACATCCTGCTACCATCAGCACTTCCCCTGCTTTTTAATGGATGTAACACATAAGCTCCACTTATACAACGACTTCACCTCGGGGTTTCTTCACAGTACTGACAGAGTACACGAAGGGTTTTGTGGTGGATTTGACATGTGCTCCAGTCCAGTGTGACGTATATATGTTTCATAATGCGGTATAGGATACAGGCGTTATTATATCCCTGGAATAGTTAATCATGATGATTTAGGAGGAAAAGTTTTAAATTAAATTGTTAAGCAACACCAACGCAGATTTGTTTTTTGCGGCTAATGAAGCCACAAGAGTCGAGTTGGTATGAATTCAATTAACTCTTCATAAATTAGTGCCTTAAAAGAAATAAAAGTGTCTTTTTTTTGTCCTCGTCTTCTAAAAAAAATGAAAAAACCCCAAAACTCACTGACGAGATCCCTCAGTATGTGATTTTTTGCAGTCAGTCTGTTTGTGTAGGCAGAGAGCAGAACAGCTGGGGTCCTTAGCATCAACACCTGATTACTTCACCAGTAAAGCAGACCCTGGTGTCTGCCCAGAAGAATGTAAGGGAGTGTCCGAGTGTGTGTAAAAGTTGACATTAAGTAGGCTTTGAGGAATGCAGCATCAAGTAGCAGAGCGATGGAAAAGCCAGAAACCGTTTGGAAAGGCCTGAGGTACTGAAGTATGAAAAAGTTAGAGGAGTTCAGTGAAGAAGGGGCTTATTAAGTGTCCGATTAAGACTTTGACTCCTCAAAATACATCTTATAGCCAATTCCTGGTGGTGAGATTTGTGCAGGGGCAACAATATTTAAGGAGCCGGCTCATGTGAATCAAACAGATTCATGAAAAATTGAATGCTTCCAGGCGTTTTTTTCTTTAGAGCTTCAGTTTTACCCCAGAGCAGGTCCACTGAGGCGTAAAAGCTCTGCTGGGAGTGGGGATGTTAATCTTCTGTTGACAGCCTTCTTCGGGGCTACAGTGATGAAGTCCAGAGTGAAAGTCTTTGCTACATAAATCCTGATTAAGTGTGAGATTATATATGTCATAAACGGACCCAGCAGACTCTTTGTCTTGTGTCTTTGCAAACACAGAATCGACTGCGCGGGAATCTTGAAGCTGCGTAACTCGGACATAGAGCTGAGGAAGGGGGAGACCGACATCGGACGCAAGAACACGCGTGTGCGGATGGTGTTCAGGGTTCACATCAACCAAGCCACGGGGAGAACGGTGTCTTTGCAGGTGGCATCAAACCCCATCGAGTGCTGTAAGTACATCCACTCATATTTGTCCTGCTTTGAAAATGCCAAACTTGAACTCATCAGCCTTCTACAGTCGTTTAAAGGGCTCCATTAGCGTGCACACGGGTAGAAGCGTAAGATGGTGTCACTGATCCCAGCAGGGAAACTCATTCTGTGCATTTAACAGACTCTAAGTTTTACAAGCAATGAGCATCCACCATGATGCATCATTTCCAGTTGTAATTTTCTAAAAAGTCATTTTGTTAATACCGGTTCATTTGAAGACTTTATTCCAACTGAGCACCGAATTCTAACAAAATAAAGTAAATAAAGAAAATAGACTACAGTCTCCAGAGATTTCCTTCTAACTGTGACTGGCTGCTGGCTCACAGGTATGGTGTAAGAATCTCCTCACATACCTGCAGTGCAACAAGACATCTAAACAAGCTTGTCCTTCAAAATAAAAGCACTACAAGTAGAATTATGATTTAAAAGATGCAAAATCAGTGATTTTTTTTTAATTTCTTGAAAAATTATCTGGATTATGTGATAAATATAGCGTTAACAATTAGACCAGTTATTTGTTTAAGTTCCTTTGATAGGCAAATTCACCTAACAAGTTTGTGATGGCAGGAGAAATCATAGGGAACTCATACAGCCTAGCACCCTTTTACCACAAGGCGCAGTGCTGACCACTGAGCCTTGTGCTGCCTAAATGGCTGTCACACCCCTCTAAAGGGTCAGAAGTATCCACTATATTTAACTTAATCAGTGTGAGGCAACTCTTCCGTGTGAATGGGTGCTTTGTACCAGACGAATATCTCAACATTTATTGGATAGACAGACACTCACACAGCTGCTGATGGGGATGCAGACAGGCTTGTTTTTGTGAAATACTGTATCGTGTTCCAGTTTTAGACTTTTAATAATTCCTCAAATCAAATGGAGTGAGATTAGAAAGACAACAAAAGTCCATGTGACTGGTGGTTGTAAGTGGATGCCGCTCGATTCAAAAAGATCACAAGACCGAAGGACTGGGCAGTAGATTAATCAGAAACGATGAGAACTGATTAATCCTTAATTGATTAACCAAATTGACGTAAGCTTCTCAAATCTGAAAATGTCCGTTTTTTCTTTGCAAATCAAATTTCGTTATCCGTTTCTCGACCAGATCAGAGAATATTAATGAGCAATGTTGGACTGAGTCAAAATTATGAAAGAAGAGAAAAGCTGTAGATTCCCTGATAAAGATAAAAGGAAAAGATGCAGCCATGTAACGAGAGCCACTGAATGCGGTTCATGTGATAGTGAACTACACTTTAATGTAATAGTATTAACCCTGTAAAAGCTTTTTAAGCCTGGCTCGATAAACCCCATTGACTGCACTGCACTGGAGTTGACCTTTCACTGGACCGGGCTAAATTCAGGCAGATCAGCCACTTCATGTGGTTCTGGCACCAAGGGCTGCCACACAGATTAAGTCTTATGAGGTAAATGAAAGACAGTAGTTAAACCATGAGCTCAACCCCTTGAAATAGACCATTGTTAGTTTTTGAATGACTGCCACAAAGCAATTGTTTTTGACCAAAATTCGCCTGGTGTGTGAGCGAGGCTGAAAATGACACACAGGCGAAGAGCAGCAGAGAGATGTGGGAGAGATTGATTGTTTCCAAAGACAGGGAATTAGAGTTTTATCAAAATCAGAAAACAGCAGCATCAAATTACAAAAAGATGATTCTCATGTGAGGCGAATATTCAGCCTCTGTTTATTTATCCAGGTCAATCAGAATGAAATTACATGGGCTAAACTTGGCTAAGACATCAGCTTTACATCTAGCTGAAGACAGAACAAGGTTTGCGAGTATTTTGTGGCGTGTGATAGAACGTTTTGGAGGGGGGAGAAAAAAATGAAGGCAAACAAGGAATGAGAAAGACAGGCCAAAAGTTAAGAGTGAGGCATAAGGAGGATCAGGAGAGGAAATATTTGAGAGGAAACATCCTCTATAATTTAAGGGAAACACAAATAAACACAACATGAAGCCTCTCTATGCTTACTGCCAAACAGGGATCTTAATTTTAACATGGAGAAGTTGAGGTTTACAGCTCTGTGAAAGCTGTCTAGGTAGTGATTCAGCCTCGGTCTGGATGCTCAGGTCTGCATGGGGAGTGGGTGTGTATTAGCTGAGCGATGAGGCCCGGTTTGTTTTTTCCCTCCCACAGCTCAGAGATCAGCCCAAGAGCTGCCGCTGGTGGATAAGCAGAGCCTGGAGACGTGTCCCGCCCCTGGAGGGGAGAGGATGCTCCTCGATGGACACAACTTCCAGCACGACTCCAAGGTGGTGTTCGTGGAAAAGGCTCAAGGTAAAGCCGGAGGAGATTTGGGAGTTTGCGCTGTTTCATCTCAGTGCAGCAGTGTGTGTATGTGTGCCCGTGTGTGTGTGAGTGTGTGTCTCCCTTTCTCTGCTGTTGGAGAAACCCCAGGACTGCTCCTCCCCTCCCAGCTCCTCTCCTCCCCCCGCCGTCAAAATATCCTCCATTCTGCCAGAGTGCCACATGTGGTGCACATTAATGCGCTGTATTTTTAACCCAGCAGATTTACTTTTGCAGAAGTTTCCATTGCCTGTTCAGCAGAGGAATGGATCACAAATGCAGCATGTGTTGCGTATGTGTGTGCGTGCGCATGTAGGTGGGTGGCTGTGCACGTGGTGTGGACACTTTTGTGTGTGTGTGTGTGTGTGTGTGTGTGTGCGCCTTGCATCAGTATTTGTTTCTCTTTTTCTTACGTTAAGCCGTTTTGGTTAGGAGGGAGCGGGGACTGCTCCCAGATGTTGATACGACAACGTTTACAAACAGCAATTTCCTTGATTAGCTTTAGCAAAGCAACGTGAGGTACAGTTTGGGCCAAGGCTGAGCAATGTAAACACGTGTGATCCTATCACGACGGTGACTCATTCAAAAAAAAGAAAAAGAAAGGAAGCCTTTTCATTGTTCCACCTGTGGAAGAAGGAATTCAAGGCTGCACGGGCACACAGGCAGCCCGCCTCCAGCACTGTACGATGGAGTAGTGAGATTGTTTATTAACACTCGGAAGAAGAATCTTTTTCCTCTCTGCGCAAACTCTTTGTTTAACTCTGATCTCATGAGGTGAAAAGGGCAGATCAGAGGCAGAACTAATGTCATGTGATGAATTAGAGCTGACACCAGAACCACTTTTTGGAGCACGACATGAAACTCTGGGTTGAACAGAAATGAAAAATATGCAATATCCACTTTGTAATAAACTGATGTTAGCCTTGGAGTCTCATAGGAATTGTCCTGACACCTATACTTTTCATGTTATACACGCTTCCTCCATATAGTGTAGTTAAAAACAACAGTGGATGCATTTTCATTGTTATGCAGATGATACCGATCTATATTTATTAATGAGACCTGATAACAAAAATTAGTTTGTGCATGTCTTGAAGACATAAAGGTTTGTAATAACCCCAAACAACCTCATAAAAATTGTGTCCTACTGTTGTAAAGAACCTAGGACTCATTTTTCACCAGGATATATGTTTCTATGCAGACATTAAACTAATATTTAGGACAGCTTTACTAAAACAGAAACATCCTCTGCCATCCTGTCATGCTGAAAAAAAAATGGTGCATTTTTCTATCCCTAGACTGAACTATTGTAATTCATTATTATCAGGCTAACATAAAATTTCCCCGAAAAGCCTTCAGTTGATTAAAACCCTGCAGTTAGGGTACTAAGAGGATAAAGTTCATGTTTCTCATATTAGCTTCTCTTCACTGGCTCATTGTTAAAACCAGAACTGAATTTACGTGCAGTTGTCACACAGTGTGTTGCTAGCTAAAGGTCCAGCTCCTGTATTTCACAGGGAGAGAAGGGAAAGAGAGCAAACTTCACTCAGAGATGGAGAAAGATAAGAAAGACAGGAAGAAGAGCGCTTGATAAACTTGAAATTTAAAGTTTACATTAAGTCCTCCTGTTTTTAAATCTGATATTGACTCTGTACATTACGTATTTTTCATTTGTGAAACATGCTGCAAAACAAACCGGGGACTGTAAATTTGACTTGAATTTAATAGAAAGGTCCATTCTGTTTTTTAAATTTAGCATTAAAGTGATGCATAAAGTGAGTATAGCATTACTTACTCACTTAAGGCAGGTTACAAAACAAGGCTTTGCCTGCAGTCCTGGAGTATGAGCTGATAACAGCTGATCTCAGTGCTAGCCCACAGCAGAGCTATCAGTTGACAGTCTTTGAACATTTTGTAGGCACATTTTCTTTAAGCTGATTTACCCTGCTTCTAGTTGATTCTGCCTCTGCAAGCTGCTTCACAACCCACCTCTTCGTTTCAGTGCTGTGCCTGACTGAATGAGCGTCATCCTTGTTATCGCTGATGTCTGTTCTGTTGTGTACCGAGCTTTCACCCCTGCCTTATGCTTTCCATATATTCACATGGAAAAGATGGATGTCCCCAAATACAATAATACCACAATAATGTAGATGGAAATCTTCCTTTGTGTAAAGTGATACTGGCTGAATTTTAATCTAACAAACTTTCTTCCTTTATCTCACATTTCAAATGTATAGCCATAGTGTATTAAATTATTTAAAAAATATATAGCTTGTTGAATATTTAGATAAACCACATTGCAGGTAGATATGAAATGTGGTTGAAAGCTTCAGACACAAGTGTGAAAGTGCTGTCAAACTACTGTCTACTACCAAACCTTTTCATCAATACCAATTATCTTTATAAATGTAACCTTTTTAGCTCTGCCTCCTGGCGTTTCATCCAATCAGTGTGTCCTGCTTGGCAAACCACATATTTTTGATCCTAAATTGAGCAAAGCATTAGTTCGAACAAGCCGTGAAATCTGCCTCAGCTGTAAACTCGCCAGATGAGCTGCTCTCAGAGCCGCTCCACAGTAGCTGATCGTCCAGTTGATATTGAACTGATATTTAAGATAAGCTTCAGAGTGGACTATTTTATCTGCTTTAACCTGCCGTCAGTTGCTGGACATCTATAAGCAACTTGGCAACCCATCCCCAGCCCAGCTCTTCCTTTCCATGCTGTCTCTGACTCATTAAATGCATGTGTCATCTCTGATGCTTGCTCTGCTTTGAATGGCTGGTTTGCTGCTGTTTCTGCTGCCTCCTGTTTTCCATGTATGAAAGAGCAGGAAGATGCAGTGACCACGCCTTATGCTTTCCACGTATCCTCTCGAAAGGGTGGAGAGGTTCCAGAACAGAACCATGTTGCTGAATATAAATTAATAACAATTTGGCTGAAGCAGATCTGACTGAATTGTGTGTTTCTGTTTGACCCAAACTCTGAGCTCATTGTAAATACATTCATCTGGTTCATTTACAAAGGAAACAAAACAGAAACGTCCAACATGTTTGGGTCTTTAGCTGCTCTGGTTCTCCTTGAGCTTTGAATCTAGCCGTCTTTAGGCCCTCGTGGACTGATGCTTATGGGTGTGCTCCCTTGTTTTTGATGAGGGTTTCCCTGCGTCTGGCACCAGCATCAGATTCCTGGGCAATCCTACCATGGAAACACCCTTGAGCCAGGCTTCCACAACACTGCCCCCCCTCCACTTCCCTCCATCCGTCCACCTCTTTATCCAAGCTGCTTCTTTGCCACCAGCTCTCAGTTCATTAACTCTATGAGCTGCGATCTCCCTGTGGATCAAACTGGTTCTTCTTTACAGCTGCTCCCTGTATAAACACACAGATAAATAGAAACAGTAGACTAGTAGAGACGTCATTACTCTCTGGGGTGAAACGGCATCACTGATATAATAAGATACTAACTAATAAGGCCAAGGACTAAAGGCTCAAATCTGCATATTTTAAAAAAATATACAACTCATCTCTGTTTTCAAATCTTCATGTAGAACATGTACGCTCTGGAAAAGTTATAGACTTTTATTGTTTTTTTACTCGTGCCAAAGCGGAGCTCTGAGAAACCATTTAACAATCAAACTCATAAATCCGGAGTGGTGGATTTTGTTGCCATAAAGGGCTTAAGCATTTATTTTTACCGATGGACAATTTTCCTGCAAATCTTCCAATAAAGCGCTCTCACAAAGCTGCGGTAACAGAACATGCGGACGCTGACAGATGCAAATATTCCTGAGAGTTGTGTTTTTGCATCCGTCCTGTACTTGCAAGTGAATACGTCTGTGTGTGTGTGTGTGTGTTTTAGTCAGAGTTTCCCCTGCAATTATAGCCGGGATGAGTGACCCTGCCTTGAGATGCCAACTTGCTAAAAAAAAATCAATTTGTTTTGGTTTTTGTTTTAATGTCCGATGGATTTTTTTCCCCTCTTGCGGTAAATAATGAAAACCTTCTGGAGTGCGAACGTGACAAGAGAGGGTGACCTTGAGACCTCGTGTTTTTTGTGCATGTGCAGTTTCATGTTTTTGAGTTTGTTTTTGTTGCTGCCCGTGACTCACGAAGGAAATCCCTGTTTTCCCATAGAGACCTGCACACTCTGTCACCTGCTCTTTAACACACAGTCTGAAAACACAAACTGGCTTTGCTTTATCTTGCCTGCATGTCCCGCCTTTAGCAGAAATGGCCAAGATAACATCGGTTCAGCTGCCACTCGTGACTACAGCCAATCAGTCATAAGAGATTACTGTATGGCTTTGGTGCTGCAGACATCAGCCTGTAATCTAAACCTAACTCGATCTCACCTTGCTTTCATTTGCAAAATTACTGCCCAGGAGATGCTTTCTGTGATAAGTCGCAGCCACTCCATGTGGGAAATTAGGCCCTGCTGTCCTCTAGTCACCTCTTTGTGTTGATTAGTACTGGAAGACTTCATTTGTTGTCAGCAGGAGTATAAACTGTACCTTGGTTATTTAAAAAATAGATATGCACCGATAAAAGTAGACACATTATGTTCCGTTTATGCTGTTGTAGTGTGGATGCTTATGTTAAACGTGGGCAAACGTAGACATATTGGAGTCAGCGTATGTACTAATAATCCCTGTGAAACAAGGCTTTGGGTTTCAGGCCGCTCTAAAAGCTTAGGCTCAGACAGATTTTTCTACTCTTGGCTCTGGATGATGTCAAAGAGAGCGGATATCTCTAATGTGGTTTTGTCAGAAGCTCCACCCGCCTGTGCTCAAAACTTCTGTTTATGAAGGGCTGCTAATCAGAAGACTGGATACCCTTAAAAAGAAAGCTATCTTTAAGGGCGATGATCTGAGGCTCTGCGCCGAAGCCCAGCTAAAGATAAACAAGGATTATTCCGAGCTGCGACTCAAAGAAAATGGAGCTAGAAGTGAGCATCGCAGGTCCAATATAAGGTTACAAAATGTGACAAGTTTGTTGTTAAGTTATAAGATGTTTCATAACCTTACCTCATAACCTCATAACCAGCCAGGATCTTTCTCTCTCTCTCTTAAACCTTCATGTTTAATCCCAACCAGTCATTGGAGATACGCCCTCGATGAGCTTGCTGAACATTTCTTCCTCTTAACCCTTTATTGGCCAAGGGACCATATGTGCTACCCTATTGCATCTGAACAATGAAAAAGAAAATAGAAAAAAGTTATTAAAGTTAAACATAAGTTCTCCAATAGCATGCTAGGGTTGAGTATTTGAATTTGAATGAGAACTGCTGTTGCTTGGGATCCAGCGATGTGGAGAGTTACGCCCCTTTATGACCAAGTTCTAAGTTGTGTTGTAGTCTTGCTTTTGTTGTTGCTGTTTTTGTTTTGGTTTAAGAAGCTGGTTTGATTTCATTCTCCCAACTGTTTTTTTTAATCTGTTTTAATCATGCTTGGACTATATGACTAACATGATAAACAAACCTCTCAGACCCACTTACTAGTTTCCAGCTGCATCACATGGTCTTCATTTAGTAAATGGTGTTGACTAATGAAGCTAAAAAAGGATCTTCTTGGGGTTTTTTCTGTCTACAGTATTAGATTTTAGCGAGGCCTGCTGCGTCACCTGGATGCTGACATTTCCCCCCCAAATTTGATGATAACTGTATAGTTCAGAAAGCGTCCATTTGAAACGATAACAACTGGACTGTTTCACAACTGCAGTTATCTGAAAATAATGCACACCGTTGATTACTTTCACCGGGTCCCTCCTTTTATTTGCTGGAGTATTTTTAATCAAGTGTGGTTCTGCACAGTGTTTCCCTTCAATGATTGATAATAGCGAGAGATCCTGGAGGAAATCCTTTCAGAGGAAAAACCCCAAATGAAAAGAGCACTTTCACATCTGGCCTGGTATTCTGGAGAGCTGCCTGGTCGGCTGCAATCAGCATCGCTGCGAATAACAATTTCCCTGATCCATCAAACCTACAGCTATGTTTTCCTTGAACCATCTTCCTCACCCGTCGCTCTTTCTGTGAGCCGACGAGTTGGAGCTCCGAGCAGGTAGAAAAGCCGAGCTTTCCTCGTCTGACGGGAACACCCAAACAATTTTGTCTAATCGTTCTTGGTCAGAGCAGCAAGTAAGACGAGCTGAAAATTGAACTTGACCGCGCTGCGTTGCTGTGAGATGGTTTCTAAAATTACCGGTAGAAAACTGCAGACAGCCCTCCTTCTTTAAACTAATGAGAGCTGTGAGCGAGATGACAGTAGCGTAATGACAGTAATGTACCTTGGGGTGAATGAGTTTGTTTTAACTTGCACGCTCTGTTAGCTGTGCTATCTTTTGAGCGGTGGTTTGGTTTGGAGGGAGGGTTCCTTTGCTTTGGTGGTGCGCATGGTCGGCGCACTTCACTTTCATTAGATTAACAGAACAATGGCTGTTCAGCGGTTTGGCTGCTTCGGACACTTTTGAGAACAATGGCTATTTTTCATAAACAAATCAATTACAGTCACATAAACAGATGAGATGATGTTTTCATAAATTATAGGGTATGATTTCTTAAAAAAGAAAGAAAAAGACAGCTTTTTTGAGAAACTCCAGAGATTGATTTCTCTATGAAACGGGTGACGTTGTGTAGTGGCAAGCGCCGCTGTAGCTTTAAGTGGTGTTCTTGAGGGCTGGATGTCAGTATCTGCTGCCATTTATCAGATTTGAGCTGGCCTCAGTTTGCAAGCAGCTTCCAAAATCCAAATGTTTTCAGGGTGGTAAGGAAGAGGTCTCAGTCGTCAGTCAGAGGACAAGGGAACTCTTTCAGTGTGCCACATGGACTTGGGTAGAGCATATGTTTATATTTACTGTACGTTATGAGGGCTTGGGCACATGCCACCCCGCTGTTTCACTCTGGGCACCAGAGTTTTACTCCACCCAGCCTCAATTAAGACACACAAGGAGCTGTTTGAATCTCTTTCTAAACACAACATGACAAATAACTGTATTGTATATTGTTTGATCCCCCTCGGCTGCCATGACTCTTTGCAGCACACCACCGCTGTGTCATTGACTGCTCTGTGTTATGTCTGCTCTGAGAAAGTAATGATTTGTGTAGACCGTTGCTAACAAAATGTGAATTGTACGACTTCTGAGAGGCTGGGACGGTGCCAAGGCCGGTGGAGCTTGGGCGTTGTGAGAGCTGGGGAGGGGTGCTGGGTTTATATGGTCGAGGTGGTTTTAGGCTGAGTTGTTTAACTTAGATAATATTGGATATCATCCAGCACAGTGGGCCAGAGAGTTAGAAACCAAATTGTGCTCGCTGAAATTTGGTGGGAGGGGAGCTGGAGAGAAACTGCTGGCGAAGTTTTTCATTGGATCGGTGCAGGCTTTGCGCAGATGTTGCCCTATAACTCTGGAACATTCTGTGGTTATCAATTACATTCTGTGGTTATCTATTATCCGGTACAGTCTTTTCAAACAAAGGCATCCCACGCATTCAACTTTTCAAAGCTCTTTCTCTCTCTTTTTTTTTTTTTTTTAGCTCTTGAGAAGTTTCCTGGCAGTAGGTAGCTGGGCACCGAGAACAAATTGCTCAATTCAAATTTTCTATCTCTGTGATGATGTGAAAAATGATGTGCGTGAGTCAGAGAGAGCGAAGGCAAAAGCAGACGGGGAGAAACAGACAGAGACGTTGAGGGAGATCTAAAAAACATGTTCATCTCCTGTGGATTGACAATGACTGGAAAGGCTTCCCTTCTGGAGAGCTTCCCGAAGTGAGGAGACAGAGTGGGATTGAGAAAACAGACAAACGCGCAGATTTTAGTGTTAGTCACGTTAACTATTTTTAAAGTTTGTCAGCGCTGCTTACGTAAAGATATTCTTTTCACTGAGAACTTCCTGTATGACGAGCTGTTTTTCTTCTCTTTTCTGTTTATAGGGAGGTTTCTTTGCCATATTGTTTATAAATCTTATGTTTGAATCATAATACCACACACCAGTCTCTGTGTGTGTGTGTGTGTGTGTGTGTGTGTGTGTGTGTGTGTGTGTGTGTGTGTGTGTGTGTGCACTTCCCATAACTCTACACCTTGCATCTGTACCAGATTATCTTGAAGCTTTCAGAATGCTGTTTACATTTATTAACTCTCAGATTTCATTTTGTTTTTAGAATGAAAGTAGACCATTTATGCTTCCCTTCATTTCTCTCATACCTGTATCTTTACAGTGACTGAACATATCCAAAGTTGAATAATTAATTAACTATATGTAGAAGCAATCCCCTCGAGGCAAAAGCTAAGGCTTCGTTTCAGACAGTCTTTCTTACTTTTGGATCTTTATGATGTCAGTAGCACACAGCTCGGGCTGTGAGCACAGTGGCCCCACCCACAACTCTTTTGAGGGGCAACCAATCAGAAGAAAGTTATTTTAAAGGTAACAAGTGTTGTTTCAGACAGAGGATGAGCTGAGGGGAGGCCCAGTTGGAGATGATTGATGATTATTTTGAACTGTGAATCATGCAAAGCATCTCTAGTAGAGTCCAAGAAGAGAAATGTGGAGCCAGACATGAACATAATGAGCGTCCACAGAGAGAGTGAAAAATTTAGGTAACGAAAAATTTATTGTCATAAGCTGTCACTTTTTTCTCAGAAGTTTCATACTGTTCCTGTCAGTAAGTTATAAATATTTCACGTAGGAGGTTGTCGTATATTCCCCTTCTGTCTTCCTCTCATACCTTCATGTTTCATCTAGAACGGTCACGAGGATGAAGATTTGAATGATGAAGTAGTTGTTTTTTTTTTCATTTTGTTTTTTGTATAAGTGCTTACTTATACTAATTATTGTATTGTGGGCTTTCTTTCTATGATAATGTAATATTTACACTGGGTTTTTAAAGTACTAAAGAGACCGTGTAGGGAAAATTTACTTGAAATGGAATTAAAATATTTTACCAGTGAAAAAAGACAAACATACAACAAGTAATAGCAAGGTTTTATGATATATGTTGAGTTGCACGCAACAAGGTTGCACGAAGAGACGTATTAAGTGTCATCTGGAAGACAAGTCGAACCTGTTGATGTATCTGCAGCATTCACAGGCTGCGTTGCATTGTTTCCTTTTTTCTTTTCTGGTTTGCAGCTCGTCAGAAATGTTCTTTCCATCCCTTTGAAGTCATTTCAACCACTTACATTTACATGTGTATATTGACTGTAGCATAAACATTATGCATTATTAAGCACTGTGTGGCTAATGGCAGCAGAAACCATGTCAGATGTTTGATATTTAGCAGAAATAATAAGTGATCTTTTAAATGTCTAACAGAGCAGGTTTAAAAAGAAAACTTTGCTCTAATAGCTCAGAATAGCTCAGCCCCAGTTCCACATTCTTACTTACAGCAGGTGCACTGAAAAATTGACTAAATTAGTACAAGCAGAGCCTGTATTGTAAAAACAGTATTTGAGACAGGCTTCTGATTGTTGAAGAGTTTGAAAATATGTCTCCAGAAGTGACAGCTCAGCTCTCAGTTGAGCCCCTCTCAGGTTTCCCTCGAGTTATTACTAAAGTGACAGCACACTCTATCTCAGCCTTTTTTGTTGGTTTTTCTTGGATGATAGTCCGTCTGTTTCATATGAAGGAGTTCTGTGGAAACATTTGGTAACTTTTATTTTGTGTTTAGAGTTAAAGTTGAAATAATGAGCGTAAACTTGACACTCGAAGATTCAAATCGTCTGAGAGGAATTTGTAGCCCTATTACTCATTCGAAACGAATGTTATCGCTTCTTCCTGGAGAGCAGCAACCCTGAAACTCTAATGCTAAGTGTCAGGCATGTGCAGCAGCTATAAGAAAAATGAAAGTGAGATCAAACAGAGCAGAGAGAGGTCTCCGGCTCTCCAGTCAGTGCCAAGCTGCACCTCCTCCATCTGTGCCACCTTACAACTCCCGTCTACTCAAACACCGAGCGTCCCGTCCGTCTCCACTGAGCTGTCTGCTCCATTCAAACGCTCCACTTGTCAAACTGCAGGCATCATGTTGAGCGACACTGAGTCAATTTTCTTCAAAAAAAATTTGGCCATGGCTGACTTTTTCTTTCTTTTAAAGTAAAGTTTTCAATTTCACAGCCCTTTAATGTCAATTTAGAGCCTTGTTAATGAGTCAGGGGTCTAAAGAAATCACAGCGGTTTCCCTCTGTCTAATAAATTGGTTGAAAATTATAGTTTTACTCACACCTCATTGGGCAAAATGACAAATCAAACCCGAGCTTTTTTTAGCAGGCCTGTGTTTCCAGCAGTTCACATGATGCCTCGTTTTATTGCCTGATGGGAAAACCTTTTTTATTGTGGCAGCTAAACAGAAGAAAACGCACATTACCAGAAAAGAAGAGAAAAAAGTACCAGTACCGTTTAACAATCATTATATGGGGATAGCGGAAAGATTCCTATGAGAACAGAAGAAATGAGAGGTTTGAAAGTCGAGGCGAGTTGTCAGTTTCCAGCCGCGCATTAACGAGCCAACCAGCTGCTCGAGCATGTTGGGATTCCACACAGCGATGAAGTCAAGCTTTCTCTCATCCACCAAAGATGTCGCTCATCTCTTTGGTATGACTGCTTTTCTTTTTTTTTTTCAGGATTGCATCAGATTTCTCTCTGTGCGATTTTGCTGTCTCGAAGTCTGTCCCCGGTTTGTTAGACCGAGGATATGAGCTCATGAGCCGTGGGTCAGACAGTGTGACGTTCGTGATATCCTCCGCTCTCCGGAGCTGTTTTATACATCACTGATGTAACCGATAATAATAACAACACTCATTGCATTTCTTCATTTCTGCTGGGAGCCAAGTAGGTGGGTTATTTTCTGAACCGTCGTTGCTAAGTCTTTCTCTCTTTCCTGTCCTTTCTTTTAGACGGTCACCACATCTGGGAGACTGAGGCCAAGGTTGAGAGAGACGCCTCGAAGCCTGTAAGTGATACATGTGACACAGTGATTGTGACAAAGCTGATCTCATTTCAGGATTAAAGCGCTGTGTAAAGAGCAGCTGTTCCCAATCATTTATCTGAACTCGATGCCAAAATGTTTAGTCTTCGCATCTGAAAAACAATCTAACGTCTAAATTAAGAGAGCCGAGAGCGACTGGAGCCCCACTCAGTGTGATGAAGAACAACCTGCCTTAGCAACAACAACGCATTTGTTTTTTTTTATTGAATCACAAATCTGCTGTAAACTTATACATAATTAGATGGGAAGTTCAAGAAGTCTTTAAAATTTGTAAACTATTCTAGTCATTCATCTACTAGCTTAGCATAAACCTGTAAGGAAAGGCAAAATAACCCAACCCCTTAGCTAATACTACAAAAAGAATGTGTGTTCATTATTCAACTGTTATACTTTTTATATCTGATCTCTTATTTATTTACAAGAAATATTTTACAGGGCTGGAAGAAACTAAGAGGGCACTTACCAAACACTTCCTGTCTCTGTACTGGACACACTTTTGCCTTCACAACTGCCTTAATTCCTCAGTTTTTCATAGCATAGATTCAACAAGGGGCTGAAAACATTCCTCATATATTTTTGGTCCATAATGACACGACAGCATCGCACAGTTCCTGCACATTCACGACATGAATCTGTTGTTCCACCACGTGTCAAGGTTGCTCTATTGGATTGAGATCTGGTGACTGTGGAGGCAATTTGAGTGCAGTAAACTCAATGTCATGTTCAAGACACCAGTTTGAGATTATTTGAGTTTTGTGACATGGTTTGTTTATCCTGCTCAAAGCAGGCATCAGAAGTTGGATACACTGTGGTCGTAAAAAGATTGACAAGGCCACTAACAATGTTCAGGTGTTTATGTGACACTCCTGAAGTGTGTCGAGAAAACATCCCCCACATCATTACACCAGCCTGATGATTGTTACCAGACAGGATGGATCCATGCTTTCATGTTGTGATGAGTCTGTGTGAAGTGCAGCCTTGGCTTCCTATTCTTAGCTGACAGGAGTGGCAGCCGGTGTGGTCTTCTTCTGCTGTAGCCCATCTGCTGCAAGGTTTCACATTCAGAGATGATCTTCTGCTTACTTTGGTTGTAACTAGTGGTTATTTGAGTTACTTTTGCCTTCCTGAGATCTCAAAGCAGTCTGGCAGTTCTCCTCAGACTTCTGGCATTAACCAGAAGGCATTTTTTCACCCAGAGAACTGCTGCTCATCAGATATTGTCTGGTTTTCAAGCCATTCTCTGCACTAGATGCAGTAGATCAGCAGTTTCTCAAATGGCAGCAACAATGATGCGATTGAGAGTCACTTAAATCATCTCAGCAGATCACCTTGACCATGTCTACATGTCTATTTGTGCTGATGGTATGTGATTGGTTGATTACACATTTACATTAACAAGCAACCAAACAGGTGTACCTAATGAAATGCCTAATGAAGTATCAATACCAGCGTTGCCTTTTGTTCTGAATCAGTAAACTGTGACTGTAACAACAGCGCTGATTTCCTCAACCCAGGACAGAAGCTTCAGTGTTGTGTTTGAAATGTGTGGAAAAGGTGTTCAAAAGTTCAGCCCTCCACCTGTGGGGGTTTGAGCCTGGCAGTGTATCCTGTCTTGCGCTCAGACAGCTGAGGGAAAGACAGAGCCAGAGACGTGGTGGGAGTCTGGGAGATAGACGAGGGGATTAGAGCGTGTATAAATGTGAAGCTCTGCACCTGCTCCCAGTGTCTTCCCTCTGCAAAACACAGACACACACTCACTTAGAGTGGCTGCTGGGGCACATCTGTCTGCTTGAATAGACAAAGGGCCTCCCTCTCTCCGTCCCTCCCCACTCAGTCCAGTCTGCTGGATTGGTCCCATTTCAAACACTGATGCTGCTTTGGCCAAGTTTAATCTCAGGCCAAACAACGAATCCAGAATACGTCACCTGAACAGACTGATCTGCCCCAATGAGCGCAGATCTGGGAAGACGAGGGATGATTACGTTTTCTTTTTAAGAATTACTTATAATTAGATACAGATTTCTCATATAAACCTAGATAGATGGTCTTGACGCACTCACTTAGGGAGTCCAAAAATGCTCCTCTATGCTCAATTTGTCACATTTTTTTCCTTCCCACTGTTTGCATGATAGGAACCAGTTTTATTATATTAAACCTCCCAGACCTTGTTTTGAGATTTTCTTTTGCTTTTTGTGTTTGTTTTAACTCAATTTGCAATTTTATGATATAACACACAAAATGCAGGCATAAAACTTTCAGAAATATTTGAATGACTTCAATTACATGTGACACCAGTGGAATCCTGCAAATACAGCTGCCTAACCGGGACACAGTTTACACAGTCCAAATGAGGAACCCTTTCCTGAAATTTAATTGCTATTTCTCTGAAGGGCCGATGGATTTCAGGGAGTAAGAAAAGTAGAAAAGCCTCATCTGGCTCCACTTAGCTTTACAGTGGTAGTGATTTAATATAACGTGTGTCAGCTCTCACCTGTACATGTCAGGCCCGGCCGTCCTCCGAAGCTCAGTTTTGCAGACGGATGACTTCCTCCCTGACTACTGAGCAGCGCCTCCAACACACTCGGTCATATATATTCCCACACACATGCACAGAAACACACACATGGGGCTCATGTGTCCACAGGCTGAACCCAGGAGTGTGGTCACTTCTGGCCTTCACTCTCAGCAGGAAGCTCTGCTGGGGAAATAAACTATCTGGACACTCCCAGGTTCAATTTATTCACTTTGACTGAGTTATTCATTGTGCAAACAACCAGAGTTCCCTCTAACCTTACTTCATGGCCTCTTTGTGGCTTTCGGATGACAACCAGATTTTTACATTGTATCTGCCGCCCCTTAAATTTAAGCTACAATATAGTGGAAGGGACTGCAGCCTGGATTTTGTGTTCCCCTTTCCCCCTTCTAATGGCCAACAGGGGGTGACACACATGTTGCCAAAATAATCAGATTGTGTAGCTGTCAGGGTTTACCTGTGATTGTCAAATTGGCACAGACGGGCATGTAGTGTTCTCAGTTTCTTTGTCACAACTACCTCTTCAATATGACAAACAAGAGAAGTAAAGCCACAGTGACGACTTCCCCCTTTTATATGTACTAATTAAGAAGTTTAAGTGCAAATGCAAAGCTATAAGCTAATTAAATGGATATTTAAATAGATGGTGTGTTTTTAATGACAGAACTTGTTCTGTGTTGCAGAATTCGCTTCTTGTTGAAATCCCTCCCTACCGAAACCAAAGACTGTCCACTCCCGTCCACGTGAACTTCTACATCTGCAATGGCAAGAGGAAAAGAAGCCAGTACCAGCGCTTCACCTACGTCCCTGCCACCGGTAAACTTGTCTTTATAGTCTGCAATTTATAGGTTTGGTCATCGCTGTCCTTCATAAAATGTTAAACTCCTTTCATATGTTTGCTGTTACAGTGAGTCCATAGTGTGGTGGCTTACACATTTTTTTAGCCATACAAAAAGTTCTCTGGTTCAATTTCAGGGGGAGCTCCAAATCCCTGTAGGCTCGTAAGAGCCAAATCAAGCTACCTACATATACTCTTACAGTGAGGGATGCTCACTGCTCATAAAACGATGCTCATAAAAATGGCTAAAGTTCAAAATAGTCTGTCAGTCTATGTTCACTCTTAGCCAGAAGCTTTGTTTCAAGTTGCCTTTTTCTACTCCTGAATCTGGTTGTGAGCACACAAGCCCCACCCACCTGCTGTCAATGTTTAGAGGAGCAGCCAATCAGAAGAAAATCACTTAAAACATTTATCTCAAAGCTTTTCCGGACCCTTTTTACTAACAATAAAAAGTGTGAGCACCACAGCATTAGAAAAAATGTCAATTTTTTTTTGATTCATTAAACATCTTTTTTGTAGTGGCTCTATACCTCACAAATGAGGTCCAAATCATGAGAACTACCATCTTAAAGGGAGGGGGAAGGGATCTAAAGCAACTTGTTTTAGCCTGAACATGAACTCTGGATGAATTTATTTTGAATCAGCAAAATATTCTCTGTGAATGGACATTAGCATAGTGGATCCACTTTATGTTGTAACTTCTTTTTCAGCAAATTTTGATGTGATGAAGCTGCAAAAAAAGGGAAAATATAGTGTGAATAAGGTAAAAACTGTCTTCAGATATATGTTAAGCTGGGGGTCAATAGTATCACTCACCATTTAGTCTTGTTCATGTTTTAATAATTAAAAAAAAACAGCTGCTTTCATTATCATTTAGTGTAGAGTTGAGTTTTTGCTAATTTAACAAAACAGTCCCGTCAGCTTGAAACCCAAATAGTCAAACCATTTTGGTCACAAAGTAAAATAAAATATACATATATAACCCTCCATTAATCTCCAGACTTTTGGTTAATTTTTTGTTTTTGACTTTTTTGTCACCATGCCAGCCCCTCACTACTCTCAGTCTGCTCTTTTCCTTCCACATCACAGACTAATTAGAAACATTTTCGCTGGGATTTTACTTCTGAAGACGAGAACAAACAGTTTGTATTCCCCCCTTGTCTGGTGGTTTTCTAGGGAGGAACAAAGCAACGCTATTATTCCTCCATTGTAAAAAGAAATCCATAAAATCTGTTCTTTTCCATACCTGTTGCTGCATGAATGCTGAGGCAACTGGACACACGAGGGTGGGGAAAGGGGCATGGGAAAAACATGTTATTTGAATAGAGAGCCTTTTGCCAAGCTAAATATAAACATTGACCCACCAACTGAAATGTAAAAACCACTGCTAATTGCACTCCAGGCTTGGAGTGAAAATCCAGTGGGTGGTTCAAAGCTGCGATTCAGCTGAACTGGCCCGGCCCTGTACGTGGGCGACGGATTGCCCCGCCGTGAAAGTGGAGCATTGTCCTCGGGCTGCAGAGTGTAAGGGAGTGGACAGACTGTGGGACAGCAAGTGTGGTCAGTGTCTCCTAGAAGGTGAAAGCTTTTAAGGCAGCAAGCCAGCAGGCTGAACAATATAATCTGCCAGTCTTCTAGAAAGGGAGAAAATCATTGAGAAAGTTTAAACAAATGGACAGACTGAGTAAAAACACAGCTGGAAAAAATGATCAAGGCCTCAGTTCCTCAATGAGATGTCTGGACAGAATGCAGTCATTTCCCAATCTTTTCAGCCTGATGGTTAATTGAAAATAATACAAAGACAACCTTTCAGATGTTGAGGCTCAATTGTTTTATTGTTTGCTAAAAAAAAATACTCGTTTTGAATTTGATTACAGCAATTTGTTTAAGAAAAGGAGGACTGAGGGAGGTCTTTGCTGCACTTTTGAAAGTAAAAGTTCCCCATTTTTCCTAAATATGGGATTTTCGCCTCAGGTGTTTTCTTTGTCATTGTTTTTTGTTTCATAAAGCGCCAAATGCCAAACTAGGACTGGATGAGCACCAGTTTGGTACCCGCACTCTTTTGCTATGGAGTTGTGCCATTGTAACGTGAGCAGGCTGACAGTTAAATGATGTAGCATTAATGAAGCCTTCACAGACGTGCGAGTAAGATGGACCCCCGATGTCATCACTGATCCTCGAAGGGTATTGTGTCAGTGTTTTCCAAAAACAACCTAAGATTTTGAAGTTTTCCCCTTCACCCAAGTTAATCTAAAAAGAGAAGGCAGCAGCATTTATGGGTTTTTCTTTTTATATCTGTTCTTCACATCTGACCTGACGATCACAACCATTCACTATTTGGCGTTGTTTTCAGCATCGTCTTTGACTGAAATCTGGAGTTTTCTACAGATTCTTTGGATCATTTGATGTTAGTATGAACGCAGATGATGAAAGGTTTAGATTGAAAAGCTTATTCTCATGTAGTCTTTCACAGTATCTATATTTTGAAAAGCAGTTTTTACACATCGCTAACATGTTGTGGGCTGTGTAGAGCTTTTTTTAGCATTACAACCCTTTTCCAGTCTTTTGTCGTCCTCCAACATTTTTAAATGCATTGCTGACGTCAAATTCAAAATGCGCGTGATTTTTTTTTTTCAATCACATTTCTAAATTTGATGCGTTTAAGCGAAATAATCAATTAAAGAAATCTGTAAATCGTTTTGTTCCGCTCTGATTTACGCCTCAGGTTCTTTGCTTCTGTTTTGAAGAAATCACATCTGTACCTTTTTCTCTTTTTTTCATCAACAGCAGGTGTTTCAACAGCTCACACAAAAACAACAGATTTATTTTGGGACACGTAGTACACATGGTTGATCTTCTCACTCCGGAAACCCAAGGGCAGGCTCTCTTTTCTGGCAAAACAAACTATTTGCACTTCTTCTGCACCCTTCTTTGCACATGCATGCATCTACCCTCCACAAGCAGGCAGACACACTTCCTCCAAACAGACCCAAAATAGGGGTGCGTTTGCTATTTTAGTCGTGCGGTTTGTGTAACTATCTCATTGCAGTTCCTCTTTTACAGTTGTTGACAGGCGAGGCTTCACCATGCATGACACGTCCTAGTTTCACTCCTTTTAATCTAATTAGCCTTTTTATTTAGCTCGGGAACTCCCTCTAAGATTAAAAATATCTTTTTAAAGAGACATCCCCGAGAAAGATGCAGAATTACATAAAATCAGTAGACAGTCGGCAAATCAAACAAGCGTGACAAGAACAAGAAGAATAAAGCATGGGTTATTAACCCCTGGAGGGTCTTAGAAAAATGCATACACTATCGGTCTTAGAGCCACAAATCGACCCTAAGACTCTCCAGGGGTTAAGTATTTCAGCTTCTATTTCAAGCACATGCTTCATATTATGATCTAAAATATGCTCGGCAGAAAAAAAGTAGAAGAAATAGATCCAGTTTGATGATGCAGTGATGCAGTTCAGGGTCAAAGCTGTGCTGTCGTGTGCTTGTAACCGCACTGAAACGCTTGTTATATAAGATTGATGTGGTGTCATTGGCTGCAGCTGATTGATGGCCCGCATTTTGAAACTTTGTGTCCAATATGTTTCGCTGTGAAATCTGGACGGATGGCCAAGATGACAGCGACTGAAAACAAGACGTGGCTCATTTGAACTCAGCGTTGGTCCTCCGCAATCCTCCGACACCCCAAAGACCCAATTTCATGTGTTTGCGTTCAGTTAAACTCTTGCTTTGTCTCGGTGAGGAGGCAGTAATTTTCTTTGAAATTACTGAACCCTGCTGAGCACGAAGCTGCTGCTGCTGCTGCTGCAACATATATCATATCGCACATGTACTGTAGTGGATATTAGCACCAGAACAGGATCCAAAGAAAACAGGGCTTTTATTATAGAAGCAGCCAGATTTTTCTCGTGTTGATGACTCATCCCTTTTTTTACTTCTTTTTTCTACTTTTGTGAATGTTTTCTGTTGGGTGGGGGAGCTCAGGCCCTAACACAGAGACTCATTGATGAGAGTGTTTGTTTGGCAGTGTGTATCCTAGCCACAAACCCACTCACTAACTCACTCGCTCACTCACACTTGCAGGATGGTTGGAATATGTGTTTACTCATTTAGCTTTTCCTTCTGTTTTCCTTCAGTTCCAACAATAAAGACGGAGCCTCGCGATGACTATGATGCTCCTCTGATGTGCACCCAACATGGCCCTGGCTTGTCCTTACTCCCAAAGCCATATTACCCCTCACAAGTCATGGCCCCGATGATGACCTCTGACCTCAGGCCATGTGTTGTTGGCGGGCCTTATTCAGCCAGCCAGCAGAAACTTGCAGCCAAGCCCTCCTCCTCCTCACCTCCGAGCACCAGCCCTAAACAGCACGATCTCCCACCCTCACCCTTCTCAAAATGCCTCCCTGCGAGCCCGGCCGTCCAACAGCCGGGCTCGCAGTCCCCGATCCCGCACGTCTCTATCATTCAGGAGACTCCCGGGCGCTACCAGCCACCCAACCTCTACTCGCCCAGCAGCTGCTCCTCCTCCCCAACCTCGCAGGCCTCCAGCCCGACTGACGCCCCCTTTTCTCCAACCCACTGCATGACACCAGCGCAGCCAGTGAGCGGCAGCACAAGCCCAGCCGCTCAGCAGCACCCCAAAGTGCCAGAGAGGGCTCGCTCTTCCCTGCAGGAGGATGGCAGTCCCTCGCCACTGGCTGTCAGCATCAAACAAGAACCACAAGAGCTGGACCAGATGTACCTTGATGATGGTGAGACTTTTTTTACTTTTACAAGACAGAATTTAAATACTTCTAATCCACTGCATGGAAAAAATTATAGAGCGAAATCCCCATCGAGCCCCCTAATTGATGAAACAATATGGTTTTTATTACCCTCCAGCACAAAACGACCGTACTATATCTCCAGGCACTGATAGCATTTTTGATTATCATATGACTCACTTATCACTTTTGCCAGGAAATTTTTGGCCATCAAATCACAACTTAGAAGTTTTTTCCTCTTTTTTTTGTGTGGAAATCCTCTGACTCATAGTCATTTAAAAGAACAGTTAAACATTTGTGGAAAATGTTTGTTTGCTTTGTTGCTGAGACTTAAGAGATAAGATTGATCTCATTTGTCTTTGGTAAATACAAAGTCATAGCAAGTGGAGGATTTAGGGTTTTATCATAGTAAGGAGAGGGGAAGCGTGGGAAACTACTAGCATGGAAACCTGGAAGCACAAAATCCTCCAAGCACATCTAAAGTGCACTGACTACACCTTCTTTGTCTTATAGGTTGTTGAAATAAAACATTTGAGCTTCAGTAATAAAACTTATAGTGTAGCGCTACACCCAAGATCCAGAATGTGTTTCAAAAAATGACTGGTAGTCTCTGTGTGTTAATTAGAGCTTTTCAGACTCAGATCTACATGCCTAAGATGCATGCAGTCAAAAATATGTGGCACAACCAGCAACATGTGTGTGTGTGTACTCGTTTAGCTTTGCTTTTATGCTATTACCGGTAGCTTAAGCTACAGTTGCACTAGCAAAAACAGTGGTTGAAACCGCAACGCGATCAAAATTATAGTGACCATGTGCAATCAACTTGTAATGGCCCTGCTTGAAGTGGTCAGGGATGGGGAACTGGTCTGTGATGACTCCCAGTCAGTTTCACTCTTCAAAGCAGCATTGGTGTATCAGAACAGCGATAAAATGGGGATAAATTGGCAATAAGGCGGTGACAGTCTGCTTCAATCATTTTTTTAATTAACAGGGTCAAGTTGGCACTTACATGCAATCTGTTTACAGTTAACTGTGGTAAATCTCAAATCTGTTGCAACACTGCCGAGGTGGACTCAACAACAGTGGGCTGAGCAGAATCTGATGATGTGAAGACTCCACCGACACACTCCACCGTATTAGGGAATAGCTTAATAAAGCTGTTCCCTAATACTTTAAGTGTCGTGGAGTCTTCATGTCATCAGATCTTTGTCTTCTCCATGCATCTTGGAAGTAGGTGAAGTTTTGCCAGAAACATTTGTTGCAGACTGAGCAGAATCCACACATCAGGCATGACTCTCAGTAACAACTTGGGCCTGATCCAAATGAGGCACATTTATAAACTTGTAAACAAACAGATGCTGTAAGTAAATTTCATTAATGACCAGCACTCTACCAGCAGCTCAGGGAGTGAATGTTGTACTCGCTGTAAGCGCAGGTTTTAGTCATGTTTCTCTCTCTGACAAGAGTGAGGCTGAAGAATGAATGTTTATGATATAAGGGTGAAATCTTCTGTTAGAAATTGTTGGCGGCCATGTGAGGTCCTGAGAACTGAGACTCAGGTGGAGCGTGGGATTTATCCAGAGATAAGGTGCTTTATTACAAAGCTTTAATATGTTACGCATACATTTGCTGGTTATGCATCTGCTACTGTCGCTCCTGTCACTGGCCGATGGAGAGGAGCAGCCACACCCTTGAATGAAAAGCTCAACCCTAACCTCACCGCCGCATCACTCACATTTAGAGCAACTTAAAACACGTTACATGTTACGAGTGATTTTCACATATTTGTTAGGTCTAAAAGTCAGAAAGTCTGCTGCTGATTTCAGTAAATAGAACAAGATGCCTCCTTTCCTGTACAGGGTAAACAGAAACAAATCCCTCATCAAAGCAAACTGGTTTCTGAGGAATTTTCTCAGTGTAATATTTCGTAAACTGGCAGCATTTTGTGCTGTTGCATTTTGACATTATTTCAAATTAAATGTTTAGGTTAAGGGGCAGTAGATAGGAGGTTTCATTCAGCTTTTAACTTTGAGTTTTTGAAGAGGAAACTGTGAGATTGGGAATATTAATATTAATTTAACGAACTTAGCACACTGTAACATTCTGACAATATTCTAACAGATCAATTAATAACTGAGTTCTTTCTGACATTTGTAATACCGCCTATCAAGTAAAGTAAGATAAAGAAACACGAACGCTGCTGTGTGTGCGGGTCTCAGTGTGGAAACCTCCTCTGTTCAGTATAAAAAGGAAAACCAGATGTATCCTTGTTCCTGCCTCCTTCCAATGCTCCGTTAAGTTCAGCTCAGTTCTGCTCTATTTCAGTAAAATCCCAGCATTACTGCAGAGCAGGAATACGTGTGCCTCGGCTCTAAACACTCAGAGTCAGCCCTGAGTAAAGAGTTTTGGAGCTGCGCCCACAACTTTGAACCATCCAGCCGTGCCAATTACGTACTTGTTCTGATAACATCTCTGTCTTTTATTCCAAATAAATAACCACCGGTAACTCTCACACACATATCGGGGGCAAAATAAAGCCTTCTTTTCAGTGTTAAATTTAGCACAATTTACAGTAAATTTTCCACCACAAACCTCAGTAACTTAGGCTTGTGTGATTCCTTACTCTGTGTCCTCACTTGGAGAAATAAATGACTGAGCAGAGCAGCTTCTCACAGCCGCAGATTGACTCCGACTGAGTCAGTGAGTTGGCATTTTGTCTGCCATTTATAGAGTTGATGGCGATTAATTGCAGACCTTTGCCTGCATTTGATTGCAGTCGGAATGAGTCAGAGAGCTGTGCAAACGAGCTGGCCCCAGTGTTTTCTGGCATTTTCAACTCCTCACTGCAGGCATGTCATGTGCCTGCCTGCTTCAAGTCCTCCACCATAATCCCTGTCCCCAAGAAACCTAGGATCACTGGACTAAATGACTACAGACCCGTGGCTCTGACATCTGTGGTCATGAAGTCTTTTGAGCGCCTAGTTCTCTCCCATCTCAGGACCCTCACGGCCCCCCTCCTGGACCCCCTGCAGTTTGCATATAGAGCCAACAGGTCTGTAGACGACGCCATCAACATGGCCCTACACTTCATCCTGCAGCATCTGGACTCCCCAGGAACCTACGCCAGGATCCTGTTTGTGGACTTCAGCTCTGCCTTCAACACCATCCTTCCAGACCATCTCCGAGACAAGCTTTCCCAGATGAATGTGCCTGATCCCATCTGCCGGTGGATCACTGACTTCCTGACGGACAGGAAGCAGCATGTGAGGCTGGGAAAGAATGTCTCGGACTCCCGGACCATCAGCACCGGCTCCCCTCAGGGCTGTGTTCTTTCTCCTCTGCTCTTCTCCCTGTACACCAACTACTGCACCTCCACCCACCAGTCTGTCAAGCTAATCAAGTTTGCAGATGACACCACCGTTATTGGACTCATCTCGGACGGGGACGAGTCTGCCTACAGGAGGGAGGTTGAACGTCTGGTGTCCTGGTGCAGCCACAACAACCTGGTGCTGAATGCCCAGAAGACAGTGGAGATTATTGTGGACTTCAGGAAGCACACAGCCCCACTCCCCCCCATCATCCTGACTGACACCCCCATCACCTCTGTGGACTCATTCCGCTTCCTGGGTACCACCATCACCCAGGACCTGAAGTGGGAGCCCACCATCACCTCCGTCATCAAGAAAGCCCAGCAGAGGATGTACTTCCTGAGGCAGCTGAAGAAATTCAACCTGCCAACACGGACGATGATGCAGTTCTACACTGCAATCATCGAGTCCATCCTCACCTCCTCCATCACCGTGTGGTACGCTGGAGCCACTATCAGGGACAAACAGAGACTGCAGCGTGTTGTGCGCTCTGCTGAGAAGGTGATTGGCTGCAGACTCCCATCTTTGCAGGACCTGTACACCTCCAGGACACTGGGGCGTGCAGCTCGGATCTCAGCTGACCCTTCTCACCCTGGACACAGTCTGTTTGACCTGCTCCCCTCAGGCAGGAGGCTCCGGTCCATTCGCACCAGAGCCTCTCGCCATAAGAACAGTTTCTTCCCCTCTGCTGTTGGACACATGAACAATAACCATATGACTGTACCCGCCACTAACACATGACCCTACGCTGTGTCACTGCATCATTCTATGTTTGGCACTGATCACCACCTGCACTCATGTATATATCTTTCAACGTAGCACTCTTAATTCTTATTCTCATGTATATATCTCATGTATATCTCATGCACATATCTTTCCACGTAGCACTTTTAATTCTTATCCCTACTTTTATTTTTTTCCATGTCTATTTAAGTGCTATTTATGACAGCATGTTTGCACTGAAGCACCGCAGCAATTTCCTAATGTTGTAAACCTGCTCAACATTTGGCAATAAACCCCATTCTGATTCTGATTCTGAGAGAGACGGGTTGCCTCCTTCCACACAACCTTGCATGCAATCGCCTTGTGACAAAACAATTGGTCAACCAGAGGACAAGGATGCTGCACGCATCTGATCAGTTTGTCAGTGCAGCTATTTCCAATCAGTCCCACATGATTGGAAGCATTTTATTTTATTGATGTTTATTTGTTTATTTGTATTATTTTTCATTTTGCTGACCTGTTTTTCCTCTAGCGTGACTGGGGCCTTAGCTTAGCTGCAGAGAAGGTAGAAGTCATACGAGACAAAGAACATTTTTGTAGCGAAGTGAAACAGTGTTAAAAATAATGACAATGATCAACAGCAGCCATTGTTAGTGCTTTTTTTAATCTGTGATGGATTTTTTTTATGCTTCTTCCTCTTCACAATTAACTATATTGATCTCTGTTTAAGCCAAATCTGCATTTGATGGTCTACACACAGCTGACTTACAAGAACGTCTCTGTTAGCCTCTGAGTTGCTTGAATTCCTTTAATCCCTTATTTCTCAGCCAAAGAGCTTTGCAGCAGACAACATCAGGACAAAAATCTTCTATTATCAGTTCACATCACAGTAAAAATGCACTTAAGCCTTTTCGGCACGTGGCCTTTATAACCACGTTTCTGTTACACGAGCTTAATTTTGCAATGTGCTCTGAACTGCACTGAACTGGAAGTCCCCACTTATCTGGGAGTATATTCAGAGTGACATTCTTACATTCATTTACTTAACCGATTAGCCAACTTATGGTGGCAGGGGTGTTTGAGTCAATCACAGCTGTCATAGGGTACACCCCAGACAGGGTGTTAGTCCATCACAGGACACGTCTACCCCAGAGGAAATCCATACAGCCACACAGACAGCATGTATAGTCAACACAGAAAGGCAGTAGAGCTGTCCACTGCAGCAGCGTGCTACTGCATGCAATCACTGACATGCACTGGCTTCTTCTCAAGGTCCCCTCACGTGGTGTAAAACTGCACTTTGTCAATCCTCAGTACAGCCCAAAAAACATCCACCAATGGCCCCACAGATACATTTAGCCAAACCCAGCTATTTTTCTTTGGGTAATCAGTACAAAACTGAAGTGTAATAAGTTTTTATGTCCACTACAAAACATCCTGCTTATATGTCTACAAAAAATAAAAGAAATCCAAATTTCAGATCCACGTATCAGCGTCGAAATTATGAAAGAAATATTTAAATTCTCACTTTGGGCAGTACTTCCGCACTGTTACAGCTTGTGTCAGTTACAGCCTGCTGAGGCAGTAGATGGTAGTGGGAGTGACGAGACGGTGTGCCAAGATGTTTATCACTGCTGTTGCAATGCTTTAAAGTATTTCTTTCTTCGCTGCCTAAGCTCTGGTGGTCTGGAATTTGATATAATTGACTTTAAACACAGAATAAGACGATTCGGCTCAAACCTCACTGAAAAAATAAATGCCCTTTTTGCATCGCCCTTTATTTATGTCACAGAAGGCAGGATTTTAGTAGCACTAACTCTGTGATCTCACTGCTCTGGCCCTCTGCGCTCACCACTGAGGTTTTGGGGGCTTTGTGCGCTGCATTGTGGTGATTGGAAATAAATTGGATAAGTGATCTTCCTCGGGGCAGAAAAAAACCCCAGTTTGTGGCTGTGTGTAAGGTCCACAGCGGAAAGAGTTCAGTAGATGAAGAAACACTAACCAGCAGCTATCAGCAGACGGAGCAGCGCAGCTTTGATCCATCACCAGAGCCCCCGCTGAATCGTCTGGCCGAGCTTTGTGATGATGGAGAGTGAGATGCTGTTGTTGGGCCTCAGATTGCGGCGCTCAGACTGTTCTCATGCCACTTCCTCCGAACAGTCTGGATAAATACATTATCACTTCTTTACCCCGTCTGCGGTAATATTTGGCAGGCTGGAGCTCCAGATTTGATTTGTTAATGTGCTTTTTTTCAGGTTCTAACGTTCCAGCCAGGTGTAGTTAATGAAATCAAAGTATTTAACTACGCCATCACAGTCATAATGGATATTCCTGAAGGGTATCCTTGTTAGACGTGTTTTCGCTGGCAAATTGAGGGAAATTTTGCTAAACATTCCTTCGTTATTGTGGCTTCTCACTTCATTAAACCTTTGGCATGGTTTGATACAGCTTTACGGCCTCGCTCAGGTGTGATGTCGAGCGTGCTTGTTAAACCACAGACATCCGTATCTGAGGCTTTTTTGCTCATACAGAGTCCTTTCTGAAATATGATCGCGGGTAGATTTTATTTTTTTTAGTATGTAACGAGTAGTCTTTGCTCAATTTGATTTAATTTCACAGAAATTTAAACACTTATCCTGTTAAACAGCCACACTATGCTTCATTTTTAACTGAAAGTGGCACAGGTGGTTTTCGTCTCCCTCTTCCACTGGTACTGTTTTCGTCTTGTTATCCGTGTTTGCACAGCCTCTAATATTCATCAGGACCCCCCTCTGCTGCGCATTTTTTCACACCGTCCCCCGAGAGGCCACAAACATATCTGTTCGTGGAAAGTCTGACTCGCGTAGTCTGGAGCCAAAGGTACAGTATAGGCTGCAGGGTGCTGCTGAGGGAGATGGAGGTCTGCCACACTGCTATAAAACTTGCTGACTGGAGAGGTTTGCATGCTTCCCTTTAGCTCAGAATGAGTCTGGATGAGGTGGCGAAAGCCATACGTTATACTGCACAGTAGTGTGTCCAACACTTTTGTCAGTGGTGAGGTAACACGAGCAAAGCATTTGAGCCCGATGTGAGCCAGCGCATTATGAAATGCTTTTTATGGCGTGTTGTGGCTTGTTAGATGTCAGAAATGTACAATTGATGACCAGAGATTTAGGCTATCAGAGGAAAAATATTTTGGAATAAATCTGTGAGTCATACCTGACTCTGTTAAATCACTCAGATTTTATACAGTAAAAGGCAGTTTTACAAATTTTATTATGTTTAGAAGGAATTGTTAGCTTTCTTTTTATTTGTTTGTGCTCTATTCACCAATATTCACATCTGCCATGTGTTACTCATTGCTCATTTACTGGTGCGTCATTAAACTCAATAAAAAGCACACACAAAATATGCTGTAATGCAGTGGAAAAGTCCCAGGGTAAAGATTTATCTTAATTATGTAAAGTTTGGTGCAGCGGTTAATACTGTCGCCTGCAAAACTGCACCTTTCCTCGTCGTGTGGAGTGAGTGCCCTGGTGTCCTTCTGCAGTCCAGAAACAGTTTATTAGATTACCAGGTGATTCTATGCACTGAATACCTGCCTGAGGTGATGGAGACGAGTGAAATAGATGTAGAGACTACTTTACGAATTTGGTAGGGCAGTTATAATTGAAGAGGCGGTCTTTACGGTCTAAAAAGTTGCTGGGAATCAGTGTGTGTGACAGAAGAAGCATTGAAGCTACAGTGTAAAAGACACTGGATTTACATATGTGTCCTTTTGATGAGCTTTTAGGTTAAAGCACTGTATGAATGCAGTCTATTTGCTGCTGTAATTGCTTTTTCTCTCCTTTGCCTAAGTTATACTGAAAGATGAATCCAACCTTTTTTCTGTCTCGTGTGCAGAGACAAACTAACATTTATTGATCGGCACTAAATGCAAAGTGCAGCTGAGGTTTAGAGGAATGTTATTGGTTTTACAGATACTTGGATTTAGATACCAGAAAAACGAATCTTTGTGACTTTGCTGGATAAGATAAGATAAGATAAGATAACCTTTATTAGTCCCACACGTGGGAAATTTGTTTTGTCACAGCAGGAAGTGGACAGTGCAAAAGTTATGAGGCAAAAATTAGAATACAATAAGAATAAATACAGTACACAACTGTACAGAATAGAATAAAATAAAATACTATATACAGTTTGGGTCAGACCTCTGTACTCCTTGTCGTCCCCATCAGTGATGAGGCCGACTATTGCAGAGTCATCAGAGAACATGGTGAGAGATCACCATGTTATTAAAATTCACCCCGATAGCATCAATCTCCTCCTTCCTGAGACATTTTCACTAAAAAACAAAAATATCAACCTCACGGTGACAGTAGATAAAAAGTCAGGCCATCACCGGAGTCTGTTAGACTCTTCCTACGAGGGCCATAACTGCCTGCAAGAAATCTACAGGCGATCTGTCCAAGAGCTCTTGAGATATTTCAGTCTGGACAGACCGACAGAGCGGCTCTGGCGTCCTCCGAGGCTGCTGCTGGCATGGCTAAAGACGATTCCACATTTGAACTAACAACATTTGGCGAAAATGTCGACAACCAAAATTTGACAAAGGATATAAATACAAGATCACGGTTTCCTCTCCCTTTCTGTAATTCTATTTTATTTAGACATAAAAAGTTTCCAGTAATCTATTGTTCAGACATTTTTAAATAATACCTGAGTTTAAAAGAAAAACTTGGCTGAATCTGTGGTGAACTAAAGAACCGCTCTGTGGGACTGACTTGCAGTAACCCAGTAGGAGCCTCATAATGTGGGCCAAGAACATCTTGTGGCTTGTGGCCTGGATTTGACGTGGCAGTAAACTGGGGGAGGGTTCGTGGTGTTTTCTGCCCCCCAACTTTTTTTTTCTCATTGTATCAGCGCAACTCTCCAAGCTGACGTATTCCCTTCGTTCAGCGAGGCTGCTGGATATCTCGCTGCCGGATCGCCTCGTCTGTAGCCTTGTATTATTACAGGCTGGTTCGTGTTGGCAGCTTCCAGCCTTTAATGAGGCAAACAGCGCTGTCCTGCTAATTGTTTGGGAGTTCCTTGGGGTTTCCTGGTTGGAGAGCCGGGCTATATCAGTCCGATCCAGCTGCTGTCAGCCACCATGGGAGAGGAAACCAGTTCCTGGATTACTTCATATCAAACCCCAACATCCACGCTCTACAGCAGATGTAACGCTTGATAAAAATTGCCTCAGTATCTTCCGTTAAATCATATTCATATTGATGATTATCTTTGAGTTTGGGTTAGAGTTAGATGCATGAACATGCCGGTAAAAGTATTTATTATTTAAAATAAACTCCTGATCTTAATCAAAAGATTAAGTTGTTGTCATGTGAAAATTTGAAAAATGAAAACTTGAGTAATTCAGTGACGACTGAACCAAAGCAGCATCTGCTGATAATGAACATGTGATAAGACTGAAAGCCTCAAGGCAGCTACTGAACAGAGCTCGTGTTTATTTTAGAGCCTGCCCAATACTCCAAGTTGTGGCTGATGCTAGTGCCTATATTGATTTTTGGAACCCAAAAATGATCCATCAATATGTCAGCTGATATTCTTTTTAGACACTCGAGCCGGGCCTGCTGTTGTCAGTTAGTCAGAGCATGTTTTGGCATTTGTTAGGACCCAGACGCTCCTCCCCATAGCTCCTCCTTCAGCTGCTACAGGGAAAATCGAGGCCTCTCAAAGTCAGTTGGCAGACATAATCCGTCCATCGTGTCCTGGATTTGTCTTGGGCTTGTCTCCTAGTTGGAGAATCTCAAAACATCTCACCTAGAAGGCATCCAAGATTCATTCTAATCAGATTCTTGAACCACCTCAACATACTCTGTTAGAGAACAACCCCTCGTGAATGAATGAATGAATTAGTCACTCATTTCAGCTGCTCCTTAATCACTCCTGGTTTCTAGTCGTACACTATTCACAGTTTAAGTCCATAGGTGAGGGACGAACAATAGTAAAGGTGACCAAACCATCAGTTTGTGTCCCCCACCTTACAAAGAAATCCCTAACTTGAAATCCTCCTTTCAATGCAGAGCAGAAAATTGGCCTTTTCCACCCGAGAAAACTTATTTCACAAGCTGCCGTGAGTTTCACTCGGTAACCCTGTCTGCCCTGTTGTTAACTTAATCTGCTGCAAATAACCCACAGTCACTGCACTGATGAGTATATGCCCATACTGCTACAGGCTATCTTTAATAGACCAACATATCAAATATATTAACCACTATAATGCTTCAATTCAATTTCTTTGATTTCTTCCACGAAAATCTTGTTTAGCAACCTCCCTTTCCAGATTATGGCGTAAAAACAAATTTAGTTCCCTCAAAGTTTTGATCAAAACCACATATTTATTTCCTTTTGTGAAATAAAATAAGGGCAGATGTTACCATGCGTCTCTGTGTGTTTGTGGACTTGTTTGAAGCGTCTCTGTCGCTCAGCTCTCTTAAGCAAATCAATGTGACCCACATGACACAGATGTCACACTAGTGCTGGGCCTATTTTTAGAGCTTTGTTGTAAACACACTTAGAGATCGATAGATTGACTTTATTTTTTCTTTCAATTAGACCCTCCACATCAAATGTGACACCACAACGAAAAGTAGGCCATGGTAACAGGCACATAAACAGTACATGCCGTGGCCTCACTGAGGCAAAAGATAAATTTTTACTGCCTGCCCTTCCTTTGTTTCATATCAGAATAAACTGAATTATGTCTTTTTTACTGTTTCAGTCTCATGTGAAAGCCATTGAGCCAGATGTGGCGCATGATGATGCGTAAGAAAAATATCTGCACGGCATAATTCATCCATGATTTGGATAGTTACCGGACAGGTGATGACATGATGTGGAGGCCTGACGATGTCTTGATGTCCTAAATTTACAGCCGGCGGCCTGGCTCGACGCGCGCGTTGAGAAGTCGGTGTAATAACGTGCCCCTGAGGCCTGAACTCGGCTGTTATATCCTTCCACCTCCAGATGCACAGAAGGTCAAAGCCAGATCAAATAGAGGAGAGGAGGTCAGTCGGTTCAGTCGGGCCAGGAGAGCACACATGGCGGTGGAGCGACAGACTGTAGGAGGGTGGAGATGAGGTTTGGGAGTTTATTTCTTCAGGTTCAAGTATGTCTTCTGGTAACACCGGTCTCACATTCGCATGAGTGGTGGCAGTACGCTGTCCTGGTGACGCACGCCAAAAGCATCTCGCCTTACCATATGCACACAAGAACAGACCGTTCTGATTCTACTGTTACAACAACAGAACCTGAAGCTAAATTCTGGAGAGTTTAGATTGCGTGCAGCCAAGTCAAGCCTCCTTCAAGACGATTTCATGACCTCAGCTGCAAGATGGAGTCCACTGCACAAGAAGTCACTGCCAGTTTGCACTGATGAATCATTAGAGGCTTTGCAACGAATTTCAAATGAAGCACGAATAAAAGTAGCCGATGATTAGCTGTAGGTTTATTTTCCAGTCTTTTTCCTACATTTGCTGAGGTGATCAACTTGTCAACGTTGTTTAAGCACCAAAACTGTGCTGCTGTTATTGCGCAATGTTCGGCTATGTCGTTGATTTAAATTGTTGCCGCCGCAGTCATAATTTTCACGATGCCAAGCAGGTCTGACAAATGGTTCAATTTTCAAGGATAAGTAGAAAATCCTTAAATTTGAAAAGTTGTAGTCAGCAATATTCTGAGTGAAGAAAAATGCCTTGATTTATTATTTGAACTTCAGCACGTCATCCTGACCACATGCCTAAATGCACTGAGTTGAGTTTCTGCTTGACTGGCTGATTAGTTATTTGTGTTAATGAGCAGCAGAACAGATGTTCTTAATAAAGTGTGTGTATTTTCATTTTTATGGATCCGCTAATTCATTAACTGGCAAATCATTTCAGCCCCGTTCATCAGCATGCAGCTAAAACCTAAAAGGTTCCTTTGCAGCCTTCTGTTTAATGTCTGCAAGATGATTTTGGTACGAAAGTGAAAGATTAGATCAAATACCTTTGACCTAGAAGAAGAGGAAATGCGAAGATTTTACCTCTAATTTTACATTTTAATAATGCCGGGGAAGCTTGTCGACAGGAAGTGATTTAAAGCACCTGCTGCCTTGCCTCCTTGCCTTTCACCGACTTTGTTTCTTATGAGGACACATTGCTGTGAATCTCAGCCTCATATTTGCATAATAGCTTCAGTGTGTCCATGTGTTTCTGTGCTACGAGCAGGAGTTACCGCTGCTGTGCTGTAGATATCAAACATGCCAAACAGATCTCATTGTTCCTTTATTAATCGCAGTCCGTCAGCGAGCCAAGCACATTTACTTCATGTCTAGACGAGCGTAACGTATCTCTCTGTAATTGTAAACAGCTTCGGTGAGAATCTAGATGATTTTGGCGTTTTGGTACGAAGGTTTTGCATCCACACATTTAGGTGATTATGACACACTTTTATTATTTTGTTTTTCACCATGACAGCCTCCCACGCACACTGATTCCTTTTTGGTGGGTATGTGTGTATGCTGACATTGAGCAACACATGCAACCCATTATATTTTTGCGATAGGAAGTGTGGGGTATTTCTGGTAGGAAGTGTCCGTGCCAGTGCTGGGTCACTGAGGAAAGAGCTGCTCTGTTGCCTGCAATGAAAATAGATGGTTTTAAGAAGGAAAAAAAACCATCTTCCATTGTGTGTGTGCGTTGGGGGGGGGGGGAGGCTGCTGCTCTGACCAGCCAGACAGAGGGAATTCCTCTCTCAGCCCTCTGGCTTGGTTTCTTCAGGCCAGATCCAGGGGTCTTCCCCTTCCCCTCTCACATTTCTCATCATTATGAAAGGGGAGCGGACGTGGGCTTAACCTAGATACTGGGTTAAACCGTAAACAGCAGACTAATGAGGGAGAAACTGACTTCCAAGTAATAAATGTGTTTACATTCACAGTTTAAAGAACAGTAAAAATCAAGACAGACGAAAAACAACACAATCAATTATAGTAACCAAAAATGACTGATGTCGGTGCATTCATATGTACGTATAGGTTTTTCTTGTGTAGCAGCTACAGTCAGTCAGACTGTCAGACTGTGTAGCTGCTCTTTGAACACGGCACACCATCTGTACACAGCTGATAAAAAGAGATAAACAAGTGCACCTGGAGGCAGCAGGATGTTGCATCATCTCTCCTGATAAAAAATGCCTGGGGACCTCCAGTGTAAAGTGATTCTATCAGACTGACTCAGAGGAAATAACAGGTTCTGTATGGCTCAGAGGAGTTTTGCTCACACTGGCAGAAATAGCACCTTATAGATGTACTAACAAGTGTATAATAGCCTTGTGCAATGAGCAAAGTTTTACTAAGCACATTTACTTTTTCTGGGCTCTCTAGTTATCCTTATAAGGGCATCATTTTAAAAAATGCATGTATTTGATGAACCCAACAGCGAACAGGCAAAGTTAGACCAAGCCTTTAAAAAACAAAAACTTTATTAAAACCTTCATTTTTTTTCATAAAGCTTACAGATAGAGCTGGAAGCTTTGCTCCTATAGGCTCAGACAGCTGGGGAGCTTCATGTTATACTCTGTGATGTACTGAGCATTTCTTCTTCTCTCGCCTCCTCCTCCTTTCCCTCCCCAGGTGTTTATATGTCACTGCTGCATGTGTTTTTCCTGTCTCCCTATGCTCTTTATTTTCTTCCTAACAGAAAGAAACCTCCTGCAGACCCAGGCTCGGGGAGGTGCCCCTTTGAGCCTGGGAGGCGTCTCCTAGTGCTACTTAAAGGAGATTGTCTGATTGTAGGGGGTTTTCTCCGTTACTGCGTAGCTTCTTACGTTGCAGCACCTTTAGGAAGCTGTTGGTGTGATTTGGCACTATATAAATAAATTTGAATTGAGATGAATGAAAACTCTGTGTGTGTTAGATGTTATAAAATGTCAGTGTTTGTTTTTGTGTGATTGCTGAAACTATTTCAGGCTCATCTTATGCAAACTTGCTGCAAGAATTAAATGAACATTAGAAATTCAAAAGTAACAATAAAAATGAGCCAAGAATTAATCCGTGTGTTTTAAAGACTTTATCAGGTTTTATCATGAATGTTTATCAGTTGACATTTTTGTGCTGAACTTTACTGCACCAACTGTTTTTCTTGGTTTTTATTTGGTTATATCAATGCACTATAGCCTCTTTGTTAGGTTCAGGTTCAGAATAATTCCCTTCAGGAGCAGTAACCCTGCCAAATTAACACTGTGTGCATAAAGGTGACACACTGCCCACTTTGATGAAAACACTCCGAGACAAAACTGCGAAAAGAACTGAAAAGTGACCAAAAAAAAACATTGCATCAATGTTTCAAGCTTGGACTGAATAAGAAGTGAAAAAGAGACTTAGAACGGGCCTTTTTAGGTATTTTGGAGGAAACCTGAAATCCTGATCATCCTTTTCTCTCTTTTCCTTTTGCAGTAAACGAGATCATCAGGAACGACTTGTCGAGCATCTCCGTCCACAGCCACGCGTAGTTTCCCGTCACCACAAGTGACAGGAATTTTTTTTTAAAAAGGGAAGCACCAAATGAATTTGACATTATGCTCCACATGTTTGGACTAAGGCATGCAGGAAGCAGCAAAAGGAAACGCAAGGAGAACAATTCTAAATGTATTGTCCAGATGATCAGGGTCCAACGTGTGCCTTGTTTTTCATATATAATAACGTTACATAGAACCTATCCAAGGTATAGATTACATGACTGACATGTAAGTTAAGTATGTAGCAACCAAACCTGCCATTTCCAGCCTTTACAAGAAAGTGTGCTTTTAGAGGACCAAGATTTGCTTTGTTGTTGTTGTTGTTTTCTTTGGGTTTTTTTGTTGTTTTGGGGGTTTTGTTTGTATGGCTGCGGTTTGTAAATGAGTCGGTGCCCATGAGTTGTGTCATTTGTATATAAATTTGGATGTGTAGTGCTCCAGTTTGCATATCTGGCTTTACAGAGAAACCATTTAAAAGACAAGTGCCTTTTTGACTGGAAGCAAAAAGACATGGCCTTGGCTTCACATATTCAACCTCAAAATGTCAAATTAAATATATTTTAGGGGCAACTTAACTTACATTTTCCTGAACAGTGGATACTGTGGGCAAAAGTGACAATTAAGGGATTATGGCGAATGCAAGAAGATAGAGTACATGCAGCGTAACTTGCATGTAGTCAGCAAACTATGTTGTCTGTTATACTGTGATGTCTGTCTGGAGTTCAGCCTTTCATTTTGGAAATGGAAAGTTGGATTTTTCCCCATCATCATACTGTTCAGACATAATTTTCTTGCAGAGAACCAACAACAAGCACTTATCCACTAAACTAGTGGCATTTCCTGTCAATGTTTCATTAATGCAGGGGTGGAGCCAAGGACAGCCAAAGGTGAAGCCAACCAGGACTTCGAAAAACTATAAACAAAAAAAATGGCACTAGCGATAGTCCTGGATGAACTGAAGCCGTATCCCAAAAGTGAAAGTTTGCAGGGTAAAAGTTTTTCCTGACAGACTATAGATGTAGTTCAATTTGTATGTTGTAGTTAAATACCTTTCTGTGTGTCAGCACAATTTGACACATTATGGCAACTGCTGTATTGATTTCAGCCATGAAGTGGGCAGCAGCAGCGTCCTGACTTACATCCTTAACAGACAACTAGCAAATGGCTAGTGTTTTGGGCAAAATTGGTTTCCTTTCAGAAAAACCAAAAAGCGAGTGTGTCATTTTATTTCAATTTGGGCATACAGCTTATGAACAAAAGCACTGGACCACCTACACATTACACTTACAGGAGCTGCTCAGCCATTAAAACCCACACCACGAAACTCCTGGTACACAGTTTTTGTGCTGTTAATGTGAGAGGAGGTTTGGAGCTCTGCAGTTATGCATTGGCGACTTGTACCCAGAATGCACAGCAAACCTGCTCTGTAGCTTGACGTGGTCTGACACACCTCCGCTTTGCAGTAATACAACTTATAGTTGATTGTGGAGGGAAGAAAGCAACTGACTTGTTTGTAAGAGTGGCATCCCCTTACAGTACCACACTCAAATTCAGTGAGCTCTTTAGAACAACACATTCATTCACAAATGTTTGCAAAGGCAGACTGCATGCCTAGGTGCTTAATTTCATACACCTGTGGCAATGAGACTGAAAACACCTGAACGATTGAGAGCTGTGTCCCAATACTTTCATCCATTATCGGTACTGTATCAGCAAAAAGCAAAGTAGAAATGGGGGTTTTGTCTAGCATGCTTGTATAAATAATTATCTTAGCCATCCACTGAATCCTAATCATTGATGACTATCTGTTGCAAGCCCGGCTGCGAACCAGTTTTTGTGCAATAGCATTAATAGGAAGTGGAATACTTCTCTTTGAATGGCTCTCAGCTTGTTTAAGAGGGATGCAAATAATCACAGAACTGGAGTTACATTTAGTAACCTCTATTTTTCTAGCAGAACTTTTTTTGTAAACACCATGACCATTTTAACAGCTCATCCATCAGTTGAAATTGTAATTATCTTATGAACTTTAGCTTCAATTTAGCAGCATAAGACTTTCTAATTGTAACTGAGTGTTAAATGAGCCCTCATAATGTGCTACTACATGCCTGCATAAGCAAATGATAAGTGACACAAAGAAAATGCTAAGCTGGAAAAATAAATAGTCATCTGTTTCTGCCTGGCCACCCCATAAACTTGTCTGGCTCAGCCACTGCATTAAGTTGACAAGTCATTTCCTCCAACCCAGCCGTTAACTGCTTTTTACACCTTTTTTTTAGTCATTTTTAATAAAAAAGAATACATACAGACTTGAAAAGTAACAAATAAAATGTTAGCTGCAGTAATACTGGTTCGACTTTTTTTTAAAAATCATCTCAGTTTTGATGAAGCTTGACTTTTATTACTCCCTGGAAGCTATGCAACATGCAGGTAGCATTAATCTCTGAGAGAATGTAAACATTCACCGTCATATCTCTAATCCAAAGATTACTTTGCAGCGGTGAACAGCAATACGAATATACACACATTTTTGTTTTTGTATTTTCATATTTATTCTCTTAGCATGAGCTCAACGTTTATTCACGTTTATCATACAGCTTGTTTTAGACGGTTACATACTGCATACTGTGGTTTACCTGCTAATTTGTCAGCGCTCGCACACTTGTTCCCAGTTTTATATGTATTTATGAGTCTTAATCTGTGTAACTGAAGAGCATGAGAGAAGCCATACTGAAATGTTTCAGAGGAGAAGGTTACTCTTTGTCAGTAACTCATAACTCTCCTTTGTCATATTTTGTGTACTTGTCAATAAATAAGCCTTCATCTCTTTGATCTGCGTTGTCTCAGTTTTACTGTAGGAATGAAATCAGCAGTTTTATATGTACATTATGTGTGTTGTCACAACAAAGGCGGCAATTTGTCTCATCGCCTTAGGTTAGAAAAAAAGACTAAAAGAAATCATTAGTTTACATACTGGTAATATGGTAAAGGTAATGGACCAAAGGTTCCCTCGTAATAAGTTTGTTATACTGAACTTTGAACTACAGATCTGTTCAGAATTTATAATATCTGGCATAAATACATTTATTATTAATCCTCAATGTTTCAAAGAGCACAGAGAGTGTGTTATTTTAGCTTTCACAGCACACAATATCCTCTCCTCTTTTACCAAAGATATGAAAACATAACAGCCAGCTGTTGGGATTCATTAGATAACTGTGTATAATCATTACAACCATTAAATGCTGCCCTCGCTGCTATATCTTTTTAAAAAAAAAAACTTTTCATAACTGTCATTTATAATTGTCAATTCTAACTCGACTTCAGTTGTCAATCTGTGGATTCATAGCAGTGGTAGGAAACCTTGAAGTACTGCATGTGTTTCCCACATTTGTTCCTCATTTTGTTTTATTTTTGCAGAGCAGAAGTTGCATCTCCACCTTTCCTGTCCTCTTATGTTGGCTTCTTTTGTGACTTCTTGATTAAGGCCAGACCCACGCTGTGATCCTTTTACCAGTGCCGCTGAAGCTGCTGTAAAAAGGTGGTGTCGCTTTTTGCATGCAATGAGTCACAAAAGCCTTCAGGATAAATGTCTCGCTTGCTGGCTCAGAGTTATCTACATGGGAGGGGCTGTAATCTGAGTTTCCTTGCTCTGAAACATCCTCTAAATCGTGAGACGATCATGTTTGGCTCCACTTCACCTCAGTTTGTGCATAAAGATCAACCTCAGCTGATATTTGCTTTAAGCACTGGGTCAAATGTTGTTGTTGAAGGTAACTAGGTCATGTCAGTCAGGTTCCATGTTACACATCATATACAAATCAGGTTCCAAGAGTGTATTCATTTAAATATGTTATGAATGAATTGAAATGAATGGAGGGCAAAGGGTGCTTTTTATTACGGTAAAAGTAAAATATGAACACTAAAGAAAAATTCTCAGTAAAAATATCTGTTAAAAAAAAACTTCTCAAACCTTGATACATTGCATGTGTTTTTTTTCCTAAGTCAGAATTAAATTTAAGCAGTGAAACAGTGAGTGACAGTGTTTATAAGTTCTTTATACTGAGTCTTACTATAGTTGTCAGTGTGTTTATTTTACGCGTTCGTGATAAACACACACTTATATATAAATTGGGGTGTTCGTGATTCAAACGAGTACTTTTGCCAACTCGCAGTATTTTTTATTGTATTTATTTTAGTTCTAACAACCAAATGCAGTGTTTATTTTACATACTGAATCCAAAATTCGGCGGTTGTGTTTGCAGTGTGGGGTGGAAGCCTGGATGATTCTAGCCCTCAGTGAGTTAACATTTAGACGTTGACTTCTTAAGTTTTGAGAGTGCCAGTTTAGGAAGCCAACGTATGACTGAGGACCTTTTTTGTTATTTTACAAGGAAAATGTTCCAGATTAATGTCTGCATCATCGATGTACTGGTTCATAGCTGTTTAGCCATTATTGCGGTGGCATTTCTTGCCAACAGATGTATTCATCAGTGTTAGGAAGGTTATAAGGACTATAAAGGTCAAGGTGAAAATAAAGAGAAAAGCTCCTTTCTCCTTCGGCTTAAGTTTGAGAAATCTGACCATTGACTGTATAAAAAGGTGGATGCTGGCACTGTGAAGTCATCACTTTGTCCATTTTGAAGTCTGAACTTTAAGTTTATAGCTGATGTATCTTCATTTATCTTCATTTTCTTGATCCAAAAGTGACCATGACATGTTCACTAGCATGCTATGTACATTATATACGGGAAATTACCCCCTAACTTTAGTAAGCTCGGTTAGCGATGCACATTAACAGATACCTGCAAAGTAATGGGGACATAAAATACTAGAACAACCATCCAAGCATGATTTCGTCTGACTCTGAAAATCTGATATGGAAACAGCGATGTTAAAATCACAGTGGCTACATCTCTCATATAGGCTACATTTATCACACTAACAGAGAAACATCATTAATATAAAGTGACATGATATAACCAGAAAAAAAGAGGAAAAGAAAAATATTGATACTTTTTACAACAACTAAGTGTTCTTGGGATTATCAGAGCTCTTGCGTGAAAGCAGAAATCAATCCTGCAACCATTAACTCCTGACTCGTCCAGTGTTAACCAGTATCTGCTCTTCATTAACAAATGTGTTTGATTGGAGCTAAAAATAAATAAATAACATAACCATTCGTTTCCAAAGCAGAAACATTTGTGATGCAGCAACATAAAATGTATATTCAGAAAGAAAAATAAAAGTACTGTTCTGAGTCTTGTGTGATAACCTGTGTGCTCCTGATAGTGCTTTCAGTGCAGCGTGCAGGATTTCTTTCTCAGTTATGGTCCACACTGACACCTTGTGGTCTGTGGGATTTCTGCTTTGCCTAACACAATAAATCTCAGCGCTCAGCTGCTGGTTTCTTTACATTTGTTTTTCCTTTATGTTTGAGAATGTCACAGCCAGTACCGTCACGAACATCCTTCACACTTTGCCAGTAGGAAAATCAGGACGTGTTTTGCTTGCCTGCCTTTAACCCAGTTGTCGCCTTTTAGGGAAATCAGGTGTCATTTGTACTGTGTGCGCTGTAAAGTCTGTCATTTTTGTTGGCCTTCAAGCAGCAGCTTTACACACCTGGTAAGCACAGACTTTGAGTTTCAGTGTTTTTTGTTGTCTGATTATATTCATAAATGTCATTTCATGTCATGTCTGTTGTCGTCTTCTTATTTAAGCCTTATTTTTAAAGAAAAAGTTAATAATACACAGATTTTTAAGGTCACAATGTTACAACTGATTCTCAAAAATGCTTGTGTTTTGAAAACTCCGTTAGTACAGTAAAGATTCTCTTCTCTTTTTTTAAAAAATCTTTTTGAAGATCAAAATCAATAAATAAAGTTGCATATGTTTTTTTATTTCCTGGTAGGACAACTAAGTTGAAACTGTATCAAAAAATATAAAAATGTAAATGATTAAAACACATTTTATTATACAGTAGGCATTTCTGTATTTATATAATACCCTAGCATTTATATTACAACATATAGACTTATTGGTCTCTTTATTAGGTACACCTGTTTAACTGTTCGTTGACGCTGATATCTAGTCAGCCAATCACATGCCAGCATCTCAATACATTTAGGCTTGTAGAATGATCAAGACCATCTGCTGAAGTTGAGAAGAAAGGTGATTTAAATGACTCTGAATGATGCATAGTTGCTGGTGCCAGACACGCTGGTCTGCTGGTCTTTCCCCATGAACATTTCTGGAATTTACAGAGAATAGTTTGAAAATGAAAAGATATCCAATGAGCGGCAGTCCTCTGGGCAAAAATGCCTTATTGTAATAATTGTTATAATAATTAAGGCAGTGCTAAAGGGAAGGAGAAGAGGGAGGAGGTTTCAAATACATAGTGTACCTAATAGTGTTTGGTGAGTGGATATGTAAAACATTTGAATCTTTAAACCTCTATTGGCAGCTTTTCACTGATTTTCTTTTCTCTCTGTTGTCAACTACAGTCTGGTAAGATGGAGAATTTATCCAGCAATGCCACATTCAACTCCAGCAAAGCTGAGCAATGTCTTTTTGCACCAACTCACATAGTGATGCTCTCAGTGATTGACATCTTTACTTTTATCATTGGGGAAGCAGTGGTAGGGAAACTGCTGTGGATCATCTTCACATCCAAGAAGGCTATAGATATCCTCAACTGTAATTTAGCTATCTTCCACACTGTGCATTATTTTACATCCTTTGTTCATTTAATTTACCTGTTTTTGCTACCACAGTACCAGATAATACTGCTCAAGGTTTTGCTTACCTACGCACAAACAGGAGGCGCATCAAGTTTGGTTTTTATATGCATGGAGAGATATATTGCTGTGGTTTACCCCACATCTTACCATCTGCTGAATAAATACAAATTCAGGGAGATGTGTGCTCTGACAGTGTGGCTCCTTACTGCAGTTACTGTTTTGACAAGTAATCTAATTAATATCCCCTCTCAGACAGCTAAGGTATTAGGAGCTATCCCACGTTTTCTGGTGTTATTCAGTTGCACAATGATGATCTACTACAACAGAAACATCTTGATAACACTGATGAAATCAGCACCAGAAAAAGATGAGCTGCATCCTGCCAAGAAAAGAGCCTTCCTAACCATCCGGGCTACCACATTCATCAACTTGTCATGTTATATTCCAGTAATCATATTGCAAAAATTCATGTATCTGCACCAACCTGCATATAGTTGTTCAGTAATACCTCTGTGTATAACGTTAGTGTCTATTGCTAGTCTTGGACATCCATTGTTTTACCTGTCAACCCAAAGGAAGCTGCGCCTCTGCTTAAAGAGAGAAATGAAAGCCAGATGACTGTCTATCAGTCCATTCTTGTCATTTAAACTCAAGTTAAGGGCATTTAGATAGAGTGATAGACAGGTATATGTATGGGAGGGTGATGGGTATAACAGCAAAGATGCAAGGAGCAGAAATAGTGAAAGTTTTGATTAATTGAATCTTTATTTTGAACATGTTGAAAAAGTATAAAAAAAAATAGAATTAAAAGAGACAAATGAACAAAGCAAACAAAAGGAAAACGAGCAACCACAACTCCAAATAACGTAAAGTAGATACATTTAAATACCTGAGGTCAACCATCTGAAGCAATGGGGACCAGATGGATGAGGATGGGAGTGCAGGCAGCGTGGAGTGGGTGGAAATGAGTCTTAGAGATGAAAGAGGAAACTTTCAAGAGTGAAAGAGGTTTAAAAGATGGTCGTGAGACCTGCTATGGTTTGGTTTAAGCAGAATGGAAAAGATTAATAATTATTTCAGAGGGACGACTCAGTTTGACTTTGGAGACATTGTTAGAGAGGCTGTTTCCCAGAGAAACCTACCTGAGGGATTAATTAAGATCTATCTATCTATCTATCTATCTATCTATCTATCTATCTATCTATCTATCTATCTATCTATCTATCTATCTATCTATCTATCTATCTATCTATCTATCTATCTATCTATCTATCTATCTATCTATCTATCTATCTATCTATCTATCAATCAATCAATCAATCAATCAGGAGAGAGTGGATATACTGGCCAAAGGATGTTGAATATGGAGCCTCCAGGCAGGAAAAAAATAGGAAGACCTCAGAAGATTCAGTGCAGTGAAAAGGGACATGGAGAAGGCTGTTACAGAGGAGGATGCTAAGGATAGAGTAAGATGAATACAGAGGTTAGCTAAAGCAAGGAGCTGTAAGAAATAGTCTCAGCTCCTTATTTAGAAATGTCTTTCTGTTAGCAAATGCAGAGATTTGTTTTCAATAGGAGGCCTTCTTTAAACTATTTAATGAACTGTGTGCTGTTTAACTGTTTTTTTATATATTATAATACACATTACACCATGTGGGGTAAAATATTTTGTCTGTTAGTAACACAGGATGAATTTCAGAGTTGCTGTTTACCGTAAATGTTCTTTTTTTTTATTTGATTATGTCACAGCCTGATCTGTACTAATACTGTGTGCTGCTGACTTTGACAAGTAGAGAGGGAAAGCTGAATGATCAGATTTTAGTACTGTCTATATTCATAAATGACTTTGTGCAGTGGTATAATATTTAATAGAACAGAAGTAATATTGTGCTGTTCCTGTACATTCACATGAAAATGGCCACAAGAAACTATGTGTTGAGATTCCTTCTGCTTTGCTTGTTGTTTTGAGAATATCACGTAAATTTAGAGGAGCCGATGTTTAAGTGTAGGTTGTAAGAATCATGTTGTATTTATAAGTTGTTTACTTAAAATAAATAAAAATCAGGTCATGTGCAGGTTGCTGAGAAAAGAGGTGAAAGCAAAGTTTAAAAAAAATTGTTGCTATTAATGTAATAATTATGTTATTTATGTAATATTGTACACGGCATGATTAAAACATCTTATTAAAAACCAATAAAATGTTACATTGCTTAATCATTACAGTAGTCACTACACTAAAACCACAAACTGAAACAGTAAATGTAGTTCCATTTCTTTGGGATTAACTTTACTCCTTTAATTACACAGGAGCAGTTCTATTGGTGCTCTGCTCCTGCAAAAAAAAAACCTCCTTCATTGTTAAAAGGTGTTTATAACTGGCACAACTGAATGGTTTAAACAGGAGGATCCCAAACACCTGCAATAGATGCATTTTGTTTCAGAGACAGCTAAGTTGGCTTTTACAGCCAGCCAGTGGATTTGCAATGTTGTTGGTTTTAACCTACAAAAAATCAGTGTACAATAAGAAATTCTCTGTGTTTCTTCTTTCAGCACTTCCCACACATTTTATTTGACTTCTTTCTCGTATCACACCGCTCACATGCAAAATTGAAATGTCTCTCGAAATGCTGCTGATAATAGAGCTGTGTCAGTGTGATAGATTGTCTGTGGGTTACGGTATCTAATAGTGACTTTAATAAGTACCTGATCATACGTCATCTGCCATCGGCCAGGACCACACAGGCCCAGCAGTTTGTAGCAGAAGAGTTCACCCAGATGGTTCGCAGATAAGTTGCTCACACATCAGGTCTGCTGGCTTTTGGTTGCTAATTTGCGCTGCAGTCAGCAAAAATAATGGTTATTATTTAAATTAGTGCATGGATCACCTGCAGAACGCCCGTACGCACTTCTGGGTGATTGTGCCTAAGTTGCCCCATTTAATATGGCTCAAAGTTTGTTATTGTCCCCACTTTTAAACATAATTTATAGCGCACTGCTCATGCTCCAGAACATGTGAAAATCCCAAAGCTGTTATCAGACAGAAGATCAGCCAAACTAACTGAAATAAGATTCTGGGATTCAGACTAACTCAGACTAACTAGCACTGTTGACCTGTCCCATGTTGAACATCATACTTATCTGGCTCAATACATACATACATGTACTCGTTGGATCATAGCAAAAGCAGGAATATATAAACAGATTTTTCTCATTTCACTCACAAACATGCGAGTCATTACTGAGTCTGTTTCCAGTGTCTTCTTTGTGACTTCAGGAGCATTTTGTGTTGCACGGGTCTCCGGATGAAAAGTAGTCGTACACACTGACCAGAGGAAACATGGTCACAGCTCCCAGCAGAGAGCCCAGCTGCACTACAGCTCCACACCACACGAGGGCGCTGTGGCCTTCATCACGGAGGATCACCCCAATAATCACCTTCACATAGGACAGGGTGAGAATAAAGAGGACCCAGGCCAACACCTGTGGAACAGAAGTAGGTGAGTGCTGCTGTGTTTCTGCTTATCACAAGGTAAAGAAGTGCAACTTGTCTCCCAACAGGAAACACTGTGAATTGTTTGAGTAACAGACGTCTAGCAGTGCACTCACAATGATAACACCACCTGAGGTATCATTAACCAGCACTGGGCATGGACTCAGCACTGCCATGATCATAATATAAACTCCAACTCCAGTGCCAATCACTGTGAGGGCTCCCATGAACAGCAGGGATCTGTGAAATGAAACAAATGACATCCCGACTGCAGTTACAGATGCTCTAAGGTTGATATAATGTGGCACAAACATGTGAAGCTGTGGGGGAGGGGCCAGATGAACTATAAAGGAATTTGACATTAGTTGTGCTTAAACAGAGAAAAAGCTAAATAGCATTAGAAAAATATAAAAGTGTCTCCTGTAAGAGGGTTTAAGCAAGTTTTATTCAAACATTTCCATTATTTTTGCATTAAAAACTATGGAGAATATGAAAGAGTCCTGAAGATTTATTATTGTTTTAGCATTTACCTTGTTAAAATTGCCAATGGCACACTTACCTGATTGGTAAGAACATGGCGATGAAGCATGCCAGAGGGTTGGACAACGCAGCTAAACTGGCCGACAGGTGGTAGGCGTTGTTCCCGTACGGCATGCACGAGTAGGACTGCACCGAGGGAAGAACCGTGTTGCTCAGAGCGTTCACCCAGGCCAGAATCCCAAAGATATAAAACACCTCCATCCAGCTGTAAGAGCCGGTGCCAAAGCTGCTTCTGGGATTCTGGTTTTCTGGTCTGTAAGGATCCATCATTGGCTTCTGCTCGACCAACTCCCTGTTTTTTGTTTTTTGTTTCACTCCGTTGGTGTATCTGCTGTTTGGCTGCTCCCTGGCCACAGATGGATGGTAGTTCAGGAGCAGGAAAGCCCCCAGGCACACCAGCATCATGGCACTGAGGAAGAAGAAAAACACCTCAGTCGAGAAGTTTGCAGGCTGATACTGGGCCTGGAGGTTAGAGGTCACAGAACCGTTGGGAATGTTGAGGGTGTAGTTCACAGACTGTGTGCTGTTTATGCAGTGGACGACCCCTGCACCTTGGATCAAAGCCACAAGAGACGGCAGCAGGCCACTCACACCCTCCCCGATGTAGTAGGTGGTCAGATACTGAGACTTGAGACGCATCATGAAGGGCAGGAAGGTGACGGAGGAAGTGCAGTCAACAGCAGCGAGGAAGAAAGTTAAAACAAGGAGAGGCACGCTGCGAGCCACACCTGCTACAACCACAGTCTCCTTCCAGAAGAATCCCAGCAGGAAAGTTGCTACAGTGCCCAGGCCGATGATCACATATATGACAGCTCTCTCGTTCAGGGTGCCTGGTCGGAAACGATGCATCAGAGTGACGAAGAGAGGCCCGATGTTGGCCATCTGGATGATGACTGAGAGGTAGGAGGGCAGGTACCAAGCCTCTGGGATCTGGGGGACAATCAGAGGCAGCTCCACCCACAGACCGTTGATGGAGACCCAGGAGCCCATACCGAACAAACATGCCAACAGGTGAGTGAGAAGGGACATGTTGCTAGGTGGGTTTCTAGAATGAGACAAACAAGATGTTTAAAGTAGACCTTACTTATTTTATTTATAATGAAATCTCATATTTAACAATAAAATTTGATGACTCAGAACATTAGCTGTTGTGTTTCATTCTAGCTTTTTTAACAAATAGACCTCAAATTGCTCTTAAATGTTTTCTGGGTTCAGCATCTAAAATTCTGAAATGTTGTAAGAATATCTGTGATCACTCATATTATAAATGATATAGATACCATATAATGTATATATTGATGATTTACTCTACACAAAGAACATTATTAATGAAAGAAACCCAATAAAATGAGGAAGGAACCTCTCAAAAACTGCAGTTACCGTAGTAAACACCTCAGCCTAGCTCAAAATTGTCCCCATATCCTCTAATGTTAAACTATAGCTCTTATACAGTGTCATGCAGTATTGTGCAAAGGTTTTGCTTGAAAGGATGCACTGATCATCTAATTGCTCTTTGGTACCATAATGCTATTTTGTCTCTGTTGTGTTGTTGATATTTCATAGATTCAAGTAAAGAAATGAGAACAAATGATGTGTTTGCAACAGGCTGCTAGTAACAAAGTGCCTAAAGATACAAGCTAAAATGGTTCTTTGCTTACTTGGCTGTTTTGCAAAGCCAAGTCACTGGTTCATCCTTTGATGTGTGTTTTTTCTTTAATGCATGAATGCATCAAAGGTCTAGGACTGTACTGAAAAACCAGCCAATGTCCAGAGAAACAAACTTTGAAAGACACAGTGATTTTGGCCTCTGTGCCTAATTTTCCTCATCACAACAACTATAACAGTGGCGATTTTTGAATAACCTATTTATTTGGATATTGATGAAGTCTGAAACTGGGACCTTTGCTTTCTTGAACTGGTGTATTGCACTTATTGAGCTGGACCTGTTGAATGTGTTTGTGTCTTTTAGAACATTTTTCATTAAGTTAATATAATATGGAGACAGGTCAGGCCAGGTAGCGAGGAAAAAAAACATTGAAATGTGCAACACAAAAGGATAATACAGGAATGCACAGGTATCAACACACCATAACACAATAAACACAGACAAGCAACATGGGAAAGAGTTCCAGTGTGTACATCTGATCTGGGACCGCTACAATCTTTCGACTGCGCCTCCAGCTGACCCGATGTCCACATCATGGGGGAGGTAAGCGTTGGAGGTGGCGTTGGATCCGGGGTAGAGAGGGTGATGCGTCAGTGAGTGCTTATCAGTATCAGTATATGTATGTGTGTGCGTGTCCATAGTTCAGCTGAGACAGTGTCCTTCGCCCTGCCAGGCTAAGTAAACGGTCTTCCAGCCAACCCAGGTGGCCTTTGTTAAGGGAATGGGAAGGAACAGACTCAACACAGTCGTTATCAGGGAGTTGTTGTTCGGCTCCAGCCTTGAGCTGGCGCCGAAGGGGTAGCCGGGTTATGATGGTAATTGAGAATTTCAAGCTGTTTTTTAACACTCCGACACTGGTCTCTCAGTCTCCCGTTAATAGCTGCGAGCTTCTCCGTGATGTTATTAGCCGTCGATTCTGTGGTCTTGTCACTCTTTTTGCTCACATAGCAGATTCTGAGACCTCACGACCGCAGCCAACTGATCCGAGGTGTAATCCAGCTCCGCCCAGAGATGTTGTTCTGAGTTGATTCTTTCCTGATGTAATCCAACATACATATGCTCAAAGGTGTTATTCTGAGCATTCACTGCTGTCATAAGCGCCTCCAAGCTCTTAACCATGCTGCCTTCAGTGAGCCCTTTCTGAGAAGTCATACCTGTCGTTCCAATCCCAGCGGGCAGCCTTGGGGGGGTTTGAACAGCCAGTTCCGCTTTCTTAATTCTCCGATAAGCCAGGGCCAAGCCAGCTCCGATCAGCAAGAACCCTGTTATCATGGTTCCGAATAGGTAGATATCTTCAGCGTCCTGGCCGATCCTCTGCCACCCGTCCATCGTGTATCCGGCAGGGAAAGTCCCTCCAGGGCACTCGGGCTCTCCCGAGCCCAGAGTTCTCGTTAAAGGGTGTCAATAGCATTCAGAGACCAGTTGATCAAATCCATAATTCTCTTTTAGGTTTTAGACACAGACTGTGAGAGAGTGTTCCAGGGAAAGTAATACAAAAAAGACACGAGACTAGACAAGGACATAAGAACTAGCAGGAAAGATAAGGGAGAGGAGAAAAGTGCGTCCGCCTCCTCCGAGAGCCAAAGTATTAAGACTTTATGGTTTGAGGTTCTGATTAGGATCAAACTTGGCAAGCAGTGCTTCCAGTTAAAGTAATGCGTGACCTTTTATGTTTATTTGACTGTTCCGATAGCTCTCATGGAGAAAATACTTTATTGGCTTAGCTGTGTCATTCCATCTGCAAAGAACTGGAAATAATTAAACTGAATAAAACCTTAAGATCCCAGATCTGATAATGTGTCACCATCATGAAGCATCCCAGTAAAGGTCCAGCACTTAACTACTGGGCTAATGTTTACTCCTATTTTAAGGAGCTTATCTTTTCATTGTTTTATTCAGACAGTCACTTCTGTGAGATGGAACAAGTTACATGCAAAGTGCAGCGTATAAGAAGATGTTTAAATAGTCTGGCTTCAATCTGCGTCAGATATGAAACATACAGCAAACAAAACACGACCACCTACCGCACTGTGATCTATTACATAACCTGAGAAAACATCTGATCAGTGCATTGTTTATTTAAATAGAAACTTCATGCAGTGGAGACACTGATCAAAGAAACTGTAAAATAATAGTTTGAAACCAGTGCTACAAAAGACAGTTCTCCAAGTCCCTGAATTTGTTCCTTTACCTTATGAACACATTATTATTATAAAAAAAAGTCAAATAGTCTCAAAATAAACTATTCTGAATAAATGGCTATGAGCATAATGAAAAGAACAAACTTTTTTTTACAATTTTTAAATACTTTCATCGTTAAACTCAGAATATGCATCGCTGCAGATACTCACATTCAGTTTGGTGGAGTTGTTTGAAAAAATCTGCAGACACAAAGGAAAGGAGAAGCCAAAGTCCTGCTCAATAAACTGTGTGTGTGCGTGTGTGTGCGCCAAAGGATTAAATCCTGCTTGGGGCGAGTGGGTGTGCGAGCATGTAACCAACCATGACACACGTTGGGTTAACTGATCATTGTCCTAACTTTACATATCTTCACTCTCAGGGCTTTTGCATCATCACATGTTAGGATTTCAAGTCACAGCAACTGTTTCTTTTGCCTTGAAGGAATCATTGAGTCGGCACTCAAGAATCTACAGAATCCATTAATTCTGCTTAAGGGGATCATGGGAGCAGAGGGGGAAATGGGTGTTTACGTGGCTGAGTTACAAAAACTGCATGAAAAACAAGTGCTGTAACTTGCTAATTTTATTCATCAGCTGATTTTCTTACATTAATGTAAAGCCAGGGTTCTCAAAGTGGGGCGCACGAGAAAAAGTTGGCCCATGGCAACACTTTATGTGGTCTTTGGCAAAAGCAAGGGAAGAATGCACTCTACTGTACACTCATTTCATTTATCTACAAGTCATGCATTATAAAGCACTGGAGGATGAGAAGGGAACCTTTAAACCCTGCTTTAAAGGAACGGCTTTACATTTGCACACACCAACCTCTCATCCTTCAGCTGTAAAAACCACAATCTGGCTTTTTTTAGTAGCTTCAGGTTTATTTCACATTTTGAAATGAAATCATTTCAGTGGTTAGTATTGTTACCGTTCTAATTTTTCCCAAGCAGCTGGTGGTGGCGTCAACAGGAGTAGAATTAGATAAATTATTAAAGATGGTCAGACGATAGTTAGAAGCTGCGTGTGAATTAAGTGCGTGACAGGTTCGTGAATTGACACTGGATGGATGTTGTATGTCCAAACCTGGTGGGGAAAAGGGATAATCCCTCCACACCACTGCAGCAGTTTACTGACCAAAGGAGCAAAATGCAACATTGTATAACTGGACACCTGATTTACTGAATTTGACCAACGTACTTTCTTTATTTGGCAAAGTGAATGTGGATAAAAGCTCAAAGCCATCAGCTGTGTGCCTATAAAATATGGAAATAAATTTCAAGTCACTTTAGTATTCTTACATTGTTAAAATAAATCTTTCATTGCAGTTTTCCAGTGTTCTACTTTACAGTCTGTACTGTCTGTTTTCACTACTGTTCTGCAAGTATCTGCGGACAGGATGGCGGCTTCCACAGGCGAGCGCTGCAAATCTGTAGCAGCCAAAGAGGTTACCGTAAATGTCGGGCTATAAGCCGCTACTTTTTGCACAAGCTTTGAACCCTGCGGCTTTTAGTCAGGTGCGGCTTTTCTATGGATTGTCCATGATTTTTGTCATATCGTAAGACGATTTGTTTTGTGTGTTCCGCTGTTGTACGGCACTACGTTGCCTGGCGGAAGGATCGGGGTTCAAGAGTGGTATGTTAGTCACATGTCCGTCCGCCAGGCAACGTAGTGCCGTACGAAGTAGCGCGAAAAACAAACTTCAAAGTAGCGCTACGCATTCAGCGGGAGGCGTGGATGATGAGCGGCGATAAACTTGCAAGTTATGCCCAAAAAGCAAGTTATGCCCAACTCCACCGGTGGATTCTGACAGCGTGGAAAAGTGTGAAAACATCCACGATCACCAACGGATTTTGAAGGGCTGGACTGCTGCATGATGGAGAGGAGGACTCCGACACTGACAATGAGGATTTCTTTGGTTTTGAAAGTGACAACGAAGGAGAGAAGCGGAGAGTGGATGACGAAGCCATCCTGAGCCTGTTTGTATCCGACACTGGAGAAGAGGACTTTGGTGGTTTTAGTGCGCAGGAAGAAGAGAAAGATGGTGGTGAATGACTGACTTTTCTTCTTGTTAAAGCTGTGTCACTGCACCTGAGCCTAAAAGGTAGTCCGAATCTATTTTTCTGGTGTGCTGTAGGCTACTGTTATGTACTACATGTGCAAATATGTACCCATAACTTGTTTTTCAAAATATTAATAAAAGTGATGTCTCCAAACAGCCATCTCTTTCCTGACAATTCCCTTTGTGCATATTCTCTTACATATGATAAGTCAACATTGAAACACCTGCGGCTTTTGGTCAGGTGCGGCTAATGTATGTACAAAACAGGATTTTCCCCTGATTTTAGCTTGTGCGGCTAATATTTAGGTGCGCTTTGTAGTCCGGGAAATACGGTACACACCTTTTTCACACACATTTTTCCCTTGGCAACTGGTGATTGTCTCAAATCCTGTGTGACTGAAGCCTAATGTTAGCTACTGTCTCTACAACTATGCCAGATGTGCAAATTATTTTAGAAATGATGTTTATATATGGCACAAAGACATTTAACATTTTAAAAGTTGACTCATTCATGACATATGAGTGTAGATGACTTATGTTTAAAAAAAAAAACTCTTTCCAGAACAAACTGCAAGCTCAAAAATACAAAACGCAAAAACCAAACTATCCTCAATACTGATATTTTAAAACAACAAAGAGCAGTTTTACCCATGAACAGTTTTATTCATAACATTGTTATACAAGACAACGTAAAAAGAAGAAACAAACAAAATAAAACAAAATCCATGAATTACATAAATGCAAAATTCAATCCATTTGAAATTACCAAATAACATTTCATTGGTAATAAAACAAAAAGCCCAGTATTACATCGAAATCCTCAAGGCAGCTTAACAGATGTTCTTCCTGTGTAAACAGAAGAGTTTAATAAAGCTGATGTTGGGTAGCAGCATGGTTAGTAAAATTACATTAACTGCATATCAAAGACGCAAAATCATTACTTTAAGGACTTAGAAATAAAATTCCTTGTTCACTGATTAGTGACTGTCAGGCATGTATCGTTCCCTTAAGATAACATCCCAAATGTCAAGTAAACTTAAATCTAAAGAAAACTTTCCATCCATCCATTTCTTCCGCTTATCCAGGGCCAGGTTGCAGAGGCAGCAGCCTAAGCAGAGAAGCCCAGACCTCCCTCTCCCCAGCTGCCGCCTCCATCTTGCCCAGGAGAACACCAAGGTGTTCCCAGTTCAGCCGAGAGATCAAGAACTGAATGGATCTGACTGCAAAAAGTTACTTCGTTATAAATTCTACCATTTTCATGAGGAGCTTAACAGAAAATCATAATCTGTTTTAAAAAAATCTATTCCTGGCATAAAAAGGAGGTAGCAACACATCTGAATATAAAATAAAACATTAATGCTGCCTTTCTACATTGAAAGAATGTAGTTAGTGAATCATTCGGTTCAGCATCAGTACATGAGGACGAACAAGTTAGCTGTTGTGTCTGAGTGCAAATAACCTTTCACGTGATAGCTGAGATGGGAAAAGTCCATCAGCAGCTCCTCTGCTGCGATAAACAACCTGACCTACAAAGGTTCATTATAAAAAGCACAAAGCACTTTAAAGGTTTTACAGCATCATATGCATTTTACATCCCCCATGGCCAATCCTGCAACACAATGCTCCCATTATTTGGGAATGTTTTTACTTCCACAGACTTGAGACCTCTGAATCAGGAGAGGCTGCCTCATGTGAGACATGATCCTCAAGAAGAAGTAGCTGCAAGAAATACACAATACATCTCTCAGGAACCACAAAAACAGAATTCATTTGGCCATTTCCCATGGGGCAGGAACGAGAGGCGTGTGTGCTTACAGAAAAACTGCACTCATCTCACTCCTGCTAACTGCATTCTTGGACACATTCTTGGCCTCTGGTAAACACGTTGTAGATGTTGACCAGAGGAAACATGACGAGAGCTCCGATAAGAGAGCCGGCTTGGATGGAGATGCCGCACCACAGCAGGGCGGCGTGACCCGCCTCGTGAAGCAACGTACCAATCACCACCTTCAGATAGGAAAAGGCACCAGTGAAAAAAATCCAGGAGATGACCTGTAGGGGGCACAAATGGGCAGGTGAAATCAGTGAAGGATATTATTTAAAAACAGAAGAAAATGTGATGAGACTGAAGGAGTGTGGGCCTCTAAAGATCTGTTGTAACTCATGTGGACTCCTGTCTACAATTCTCACTGCTTATGAAGGCATTTGGATTCATTTTCAGAGGTAAAGTTATACCAATGTACTGTTTTGCTTCATAAAGTACACTGACTGAGGAACTGGGTGCGCGTGAGTGTAATTTACACTCCTATAATCACCGATCGGCATATCGCAACCTGCTCCAGGTATCGTTACTGAGCAAGCAACAAGATTTCACTGATTGTGAGGTTTTATGACACTAACACAGCTAGCAGGCTATATTTAAAGCTCACTATAAAGATGGGCTATTATTCTCAGGAAGCCGTCATTAGTAGACTTCTTAATCATGATTATTAAAGGTCAGAAAAGTATTCAGTACAAGTTCAGGGGTAAAATTTAAAACAATTTTTATACAAGATGCATCACAGCAAAAAATGTGATGACTATATAGTATAGTATAGGAAAAATGTTTAAATAAATAAAAACATGCAGAAATGTTAAATATGAAGTGAAAAAAAAGCTCTTGGGATTTTTGATTCTTAAACACAAAGACAACTGATCATCCAGTACTAAATAATGCAGGTCTGCAACCAAAAAACTGCATAGGATATGTTGACTGTTTCTTATAGATTTTCACTGAAACCGTGAAAAATCTCTTTAAAATTCCATCACGTCAGTTTTTTAGTTTAATTACCGGTACGTGTACAATTTCCCTTTTCAAACTGAAATCTGGTGTCTTATACTTGAGCCAGAAAAACATATCCAATAATGATTTCTTACAGTAATTTAATATTTCTAAGCGTGAGACTCGAGAGAAATACAAATAGAAAATGTGAGGAATTGAGGGGGGTCAGAAGGAGGGGGAGGGTAGGGTGGGTTTGGCGGTGTGAGGAGCTCAGATGATCACATCCCAACAGGTTTATTTTGTTCATAGTGAAAGGTAAGAAATCTCAGAAAAAGTATGCATGGTTCATTTTAATAAAATATTGATTTTTTTTTCATCGCTGTTGTGCTTTTTTTTAAATGTAAACTCCTCATGTTTTGCAAAACTGTACATGATAGAGGGAAGTGGAAATCATTTTTGGATTCAGCAGCATAACAAACATAAAATTTAACAAAAATATCCCATGAAGCTGAATTTTTTTTTTGCAGACCTGCATAATCAAAGGCTCTGTGAAGGCACTCTTTAACCTTAAAATTTCTAGTTCCTCGAACCAGGAAGGGCTTAATGAGATTCCCTAAAATTACTAGTTTAAATTTGGGAATTCGTTTTCTTTCTTTATATAAAATCAGCTTTATTTTTATTTATCATGCCCATTTAGAAATGTATCCATTGTTGTTATACTATAGATGTTAACTAATTTTATTTAAACATTAAGCTTAAAAATAGTAATTTTGATTCATTTATTTGTTTAAATAAATAAATCAAATTGCTCATGTTTACAGCTCCTAACTGAGAACCACAGGCTACGTAAGGAGCTAAGATGGCCACCACTTCCAGAGGATCATTCCCTTCCCCATCACCCATCCAACATTTGTTGCCTCTATAAACAGCTTTGTTTGCCTGTTATTTCTGGCCTTGGCTTACAGACCAGATTATTTCTGCTGAAATAATAAACACAACATCTACTCTTTGTTCAAAGTTGTTTTTGTGGCTGCGTACGACATTTTCAGGATGTGTCTCAGCCTCCTTGACGGGATGTAACACCCCAGCCCAGAAATATATGAACCCACTCACCACTAAAGCCACACCAGCATGGCTTCCTAGGAGCGGCGGGCAGGGGCTGAGGGCCGCTAACGCCATGAGATAAGCAGCAAATACACCACCCACCAAAGCCAAAAATCCCAGAGGTGTAGAGTACCTGGAAAAGACAAGTTTTCATGAGAAGAAGTCCAAATATAACAATGAAATCTCACAAATAAGTCTTTATTTCTATGTTCTCACCTGAGGACAACGAACATGGCCAGAAAACACGCTACGGGATTCGCTATGTTTCCAAGGACCACAGAGAGGTGGAAGGTCATGGTGCCATAGGGCAGGCAGGAGAAGCTCTGCACAGATGGGAGGACTCCATTGGTGAGGGCGTTGGAGATGGCGAGCAGCACAAGCAGGAAGATGTTTCGTGGTGTCCAAAATGTCTGAGCCGGTGGCTGCTCCTCCACCCGCACCTGCACCTGCTCCTCAGACACTGGCGTCCCTCCGTTGTACAGCCGGTGCGTCTCTTCTTCATCCTTTGCTGCTGCACCACTGTCAGACTCCTGCGGTGGCGGTGGCTGTGAACCCTGCGTTGACTCTGACGGTCTTCGCGTCAAAGCCAGGAAACTCAGAGCAGAGATTGAGAGCATCACAAACAAGAACCAGAAGAAATTCTGGGCGGGAAAGTTCTCTTTCAAATACTCTGGTTGCACTGTGCCGTTCACAGTTTTACACTCCAGCTTGCCAACACCTTGTCCCAACGCCACAATACAAGGGAACAAGGCGCTGAAACCCTGACCAATGAAGAAAGTACGGATATACTGAGGTGGGTACCGGAACATGAAAGGCAGAAAGGTCACGTTGGACGTACAGCAAACAATCGATAACACGAAAGTCAAGACCAGGAATGGTACGGATCTCTGCTCTCCTGCCACCATGACAGTGTGGCACCAGAAGACGGCCAGAAAAGCGGACGCCACCACTGCCAGTATCTGGATGCAGTGGATGGCGAGGCGTTCGTTTAAGCGCCCAGGCGCACAGTGGTGTGTGATGGTCACTGCTATTGGTCCCAGGTTCCCAAATGCTATAAGCACTGAGAGGTAAGCAGGCAGGTTCCAGCCTAAAAGAGAAGCAAAACAAACAAGTTAAAGTAATAAGATCTCAATAAGAACACATTTTTACAATTTTGTTTAATAAATGTGTTTTGATTCTTTCGAATTCATATTTGTGTTCTTTTTAAAAAAAATAAGGATACCACATTATTCTGCTGATCTTAAGGTGCTTTTCCAAAACAATTTTGTGCATGTATGTTTCTATTAAACGATGCTAATCTGTTTTTATTGCATCAAGAGTTATTTTGTTATAGAGTGATGCTGCGACCTACTCCCTGAGTTCACAGTAAGTTCAATATTGTGAGTTTGCTGCCCTCATCAGGCAGTAAACTCTTATCCTTTGGATAACCACAAAGACATTAAATGGATATAAGCAAGAAACCTCTGACCAGTGAAAGTGTAAGTAAGCTGGATATGAGCCAGTCTGACAGAATATTAGCCATTTTCAAACATAAACTGCAACACAGGAAATTTTTAGTTTGTGTTTTTTTGTGTGTTTTCTCAGACTGGCCCTAATATGTGTCAAACAGAGGAATGCATTTAGTGAAAATTTTAGTTGTAGATTTGAGTTTTAGATCAAGATGACACTTAGCCTGTAATAAAGTTTAGTTATATCTAACATGCAGCTGTGTAACATTTATTGAAAACCACGGTTATGTTCATACCTCAGTTTTGACTTTGAGTGGATGAATAATTTAAAAAAATAGCTTAAAAACTAAAACAAACATACACCTGGTCTCTTGATCATGACTGGGTCATAACACCCCTACAAATATGTGATGAACCCACTGAAGTTTTCTCATAAATATCATCCCATGATGAAGCACTTAATTCTGACAGTATATCGTTGGGCTATTATACTGATATTATACATTCACCAATCACTTCAATTGGTACACCATGCAAGTACTGGGTTGGATCCCTTACTGCCCTTAGAATTCATGCATGCTGGAAACATTTCTCAGAGTTTTGGTCCATATTGACATGATAGGATCACACAGATAATGCAGATTTGTCAGCTGCACATCCACGATGAGAATCTCCACCACATCCCAGATGAACTCTATTGCACTGGGATCTGGTGACTGGAGGCCATTAGTGTACAGTGAACTCACTGTCATGTTCAAGTAACCAGTTTGAGATTATTTGAGCACTGTGACATGACACATGACTCATCAGAAGATGGGTCGACTGTGGTCCTAAAGTGATGGACACGGTGAGCAGCAGTACTCAGACTGTGGCATTTAAATGATTCTCAGTTGGTACTAAGAGACCCAAACTTTGCCAAGTAAATATCCCTAACCTTATTACACCAGCAGCCTCATTGATGCAAGGCAGAATGGATCCATGCTTTCATGTTTTTACGCCTAATTGAGACCCTGTCATCTAAATTTTGCAGCAGAAATTGAGACTCATCAGATGAAGAAACATTTTCCAATCTTCTGCTGTCCAGTTTTGGGGGGGGGGGGTTTAGCCTGTGTGAACTGTAGACTAAGTTTCCTGTTCTTAGACAACAGGACTGTGATCCAATGTTGTTTTGGCTGCTAAGGTTTCAAGTTTGTGCAGCTGCTGAGCTACACAGTGGACAGCTTTTCACTTTTAAATAATTTTCTGGAAACTCCAGAGATGTTCATGGGGAAACTTCCAGTAGATAAGCAGTTTCAATTCAGTGACACCAACAAAGGCACTTAAATCATCTTTTTTCCTTCCATTGTGATTCTCAGTTTGAACTTCAACATCATTTTTGCCATGTTTACATACCTGAATCCAATGAGTTGTTGCTACGTGACTGACAGCTGAACAGGTGTACCTAACAAAGTAACCACTGAGTGTACATAGGTAAATGAGTAAATCTATAGGAAGCATTTGGTTTGCACCAGGCAATGTGGAAAAATAGTAAAGTATGCAAAATTGAAGTAATAAGTAAACAAACATCTAAATATGTACAGCGTGGCTATAGAAAAACAATGGAATAATAAAGGTTACCTTTCAGTCTATCATTATTTTATCATTTACGACAAAGGTATAAAGAAGCAATTTGCTTAAAACATAGTTAAAATGTAAACTGGTATCATCTGTTATAGTTAATTTTCAATTTTGGTGGTGAAAAGTTCCAAAACAAATGAAATTATAGAGACCATGGAGTAAATGTTGGGCTTCAGAAATAATATTGTAAATATATAACACTGAAGCATTTCAGTGTTAATGCAGGAGTTATAACTACATAACATCGGATATAACAGCCTATAAACTATACTGCAGATAATGATGACAGGTTTAGCAGTTTAGTATGTAAAGTCTAAACCTGCACATTAACAACAGCTCAGGAACTAAGTAAGAGCGCCATCTCTTAAAAAAACTCGAAAACACAACTACATTTGAACGCTACACCTAACCAATTTTGAATGCATAGACTGATAATGTAACAATAAGGTGGAGCTAGCTGTTATTGTCCACCACCGCCTCCAGAGCCTATATAATAAAACCAATGAACTCAAATAATGTGGAAACACTGTGATACACGCTATGGATTAGTAGGGGAAAGGTCAAAGCGGGGAAGCGTGGGGTTGTTGGAGCTTCCTACAACCTACCTTCGGGCAGCACGCCGACAATCACCGGGAGCTCGACCCACAGACTGTTGACAGAAATCCAGGAACCCATGGCGAACAGAGCCATGAGCCCGTGGCTCACCGCGGCACTGCTCCACCACCCACCGGACATGGTCGCGCTTAGTCCGGCTAATTCAACAGAGAAACGCTAATAAAACGCTTGCCTCAGCTTGTGTCCAGCGTGTTCCTCCATACCTCCCTATCAGGGACTCGAAACAGAGGACGCTTACGCAAAGTTCCGCCCCTTCGGCTGCCTTCGAAACTGTTCGGAACTTTAATAATCGGTTTCAATTTTTTTATTTCGGCTTTTATGTGCTTCAATTTTGCATTTTTTCTACTTAAGCAAAGCACACATTCCACACTAGGTTCGCTGCAAAGTTGTATCGTGAATTGTAAAGGTGGTTTATGACCTCCAAGTCATTTTTAATTACCGCTCTCTGGTATGCTGCCATTTCCTACAGCACCGCGGGTTTTCCCTATTCTTACAGTGGTTCTCTGACACATACAAGCTCCAAATTTTTTAAAGCAGCGTATAATATAACACGTTTGGACATTAACTCTGTTGGAGCGTTTTCATACTCGATAAGGAATTCTAGACATTCCGACAACCGTGAAGGCACCATCTGCCTTGGAGTTCTCTCGTTTGCGATCCAGCGGGCAACTCACAGACGGCTCATTGTAAACAACTGTTACCTTTAAAATAATTAAAGGGGGGGGGTTGCTTGTTTTTTTGTTTTTGTGGGAAGTTAACACTGATTGTTGCTTAAATTGCGACACTATCGCCCTCTACTTTAACAGCTAATTAGATTCATTTCAGCCAAACAATGGGCTTTGCTGCTCTTCTCTAGCATTTTAATAATTAAAAAAAAAGAAAGAGAGAAGATCCCAATACTATGACTTTCGATACAGCAATCCCACTGCCACCCTATTTTTGTTTTTTACCTTTGTGTGGTGTTTATTTAGCTTTAAATAATTTAGATTTATTTAACCCTTTATGTTGTTTTGTGTTCTGAGTTTAAGGTTAAAACAATAAACACAATGATTTTCTTTATAGTGAATTCAGAAAATGGATCCAGCAGACCCAAACAATACACAAGGGTTAAAGGACAAGGGGGCGCAAGAGTTTATGATCATGAACTCGTTGACATGATTAACTCAGCTCAACTTGACACGACTAACTGTCGCTGATTAACTCTGACAAACACGAGGTCACCAACAACAACATCCAGACATTTTGTCGTTTGGTTGATAAATTAAGTAAAATAATTTGACAGTGGTCAATTTCACATCTTTTATGTAAGGATTAGTTACAAACTCATCGACATTATCGCAAAAAAAAAAAAAACTTATAAAAATATCCAGTCTTTCCAACTAATGGCATGTACAAAATAATACATTATGTGATAAGTGTGTTTTTGCTTAGTCCGAAGCCATGCAGTCACATGAGGAAGTCACATGATAAGATTTCATCCTCTTGACCTCTTCTCTAGATATCATACAGTTAAAGCACTCATGTGCCGCTGCTGCTTTGACTCGGACCGGTCGCAGCTTCCGTCGTGTCCTGGAGCACCGGCTTCTTTTTGGTCCTTCTAGGCGCCAAAACGATAGAGTAGCCAGGCTTTACGCGCGGAAGTGCAAGCTTCAGCTTCAGTGCCATTTGTGTGCTGTTGTGGAAAACCATATCCAGGTGAGAGTTTGTGTTGTTCAGAATCATTTTCTGATACACGATCTCGCAGCGCAGCCCCTCCCGTTTCTCAGCTCGGGATTTTCCATCGAAACGCAGCATCATTTTATCGACATCCTGCTGAGTTTTGCATGGCCCTCCGTTTCTATTCACTTGAGCTATTATGTAATCCCTGTCCATGTTCTCCTCTATCTCCTCGTACACCTTTATTGCCTTTTCTATTTTGCTGGCATAACCTTTTCTCATCTGTGGACTGCGGGTTTCTTTTGAGGTCCTCCTTCTAACTTCCAAAATGGAAAAGTCAGAGTCGTCAGAGCTCTCATCAGATGAAGCAGATTGGTATTTGTCTTCTTGGGAGCTGCCTGATGACAAGTTCTCATCTACAGAGTACTTTGTTGACTTCTCAGGCCTTTTCCTCTTGTAGGGGTATGTGTGGCCAAAGGGGTACTCCGCCATCAAAACAGAGAATGTGCAACTGACCAACTGCAAGCTCAAATTGGTGGAAGGAATTTGGGAAAATTTTCCTCCTGGCAGAAAATCCTTGAGGTGTTCTTCAGTGACTGAAGCAATCACCTTTATCGTCCTCTTCAAGCAAGCTCTGATCAGATCTCGATTCGTGTGCCACTGCCCACAGTAGTGAAACACTCCGTCAAAGGTTTTCTCTTGCAGTGGGTACTGCAGAAAGACATCCGTAGCCTCCTCTGGTTCCAGCAGAGTTGAAGGATCTTTGGACCAATCGAGAAATTTTTGGTAGAGATAGAGTAAGTACTGGCTGTAGAGAGCGTACTCTCCTCCACTCTTCAGAAGCTGCCAGTAAGGACCGAGGATTTTGCAGTACACAATTGCCAGAACACATACGAGGCTCTGAATCACAGTGTCGTTCGCATCTGCGGCAACACTCTCCAGAATAATGTTCGGGCATTTATCATTGTTCAGCGACAGCAAATCTGAGAAGAAGAGAGCGATCTCTTTGTGGTGGTGGATAAGACCCGCAGCAGCTTCAAAGTAGGTGTTGAATCTGTTTGAGTGATTTACCGCCAGTCTGGAGGGATTATTCTTTTCCTCACAGAAAGCCACCCAGTACTTCCTGTAGTTTTTCTTCTCGGGGGTGCGAGGGCTCAGGATATCACAAGCCATGTGAATATACCGTGAGGTGGCGCTTTCTGGAAAATTGACAAAGTTCTTGAATTTAGGGAGCTTATCACGGCCTAGTTTCTCTCCCGCTGACTCAATGATCTCCTTTTCAAAGTCAAATATGTGCTGTTCCACTACATCGTGAACATCAACGAGGAAATTGGCATTGTAGTTTAGAAACATGACAGGAGAGACAAGGGAAATGTGTTCATGCATTGCCTCGAGCTTCTTCTCAAACACTGCCATAGCTGGATTGTCTTTGAATGTCAGAGCGTACTGATTTTTAAGGAGATCCAGGGAAACCTGCTTGCACACTTCTGTTTTCCCACTGTACACACTGGACAGTTTATGGACAGTCAGCATTGCGATGTCAAGAACAGTCATAGACTCTGCTGTGTTACCCGAGGTTTCGTCTCCACTGTTGGAAACATCCATATCCTCATAATTTCTATGTACAGCAGCATGATCGTTTTGTCCTCGTATTTCATCTCTGTCCATCTCAGGCTCCTCACTTTCCATGATTTCAAAAATCTCGTCTTCCTCTTTGATTATAACTTTTTCATAATATATGCTCTCATCTCTTCTCATGCGTTTCTTTACAATAAGCTTTGGCTCTTTTATCTGAACCAGTTCAAACGGACTTTGAAGCATATTTTCAACCAATGCATTCCTCCTGTTACTTCTTGTTTCTGAATTGCAGCAAAACGCCTTTAACTTTTTTATTTTGGCTTTGAGGACTTGATATGCCCTTTGAACATTGCCATTCTTACAGTACTGTGAGTTGAAGTTTCTAAGCCAACTTACTAGAACAATTGGGGAAATTTTCTCCCTGCTCACAAAGTTGCTTAGTTCAAGAATCAAGCCGTTTGTGACTTCGATCGACTTTGCCCGATCTGAAAAATCTCTCATTTCCAAAAGATCTTGCCGCTCGACTCCAATGCTATCACATATTGGTCCAACAAAATTAAAATTGACATCTGATTCCAGGAAGACCAGCCTTGCATCATATCCAAGACTCAGTGTTGTGGCAATGCCTCTTCCAATCAAACGGCGAAAATCTGCTGACTGATGTGCGGGGAAGATCCTCTTGAGCCAATCCACAATGGCGATCCACGGAAAATTATTGTCCTCTCTCAAAAGTCCTACTTGGATCATAAATCTGTTCTTGCAGGGGCCCTTTTCAAGCTCTAATTCTTCTCCTGATTGAGGACCAATGAAGTCCGCAACGAGCTTCCAGTAGTATTCATCTCCTGAAAAATAGAAATCAAAGTAATCAGAAATGTAAACCTTTACGAAGAGGTAAGGCTTTTTAAATGAACTGGTATTAGGTAGGGCTGCACGATTTTGCATAAAATGAGAATCACGATTTTTTGGCTTAGAATTGAGATCACGATTCTCTCACGATTTTCTTTTCCAGTATAAATATTTATTGCACTTATTAACTGCACATCAACTTCGTAACAGTTGAGACTGAACATAAAAACAATAAATAAACATAAAAACAACAAATGTCTCACGTTTTGTTGTTGCCGCAAAATGTTGTACTGCTTGAAATTCCGTCTCCACCGTTGCTCGACACTGCGTGTATAGAGCAGGTAGTGCAACAATAGAAAAATAGTTGCGGGACAGCACTGTGTAGCGTTTGTCTAGGGTGTTGATCATTTTCCTAAATCCCTCGTTTTGCACAGTGTTGATGGAAGCCATATCTTTGGTCAGGTGATAAGTGACAGCCTCTGTAATTTCTTTGTGCCTGCGGGAGTTCGACGGGTATAGGGAAGCGCTGTATAAGGTTCCCGTTATTGATGTTTGGGTGGTTGACCGGGACGGATTTTCTCCTGTCACTTTCTCGTCATCCCTGACGTGCTCGCCGTTGTTTTTTTTCCCTGCTAATTTTAGCATCACACGGCACAGCTTCTGTATCACGTGGTATAAGGCTCCGCCCTTGTCATTTGTTGAGCAGGAAGAGTGAGCGCTTGTTTTCATACAGATTACGTCCCGGATCAAAATGAGGTACAATCGTCGTCGTCATCCTTTTTTTTTTTTTTTTTTAATCGTTGTCATTTGGAAATGAGATCGCACATAAGTATGAATCGAGATCGCGATTTTCTAACGATTAATCGTGCAGCCCTAGTATTAGGCACAGTCACTATGTGAAGGTTTATCAGCAAAAGTGACTTAAATACAAGCTTTACTAAGTAGCTGTTTATTTGCAATGCATTCAGACTTACTTAGATTGGCTTCAGTCACAGCTGCTTTCCCACAAAGAGAAAAATCTTGACCATCCTCCATTGTATGCTGTTTTAAAAGAGACAGAGATGAAATTCTTCAGTCCTCAGTCTACAGAAGACGACGCTTTCAAGACAAAAACTGGATGGATAATGCATGACAAATCAGCATGATTAAGATCTGACAGACCAAACAAAATAACAGTGGACGAGAACGTTTCCCTGCTTTTACAATGACAAATTTGTCCTAAATTTGTATGAAGATGAATGACTGAAACTAAACAGTTAAAACTGTAGCTGATATTTCAAAATGTTATGATCTTAATAATAATTATTTACGTTTTTCTTGCACATTTTTTATCTTCCCCTACTAAAACCCATAAAGAGTAATAGTTCTAATACATCACAGTGAGAAAAAGTGCATCATGGCACAAACAACAAGTAACAACCATTTCCTTATCGCATCATGTCGTTTTATTTTATGTTTTGTATTTTCATAAAATGTCTTGGATCCAGGCCATGTCAAATTTCTCTGAAAAAAATCACATTAGTGTTAAAAATTTCAGGTCCCTACTGTCATTAGTTTTCATCTTTTCAGAGGGAATTTGAAATTTCACTATCTGGAAAACTACTTGGCCCTTCGAATATTTAGGGTACTATGGCTCAACACCACTACCATCATCCATTAAAATGCTTTTTTCAGAAAACTATTATTTCAGAATGGACCTGAAATTTGACATAACTCTAATAAAGATGAAAATATTTGGCCTGAGTTTTTTCAGACAAATGTGAGACTTTGCTTTAAGCATCTGCAAAGAAACAACACTGACACTCTGTATTCCCTAAAAAAGAAAACAAGTTGTTTATATTTTATTCTCATTATAATAAAATTTTATGTTACTAAATTGAATCTTTTCAGTTAATCAATCAGACTGATTACTAACAATCTGACTTTCAAACAAAACACATTAAATTCTTTGTTTTTACAAAATTACATTTTCACACAGAGAAACAGTTTACTTTTCACTTGTAAGAACTGCATATATCAGCAACTACATTTCTAATATGTCTGTATTTTATCAAGCATATGCCCAGTTCATTTGTTCATCTGTGATTCAACCCCCCCCCCCCCCCCCCCCCCCAATCTCTTTGTGTGTTGTCTCAACCAGACTTTCCTGTAATTTTTAAAGTGGTTTTCAACACTACCAGGCTTTCTGAAGCTCTTTCAAAGTGTTTCTTTGGACACTGGGAGCATTTTCATCCATTTCTGTACCACCTTCAGAGTATTTTTGTTTTCAAGCCATTTAGCTTAATTATTGAATTATTTGAGTATAAAAACAAACCTAAGTGAAGCGATGACAGCATGTTTATACATATCAGACTACTTATTAGCAGCCTGTCACAAAACATTATGTGTTGTCATTTAGTTTTAGTTTGTTTGAGCTTATGAAAAATGACAATGATAGCACAGTCTGACAGACATATAATAGTATTTTTGGATGAACAAGGTGATTCCAAAAGAGCTGTTGTCCAAACATATATGCTGAGATATAGTACATCTCAGCATGGTGTGCGTTGTGTCTTTAATAAATCTGAGGAAGCTGGATCTTGTCAAAACTGATAGAATGCACACAGATTTTTACCACAATGCGATACAATTTGGAAAGCATCTGATTGGCTACAACTTCATTTTTCAGCATGACAATGATCCCTGTCAATGTAGTAAAAGCACACCTGGATAGAAAAGCACACTACTGAACACTATCAGTCACAGGCTGACCTCAACATCACTGAAGCAGTGTGGGATGATATTGGCAGAGAACGGAACAAAGAGCAAGCAACTTCCAAAGAAAACCTTTGAATGCCCTTCAAGAAGCCTGGAGAAGATTTCTTAAAGAAATGACAATAAAGCATGTCTAAAACAATCAAGGCTGCATTGAAGAATATAGATGGTCCTATCAAACATTGACTTTCAAACTTGTTAGAATTGTAGAAACTCAGTTTTTACCTTGTATATTACATTTCCACATATGTTTACATATGTTACAGTGATTTGTTGTACCCATTACCCATTTTTCTAAATATAGCTGGTACTAGTAAAAAATGTAATGTTACAAAACTGTGTGACATATATTCTAACTAGTTAAAATTCCAAAACGACATATTCATAGTTTAATTTTTACTTCTCAAATAACATTTAATGATCTACAGTAAACACTGTTTTCAGGAGCAACTTAAGTAATCATCATAATTATTTTTAACTGATTAAAACTGAATTAAAGAGAACTACAACTAGTCTAAAGTAGGTAACAAACATGTAAATTATAAAATAAAAATATAAAATATAAATGCCTGCAATGGTGTTTGAATACATGTCAGTTATAAGTTTTTGACTAGCTATTAAAGTTATGCAAAGACAAAGTTATTAATAACATGTTGAAAAATAAAAAAGATCTCTGGGTATCTAATTATAGATGTTACTTATCAAAGTGAATTTCTAAAAAGTTGGTCTGTAATTATAACTAGTCAAAATATAGATGAATAAATAAAATTACCATATCTATGGCTGTTAAATACTACAGGGGTGCATGTCATAGCAGATCAAAAGTACAAAACAACAACTAAACATTCTGCAGAAATAATATATTTAAGTGCACTTGTATGACGAACATGTATATCACATACTAATTTATCTTGTGAGAGGGGCTAAGCTATGTAAAGAATCCTTATTGGATACTATGTGTGTTTTATTATCAGTAAACATGCATAATTAATCCCTAACATGTATAAATACATCGAAATATGTGACTATTCCTGTGATTTAATGGCGTTATAAGCAGGTTTTTCGGAAAAAAAGGATTGTAGCTACATCTCTAAGTGAATGCTAATGCTGGACTAAATCTACATGCTAATGCTAGCCTTCTGAGCAACATGCTACTATTAGCACCTACTTTACTAGCACAAAACTAAGCATGCAAAAGTGCAATAATCCGTGATTAATACCTGAGCAGAAAGATGTGCTGGGTTCTGTAGCGTTCCCAAATAATTTGAACTGTATGCGCTGTAAATCTATGATTTAGTAGTACAAGTTCTTACCCAGAAACAAAAATACCAGGCGCCTGGGACACGCTCCCTCTCAGAATACACCATGAAGGGGTGGAGACCGTGCGCTGCAACGATTGGCTGGTTTTACAGAAGGCGGGCATTTGTCGAGGTCTCAACGAATCATTGCTGCGAAACGGCCGTGAAGCCCCACAGAAGAAGAAACTGGGAACGACAGATTTTCAACTTTAACTGTGTTGTTGGTTAACGTGTTATCCTATAGGATGTTAGTTTTCATTGAAAAGACTGCACTTTTATATATTTATTGTTAAATTGCGTGTTTCTATGCAAATAATGATTTTAAATTTTTATTTATTTTTTCATAATGAGTAGGTGGATTTTTTTAAATGCTCTCAGTTTTGTGGGAAATGCAACTCTAAAAGTAAATAAATGATTTAAAGTTTTTTTTAAAAATATATATTTATATTTAGTCTGCGTGGAATTGCAGCTGAATGTGTTATAACGACGGTAATATTTTGTTACTTGAAGACATTTAATAAAGTTTTTTGTTTAAAAAAAATACCAACAATGCGAAGTGCATTATGGGTCCACTTATTGCAGTTGTCTTCGTGATCTAGCGGCAGGTAATGTAAAACAGCAATTTATGAATGTATTGTTTAAAAAGCATTTCTGTTAATAACATTTGTTTAATTATCGACAGGCTCTGATAATGCTTACTGCCGCCGTCGCAATGATTTCCATGCCGTATTTTGTCATATTGTGCTCCAGGGCGATTTGTGGGAACTAGCTCAGTTAACTGGTGTCAGGTAGCGTTAGCTAACTCTCTAAACGATGGCTAGGTAGGTAAGAGCTTAGTAATAATAAAATGTTAATATATTGTGTTTGATCGTCATTTCTCGTGCTTCACATAAAGTCGTCGGTAGAGCCGTTTTCTGTTTGCAAACAATGAACATGCGCGCGCAGTTTTGAAGTGGAAAACGGCTTGTTAGCAAACGTGAGCAACAAATTTCTGTTAATATGGCTCATATCGTTACATAAAACAACAACAAAACTACAAATGCATTCAGTAAAATCCACCTTAGCCTCTTTCAGGATGCAGTTACTGTACCCCACATTGAAACTCCAAACAATAGAAAACAGGGACAAATTAAATAAATTACAGTTCTGCAGCGCAATATTGGATCCTTGGCTTCATGTGGCTGTAACAACTCGGCATTGTTATAGATGTGGTCATCATTGTGATATTTGCAGAGGACAATGTGAGATGTAGTGAAGGTAGGTAGAAGGTGTAAGTGAGTTTGGAGAGGTGGAGCTATGCTCTTAAGAGAAATGAAAGTCAGCAGAAGCTAGACATATCCACGTTTGTGAATGAGATGGAGACTGGTGTGATAGAGAAGTTGCAAGGTATAGAGTTAGTGAAGTTAGTGTTAGTTTAAATACCTGGGGTCAATCATCCTAAGGACAGTGCACAAGAGAGATGAAGAAGATGGAGTGGGTGGAGATGGGGTGATTTGTGACAGAAGCATAGCAGCAAGACTTAAATGGAAGGTTTACAAGATGGTAGTGAGACCTGCTAGGATTTATGGTTTGAAGATGTTGGAGCTGAAGGTGTTAGAGTTGGAAGATTTTCTTTGGAAGGGACTAGGATGGATATCAGAGGGACAGTCATTTGGAGAACACATTTGATAGGCAAAGCTAAAAATGGTTTGGGCATGTGCAGCGGAGGGATAGTGAATATATTTTACAAGGGATGCTGAATATGGAAATGCCAGACAGGAGGAAGACTGCAGAGGAGATCCATGGATGCATTGAAGGAGGACATACAGAAGGGTGGGTGTGACAGATGATGGTAGGGAGAGGGGGAGATGGAGGCAGATGGAAGCAGGTAAAGAAGGTGACTAACATAAATAGCAACTTTCTAGATGTTTGGTCATACCACAGTAGATTTTTGTATTTATATGTTATCCCAGCTTTAACTATCATATATTGGCTTTGAATATTTCAGCTTGTGTAGAATTAATTAAAAAATCAGAAAAAAAGCCTGTTAATGTTCACTATTCACAATACCACGTTTTGACTTACGGGCCTGTATAACAAACTTTCACTGGCCTCTACAATATTTTTAATGACCCAAAGAAGCCAATTTAATTGTTTTCAATACTGGAAGCTCTATCTTTAATAATGTAGTATAAAATAATAGTAGACTTATATTTTATAAAGTTACATCTCCCAAGTAAATGGTAGCTAAAGCTGTAAAATAATTGTCATGTATAACATTATCTAGCCCTCTTTCCCTGCAGGAATCACAGCTGTTAGCCTTCGGCTATAAAATCTGCCTTTTTTTAACGATCATTTCAAACTGAATAAACAGACTGCATACAGACAGCTCTGCTTTATTTAGTCGCACTTTTCAAATACTACCTGCATGAAAAAAATACTAATTTGTCGGTTCATTTTTGGCCAGTGAATTGATACATGGAAACTGGCCCCAGTGGGCCACTAGTTATTTTGAACCCTGCAGCTGTAATTTGCTTACCCTTTGTTATCAAAATACATCAGATGTCTTAGTTTAAAAACAGATGTCTGTAGTCTAAGTAAAGTTTACAGATGGAGCAGTATGTCACAAAAATGTATCCTCTGCAGAGGAAAACAACACATTTTCACACCAAATCTCTTCCCCCATCTATTGACACACCCAAGCTCGTCAAGAAAGACTTTTATCAACAAACCTGTTCAACTCTGAGCATGCCAACTGTGTAGTTATTCGAACTTTTACTTTAGTGAGATTAACTATTGTGAATAGTTACAAGTGTTCTGTGTATAAAAACTCCTCATTACGTATTTGCAGAAACAGACCTGGTGCAGGATGTTTTGCATCTGTACAGCTGAGTGGGAATTTTGTGTCTAAATATTGGGAGTTCTGAACAATCAAGTCTTAAGCAATCTGATATTTTATGTGCAGTCTACAATATGCAAATAGGGAGGTCAATTTAAAGTCATGTTGATACATCCTCGTTCACTTTATCTAACCATAATTTAGACGTGACTTTTACAGTTTTGTTTTTGTTGCCATTTTTCTCACTTCACTATGTGTGTTTTGTTTTACCCCCAGTGGAGATCAGATTACTCTCACAGACTTATCTTGATCTGCTTCTCATTCCAGACATTACCACCTATGAGACTATCATGCTGATAACTGGTTTTCCTGGATTTAATCTCACTGTAAACTCAAGATAGCAGCAACTATGGATGCATCTGAAGCAGAAGCCTCAACACAGAATCAGGGAAAAGAGGAAGGTGCATCATCAGCTCAAGGAGATGCTGGAGCAAGACCAAAAAAGGCATCTTTGAAAAGAGCTGCAGATGCCAAAGCAAAAAAGAAGCACAAAAAGGCTCGAGTGTCCAGACCTGCCCGGCCTGGTTATACTGTCCATCAAGGGGAAGATATGCTTCTCGTTATATCGAGTTCCACCTCCCAGTATGACGGGTCAGTGTGGACTCTTAAGAAAAAGAAGGGGAGCAAAAAGAAGAAGTTGGCAAAAGGAAAAGCCAGTCAGGTCAAGAAAAAGAAGCCAGTCAATGCCAAGCCCAAACTGGAAAGTAAACCAGTTATAGAAAAAGAAGAAAAAGTCGCAAATTTCTTTATAACTCAGGAAGAAGACGACCACAGATGGGGCCACAGCCTGCCTGAGGAGATGCTAATTAATATTTTTCAGATTGTGGTCATTCAAGAGGGAGCAGTGCCCTTTTTATGCAGGTATTGTGTCGCACATGTGATTTATTTGTAATTAAACCTATGAGATTAAGACTGAAATGGTGCATACACTATTTTAATCAAAATCATTTCATGCAAGTTAATTATCTTTCACTTACTTCAATACCTTGGATATCAATCTCATAACTTAAAGTCTGAATCTCTCTACATAACCTTTATTATTATTATTACTATTATTATTATTAAGACTGTAAGTTATTTAACTTTATGGATAAACATTAAGAAAACTGATAAAACGCCCTTCAAGGAAATTTCTTTACATGTTTGTTTTGTGCAATTGAACAGTTTAACGCATTCACATTACTATGATAGAACAAGGAGATACTCACATTTAAAAAGCTGTGTTGGATATGCATTTTTCAGCTCTACTTTGGGAAGTAAAAGTCAATGAATCCATCTTCTTCCATTTAATTCAATTCACAAATGATGACTTGTGATGAGGCTGGAGGCTATCCCAGCTGTCATTCATAGGGTCAGAGGCAGGGCACACTCTGGAAGTGTCGATAGTGTGTCACTGGGCTAACATATAGAGACACTCAGTGTGAGGAAGCCAGCATACCGACCCAGAGAACCTTCTTGAGGTCAAGTGACAGTCCTAAGCACCGCACCGTTTAATTCTTCCTGGTGTTTTCGGTGCAGGGTGGGGAGAGTTTGTCGTCTGTGGAACGCCGCTGCCTCCAGTCCGATCCTGTGGCACAGAGTGACTGTCGGTCACTGCTGGATTGCACCAGGGAGGAGCCAACTACCAAAAACTCAGAAGAAGATTAAGGACACTTTGGACTGGCTGGCACACAGCAGGTTTGTACTTTATTTAGCTTTTTGCTTAAGTCTTAATCATGTAAATGAATTCTAAACTGTGTTGTTTTCTAGATTCTCTCAGCTGCGAGACTTTTCTCTGTGTCACTGGACAAAGAACGTTGATTATGCATTAGAGGTAAGTCATCGAGAATTAAACATTATTTGAAAGATCTTCTCATCTGAAATGATTAGTACATTCATACACATACAAATCCACAAACAAGCTCTCCTCACACAAGTTCAAAGAAAAGAACATAAAAATCATTTCTTAATGTATTTTTAAAAATACAGTAATAGTCAAGACTTACGTTTTCTTGGCAACTGTTTTGATAATCATTGATTATTTTTCTTTCTTGGTAATAAGTTGGTTTCAGCTTCTCAAGCTTAGAGAGTGTAAAGTTAAAGAATATTTCTGGTGTTTGTTGGAGGCAATTTGAAGTAACTCCCTTTTATATTTTACAGTGAACATATTGATGACAACCTGTAGTGAAAAATGAACTAAGATGTCCATCATTAAATATAATCTGATCCCATAAGCCCCATATCCCAATAGGATATTGTTTTTGTCCAGAGAGTATTTTTGATTTTCCAGCATATTGATTACATTACATTAAAAAAACCACACTGGTTGCAAATATTTTCTTCCTAGCCTGACAAGACCAGGCAAAATTTAACAAGCCTGAATACAAAATAAGTCTTAAACTGAGAAACTCCCCTTCACACACTGGTGTTTGTTCATTTTGGATCCTGTTCATACATAAATTACAGTTCACTTAAAAACAATATATAAAGGAATAAATGTTTTATTAAAATTGTGGTTTATCTGTATTATTTAATACTTAGTATGTGGCTTTTTTTGAAATCATCATCAGGTTGTGTCGCAGTACTGCCCTGATCTTTGCTCCCTCAAGCTTTCTTACTGCACAGGAGTGACAGCGGCGGCCTTCCGCAGCCTCGGTCTGCACAGCCGCTTCCTGCACAGCTTAAATCTCCAGTATTCAGAGGTACGTGGACCTGTGTAGAGATTTTCTAATAGAAGCCATGCAAAGATCTTTCACTGTGTAATGAAGTTACACAGTGCAATGAATGTGCAGTGTTTTACAGTACAGGGAAAGTTTCTCTATGCTTGCTCTAAATTTAAAGTGTAACTTTAAGGGTTTGTCAAGAATTTAATGTTAACTCATTCACTGCCAGCCATTGGCAGTGAATGAGTTAAACCCACTGACTCATACACTGCAATTGACGGCTATAGACGTCAATGGCAGTGAATGAGTTAAGCACTTTAAACAAGATAAGCAGATATTTATGATGAAAAATATCTCAACTGTTTTTACTTGTCTTATATTAACTATATGAGCTTTAAGGGTATTTTCCCAATGCAGATTATCATTTTTTTTATTCATAAGAAACTTCATCCACTTTATATAGGTGATATATCATAAGGAGAGCTTTTTTCATCCAGGCATGATTGCATGTAGAGAATTTGCAGGATAACTTGCTTTTGCTGTAGTTCCAGGTTGAAGGACTCCTTGAGTATCTTGAAAACCATGGGAGCCAGATCAGGCAAATATTGTTCAGTCATGGACTAAAGAATGACAGACTTCTGGCTGCAATCACTGTAAGACTTTTCTCTCTTTGTTTGTGAAACACGTGCTACACAAAGTCAGTGCTACTGGACAAATGAGCTTAATAAATGCATAGCATTGCTTTTTGTTTTTCCAGCGGGGATGCTGTCCCGATTTGGAGATGCTGGAGGTCAACACCAAGCTTGACAGTAAAGACTGCCAACTTCCTGTTTGCATCCAGGCACTACAGATGGCATGCCCTAAGCTCAAGGTAAAACAAAGGTCTTCTCTGTTTTAGTGTGACTACATTAGCTTTTTTACATTAAAGTTTAAACTCTTAATTAAGAAGATGAAGAAAAGCAGGCGTTTTATTAATTGTTGATTGATTGTTTATTGTTAATATTTAAATTCCAGCTTTTCAAAGACTTTTTGGATCTCTTGGTTCTTGACTGCTGGTTGAAAAAACAAGGTGCATTTGAAATTATCGTTATGAACCCTGGTTTTATATAATTTGATTTTTTTTTTTTTTTTTTTGAAATGCTACAGAACAGTTATTTAAGTGAGCATGTTCTTCACAATTCCTGCTCCACCTTTTATTCTTGGACTCTAGTAGAATGACTTTATTTCATTGACAGTCTAAAGTAGTTCTTATTCCTCTTATACTTGGCTACTGTGCAGCATGTATGTGACAGAAAATAAGGAAACGCCCAAGTAGCACTAAAGCCAGTAGCTGTAATTTCTTATCTACTGGCAGAGTTTGCACTTTGCTAAAGGTTACTTGTTCTCCCGTGACGCTTACGTACTGCTTCCCATCAGACCTTCCGAATGATGAACGTCCAACCTCTTCATAAGGGAATGCGTTTTGGTATCGACCCAACATCAGGCTTCCCATTACTGGAGGAGCTTTGTATCGCAACCACATCGTTTTCCTATTTGACCGACAGAGATTTGAGGGACATTCTCTTCGATTCTCCCAAACTGCGAGTGCTGGACCTGCGAGGCTGTTCTCGAATCACAGCGTCTGGTCTTGCAGATTTACCCTGTCTAGGTATGTTTGTCAGGAAATTAATGCTTTTTGCTTTATGTCACCAATACCGAGCAGCTCAGTTTGGCTTTTTCAGAATGAATCTATGATGACCTGGAAGTCGGAGTCAGGACAGTTTAGTACAGTTTGTACACAAAATGTGTCTGAATTATTTGAAGGCTTCACATTTTAAAACCATTTCAAACATTTATCTGCTTAATTTTACTGTCTTGTATTTGGCAGAGCTTGAATGTTTGTTCTGGGGACAATATTTCAGCAGCCATGTTGGGCTGTCATCGCTTAAGAAAGGACTTCACACGTTGACCCAAAAATGGAGTCGAACTTTGCAACAGCTGGACATTGCACATCAGCTCTTCACTGAGGAAGACTTGGAGTTAGCAATGAGTTACCTTTGTCAAGCTGAGGCAGACACACTGCGCTCACTGAACTTGAGTGGGACCAGAATTACACCACGTGCACTCAGGTAGTTGTTTTGTACTTACCTCAGTAGCGCCGCAAATCCAAAATAACCTCTTTATTAGACAAAGTGCATCCAAAAAGAACTGAGAATTAATCAGTCGTTCCCATTCACGTCTGTGCTTTGTTTTGCAGGCCAGTCATTGGACAAATGACTGCTCTAGACTACCTCAACCTTTCATCCTGCCGCTATCTCCCAAGAGGTGTAAAGAGGATTTATCGTGGCCAAGAAGACATCCGGCAGCTGCTGGACAAATTGGAATAGCTCTCACATTCATGTGGTTCCAGAAATGAGAAACCAAGTTTACAAGGCAGACTTGAATATCTTAATGCAGGCCTCGCTGTGGGTTATATTGTCTAATCGATGTGAATATTTTGCCCTCAGGACTTTTTTGATAGACATTTTTTCTGTCTGTTGTTGGTACAAAATTGACATTTCTGTGTTTGAATGCAAGAAGCAGTAGTTTGCAAACCTGTTACTACCGCATTAATGTCAGGTGGGGGGTTTTGTTTTTTGTTTTGACAATAACCAACACACAATGCGTGACACCTAGTACTGTATATAGATCATTTTATTTGTAAAACTAAATATTCATTTGCGTGTATCTTTTTTTTTTAAATGTGATTTCTGATTTTTTTTTTTTTTGATCAAAAATAAATGTTTAACATGTCACAAGAGAATCAGGGTTGTATTGGTCTTTATTTCCACTAGAGAGTGCTGTCCTGTCAGTATAAATTTACATTTGTCATCTTAAGGGACTGGTCATACTGGATTCATACCTTGCTTGTAGCAACATGTTTAAGAATAGCAAATACATGTAAACACATGAATGGATCTAAGTGCCTATATGATTTTTCCAATAATGTAAACATGGTCAAAGGAGAGTGTTTGATAATAAAAGACACAATATAGTATTCACTTGTTTATTGGGCCAAATAACAGACTAAACAAAAACAAGGGCAAAAAAAGTATTTTAAATGTACCCACATTCAATTTTTGCCCAAATTTGAAACAGCGCTACCCATTTAGGTTAATTAAACTTGGGTCTGTCTTGACTCAACTACTTCCATGAGTGTAAAAGAAACAGAGTCATATGTCCCACAACAACATGAAAAATGGTAAACCATAAAAACAGCATTAAAAATTCAACATTTTAAAAAGCAAAGACATAAAGAGACTTAAGACCTCTTTACTATGTATATTGATTTATATAAAGCCGGGATTTTCAGCTTTACTAGGTGCAAATTAAATGTAAATGCTGAATTTTGGTTACAATAGTGGTTGTAAGCACAGTCTTTGGTTTATGTCTCTCAATTAAAAATGTATTAATTCCATTGTGTATGTCAGTTCTGTGACCACTTTCTACAATAAAAACAATTGTTCCATTTTCTTTGGTAATTATAAATGGGGTTTTTTCTTTAAAAAAAAAACATATATGCATTTATTACACTTCCAAAATTGTACAATAAAAGCAAATAGGCAAAGGTCTTTTGTAATCAATCTCCTGGTTCATATTTTAGTAATGATAATATTGCAGTATATTGTCTTCACATGTTAAGTACAACTTCTAAAGTATATTTTTTTTAGTTCAGAAAGAAGCTTTTTTTTATGCTATATTCAGTTATTAAAGAAGCGAATTGCTGTTCACTTCTGTAGTGGGAATAAACTGAGGCCTGTAATGGGATCTGTAATACACTTCTCAACTAGATGGAGGTATGTGAGGTTCTCCTTAGTGTTGGGGTCAAAGAAGCCCTTGGTGTCATCATCAGGATCCGATAAAATCTGGTTCATTTCTTCATCAAAGTAACCTCTTTCATATGCCACTTGTACAGGCACTCTGTGACTGTGCACTGGGTCAATTATTCCTCCAGTTGCAATTTGAGCTTCAAGGAGACGAATTCCATGATCTTTCACAATGAGATCTTTTTTCAAGGCCTGGAACAAAGAAATTGTTTTTCCAGTGTACGGATCTTTGTATCCTGTCACTGCCTTTTCTGCTGAGATCAGTTTGTTTTTCCACTCTTTCCCAACCACTCTTTGAGCCACAGCTTCCTCTACAGAAAGCTTTTTGTTGTTGACTGGGTCAATGATAAAGCCTGTGGCAGCTTGGGCTTCCAGCAGAACCAGAGATGTACCTGGAGTCAGCAGACCTTTGCTTTTAGCTTCATAGATACTCATTGTCTTTTTGGTGGACTGAACATAAACTCCTGCAATGCTGTTGGTCCCCTCAAGGTATTTGCGCACTGAATCCATTTCACTTACTTCTGTTACTGTAACTTTTCCAGCGCTAAGATCTTTGTAGAGTTTCTCATCAATGATTTTGGATTTGAGCAGCTCAGTAGCAGAGACATCTTTTCTGATTCCATGGAACTTTTCAACTTCACTAGTTTCTGTAATTGTAGTGGTGATGGTAGTTTTTGTTGTGCTACTGTCTACTTTAGTTTCTGGTGGCTGGGACATGACAATTGAAGAAGATGATGAGGTTGTGTCTTGTGTATGCTGCTCAATGATTGTCAGGATGATTTCTAAAAAGCGCTCTATTGTGATTGATCCAGCCTTGTACTGTTGCACAAGGTCTCTCCGCTTCTCTTCAATTATATATTTGGAGTAGAGTAGATCCCAGAGAGTCACAGTTTTTCCTCTGTATTTTCCTCCAGCTCGGGTTGTTGTTGTAGACTTCAGAATACGTTTAGTTGCCTCGTCCACAAAGAAGTAAAACTCTCCTTTCTTGACAATGACAAGTAAACTGAGGCCTGTAATGGGATCTGTAATACACCTCTCAACCAGCTGGAAGTATGTGAGGTTCTCCTTAGTGTTGGGGTCAAAGAAGCCCTTGGTGTCATCATCAGGATCCGATAAAATCTGGTTCATTTCTTCATCAAAGTAACCTCTTTCATATGCCACTTGTACAGGCACTCTGTGACTGTGCACTGGGTCAATTATTCCTCCAGTTGCAATTTGAGCTTCAAGGAGACGAATTCCATGATCTTTCACAATGAGATCTTTTTTCAAGGCCTGGAACAAAGAAATTGTTTTTCCAGTGTACGGATCTTTGTATCCTGTCACTGCCTTTTCTGCTGAGATCAGTTTTTTTTCCCAGTCTTTCCCAACCACTCCTTGAGCCACAGCTTCCTCTACAGAAAGCTTTTTGTTGTTGACTGGGTCAATGATAAAGCCTGTGGCAGCTTGGGCTTCCAGCAGAACCAGAGATGTACCTGGAGTCAGCAGACCTTTGCTTTTAGCTTCATAGATACTGAGGGTTTCGTGGGTGGACTGAAGATAAACTCCTGCAATGCTGTTGGTCCCCTCAAGGTATTTGCGCACTGAATCCATTTCACTTACTTCTGTTACTGTAACTTTTCCAGCACTAAGATCTTTGTAGAGCTTCTCATCGATGATTTTGGATTTGAGCAGCTCAGTAGCAGAGACATCTTTTCTGATTCCATGGAACTTTTCAACTTCACTAGTTTCTGTAATTGTTGTGGTTACAGTAGTTTTTGTTGTGCTACTATCTGCTTTAGTTTCTGGTGGTTGGGACATGACAATTGAAGAAGATGATGAGGTTGTGTCTTGTGTATGCTGCTCAATGATTGTCAGGATGATTTCCAAAAAGCGCTCTATTGTGATTGATCCAGCCTTGTACTGTTGCACAAGGTCTCTCCGCTTCTCCTCAGTGATGTATTTGGAGTAGAGTAGATCCCAGAGAGACACTGTTTGACCTCTGTATTTTCCTCCAGCTCGGGTTGTTGTTGTAGACTTCAGAATACGTTTAGTTGCCTCGTCCACAAAGAAGTAAAACTCTCCTTTCTTGACAATGACAAGTAAACTGAGGCCTGTAATGGGATCTGTAATACACCTCTCAACCAGCTGGAGGTATGTGAGGTTCTCCTTAGTGTTGGGGTCAAAGAAGCCCTTGGTGTCATCATCAGGATCCGATAAAATCTGGTTCATTTCTTCATCAAAGTAACCTCTTTCATATGCCACTTGTACAGGCACTCTGTGACTGTGCACTGGGTCAATTATTCCTCCAGTTGCAATTTGAGCTTCAAGGAGACGAATTCCATGATCTTTCACAATGAGATCTTTTTTCAAGGCCTGGAACAAAGAAATTGTTTTTCCAGTGTACGGATCTTTGTATCCTGTCACTGCCTTTTCTGCTGAGATCAGTTTGTTTTTCCACTCTTTCCCAACCACTCTTTGATCCACAGCTTCCTCTACAGAAAGCTTTTTGTTGTTGACTGGGTCAATGATAAAGCCTGTGGCAGCTTGGGCTTCCAGCAGAACCAGAGATGTACCTGGAGTCAGCAGACCTTTGCTTTTAGCTTCATAGATACTCATTGTCTTTTTGGTGGACTGAACATAAACTCCTGCAATGCTGTTGGTCCCCTCAAGGTATTTGCGCACTGAATCCATTTCACTTACTTCTGTTACTGTAACTTTTCCAGCGCTAAGATCTTTGTAGAGTTTCTCATCAATGATTTTGGATTTGAGCAGCTCAGTAGCAGAGACATCTTTTCTGATTCCATGGAACTTTTCAACTTCACTAGTTTCTGTAATTGTAGTGGTGATGGTAGTTTTTGTTGTGCTACTGTCTACTTTAGTTTCTGGTGGCTGGGACATGACAATTGAAGAAGATGATGAGGTTGTGTCTTGTGTATGCTGCTCAATGATTGTCAGGATGATTTCTAAAAAGCGCTCTATTGTGATTGATCCACCCTTGTACTGTTGCACAAGGTCTCTCCGCTTCTCCTCAGTGATGTATTTGGAGTAGAGTAGATCCCAGAGAGTCACAGTTTTTCCTCTGTATTTTCCTCCAGCTCGGGTTGTTGTTGTAGACTTCAGAATACGTTTAGTTGCCTCATCCACAAAGAAGTAAAACTCTCCTTTCTTGACAATGACAAGTAAACTGAGGCCTGTAATGGGATCTGTAATACACCTCTCAACCAGCTGGAGGTATGTGAGGTTCTCCTTAGTGTTGGGGTCAAAGAAGCCCTTGGTGTCATCATCAGGATCCGATAAAATCTGGTTCATTTCTTCATCAAAGTAACCTCTTTCATATGCCACTTGTACAGGCACTCTGTGACTGTGCACTGGGTCAATTATTCCTCCAGTTGCAATTTGAGCTTCAAGGAGACGAATTCCATGATCTTTCACAATGAGATCTTTTTTCAAGGCCTGGAACAAAGAAATTGTTTTTCCAGTGTACGGATCTTTGTATCCTGTCACTGCCTTTTCTGCTGAGATCAGTTTGTTTTTCCACTCTTTCCCAACCACTCTTTGAGCCACAGCTTCCTCTACAGAAAGCTTTTTGTTGTTGACTGGGTCAATGATAAAGCCTGTGGCAGCTTGGGCTTCCAGCAGAACCAGAGATGTACCTGGAGTCAGCAGACCTTTGCTTTTAGCTTCATAGATACTCATTGTCTTTTTGGTGGACTGAACATAAACTCCTGCAATGCTGTTGGTCCCCTCAAGGTATTTGCGCACTGAATCCATTTCACTTACTTCTGTTACTGTAACTTTTCCAGCGCTAAGATCTTTGTAGAGTTTCTCATCAATGATTTTGGATTTGAGCAGCTCAGTAGCAGAGACATCTTTTCTGATTCCATGGAACTTTTCAACTTCACTAGTTTCTGTAATTGTAGTGGTAATGCTAGTTTTTGTTGTGCTACTGTCTACTTTAGTTTCTGGTGGCTGGGACATGACAATTGAAGAAGATGATGAGGTTGTGTCTTGTGTATGCTGCTCAATGATTGTCAGGATGATTTCTAAAAAGCGCTCTATTGTGATTGATCCAGCCTTGTACTGTTGCACAAGGTCTCTCCGCTTCTCCTCAGTGATGTATTTGGAGTATAGTAGATCCCAGAGAGACACTGTTTGACCTCTGTATTTTCCTCCAGCTCGGGTTGTTGTTGTAGACTTCAGAATACGTTTAGTTGCCTCATCCACAAAGAAGTAAAACTCTCCTTTCTTGACAATGACAAGTAAACTGAGGCCTGTAATGGGATCTGTAATACACCTCTCAACTAGATGGAGGTATGTGAGGTTCTCCTTAGTGTTGGGGTCAAAGAAGCCCTTGGTGTCATCATCAGGATCCGATAAAATCTGGTTCATTTCTTCATCAAAGTAACCTCTTTCATATGCCACTTGTACAGGCACTCTGTGACTGTGCACTGGGTCAATTATTCCTCCAGTTGCAATTTGAGCTTCAAGGAGACGAATTCCATGATCTTTCACAATGAGATCTTTTTTCAAGGCCTGGAACAAAGAAATTGTTTTTCCAGTGTACGGATCTTTGTATCCTGTCACTGCCCTTTCTGCTGAGATCAGTTTGTTTTTCCACTCTTTCCCAACCACTCCTTGAGCCACAGCTTCCTCTACAGAAAGCTTTTTGTTGTTGACTGGGTCAATGATAAAGCCTGTGGCAGCTTGGGCTTCCAGCAGAACCAGAGATGTACCTGGAGTCAGCAGACCTTTGCTTTTAGCTTCATAGATACTCATTATCTTTTTGGTGGACTGAAGATAAACTCCTGCAATGCTGTTGGTCCCCTCAAGGTATTTGCGCACTGAATCCATTTCACTTACTTCTGTTACTGTAACTTTTCCAGCGCTAAGATCTTTGTAGAGTTTCTCATCAATGATTTTGGATTTGAGCAGCTCAGTAGCAGAGACATCCTTTCTGATTCCATGGAACTTTTCAACTTCACTAGTTTCTGTAATTGTAGTGGTGATGGTAGTTTTTGTTGTGCTACTGTCTACTTTAGTTTCTGGTGGTTGGGACATGACAATTGAAGAAGATGATGAGGTTGTGTCTTGTGTATGCTGCTCAATGATTGTCAGGATGATTTCTAAAAAGCGCTCTATTGTGATTGATCCACCCTTGTACTGTTGCACAAGGTCTCTCCGCTTCTCTTCAATTATATATTTGGAGTAGAGTAGATCCCAGAGAGACACTGTTTTTCCTCTGTATTTTCCTCCAGCTCGGGTTGTTGTTGTAGACTTCAGAATACGTTTAGTTGCCTCATCCACAAAGAAGTAAAACTCTCCTTTCTTGACAATGACAAGTAAACTGAGGCCTGTAATGGGATCTGTAATACACCTCTCAACCAGCTGGAGGTATGTGAGGTTCTCCTTAGTGTTGGGGTCAAAGAAGCCCTTGGTGTCATCATCAGGATCCGATAAAATCTGGTTCATTTCTTCATCAAAGTAACCTCTTTCATATGCCACTTGTACAGGCACTCTGTGACTGTGCACTGGGTCAATTATTCCTCCAGTTGCAATTTGAGCTTCAAGGAGACGAATTCCATGATCTTTCACAATGAGATCTTTTTTCAAGGCCTGGAACAAAGAAATTGTTTTTCCAGTGTACGGATCTTTGTATCCTGTCACTGCCTTTTCTGCTGAGATCAGTTTTTTTTCCCAGTCTTTCCCAACCACTCCTTGAGCCACAGCTTCCTCTACAGAAAGCTTTTTGTTGTTGACTGGGTCAATGATAAAGCCTGTGGCAGCTTGGGCTTCCAGCAGAACCAGAGATGTACCTGGAGTCAGCAGACCTTTGCTTTTAGCTTCATAGATACTGAGGGTTTCGTGGGTGGACTGAAGATAAACTCCTGCAATGCTGTTGGTCCCCTCAAGGTATTTGCGCACTGAATCCATTTCACTTACTTCTGTTACTGTAACTTTTCCAGCGCTAATGTCTTTGTAGAGTTTCTCATCAATGATTTTGGATTTGAGCAGCTCAGTAGCAGAGACATCTTTTCTGATTCCATGGAACTTTTCAACTTCACTAGTTTCTGTAATTGTTGTGGTTACAGTAGTTTTTGTTGTGCTACCATCTACTTTAGTTTCTGGTGGTTGGGACATGACAATTGAAGAAGATGATGAGGTTGTGTCTTGTGTATGCTGCTCAATGATTGTCAGGATGATTTCTAAAAAGCGCTCTATTGTGATTGATCCAGCCTTGTACTGTTGCACAAGGTCTCTCCGCTTCTCCTCAGTGATGTATTTGGAATAGAGTAGATCCCAGAGAGACACTGTTTGACCTCTGTATTTTCCTTCAGCTCGGGTTGTTGTTGTAGACTTCAGAATACATTTAGTTGCCTCATCCACAAAGAAGTAAAACTCTCCTTTCTTCACAATAGACAGTAAGTTAAGCTCTGTATTTGGGTCTCTGACGCACCTCTCAATCAGCTGGAGATATGTGAGGTTCTCCTGAGTGTTGGGGTCAAAGAAGCCCTTGGTGTCATCATCAGCATCAGATAAAATCTGGTTCATTTCTTCATCAAAGTAACCTCTCTGATATGCCACCTGTATGGGGACTCGATGGCTATGGACTGGATCGATTATTCCTCCAGTTGCAATTTGAGCTTCAAGGAGACGAATTCCATGATCTTTCACAATGAGATCCTTTTTCAAGGCCTGGAACAAAGAAATTGTTTGTCCAGTGTACGGATCTTTGTATCCTGTCACTGCCCTTTCTGCTGAGATCAGTTTTTTTTCCCACTCCTTCCCAACCACTCCTTGAGCCACAGCTTCTTCTACAGAAAGTTTCTTGTTGTTGATTGGGTCAATGATGAAGCCTGTGGCAGCTTGGGCTTCCAGCAGAACCAGAGAGGTACCTGGAGTCAGCAGACCTTTGCTTTTAGCTTCATAGATGCTCATCATCTTTTTTGTTGATTCAACTCTCACACCTGCTATACAGTTTGTTGCTCCAAGATACTTCTGAATATTTTCCATTTTGACAACAGTTTCTTCTGTTACTTCACCTTTTATAATTTGGGTGAAAAGGTCCTTTGAGATGATCTTTGACTCAAATAATTCACTGGCTGAGACTTGTTTTCGTAGTCCTTTGAACTTTCTTTCCTTGGATGATACCTCTGTGACTATAACTGTGAGTATTTCAATCATCTCCTCAATTTTGGTCACTCCTGTCCGGTATTGCTGTATAAGCTGCTCCCTTTTTTGTTCTGATATGTATTCAGATAGCAGCACTTCCCACAGTGTGACCTCCTTGTTTTTAAATTTTCCCACATTCAAGGTCATCATTTTGTTTTTCAAAGCATGCTCGATTTGCTCATCTGTGTGAAATACACGGGCTTTTTCTTCATGCAGCGGTAGGAGAAGTAGCCCAGTTTTATCATCTTTCTCACATCTATTCATGAGCGGACTGTATGACAGTTTTTCTTTGGTATTTGGGTCAAAGAATCCTTTTTCATCATCTGTGGGGTTCAACATAATTTTTTGAGTTTCTTCATCCAGACATCCTTTTTTGATAGCAATATGAATTGGCAGTCTGTGACTTTGATTTGGGTCAATAATTCCTCCTGTTGCTATCTGCACATCAAGTATCCGAAGGCCATAGCTTCTTTCTCTCAGCTTTTTTTGCATGGCTTCAAACAGTGATATTGTCACATCTGTATATGGATCTTTATACCCAGTGACAGCTCGTTCAGCTGAGAGAAGTTGCTCACGTACATCTGGCCCAATCAGTCTTCCTTTTACAGCCTCTTCCACAGCATGGAACTCATTTTTGAGGGGATCAATGATCCATCCTGTTGCAGCTTGAGCTTCAAGTAGTAGAAGTGCAATGCCAGGTGTCAACAGGTCTTCATTTCTTGCTTCATATATGCTCATCACTTTCTGGGATGGATAAACCTTCACTCCAGCAATGCTTCCAGATCCTTTTAGGTATCCTCTCACAGGTTCACTCTGCGCTATTGTTTCTAAATTGAGTTTTCCTTCTTTCACCTGTTTAAATGTTTCTGCATCAATGATTTCAGAATCCAGTAGTTGTTTTGCAGTGACATGCTTTCTCAGACCCATTATCATTTTGGGAGTTTCAGTCTTCTCCAGTTTTTCTATTGTGGTAATCACTAATGTGATTATGGTCTGGGTACTAATCTGCCTTGTTCTGTACTTTTCAATCAGTTCAAGTCGCTGATCCTCAGTAAAGTAGCCAGAATGAATCAAGTCCCATAGAGTAACCGATTTTCCAGAATAGTGTCCTACAGATATGCTGACACTTGTCTTTTCAAACTCTTCCTTAATCTCTGTGTCAGAATATATCTTTTTCTTTGTAGCTGTAGCTTTTGGTGTGTCATTCAGTGGCAGGAGAAACAGTCCAGTTTCCTTGTCTTTCACACATCTCCCCAACATCTCCATGTATGTCAGATTTTCTTTTGTGTTTGGGTCAAAAAAGCCCTTTGTGTCATCAGTTGGGTCTGTTAGGATTTGATTAAGTTCTTCATCAAAATATCCCTTCTTGTATGCAACTTCAAGGGGTAAGTGGAGACACTTTAAGGGATCGATGATACCACCTGTAGCAATCTGGGCCTCAAGTAAACGAATGCCATGCTGGTTGACAATAAGATCTTTTTTCAACGCTTGGAAGAGCGAGATCTTCTGACCTGTGTATGGATCTTTGTAACCAGTGACTGCTCTTTCCGCAGACAAAAGTTTTTCATACATCTGTGGACTAATCAACTTTTCTTTGAGAGCTTGTTCAACTGTAAGTTTTTTGTTATTCAGAGGATCAACAACAAATCCTGTAGCTGCTTGTGCTTCAAGGAGGCAAAGGGCAGTCCCAGGTGCAAGAATGCCAATTCTCTGTGCCTCGTGAATGCTTAGTTTTTTATTTGAAGGTTGCAGTATCAACCCAGCTACACAGCTTTTTCCTTGTAGGTAGGCTCTCACACTGTCCATTTTCATCACATCACTGCTTGTCATGTTTCCAGTGATCAAACTGTTGTAGGTGTTTTTATCCACAATTTTAAGATCCAAAAGATCCACAGCAGAGACTTCTCCTCTGAGACCTTCAAACTTCAGTCCTTCTTGCTGTCGTATCTCCTTACTCTCAATGATCTCTACAATGGTCTCAGTTAGTTGCTGAATTGTGATTTTCTTTGACCTGAAGAGCTTGAAAAACTCCTGTCGTTTGTCTTCAGACAGATATTCTGAGTTGATAAGATCCCACAATGTTGTGCGTTTGCCCTTGAACCTACCGTACTTTACAGTAACTATTGTTGTTTTAAACAATTCCCTAATGTTGTCATCTATCTTTATTTTGTTGCTCTTGCCTTTGAGAGGTAAGAGGCACAGGCCTGTACTAGGATCTGTTACACATCTGGCCATGAGCTGCAAGTATGTCAGGTTCTCGTGGGTGTTGGGGTCAAAGAATCCCTTGGTGTCATCACTTGGATCATCCAGGATCTGATTCATTTCTTCATTAAAGTACCCCTTCTTATAGGCCACATGGACAGGTATGCGATGGCTGTTCACTGGGTCGATGATCCCACCAGTGGCAATTTGGGCCTCCAGGAGCCTAATGCCATGGTCTTTTAGGATCAGGTCTTTTTGCATTGCTTGGAACAAAGAAATTATTTCTCCAGTGTATGGATCTTTGTATCCAGTAACCGCTTTCTCTGCCGATCGCAGCTTTTGACACACATCAGGCCCCACAATCTTTGCTTTGACAGCATCATCAACTGAAAACTTTCTATTTCCAATAGGGTCAATAATGAACCCTGTTGCTGCCTGTGCCTCCAGTAGAATCAGAGCAGTTCCTGGCATCAGCTTTCCTTTCTGTTTGGCCTGGTAGATGGTCATGATTTGAGAATCAGGAAGCATAATACCTGCGATGCTGTCTTTACCTTTTAAGTACACATTTACATTTTCATCTTCAATGACTTCCTTCACTGACTTCTTTCCCTTCTTCAGGTCCTCTAGGACCTCCTGACTAATGATATCGGCTTCCACAAGCTGCTTGGCTGTAACAGTGTCTCTGATACCTTCAAAGACGACTTGAGTTGTTTTCACTGACTTTTCTATCACTTCCAGAACTGTTGAAATGATCATCTTGATAGTTATCTTCCCCTCTCTGTATTTTCGAAAGATGTCTTGCCTCTGGTTTTCATCAAAATATTCTGACATCAGAAGTTCCCACAGAGATACTGTCATTCCTGTATATTTGCCATATGTCACTTTCACTTTCTCCATCTTGAAGGCTGTTTTAGTTTGGTAGTCAATGAAATCAAAATTTAGCCCATCTGATTTATCACGCAAAGGAAGGAGGCAGAGTCCAGTAGCAGGATCAGTGACACACCTTTCCATCAACTGAAGATAGGTTAGATTTTCTTCTGTGTTTGGATCAAAAAAGCCTTTTGTGTCATCCCCTGAATCCTCCAATATGGCATTCATTTGTTCATCAAAATAACCTCTCTTAAAGGCCACTTCTGTAGGAAGTCTGTGACTGTTGATTGGATCAATTATTCCACCTGTAGCAATTTGTGCTTCAAGTAGGCGGATTCCATGTTGTTTGACGATGAGGTCTTTTGAGAGTGCTTGAAACAGGGATATAGTTTCACTGGTGTATGGGTCTTTGTATCCGGTCACTGCCCGCTCAGCAGAGAGCAGCTTTGCATGATATTCTGGGCCAATAAGTTTGCTTTTGACAGCTTCATCCACAGTGTACTTTTTATTTTCTACAGGATCAATCATGTATCCAGTAGCAGCTTGTGCCTCCAAGAGAACAAGTGATGTCCCAGGCATCAGTATGCCTTGCTTCATGGCTTTATAAATGCTCATTCTCTGATTGGTTGAGAGTATAGCAATGCCTGCAATGCTGCCTTTGCCTTCCAGGTATTCTTTCACTGTTTCAATCAACATCACGTCCTGTGTTGTGGTCTTCCCCTTTTGCAGGTTATCATATGTTTCTTTGTCGATGATCTTTGATTCAAGGAGCTCGGTGGAGGAAATGCCTTTGCGCAGACCTTTGAAGGTGATGCAGACAGGAAGAAGCAACAGGCCTGTATCGGGCTCCACGATGCATTGCTTTTGGAGGCCTCTGTAGTTAAGATTTTGTTGCAAAGTTGGATGATAAAACACTCTGAGCTCTGACATTTGGTCCTTCAGCAAATCTTTTTCATAGTAGCCCTTCTGAATTGCAGAGTCAACTGAAATATTTGTCTTATCGACAGGATCAAACAGGCCTTTTGTGGCTATCTGTGCTTCCAGCAGCCTCAATCCATAATCTTTTGGAACTAAATCTTTTTGCATAGCTTGGAATACAGATATCATTTGGTTGGTGTAGGGGTCTACATACCCAGTGATGGCTTTTTCTGCTTTAAGGAGTTTGTCTTTCATCTCTGATCCAACTATTCCCTTTTTAACAGCATCCTCTACAGGAAGCTTTTGGTTGCTTACTGGATCTACAATACCTACTGTGGCAGCTTGTGCTTCAAGCAGAGCCAGTGCTGTTCCTGGCTTAAGCATACGCTTCTTCATGGCTTCATATATGGTTATCTTTGTCTTTGTCTTTTCCAGAAATATACCAGCCACAGGTTCATGGACTTTTGTGCAGGCATTTTGCTTCACACCGCCGTCCTTAAGGTTGGTGTCCATCTTGACCTAAAGGGCTGTGTTAACACATAAACAGTTACAGAGCTTGTTTTGTATATGGTATTTTATGCATTGTAAGTAATTGTAAAGCACAGCTCTAAGATACATTTGGGCACACTGCAGTTAAACTGCTTATAAAATACACATGTATTGATTTGTATGTTAAAAAAAAAAAAACTTGTCAGGTTTTTATACAGTTATTTTTTTATACACAAATTATTCAGACGTTCACCAAATTAGATGCAGTAAGACATTTTGTCGAAAAATTTCTTTTACTACTGCTGTTTTGCGCCATAATGCAATTTCTAACGTTACATGTTTGACAGTGACATTGTTATGTACTAACTGTAAAGCTATTTTCAGCTTTTCCCTTGCCACAAGGGGTCGCCACAGCAGCGAGCACCACAAGATTAATTGGGCAGAGTTTTATGCTGGATGCAACAGTGACCTTTCACTAGTAATAGAGACTAATGTGATAGAGAATATACTCCAGCAAGGTAGAGAAGGTTGTAGAATAGTTTGCAATGACAAATAGTACTGAAGTCTGGTAAAATTAACACATTAGTATCCAGCATAACTCTGAATCGCTTAAATAACTTAATAACTAGTCTGGAGCAATTGAAATTGAAATAGATGGTAATTAGTTTTATTTCTATTAATTGTAGTGTAAGTTTTGGAATATATTATCTTCCAACTGTAATATCAAACCTTTCAATTTCCTTAGGAGTACGTGGACAGCCTTGGATGCTCTCTGTTGTTCCAAAATACAAGATCCAACGCCAGTGGCTTCCTGGTTTTTACGATCTCAGGGCTTTGAAACTCCGTCCCTGGAAAGATAAGGCGGTTGTAATAAGTTTGATCTTAAACTTTGTGTTAATGATTTGATATTGAAATTAGTTTATGACATTTCTCATGAACTTTCTAAATCACATATGGGTAAAATACACACCATTTCATCACTGACCTATGCAGACTGCATATGAGACAATCCACAGGATGTAGGTAAAATGTTTTTTTTTCCTACTATGTTAGTAATACTTTAATTATAAGTTGTTACCATGACAATTATTCAAGTCTGTATGGCTTGCTTGCAAACAACTACTGTCCATGACTGACCCACCCACCCCATAAAAATAAAGCCTAACTGTACAGTCTGTGTGTATGTGTCTTATAAACCCATGTGGGCAGGTTTCTAATGCATCAATACTCTCTTTTGTTTTTCTTATCATTTCATCATGTCCCTGCACAGATTCAACAACAAAAGAAGCTATTAATTACATAATGTGTGAGAACGTCCCCCATTTGCTTTTGGCAATAATAATGGTGTGTCAAAACTGGAACAGCCAGATGCCCTGTTTTGCAACAACATGCAAAGGAAAACCAATAACTGCAAGTACAAGAGTTCATATCTCTTGCAATCCTGTGCACCAAAGTCTAAATCTGCAGAACTTTGTTTTGGGTTCCAGTAGAGATTAAAAGTTTTATAAACTTGTGGCTGAGTTTTGTTTGCTTGTTAGACCCTCATTTTTTATGTCAGCCAGAAAAGTCACAAAAGAGCTAAAGTCACCATGGCATAAAAATATCAGCTTCAAGGTAAAATAATATATAAATGTTTTAAAAAACTGAATCGATTTGCATTCCGGTCCAGTATTATTTAGATTAGAGATTAGATTAGATAAAACTTTATTAATCCCTTTTAAATTTAAAGAATCCCCATTTAAAGAACTTATAAAGAGCTTGTTTACAAATTCTACAACATAACCCAAATTTATACACATCCACTTGTACTTAGGGTACTAAACTGAAAAACAGGGAATAATAAAAGCAAATGTATAACCTTTAAGCATATTCTTATGTGGTACATGAGATGTTACTGTACTGAAAAAGCTTTACAAAGAGATTTTCAAAAAAATCTCAGTTAATTATTCTCATAGCTAGTAATTACTATTGCATACAAAAATGTAGTGATTTCTATGTATGTGTGGATGTGCAGATGTATGTACAGGTGCATGTTAGCTTCCCATGACCTCATACTGTTTCTGTTTTTTCTTTTTCTTTTTTTATTTTATCTTGTTGCATAAAAATGTTCCTAAACAAATAAAAAGTGTCAAAAAAAAATGTAGTGATTTCACAATTTTCTGAGAACCAGTCTTTCAGCCTTGTGGGGGTTGGTAACTGTCACAAATGATGTCATAACACCTGTGGGAGTCAACACAATAAGGCTCAGAAAAAAAGGGTGTGAACTGAAACTCAGCCAATCTACTCAGAAACATGTTAACTGTTAAGTCACAGATAAAGCTCCACTGTGTATGTGATTATTTTCACTTGTTTACTGTGGTAAAATGTTTGGTTTAGGCTGTGTGAGCTGCTCTACCTGAGAAGTGTATTTAACAGCTGTTATTGATAAAGTGGCAAAAAGATGCTCCAAGTAACCAAGATAAGCAGAGTAACACAAACAGCTGTGGATCTGAGGTCTGCTGAACTCTTTATTTGTACAAGAGCAGCAGGTCTGTGGCAGTTCGGTATCTCTACCTGCAAGTGCTCAATTTACATCTTGAGTTCGTCACCCACTTTGTAAATATTTGAATGTTTTTGAAGCTGTCAAGCATTTACTGTACATTTATGGCACCATCTGAATTTGCTTGTCATATCATAAAGGCAAATACATTTCCTGCACAAAGTTAACAAGTTACCTAACTCTGCAAACACAGCTTCACTGTTTACTGGTCTCTCCACTAAATGCCTTTTCCTCAGTGAAGGAAGGCACTGTCCGTTCAATGCAAGAGCAGATATAAAATAAATGACTTTTTAAAAGATTTCGCTTTCTTTTTTGTCTTTATAAGACCTCTAAGCACAACTGAGTGTATATTCAGAGGCCTCTTTATTAGGTATGATCTGCCACGTGTGTATTTCATCATAAAGTTCCATTTTTAGTGACACTGTTGCAAATGTGGAAATAGAATTATCTAGTACTCTTAGTTACAGTTGATCTTAGTCAGACTTGGTTTGCAGAGGTGTTTCTGGGCTTTATTGTTGGCACCAGCATACATGACACACCCCTGAACATACCAGAGTCCAGCAAACAACTCTGGAACCTCAGTGCTAAAAAACATAATTGACTTCACAGCTGTGTGATGGTGTTAAGGAGAACTAATTAGAGGCCTCACTAATGTAGAACTAAAGTTAAAAGAGCATTTAGTTACATTAGACTATACAGTAGTACCATAACAAAGAATCACTTTTGTGAGCTCTGACTTCTGTATTTTCTTGTAAAGTTAAATTATTTACTTTGATTTTAGATGAGGAAAGTCTTAAGAACCACAAGTAACAACTGATATAAAATAGTACCAGTTCAGTAAGAAAGTGGACTATATACTTCCTAAGGAATATATAATCACGTGACATGAACAAGTTATGATAATTCTAACTGTAAATCTTTAGGTTGAGCCAAGGATCTGTCTGGATAACAAGATGTTGGCATTGATAAACAGCTAACCTAGCATGCTTTTGTGGCGAATCAATAGAGCAGTTTTAAGATTGACACTGAACTACAAATTGCTCACAACTTTCTCTCACTTGTAGCAACAAGCCTAATTACATCCTATGTGCACTTCAGCCATTGTGGTGCATTTTTAATGCCACCCCAGCAATAAAATACAACTTACTGGCTAGGAATGAATGAGGCAATATAGTACCACTGATTCAGGCGTTGCACAACAGTTTTTGTAGCTGTAACTGCGGAAAGTCTTGGAGTCATTGTGTAAATAGATCCCAGGGGGATGTCAGCACAGTGTTTAGACTTGTTGAAAGCCTCATTAGTGACATACGGGTACATTTATTTTACCAGCGGCGGTCAAAGGTGATCAGTGAGGAATGTGCGCATTCCCTTTTATCTGAGGGTGTTGGCTAACAGGACAGGATAGACACACGTTCTGCTTCCTCTCGTTTTACTTTGCCAATGCAGTCTCCACTTTCTCACTCTGAAGAAAATAATTTTCTAAATGTGGTTCCAGTTTTATGTAAACGCAACTCAAGGAAAAAGTTTGTTTTCTTTAGAAAAACCAAAACAAAGACACTGCTGATTTTTACACAACCAAACTAAAAAAAGATTTTAAATAAACTTGCTCTTACCCAAACGTGCTTGGATGATATCCCAGCTCTGCACCGGCGAGCGTTCAGCTTCAGCTGGTATGAAAGATACCACAACCCTGAAGTGCTCCCAGCATCTCAGAGGTATTCACTCCTCAGTGGTCAGATATAAGGCAGGGCCAGCTAAGCCCCTCCCCTGTTGAGGTTCAGCCTCCTCGCCTGGGGGTGTGAGAGTGAGACAGCCGGAGATCCTTTGCACTGAGCTCAGGATGCCTGGAATTCCTGCAGACTTCCTCGGAGCATGTCTATTGTGCTCTAAAACAATAAGGGTGAGCAAATTGATTCTTTCTAAGTGTACAAAAGGTAAGGAGATTTATTAAAGTTATGCATAAGATAAAGTAAGCTTTGTTGACTGTACAAATTCTTAAGAGTCGTGAAGGTTCTTCACAAGGGTTTCATTCACTTTCCTAGTCAATATTTTTTACTTTTTGCAATGTGTAAACTGGACTTGGTGCGAAGCTTCCTTATCAAGCCGGCCAGGTTGTGACATGCAGAGCCGGATGCCCTCTGATTACACTGAGCTTTGTCCTTGTATTACAGCTTCCCTCAGGTTTGGCAGGTTTTCAAGTGTGGAAAGAAGAAACCCGACAGGCGTGATTGGCTTTTCTATCTTACTAACAAGAAAAAGTGTGTCACAAAACAGACTGTACGGAAAACACCTGTTGTTTGTTGTAAACCAGATGCAAAGACATTAGTCACATAAAAATGATAACGTCAATGTCTTATGACTGACATGTTTGTGGAAACTGTCTGAAAACCTTGTGATAAATCAAATTCCACAGATGTATGTGAGAACATGTTATGGGTAAGTAATTAATGGGTTTGTTTGACAATTTTTACATGCACGCTCCAAAGTTATTAGACAAATTGGCTTGTTTATATTTTAACTATATCTATAATCTAAAATAAAACCCAAATACAAACAGCTTAGCTTCTACAAGAGAACATATTGCATATCCTTTAAACGGACGGAACATTGTGTGCAAAGTTTCGCATGTAATTACCAAGTAATGTCAAATGAGTATATAAGGAAACTGCCATTTGTTTCCATCACCTACGTGTGGATTTTCACACCAAGAACAAACAGACAATGAAGATTAAAGTTAAGTTTTGAGTATTCTTACATTTTTCACTGTTGTTGTCGAGTGGCAAAAGTCAGGTGTGGTGGTCTCAAGTTTCTTAAGAACACAATGTGTCAAAAACATGCAAGTGGCCTTCAAAGATTACAGATGAGAGCACTCCCTCTGCGTGACTTGAAATCTCAGAGAGTGACATTATAATAGAACAAACTAGAATTTCTGCTGTAGGCTAAGAGACAAATCACTGCATAATAATAGCTTTGCTTTGCTAACATTTGAATTGGCAAAGAATGACAGATATATCACCATAAATATGCAGGAAACTAGGTTGGTGAGCCAAGGACACCCAGTTATTAAAATGTCACTCATAATTCATCAGAACAAGTAACTTACAAAACAGATTAATTTAACTTTGTTCATGCAACATAATATACGTAAAGGATTCAAAGCAAGTACAAAGTAGTGAATAAAATATCTGAAAAAGCGCAGTGAATTTAACCAAAACTCTACAAATGTTTCTTATGATGTGCCTTTTCAATAGTTTCTGTCACAGACCAAAATATATACTCAATGGCCATTTCATTAGTAACACCTTGCAGTAGCATATGATGTGAATGTGATGTGACTGGTACATGTGTGGTACTTATATGGCTCATCCACCACAGCCCAAAGGTGCTCTACTGGATTGAGATCTGGTGACTGTGGAAACCATTTGAACTCACCATCATGTTCAAGAAACCAGTCTAAGAGCTGAATACTGAATATATTTGTGAGGTTTGCACAATGCTCAGTAGGTACTAAGAGGCTGAAACGGTGCCAAAATATAAGAAAATTTAAAAAATATATGAGAAAGTTTTAGTCAGCTGTTGGTCACTCTTAATCTTTTTATTTTGTTAATTTTATTCATTGTATATCTTATTGTCTAAGTTACTCATGTTTTAATATTTAATATATATACTGATTTGTTTTTATCTTCTTTTTCACTTATGTATTTGTTTTATTGTTATTTAAATTTATTTCTTTGTCTGCTTAATGTATGGTTTTAACTGCTATCTCTGTTTTATTATTGGAAAGCACTTTGGTCAACTTTGTTGTTTTTAAAGTGTTATATAAAAAAGTTGGATTGGTTTGGAAAAAGAAAGCAAAACCTGAAAACTACAAAATGAGAACATAAAAAATGCACAGACAGAGAATTCCAAATAAACAAGGATTTAAAGACCCAAACCAAAAAAGTCCGGATCCGACACGTGCGAAGGACAATGAGAGGTAAATAAAGTTAAATAATGTGGGAGAGACAGATCTAGTTTAGTTCCAGTGTTGATTTGTGTCAGGTGAATGTGTGAGTAGGCAACTATTTGAAAAAACATGAAAAATATGTCTGTGTTATTTTTAACAGCTTATTAATAAATGCATAATAAATGGACTGACATTTATATAGCACTTTTCTACCTTGAGCACTCGATGTACTGCTCCAACACTCTTTAACCCCTTTTTTTTTTCTCAAATCTCTTTATTTGGTTTTCCAGTGTTCTTTATCATAAAGGCAACTAAGATTCAAATATAAATGATTACATATATACAATAGAAATTAAACAAAGTAAAAAATAAAAAAAATAAAAAAAAAGGGCAACAACAAACAACGTTGGACAGAGGATGCTATTTATCGAACTACCAATGAGGCTCAGTGACCATTTATATCTGTACAGTATTGAAGAAATCTATAAAAGGTTGCCAGGTTGAATGGAATTCCTCCAACCTCCCCTTTAGTAGGAGTTTAATTCTTTCCAGCTGCAAGTGTCTCAATACATCTTGTATTAACGCTGATGTGGTAGGAGGCACCTTTTGTTTCCAATTTAGTAGAATCAAACGGCGTGCCAGCAGCGTCACAAAACGTATCACATTATTTTGGGTGGCTGATAGGTCTACAACAACCGGCTTCACTCCAAATAAAGCACAGATTAGGTCTGGCTTAAGTGTTTTTTTTAGAATTTTAGACAAGATATGAAAGACATTATTCCAATATGTTGTTATACAGGGACAATTCCAAAACATATGCGCCAGTGAAGCAGGTTGCTGTTTACATCTTTTGCAGGACGAGTTTACATTGGGGAACATTTTTGACAGTTTCAACTTTGATAAATGGAGTCTATGTAGCACTTTAAACTGTAAGAGTCCATGACGAATGCAAACAGAGGAAGAGTGTACATTTTCCTGGGCTTTTGTCCATTGATTGTCTGTAATTCTCGTACCAAGGTCACACTGCCAGGCCTCTTTCAGATAGTCAAGTGTGACAGTTCCATCCAGTTGTGACAAAGCGTTGTGAATTTTTGTTATTAGTTCTTTCTTGAGTGGATCAAACTGAAATAAGTTATCTAAGTCAGAGTCTGGGGGCCGACCTGGAAAAGATGGAAAAAGCTTCCTTACAAAGCTTCTGATCTCTAAGTATTTGAAAAAGTCATTACTGTGCAAGTCAAATTTTTCTTGCAGTTGCCGGAATGTGGGAAAAACCTTGTTGATGAATAAATCCTTTATTGAGTGCAGCCCCTTGTGGTTCCATTGGAGAAATGAAATGTTTGAAAGTGATGGTGTGAATGATGCGTTATTCATGAGTGGAGTTAGTATGGAAGCTTCTTTCCACCCGAAATGTTTCCTTATCTGTGTCCAGATTTTAATTGTATGAGAGACTACAGGATTTTTAAAGTCATGTTTAGGGATAGGGAGAGCTGAATAGATCATAGCTTCTAATGAGGAGGGGTAGCAGCTTTCATTCTCCATCGCTGTCCAGTCGGCCCCCTTAGTCCGCAACCAAAACGACATGGAACGAACATTACATAACCAATAATACAGACGGAAGCATGGTAACCCCATCCCTCCCTGACATGTCGGTCTCTGCAGGTAGCTTTTCTTGATTCTTGGATTCTTTCTGTTCCATATGAAATAGGATATTAAGGAGTCTAATTTATTAAAAAAGGCTTTATTAATCACAATAGGGATACACTGAAATAAAAATAAGAATTTGGGAAGAATATTCATTCTAACAATGTTTATCCTCCCTGCTAGTGAAATTGGTAGATTAATCCATTTGTCTATGTTATTTTTGGTTTCATCATATAGTTTAGAGAGATTGTTCTTTAACCCTTTTTAACCCATTTGTACTAGCTTGCTTCTCACAGTATACCTGAGCATCTTGTCTAATGGTCACACTCACACTCCGATGGAAACATTGAGGGGTTCAGTATCTTAACCAAAAATATATTGATATGAAGACTGGAGGAGTTGGGAAGCAAACTGCCAAACTTCCAATTGGCCCATTTATTCTAACTTCCAAACCACAGGCCCCTGGGTTTTCATAAAGATTTTTTTTTCACAGCTCTGCGGACGTGATGAATTTCGCTTTTATTGTTTACCTGCCAAAATCCTGCAAGCTTCCACTTAAATCCAAAGCATGGGTCTAAGCATGTTGCCAAAAAAGCAGCCAGGTCTTTCTAAGGAAAATTCTTGAGTGTACTTAGTGTACGGTTGTGCATTTAATCTGTTACAGTTATTTGTGTAATATTATTTAAAGTGTTAATGGGAAATTTCTTATCCATAAGCTCTGAGTTAAGAATAAATAAATGTTCCTATTCCATTATCACAAAAAGGAAAAAAGGGCTTCAGCACTGTATTTACTGTGTTTATGAATACTTAATCTACAAGTGCAATACTATCTACAGGTGTAAACATATTGACATATGTTTCCAACACTAACTGCTCTAAAGATGTGCATAATTTTCAGCATTTCAGGAGTGAGGAAAAATCCAACATGCAGAGTGGAGGAGCAAAATTTCTGATTGGCAAATGATCCACTCCACCTCATCAACCAAATCCAACCATAGGCAAAAAGTTTTCATGAGCATAGATTTTTTGTTTTAATTGGATGACAGAGAAATTTCACGTTTATTGATTCCCTGGTAAAATCCTGCAACCTTCCACTTAACAGAGTTTTGGTAGAAATGCCGACAGATCAAAAGTACCTTCCATCTCCAACCAGATCAGCTGCGAGGGGGCAACTTCAGAATATTTAATGAAGATGCAACTCTCGCTCTCTTTTTTTAGGACAGTTTTTTCAATCACAAATTTCAAGCAACAATATAATGATCTATTGTACTTACAATATCGAAACTTCAACAGTTTAGTGCAGGAGTGTCAAACGTGTGGCTCACAGGCCGGATATTATTGTATAAGAGATCATTTCATGTATGTCAGTTAATAATGGCTTGTTGGTATGTGGGAGCTTAATCTTCAGCCCTGCTGAAAATCCATGCAGGCAGGGGTGGGACTTTATTTTGATGGGCACACCATCAAAAGGAAAGAAGGGGGCAGATGTTCCAAAGACAGCAGGTGTGCAGGCCAGGTGCACAGAGATAAATGCAAGTGTGTCAGGAAAAAGTGAAAAACGAGCAAAAGCATAAAACGAGTAGCATCTGGCTGCATTTCAATGATATTGGAGACTGGAAAGCTGAGTGAAGAAATTATAAAATTAGGACCTGGCTATAGTGATACCTTTTTATTTTCAGCAATCTAAAAAGGTTTTCATTTTGTCCAGGCCTTAAACCTCATGTGTGTTCTCCCTAGTAATAGCAATTGCATAAATGTGAGGCTGAATCTAAGCACTTGACGTAACTTAACTCTGACCATGAAACCACAGCCACTGTGCACCACTCACACACTGTTCTTTACTTTCAATCCATCACAGTACAGCAAACTAACCTGTTTATCCTGGGGATTTATATGGGAACGTCACACACATGTTTTTAATGTTTAATACAAGACTTTTTTTCTACCTGGTGCATTTGCAGTTACAGGGTTTAGTAACGATTAATTAAGTGTAATCAAGATTATGCAATCAAGGAATATATGACGCAGACCCAAGGATGATATATTGTGCTGAAGTATGTGTAAGTAAATGACTCTTCATCATTAAATATAATTACGACATGCTTTGTTCCATTTTAGTTCGTTTAAAACACCAGTCTGAGCTAAAAATTGGAGCCGTCATTTAAGACTCTATTTTGCCAAAGCTAGAGTTCCTTCTCGGGACCCTCTCCATGTTTTACATCGAAGCTAATCACATAATCCAAAGACCAGCCCGGCCCAGGCTTTTGTGGCAGCTAAAGCGACTTGCTCTCCTGTGCCAAATTTGCATTTTTTTACACTTATCAACCATCATCATCATGTTCAGTGTTGCGTGGCAAAACCTGGGTGTGGTGATCACACACCTCTGAAGAAAGGATGTGTGAAAATCATCATGGAGAAGGAACTTTGGTTTAAATACGGGAACACAGCTTTGTATGAATATAAATTAGGCTGATTCATTCTTAAGAGGTCACACTGACAGGCTTTGACTGTGGACTTGAACAGGAGTTAGCATTTCATCTGACACACTGGGACACATGTGGGCAAGCTGAGACTAAGCTGGCATAACGAGTCAATGAAGGAACAGTTGAGATAGAAATGACAACTATGTTTTGTTTGAATTAGTCACTAAAGTTATAAAATAGCCTCACCTAACTAATGACTTTAACTGCAACCTTATGCAAGATGTGCATGAAATGCATAGTTAGGTTTGGTATCTTAAAAAGTAAAAAGAAGAGGGCAACATTTATTTTTATTTTTTTGTCAATATGTAAAATGAGTAGAGTGATAGTGGATCAGAGGAGGCAGGTGGCTGAAGGAGAGAATTTGGACAAACTGCGTGGTGAGGGTGGGCAGGAGCAGAGTTGCAGACAAATGGCCAGAAAAGGGAGAATGATGGAACAGACTGAATTTAGAAAACTGGGCTGTTGGCTAGGAGAACATGGTAGAATACTGGACACAAACAAACACAAATAAGAGATTTTGGATGAAAATGGTAACGGTAGGAGTGCTGAAGATAAAGCAGTAGCAACACCAAGAGCAACGAAAAAGAAAAAAAAACATAAGAGAACAAATTCCTTGTTAAACTCGTGCAAAAATGTCATTAAAAACTTCCAGAAAAGCTTTTTAAAAAAAAAATACTGAATACTAAGAATTATAGTTTGATGTACATTTTCCTGGATACAGGCTAACAGAAAATGAAAATGGTTCTCTTTAAGTATTGCAGTGTTTCAATACTTTGACTTTCAATGAATTAAAACCACATACACACAATGTAATGCTATAACACACATACCACTATACCGACCATAGTGGGCCACCTAGACCAAAAATGCCTGTGGCGCAAATCTCTACATGTCAGGTTTTCTCAAATAATTAGATTTTGACACATTAAATTTATTAGATGAAAAAAATAATCTTACACATTTTCATAACTCCATAAAAGTTGTATGTTTCACATGTGCTGTATAATGAGTAACTGTTTTATAGAAACCATTAAAGAATAAAGCTTTCAAGTTTGCCATGTGACATATCATTTCATGTTAATCGCTTTTTGTTACACCGGTACAGCTTTGTTTCTTAATTGCAAATGTCAGTACCTTGCGAAACACCAAGACACACTTCTACTGAATTGTAAAACACAGATCTGGGCATGTTGGATGGTCCTGAGCCAAAATGAATACACCTGAAGTCCTGTCATGAACATACTACTGTATAGACACTAACAAAGCAAATCTTTTACAGACGTAGACCAATGTCGCTGTTGTTCAACTAAAAGTCATTCTCTCTATTGTGAACAGAGTTCTACATATACGTCACTACTAAATATATTTGTTACTTTGTTCTGTCTGTGTGGAAAAATCCCAGTACATCAGCAGTGTCTGGAATAATCACACCAGCCCCTCTGACATCAACAAACCTGTCGCATTCAGTCATCTTTCTTCCTGATTCTGATCCGTTTGAACGCCCTCCCCCCCTCCCCCATGATGGTGCTGCCATGTAAAGGAGCAGATGTTGGGTCTGACCATTACCTGCTCCTCGCAAAGTACCATCTTCGTTTGAAGCGTAGTCAAATACAGCAACAGCGACCACGTCCATTTGTGGTGGAAAGGTGGTGAGCAGTTTAAGATCGAACTCCGTAATCGTTTTGAGGCTCTGGTGGAGGTAGACGATGCTGAGGAGAAGTGGAACGGACCTGGGTTCTAACTGATGAACGGAAGCATGCCCAACAATGAAAACACTGAAATGGCTTACATGGAATTAGATCGCAGAGTGAAGCGGAGCTGTAGACAGGACAAGCGAGACTGGATAGACCAGAAGTGACATGAAGCGCAAGAAGCAGTTAAGAAAAATGACACGAAGACCCTCTATTGCATCGTCTGTGCACTGGTGTGAAGAGTGGGCAGGCAGTACCTGTCAAAGACAAAAATGGCAAGCCGCTGCTGGCCAAATTGGAACGAGACGCCAGTTGAGTGGACACTTCAAAGAGACCTTGAATCAGTACCCCTCGATAATTCATTTGTCTTCAACACGCCCAACCAAGCCAACGACTTAGACGTGAGGACAGGCGCCATAATCACTGAGGAAACAGCAGCTGCTATCAAATTCCTCAAAAATGGCAAAGTGCCAGGTTTGGACATGGTTTCTGCAGAAATGCTTAAGCACGGCAGACAATGCCTCGTCAATGAAATAACGGACCTTTTCAATTCATGCTGGTCATCGATGCGAGTGCCAGACTGCAGCAACTGGCAAGGAATCACACTCCTTTCTGTTCTGGGCAAAGTGTTGAGCTTTGTCCTCCTCCAAAGACTCCATAAGGCGGTGGATCAGAAACTCCGGGAAGAACAAGCTGGATTTCGCAGTGGCTGGTCATGCATAGAACAGATCTTCATCTTGTGCATCATCATCATCGAACAGAGTTTGGAATACCAACAGTGTCTCTCGATTACTTTCGTCGATTTCACAAAGGGATTTGATGGTGTCCATCGAGATTCCCTCTGGAGCATTGCCCCGTCATATGGCATCCCTGAAAAGTTAGTCAAAATATTTCAAACTCTCTACCTTCAATCCAGTTGCTGCGTCCTTACAGAGGATGGCTACACAGATTTCTTCAACACGAAGACTGGTGTGAGGCAAGGGTGTATCCTCTCTCCCTTCCTCTTCCTTCTTGCCATCGACTTTGTTATGTGGAGTGCCATGGACCAAGACGGCTTTGGGATACCTTGCCATCCACCAAAATACCTGAAGGACCTCAACTTCGCCAAACAACATCGCTTTGTTGGGTGACGATCGGAAAAACATGACTAATATGACATCATGCTTGGAGCAAGAGGCAGCCAAAGTGGGCTTACGGATCAGTGGAAACAAGACAAAGGTCATGAGGACAGGTTAGGTGACGATACAGGACCCCATTACGGCAGGACTGCAACTGCTGGAGCTGCTGGGCAGCATCCTGGCAAGTGATGGAGATGCTGAGCATGACGTTGTGTGTCGAATTGTAAAAGCAGGTACGGTCTTTCAGCGGCTCCGGCGGATCTGGTCAACCCTAAAGATCGAACTTACAAAACAGTTCACTATTGTAAATATTGATAGCCTTAAAATTATGACAGCATCATTCAGAAAACTGAGCGTCTGATGCAAGTGTACAGATGCATGACGAGAGCTCTTAGACTGCCCGTCTTTTAAAAAGCCCACAGTATTTAATTGTTATTTATAGTATTTACAGAATCAAAATCTCATTTCAAACGTCACTTCTGTCTTTCTTTGCTCCCTTATCTGACAAGGAACTCCTTTTTTTGCTCCCCTTTGTTAACAGTCCTGCAGGATATTGCTCAACTTTTTCCTTATGCTTGAAACTAAAGGACAAGGCCAGGAATGTTTCTTCAACAGTGTTTTCATTGTTTGTTCATGTCAGCGCCACACCCAGCTCGTTCTGCTCCAGCAGCCCCCAAATGCTTCTCGTCATTAATACCTGTCCACTTTTGTGCAGAAGGATTCAAAAATAACCCCGACTGTGCTTTTCTTTTGATTATTTCCATTCCGAGAGTTTCCCTTTGCTGATCATGCTTGTATTCAAAAAATATCTCTTATCCAAAACTCACAGTTCTTCACTGGAAAACACTCCTCTGAGCTTAGACCAGAAGATCCCGTTTCAGAAATATTCCACCCCAAAAATCCAAACACACAAGCAGTTATTGAACCATTCCTGAAATCGCACATTTTCTGAGGTCATACCTGATTATAAGAGTGCAGTGGTGTTATCTCTGACTGGAGTTGATGATTGAAATAGTTGAGCATGATTGTTGCAAAAGCTTGGTGGCACCATTCTTTTTGCTGTAGTGAGCTGAGGATGAGAAGTGACAGTGTTCAACACTTTAATTTTTAACTGATGAGCTTTTGCACTCAAAATAAATGCAGGAGAAGCGTTAAGTCTCCAAAAATGTGCAAGTGCTTTCAAAAAGAAAGACTTCTGCCCACACAGACCATCCGTCATATTTATTCTGCAGATTTCTGTGCTGCACATCCATGTGCCTCGTCATGTTCAAGAAACCAGTTTCGATAATTCTCAGCTGGTATAGGTGATCCAACATCACTAACCTAACTGTTAATACAAGGCAAGATCCACTCTTTCATGGAGCGGCCAGCGAGTACTGAGCATGACAGCTGAACTTTGTCACAGAGCTACATTATTAGCCAACGTGTTCTCACATCTGCCTAGTTTGTTGCTAAAGGTAAATTTTACCTTCAACGGCAGGATTTTCTATGAGAGATTCCTAGATAAACTTTAAAGTGTGGCATGTTCTGCAACCTACAACGACACTTGAAGGGTTTTATTAGCTCTCGTCTTATCTCAGGAACACCCAGCTCTTCTTCACATACATCAGCTGGCAACAAAACTCCCAACAGCTAGTTGGGCAAATGCTGGGATGTTATGGATATGAAGTGGAAACATATATCATACAAAAATCCTTTACTTTACAGATAATTTTTTCAACATTTTGGGGCAGCAGGATGATAGGAATGTACTGCAGACAGAAAAAGAAATAGTCTGGCACATTAGCCTCTGCATAAGTGTGATTGTTTATTTAAAAAGTAAGACCAAGCAGCAAAAGGTTGGAACAGCTAAGAGGAACATAATCTCTCATATATCCACAGTTCAGGTTATGTTAAAGGTCTTGGGACACAATATGCTTTTCTTTTTACTTCTTAGTGTTTCTCTTGCAGATCTGACAACTACAATAATGTAGTGTCATGGGTGGTGCCAACAGTCTTATTGTGCAGAGCAAGAAGAGTATCTGTTGACAAACTGCAATCAAGTAAAACTTGAAGTGAATACAGGTAATTACATTTCATGCTTCTTTATACTTAATTTCCAGTGCAAGAGGTATTTTTCAGCCACTGAGCGATGCACAGATCTGCTACTGGCTCACAAATTAAAGATGCTTGCGTAAAATAAATTGTTGTTCTATCTTGAATCATGCACGCTGCAGGAAACCTGTTGCGCAAGTAACGTGTGTCGGAATGATTATGCATAAACTGACTGCTCTTTTTAAGTTATTGAAACTCACTTTGAACTTTAGGATTTATTAACACAACTGAATCCTCTCTCACATCTGTACAGAGAAGCGCTCAGATTAATGTGTGCAAAACTTTTAACAATCATCTACGCAGAAGGTCTCCCGACATGAGGCACCCTGTGTCTGGGAAAAAGTGATAATTACTACAACTAATTAATTTTTATCCATCCAGTAAATGTTTGTAGTCATCCTGATCAGGCCACATTCCATTAATAGAAGCACTTAGTGTCAAAGGTCACATACAGCCCAGAGGGTTACGTCTTCATGGCTGAGCAACCCATGTCAATTTTGAAAGACATTAAATAAAAACTCTGTACAAAATACTTAAACTCTTAGATGTGATTTCTTATTATCGTATCCTAAATTACCCACCCGGTGTGGTTTCTTTCCCACTGATATAATTTGAATTTTACAGGAAACCAGTTCTTGTGAAAGTCTTTTGTCAGCAGTGATGAGATGGTATCTGTTATCTCTGAATTTGACACAATCTTTCAAAGCAGCTTAAAAAGTCCCTCCTGGTGGAACACAGCCAAGTGTTAAAGCTCTTATCTCTACATCTGCTTTCACTACAGCAACACATTCTTATTCAGGGTGGAGATTCTGAGGAATAATAAGTCTTTCACTCTTACTGGCAGTGATTCTTGTGTTCACATGCTGTTTGTAGGTTTCTTTTCCAAGTCATTTTTGAGTTGCAGAGGATGCTTTCTGTGATGATGGACGAGATTGTGTTATAAAACATAAACATTTGATTTGGTGTGCAAAAACAAAAGTCAGTTGTCTGACTAAACAAAGAGCAGAGAGTCTCAGAATAACCGCACAGGCCAGCCTGGACACGGAGGAGGACTGTGCTGTAATATAGTGGCACTCAAAATAGAAATGATTGTGACCTATATCCGAGATAATATTTCTCCCACACTGTGCCATTGCACTACATCTTAAGGTTGTCCTTTCAGCCTTGATTGTAGCCACTGTTTGTGATCTTCGATGTGTTTTTTCCCCTCACTACATCCACCAGAACTCTGCGATTGCTCCTTTTCCTTTTCGTGTTTTTGACCAGTCAGCATTCAGTCTGCTCACAATTCCTTCCACTGTGTATCCAAAGGGCTTGCAAAAAAGCAACAAAAACACTGAAGTGGGGACATAAATCTTCTGTTTATTGCACGAGTTAAAAGAGGTACAAACTCTGCATTAGAACACCGGACTTAAAATCCTTATTTCATGTCATGTTGTTAATGCATTATGTCAGTGTTTTCTTTTTGCTTGCAGTTTGGGGCGGCAAGACAATAAATAAATGGTTTGATTTAGGAAAACATTATGATTTGTTCTCTTAACAATGTCTGAACAACGCTCAATTTTGGAGATCACAAAGCTGCCAAGTTTGGTTAAAACTGAAAACACCACTACACAATTACATGCACTCGCTAAAAGCGCTGCTGACGATCATTATCTTTAGAACCTATTGTCAGTCACAAGTTCCACAGGCAGAGTTTCTAATTGTTTTTGTTTGGGCGGGTTGAACAGTCATGCAAGAAAATGCACTGTTAGGCATCAGTGCAGACTGTGAAACAGACAGTGTGATGATGTCTGAAAACACAACTGCGGACCTTTAACATACAGCAATCACTTTTACCAGTTAAATAATGCAAGACTAAAACAATGCATGATGCATTGGGTGAATAATGAGTACTTTTGCATTTCTTTAAGTGCATTTTTGCAAACAGAACTAAAGAAAAATATAGACCGAGTGATTTTCCATTGCTGATTTTTGGTTTCAAAAGCTTCACCTCTGCAGTGTGCAGCATAACACTAGCTTAAGCTTTCAATAAAACAAGTTCATCTAAGCTGCTTATGTGTTCACTGTAACTGACGCCAACCTTACATACCTGGATAACTCAGGAGAGTCTGTGAGGTTATGAATTTTCCTCGGGGCTGTGTGTAGGCGGCAACTGGAAAATTTTTACCAACCATTATAAAGTGAATCCTGGAAGCATACTGCGTGATATAAATATCAACCCAGCCTTGGTTTAGCTGTTTTTCTTTTTCAATTTTTAGACTAAAACCTACAAAACATCAGACGTCTCTGATCTTTTTCTATCAAACGTACTGAGTTTTTCACCAGGAATCTGAACATGTTTGAGTTGGAATAATTCAACACAAGATCAAAAGATTCACAGTTGGTGCTTTTTCAGTTACCTGGAGACCCCGCATTGTTGAAAGTAAATACACTTGCTTGTTCTTTGTTGCTGACATTCACTGTCATGTTTAATAATGATAATAATGCATACTTTATTGATCCCCGTGGGGAAATTCCTCTCTGCATTTAACCCATTCACTCGGTGAAGCAGTGGGCAGCCACCGGGCGCCTGGGGAGCAGTGTGTAGGGATCGCACCTCGCTCAGGGGTACCTCAGGGTAGTCGTTCAGTGGATTCGAACCCCCAATCTTCCGATCATGGGGCTAAAGGCATGTGAGGCAAGTTTTATGCTGAAGAAGAATTGCGTGTTGGTAATGTTGACCTAAAGAACCTGTTCTGCAGATCTGCATTCATGCAAGTAATGCTGTTAACTCACTTTATTTAATCTGCAATGACTGATTTCAGTTTGTTTCTTTGTCCTGATGAATTTTTCTTTAAAACCTTTGATCCTTATAATCTCTGACACTTTGTGAACAGTGGAGCAAATCTGAAGTCCAGATGTAAACTCAGATTTTATATTTCAGAACCCTCCCTTAGTTACGCTTCCTGGCTGCTGGGAGCTTCTCGTGTTTATATGGGTTTATACACCACTCTGCATTTAATAATTAGTTACTGTTAACTTTTCCACAGTGTGTCTTTTGTCCCGTCTCCCTCCCCTTACCTCCATCCACTCGTAGCAGCTGCCTGCACCTCCCTCAGCCTGGTTCTGTCTGACATTTCTTCCTGTTAAAAGGGAGTTTTTCTTTCCCACTTTTCTCTCTATTACTGTAGAGTCTTTACCGCAACATAAAACCCTTGGGGTGACTGTCATTGTGATTGGGCACTAAGTAAATAAAATTGAATTTTATTGAGAAGAGAAAAGCAGCACTACCCAAAACTGTTAAAAGCCATGCTTTCAGCCAGGTGATAGGCCTTCTCCCTCCTTAAGAAAGACTACCTTAAAAGAACTCACTGGGCACCTGGATCAGCTTTTACTGGCTATAACGAGCAGCATTAGGTTGGCTTTCATTTGCTATTGTTGGCGTATTTGAAGCACCCCTGTGTGCTTTCCTTATATTTATACATGCAAACAATATCACAGGCGCTCATTGCTCTTATGATGAGTTGCCCTTATAATCCTATTCTCTTAAATACTTGGAGCAGAATCTGTTTTCACCCCCACATGTTTTACACTTCATGCATCTTTATTATTTTATTTAAAATTAAGGCATTCATTAAAAACAAACAATTTATAGAAATTATAATATCCTCCTGAGAACAAGCCTATTCATGTATGTCCTTTGTAATGGACATTTGTTTTTGGTCTGTATCTTTTGACTTATTTGAGCTATCTTACTAAGTCCTGATGTAATAAATAGAGGACACCCAGGGCTTTCCCCACTGACATCCCCCGTGTGTTTGGGTGGCCTCTAATACCGCCAAAGAGGAAGGAAATCACAAAAAAGTTAAGTGGGAAGATTTGCTCCTTTCCTCGGTTCTCAGGAGGTTAGAATAAAAGGGCCGTAAATGAATCCAGTTCTGACTGAAGACCTTCCTGTAAGTCCAAAGGGACAAAACAGGAAAAAAAAAAAAAAGGAAGAGGAAAAAACAGCAGGGATGCAAAGAGAAAGAGGAGAAAAGACGAATAAAGAAGAATGTCATCTATTATTTATCTGTATTCTCAGGAATTCAGGCAATCCCCGGCCTCCTGAGTGCTGCACTTAGGGATTTGGCTTGAAGTTGCTCATGCACACATGGATCGTTCTGATGAAAATCTCACTAGTATGGCGAAAGCACAGCACCAAGATGCTAAATAGATCAGCGTGAATGAGTGAAAGGGTCAGTGAATGCCCAGGGACAGCCAAGAGAGCACAAAGTGCTTAATATGTTACTCATTTTAGTACCAGACATGATTTAATGCTGGACCACTGATGTATCTGCCTATTTACAGTGTGCTGTAGCTATGTCAAGACATTTCTCCAGCATTGTTACTTATTCCTATTAAGTGTAATAAACAACACTAATACTTTTGGCTCTTCTTTCAATGTAACACAAAAAATGAGGAAAATGTGGGAGCATTCTTGTTTTTTTGCTGAGTGAAGAGACTCAAACTGTACAGCAGGGCCCTCTACTGGGCCGCAGAGCCACTGCAGGTAGAGTGGTGCATGTTTGGAATTGTTTGGGTAAGTTTGACTTCAAAAACACAGAAAAAAAACTTCCCTTCTTTCTTCACAGTCACTGGATAAAAGCCAGACTTTAGAAAAGTCCGATATCACCCGATGGTTTGGTGAGAACTGCAGTGAATATCTTCAGTTTTCTAATAAACTGCACTGCTGTTCCTGTATTACTACACATCTGCAAAAATGACCCCATGGTCAAAGTATTTTTGACCTTTACAAATCAAATGAATTATATACACTAAAAATAATGTTATTTAATTTGAATAACTCACATATAACTGTTTAATTTGAACAACTGAGCTATAACTTGACTGTGTGGAGTCACTGAAGTCAGTTTGAAACCCCTGGATTAGACTGAAAGTGTATCTGCTCCCCCTTGTGGACAACTTGCAGAATTCAGGGGCTAACAAAACAAACAAACAAAAGAAAACAACAACTACCAAACAATATGGCTCAGTTACAAAACAAACTATAATAAAATAAAAATATATATAAAGGAAACGCTACATAGATATGTTGACATATACTTTAATGGAAATTTGAACAACAGTAAATATTTTAAAAAATAAAATAAAATCCTAATAAAACATTTAACAACTGATTTTGAAAATCCAGAAAATAAAACAGATGTGTAACCTATAAATTTTAAACAATTCAACAACAATTCAAGAACCTAAACATGAACTGGAACAAGGGAACAAGAAACACAATAACTTAATAACAGGGAAAACATACATACATATTTTTTTTATGATTCATTCCCCTCATCAACTTGCTGAGCAGCTTCCTGCTCAGTGGCTCTGGGTGCAGGAGGTGGTGGGTGCTGCCGTGACATCAGCTCTTCCTTAAAAGTCTCAGGCAGTGACTGATGGGTAAAGAAGGCTCCCCTGCAAGCCTGACAGAGATACAAGCATATTTATTGCATTACACATCTCTGTCTAAACAATATTAACGAAACATTTCGAAGATCATTGCAGCCATTTTTTTCAGCACATCTTTCATGTAGTGTAGTAGAAACAGTGGCTTACAGCTGGAGGACCAGGCTGTAGTGGGGGAGGGTAAAGGTACCCAACATGTACAGGGGGCAGCCACATTTTGGGCAGGAATTGATGAGATGGAGAGGGATAGCTGCTGGCGTGATAGCCTGGCATGCTAACTGGAAAGTGAACAAGAGGCAGACGTGCCATCTGCCTGAATTCACTGAAAAAAGGTGAATCTGGAAGGAAAGATAAAGCATTATAAGCTACTGTACATTTAAAGACACAACTCTTACTCACACTCAACACTGAAGACATTTTTAGGTTACTTCTGAGTAAGTCTAAATTTTGAGTTATTAAGTCTATTTATTTTTTTAGGGGTTAACCCAAAACTATGGATCAAGATGAAAATACACTAAAACACACAGAATTTAAAAGATCAGATGAAATGAGAAAAATAAGATATTATTTATTTACCCAGGAAATTCCTAAAAAAATAGTGAGAATAGCCCAATAAATACAATAAATATTATAAATAAATAAAATAAATACAAGACAAGACAAAGTAGGTCAGTAATATTTAAAAAAAATCACACAAAATTAGATGCACAGTGGAAAAGAAAAAAGAGATTCGTTTGCATGGATGTACACCCACATCAATGATTATGCAAATATTAACAAATACAGTTTATGAATGTAGTTTAAACTATTTAATTATATAGTTTATTGTTATATATAATGAAACAATAACACTGAATATTTCATCAAGTGGGTGCACCTCCGGCACAAGTTGTTAAACTTTGTGACAAGAATAATCAGCAAAGACCATAAACAAAATTATCATTAGTATTACTTTTATACTTTAAATAAGTCACAGTAAAATGTCTCACTTTGTATGAATTAGAATATCAGTGCTCCATGAGGTTTAAACCTGCTAACTTCAGCCCCTCTCTGTCCCTCTTAATGTCCTAAACATATTACATTTGTGAAAAGACAAGTCAAACTATTCTCTCACACTTTTTTCTCTTTTTTTGTGCAGGTATTTAATTCAGAATCATGCATATGTTTTTAATGCATATGTAGATGCATTAAAAACAAATAATAATAATAATTTAAAAAAAAAACCCAAAACAATCTATCTTTTTTTTTCTTTCTTTCTTTATTCAGTAAGTGTTGACATAAAGTTGGAGCGGTCCATTTTAAAAAGGAAATGCTACACAACAACAGTCTAACCCTTTCTGTAATACACTTATCTGCATGACACATTCATTTAGCATTTTCAGAATTCACTAATGTTAGGACCTATTGTCCAGAAGTTCAGCAGAGGCTCTCATCGTTTTAGCATTGTTTTTGCCAGACTGAAGGGTTTTATTACAAAATACCTTTTACATGATTTGAAAATGTGATTTGATCTGATTAATTGCCTCAAACTTAATTCATTTAAGTCTAATACTTCAGTCTGGCAGCCTGTCATCTATCAAACCTAAGATTTTTATTCTTAATAATTAAATTAATATTTTTCTTGATCCGTCGTCCTTCATCCATGAACTGAAAAGTTGACAAAAACAAAACTATATTGGGGTTTTTTGTTTTTTTTTGTTTTTTCCAAAACAATCTATCAACTGAAATCCTATGAAGGACATAAGAATGTCAGATTATTATTTCAAAATTTCAACTTACTAATTCAAATTTCTGTGAAAATAACTACAAATTGAGATAATAACCTTAAAAATTTGAGCTATTAAGCAATTAAGAAATTTTAATAGCGATATAGTAACCGGACAGTTGGCTTAATTCTGCCAGTCAAAAGTTCGTATTTATTGGCGGAAACAAGCTCCCATACATGCTAATACAGGAGAGAGAGAAAGATGTCAGTTGAGTTTTAAATTTTTTGCTAATTTTGCTAATTCGTTTAATTCGCTAATTCGTTGCTTATATTAACGACTTTCCCACTTCACGTTAATCCAGTCCGTTGAGCTCAACGTTTCATATTTCATAATTAACAGTATTAGCTTAGTGAGAGGTGTAAATTTACCACCAGCCGACGGCAGCACATCCCTGCTGTCGCGACAGACGGACTCGGGCTGTCCTCCCGCCTCAGGCCTACTCCAAGGGTAGGCGGGTGGCGGGCACATCGGTTCAGATGTGGATGGAGCACCCCCATCTGGGTTCGAGGTCCCAAAAGCCTTGTCCCCCTGCGCGTTAACCCTTCTGGCTCCAGGCCGGGTCTCTTTCACGGCTCTTTTCATTTCCCTCTGTAGGGCGGCGATCTTCGTCCTCTCCGTTATCAGGTAGCATTTCCAGCACTGGCACTTCAAGAAAGGGCAGATTTTTGTGTGGCCCTTCTTCGGGACGATAATCCCGTGGTGTCGGCACCGGGCGCATTTTGGCTTCCCTGCGTAGTCGTTTGTCCCTGCTGAGTCTTTAGGTAAAGACATGGACATTTCATTAACCGTGGTGTCCGCACTAAATCAACCAAATGGGCCCACTCGTGTGACCCAACGTGAACTATGTTTAAAAAAAAAGAGCGAGAGAGAGATACAGAGGAAAAAGTATCAATTTCAAGTCTGGGAAATCTGTCACTCTCATTGTCCCACGGGCAGTGAGCCAATCAAGTGCTGAGTTTCTCAATTTGCCTGACCAATCAAATTTGGCAAGTTGATTGGTCAGAGCAGGCTGCTAATGTCAGGTCACTCTGGGGCAAAAATGTTTCTCATTACATCTTAGAACGAAATGTACATTTTAGATAATTTTTTATAAGTAAAGATAAACCTACAGCAAAATGTCATTTGTACAGTATGTCATTCGTATAATTTCGTTAGTTTGAGAGTAAGTTTTGCAAAACCTCACCAAAACCTTGGACTTTTTTTTAATCCACCCAGTGCAGGTGGCAGCTGCAAAGTTTTTTTTTCCACTGTGCTGTACAGCTATAACACTTGCTTCAGTAACTGGGTCTCTTCTGCTGATTGCAGTGAAACCCTGCGCAATCTTGTATCAGCCTCCATAACAGCGCTATATAAATAAAACTGACAGCAGGTTTTTCCGACTTTCTTTTAAACCCTTGGAGATCCTTAGGGACATTTATTGTCTTTTGCATTTTTAGTTTTAAACCACCTTCACTGTGTTGAGTGGAATATAGCCAAATTTGTCAAAGAATGTTTTTTTTACTTATTTTTTTTAATTGTGGTGTCAATTCATTAAATCAGCCTAAAATGGCTAAGTTACAGAAATCCATCCACCTTAGTCCCTTTGGACAAAAATGTCCACATTGAAACCCATTATAAACGCTATTTTTCACGCCAGAAAAATTACGGTCAAAGGGATCGTCAGGTTTCCAGCTTAGGTTTCGTTTTGGACTACAGGCCTTAGAGTTGTAAATTTTTTATTTGTCCACCGGGTGGCGCCCTTGCTTCACATTTGACCTCTGCTGGAAAACAGCGGGCTGCTTGGACAGACCTGCCGGAAATGAAGCCTCATTTCCGGCGTGCAGCAGCGGCTTCGCCCGCTGATCGGGCGGGACCATTTTTTGGTCCCTAGGACCATGAGAGGGTGCATTTTTTTTTTAGTCAACAGGAAATGACGTATTTGTTGTCACGTGGTATCGGACGTGTGGGCTGGAAAAAGCAGTCCCCGGTGATCGTGCCCCGGTGATCGTCGCGACTTACCCCGGCAACATGCACTTATTTCGGCCTAGAGGAGGAGCATTTGCCGCCTGGAGACCATTTTCTGGTCCTGAAAAAAAAAAAAAAAAAGGCGATCGAAATGACTGTTGGTGCCAATCTTTAGTCCATCTAAAGGCCTAATTATAATAACAATCAAATATTACTTCAAATGTTTTTTTGGGAAAATATTTAGTTTTTTAGTTTTTTTTTTAGTTTTTTTGTAATTTAAAGGGTTAAAACAACGAAAATATAATTAAAACTTTATATGAATATTTCAGGGAGAAGTAGTTTTAAAAGACTGACCAATTTAAAGTGAAAAAAAAATTAATATTTAATATTTTTATTGCACTTTTTGGGGAATTGTCCTTAGGCATGCATTTTTTAATGTGCTCCTGCAAAAAAAATAATGGCAGGTCAAAATGAATTTTGGTGCCAATCTTTGACCCATCTAAAGGCCTAATTATAATAACAATCAAATATTACTTCAAATGTTTTTTTTGGAAAATATTTAGTTTTTTTGTTTTTTGGGGCTAAAAAAACAGGGCGCTCATGTAATACAACTGGGATTTAAAGGGTTAAAACAACGAAAATATAATTAAAACTTTATATGAATATTTCAGGGAGAAGTAGTTTTAAAAGACTGACCAATTTAAAGTGGAAAAAAATATTAATACATAATATTTTTATTGCACTTTTTGGGGAATGGACATTTATGTCCATTAGGGACCAAGGTGGATGTCTTTTTTAGGGATCTCCAAGACAATGCATATGATGAAAGCGACATGAGGTAGTTTTGAGAGGCAAAAGATGTGGTGCTGGTTTGCATAAAGCATTTCAAGAACTTGGTGCTTTGAAATTTTTTAAGGATAATTTGGGGAACGAACCAAAGAAACCAAGAAAAAGTGAATAGGCTACGTGCACTTTTATTTAAGGTTTTTTTTTTTTTTTTTTTTTTTTTGCAGTTTTTTCAAGGAGGAGCAAATGAACAGATCCTTGTTATCTTCTAGATAGAAATATGATATATAGCCTACTTATGCAAATTAAATCCTATTTAAGAAATTACTGATTTATTACAGTGTAATTGCATTTGGAGCCTCTGAAGGCAGCACAAATGTTTGAGGAGAAACTATAAGATGTTGAAATCAAATAGTTGAACACCTTTTATCTCTTACTGCCCATCAAAAACAAACAAACAAAAAAACATTTAAGCAAATTTTTACACACAATAAATATTTTCAAACACAGCCTGAGGGTTAACATTTTTTTTTGAAGAGATACTGTTTGTATGAATTATTTCATTTTCATGTTAATTTCCTGGCTCAGAATTGGTCTTTTTTTCTTTTACTACATTATAATAAAAATGTCCCATAAATTTGAGTACATGAAAAAAAATCTGTTTTTTAAAAAAAGATTACCATGAACAGACCCAAGGGCGTAGATTTGGTTTTGGCATTGGTGGGGACGGATGATTCAACCACCGAACCCTGCCCTGTTTCTTTTTTTCCCCCCTTTTTTTGTCTTTGCTTCTTGATAAAAAAAAAAGGAGAAATATAGCACATGTAGAATAGCACATGTAGATGTGCTATTCTACATGCTTTTAAACCATTTAAAATTACAATTCATAGTTTTATATGTGAAATATATAATGTTAAATTGCTTAAGTATTTTAGACTTTAGTTTACTTCAGCCATATTCCATATAAATCAGGTATCATACAAAAATAAAAATAGAGTCATGACAATAAAAGAATATGACTTTAAGAAATTAACAACATTAGTTCAGTTACAGTACACCAACATCTCTGATACATTAGCACTAAGGGAACACTGAATGACCTGCTGGTTTTTGTCCATAAAACTACTCATCTAAGATTACCACAAAGTAAAAGATCTCTCAGCAAAATTATGCAACATTTTAGGCACACTATTGCCCCTATCAACTCAGTGAGCTGGGATTTTTTATTCTAAACATGAACTACTGTTACAGCAACAGACACGGACTGTTGGTGTCCCACACAAAAACTCAATGTCCGCTATGTGAAGGAGCCAAACACATGCCTGCTCCTCTCGTTAACTGAGATAAACTGCTGGCATATTTGTTTTACATCTATACTGTCCAGCTCTCCTGGTGGACATGGCATACAGCAGCATTGTTTAATCTCATTTGAGTCACTGTTGACCTTAGCCATGTTTTTAGTCTTCTGAGAGCACTGAAGCTTCTTCCAGCCTCAGTATATGCGTTTTATCCTCAGATTAAAATTATTACTATGTGCTTGATGTGCCTCACCTTTGGCCCTGGCTCTTCCCCTCTGACTGCACTAGGACATATTGCCACATGATAAAATAACACATTGATTCGTGCCATATAAAAAGTGAGACGTGTCAATTCAGATTCTTTGTCAAATAAACACTAATGAATCAATTTACACCAGCAGCCTAACAATTGTTAATAATTATTTAGTATTAATTAGTATTTAATAAATACTAGTTAATCTACAGCACCAAATCATCAGTCAGTCACCTGTGACCTTGCCTCTTCACCTCTGTCCGAGCTACAACATGGCAGAGCTGCCTGTCACCTGATGAATAACAGTGAGACATTCCAAATACATGCAGCCACACATGTGCTTCAAATACAGTCATGAACCACCAAGCCATCATCCAACTTCACCTGTGATCTTGTATCACCATTGCTCTCTGAGCTTTGTGTTGGTTCTTCTGTCACCTGACAAATAGGACATACATGACAATAAGAATAAAATGTGGAGCTGCTTCAGTGTTTCTGTCAATTTGTGCAGATCTTGACTCATCAGTAATGTTTGTAGGGTGAGTGCATTTTAAAAACAATTTGTGCAAACTGCACTAAAAGGTGGAATATTTGCAAAATCATAACTACCTCATGATATTTTGTCTCAAAAATTAACCCTATGAATATGTCAGTACCACTAGGATGAAATTATTGTGTCACCAACATTTTAACGTTAGACATATAATTTTAACAGCCTCTGTAAACTAATATCCTGACTTGCTCGAGGCTGCCGTTTTCTCTGACAGTTTCAATCAAAATTAGAAATGCTACTGTGGGAGACTGAGATAACTAATAGTGCTGCATGTTGTGCAGTTAGTTTCCAAAACACGTTATTCATGGTTGCATACAGTTTTAGACTGATGTGGGCCAAAGCCTAGCATAGCCTGTAACGTTATTGTGACGGACACATTTTATGAGTGAACTTGACTTTAAGCGACTTACAGGTTTCTTTGAAAAATACTTTCTTATATCCAGGATCTTCCGTTTTCCTGCCGTCCTCCTCACAGCGCAGGTTTGCCGCTGCTAAAACTAAACAGAGCTCCCTGAAAGGCACAGCCAATCACATTGGCCAGATTTGTCACATGACGTAGGACTCCAGTAGAGAACGTAATTTGACTCTTTCTGCACCGCTGGATGGATGAGACGTTGACAGATCGTTTTTTCTTTCTATCGGGTTTGTTTTTCTTTATTCGCAGAGATCAAATTATTGGTGGGGACAATTCAATAATCGCTGGATATTGGTGGGGACACGTCCCTTCCGTCCATGCCAAATCTACACCCTTGAACAGACCCAAAGTCCTGAAATCCCTCAACCTTACCATGATCTGGCAAATCTACCCCCAGCTCAAGAAATGGGAACGCGACAGATCTATATTTTTTTTTTTAGATCTGAATAGCTCTTTTCCTGCTACTTATTAACAACTGCCTCATTTATTTTTGTTGTAACTAAAGTTTTTTGTTTTATTTACATCACAGAAAAATTAAGCTGTAGCCGAAGGACATCAAACGTGCCTCTGACAAAACAATCCACACATGAGGAAAATTAAATCAAACATACCTTTAACCTTAGATTTAAATCACGGCAGAAGAAGAAAAATTAAATATAGTAAACCTCTCATGTTAGCCCAGCTCCAGATGAGCTCTTATCATCATCAAGTAACTTGACACTGAAACGTTATCACACTACTGGATAATAATGCAATTTTTGTACAAAAGTGTAATTTTGGTATGTTTAATTTTTTCCGGACAATTCCAAAGATTAACCCTCCCTCCCTCTGTAACTGATACACATTTCAATCCAGTTGCAGACTGAGCATATGAATAAAATGTAAATGAATTTGGTTTAAATTATGTATTTCTTTTCTCATAACTTTTTTTAAATTTTATTTCAATCTATAGCTAAGGGGATGAAGTTTTGGCCATCGATGCATCACATCCATGCTGTGGCTGTAGCTCAGGTCGCAGAGCAGGTCAGCCACAAATCAGAAGGTCGTGGTTCAATCCCAGGCTGCCTCCTGACTGCTTATGCCAAATATCCTTGGGCAAGATACTAAAAAGCTTCTTGGATGAGAGGTGAAACGTCTTCAAGCAACTTAAAGAAGTCCAGATGCTTTTCTTTGCAAGCTCCTTTGACTACGATGACCTGGATGACTGAGAACCAGCAGTGGTCAGAGGGCCCGGTGGCAGCCTATCAGTGCACTTTGTAGCTGTGGCTACTTTCTCCACTGTCATATAAAGACTACGAATAAAAATAAAGTTTAATTATAGGATTAAACCCCCAGTAAATTAGTCTATATTGATGTACTTAAAAAAAAAAATAGACCATGCACCGACATTTTTAATCAGTGAATGTGTTGCTCATAGTTGACTGAAAACTGCTAAATATTCTTCATTGCAATGAATACACTTGAGAAAACATTTCATTTTCCTGTTTATTTACACAGGGTGGGTGTTACATTAAAATTCCTCATCACCATTTTTATTATAAATACACCATTTTAAACAAGGCTTGACGACCCTCAGTAAAATACATCCTTCAAACCTTTCAAAATATAACAAAACAAAACGCTTTAATGGATACAGATGGATTTCATTTTTGCACCTTTTAAATGTTAGTTATTCATGCACGTTTAGAGTATGAAAATAAAATGATACAGATCCATTGTGTTTACAAAGGAGATTTAACTGAAAACAGCTATACGTAGTGTAAAATACAAATACTGGGTCTGGTGCAAAGCTTAAAGGTCTTTCTCAAAGAAATGCTAACTCATGGCTTATAGCAACTGCGCTCTGTATAATCGTCAGTATACTGTACAGACATTATTTGCCTTTGAAGGGGGAAAAATACTTGAAGTATTTGTGACATACTGGAACAGACTGTAAAAAGGCTTACCTGATAACACACTATTTATTAAATTATGGATAGCACTGCTTTTTCAGTCAGTTTACAGCATGAAACGTCTCCTAATACTCATCAACCCAGTAAAGTGTTAAACAGTATTTTGCAGGCACTTACAAAGCATGGTTTAGGCCTTTATTTAAATGAGTTCAAGGTTGGATGCAAGTTTCAAAATGGTCCACTGTTAAAACAAACTGATAAAATATTATATGCGCAAATGTGTTTCAGTGCTGTTGCATAAAATTCTTGATTACAGTGAAGGTCAAAGTCCAAATTACACCATGGGTCTCTGGAAGACATCTGAGCAAGGTGAACTGTGAATCAGAAGAATTCAACACAAACATTAGACTTCCCTGAATTACACAATCACAAAATGTAAGTAATCAAATCATAAATGTCTACCTACCTTTTAAAGTGTCCAGAAAGGCTGGAATTTAATTGTGTTGGTCTTGAAGTTTGATGTGTAAAGTCCAGAAGTGTCTGACGGTGTTAATGGTCATATTAAGCTACATTATCGTTTCATTTGTGGGAGCTTGCTCTTGGAAGTCCAGGTTTTAAGACAGACAAATGGGAATGGAGAAGACTTCAGATACGGGTAGAGTCTGTACGGCAGTGTTGCCCAGGAGACAAAAGATCTTGAAGCTTGGCATATCCTTAAAGCGGTTTTATTAATCCTCAGGAGACTCAATATTCTGCTCTGCAGAGTTGCTTTTTATCTTTCTTTAGATAAAATTTTCAGAAATATACACATGTACAGGAATTTGAGTTTTTACATCCAATTTGGTTCTAACAGTTTAAGCTAAGGGTCATGAACACTTTTGGTTACAGTGTAACACGGTATTTCATTTAAGTGTTTTTGGAACAGTAAATGCTTATGATGTTAAACTTAAAAAATATCATGTACACTTGAAACATCTGTGATAGATACTGAAAATAATGAGCGGTTGCTAGCTGCTTACAGTACATAATCAGAAAGTCTGATGAGAAAGCATGAACACTAAATGTAAATGTGACATATACAATAAACAAAATAATTCAATTTGAAAGTTATGTAACAGCCCCATGCAGAGCAGAATAAAGGTAGTCTTTATTCCACTGAGAGTTAGGCATCTGGTGAGCATTGTGGCTTTATAGCACATCCTTCCCTTACAGATCAGTATCTGCGGCCATAGCTTGGGGAACTGTAGGAAGAAGAAGAGAAGGTTGTTGTGAAGCTTGATCCTGTAGCATCCATGCTGCCTCTTCTGGAGCCTGACCTGGAACCAGTTCTAGAGCCAGACCGTGAACCAGAAGCAGAGCCAGACCCACTGATGCTATAGGGACTGTAAAGGCCTTTGCTTGACTGAGATGAGGCTTCAAGTAGTCGCAGACCAGTTCCCTCCTCTGTCATGCTCCTTTCAATTGCATCCTTGTAGGAGATCTTCAGCTTGGTTTTAGGGCACGTGAGGTATTTTGAATATGCACTAACGTCTCGTAACTTCTGTGCAGTGCGTGCATCTAAGGTGCCCTTCCTCACGGCCTCATCTATGGAGACTCTGCCTGTAGCATCCGGTTCAATCAATCCACCGGTGAGATACTGGACCTCTAGGAACCGTTGTCCGGCCTCATAGTACAGCCAGCCTTTCTTTAGAGCTTGGGCTGCTGACATTTTGGTTTTAGTCCTTGGATCTTCAAATCCATTGTACGCCTTCTGAGCTAAACTGATACGGTCCACCATAATTTTATCCACAAGCCCTTTATTCATTGCATCTGCAACTGAGAATTTCTCTCCAGTGTTTGGGTCAAGGATGCCTCCTGTGCAGGCCTGAGCTTCCAGCAGCCTTTGACCTGTTATATTATCAACAAGGTTTCTGTGGATGGCCTCTGTGACAGACACCTTCTCTAATGTCTCTGTGTCTAAAATACCAGCTATAGGGCCAGTTTCCTCTGTTGGGTCAGTCCATGTGGTTGCTGGTGTTTTTATGGAAGGTATTGGGCTCATGGGGTAGGAAGAAGAGGAGCCAAAGGAGGATGAGCGTGATCTGCTTCCGCTCATATTTCCAGATAGCATGTCTGCAAATTCTGTGATGGACAGCATTCCTGATCGATACTGATCCAGGGCCGACTTATCAATCAAGCCCCTTGAGATTGCATCATCGATATCATACTGTCGACCAGACCTCCTATCAATGATCATGGATTTCACAACTCCGTCAGATGAAGTGATAGTAATTTCCTCCCATTCACACTCCTGCTCTGCAAGTTCTAGATAGGTCTGGTGGTCAATAAGTCCTTTCTGATACGCTTCATACACAGACATCTCTTTGCCAGACTCTGGATCGACGATGACAACCCTTCGTTTGCGAACAGAAGATTTGGACGATGTCTTTCTCTCACGCTTCTTTTCTTTCAGTAGCAGAAGAGCAAGGCCAGTCTCTGGGTCTATCATACATCTCTCCATCAGCTGCAGGTAGGTGAGGTTTTCCTCAGTGTTGGGGTCAAAGAAGCCCTTGGTGTCATCAGAAGGGTCAGTGAGGATACCATTCATTTCTTCATCAAAGAGGCCACGTTCATAGGCTGTTTCTACTGGCAATCGGAGACTCTCTTGTGGATCAATTATTCCACCAGTAGCGATCTGAGCCTCCAGCAGACGAATGCCATGGTCTTTCAGAATGAGTCCCTTTTTCATTGCCTGGAAAAGAGAGATAACCTTGCCAGAATAAGGGTCTTTGTAGCCTGTCACAGCTCGCTCAGCTGAGAGGAGTTTGTCTTTAAACTCTGGACCAACAACACCCATTTTAACAGCTTCATTGACATTTAGTTTTAGGTTCTTAATTGGATCAATTACATAACCTGTGGCAGCTTGAGCCTCAAGAAGCTCAAAGGCAGTCCCTGGTCTGATCATGTTTTTCTTCATCGCTTGGTAAATTGATAGACGGTCTTTGCTTGATTCTACAAACACACCAGCAATACAGCTGGTCCCCTCAAGGTACTTCTTCACATCCCTGCTGACCTCCTCCACTGTGATGATCCCCTCAGTGAGATCACTGTATGTCTTTTGGTTGATAATCTGCGAGCGGAGCAGCTCATCCACAGTGATTTGTTTTCTTAGACCCTTAAAGAGAAGCCTTCTGTCTGCCAGTGAAAGCAGCCGCAAACCACTTTCTTTATCCACTCTGCATCTTTTCAGCAGCTGAGCATAGGACTGTTTCTCATCTGTTGTTGGATCAGTATAACCTCGCACATCCGCAGTAGGCTCAGTTATTCTCTCTAGTGTCTCCTTGTTGATGTATCCACGCTGCATGGCAACATCTATGGGGAGATGGAAGTAGTATTCAGGATCCATCAGTCCTCCAGTGGCATTCTGGGCCTCCAAAAGCCTTAAGGCATAATCCTCAGATATGAGGTCTTTTTTCATTGCCTGAAAGAGAGAAATCACTTTTCCAGTGTATGGATCCTTGTAACCTGTAACTGCTCTCTCAGCAGAGAGAAGTTTATCATGGAGTTCAGGACCTACAAGCCCCTTACGTACAGATTCATCAACTGTTAGAAGTTCGTCTTTAACTGGATCAATCATGAATCCAGTCGCAGCTTGGGCCTCAAGGAGATTCAAAGCAACTTCGGGCTTAATCTTTCCATTCTTCATAGCCTGGTAAATGCTGATCTTGGGAGGACTGTCTGACATAATTCCAGCAATACAACCAGTGCCAAAGAGGTACTGCTTTACTGTTGGCATTTCCATTACTTCCCGAATATTCATCTTTTCTTGTTTCAGAAGGTTGTATGTGTGCAAGTCAATAATTCGGGCATTGTACAGCTCATCAATCGTAACCCTTCTTCTGATTACATCACATGACATACTCTGCTCAGACTTTAGTGTCTCCCTTTGTTCAATTATTTCAATGATGACAATTAGCATTCTTTCTCTTGTGATTTGCCCCAAGCGATACTGCTCCATGAGGCGGCGCCTCTCTTCTGCTGGAAGAAAATTTGAGTTCATGACTTCCCAAATGGTCATACTCTTTCCTGCAAAACTCTTGAGTGGGATGTCAATTTGAGTATTAGCTAGATCTGTTTGGGCTTGCTCCTCTGAGTACTGGTAAGACTTCTCAACAGGAGCAGGAGATTCAACCTCTGACAGGGGGAGGTAGCACAGACCAGTGTTGGGCTCTCTTTTGCATTTCTCCAGCAGCTCCTTGTAGGTCACTCTTCCATTGGTGTTGGGATTAGTGAAGCCCTTAACATCACCTGTGGGTTCACTGAAAGATTTAGCCATTTGTTTGCTGAAGTAGCCACGCTGAATGGCCACATCATTGGGAACACGATGGCTGCTAACTGGATCAATTATCCCTCCAGTGGCAAACTGGGCTTCAAGAAGAGGAATAGCATGCTCCCTCAGTACAAGCTCTTTCTTCATGGCTTGCAACAGAGAAATTTTATTGCCTGTATATGGATCTTTGTATCCTGTCACTGCTTTTTCTGCTGAGAGGAGTTTCTCGTGAAGCTCTGGACCAACGACTCCAGCTTTCACAGCATCATCTACAGAGTATTTCAGGTTTTTGACCGGATCTGTTATGAAACCAGTTCCTGCTTGGGCCTCAAGTAATGTGAGCCCAGTGCTCTGTTGCAAAATACCTTTTTTTATTGCTTGATAGATGCTTAACTTTTCATCTGAATCTCCCATTGTGATACCATCAATGCGGTCTGTGCCCCGCAGGTACTTCCGGACTTTATCAGTTTCACTGACTTCTTTGGGTGTCTTTTTACCATTTTGGAGTTGCTCAAATGTAGCCTTATCAATGATGTTGGAATCAAGTAATGAACTGGCAGTGACTGGAGCCCTTAAGCCTTCAAAGCAGGCCTCTTCTTTTGTTTTGTCTTCTTTTTCATCAACCATTGTTATCACAATCTTTATCAGCTTTTCAATTGTCACATAACCCATTCTGTACTGGCGAATAAGTTCTATCCTTTGTTCCTCAGTGATGTATTCAGAGTGTATGATTTCCCAGATTGTGACTTTCCTCCCTTTGAAAGGTCCATACTCCAGTTCCATGGTGGCTTGGTTCAAAGCTTCCTTTGTTTTAGCTTCTGTAATCTGTTTGTCTTCCTTTGGCTTTGGAGCCTTCTTTGAGAGAGAGAGCAATGGAAGTCCAGTTTCTTTGTCTATGACACATTTATTCAAGAGCTGAGCATAAGTTGCATCCTCTTGTGAGTTGGGATCACAGAAGACCTTTGTCTCGTCTGTGTTTGTGTTCAAGGTCTTGCCGATTTCTTCGTCAAAATACCCACGCTTGCAGGCGATTTCATGTGGGATGCGATAGCTTTTAATGGGGTCAATAATTCCACCTGTTGAAAGTTGTGCTTCTAGCAGACGGATGCCATGTTCTCTCTTGATAAGGCCTTTTTTCATGGCTTCAAATAGAGATACATTTTTTCCTGTGTATGGATCTCTGTAGCCACTGATAGCTCTCTCTGCTGACAGAAGACGCTCATGCAGCTCTGGGCCAACAAGACTCGACTTAACAGCTTCATCAACGGGGACTCTTTCATTTTTTACAGGATCAATTATAAACCCTGTTGCTGCTTGAGCTTCAAGAAGATTCAAGGCCGTTTCTGGAGAAAGTAATTCTTTTTTCATAGCTTGATAGAAAGGCATTTTCTCCTTGGTTGGTTCATAGAACAGTCCAGCAATGCTGGGCGTCCCATTCAGTGCCTTCTTCACAGGATCCATCTCAGAGATCTCTTTGACTGTTATCTTTCCATTACTCAACTTGTTGAACACATCTTTGTTTATAACCTTGGACTCTAGCAGTTCATTGGCAGAGACTGGAGCCCTCAAGCCATTGAACACATTTTCCTTGTTCTTCTCCTTGTCTTCCACAACAGTGATGACAATTTTGATGATCTTTTCCACTGTGATCTTGCCAGTCTTGTACTGACGGATCAGCTCTCTTCTTTGTTCTTCTGTGAAGTATTCTGAATTTATGACTTCCCAAATGGTGACAGTTTTTCCTTTGAACTTTCCAAAAGGAACATCAACGTTTGATTTACTGAATATGTCTTTAGTCTCCACATCTGTGTATGTTCTCTCTGTTTGAGCTGCTTTCTCTGTCACTGGTAATATCAGCAGGCCAGTCTCTGCATCCTTGTTGCATTTTTCCAGTAACTGTTTATAAGTGAGTTGCTCCTGTGTGCTTGGGTCAATGAATAACTTGCAGTCATCGCTGGGATCGCTGAGTTTTTTGTTGATATCTGCATCAAACTGACCCTGCTTGTAGGCTGTTTGAAGGGGAACTCTGTGGCTGTTGATGGGGTCAATAATGCCACCAGTTGCAAGCTGTACATCTAGGAATTTGGTGGCCTGATCCTTCTCAATAAGTCCCTTCTTCATGGCCTCAAAAAGAGAGATTTTGGCTCCAGTAAAAGGATCTTTAAAACCAGTGGCTGCCCGCTCTGCAGACAGCATCTTGTCATGAAGTTCAGGGCCAATTAACTCCTCCTTAACAGCCTCATCTACAGACAGAAGCTTGTTTTTCACTGGATCAACAATGAAGCCTGATGCTGCTTGAGCTTCCAGGAGCATTGTAGCAGTGTTTGGAGTAATCTTCTTCTCTGTCATGGCCTGATAGAGACTCATTTTTTCTTTGGAAGGAGTCAGGACGCCGCCAACACAGCTCTCTCCCTTAAGATATGCTTTTAGTTTCTCTGTTTTTCCGAGTTCTTGTACAGAAACTTTGCCCTTTTTCAATTTATCAAATTCCTTCTTGGTCAAGACACCAACTTCATGAAGCCTTTCAGCAGGAACCTTCTCTCTTATTCCGTCAAATGCCAACATTGATTCTCCATCTTTCTTCAGCCCATCCTCAACAGAGCCATTGAAAACTTTCTTTGTTGTTCCTACCATTGTCATAGCAACTAGCTGTTCCTCCGGGACCTCATCGGTCTGAACTTCGATTTCTTTTGTTGTTGATGAACCCTGCTTTGAAGCAACCTCAAGATTCTGAAGTCTCTCTCTGAGCTTTTTGTTCTCCTCTTCCAAAAGTTTTTCTTGTTCAATCCTTTTCTTTTCTAGCACATCCAATTCTCTCTCTCTGTTTTTCATCTCTGCTTCAGCCTCCTTTTGTTTCTTTACAGCTTCATCCATAATGGCCTGAAGTTTCTTCCTTTCCTCGTCCATTAGCTTACGCTGACGTTCTTGTTCATCTTTAAGAGCCTTGGCCTTGTTTACTTCATCCTCAAACTGCTTTTCAAGCTTCTTTTTCTCATCTTCAACAGCCTTTTCTCTCTTCAACAGGACATCCTTCTCAGTGATGAAAGACTGCTGAAGTATAGCTTTCTGCTGCTCAATTTGTGCTTGTTGGGCATTTTCCATCTGTTAAGAAAAATATATTTTTTTTAAAACGGCAGTAAACTGTTAGTGAAATATCACTCATCAATAAATGCATCTTAGATATTTGAAGAAATAACTCAGTATATCTATATATTTAAAATATCAATAACACTTTCATGTCTCTATGAAGCTACGGTTAGCAGTTAGTTAATTTAGCTAGACTGGGTACTGCTAATCTAGCTTTGCCCAATAAAAACAAAATTCAGCCCCTTAAAAAACACACACACACACATATTGTACTGCTACTATATCCTTCTGTAATGTATTTAAGCATGCTAACACAAACACTCTACTGTCACTTACATGTTTAACAGGACAATATTAACTATAAGCGTCTTTAAACTGAATAGCAGTGTTAATACAGGCCACAATACCTCTTTAGATTTCTTCTGAAGCTCCTCTGCATCCTTTTTCAGTTTCTCTTTCTCCTTTTCAAGGTCTGCTAGGGCTTTCTTCAGGTCATCAGCTTCTCTCGTGCTCTGTAGCCTCTGTGTCTCCAACTTCTGCACAACGATTTCTGTCGTTTGTTTTTCAGTCTGTTGGAGACGAGTTTTTGCTTCGTCGGCTTGCTTCTTGAATTTCTTTGCCTCCGTTTCAGCTTTAGCTTGAGCATCGCTGAGCTCTTTCACCTTCACTTTCAGTTTCTCTGCTTCAGCTGCAACTTCAAACTGCCTCTTTCGCTCAGCTTCCAGGGATTTCTGGAAATCCTCTGTCTCCTTATCAAGGCGCTGTTGGATCTGTTGTTTGTCCTCCAAAAGTTTTTTAGCTTTTTCCTGTGCCTGGTCCTTCTGTTTCTGGAGTTCCTCTGCTTCAGCTTTTAGTTTTGTAGCCTCTTGGATGGCCTGCATTTTCTCTTTTAGCATTTTCTCTGCAAGTGCCCTCTGTTCAGCCAAGTCAGATTCAGCAATCTGCCTTTGTCTGGCAGCTTCTTCAGCTTCCACGCTGAGTCTAGCAGCTTCCTCTGCAAGGCTCTTCATTTTCTCTGCTTCCTCTGCAAGTAATTTCTGTGTACTGTCTTTGTCCTTCTTCATCAGGCGCCGGTTTTCTTCCTCAATTTTGAGCTTAAGCTTCAGGAGTTCTTCCATCTGGATCTTGACTTTCGACAACTCATCCTCCACCTGTGCCTTTTGCTTGACAGCGTCATTTACTTCACCTTTAACTCGCTGAAGCTCTTCATCCAACACCTTCTTCTGCTTATCAGTTTCATCCAGCTGAAGTTTAACCAGTGTCAGTTCCTTCTCCACCTGCGACTTCTGTGTAAGTGCTTGTTCTGCCTCTTTTTTGTGCTTGGCCATCTCTGCATCAGCCTGCTGCTTCTGCTTTAGTGCTGCTTGCTCAGCTGCAGCTCGCTTAGAGGCCTCTTCCTCTGCTTCTTTTCTCAGTTTCTCTGCATCCTTCTGAGCTTTGGCCTGTTTAGCGGCTTCTTCTTCTGCAGCTTTCTTCAGCTTTTCAGCTTCTTCTGCTTTTTGGCGGAGCAAGGCAGCCTCTTTCTCAGCTTTCTCTTTGGCTTTCTGAGCAGCTTCTGCAAGTTTCTTAGCATTTTTGAATTCGTCTTTAAGCTTCTCCTGAGCAAGGCTATCTTCTTTATTCTTACTGAGAACATCTTGAGTTTTCTGCTCTGCGGCACTGCATTTTTGTGCTGCCTCTTTGGCTACAATGACCTGCTTTTCTGCCTCTTTCTCAGCTTGCTCTTTCTGCTTATTCGCTTCTTCTGCGTTCTTTTTGAGGCGTTCGACTTCCTCCTGAGCAGCTTTGCATTGACGAGCTGCCTCCTCTTCGGCTGCAGTTATCCTCTTCACCTTCTCCTCAGCCTCTTTCCTCTTCTTCTCTTCCTCTGCAGCAAGCTTTTTTAGTTTGTCTGCCTCTTTTTCAGCCTTAAGTTTGCTCTTCTCAGTCTCATCTGCAAGATACTTCAGTTTCTTTAATTCACCCTCTAGATCTGACTTCTCTTTTGAGGCTTTCTCAAAGTTGATTCTGATGATATGAATCTCCTCTTCGACCACCTTCTTTTGCCTCAAAGTTTCTTCCACAATAGTTTTTTGTCTCACCAGCTCAGAGTCAGATGAGCTCTTAAGGTGTGTGATTTTCTCCTCAATCTCTAGCTTATGCTGAGCAGCTTGGTCCTCCAGCAGCTTTCTTTGATAAGCTTCCTCCTCAGCTTTTCTCTTTAGTCTTTCATTCTCTGCTTCTTTAGCTTTGAGGGCGATTTCCGCTTCAGTCTTTAGCCGAGTTGCCTCATTGATAGCAGACAGTTTTTCCTTAAGGATTTTTTCCGCCTCAGCTCTTTGCTGGGCTGCCTCATCTTCTGCAGTCTGCCTCTGCTTCTTCGCCTCTTCGGCGACTGATCTCAGTCTAGCAGCTTCCTCAGCCAGTTGTTTCATTTTCTGCGCTTCAGACTCAAGAAGCTGTTTGCTCTTTTCTGTGTTTGACAGTGTCACCTTCTCAGCTTCAGTCTTCATCTGTAGCAGAGCGTCCATTTCACTTCTGACTTTAGCCAGTTCGTCTTCGAGCTGTTTTCTCTGTTTTTCTGCAGCATTCACCTCGTTCTTCAAACGCTGGAGCTCACTATCCAACAGACCCCTCTGCTGCTCAGCATGTTCAAAGTCAGCCTTTAAGCGTATGCATTCTTGCTCTGCAGAAAGTTTTTGTTGGGCTATCTGTTCAGCAAATTTCCTCTGTTTTTCCAGCTCCGTTTCTGCATTCTCCTTCTGTTTAAGTGCAGCATCTTCAGCTTTAGCCCTTTTCTTGGCATCTCGCTCTGCTTCAACCTTCTGCCTCTCTGCTTCCTCTTGAGCCTGACTCTTCTTTTGAGCTTCCTCCTCAGCTTGTAGCCTCAAGCGGAGGGCTTCATTGGCTTTCTGTCTCCATGTTTCCAGCTCTTTCTCTGCTTGCTCCCTGGCTTTGTTAGCTTCTTCTTGTTGTTTCCTGAGTTTTTCGGCTTCCTCCTGTAGCTGAAGAACAGTTCCCTGCTCTTTCTTGAGGGATTCTTCCAGTTTTGTTGCCTGTTCATTGAATGACATAGCTTTGGTTTGCAACTGTGTGGCAGCAGACTTCTGTGCCACCTCTTCTACAACTTTAATCTGCCTCAGTTTTTCCTCCTCAGCCTGTTTCATGCGCCTCTCTGCCTCTTCGGCTTGTAGTTTAAATTTCTGCAGGTCATCCAGTGCTTTCTGCTTTTGTTTGGCTGCCTCTTTTTCGGCTTCAGATTTACGCTTTAGCTCATCTTCAGCATTTTTCTTTTTCTGAGTCTCCTCAGTCACCTGTTTGCGAAGCCTTTCCGCCTCGTCTTGAGCAGCCTTCCTGAGCTTCTCAGCTTCAGCAGCTTTGTCTCTGAGCTGCTGTAACTCAGTCTCAGCTGTGCCCTTCTGTTTCATTGTTGCCTCCAACTGAATCCTAATTATGTGGATTTCTTCCTCGATCTTGGTACGACTGATGAGCGCCTCTTCCAGCTGCTGACTCTTGGACTTGATCTCCTGCTCTGACAGACTCTTCAGCTGATGCAGCTCCTGCTGAATGTTTTGCTTCTGTTTTTCAGCATCCACTGCAACGTCTTGTCTCTTATTGGCCTCTTCCTTCATCTTTAACTTCAGCTCCTCGGCCTCTTTCTCTGCTTTGGCCACAGACTTAGCGTGAGCTTCAGCCAACTGTTTCTGCTTATCTAATTCCGCCTGCATCTCTGCCATCCGTTTCCTCTCCGCTTCTTTAACTTTTTCAGAAGCTTTCTGCATTAATAAAAGAGTGAAGGGAGCTGCATGTTAGAGGTTTTAGATTATAAAATACAACTATAGGCATAGTTATGGCTAAATATACACAACACAGATTTTTAACTGGAGAGATAATTCTGCATTGGGAAATGCTTTTCACGTTCATTTAACGTATGGCACACAATGTATGACACTTTACTTCACAACACCGGACAACACTACAAGTTGCTTTCATGCATAATCTGTGTAAAAAGTCTGGTAATATTATACGGTCATTATTATTGTGGAGTTGGTAAAAACAACTGCAAATTCTGTTTACAAGTGAACTCATCACAGTGTTAATATTTTGAAGGTGTGGAGGTTTTGTTGCTGGTGATGTATTTTAGTGAAAAACTTGGATATGTAATCGCTAGAATTTAATTCAGTCACAATTTTATACATTTCTCTCCACCACTCATTGATTTTCTTAACATAAATAGGTTTATTGAAAAGTGTAAAATAATAGGAAAGAAAATAGGCAAATGATAAATAATTAGCAGCATGCAAAAAGTGCCGAGTGCAGATTAAATAATCAAACATATATATTTTTGCAGCAATCGGGATGAAAAGAACATCGAGCGTAGTGATGCAGCAAACACAGCATGACTTCATGTAACATTTAACACAGCAAGCTTGGATTTAAATGCACGTGACACGACACAAATCCAAGATCCCTCAAGTCTGAGATGAGTTCTGTTAGATAAGAAGGTGTTGTTGTGGTGACTGATACCTACAAGGAAGGTTCAACACTTTAGAAACCTGTCACATTGACCTTTAAACTGACGTCTGGTTTGAGAGAGGAGCTGATTTCTTTTGTAATAGAACATAGTTTCCACATTTTATTTGCTAGAGGAAATCATTAGAAGCAATCACTCAACTGTCATTTATCAAGCTCCCTTGTTCATAAGGGGCTGCCACAGCAGCTAGCTCTGCGTGTTTGATTTGGCAGATTTATCGGGCACAACAAGTAGTAAAATAAACAACAACAAAAAAAAAAATTGACTGGCTTTGCTGCTTGTCTTTCTCTTTAAAACTAATCTTTGAGTTTTGGACGTGTGAAAACACCGCTCCCATTCAGGGATTTTAAAAATCTAAAGGCTAATCAGAATGTGAAATCTTAATTTGCTGTGGTGCTAAACAGTACCGTCAACAATCAGCTACATTATAATTTGATTTATTAAGGCAAGAGAAACAATTATAATAGCTTGCAAATCTCATTAAATGACAATATCTAGACTTCCAAAACCAACATCTTACAGTAAGCTGATGCTCAGCCAGATAAATTAAAGTTCCTAAGTTATTACTGAACCAAGAACACTGTCAATAATGAAAGATTTCCAAATACGCGTGAACCTTCCCTTCACTACAGACACGAATCTGACGTGAAGACGAATGAAATGGGCTGAGAGGATTGTTTTTAAATACCTGGTGCTTTGGGGTTAATTCATCTCTTAAGCACGTGATTAATACTCATCATGACAAAGCACTGGCGAGCAGGTCAAAGGGATCAAACAAAACAGAAAGTTAGAAAGGAAGAAAAAAGGGTGGGGAGGGGAAGCAAAGGTAAATTTTAAAATAATGCATCTGAGAAGGTAGGAAGCCTGAAGCCTTTAAAATACGAGTGTGGGGGGTTTCAGGAAGAAATGAAGAAGTGATTATCAAATTTAAATTGTTGGAAAAGCAGTTGAGCAGTTCGAAAATGTGACTGAATTCAGGGCCAAATCACAGTCATGTTTACAGATCGTGTGAAATGATTTGGCTAAATACACATAGTGTCGGGGAATGAGAGACATATAGCGTAGTGGGGATGTGATGTGCGGTAACAGTAGGATGAAATTGTTTGCTTCAGCACTGTATGCCTAAAATTATGTCTGCACTCTTGGTAACAGACACACAATTTTGATGCTGTTTGATGGAAAACGATTTGCCATACATTACATTAGTGAGGACTTAACTGCACTGTTGTGTCTACTGAGTGTGCACACTTACCTCTTCTTCCTCCAGGCGGCGCTGTGTGTCTGTGATGAATTTGATGTACTGACTGGTGAGAGTCAACAGCTCACTGTAGCGTGTTCTCAGCGTAACATACTGAAAAAAACAAAGTAAAATTCACTTCACTAAATCGAATGAATGATTATTCTTTTTTTAGTCATATATCCTCATATGCGATGCTCTCCTCTTGACTTTTAATGTGAGGAGAAAGCAGAATGTATTCCCAAAATGCCAAAATGGGCAGAGGTGACAATTTCGGGATAATCATTGAGTTAGTTTCATGTTTAAAGAACAAATATGCCTGATTAACAGTCTTCTTCAACATAATTAAATACAAGCAGCTTATAGATCTTTATTGAAGCTGCATTTAGTTTCCCTTCTGTTAGTTTCCATCATGTTCTGCTGAGATTTGCACAGATTTTTCCTGTTGGCAGCTAAACACAGTGACAGGTTAACCATCATGAAAGCTTCCCCTACTTCCTTCACAGCCAGACTGTTCAAAAACTGTTGGTCCTGCTGTGTCTGACTGTTGAAAGCTAGAGTCAATCAAAACATGTCCCGATATGTTGGACGAGGAATAAGAAATAAACACGCTGTTCAGTCCACATGAAGTGGAACACCTGGTCCACCTACTGCTGGCAGCTCAACAGCTGTGTTTGTAAGGCCTACCTCCTGAATGATGTTATCGGATGCACACTCCATTTTGGGCTTTTTCAGAGGAGATGCTATGGGATCCTGGAGGGCTTTGTAGGTCAAAATCTGGAACTCGTAGTCCTGAAAACAAGAAGGGGGAAAAATTAATGTTAAGTTAAGCAGCAAACTTTTATTTTTTTAAAAGTTGAAAATTTTCAGTATTTACTTTGACAGAGTCGATATAAGCCTTTGCATTTTTCTGGCAATTTTCAACCTCCTCCTTGTTTTTCTCAATTTCTCCCAGGAGTTTCTGTAAATATGATTTAAAACAGAGAATATATCATGATTAGAAACTATTTCAGTGCATACTTCACAAACCAAGCATGATTCACACCAGGGGAGTCAAAAATATAAGTGGAGTGAATTTTTTTATTTTTTTGTGACACCCCAGTGAACACCAGAGGGCATGATGACTCTTCTACGCTTTGCCCCACACAACTTATTCTTTCCCTTTACAATACCTTCTCCTGTGCCAGCTGCTCCCTGAGAGCCTTGCTGTCCCCGATTGGCACAGCCTGAATTTTCTCCTGCCTCTGCTTCGCTTCTTCGAGCCAGCGGATGAGCCACTCGTAACTTTCGCGGTAGGAGTTCATGTTGCGCCCCAGGAGGCCGAGCTCCCGCTGCCTCAGGTCCATCTGTGCAAACACAGCTTGCCACCGCTCCAGGAGGCTTCCGACCAGTTGACGGTAATGCTCCAGATCAGCATCGCGCTCGCTGTGAATCCTCGTCATTTTGTCATTCATAGCCGTCGCCCTCCTAAGCTCGTCCTGCAGGCGGTCGAATATCACCTGGTTGGCCTCTGCTTCGGCACGCATGGACTGCACACAGAAAACAGCAAAATTACCACAAAAATGAAGCAGTCTGACACAGAAACAAACCTGGAAAATGCAGAAACATCTTGATACCTTCAGCTGACTGCGCTGATCCTCCACTTCCTTCTCATCACCAGGAACTTTACTGACGTCGCGCAGACGAGTCTCGTAACTCTTCAGCGTGTCTTCTGCATCTTTAGTGTTTCTGATCACGACATCGATCGTCTTCAGCCTGAAAACAAGATGTTCGCACTTTAGGAACAGCAAAAAAACGCAAACACATAGCTGTGGCTTAAAATCCATCAGCAAGTTCTTGGGAGAATCGCTAAGCCTCACTTGTCCAGGTAGACCGAGGAGAGGCCGTAAACATGATCCATCTTCTTCAGAGTCATGTCCAGTTCAGAGCGCAGCATCGGGGCGGAGCTGGACTGCTGAGGAGAAGCCAGAACCTCCTCGGTCTTTTCAGCAATGGAGCTCAAGTCGTTCTTCAAGCCCTCCAGCTCAGACTGCACTTTCTGTTACAAACAAACAGGAAGATAACTTGCTAGACGACCACTTATTGTTTACTCATATTTATTTCTGCATTCATCTTTGTGTTTTGCACCATTTGCTCTGCCGTCTTCAGGGCGCAGGCTTTCAGTGGTTCCTTGTCGACAGGCTGGCGGAGACGCGTCACCGTTCGATTCTCGCAGCCTTCCAGCCTCAGCCGAAGGTCCTTGATCTTCGTCAGGTAGGTTTTGCACACAGTCTCGTCTTGCTCTCCTAGTTGGAACAACACATATTGGATTTTATATGTATTTAAAAGACGACTAAATCTCTTTATATAAGCCATTTTTAGCAATTTAAGAATTTGAACTAACTGCAAGAGGTGCAGTATTAGTTTCAGGATCCTAAAAGTTAAAGCAGTTATTTCACAGAATTGCCTGTGTTTCTCTGGATGGTTAAATTTTTGTTAACCAATTTAACTTCCTAAGAATAAAAAAAAATTCTGATTTCTCAAAAAAATCATAAATCTCATTAAGCTAGATTAGAATTTTCCATGATCTGCAAACTGAATGTACTTCTTCATGCATTAATTGTTCCATGTTGGCTATATTTCATATGTGTTAATTTGATCAATTAAGTGCTTTTTCCATTCGTTGATTAATAGTGGGGATCAGCTGCCATTAAAATCCATGCACAGAGACAGGAATGCATTGATAAGTGATGTTAGGAGGGATTCCCAGAATCTATGAGGATGATTAAGTTGATTGAGGTGAAGCATGAAATGAAACATGACAGAACAACAGCTCTCAGCCAGTCAAAAGCTCCTAGCGCACATCAGCCACTTTATTGGAAACACCTTACCTGCTCTGGGTGGCACATAGTCTGAAATGTGAATGCAACGGTCAACTTACACACAAATGACTGAAACACAACTCGTGCAAATGAGAAATGATTTTTAAAAAATATGTAAACAGAACACAGACATGAAAATGTTTCAGGAAATGCTGAGGTGATAAAAGAAACTGATGTTTCAGAAAGAAACTGTGCAAACCTTGCTCTGCAGAGCTGACCATTGTGTTGTAGTGCTGGTTGGCTAGGTTGTAGTTGGACTCCACCTGCATACGATCCTCAGCCCCAAACATCTGGGAGTCCTGGCTGTCTCTCAGGAAGTCCTGATAGTGCTGCTCCAGGTTCCTCAGTGCTAGTCGGTACTCCTCCACCCTCAGCGTCTTAAACTACAGTGGTAACAAGGATGGTGGCTGATATTAAACATTATGAAAACAGCAGTTCAATAGAAAGCTGTGTCTGTATGTACAGTACCGAGGAGAGTGCAATTAATAATAATAATAATAATGATAATAATAATAATAATGGATACTTTATTGATCCCCATGGGGAAATTACTTGTTTTTCTCTGCATTTGACCCATTCACTCAGTGAAGCAGTGGGCAGCCCACTAAGCAGGCGCCCGGGGAGCAGTGTGTAGGGACGGTACCTTGCTCAGGGGTACCTCAGGGTAGCCGTTAAGTGGATTCGAACCGCCGACCTTCCGATCATGGGGCGACCACTTTACCTACTGAGCTATCCCTGCCCCCAATTATCAACTATAAACCAAGTAAAAATAATGTTTCATAATGTTTTTGAAGAAAAATCAATTGATCGTAACAACAAATCTGCACATGCATAATCGTTACCTATCAATATTTTGGGGGGAAGTTTTTATGAACTGTTTTGACAGCAAATTGATATACTAGAGAATAACTAATGTGTACTGTTCTGTTCAGCAGATCTACTGACAGGATCTTGAGTTAATCTTAATCTGTCTTACCCAGATATCCTTCCACGTATCCTCAGATACCGTCTAGACACAGTTCGCACTTCCATTTCTGCATAACATGTGCAGCTGAGTAATCTTTGAAGTTTTGCTGTCTATTATTAGCCCCATTAGAGTTTTTCTGCCTCACAGGCATAAATCTAATGTTATTGCAAAATGAGGTAAAATGCACCCCAACAGCAGTCATTTCAGCCCTGCTTTCATTGATACCACCAAAAACTATTTTCCGAAAGGTTTCACATTGTGCTGTTACCATGCTGATGTTCCAGCTTTTAATGATGTGGATGTCTCTCATCAGGTACTGCCAGGACAGCAGGCTCTTCATGTCCACAAACAGCGTCTGCCACATGTTCTGCAGCCTCTGGAGGTTTCCGTCCAGCCTGAAGAACGTGAGGTGGAGGTTAGTCTCCAGCGTGTGCACACACAAACGTGCGCATGCGTTACAAATTCAGCCGGGTGTTCTTTGACTCACCCGGCAACACTGTTCACAGCGTCCCTGTTGGTGGGTGGAATCAGGAAGCAGATAGATGGGACAGACGCCTCGTTGCCTTTATCATTCAGCACCTTCCACTTGTAGGGCTGCGAGTTATTCAGCAGAGCGCATTCATCGCCTCTGTGGACTGTGATCTGGAAGAAGATGAAAACAGCAGCTCATAACTGGCTAGATTTTACTGTATATTTTTTTTAATGTTATGTCCTTTCAGCGTAATAGAAGTGAACCAAAGCAGGACACAAGTTGAAACTCAATTAAGAATTTCACACTCACCATAAACAACTTAGGAAGTCTATGGCTTACCTCCATCTGCTTGAAGTCACAAACAGCCTGGACGGGCAGCTTTCCCTTTATCGGAGTAGCAGGGTTACGTGGTTTCAGCTGGACGATGGTCTTGGCTCTCCGCTTCAGGCCTTCCAGGTGAGTTTTGAACTCATTCAGTTGCTCTTTCTCATCCTGGGAAGAGCACATAAAATTCTCAAACTCTAATTCAATAATTCAAAGACATGCAGCCTAAAACGAAGCTCCCACAAACAGAAGAGTAAATATTTCATGCTGCTTTAACGGTGTGGATTTGTTTGCCAGTTCACAGTTTCTGGATGAGCTTAAAGGAGCAAAACACTGGTGAATAAACCCACAGCTGCATCCTGAAGCAGATCTTCCAGCCGTGTGACCGTGATGGTGCGGTCGCAGGTGTACTTCCTCTTCATAGTGTCTTGGATCTTTTTAATCTTCTCCTCTGCCTCCTTCACGTCAGAGAAGAACTGGATCGAGAGAAAAGTAGACCAATTAAGCTGCAGTGGTTTAAAACACATTAAAAACCTGCAGAAAGGGACAGATTTAGTGACGGCCAGCTAACTCGCCAGACATGCGGAGAGCAGTCTTTAAGTGTGGATACCTTGTCATGCTGATAATCATACCTGATAGTAGGCAGTGTTTTCTTTCAGGTGAGTTTCAATGCAGCAGCACAGCTGGAGGATCCAACTCCACTGAGTCTGCAGGGCTCCAGTGAAGGCCTGAGGAAGAGGAAGGATGGAAGGGGAGAGAAGAAAAAGCACATATGAGAAGAAAATAATAATTTATATTTAAAGTTCAACAACATGTGCTCAGCGTCCCACCTCGATGGTCTTCTTGGCTGGGTGTCCGTCCCTCAGCAGTTTGTCTCCTGTGGTCTGGACACCGTTCACTTTCTTCTCCCGGAGCTCCAACTCTCTCATCAAACCCTGCTCCACAGAAACGACAACCAATCATATCAGTACCATCGTCATAACAAGAAATGAGAAACCCACAAGAACATCTCAGTATTACTGTACCGAGTAGTTTTCTTTCTTGGCTGCCATGTTGGTGTTTCGCTCGCTCCAGTCGTAGTTCACCTCCTCTTCCTCTTTCTCATTCAGCCACATCAGCTCTTTGGTTGCTGAAGTGACAAAGGCATGAAGCTGGTCCATGTAGCGCAGGCGAGCCTTTGAGGAGTTCTACAGTAATGGTGACACGTTAGGAAACATTTTTGCAGGGTTAGGAAGAAAACTGGATGGTATTTAAAACATCAAGGAAAATTTTCAGGGTGTTTCTGAACTTCAATGAAAACAGCTGTCGAGTTTGACCTCTCTACAAGACAACAGTGTTTTTTGATTTTAGCGACTCGTTCGTATTTACCAGGAGCTTGCCGTATTGTAGCTCCAGTTTTCCCAGATAGTCACGGTAAGCAGCTTTGCTGGCAGGTGAAATCTGACTCTGGAACAGATGAGAGACGCCGTAGAAAGAGATCATTAAGAAGAACTACTGATGAGAGTTCAGTCTGTTCAACAATTTCCACAGAAAGTCCACATTTCAGTTGATAACTACCCAACACGTTTTTTGCTTGTCATTGCTGGTGTCTCATTTATGAAACATAAGGCTTCCAGGTTAAATCCACCTCTTTGCAAAATCTCATTCTTTTACACAAATTGCCGGAAAAATCCAGGATGTGTGCAGCGATTCAGAGGTGGACACTAAGCTAACGCTCTACTGCCAAATACCAATTTTCCTCCTGAGATTAAATCTCTCTCTGCCTCATCTACAACACTGTCGCGGATACTTGGTGCCAACATACCTCATCAGCCTTGGCTCTGTCTATCTTGGAGCGGAACTCCTCCACACACTGATGGAGGCCTCGTTGGCTGCCCAGCTGGGACTCCACGCTGGGAAGGTCCGAGCCCCACTGCCCTTCGTCCACCCGTCGCTGGTTTTCCTCCACCCAGCTCAGCAGATCCTGGATGTAGCGCAGCGTGACTTCATCCAGCTCGGGCCGCACCCTCACGGGGGCCTGCTGCAGGACCTGGGCGCTGTGGACCTGGGTCGTGTGGACTTGGGTCATGGGGATCTGCGTCATGGGGATTTGTGTGATGGTCACACCTGACTTGAGGCGCAGATTGTACTCGCTACGGAGGTTTACAAGCCGCTCATGGAGGCGATAAACTCTAAAGACAGAAACATGTGATGAAAAAAACGTTCATCGATTTAAAATGTAAAGTTCTAAGATTCACTAGTTTGACATTTAAAGTAATTAGAAAGGAAAAAATTGACTAATTAAATTGATTAAATCCCATGATGTCTGTAGAGCTTGATTTCTTTTGTACCTGCGATACATTTGTTCAGCTTGAAGGTGGCGTCCATCTTTTAGCAGCTGAACGTCATTGAAGAGGAGGCGGATCATCCCTTCTGCTTTTTCCAGATCTGCCTCCATCTCTGCTGTGTGCTTTGCAGGTTTCCCTGAGCTCATCAGCCTCACATCCTTCAACAGACAAGTTTTCACATCTCTTTATTTTACTGCAAATAATTTGCACAAAGATGCTTTTATTGGCTGTCCTTAAGAGTTTGTGTCTCACCGTCTGCAGCAGAGTCTCCACCTGGTTGAGCTGCTCCTCGCACACCCCTGACTCCATCTGGACCTTGCTGACAACCCTCTGAAGTCGCTCCAGCCTGCAGGGAAGATGAAAGGTCAGAGGTCAGAAAAGAATTCAAACAGTGCAAACTGACAAGCAGGGATTTCCCTACAGGATACTTTCTCTTCTTTCTCAAAAGTAAAAATGTTAATAATAATTTAAAAAAGAAAAACTTTGAAAGGATATATTAAAGCACTCACTCCGTCTTCTGGCGGAATAAATACTTTAACGCATATCCCTGATGCATGAAAGCCATGTTGTTGCTCCTTTTTGAGCTGTGTGTGCCCAGCAATGCAGAGATGATCTGAAACAACTAAACTAGAAGCTGTGCCCTCCCTTCCTTGTGATTAGACAACAACTTTATGAGAGACTATTTAGTCTAAGGCTATTGCCATGGAGACGACACAGCCATCATGTGTTTGCCCTAATATGATCGGTACTTACTAATCCACAAAGCCGACTCAGTTTAATTTTATTGCCAAAGTGGACGTTATCATTAGGAGATGAGTCATGCTCGTGGTCAAACTGGAACAGTTTCCTCATGCTTTGTGGTTTTGCTGCCGTTTTGTGCTTTGGCAACACAGCGCATGTGATGAGGTTTGGATAACAGCCTGGTTACCTCTCAAATTCAGTCCTGAGGAGACGCTCCCTCTCCAGGATGGCGACATGCAGACGACCCCATTCCTTCTCCACATCTAAAGGGTGATAACCTGGCGGCACTTTGACCTGACCAGCCTGAACCGCACCCTGCGAAAGATAACAAACAACATACAAAAAAACATAAGATAATATCTGTGATCATTTAAGGCCTCAAATTCTGCTCAGTCTCAGATTATTTATCTTAAGCGATAATTCTGTGCTCCAGGGAAAAAATAAACATTTATAAAACTGGGTCTAATTTATTGATGGTGGGAAGATTTTCCTTAAAAGATTTTCAGACTGAAGGGGTACGCTCAGTGGGCCGTGGACATAGCAGTATTTGGAAAGATGTCCTTTAATTTATGTATTTTTTTAGTGACTTTTGTAAGCGTGGAAAAACAGGTGGGATTTTAGTTTATTACTGCAAATAAATGGACACTATTTTCTATTTGTTTTGCACTTTGCTTTTGCAAATCTATCTTCTTTTTATCTGTCGTTTACAAATACAGAAATGTATTTGGAACCAAGACTATTTGTTATGTGCTGCGGTTTGGTGGGATAACTATTTAAAATATTAGCCTTTCATCCCTTCATATTTTTTGTGACTGCTGATTTTTGTTCTGCTGGGAAATCTCACCTCAAAAGACTTGAAGATGTGTTTGGAGCGGTTCTTGTCTGCCTCTTTGGCAGGAAGCTCCGTTTCCTTGAACTTCAGAAACTGACGCCAAAGAACCTGCAGATGATAAACGTAAATAACAAAAGAACAAAAAACACGTTGATCGTCAGCTACTTGATCTGTGTCACACTGATTCTTTCAGATTGTAGGACGCGATCTAGTCACCTCAATCTCTTCGTAGCTGGTGGGGAACTTCCTCTCCTCAAAAACGAGGATGTGGTGTCTGATCCACTGCAGCAGCATGGTGACCAGCTCATAGTACTCCTGCCAACGCAGCTCCAGCTCCTGAAGCACAGATGTTCAAAATAATTACATGCTGATGTTTTCCAGATTGTCCACATGTGATTTCTTTTGTGCTAAATTTCTCAGGCTGCAACTTCAAAATTAACAGGATGATCATTTCTATGTATTTTACATATAATAATAATAATAAGTAAATGCAAGCTTATAATGACTATAATGCAAGCTCAGGGCATTTAAATAAGAATAACTCTTAATATTGCATTTATATTTTGCATTTTACTGCTGCAGATAAAAGGCGGCACCCGAGATGTTGCCTCTGCTGCTGAATAATTAATCAGTGATGACAAAAAGGTGGGCTCACATTGGCTTTGACACCATCCTGGACGTCTGGTACCCTGGGCATGGCATCATACAGAGAGGACACATATGTGATGATGGATTTCTCATCTGGATGGGGCACATCGACATCTGTACAGAGCAACAAAGACGGAAAAAAACTGTCATGTTTCAGGGAAATGAAAAAGATGGATGAGTGGTGACTTGAAGTTCCTTAGCTACCAACTTGAATACCAAGTCTATTTGTGGGACCTCTGAAATATTAAAACACAAAAACACTCACTCATGTATTCGTTCCCGTTTTGCAGCATATAAATATCAAACTATTAACAGCTAATACGTAGATTTCCACTCGTACAGCAGTGCAGGCAGGAGAATTAAAGGAAAGGGAAAACGCTTTGCCTACAATTAAAAGTGACTAAACTCATGCTTAAGTGTTCCCTAAACTAAATGTTTGAGGGTGACTGTGCTCACCTTCGGGGTCCAGCAGTCTGGTGACACCCAGCTCTCTCTCTGCCACGCTGAAGGCCTGCTCCAGGTTCTGCTGGTTGGACTGTCGGTACACTTGACTCATATCGATCAGAGAGGGTCTGCAGGCAGTAATCAGCCAGGAAGAACAGTGAGCGGAATCAGAGCAATACACTTTATTACTGCTGATCCAGATTTGATTTAAATGATAGATGACGGCAAGAAAACATGAGGTTAATTAACAAGGTTGGGCTTAATCTGAGTGTTAAATTATAAAAAATGCCCTAAAATGTGCAAAAAATATCGGTTTTCAGTATAAATATCAGCAAAAATGCTTCTGAAAACTATTTAATAATCCCATTTTTTTCATGAAAACACTAATTGATAAATAATCTCTGAAGCTCTATTGACAGGTTAAAATGATACAAGTTACATATTTCATGAGTCAAGTTGCTGGAGGCTAGCTGGTCACGTCTAGTATCTCTATTACAATATGAAGGGCAGGCAAAGACAAGACTTGCTACCACAATGAAGATTAAAATTAAACAACACAGACAGTTTTTTTTCTCTGTGCACTTTGCCAGGAAGTTTACCGCAATGTAATAACATGCGGGAACAAGCTCAGAGCATCTTAAGGGATCAAAATCCAATAAACTTCAGAGAGAAAGGTTGCATAAGGACACAGAATATCCAGTAAATTCTCCATACACTTCCACAACTCTCTGTATGTAGTACTCCTTTTGGGGTTCTCTGTCACCATAGCGCGCCTGTCTGTAGGAGTGTCTTTCTCTGCTCAGGTGCATGACGTGACGCTCTGATCCTAGCTCCTGCTCCTCGCTCTGGGAGCCTCGACTGGGGCGGGCACATAAGCTGTGCGAGCTTTGACCCGAGTCAAATGAGCTCTCGGTGGGAACATCCTCACAGAACATGATCACCCGCTCATCCAGGTCACTGAGGGAGCCCAACGTGCTGCTGGAGGCGCTGTTCAGACGCCTCTTCGAGCGGAACTTTCTCTTCAGGCTGTGCATCGTAGTAAGAGCCAAGTTTCCAAGCTTTGATTTTGCAAAAGCAGAAGCTAATTAAAAAAAAACCCAAAACGTGACGCAATGGAAACCAGTTAGAAATTCCAGTCTTGCCGCTTCCTGCTGGGATCCAAATAGTTATTGTCCGTTTTCTTATTTTGTTTTTTTAGAGTCCTCACTGCAGTCCTCAGCACATCCTTCTCTTCCTCTACCAAGAAAGAAACTGTGGCAGAGGAGTTCGAGTGCTAGCGTTTTGCTGTAACCTGCCAAGCCTCCACCTCCAGGGCAGCCCTTTTTTCCTCAATTTAATATGATACACCCGTTCTGTCTCTTATTTCACAGAATAATGCCAGCTCAAGTCGACTTTCTAATAGTGTGCTGTTTTGTCTGCCATGTGCTGCAGGAGCTGGAGGTTTGTGCAAACAGAATCAAAGTGGCACTCCACCCAAAGTACATGTTTCGAGCGTATAGTCACCTCCTTCGGGTTTGATGGGTGGCTCTTAAACACCAGTTTCCTTACTGACAAGGACAACGGCAGCTGTAGTACACTTAAAGTCACGACACTTCTTATAGTGACAGTTTTGAACAGCAGCAAATGGTTTATTTTGTTCTATTTTTTACTCATACATACAACAAAATAAAGCATTTCCATCCGAATTACTTTCTATTTAACCTTATTTTGATGAACCAGAGATTGTTTGGGACATGTTGAACAGCAGAAAATCTGATTAAGCTTCTTTGGAAGTTATGTTACATCCAATAAAAACTCCTGCAAGCCACATGGTCAATTATATCCTTTTATATACGTCTTTTCTACTCTTATAGAAACTTAAATAGCTTTGCACAAACTGACCACAGATGGTTTTTAAAGCATCCTTTTATGCCGTACAGTACAGCGTCTGACACATTTTAGCCTAAACTACCTTATTTAAAAGCTGTTTATTGTGCCTGAAAGTAAAATTTAGTGCTTTTAAAAGCATTTACTGTGCAAGTGTTAATTACTGTATTTAATCACCAACTGTTAAGGTATCTGTCAACACAAATTCTTCAGTTGTGACTCAAGCACAAGCAGCATGTGCAAAACGATGCACAAAAAAAGGAAAAAGAAAAGTAAAGATATCATAACAGAATATCTGAAGAGACAGTTTATTACTGCTTCAGTTATTGTACCTCCTTCACAGCAAGGCACGCACAGGTGGACTTAATAAGAGCTCACAAGTTAAATTAAGTGTCCCAGTAAATCATAGCATTAAAGACGCAAACAAAAATACATAATTTAACTAATGAAATTATACTAATAAAGTTACAGTTTGCTGAAAATCATGCATTTAGATGTAACTCATAAATGTTAAATACTGGAGTTTAAGGAAATGTTTTTAGTTACAAAATATCTGAATTCAGAATGAATGAATGAAATAATGAATGAAGTCTCCCTTGACTTTTCTCTTAATGTTTGATTTATAGTAAGTGTTCCATATTTGTGTCCTGACAAGTCCAACACTGCACGAATGCCAAATTCAAATATGAATTTAGGATTGCTGCCTGGATCTATGCCGATAAATAAAGGAAGAAACAACAACGTGAAATATGCAAAAGGTTAAACGTGTAAAATTCCTGCCTGCGGTGTTACAAGATCCCCAAGTCCAGGCAAGTCTTTCCAACTAGAAAATGTGTCTGTGACGCTTGAAAAACACCTCTGTGCTACAAATGGCCATGATTTCTATTCACGCAAGGCCGAGTTAAAATCAAAACACCTCACTGAGGATGCTGCTCACCTGTGTTTGTGTATGATGGCGTTGAACAGCTTGCCATCCCTCCAGCTGCCGGTGAAGTTGTCGCAGCGCAGGCCCTGGTATCCCTCCACCATCCTCTGAGACCACAGCAGCAGCTTCTCTTTGGCCGTCATGTCGTCCGACTGACCGTTCACCTGAATATCTGAGATCTGTAGGGCAAGACGGGCAAACAGTCAGTCATACGAACTACAGAGATCTCCTTTCATATCAGTTAGACTTGTGTTACTGTGCTCACAGCTCGTCTGTGGCTTTTCTAGACAACTTTCTCCCATTCAGTTCTTGCACAAAGGTGGTATTAGCTAGTACACTACCATTTTTTTCCTGTTCTTGTTTCCTTTAAAGAAAGCGGCAGAGATGCAACACTATATAATAGGAATTTTAAAAGGTGATATTTATTAAGAGGTCTTCTTTTCCTGGAAGACCTGGAGGTGGTGGCTGATGACATTTACTCTAATGTCTCTGCTTAGACTTCTTTGCTTACAACCCGAACACGGAGAAAGCGGCAGAAAATGGATGGATGGGATGATTATTATTTTTCAACTTGTCTTGAGTTTCACATTTAAAGATTAACTGAGACTGAAATGCTAATTGGAGGGCAGAGTAAAACTTTCCCTGCTCATTTCTTCCAGATTTGAGATGAGTCACATTTTAAACCTCAAATGTTACACGGCACTTTTGCTCGGAGAGCTCCTGACATCCATTAAGCTCGCTTTTTGGAGGATGCTTTTTAATTACACGAGCAGAAAACAGTAATTTTAGAGCGAAATTGTTTATGAGCAACTGAGTTGATGATCTTCTAAAGTTACAGTGTTGTTGTGCCAAACAAAACTTTACAATAAATGTCTCAGTAGCTGTAAACGAAAGTTGGACCGTGCAGCAGAAACACCACAGGAAACGTCTTTTTTTAAGAGCTGCGAGGCTAAGCTATGAGTCACACGAGCATGCTACCAACGTTTCCCACAGCAAAATGGTTGATCTTCATAAAAGAAGAGAAAGGACAGAATAGACCACATTTTAGAGTTTCAGCTTTTGAACTCCTGGACATGAATTTTACTGCTCACATTTTAAAGCTGTTTGACGGAGTGTGACCATTAGCATGAATCCATCACCCAGAAGTTTCCCAGTGTGGTACAAATGGTGCTTTTGAATGTTTTTGGTATTTGTTTGCCTGGTTCACGTACCAGATGGGCGGAGGTCTCACCTAAACTACGCACATGCTGTAACAATTAAAGGAAATCTTTTGGAAAACTCTTTTTGCCTCTTTTCTCAATGCAGAAAAAACAACCTGCTGCACGATTTAACAAAACATCAGCAAGTTTTTGTTGTCTCTGTATTAGAACCTTCTGACTTTTAACAACAATAAGACCCAGAAAACATTCAAGAGTATGATGAGTCTACTATATTTTAGTTGCTGGTGATGCATTAAGCTTTAAGTGATCAGGTGGAATCATATGTGCAATTCTGATATTTTCAATAGTAAACATGTACATGCCATGGATTTGTCAATCTAATGTTAGTTTTATGGATTCATTTGTCATCATGGAGATGTAGGCTTTTTTAAACGATTTTATTGTAATTGTTGGTAATTATTCTACAACTAGGAATCTTGTTCTGACTATTTTTCAGATGTTTCTGTATTTTTAAATATTTTGACTTATTCTGTACATATTATTTAAAATATTTATGACAATTTGATCAACATCAAATTAAAGTAAAAGTATTACGGAGTCGCCAGTTCATTCATATTCATACATAAAAATGCTTGAAAATCATAATGCCGTTACAACAATTTCAGGATATCATAAAGTAAGCGTTCCTGCAGGACCTCGCTTGGTCGTTTTAGTCGCTAGAATCATTTGGTTGTTTTAGGGTTAAGTGACTTCCATCGCTCTAAAATTTCATGGTGTGTAAGTGGAACGAGCGCAGCTTCGCCACCACAATCCGTTTCCAGTGTTTTGGGGAAGGCTGATGAGTCACAGCAGAAGTAATAATTTTACTTACATTTTTTTGACAGGAAAGGGTGGAGAATGGAAAAAGAAGGCATTTCTTCCTTATGTTATTTTTCCTTGACGAGGGAAGCCCCTGTGCTACATCGTGGGCACAAAATGACTCAGACAGCGGGTGGAAACCGGACCTCCACCCTCGCTGCCTCTCGTTTTAAAACGTTCCTCTTTCTCTGTCACGAAGCCGGACCATTATTTTTTTTATTAATAGACAAATCACCTGTGTGCATTAGTCAGCTGTGAGCTGCACCTGGGGAGCTCAGAGGAAATTCACCATTGTTTTTAATAACAGCATGTGCTGAAAAAAATTCTGGATTTGTTTTGATGAAATAATGTCTGCTAGATGACTTTTTTGCTTTACTGCTTTACAGCAAAGAGAATATTCAACCTTTTATGCACTGATTAGCAGTGAGTGACCATTTCTGTTTTCCCCACTGCAAAGCTTCTGAGGAAGGCCTGAGCTTCCACGTCTCCTGCCAGCTTTCCCATGGGAATCACTGAGTCATACTGAGGGACACAGAGACTGATCCCACATGCACATCTCAACATCACAGTCATTACAGCATCAAAGAAAGTACTCCCACTCTTTTCTCCCAGATGAGGAAGACATCTGCCTGCCGACTGATTCTTCCAATGTGGCGTGTGTTGCTATAGGCAGTATAAGCAATTTTATACTGTTTATGTTATGAAATAGGAAGTTAAAACTTTATATTTAGTTTGGTGGAAACCTATATAGCTATAAAAATGCATCTGAAATTCACAGGCATGTGACAATCCATCTTCTGCCAAACGTCTAATAACAGAAAACAGAAGCAAAATAATTACAATGAAGTATAAAACGCATGTTACTCATCCAGTGGAATAATCAGATCTATTAAGTGTGCAGTTTAAAAGTAAAACACATCATAGCTGAGGAGATACGACTCAGCTGTCCCATCAGGCATCAGTCAGTTCATGCTGAATACATGCTGAGAACTCGGAGTTTGAGCAGAGCCAGGGCACTTACAAAATCCTGACTGTAAAGCTACAGAACAGTGAAACACCATCAATACAAACAATCAGCTTCTTTATAACAGCTAAGCCAGGAAACTCGACCCAACTGTATTTATGCACAAATGCAAGAGTACAGATAAGGTTTGTCTGCTGCTTTGCTTTGCTACTCGTGCTAAAAAAATCGAGAAAGTTTTGAACTAAAGTGTTCGAGTGCTGTTACAGAGACAAGCCATATTAAAATAGCCTTAGATAACAGGAAGGCTTCTTTGTGCAGTTCATCACTAAAATAGGAGAAGCTAATAGTAAGTGTGGTCTCTAATCCCATTGTTGGTTATTAGCCAAATTAATTATAGGTAGCTAGCATAGACATGCTAACAGCTAATCAGTTGCTGGTCACTGTCGACAGTCGTGCTGATAATGATAAATCATTAATACCTTTCCAAAGAACAGTTAAGTGCAATTATTCATGAATTTGAGTGAAAACATCATTGCTAATAATTATCATTAAGTCCTTTAACCACTGCATTTATGGTATCATGGCAACCTCAGCATGAAGTAGCATGTTTGTTCAGACCTGCTGTGGAATGAGTCAGAGCTGTGGTTTGTAAATAAAGTTTTAATAAGGAACAAAAAAAAACTTAATTTTGGGATAATAATTACCTTTACCCATTTATCTAATTTATGTTTTTTAATTAGATTTGGCCTGTGATTCTATAGGTGTCTCTTGTGTTCCATATACAGTAAAAACTGCAGTTCTCTCTACATTCATTGAGTAAAGGTTGGTTTGTTAACGTGAGATTGCCCAGAAGCATTATCATAGTGACTGCCAATTGCTTCTAGATTAGCTTTACTGCCATACAGTAATTTACAGCAAAATGACTTATGAGTGTCCTACATTACCTGGAAGTGAAGGATGATGGTCCATATCAAGCCAAGGGTCAGCTTGGGGTTTCCATCTGCAATGTCATCATTCCTGATGTTGACCAGTTTGACCTGAAAGGGTGTGGATACAAATATTTTTACTGTGCTGAATACTAAGTAAAATAAAACATAATATGAAACTGTTATTTTTCTTAACTACCTGTCTGTGTTTGAGAAAGTCCAGGGCGATCTGGACATTCTGCAGCTTGTGGAAGCGCATACGGCCTTTCTCCCGAGGCTGTAAGAGACCAGATGAGACCAAACATGAAGTGAAGGGAGCACTTTAGGTCAGCAAACAGCAAAGCCCCATGACTGAGGAACAGGTGTTTCAGGCTCCAGTAACACAAAGATCCATTCTCTACTGTACATATTTTCACAGTCATGGACTCGAAAACTTAAATTTAAAAGAAAGCAAATTTGAAGTGTGATTCAAATTCTGCGTGTTTGTGATCAAAGCGTTCAGAGCTGACCCTACAAGACCCTGAAGTGCATCAGAGATCCAGCCAAGATGTCTGCAGGTGAAAGCATGATAATGAATGATAAACATTCTCAGTGATTCTCCCAATCATCAGTCACAACTCTTCTTTTTTTTCCAAGACCTTTCAAACACTGCTCCCAGGATAATGGATTATTACACTTTGCCCCGAGTCAACTGATGACTGATAAATGTTGCTTTTCTGTTTTTAGCTGCAGTGCAATCCAATCAAGCAGATTCCATAAGGTTCAAGAACTCTTAAGCCTTAGAAATTATAGGAGTGGCGATCCTGACATGCACTCGTGCTCCAAGTTCTAAGCTGCAGAATTAGGTTGTAGTGACTTTGATTTCACTACAGTGTAAGAAACCACCATTTGAAACTGATAATAAAATAAACAGTTATTAAAAGGACAAGGACAATCAACTACAAATAAGTATTATAACAGAAGATAGAAATTCATACTCTCTATCCTGGAAATCTCCCAAGTCAATCAACCTTTATATAACAGGAATGTCTAGCAATGTTTTCAAAATCAATCCTCATTGCACAAGCACATGCTATGACTGCTGCTGGTATATTCAGCCATTTTCCATTGATATAATTGTCTTTGGATCTGAGACCAGACATGACATGAAAAGTCTAAACATACTGACACACTGAGGTCTTTGGGGAAACTGCTGATGCACAAATACGAGCAGTCATAATGTGGTTTCCATGGTGAAGTGATCTAAAAGTGGCATCCATCCTGGAAGTGATCCAGAGGTGCACCAGGAGAAGATCTTGAAGGTGAGACTTGACAAATTAAATCAGGCATGTTTCTTAATTTTTATGGGTGGAGTCTTTGCACTTTTTATGATACAGCCCTTTAACGAGGTAAGGACATAAAGCTACATTAAGAACAAAAACAGTATATTTTTCTAGTTTATTCTTTTCTATTCTTAAAGAAAGCTAACTTTAATGTTTACTTACGAAAACGCTAAAATAATTACTACAAATATTCTGAATAAAGCCACCAATTTAACCACATGTTTCCTATCATGGCTCCTGAACCTGCCAACTCACTGACAAAATGAAAGAGGACAATGTTGACACAGAAAGGGACAATACACAGGGAGTGTGACCATCATCATGCACGACCCAGCAGCCACCTGGGGTGGTGACACATGCTACGCCCGCGGAGGCGGCCAGCCACAGTCCAGGCGCCACTCACCAACCGCACGTTCCTCACAACGTCACGTTCCCTCGGCTACCACAGCAAGAGCATCGCAAGAGAGGAAGGCAGAGGCAAAGGGGGAAAGGTCAGGGCAAAGGTCAGCAAACAGGAATTAGACAAAGGAAAAACCAGGGATCAAACAAGTCAGTGCAGAGAGGTTAAACGATGGAAGCAAAGAATGAAATTAGTGTTTTAAGGTTACATCACCAGAAGGTGTGTTCCCAAAAAGACTAGTGCTAAGCTAAGTAAAGTAAAAGAGTGTGCACAGCCTCAGCATGTACTGAAATGTCCAAAAATCTCTAAAGAATTAAAGTCAACACATGCAGAAGTGGAAAGAAGAAATCCAGAGTAATATCTGCCTTATAAACATTTAAAGCAGTTGAATTAACAATGAGTAGACTGGACAGTAGAACAAAGATTACAGCAAATACGCTGAGTAGGGCAGTAGAGCTGGGATGATAAGAAATGCCTAGACAAGACAAGGGGGTTACAGAAGAAGCACAAATTCTAATATCGGAAGTGAAATACCACCAAAAGCTTACCAGAGTCTCTCCAGAGAGCACCTCCAACAGGGAGATGAGGTTGTGTCCATCTCTGAGGTCCTCGTACAGGTCAGTGATGTGTCGCTGGGCCTGGAAAGAAAGGAAAGAAACCAGTTTTATCAGTATTGATGCATACAGGGACATTATTTTTTCATTCAGACTCCCATGATGTCAGCACCAGTGCTGAATCACTGCACACGACACAAACAGTTGCTGAGAGTTCCTCACAGTTGACAACGGAAAACAAAATGTAACTTTATAACTCACAAATCTCATCTACAAACAAATTAAGATAAAAAGAAAAACGTGAACACACAACAGTGGGGGGACTGCTTTTACCCTCTGCCTTCTGCAGAAGCAATTTGCTCTGGCTTTTTAAGGATTTCACCCCTTTTATTACCTGCCACAGTAATAAAAGGGGTGCTCCTTACTATTATTTGTAGTTACACTTTTGAGCTGTTGTAGCCAAAGAACATGCAGACACATGCTGCACTGCAGAAAATGCTCCAAAAGTAGACAGAAAAGAGCTGAAGTCAGCGAGGGGAAGGATCAGAGGTTAGCAGTAAAAGAGGGTGGATGAAAGGGAGAGAGGGCAAGGGAGGGTAAAAATGTCAACACAAACATGCAGGGAGGAACAAATGTGTGTGTGTCCACGCAGCTCTCTGCTCACAGACAGCACCTACCTCTGCCTTCCAGTGCTGGTGGGAAAGAACAGGAGGACAGGGTGAAGGATGGAAAGAAGAAACAGTTTGATGTGAGAAGATGTAAAACATAAAAGGACAGTGGGAACAGCGAGACAGATGGTGTGATTTGATGGATAAACAAGGACAGTCAGCTGCTTTCCGTTTCAAATTCTTTAATTTGATTCCTTCTATCCCTCAAACTAAAGAAACATGTGCATGTCGCTGTATTAATTTTATTATATGTACTTTAGTTCTCTATAGGGCTGCCACAAACGATTATTTTGATAGTCGACTAGTCACCGATTATTTATGCGATTAGTCGACTAATCAGATCATCATCCACTGGACGTAAAACTACAGCTTATTGCACCAGCAGCATCTGCTCTTATATAACTATCATTAGCTTACAGCTTTAAGCTTTTAAGGTGCTAACTAAAAATAAAGACAAGATGATAGTTTATTCAATTTTAATGAAATTTGCAGATTGTTTCGGTAAAGTTTAATAAACTCCTTGCTATCTAAAATATAACAGGACACCGGAGTATATTCTCCAGCATCTCACACTTCTGATAATCAGCTGTCTGCTTGACGTTTATTCAGCTGTGTAAAAACTATAACTTTAATCTCAGCCAAACCGATTTACTCAGGAACAAATAAAATACTAAAAAAAAGCCAAACAATAACATTTTTAATTTATCTAAGTGACTCATATATATTTAACCTGAGTCGCGAAAGACGGCGGTGGGTTTGAAAACAATTTGTTCTCACGGCGCTAGTGACCTAGCCCCCGGCTAGCTATCGAGCTAGTGGGTAACAGACGTCTCCGAAAACGTCGGAGCGCTTTTGAAAATATGTGGTGTCCTGATAAACTGAGCAGATATTTGAGGTTTACACAGCTACATTCTCGCCTGAAAATATGTTAAACGTTTATTTTGTGACCCAGAAAGAATAATAAGAGTAATATTAAAACTAACTAGCTACCGCCATTGTTGGAAACTAAGCTGGGCCGCGCTATGAATTCTGGGACACAGCTGCTTCTTCTTCTTCGGGGTTTAACGGCAGCTGGCATCCTTGTACATGCTGTGCTGCCATCTTCTGTTTCAGTCCGTTATTACACTCTTAAATCCTGCTATTATTCCTGCGTCTTTTGCGATCTTACAAAGCTTCAAACGACACGTCGACTATTAAATCAGTCGTCGACGATTTTGATAGTCGACGTAATCGTGACTAGTCGACAAATCGTGGCAGCCCTAGTTCTCTATGATCTGCACTGGTTTCAGTGGGATTGACCCAGCTAAAAAGGATTTATAAAACACAGAACAGCATCTGTTTTTCATTCCTCACAATCTGAAGTGAAGTGTAAAACAAGCTACAGTAGATAGCATTTATCAGACAGCTGACCGTGAGACTTACAGGCCTCATAGTTTAATCTCATGACTCTGTTGTGACCATGAGTCCAAAGTGACTTGAGGGCCAGACTGCCTGAAGTCTTTTGGACCCAAATCAGAAGGATTACCCGAGAAATAAACAGTGACTATGGACAAAGCCTGGGAGTCATCTCGGACGGAGCCCGGTATCACAGGATACACATGGACGACAGCAGACATTCTTTAACACGTTTCACTTCCCGTGTTAAAACAAGGATTCATCAACATGAAAGTATTGTAGAGACGCAACAAGGTCCAGCTGACACCGCCCAGATAGGACTGTTTTTTTTTCTTTCCCTAATTGATGGTTCAATTTTAAATTAAATATTAAAAATAACTTGTTTAATATAACCTGATCAAAAGCAACTTTCTTCTGTTAGGCTGCTCTTTGCAAACAGAAGGTGTGAGCCTCAGGTGGGCGGGGCCTCAGGCACACGGATGATCATATAAGGATAGGAGCTCTTATTAACATCAAAAGGAGCCAAGAGCAGAAAAATGCTTAAAGCTGAGTGTTTACAGCAGTCTTGGGTCTGAGCTTTTGACTCACGCTGACTTCATTATTTAAATCTTTGGCCACGTTTATACTTCAGCTATTTAAAAAATAATTATGAGACAGAACCAATCTGCTTATAGAAATATAACACCTGCTAATACTAGAAACCTGAGATTCCAACATACAAAGTTAGCGTTTTATTTCTTTATTATTTTCCTGTTGTCATAGCAACATGACAAGTTTTTTTGTTTTTTTAAAGGATTCTTTTAAGAAATTCCTGCCTTCTCCACTTATGAGTAACACAGTGACTCATAAAATGACTCAAATGTAAACATTTCCTGTCTTATGTCATAGATGTGAAAATTCAATTTGGACTTTCCTTAGGTTTTGGATGGTCGCTCGGAATAAACTAACGAACTAAAGGCACCCATGAAATCATTTCATTACAAGTAATCATTACGTTTTAAGGCAGCAAAAATACATTTTAAATTATTCTTATTTCTAATTACTACATAAAAATTACGAACCAGTAGCTCATTAGTTCAAAATGTTCTTACATTTTACTGAGACAGACTCCCTCCACATTTTAAAAAAACTTTCATTTTGGAGTTTGTGGTTAAGGATGGATCAGGTGACCCTGAGCCATCCCTTATTGATGCTGCTCTAGGCTTAGGCTGCAAGTGGACTTCCCATGATGCAGTGAGCATTTCTGTCAAGGTTTTTATCTACCACTGCTGCCTCGCATTAGACTGTGTCTTCTCTCACTTTCAGTGTGTGTTTTTTCGTATCTTTCTAAGCTCTCCTTTTTCTTTTCCGTCACAGCAGATGGCTGCACCTCCCAGAACCTGGCTCTGCACTGTTCTTTCCTTCCCACATCACTTAGTGCTGCTCATAGGGGCCTTCTCTAGGTTTTCTCCATTACTTTCCAGCATAACACGCCTAGAGACGTTGTTGTGATTTGGCTAAATCTAAATTGAAGTGAACTGAAACTCAGGGCTCCTATATCTTGCTAATCACTTGATTATCCTCTGAATTACACAGAGAACCACAAGTTCCCAGAACTGAAAATATCTATTAGATATTAAATCACTCATTTTGTCAGACCATCGGTGCAAAACTAAGATATGTTAAATTTATGTTGACTGTAAAATTTATGGGCAGCAAATCAGATTTAAGAAGCTGAAACCAGTTATTATCTTGGTGTTATGCTTAATAAATCAGTTTAATTATTGCTATTATGAAAGCTGTTTTAGTCGGGATAATCTGCTAAGTGATAGCTACCAAAAATATTTCTTACTGTAACAGGACTTTGCTCCTCACCTAGTTAGAAGCATTTCCTTTTAAGGGTAAGGGTCAGAACATTTGTTGAGTGTTGTTTCAGACGTATTTAACACTGATCGCCTCACACTGAATCAAATACTAATTCAACGTGGAGTCCTGGAGTTTCCTGTCCCCCTGCACAGTCCTGATGAGCCGCCCCGACCATCTGGATTCCAGATGCGTAACCTGACCGAGCCCAGGCAACGATGCCGCTCTTCCCGAGCGCCAAGCTAAAGTGAGGCCAGGTGCGTGTGACTCACCCCCTCACATGCATACAGTTAACGGAAAGAGCGCGGTTGCTATTGTATCTGTTGTTCACCTTTTCCAAAGCTTTTAAAAGGAGGTGTGGAGAATCTAAATCTGATTTAGTTTCAGATTCTCTTCCAGTTTTATCTTCAGGTAATGTTTCCCAGCAGTGAGATCAGATAGCGCCGCATCTCCTAAGAAAACGTTTTTGTGTAATTTAAGTTATTAAAACCAGATGGGATATGAAAGAAAGTCCAGCTTTTTGGTGTTATTTGAGGACAGCAGGAGACCTTTTTACCTACCATGGAGAATTACAGTTGAGTTATAAACTCCACATGACGTAAACTTAACATTTTAATAGGTTTTTGGAGATTTTTAATCTATCTGCAGTGAAATGTATGTATTTTCATGGGTGAGGGTTGTTTGAAGCAGAACTTACCTTCACAAGGTGCTTGTTGACCCATTTTGTGAAGGTCTTTTTCTGAACTCTGTCCCGTTCATCTGTGGAAACACAGCAAATATACACTCTGTTTAATTTATGGTGTTAATTTAAGGGATTTTGCATTTTTAACAACTATCACTAATCATGTATTACAAACTCAGTGGTCCAGACTTACGGAAACAAACCATAAGCACAATTATTAAAAACCCCCAAAAAGAAATCTTGTATTTGGCTTTTCCAAAACAAACTACTTTACGACTGTCTAACCTGCCAGCAGACAGGAGGAGTCATTCTTTTTTGCATGCTAGCTTAATGGCAGATAATCACTTTAAATATCATACTCATCAAAGGCTAGTTTCCTTGAATAACTCACAGACACGGGAACTACATCCATATCAAGCTTGAGAAGTCTGAAACAATGATTCCCAAACTTTTTGGGCTGTGACTTTTGCACAGAAGTACATGCATTGCCCACCATCTACATACAGCCATCTAACCCAGCGGTCCCCAACCCCCGGGCCACGGACCGGTACCGGTCAGTGAGTCGTTTGGTACCGGGCCGCGAGTCTTGAGGCTCAGGGGTGAAATTCATGGTTTTCAGAGGTTTTATTGTTAACTCGGTAGTTGTGCGTCTTATTTTGAAAGAAATATTTACGCATTATCATAGTGACCAGAGAGCATGTTACTCTCAATGTTGTTGCCACTTTTCAGGAGGACGTTGCTAATAAAGTTACACAATTACACAGTGAATTCGCGTTTATTATTATGTTTACAAAACACCACAGTTTTTGTCTTGGTCGTATGATTTTATTTTGTTGTATTTATCCGCGACACCTTAAAGGCCGGTCTGTGGCACAAAAAAGGTTGGGGACCGCTGATCTAACCCATAGGCCTGGATACATGATGGCCGAAACTAAATATAATTTGTGTTTATTGAGCCTAAACCGCCTTTATGGCCCTGCTTCAGATTAAAACCTCCAGCAAAACTCTTTCAAATCTTTTTTATCTGTTTTTTCATCCCAGAGTCACAAACAGTGTGAGACATATTTGTTTTGCCCAGGGACAGAACAAAAAGTCACATGTGACTTTGACTCAGACACGGACATCTGATGCCCAATAGGGACAGCACATTACAGAAGACTTACTGCAGCAAAACAAAGAATTCCCTGCTTATCAGGGGAACACTGAATAGATTATCTCTGTCATCATCTGGAGCAGCACCTCAGCTGGAACATGTTTCAGCCTGCAATGCTGTAGTCGTTTCATAATCAGATTATTCCCAACAAGCCTATCATATACTAGTAGGTATCAAACATATAATATGCAATGCTTTTCCTAAATTTTGCCATCTAAGCAGCCACTTGAAGAGATAACCATCAAACGTACACTTCACCTCTTCGGTGCAGTGCTTCAGTTGGCGATGAGGGTGCTTGTCAAATACAGAGCAGTTCACCAAAACAAATGTTTAATGTTCAAATGTTTTTTTCCTCATCAGTGACATGCTGTAAAGAAGTTGATAGTATTATCTGCTCTGTGATCAAAGCTAACAGAAGTGATCAGATGAAGAGGGAACCAAAGAAGAGGACATCCCGTGGCACCAACGCCCAAATCACGGTGGCTTTATGTCCATGACTCACAGGCACACTCACGCACGAGGCGGTCTCAACAGAGAAGTGAAATAAACCTCAAAAGCAGACAGATGAGTTCTGCTTTTTCACTGGTTTTGATTTCGGGCTTTTCATATATGGCTTTGCAAACACGTTGGACACGTGTTACGAAACATAAAAGATGCGTTTCTGCACAAATGAAATGTAGCAGCTCGGGATACTTCTGTTTCTCAGGTCGGCTGAAAGGAGCACTAAAAATTCCTAAAATAACCAGGCTGAATACATCACACTGAAACACAAGATCTACTGATCTCTCTGACTAATAATGCGTTTTCTTGGCTGAGTTTTGTAGCCTGAGGCTGCAGATTTAGCCCAGATTTATATGTTCACCTTGTGACAAAAAAAGGTGCAAGATATTAGATCACCTGAAAAACAGTGTGCATGGATGAGTCACATTGCCAAATCCTGCAACTGGGATGTTGAATGTTATTACACGGACTTGTTGCAATGCTCAAAATAGGGTGCTTTCTTTCTTCTAAAGAATTTCAGTGGCTCTGTCACTTCAAACGTCTTTTTAACAGGCTACATTTTATCTGTGCTGCAAAACCTCAAATTAGGATTTCACATTAAAGCAAAACAGATTTCTTCTGTCTGACAGGAACGTTCACCAGTAAAAATAAAAAAGGAAAAGATGTGACACAAAAAGGGGTGTGGCCCATCTGTTAAAAGAGAGGCTCCGGACTTGACTCTTTGCAAATTCAGACATCCAGACACAACTTTTGGACTTTTACGTAATACACGAAACAACAAAGCCAAGCCAAGAGCTAATATACAGACTGAACCATTTTCAAACCAAAGAATGCAACTGCAGAAAAACACAAAGCTCAAAAATGCAGCACTGCTGGAATAAACTCTACCTTTTCTGTGGTCCATGGCCCTGAGCACCCCCTGGTAGTAGGACTCCTCTACGAACACCCCATCACTACCCATACTATCAGAGGAGTAGGCTCTGAATCTCTGCTCCATCGCCATGCTGCCAGCTATCAAAACCACACGTTAGCCTCTGCAGGTTCAGAGGCGATGATGTTGTGTACTTCTACTTTTTCTTATTGCCTGAAACACTGCTTCTCACTGAGGGCTCCTGGAGTTAAGTGGGAGTGTTCAAGCCACCGATTCAGTTCCTGAACTTGCTCCCTTTCTTCTCCCTATCTCCATTTGCTGTCTCTGACATTCAACGCCACATTTTTTTTTCACCACCTCTTGCAAAATGCCTGCCTGCAGGCAGCAATGTCAGAGACATTCACCACAGAGAGGTCTGCAGGGAAGATTCTCCTCCTGGTTCAGCCCTGTTATCTACACCCAGACCCCACCCATGAAAAAACCCTCACACAGCACCCACCCAAACCAGAGCTCAGACCTCAATTTACATTATTCTTTGCACTTTTAATTTTATTTTCTGTTTAATTTGAGGATAAAAAAAAAAACAGTTTAGAATCCCACTCATCTTGTAGCTACAGCTAACTATTGCACTAAGATTCATTTTCAAAGATTCATTTTCACAAAGACCCCACAGATCACTAATCCAGAACAGGAGACATTCCCTCATTTAGACTAAGCTGTACAGAAACGGACCACTGAAGCTTGTTAACCCCAACTGAACTCCACTGCTCAAGCTAGCTAGCAGAGTGGCGGGACATACCACAACGCCACAAAGCATCAATGGAAAAACTTGTCCCGAGCACACAGCCGAAGCCAGGAGGCATCAGAAAGAACGTCCTCAGCTATTTCCCCAAACAGTACAATCACAAGAAAACCTCGAGCATGAAAGCTCTTCCATCATCAGGAGATAATTAAGGAATAAAAGGCACCGAGGGAGCCGTCTTCGGGATACAATTCAGCACCAGAAAGAATAATGAGAACAAACTGCAGGACTTCAGTTTTATTTGAAGCATTTGATTTAGACTATTTTCCCTTGGATGGACCTCCAATACCCTGTCGTGCCAGTTCAATACCACAAACCAAAAAAAAAAAAAAAAAAGAGGGTGTGGGATGGAGGGGGTGGACAAGCATCAGACAGTAGAAAATTATCCGAGACACAAAGCAGCTATTGTGGCTCCGCATGGATAGACTGAACAGTGTGTGCACATGACAACAATCATTTGCATCTTCTTCATGCAAATAACTTCTGTCAAACATCCCTGAAAAACTGGGTGCAGAATTTGTTTTTCCATTTGGTTCCAGGTGATCACAAATAGCACCTCCACACTAAAATACCTTCAACACCTTTCACCCTGCAAAACACCAATTTTACGTGCAGTTACCGACATAACACTGTAAAGAAAAGGAATTTTTTTGGATGCCTATAAAGGGAGGTGACTTGTTGGGACCTGAGGCATGAAAGCTTCCTTGACTGCACCTTCAGACTTTAAACAGACCCTGAACGCCAACGGGCTACAAACAAAAGCAAAGACTCTAGGCAGAAACGCTAAAATTAGCTAAACATAATTTGTGCAAAATGGCTTTTGATCGACACACTAAAATCTAAAATCTGTGGATTATAGTTTTCAATTTCAAATGCAAAGAGTATTTGTCTGCAGGCTTAAGAACTGAAAACCGCAAGTAATCACTTCCAGTTTCCAAACTTGCTAAACTGTATTTGTTTTAAGACATGAAAGCACTGGAAGCTAAATTTGTGCTTCTTTGAACAAATCCTGGTGTAATCAAACTCGGCATTGAATTAACTAGATTTATTCATTTAAAGCTCAGTTTGCTAAAATGCTTTAAAGGTGGCAAAGAGATATAAGCGCTTTTTTGCACCTCAATTCTAAGACTGCAAAACAGTTGTCTTATCCAGTATCTAAATGACGCTCTGGTGCACACAGTGCAGCATTGTGTGGATATTCCTCCTTTCCTTGTCCTTGATAACACACAGCGATAATCCTGAGCAGTGAGAGCTGATAGGAGTTTTAAGGTGACAGCTCAGCGTGTTAAGTCTGTAAATTCCTGCTGAGGGCGAGCCGACCCTCCTCACAGACAGGGGGAGCCGCCTCTCTCCTAAAAGAATTTTAAAAATAAAATAAAAAACACACCCCTATTTGTGTTTTTTGCAAGAGACAGCACGCGATGTCAGTCCCACTGAGGACAGGAATGTTAATCAACACCTTGTATCATCTGGTTCGCAGGTCCTGTTAGGGTTCATGATGGTATGAATGCTGGATGACTTGCGAAGAAACTCTGCCAAAGCCCCAGGGCATGGTGGGGCAGATCCAACCCGGAGCTGACAATGACAAGTGCACGAAAACATGCACATGTCAGAGAAGACGACCGGGTAGTGTCTGCTATTATACCTGAACGGTATAATGAATTCCTTTTAAAAAGCAAACACAGCTGGAAAAATAACTTAATAACCCCAAAGGCGACACAGGAATATGTCCTGACCACCACTGCAATTTAGAGCTGCATTTAAACTTGCTCGTATTATGTTTCAGCATCACTTTTGCAATATCAGCATCACTTGCAAGCACTTTGTGCACAAAAACATGCGTAATCAGCCACACATGGTGCTTACAATCTTGTGGTTACGAACAGATGAGAACTGGATAATTGTTGGATTTATGATCTTCATATGTGAAAACTGCTGCTCAGCACAGTTTGTCTCCCCCTTCTGGTCGAAAGGCTACAGCACAAAACATGGGAAGCTGAATATTTAAAGCCATAATCCATTTTAATGTCACAACAACTAGTAGCTCCAATCATCCCTGTGTGCTCCTAAAGAGACCTGAGACTACTGGTAAGAAAGCTCAAGGTCACTTGGGGCCCTGCAGTGTTTACATATGTCAGTGGGCAAATGATTTTTGTGTGTGGGAAAAGTGTGTTGTGTACATGGTTGCCGTGACAACATAGTAAAAACACACAGAAGCTGAGAGTCCATCAGAACACCATTTTGGCCCAGAACATCTGGGGAAACACCCGAGTGCAGGGGGAAAGTGGATTTCTGCTTAGAACTGAAAATGCCAAAGTCCACAAAACACATGACACATTCACAGGGCGTTATCAGAGGGTAAACACAAACACCAAGTACAGTTTCCATTCCTGTAGAATATTCAGGGTGAGCCGGAGAGTGACAAATTAACTGTGTACTGAGTCACTCAGTCGCTTTTATATTCAAACGTCAAGACAAATGATCGAGTCAAGAAGCTGCATACAAGGACATGAAGTAACCTCGTTATCGTAAAATCAACTTTTCTCAGATAACAGACCTCTGCCCAGTGCAGACATTTGAAAAGAGCCAAACGTGAGACATTTAAAGGGCTTAAAAATTAAAGATTTAAGAAGCTGGAAGCTGACAGGGTTTTTAGTTATTTTTACCTAAAAATGCTTAAATAAACGATTTAGTATCCAAAATTAACTTTCTGTTGACGAACTGATTTACAGTTTATCATCTGCTCAGTGGGAAAGTAATTAATTATCAGACTTTCATCACTGATGTTACTAATAAACAACATTCTCCAAGTTTTGAATTCTATATATGTCTAAAATACCATTGATATATTTACTGAATTTGAATAGGGACGCAGATATAAGCAGTGTTGCCTGTACACAGCAGCAAACAGGATGGTATTGACCATGGCACAAGCCAGTGTTTATCTGTTGTGTCACATCGATTTTGTGGTGCCTGAATGAAGACTTTAAAGCTGATTATCTCAGGCTGAGGTTTGTTTTCTAAATGCGGGAAATAAATCACAATAAAAACGAAATAATTAAAAAATAGTTTTAAGCATCTCTAATTTCAATCATCTAGTTCTGGACGTCCACTGTTTTGGCCCTCAGGGCTTGCTGTATCATGGGTGGAGGAACGGAAAAGGTTAACATTACCACCATCAGCACCCCAGCAGCCCCTCCCAAGCAGAGCCTCCTCCTATTACAGTCACTGAGCGATGGATAGAGCGGCGCAGTGATCGGACCTACCTGCGCAACACATTCGGCTGTACAGATGAGACCCCACTTCGCTGCAGTTCATTTCATGGATGTAATTAGTCCGTCGATAAAGAAATCCCCGCTCCAGCCCGCCGTACCAGGACGGCCGGGCAGCCTGCGCCGTATCGTCCACTTCGGCCATCCCGGTTTGTTTGTGCCGCGCGTAAACGCGGAGCGCGCTGGACTTTCTCGAAAACGCCCCCCTCACTCGTGGGTTTCTCGCGTGTGTAGTACCAGCCCTCCAAACTTCGCTCTGTACTCTATGAGAGCCACATGGAGGAGAAAAAACAGGGTCGAGTCAGATTGCAGACTCTTTGTCACAAGCCCAACCCACTCGTTTTGTTTAGCGAGAAGAAGTGGCGAGCTGCCGGCTGCTCCATCCTCCTCCGATCCGTCAGACGACTTGTGCCATTGAGACGCGCCGCGGAGAGACACTGCACACCGCGTCCTTATTTTAACACGCGTGATAACTGTACCTTTCACAAGATTGCATAACATACACCCCCGACAGCCCCATAAATGCAAAGCAGAAACAGGAATGACTTCTGGGAAGGCGCGAAACTTGCAGGCGGTGACAGACGGTTCTGTGCATTGTCTCGCAGTGACTGTTCACAGGAGGGCAGAGCGCACATTACCCCCGGTAATAAATCATCACATTCCCTTCACATCCATAACAGCTGTGCCTCGTAAATATCCCCGACACAGGAGGCTCATTTTCTCTCCGTTTTTGCGCAACTTTAAGAAATACTTCACATAACTGAAAAGGTGCTGGCTCCTCGTTAATCCGCATGTGACAGAATCCAACTGCCATGACCATGAATTAATTTATGAAGAAGTTATATTTCTTTTAATTGGGGGCGGGTTAAGGTACAATCTGGTAACAAAACTTCTGATTAAGCAATAAAATAATACCAGTAGTAACTCACGGGATTAACTAGTGATGTGTCTAAAACAAAGTTTTAAACTGTTTCTTTAGGCACTTTGTTACTAGCAGCCTGAGTGAGTTCCCATTTCTTTACATTAATCTATGGAAAATACCAAAGACAACACGTTGACAGGTGTGAAATAGATGCATCTGGACTTCAATTGATGCAACTATTGTTCAGTGAAGCTCATCAGAAATGTTCTCAGTGAATGGTGGCTGTCAGGAAGCCATTCTTAAGGAAGGTGGGGAAAGGCTGAGATATGTCAAATTATTATTTCTAAATTATTTTTATTATGATTAAATTACTCAAGAACCAGACTGAAAATCAGTGGCAACAGGTCTTGAAGACGTCAGAAGAGCAGTGCAACAGTGTCTGTTGTAAAACTGTAAAACATGGCGGAGGCTCTGACATGGTTAGGTGGTGTTGTGTGGTGTTGGGGATCTTTTCGAAACTGACAGAATTATGAATGCAGAAAAAGAATGAATGCAGTACAATCCGGAAAGCATCTGATTGGCTGTGGCTTCGTTTTTCATTAATAACGATGATGCCAATACGGCAACAGCCTAGATAGAAAAAACAGTCGAGGACAGAGATGAGGATAAGAACCAAGGCCCTCCCTCAGCGCAGACACACGCTGTACTGTATGCTGTGTATGACAGTCAATGAACCCAGCTACTATTGAGGTTTACCACTAATGTGTTTTATGTTAGGCTGGGTATTGTGAAGGGCATGTAGGGACACGCTGGGTGTGCATTGTTTATTGTTTTTGTGTCCTTTAGTAACAGAATGTTTTCTCGTTTTTCAGTTATTGCCCAGCGGGGCGTCCTCCCTCCTCAGTCTGTTATTACCACCACAGTGAAAGGAGACAGGAAAAGTGAGTCACGGCTGAACACCACGAGACCAAATCTGAAACCGATCCTACGCTGTGCTGTCTGTGGCACGCGGTTTAGCAGACACGGCTGCCAGTCTGAGTCTGCCATTAATACTGTTGCAGATTTGGGTGTGGTTTCCTAAATGGATTAGACAATATTGTTAAGGACTTTTATTGTGATGGGAATGCAGTATCCTAATCTTGAGAGTCTTAAAAAGACCTTTGCACAAAACAATTAGAGGAAATCTCAAAGTTAAAAAAAAAAAAAACGCAGTCAAAAATAACAGGGAAGGGCATTAAATGATCATAAAGAACAGATCAAAATGAGCAGGAGCCTCTAATGAAGCAGGACTTAGATTCTTCTAACGTCCCGAGGATCTAAATGATCGTTTGTTATGACTGTATCCAGGATACGCAGGCCACCGTCCTCAGTGTCGAGTTTACTACCATTAGTCAGTCACCATCTGTGGCACGGAGCTTTTTTTAAACCTGGCTCTGGGTAAAGTCCCTTTTACCTACTTCCACCTTCCCCCTGTGTCAAAGGCACCTTGGTGTTCCAGCAAACTACAGTTCAACTTACACAAGTGGACTCGGGTTGTGTCCTTAAATCGAAATGTTTGACTTGAATGACTGAATCTGTAATGTAAACAATGAACAGACAGCCTGATATTGATCTTGCCGCCGCCAGAAATATGCTATAAAGAGGGAATACGATCACACCTGATGTGCAGCTCTTACTGTCTGCACTGCGGCAAGAACAGAGCTGAAAGCAGATTTCCCCAAATGCAAAGCACCTTGATATCGACAGGAGCTAGTGATGATACATGGCGTAGTTTTGCAATGCAGTGTTGGCACACGATTTACCAGTCAAACGGCACTTCCTGGCAACCTTTGATCGCGGCTTCAGTTGCGTGCAATTTACAGACCACACGCATTCGAGTCACGCAGACAGAGGGAGAGGAGGATACATGTGTTGTTAATTTCTCCTGTTTTGCTTATGTTCTGATCATATTTTGGATATTAAGTCTCTGGACAGGGACTTTTCCTTTTTGGGGAAAGACTTTTCAGAATTCTTTGAAAATCATTCATCTGCTCACAACAATGTGAGGAATGTTGTGAAAACTGCTCTTATCTACTCAAGGCGTGTCTTGCTCCACCCAACTACAACCTGATTGTGTAGTTTACAGCTGAGAGCACTGGTCAGATAATAGTACAGTAGTGCTCTAATTTAGCTTTAACAGCCAACTATTTCAAAATGTTAGTTTTGTTTTTTAAAACGTATTTAGGTGAGAGAGATTTCATGTAAAGGCTATTTTATGTGCAAATAGATTATCCAGTAAATGTGCACGGTTGTTTTAAAGTGCCAAACAGGTTTCCCATTTGAAAGACAAAACAAAATAAAAAAACAAAACAACAATTGTTCTCTCTTTTACCTGCAGACTGTCAGTCAAAAATTCTTTAAAGCACCCCAGGGTGTGTCACCTGCAGGGGTGTGTCTGACAACCACCACAGTGTTAAGCTGTGTCAACAATAACGTGGGCCTTCCTGAGGAGTGTGTCATGACATTAAAGAGTATGCAACCAACCTTCAGGCTGCATAGTTTAGTTGAACATCGTGTAACTCTTCTATGCTTGCAGCAAGATTGGTTAACAAAAGGATATGGTTAACCTAACAACGCCAGTGTGCCAAGATGAAACAGGTTGAACCAGCATTTTAACAATACAGCACCCTCCACAACTGGGGTAGGTCTGTAAAGTGGAGAGATTAAAGTTATATCCAGTCACTTTAAGAGAGCTGCACACATAGATCTTTAGCCAGATCTTAACAAAGATGGAAAAAAAAATGATGGAATAGTTTTCAGAAGGGAAAAACTGCAACTTAGGAGCAAAGCTGAAGCTGAGGAGTGCCCGTCAGAGCTCTGACTAAGCTGAAACCCCATTCTCCACAAGAATACTCCAGCTCTTCGGACGTCATCACCTTCCAGCCAGCATTTACAGGGTTAATCGCAACATCTCCATAGCACAGGAAACCGAGATGTGTGAGGGGAAAAAAAGGAGGGGGGGCAGTGAGGAAGAGAGAGAGAGGAGCGTGTGCTGCAAAAACACAGAGGACGAGAGAGAGTAGAGACGACAGAACAGGACTGCCGGCAACAAACTGTTTGCAAAGGAAAATCTTTGATCTGCCGATCTCGCCGTCAGCTCTCCCTGCGCAAGCCTTGAAGCGATGAGTTTTTCAAGCTTTTCTTACCTTGCTTCTTGAGTACTCTCCACTGCCAGAAAACGATCAAGGTAACGATGTGGCCCACAGCCACAAGGGCTGGGAACACATTTCCAGGGGGGCTTGCCGGCATCGGGCCTGGTACAAAGTGAAGAGTCCCAGGCTCTGAAAGGTGGGAGGGTTGGGGAGGGTAGCGGCGGGGGGGGGAGTTGGAAGGTAAGGTGGAGGGGGGGAGTAAAGGGGAGGAGTAGGGGAGCGTCTAGGGGTGTGGTGTCACCCCGGACTTTAAAACGAGCGCTGCAGCTAAGTTGTCCGCGACTTTTACAAGACACGAGTGAAAGAGCACACCTCGCTCTGCTCTGTGACTCAGTCCTCTGGCAGAAGTGGCTGATCTCTCTCACTCCGGCACTCTTTCCCTCCCCCTTTTTCCTCTGCACTTTTACAATTCCTCTCTCTGTTTCTCATATATTCACGTTTAAGTTGCACTTCTTTTAAAAGTAAAAGCTGTAACTCTGGCAGCACGAGGAGCTCTGACGCTGTTAAAAATAAGTTTTGTCCTCTTTGTCCACAGATCAAGTAACTCCACTGGTTTTGCCCTACAGAAACTTGCTCTCTGCTTTCCTTGCCAGCTGCAGACTATCTGCAGGAGTTAATAATATATGAGGCTGTTTTGTGTGACGAGCACACACACAGAGCACGCTCAGTCGGGTCAGCCTTGATAAGAGGCAAACTAAGGGACATCCACTGTGAGCTGGAGTCAAAGTTTCCAACTGATTCACTCCATAAGTTTTCTTTTACCGACTGAAGCCCATTTTCCATCGCGGTTTACGAGTCACAGACAGTCGCAGGCCAACCCCTTCCGCCTTTTCCAAATATTTATACTGAAGCCATGCCTCCCAATTTTATTTTCCCTCATCACATAATCATCCGCTCCCTATCAATTCATTCTCCTTATGTAACTTCACAATTTTCCTGTAATTCTAATAGTTTCCTTATGCTTGGACAGCCCAACCAGTGTGTATAAGCTTCCCAGAGCCTGATTAAACTGGATCCTGTTTTACAACCAACCGTTTCAGCATCTCTGAACTGCCAGCTGCATTGTTAGCTCTAAATCCTAAAGTGTTTTTCATTTTTCTCCATCTTACCCTGGCTCTGTTGTTAAAACAGAGAAAAGCCTCGAGGGAAGATGTCCTCTGGAACCAGACTGCATGCCTTTTAAGGACGCCGCTTTAAGCGCAATCATTTTCAAACCTTTATTAAAACAGTTCTATGTCACCAAATGATCACAATGAAATTCCTCTGTGGGAGCTTCTCCTCACCAGCCTAACTCGAAACACAGAGTTGTGAAACACTAACTGCACCTGCAGAAATATGCACACATCACCTGTTTGCATCACTGTTTAAAAAAATAAAATATTGCTTGAGGCAAAACAGCATCGCTGCCAAGGTCTCTGTTGTCAGAACAAATGAAAAGAACATCAGCTGTGGTGCAGAAACCCAACACCAAGACGAGTGTCACCCTCGCACATTTACAGCGACGCCACACACCAACAGCCACCATAGAGAAAGCAAAAATAGTCGAGACGGCCTCGACCTCGTGCTGTCTTTAGCGTGAGCACTGTGTCATGCTATATAAAGAAGGGAATACAGAATAGTCTTACACAATATAGTTTGCACTAAATTTAAAACAAAACAAAAAAAGAAGCTATGTTTAGGCACAAAGACCAGAAGCAAAAGTGTAGAAGAAAAAGTGGGCGTTGTTAGTCTAAAGTGCTGGCAGTTGATTTGGGGAGAGACCTTATATGATCCTTGTTTGAAAATGTCAACCAAATCCCCAAAGCCTTAGAAACTGGCACTGCAATTTGGCAATTAGTTACAGTGAGGATTGAACAAAGGGAATAAATCCAGGGGAGCAGTAGAGACGTCTGGAATAAATTCATTTCACCACTCCCTCATGGGAGGAGCCAGCCCACTCCCCCTCTTCTCACATGGTATGCACTCGCTCAATGATTCCCATATTGTGATACACATTCTACATACTCCCGCGAAAGCAACATAGCCAAAATCCACAAAGTTACACATTTAATTAATTCAGAAGTTCTTAGAATTTCACTTAAAAAGCCTCCGATATTAATGCCCAACTTTCACATAACAGCGTAGGTAAGACTAGCGAAGCAATGTGAGGAATGTGAGAGATGTTTTTAATCTAAAGTACTGATACTGGGAGTGGCAGTGTCCTCAGATGGCAAGCATAATTCAAGAAATTAACCTCAGCATAGTTTATTCTTGATCTGGTATCTTTAAGTTCACTGATAAAGAGTCTAAAAAAAGATTCCGGTAAAAATAAAACCTACCGTTGGGAGGTCCTGGGCAGAAGCAACAGCACAACTCCATCTTCTCTCAGCGTCTTCACAACTTTTAGAGAAAATGCAGAACTGCCAAGGAGTCAGAGCTGACCTCATGACATTATGTTCTGATAAAAACGAGGGGGGGCGTGCAGAAAAAACACCCAAAAAAAAGGAAAGAGTGAGAGCGAGAGAGAAAAGCGGAGGCACAGCTGGGAAGTACAAACTACACAGCGTTGCGAGTTTGATTTAATTTGTGAGGCTTTCCTCAGTGGAAACAGCATCTCATGCGTGGTGGTTTCTGTGAGCACCGCTGGATGGAATCCATGTGCAAGGCTTCAGAGAGACTCCCAGGGACACATTCACATTTTTTCTTACAGGATTTAGACAAAGAACGGAAAACGTGACTTTTGCCAGCTATAACAAAGGCGGCTCTGTGAAAGCCGTTAAAAAAAGATTTATTGGAAACAGTGCAATTATGCAGCCGTATCCACAGGATGTGCATCACTCTACGCTACTATAGCTCGGCTTTGTTTTAAAGTCACAGATGGAACATTTTAATCTGATCACACAAAAACTACACAGGTCGGACATATTAGCTCAGTTCTTGGACAATATTTTCAGACTTATCATGTAGTTGTGTAGAATTGCGATATAAGATGTTGTTCGTATACTATTTAAAGTTCTGCCCAACTGACAAAGTCAATGAAATAAATGTTCATGATACATCAGATATAAATAACACAAAAAGTTTGAAGTGTCACAACAAAAATGTCAAAAAAAAATCCCCAGCTCTCATTTTTGCTCTTTTTGTGGCTTAAATATAATTAAAAGTTGACTATCTTTAATTCTAAGCTGCTTTTAAAACAACATTTTCACCTTTTCTGAACTTTTTTTGGTTGATTAATGTGGCCTAAAACTAATCAATAAAGATATGGATCATTAGTTAGAGCCCAACAGACAAAGAATGCAAAAGTGCATCTTAAGATATGTTATCTATTCAGTTGCCCATTACTCCCGAGCCCTGCCTGGTCTGCCTCTTTTTCACTGTGACCATTTTGTGCAGAGGAGAGAGGTGAAGCAGCCAGTCAGGGGCCATCCTGCAGCCCACACCCCTCTGGATTTTACACCAGGAAACTTGATCCCGGACGCAGCCAGCAGGCAGCGTGGGAGGTGTCTAACTCAAGGTCTTCAATGTTAAAGTTATGAACTATAATAAATTTTACTCCTAATCTTTAAAAAAAACACATTAGTTCTTTTAGGATCAAAATAAACTAGACGGTAGACATGCAATTGTTTTTTTAAGAAAACAATATTAAAAACGTCTTAAACACTGTGTTTAAGATTGTGTACTTAATCCCAGACACAATGGCCAGTATTCAGCTGTTATCTGATCTGCGGCAGCGAGACACACCCTAACCTGCTTCATCCTCTTTGGTCCGCTAGATAACCTGAGACTGGCCATAAAGTATTTCTGTGCTGACACCTTTTGGTAAGAAGACAGAACTGTTCCAACAAGAAAGACTTCCTACCTTGGCCGTGTTGAATCAGAGCCTCCATAAAGTCTCTAGAAAAATTCATTTCCATCGTAGCCAAAACAGGTTTCTTGATGATTTTTCTTTCTTACTGTATTATATGAAAAATGCAGCACACACTAGATTAGGAGTCAGCAGGTTACACACTCTGTGTTCTGCTGCAGCTAACCCACTCAAATACAGTATGGTCTTTTTAAATGTTGGAGTTCATGTTCATTGCAGGCTGGGCTAAGTGGAGGTTAGATGAAAGGTGGCAAATGCCACACACTCTGTGTTTTGGACTGCTTTGCTGCTTCGCCCTTTTTTGTGGAGGCACAGACAGGAAAAGCTGAGTGTGGTTTAATGGCACTCACATTTTTCCAGTCTCTGCTGAGTCATATATCAGCCCGACAATGGAAGGTTCTCAGGCAGATGTCATATTGAAAAGGTAGAGCCAGGGAATTCAGCACGTGGATTTGCAGAAGCATTTATCTTTTATAAGTCTTTATGCGCTGTATTAATATCTAGTTTGGGGGCCGTGTGAAATGCAGCATGTTCTGTGAGATGAAGAGAGATGGACACGCGAGTGCATGCAGCTGCAGAACAGCAGATGCCAGAATTAATGAATCAGCCACATTGATGTAGCGCACGCAACAGCACAAATGTTTGCATGGATTTAATACTGAATACTGTGTTTAGACACCTGTAGATACCCTACAACGCCACAACATGTTTGCCAGAGTTTAAGTTAAAAAAGAAGATTTGACCATATAACACCCACACAGAGGTAACTACAGTATCTGCCTCCACTTAGACTTAGTTTATCTGAATATTTTAATGTCTGTTGACACGATGCAGACATCTCTCTGGTCTGGAATCTCAATATCTCTCAGACGTGTCAGTAAACTATGAACCAGCTTCAACAGGCTGACAGGTTCTTCCACCAATACCAGAGAAGCCTCTTTGATCTTTAAGGCTTCAAAAATACAAAAATAAATAAGTAAAAGAAATTAAAAGATTCTTGTTTGGTTGTGTTTGTCAGTCATGTAGTTGCTGGTCTTAATTATAATTTTAACTGAGTTCTGGTTGTTTTACTTAATTTAATTTGTTGGTTTTCTCAAGTTTACTATTTACTTTATTTTTACATGTTTTTTTAAAAACATTTTTAATTTAATAATTATCTTTTTAAATTTCTATTTCTTTAATGAATTAAAATGATCAACTTTACCCCTTTTCATTAATTCAGGAGCTTTTGTGAGTCTTTCAGTTTAGTTTTGATCTCTCTATTGTTGTGCTGCAGTTTGTACCTGCTGTGCTACATAAATATAATTTTGCTACCTTAAAAATAACAAGACGTTAATTAAATATTCATTGAATTAATGGGTAGTTGATGCTGTTCTCCTTGGGGAACTGAACACACTGTTTTTCGTTTGAGTATAGATCACAACCACTGCAGAACAAAACTGCCTGTTCTGCTGAATATACGACAGTAATAATCTGCTTGACAGATGCAGTTTGAACATGTAGAAGCTTCATATGTTATCTTTGCTTTTTGCTTGTTTTTAACCCTCGAAACATCTCAAAGAAAGAGTTATATGTGTTTCCAGTTAAGAAGACTAGCAGAGGTAAAGCATCACAGGCCACATAAAACGAATGATCTACAAGGTGTCTCAATAATCAGTGTTGGATAAAAGTCACATTATTTTCTTATTTGTTATAAATTCTTAATGTTTCTACAGTTCGAGTTTTAGTTACTGTGAGTCCCGTAAGCAGATGTGTGACAGTAAACAAAATGAGGACTAATGCATTTTAAAAATATAACTGTACCCTCACTAACATACAGTATGCAAACATGTGCATGATTCACATTTAGACAAAGCTTGTCTGTGTAAGTGGGCCACTGGTTGCCACAATCCGCATCTGTAAAATGACACCTAATTGACAGTCTGTTGTTATTTAGCTATATGAAAAATGACAGGACCATTATTTGTATCAATAAGAGACGAGATTAAATTATCTCTGCTTCATCCACATAAACAGAGCCAGCAGCCATAGCAACACCAAGATAGCCTTTACTGCAAATGAAAGAGGAAGAAACGGGAGGAGGAGTTAGAAGAAGCTCAAACCTTCAGGGAAGTCAGGCCCGGTCTTCTGAGCATCTTTACCTTTTTCAGGTTCTTCTGTAAGAGTGGTGCAGTCTACCTGAAGCAGAGGGATCTTCAGAGCTGGGTAAACTGGTGGGACTATAGGGACGGGACGGTCTGCTTTAGTGGCTGCAGTGGAGGAGGCTCCAGATGCATCATGAGAAATCATGACTTCTGCAGAAACTATTGTCTCACTGTCTTTTTCATTCTCTGTATCTGTAATGTCAGATTCCATTGTTTTTTCCTCGGGAATATTTTGCACAGATTTGTAAGTGTCACACTTGGATGTTTCACTTTTATCTGCAGGGCTGTAAACTTCAACCATCACATGTTTCATCTCCTCAACATCACCTGGCAACTTCTTGTGGTATTCTTCTGTCACAACGTCAGCAGAAGATCCAAACGGAGCTGAGTTGACAACCTCATGGAGAAGGTCTTCATCTTTCTCTTCATCATCAATAAGCTCTTCCATCAAAGGGACTGCCTGGGGGTCTGCTACCATTTGTATACCGCATTCACTCGCAGGTACCTCTTCTTCAAGAACCCCCAAGAACAGATATTTGGTCTCTCTTCTCATCTCATTTAAGATCAGTTCTTTTACAGGTTCCTCAGTTGTAGTCTTCTGCACCTTCATGGTGGCCATAGCAACACGTCCAGACTCCTTATAACCTGTTTGTGGTTCAGCACATGTGTTCTTAAACGATTCCTGCAGGACCTCTGTTACTGGAACACCAGGAACCTTCTGAACTGTCTGGATTTCTTTTGGAAACTTTATCACAACTGAAGGAGAATGAAAACCTTGCTTGGCCTCCTCGACTGAGTAATGACCTCTGGTGGCTTTGTCTTCATGGTGGAGAACAGAAGCATTGAAAACTTTACTGTGACTTTCCTCTTCTATGCAGAGGTCTTTGTCCACCTTGAACAAGGTAGTGTTTTGATCTCTAGGCTGACCAATGGACATCTGGTAGGAGCCTCTGAAGGTTTTTGGAAGTCTGTCAGGTTGTTCTTCTTCAACTCTCTTGTGACGGTAAACGTGCCTGTCCGTAACACCCTCTTGGGTTCTTCCTTGGGCCTTCAGTTCTGAAATGGAAGATCTCGGGCCTTTCACGCTTTGAACTCGAGCAGAAAATCCAGGGCGAAAAATGCGATGAAGGGTTCTAGGCATGATTTCTGGAGGCAGGTGCAGGTAATCTCGCAGGTACCCGATACCTTCATTGGTGAGATAATAATAGGCATGTTTCCAGGCAAAAGTCTCCCTGACGTAGCCTTTAGTTTTGAGAGAGCCCACGGCACGGATCACCTTTAGGTTATTCACCCCATTGAGATCAGGATGCATGGACTGTGGCCGCCTGTCCTTCTTAACCACAATGACGCCATCTTTGAAGAGAAGCTCGTAGATTGCTTTCAGATTGGCTAATGGCATTACCATTCCAGCCACCATTATGTCTTCCCTTGTGTTCTTTGAGATCAATGCGCAGTATTTGCATAGAGAAATATATCACAAAGAAGACCTGTTAAAAATTCTTAATTCTACATAATTTTGGATTCACTTTGATGAAGCATTTATCTACCCAGTTGTCATCATGAGTCAGCATGGAGAAACAGCGATGCTCAGAACCCCTCCTACCTTCTCAGTCCCCAGTCGAAACAGAAACAGTGTGGATGAGAGGCGAGAGGGAAGAGAGGAGGAGAATCTAAAGGGGTGTGCGCACACAGGATGCAAACAGAAACCAAAAGGATCCAAACAGAGACGAGAAAAGGAGGTTTGGACCTTGTGTGGGTAATGGGCAGTGCCGCTGCTACAAAACCCCTGCTACCTTAGCCAGCTTTCAACACAAAGTGCAAAAACAGTGTGGGTTTTATATATATAAAAACGCAAACAATGAATTCTTTCTTTGCTAAATAATCCGTCAAAATCTATGCACAAATCAGACAGTGTATGACAATATATAATCATGAAATAAATATTTAAAATGCAAGATATTATTCATGTCTAGTTACTTAACGTGAACCAGTTTTAGTACTATTAGTTATTTCATATATGAGCTGATGGTGTAGAAAACTGTGCATCACACACAAATTCACCATCACTAGGTTGTCATCTTAATCCTTCCTCACCAGCCTCAGATGAGAACAACAACAAGAGTTTACCAACAGCACTGGAGACAAAAACAATAAAAATAGTTTTTGTAAAGTCACTGCAGGACTTACTGAAGGTCTTAATAACGCAGGATTGGAGTAACTGTAATGAGCTAGTGGTATGTTGACTACAGTCCAAACGGAGCCTGGCAATAACTAAAGAATTAAAACCAAAAAAGCCAGATATTACATTCTGCCTTTTAGCATACCTCAGAGTCATTTGGACAAATAACTGCACAGAAGATTTTCAGTAAAAGGATGGTGATTTAAAATGTGCAGCACTCTAACACAGCATCAGACATTAGAAGTAATACACCTGTAATAACACAGGGATACAACAATTAGCGGTGATGGGTGGTAATCCAATCATCTGTAAGACAGACACACTGCAGAATAGTACATATACCGTGTTACATGCATGAATGAAATGAGACTTTAACATTCAAACAGATGTGTAGGTAACAGATAACAGGGAAAAAACAAGCTGAAAGCTAAAACATCTGATATGGGGCAGGGATGACACAACCAACACCGAACAGGCCTGAGGGGATAACAACCATGCATACAATGCTGTGCAAAACAGGGACAGCTGTGGCGAATCATCGGCATGTGTTTTTAAAGGCAAGAGGTTTTGAAAATGTCACTTTGACGAAATACAAGGTTCCAGAATGAAAGGCTCTCTTTGTATTCTAAACTACTGAATTTGCCCAATATAATATACAGTCATGGTCACTAATGTTTTCCAAAGGTTCTTCAGTGCTATTCAAAGACACCAAACCTAAATGTCAAACATTAAGTACAAACAGTGTATAATCTTTGGTCTCCATGCTTTCCTTTCCTCACTCATAGCCCACATCTCCGGCCAGCCAATTCTGCAAACCTAAATGGAAAAGCCATCAAGTCGTGGATTTCCCCATAAGAAAAGACAATTGTGCCTGTGTTTAGGTCCATGTTACTCAACCTCCTCTGAGACCAAATGAGACTGAACAGCAGTTATAAGAGTCCAGGGTAACAACAGCTGCCAGTGGAGCTAAAAATACAAACAGGAGGTTTGGAAAAAGTCTGCAGGAGATGGTGATTTTCCCTAATTCTTCCTAATTTTCCCTCTTCTCTCTGACAGCTGCAACATTTAACAGTCATTTAATAATAATAATGAATATAGGAGCACATCTCTGCTGATCACATTAAAATCTCTGAACAGAAAACCTATTAGGGTGAAGTGTTGAAATAAATACAGAGGTTCAAGCTTTTTAATTATTTTTCCAAACAATCAATTTTATAATCTGCTTAATGAAAATCAGCTTTTGCCTGTTTGTGTCAAACCCATTTGTCAAGAAACTTGATTGCTCTACTGGGAGCAATGTTTCATAAGAAATCGCTTTGAGTAAGAGCATGCAGGAGAGGGAAGATGACTCCCTCTAGCAGGTCTGGGGCAAACAGTATTAAGCTATTTCAACATTATGCAGTCACATAAACACTGCCACCGATAAATCAGAATTCTGGAGATGGATATAACCCCGCCCTTTTGGGGCATGGCAACAATCAGCGCAAATAACTTTTGCGCCAGATGAGGCTCCACTGCAGATCATACCCGGCAAATGATCTCCTGCCAGTTCCATCGTATTTCGATAGGCTGTCATAGAACTCGAAATGATATACTGAAGCGTTAAGTGAAGATGTCTGGAAGAATGAATCACAATCTTTTTGCTAGCACAGATAAATTCTTGCTGCATGGCACAGCTGGTAAGAACTCTTCTGGTAAAAGAAAACAGGCCTCTCACAGCGCAAGAATTTAGTGGTCTTGGGATTCATCAAAAAAACTTGAGGACTGTGTTGGTTCACTGGATGCAGAGACTTAATCGCCATGTGTTCTCCATTACCTGTCCGTGGCTCTATATCAAACACACTGGCGGCAACAATAGAGTTTTTGTTTGGTTTTCAAACACAGAATCATAGATGGAGTGAAGTGAAGCTGTCTGCACCTGCGTCACACCTCTAACAGCTTCAGTTATAGCCTTTCTTAAATGCAATCTAGAGATTGACGATCTCCAGTCAATCTTATTTAAAAAAGCCTGATGGGAAAAATAAAAAATATACGCATCCTCAACCTTTGTCTGGATATAAATAATGTAGATGTTTATTGTTGCTCTCTCCAAGTCATGATGAAAGCTCATTGCCATGGTGGCGATGGTCGAGGTCGAGGGAATGAAGACAACTCAAAGTGACACTGGGTGCTTTAAAATAAACCTATTCAACTCTACTGGCAGATAAATGCTCTCCACATTCCAGTGCGTACTTTATAGCGAGTCGTTTAAGCTGTATGGTTGTCTTCCAAGTCGTTAAATTCAAGTCTGCATTTTGACATTTGGAAATGGAGCAGTGGGAAAATGCTGGGAGGACTATTGCTGAAACAGTTCACACACACGTGTGGTGATAAATTCTGCAACTATTGCACTTAAAACATGTTCCTGACACGATGTTCAGTTAAGTCCTGAGGACATTCTGCAAACTGAACTGTCTGCAGTGCAATGGAGGCCAAATTCCTCTGGATAATGTATGCATTAAAGGCGTCATCCGTCTTATTCTCTGATCCATCTGTGCTTCTGGAGTTAGTACTTACATCTGTCCACCTCATGTAAAACGAGTGCAAAAATCTTTTAGTGATTTAAAAGGCACATTTTTTCCCAAGGCAGATGGATACGGTGTCAACTTTTAGCAGAATGGCTCATGGATTTAAAATTTGCTGGAAACTCCATATAATGGAACCTTTATATGGACATCTCTACCCTTACACATCAGCCCACTCACAAATATGAGTGAAAAACAGAGAACACACACAAGAAAGTAAGTGTACCTAACATTAAACTAAACAGAGTGATAAGATTCACCAACAAAGCTTGTAGCAGTTTCATACTAATTTTAGAGATGGAATCTCTACAATGCAGTTTAGTTTAGTATGGTTTAGTTTAAATGTATTTGAAAAAGGAAACTTAAATCTCATCAGAAAAAGATGAATCGCACCTGATTAAACTGCAAATGTTGAAATATTATACAAATACAAATCCAGTTGGCTATTTAATATATTGCTTTTTGATTATGCATTTAATTAAAACATCCCATATAAACCAAAAATACAGCTAGAGGTTTTTTGGGAACTGATAGATGGTTAATGTTGACAAATCTGATTTTAACATCATGGACGTATATGCTTGTTACCCGGATAGCATCATTAAAAAATGCACATAGGAGAAAGCAGAATTTCTCATAAGCATTTTTATCAGTGCTCAGCGAGGAGTTAATCAATTTCATATGGAGCCATGTCTCTGCTGCATTAACGAGTCCTTGTTAAGCTGAATAAACACTGTGTGATTTGGGCCTGTCCCAGAAGAAAAACAACCAAAGTGAAAGAATGAAGCTATAAATGGAGCTCCAAACACTGGCCAGGTCAAAGCTGCCCACTGCAATGAAATTGTTTTAATCAAAGGAGAAAGAGAGAGCTGCTTGTGGCAGCAGGAGTTTGTTTGTATGAAGTGTCTTTATGCTGTTATCATGACAGCACCAAGAAGGATGTAGCCTGTAAACAAACAGCAGAGGAAACGCAGCCTTGTGTCACAGCCTGTGAGTCATTGCACCATCTAAATATACTGAACTTCTCAATGTTTATTAGATACGTGTATTAGATACATGTTGCAGAGCGTGGGTTTGAAGTAAATTTAGACATGATCGGGCTGTTGCTCACCACTGTCCACTTTTCTGTTCTCTTAGCTAATAACAGAAAGAAAGCTACTTTTTCACAGCTTTTAGACACCCTTAAATGTGTATGACTACTTGATTTACGCCTACCTGGGACTGACACTAATTATATATCTCTGTATATGAGCAGACAGCTAAGTTGAGGGCAGCCAACAAGGCTATTCAAGCTTTCCTGACTTCACACCTCGATGTCAAACTGTCCTTGAGTGAGATGCTGCAGCATCCTACTGCAGAAGAGGGACAAACAAGAGGAAGATCGCTGACACTCAAACAGGTCTGCAGGCTGATGAGTGGTATCAGGGTATTTCAAGCATTTAATGGTTACTGGAAACTACTGACTGTGCAGAGCTGTGGCAGACTTGTGACATGTTAGCTTTACTTGGCAAGGCCTTATTTTTTTCCTGAGCTATTTTTGATGGCTGTAGCTTTATGTTTCTCATGTTTGATCAGTAGCATCTAATCTCTAATCTGAACACAATCTCTAATGTGACCAAAGCCTGAGAGCAGAACATTATTGTGTTGTTGCTGGTGTTTGTTTTAGCAAAAATCTTGTCAGTGCTGATAGTAGCATGCTTTATCCTACCATGCACAGGTAAATGTGGACAAATATGTAATTAAGACAAGAAATGGTTACATAAACCATGTGAGTTTTAGAAAAATGTAGCAACTATTCAAATATTTGAAAAGCATATTTATCACTGATTAACACAAAATGGATAACAGCATCAATGCATTGTTTTGGCTTTAAAGGATCACAATGTCAAGCCGAACTTATTAGACTACAGGTTTTTGTTGGTAATGCACAAACCACTATAAATACTGTTCACAGCATAAAAGCTTTGGATCACAAACCATCTGAAAAAAAAAATGGCTGATGCTGTTAGAAACTAATGGACCTCTGAGCCAGTCTGAGGCACCAGGGAAGGAATGAAGCAGCTCAGTGCAAAGGTGGTTTGAAAAATCCTGAACCTAAAATGGACGACTTGGAAAGTAGAAAATGGATGAACGCCAGACTTCGCCAAATCAGATAGGAGCATCATATGATTAAGAGGAACCACAGCGTAGCAACGGAAATGTGAAAGTGTGTGTGTGAGTGACCACTGCAATGAGTCATCAAAACCCATGGCAGGGCGTGGCTGGCCAGGAATGCCTGCAGCCACAGTAACATGACGCACCAAAGAAATATGAGTGCATAGAGTACAAGGCCAGAACAGTGGTCAGAGGCAATAGCATCGCTACTGGCAACAATAAGAAACAGACACACTCGTCCAGATGTTGAGAGCTTCTCCTGCTCACCACACAACCTGATCCAAAAGTTTCAGGTGATAAAAACATCAAAAGAAACTCTGGTTTTGACATTATTTTGGAGTTGCTCCGTTACCATTCACGCACACACCAACCAAGAAACTCAACTCGAGCATTTCAAAGGAATACTCCCCTAAAATATAACCTGTTGCTGAGCCCACAGGCTCCGTTTGCCTTCAACATGGATCGACGGACCTCCTCATAACCCTGGATCACCACTAAATATCATTTTAATTGATTTACTGTCGAGGAAGGAACTGTTCAAAACATACTGAACATACTGATCGAGATTACTGTGTAAAAGCTGTGAGACAAGTTTAATTCTCTGGTATTCTTTTCTTTTGCCTTGATACTGGCTCACCACTGGAATGCACTTAAACTGCTGAGAATCCCAGCTGATTATACACAGATCACCCACAAGTTCTTAGGAAAGGGGAGTAAACAAACACTCCTCACCAGTTATAATTAGGGGACAGTGTATTGATCGAACCCTTCAGGCACATCTCAAACAATTAATTATGTTAGTTTTTTAAGTAATGTATTAGCTGTATATTTTCACCTGCATAGATTTATCTGATCTGCATTGGGACTACAGGTCTAAATTATCACTTTCAATTAAATGTGGTATGTTTGCATTTTATATTTATGTCTATAACTTTGACCGTCCTTGTTAAAGAAACAATAAATACTGTGCAGGACCCCCTTGTGCAATCAAAGAGCTGGACACAGATCTGATGTGGTGCAGAGTGGGGTCTCTGAGTATCTAGTTTACTCTCGGATGAAAATCTTGGAGGGTGTGGAGGCAGCATCAACACTGTGCTCTTTGTTGTGTTCCTCAAGCTCTCCCTGAGCTGTTTTTCGGGCGTGGTCGGGAGCATCGTTCTGTCGGGGAGCCGTTTTTAGGAGTCTGCACCAGTTTTCAGCAGGATGACCTGCAAGGTGCTTTATCGTGACAAAAATTATAATTAGAAAAAAAGAGGTAAAATGTGTCTTTTAATTACATAAATTTTCATGAACATGAACTAAATAAGCGTGAACTCAGTGCGACACCCTGATGGGAAGTGAATTTGAACTTTTAGAGAATAATAGGCCAAGCACGAAAAGATAACTTATTTTAATAATATCTTATTTTAACAGTCCGTGAAAGCTAAAATTATAACTGAACCTAAAATTTAATTAACACCATCCCTGGTATTATATGTCATAATTCAAGGGATAACACTGCATTTCTTTGGCTCTTTTGAATCTGTCAGTGTTGTGGTTGACTGATGTAGATGCTTTTCTTTGCAATGAAAGGGCTTTGTAATTTTAAAAGAGCTAAATTATGCCAACAAAACCACAAATATTAAATTAATCAAGTGGCAAACAGTTAAAATGTGGCTGACCTGCATTTATTCTCTTTTTATGATAAAAATCATTCCAGATTATTTTAATCCTTAATTTACACAGCCTTCCATAAAAACATGGAGATTAAACGTGTGGTGAGAGGAACGTTTAATCTCATTTAAAGTGTGTTTTAAAAGTTAAATTAAATACGGAGAATATAATAAGACCATCGAGTATATTTATGTCTTCATCAAGAAGAGTGGAGACATTGGACATTATGTTGAAGGAGACAACACGACGAGACGAGGAGCTGAAACACTAAAATTCCTTGAATTGTGCTCACATAACTGGATGTGGAAAAACCCTTTCCTCAAGTCCCAGGTCTCCGAAGCAAAATCAGTGTTAGACTCTGAGGTTTCTTCAGCCATGTTTGTAAGTACTGTTGTTGCTTCTGGTTTTCGCGGAAGGGTACTGAGCAATAATGGGACGGCTGATAATAAAATGCAAACAGTTTTTGAAAATCATCAAGTTGAGGGCTGAGTTAAGGGTTTGAGGGATTAAATCAGCGAGAAAACCAAAGTATATTTCACATGTGCTTGATATTGTGTGTGAAAAGCACAGTTTGTGACAGTGTGTCATATTAAAAGCTATGTTAATTATGTATATTTTGCTCACTAAGCAAAGACGTAGATGATTTTCTTTGGTGCGTTGAGTAAATTCACCAAAACATTTTTCAGTGTGCATATCAACACCAAAGGAAGTCATTGGACCATGTCCAGTATAAAGCCAGGTGTGCCGATTTCCACTGGCCTCTATGTTGACAGCAGCACACAGTCACGCTTCACTGACTTTCTCTCCATGGAGGCTGCAGGGCTTCAATCAGACAGCTCCTGTGTTTCTTATTGTTAGATATTCAGTCATGGCTTATTAAAAGACCCTTATTCTCAAACTTCTCAGGCAGGTCCAACTAACTACCAGCTGAAGAAGTCCAAAAATGTAGTCACTGTGGGGATGTTACCCACCAAGGTGATTTAAAGTAATGGGTGATAGATCCACCATGGTCCCACAATGGGGTTTTGTTTACTACCAAGCGAGCAAGAACAAAACTTAAAAGCACTTTGACAAGACATCGCTCTCAGGAAACCCCCGAAGCAACATGTCAGCATGATGTGTGTTCAGTGCCATTAGAGGAGTCCTATAAATCAGCTCGGCCTCCTCGTAAACTCAGCCCTGACACAATGTGACTGGGGCTTCACCTCCACTCTGTCCAGATCCCGTCCACATTCCCACCTCCTCAGGCCTTTTCTAGATCACTCCCAGACTGTCACTCCCACGAGAGAAAAAAATAAGCATGATAGTAACTGTTATCTGCTTCATAGAAAGTGGCAGTGAAGGGGTCTCACAGGGCTTTTCATACAGCAGGGCGCCTTGCTGGCTGTTGCTGGCTGTTTTGCCTGCGGTGAGGGTTGGCGGACAAACAGCCTCAGTTGCTTTTATAACGTCGTCTCATGCCAGGCAACTTCTGGAAACGGCACCAAGCTCGAGGGCTTTAAAACTTACAATTACTGACAAAGTTAAATGTCAGTGGGAGGGATATGATTTCACCCTGATCCTTGAATACAGCCCACTCTTACACTTGCAAAATATAGTGTGTGCATGTATATAAAGAAAGAAATTCAAGGAGTAGTAATTTATGCTCTTGTAACTTGAATATATTTACATTTGGGAATTGCTTGTTGACCAAAACCAAGAAAATGACCCAAAAAATATCGGAATATTGAAATAATTGCGAGATGCAAATTGAGATTGAGACACGATACAAGACAGAGATATAAAAGTGCAAAAGGAAAGCGAGACATGGCCTCAAGCTGCAGATCCAGTTTACTCACTTGGCTTGGCATCAGAAGAAAGAGTACAGAAGACATGATGGCAAACAGCCTGCAGCTCTTTGTGCCACAAACAACGACAGCACTGTTGTACCAGTGACTATTATACCAAATAAAAAGCAGCATTCACTTGAAGACTGTCACACAAAGGAGTGAGGAATGAACAGTTGCATACTGTAACAAAATACAAAACTCGCTTGTCTAATTATGCCCCTGCATTAACAGAAATGAAAAGATACTTTAGAGTAAAAAGCAAGGACAGAAAGATCTGATGCACAAGCAGGAGGCGCTCACCCGTCCTGTGACACCGGACAGCCTCCTATTGTCACCTGGAACCCCACAAAGTTACAAAAGGCAGGAGCAGCAACTTACCTAGAAAGAGAGAAAACAAAAGGCAAAAAAGAGAAATTCAACTTTCCTCCAAAGCAGACTCTCTCCCATTTCTAAAACCCAATCCTTTATATTTTTTATTATAATTGAAATCTTAAGAATCAACAAACAAACAGCAATAATTATGTTAACAACAGACGTCTCAATAGCCTCATTAAGGCCGCAGCAGCTGCACTAATAGTGCCCCCTCCTGGCCACTTTAGGGAAAGAAACTTAGCCGTGTGAACCCTCCGTCTTACTAGTGGCACAGAGGTCACCTTGTTTCAGTTTCCCTGCTGAATCCCCTTTCCCTAACAAAACAAAGCATAAAGAATGTAATTACGCTCCACTGAGAATGGGATTAGAGGAAGGATTGGATGATTAGACAGGATGTGTCAAATTATGGAGGCAGTTGCTCTTCTGAATTACAGGAAACCCAAGGTTAATGGGATTAAGCAATCTCATCGGCCAACTCAGGGGGGCACTCGCGGGGACCGTTTCCAGAGTTATCAAACAGCATGACTGACAGCCTCGCTGACAGCTCCAGCACTCTTCAGTACACAGGACCCCATTAGGGGGCTACACTGCCTCTGTTTAATTGTACTAATATAGGTCAGCTAATGTTTCTAACTGGAACTACTTGTTATTTAAGAAAAGCTGAAATTTGGGTGATTACATTTTATAATAGCTGAACAATTTTGAGATTTGTGTTCATTTTGCGATTGAACTTTTTTTATTAGACAGTTCTGTCATGTGTGTTGATGTCTAAAGATCATTCAGATAAAACGTGAATTGGAAATAATAGTTTTTGTTTGTGTTCCAGTCATTAATCCAGTCATCAGCTCTGTTTGTTTTTGACCTCTATAGAAAAGCCAGAAACCTGTAAATCAAAACCAAAGCACAAAAAACGGAGGTATACCTGGATCGTGGTTCCACAGACCTGTGATACAAAATCACCTGTAACTAAGTATTGTTGTGTTCGTTAGTTTAGCACAAGGCCTCTCTACAAGTTTGTAGAGAGGCCCCACTTGGACCCACAACATAAGGCTGGATGAACCCAACAGTGGACTTAAAAAGGGATAAGCTGATGCCACAGAGTTCCAAGAACAAACTTGTTAGCAAACAGTTGATGACCTGTTGAATGTAATGCCGATATTTACTTGCTTTTAGCTCAGTATTAGCCGTCAACCCCTTTAGTGCTACGATCTGAAACTGGGAAAGAATTGTATGATGCATTTATCAGAGCTTTTTCACTAAAAAAAAAAAGAGGTGCAACTTCTGCTGAAATCTCTGTCAATGAACCAAAACAGTAAACTTGCAGGTTGCCAATCCAAAACAATGAGCTGAAGGACACCGTTCTGCCATTCTGGGAACAGCTAGTGTAGTTAGTATCCAGTGTATTTGATATACAAGACAAGACATCCTTTCTTTACAGTCCAAATACATCTAAAAAAGAAAGCAGAAAACCTTAAGTACAAATTCTGAATACTGACATATGTTTAGCTAATCTCAAAGATTTCATGTTTTATATATGTCTGTGCACAGAGTGTAGGGGGAATGCTTTGTGCAACAAGCCTAGTCTTCACATGGGGCGATCGTGGCTCAAGAGTTGGGCGTTCGCCTTGTAATCGGAAGGTTGCCGGTTCGAGCCCCGGCTTGGACAGTCTCGGTCGTTGTGTCCTTGGGCAAGACACTTCACCCGTTGCCTACTGGTGGTGGTCAGAGGGCCCGGTGGCGCCAGTGTCCGGCAGCCTCGCCTCTGTCAGTGCGCCCCAGGGTGGCTGTGGCTACAATGTAGCTGCCATCACCAGTGTGTGAATGTGTGCGTGAATGGGTGGATGACTGGATATGTAAAGCGCTTTGGGGTCCTTAGGGACTAGAAAAGCGCTATATAAATACAGGCCATTTACCATTTCACATCTGCAGTGAATCTTAACTCTGGCTGCAGAGAGAGAAACCTTGAATATAGTTATTGACTAATTCCTGCAGCTCAGATATCAGCTGAAGCATTTTGGAGCTACTGAGACTAAGACAGCTATATATGAGCCCTCTATCCATAAAATATAGACAGGATGTGTGCAGAAACACAAATACACTGTGAATAAATGAAGCTGTATAGAAACCTGGATGTAAACTTATGAGTAACTAATATTTCAAACAGCGTTCCTTCTCTTCTCTGTCCCAACGATGACAGCCCCTCATTTATACCCTTCACAGAAAGTGCAGTAGCAAGAGGAAATTTGTGATCTTTTGCAGATATGAAACAGAGCATGACCGGAGATACACAAGCACGGGAAACTAGGAAAATGAGTAAGCAAATCAAAGGGGAATACTTCTTCATCCCTAAATTACAGATTCCTATCTATATCATACAGGTCTTTAATAACAACTCAATGATGACGTTATTTTACTTGTCAAATTTGGCCAAAGAGAGCCCACGTACTGTTTAATTACTGAACTGGATGTGGTAGTCAGGTCTGACAATCAAGACGAGGGCGTTTTAACCTCACAAAATCAGATCTGTTCACCGAAGCACAGCCCACTTTTTAATCTAATCAAACTATCCAACACAAATCTATTTATTCCAGCTGTTAAATGTGTCCCTATTGTATGTTCTACTGTCTTACTGAAGCTACGGTCGCTTAAATTGTCAAAACAATGTCACCAAGCATCTTATCTGACCATACATAGCACCTCCTGTATGTCTCTGTTCTCGTTAGTCACAAAGATCTACACTCAGGCCTTTAATCTGCTGATTAGATCAGCCGCAGGTCTAACTGGCAAACAGGCTTTCAGCTGCTGGTCTTTCAGCCCTTTGTACACAAAGTAAATAACTCTTTATAGAGTAAAAACAATGGCTGACGCTGACTGCCTGCTACTGTTATTGTAAATGGAAAAAAGGGGATTTAACTACAAGAATCCAGCAAAGACCATGTGCATCATGTGGCCCACAACACTGGTGCCAGCCTGATGTAACAACTAGTCAGTGGCACCATTTCCTGATTCATGGTGCAACAATTTCAGTGCATTTACGCGCTGGACAATTAGTCTTTACAGAGAAAGCTGTGGGAAATTATCATGTTTGTTTCTGTGTTAAAAACCAGACAAATAGTCAATGAAATGGAGAAGTAGGCAGCAGATTAATCATAAATGCTGCAGCTGTGCATGAAATGAACATGCACTTGAACAGCCCTGCATTTGAGGATTATTTCTGCCATAATCAGAAATTAAGGGTTCACCATGTTTAGATATTTCTTTACAGTAATATTAAGAACATTAATATTTCCCAAATATGGTCAGATTTACTTATGAACAAACACATGTGGGCATTTGGGGCACTTTTTTGACACTTATGCATTATGTTCACATATCATCATCGGCAGTGTGAGATCTCTGAAGGATTGCTGTGCTGTCGGCACTGGTGGGTGTTGTGTTATGTGTTTCGCATGGCTACAGCAATAACTTTGCGGTGGACGGAACAGGAATAAATCTAACAGGGTCAAGAAAAGAAGCGGTTGCCTTCCTGCTTTTAGCTTACAAATAGTGCTACCCTGGTCTCATTGCAATGAAGGGACATTTCTGCAGCCCGGCCTGTAGCTGCTGGGATATAGTCACACTACATGGATATATGCTGGCGTTATTATGGGGCATCAACAAACTGTCCATGCTCTGTTAGTATGTCAAATTGTTTTTTTCAAATACTTATTTTAAAGGAGTTAATGAATATCACCTGTTGGTCATCATGGTGCATTGATATGTGTGTGAACATCAGTTTCTTTCTGTTGCTACGGACCATTAGAAGTAAAATTCATTCATTGTGAGCGCTGACACTGCATTAGACAGCTTTAAAGTTTTTAAGGAGTCAGTGCACATCACAGTGCAGCTCAGCACACCTGCTTTTTTGCCAAGTACACTGCAAATTATATATTTATTAGACGACCACTCGATGTAGTTGTAGTTTATACTGTTATTTCATCGGCACCTGTAACCCCGAAGCCATGTTTTATGTTTCTGTTACGGTAAATCCACCACTATGCGCAAGACATTTAATTAAAATGATGTTTTTAATGCTAAAATATAATTATTGTTGTCATCCAGGAATTTTCAAGTTGACTGTTTTACCAAAAAACAAGAAAAAAAAACTGTAAAGCAGATTTTTTTTTTTTGAATTATCATGCCAAATCTCATGTTTTTTGTTTTTATGACAGTTTGTCTTATACACCGTTTAAGCACTGGATCTCCAAATGTTTTCTTGTATTCTTGTGTGGTGTTTGCAGCTCTTTTCCTTGGTGGATTAATAACGATCACCTGATTCATTACAAACAGGAAAGCACATGTTCTGTTTAAATTCATTTAGAAAGGAAACATCTCCATAGACATCATAAGATCTTGATGCCATCTTCAACATCAAGAGGAACAAAAAGCAACGTTTCTGGTGAATGTTTTCGCCAACCTCCAGTGTGCTTGTATGCACGGTGGTCAAACCACATATTCAACTGTTGTTTTTCTTGATTATTTCATTTCTGATAAGTATTTCTGATGGCATTATTTAAAAAAAACATCCTCACTTTGTCATGATTTCCCCAATACCCCAAAATGCATTTTAACACTAATCTATATAAAACACATTTATTTATTTTATGTAAAAATATAACAGTCCATTTCATTAAATAAACCTGCTTAAAATATGGAAATACCTCTAATAAAAGGTAGGGACTTGTCAAATGACCTGCTTCACCTTTTTTTTTTTGTCTGCAACACAATACCACAAGAGGTCAAGTACTTTGACTCCTGCACCGAACTCCTTTTAACTGGATATCCTGTGGACCTGTGCTGCTGAAAAGCACAGCCATCTTTCTTTCACCAGCACGTATCCTTCAGAAAGCATCATTCATAACAGAAAACCTGCTGACAAGAGTTTGAGAAACCCTGGGGTAGAAAAAGTGCTGAAAGTAAAGGAGAATGTCTTCACTCTGGTTATTTTCTATTTTGAATAAAACAAAAAGTAACACTTTATTTAGTGTGGTAAGCCAGGAAACTGTTTTATAAGAGAGCAAAACGATACAAAAAAGAATACTTAAGAAAAAAAAAACAGGTAGTGAAAAAGCAGAGATTTCAGTGAGTCAGTGAATGCACCACAATGTAACTTTTTTTTAGAACTTTTCTTCAACTGAGAGCAACATAAGCCTGAAATGAGGCTAAAATAATTGGGTCAAGACTGAGAATCGGCTTGTAGAAAGCAGTAAAGCAGACAGGAAAAAAATATGCTAATTTCTATAATAGCTGCTATGCACCTCTAAAGACATACAGCAGATCACCAGCAGGCTCCTGACTCTGTACCAAGTGTCTGAGAATAGGTGACACAAAGAGACAATGGGAGTGATGGTCCTGCAGTGACGACATGCTTACAAATGAACTCAGTCTGACTGAGTAAGCAGCGGTGTTCGACATATTAAGTAACTCCATTGGGAGCGCTCAGTGAAGCGAAGAGCCTTTGTCTCCACAGCCCTGGGGAACACATTCTCAGCCTATCCAAATGGGCAGGACTCCTTCAGATCCCTCTCCAGGATCATTTAAATGCCTCCGCTGCCTGGAAAACGTTTCCAAAGCGTTACCACATTTTGCCAGAATACTGCAGACAAACCACAGCTCCACACAGACACCAGCATTAGAAAAAGCTGCAACAGTCTGGTTGTTCTCTCCTCAAATTAGGGGCTTTCTGTCTCTCTAAATATAAATATATTTGTCTCTTACATGAAGTAGGCAACAATATCCATGACCTGAACAAATGTACATTCATTTAAATGCATAAATTATGAAACCGCAGCTAGAATTCCTAAACTTAACAAGGTCTTTCTTTTTCTAATTTTCTAAACTATTGATTTGAACGAGACCTACATTTAAATATCAGTGCTAAAGCTACAACTCTTTCCTTTTCCCTTGTAATACAGGATCAGCAGGTAGCATCATATGTTTCATTTTATAGATGAAATCTGAGAGAAATATTCACTTGTTATTATTTTTTCAAGTGTTAAAGCCATTTGAGTTCTGTAACATTTTCACAAGAAATCTGCCAGCCTTCTAAAATGAGTATATTTATTAGATAAATCAGGAACTACTCATCAAAAAAATATAACTAGGAACCTTTTAAAGGTTGATTTTGATACCCTTCATTTATAGGATAAGACATATTTCATTTTAATCTCAAAAGCTGTAAAATTCCCATGTTACAGAAGCCAAAACTAATAATCATAATCTGTAACAGAACTGCTTAAAAAGTAGGAATATCTAGATGCATTATATTCTATATGACAAAATATTAAACATAAGGTTAAAACTGAACAAAAGAAAAGTAATAGAGCTGATGAAAATGTGAATTTGCTTTTATATTTATTTAAAAAATCAAAATCTTCAAAATGGGGATAATAAGTGTTAAAATGACACTTTGCAGTACTGTATTTATGACGTCTGTGACACTGAAGTACAGCTGAGTGAGACACTTGAAAAGAGAAGGTGGGTGGAGCAAACTCTGATGATGTAAGCACTAATTATAAGCAAACACCGAAGCTCGCTGCAGCCAAACAAGCAGCACACAGAACACAGACTACGGCTGTAGAGCTGTGTGTGATCAGCTCCGTCTCTGCACCATCGCCGGTCCCATCTCAGGACTCACGCTTAACCATAATTCCTGCTGTTACCACGGCGATGCAGCAGCCGCTCTGCACCAGGCGTTGAGTTCTGCATCTCCCGGCGCAGACGCATTCAATGTGCCGCATGCAGCAGCACCAGCCTCCCTCAGCATCTCACACACACACACCCACCCACCCAGCCAGGCTCATAAAAGACACCGCCTCACAGTGACCCCTGCTCCAACCCCTGTGGTCACGCCTGGACATCAAAGGGGAAGAAAAGCTTTTCACCTCTGTTATCCGCAGAAACGAGGCGGGAGAACAGGGGACTATAATTCCCCCATTTAACTCCCAGAAACGCTCACGACTGAACTTTTTCTTTAGCCTGCATCTATACAAATGAGGAAGTCCTGACCAGAGAAGGATTGTGGGAAAACAAGGCGGTCCTGAAAGCATATGATGGTGATGACAAGTCAGGAAGTTAAAAAAAAAGAAATTATGGAATAAAGTCAGGCGTGGTACCTTTGAGAGAGCTGATCTCATGCTGGATAGACCTTCCAGGATCCATTCTCACGGCTGCTGAGTCTCCAAACAGCAGTTTGAGCCCTGCAATGTCAGCTCAGCCCTGAAGCACCACGCTGGAGGATGTAAACGTCCCTCAGCTAACGGCAGTCTGTTTCTACCACTCTCTGCCTCCCTCCCTCTCCCTCTCTGCTCCCACAGGACTTGGCAGCTCAGTGTTTTTGTTCTCTCTCTCTCTCTCTCTCTCTCTGCCCACTTGCACACAAACCCTGTCAGCAAAGAAATTGTGAAAGAGGGAAGCACACCTCCCTCTTTTCCAGCTCCTACCCCTCCCTCTTGCTGTTCCTTCTCATCCTTGTGGTGTTTCACAGGGAGGTGCCTCAACCAGTCATCCTCCACCATCACATCACTAGCACGCAAGCAGCTGGTGTCGAGCAGGCAGTGCAGAGCGTTTTTGACTCGAGTCGTGAGTGATAGGAGGGAAGAAAAAACCTTTAAATGAAGGTCAAATCCCCTGCAAACATATCTAGACTCTAAAATTAAGATAAACTTGACAAAGAGTCACTGTGTTGTTCATTTTTGCACTGAAACATTAACTATGATTCAGCATCTCCCAATAAAGTATTCCACTACTCGACTGGAAGAGTCCCTCTATTTTTCATTAAATGTACTGCAGAGGGGACCTCAGGGTGCTTTGGATGACAGAGCAGTTTTAGGAAACTGAATTTTGGAGCCTTAATAAAATGCACTCGTGCATCTTTTTAAGCACTACCATGATTCAACTCTGCAGAGGTCACAGTAATGAAGTCATTAATCAAAGCCACAAAACAAACTAAGATCACATCATTTCATCTCATGGATTAACAGCCATTCTCAGCATTCAATCTTATCATCAGATAAAGCATAAGAAAGTTCCTGTCAATGAACCAACAATCAAAGGGCTTACATTATCAGAGCCTTGACAGAAATATTTTAGAAGATGACAGCAAGGTTATGCTGACTTTGACTCAGCAGTCTCCTCAAGCCTCCAGTGACCGGCTGACATCGCTGCATTGTGCCTGAAGTCAGCAACAGCAAAAATGCTTTTTGCTTAAGCACGAATAAACCGACAGAGGATTGACGAGTGATCAGCATAACACACGGCTGTATGAAGAATCTGTGAACTTTTATAAAAGCACAGGAAACTTTCTTGCTTCAAATTCCAGTAGATGCATGCAACTAAATAAAGAACAATTCTAGTTGTTCAAAGAGATTTTATTTGTACTCAAAAACACATAGCAGGTGATAGGACATGCATCACACCAGAGTAACTGCACTATAATCAAGTGAGACTATTCAAGCAAAGCACAAAAAGTTTATTTTTTGATTTGTAATTGCCAGACATCGATAACAGATCTACTAAATGCAACTCTGGGAGCCTAAACATGACTGCGGGGCTTTTTCTTTGAGCCTGCCCCATCTAGTGGCTGGAGTGGACGGGGGTAAGTGGAGGTGATGATACCTGCAGGGTTTGTTTGAACTTCTGGAAACTGTATTTCAAAAATATTTGAAATAAATTGTGCTCAGATGTGAGGAGTCAGACATTTGCTGAGCTGCAATAAACAGTTCTCAGAAAAACATGAAAAAGGGAACATTATGGCAAGACATTAAAAAAAAAAGATGATGAGAAAAATCTCATTTTCTGGTTCATGAGTGGAAACAGTGCTGCTCTCTACTGCTGACGTGTCAAAGCATTATGACAGTTGACAGGTAACGATTACGAGGAGAGCCGGCTTAGCTACACGTGAAACTCATGAGTCACTGAAACACAATGTGTACAAGAACCTCGTCAAAACCTGAGAGTCTCCCTTAAAGGAGAAATCTGCTTTACAATGCAATGAGTCAGCACAGACAACGTTGTGGTAATAGGCTTATAAGACCTAAGTTAGACTAATCCTTTGTAACCAGTCAGATTATGTTTACTCATAATCAAATAAGGAAGAGTAGGTTACGTCTATCAAACTCACGGGAAAGGTTCAGTCTCAGAGTCGGCTGTGTTTCCCTGCTAAGAGTTTTTTTCCCTTCCTAATTAATCGTTCAGTGGCCAGACTACTTAAAAGCACCTGTTACAAGCCAAAGGACGAGCTTTTAAGGTTCTCAGTGTTGCAGGTCTAAAAAGTTCCCCTGATCCATGACGCACAGATCTGACAGCTGCTTTCAATTAAAAAACATAAATAGCTGAAATGTTTCAAACAGCCTGCAAACCGAGCACTGACAATAAATCATCTTTAAAGAATTTTGACATCTAACAAAACAAGGTTGTTTTATGAGGTATATGAAAAACACGAGACGTGCATCAATCACTGGGGACAAATGTCTTCAAACCCTGCAGAAACAAACATCTCTGAGCTCACATGTAGACAGACGGGAATAAAAATAGCTGAATATTCCCTGGAAAAAAGAAGCTGCTGCTGCTGCTGCTGCCGTGGATGTTTTCTCACTGAGACACTTTACAAAAGGTGTATTTTCTCTCCTAACAGAGAGCTGCTGAATTCAACAGCTGGTGTCTGACCTTAAACTGTTTCACACTGATGCTTCAGTTGTTCTAGTGTGAGAAAAAAAAAATGCCAAAGACACTACACCACTGTAGAGCACCTACATGACAAATAGTATCGTGATGTTGGCACATTTTAGCAAAGCACAGGCCACAATCATGGAGGAGGTTATGTAGGCAGGATGTAATGACCACTTCTACAATCAATACAAAAATCAATGGCTCATCACAGATCCAGTTACAACAGCAGCAAAGAGATAAGCAGGGACCCAAGAAGCAAGGGCTAATTGGGAGAACCTGGAAGAGATTAAGTCTTTAAATGATGACAGCAGATCCTACAATAATGCAGTTTGTGATAGATTAACAAACAAGACCAAACGCTCATTTTTAGATTTGTGTAATCCACAAATCAGCCCTGTTTATTACTCCCTCTAGAGTACAAGAAAACTATCACAAAAAACAAAATTCTCAACCAAATTACATTTATTTATAGTTCCATATTTTATTTTATTTTTTTTTACAATAAAAAGTCCCCAAAACAACACAAAAGTCACATGTAGCAACTCGGCTCAAAGCGCTTTACTGGTAGTGTCTTAATGTCCTTGGGGACCCAACCCCAACCAGTCGCAGCAGATGGCCCCGCCCCTCCCTGAGCCTGGTTCAGCTGGAGGTTTCTTCCTGTTAAAAGGGAGTTTTTCCTTCCCACTGTCTCCAAAGTGTTTGCTCATAGGGGGTCATATGACTGCTGGGTTTTTCTCTGTATGTATTATTCAAGTGTCTCCCTTACAAGATAAAGTACCTTGAGACGACTGTTGCTGTGATTTGGCGCAGTATAAAGACAGTGCACATCACACTAAAACATACCATTTCAGTGAGGCAGGACAAACGACTGGAGCTGGTCTTGTGTTAGAAACTGCAGTTCTTCTAGTGGCCACTTGAGGCTGGCCCAGAGAGCGAGTCAAACTCGATCACTTCCCATGCTGAAATCTTTAACTTTACATCAGTAGTATTTGACTGAAGAAAAAATAAATAAAAGAAAGACTCCTTGAATTCTACAAAGATTCCAACGTGCTGAGATGCATTTAAGTTTTTCTTAAAATCAAGACATCAAGTTTGACAGATGGATAAACAGAGGAATGAAAAAACAACCAAGTAATTTGACTAATAAACAGGCCAACTCACTCACACTCATGTTGGTCCAAACCACTCATTATTTTAATCCAGTGATGCAAACCCTGACTGCTCTTTGCTCCTCAAACAGACACGTATATGAACTTTCAGAAGTTAGACTATTAAATCACATGATGCATGCATGTGACTCTAGAACAAGCAAACCTGTTTAATCTAATGACTCAAGTCACTAAAACTGCGGCATTCCCCCTCGTCTTAGTGCTTTGTGAAAGTATGTTAAGAAACACGGCTTAACAACCGCGAGCTGCCTCAGATCTGCAGAACAGAGTAGAGCAAAGGACTTCACTAAGCTGGGAGGAAATTAAACCAGTGGTTACGACAAACAGCAAACACCACATGTGTGTCAAAATAAACACCCATCCCCAATTTTGGGCCTCTTTAAATGCTCATGCAACATATATACCACTTAAAGTTAAAAATAAGGCCCACCCAGTCGTAGCGTTGGTCTGTAAAGTGTTGCGAGCGCCAAACTAAACAGATGCACCTCCACATGCATATTTCCTTACAGGAATAAAAAAAAAAAGCAAATCTGTTGCTAAAGGCTAGGGCTGTTCGATATAACGATATATATCGGATGACGATATAAAAACGTCTATCGTTTCATTTTACGCTATCGTTTGTTTCGTGGTGTCGCAAAATAAACCGTTTACGGCAATGTTTTTTCATCGTTTTGATGGTCACTGTAGTGGCTATATTAATTTCTTAAAGTTCTCTCTTTCTCTTATATTTAATATAACCACACTACAGACGGACAAGCCCCTGTTTTTATGTGTTGTCGGTAAAACCATTGCGTGTCCGCTTGTTTATGTTCCACATAAACCTTTCGCAATAAAGCTCAAGATCCTGTTGAGACTTAAACTGAATCACGTGAAAGAGCAGATTATTTACGGATGAGAAGTAAAAAAGAGCCGCCAGGTGCTAAAAAATAAACCTTAGACTCAAACGTTAGAACAGGCTTTTCCCTGCAGCACGCCGTGTAATAAATACTCACAAAGAAAACGTCGGCCGTTACAACTTATGTCTAAAAATTTAGTTTCATGCATCGGTTAAAACACTCGACTCCAGCTACATGACGCCCAGCTGGAAACACTTCACGCAAGTCGAGCTGCCCGAGATTCACAGAATTTACAGAAAATGTTACATTTTTGTTATTTATATCGTTATTGGATGATAGATGTCTTATATCGGGATATGAGATTTTGGTCATATCGCACAGACCTACTAAAGGCTGATTTGAACAGATGTCAGACTGAGTAACATACATCATTGCAAAGACTCAAAAAGCAAGGTTTTGTTCATGTCAGCAAAAATGGCCTCTGTGTTATCCATTTTTTTTACTTTAATGCATCATACCTACATTTTGGGGGATTTGCAGTAAGTTCCACTACCACATCAGACACTTCCACACAATCCAGCAGACGCTCCTGCTATCCCTGTTTCTTATCCACTGAACTTTTGAAGTGGGCAAAGCTTTTCCCTGAAGGAATGTTTGGTTTCCAGGTGCCTCTTAAGCTCACTTGGCATCATGCTGGCATTAGTTAACTGTCCCCAGCAAATGCAGTCGGGCTGAAGGATGATGACTTCCCGCAGCGATTTCTAAAGATTGCTTTTTCGGTGGTTTTGTGGAAGTTCAAAGATATTTTCTTGTTGTTTATTTTTTTAATGCAAGCTTCTACTTTCAGCTAGGTGAGAGTTGTAGACAGATGTGCAAGAACAAAAATGTAAGACTTTGCATTTACATCTGGATACGTCTGGTTTTACGAAACAGTCCATAGTACCAGTATCGGTCATAATCAGGCTTGTGTTATGGTTTGTTGTTAGTTGGCTGCAGGGTAACCATCTTGTTGAACCGTAAAGAGAACATTATAAACGTTAATAAAGTTTAGCGGTTGACTGGTTAAGGGCTTTATGGGCTTTATGGGCCCAGCTTCATAAAAACTCTAACAAAAGAAGTAAAATGAAAGGAACAGGTTTATTTCTCTACATGATATGTATGTACCTTCCACAGGGTGCATTAATAAAAACATCTGGTATTAAAGTGGACAATCTAGTCTCAGAAATAATTCATTTTAATTTGATTTAGTAAAGAGCTTTGGCCATGTTAAGGTTAGATATTCCCTCTTACGTAAATATTAATGTGCATGAACCTTTAATCACATAGGAACCTCACCTTGATGAGGAGCACTGGCAATAATAAGCATTTTCTGAACACCTACACACTAATGTTTTGAGATGGAAAAGGGTTAGTGTTCAAAACCAAAACTTGCACACCACCTTAGGAATTTCCTAGCTTGTGCTGGAGCCAATAACAAAGAAACATAACTCAGTGATTTGTTTTTTGATTAACTGTCAACTTTCTCCTTTTCAACTGTGACTATTTTGGGGGATTTCATTCCTGGAGTTTACTCTTAAAAACAGCACAGTCCTACACAGTAAAAACTATTGTTTCTGTGCATATTTGAGGAGTCAGAGAAAATTCAATTTCCCAGCTAAACATCATTGTGAGGTATATTAAGCCCCCTGGCTCCACACCAGTTTGAATGATATTTCTGTTTTCAAGCAGCGGTGCCAAAGCCTCCAGTGCCTTTTAATCCCAGGTGGAAGACCCGATACACCCGCTCCACCCCTCTGTGGGATGTGGCTCCTCCCACTATGGAAGTTCAGCCATTAGAAGCTGGAGTGTCACCAACATACTCTGGGCTTCAGGGTGGGGCGTGTGGAGGAGTAGGTGGTGATACCCCCACATCAGTTCCTGTCTAGGTCCATCGGTGATATTAAACTCCCTGTGCAGTTGTTGGAGTTCATCTGAACTCAAACAAACAAGCCGAGAATTCAGCAGCTAAAAATAATCTCTTCACTACTGCCACTCCCTGATTATCTCACACATAAAAAGAGCCCATTTTAACATCAACAGCTGGTGGATGTCATCCTGTTTATATCATGGCCACTTGGTGACAAATTTCCCGATATTAACGGAATTAAAAAAAACATCAACATCGACTGGTTTGTGGACTCCTGTTGAGTTTGCTGTCAACATGAACTCAGCGATGGGTGAAAATGACTGAAAGTCGAGGACACGGCAAAAGCATGTAGTGAAACCCAACTGAAAGTAAAGTCATCAAAAAAATGTTTACGATTATTTTCTTTGACTTGATCAGAGGAGTCGCCCCCTACTGGTCATAAGAAAGAATGCAAGTTTAAGATTTAAAAAGTAAATACAGAAATCCTTTAAAGTTACATTAATCTTTTACAGAGCATGTGTGTGTATTTACATAAAATCTATGCAAAACTTCACTATGTTAACATTTAAATTCTAAAGCGAGACTCATGTTGCCGGTTTTATGCCACAACCATATACCAAACCTTCAAATATTGGGCAAGTACTATTTTCAATGCATTTAACTGCATGTTACGCTTCCAGTCATTTATGCAACTATTTCGTTTTGAAACTTTTTGGTCTTCGCAGCAATAGAATTATTACATTATATCGAATTTTGGTTACACAATTTATGCGTAACAGAAGCTCCCAGGAAAGGAAAGGAAAGGAAAGGAAAAGAAAGCAACCACAGAGGAATCTGTGTGTGTGTGTGTTCTATGAGGCTTTGTCTAAAGTCCTTTCAGAGAGGAGAAAAGGAGCACTTTTCAGGAGGACCACAACACCAGAGGAATTCACAGAATGTGTCATGATGACATATGTTTTAAGGCTTGTTGTCTTTCAGATCTGCACTCTGAAAAAGACACATTGAGGATGTCTGTTTTCCTTTTGGGTGTCTCTGATTCACCAGAGTCAGGACACCCAGAAGTAGTTTATTTACACTGAACAACGTATCCATTGTGTGTGAATAAGATCAAGATCACTAACACGTTTTCAAACACTCATCGAGCTTTTAACTTCTGCAGTATCTTTCTCCGGGAAATTAATATGCTACTTTTTGCAGGCACTCTGTTTTAAATTCTTTCAATGTTGCAAAGCACTAGAAAATAAATAACTTGAGTAGTAACTTCTGAGATGAGCTCATTCTGTTTCACCTCTAAAAATGAGACGAGGTGAGACAGAAATCAATATAAACGTTATTGTTGAATCACCGCTCCAGACAAACTGCTCATAGCCTCGTTAGTATTAAAAAATAAAAGAAGATAGAAGTTGCAGACTTCAAGGGTCGTGGTGTGTGAAAAAAGCAGCAGCAGGGATTTTCAAACCCTGCAGAAAAACAGTGAGAATGCCAGTCAGCTCCCTACTGGCATTCCTGGCATTAGTCGGGATTACTGCAGCATGCCATAAACGGGATGTTAGCACCATTGTTCAGCGACCCAGGACAAACATCAGGCTGGGATCTCTGTGCTTCCTGATTCAAAGGTTAGACTAAGAGATGAGCAGAAGTATTCAGGTAAGGTGGGATGTGCTGCACAAATACAATGTCTTTATCAGGGAGATGAAAGAAGTAATTGTAATATTATGAATGAAGACGTACTCATACTGAGCAAGCTAGTTATATTAAAAACCTAAGAGTACATCCTGTCTCACGATCCTGGCTTTCAGTGCTGACGAGTTTTTGTTGTTCCTTCTTGTGTTTCTATTTTATCCATCTCTGCCTCTCCCTGTCTCGCCTATGCAGTAGTGCCTTTTGTCTTCTTTAGTTCTAGTTCTGGTTTTGGAAGTACATCTTATTTTATCTTCATGCTGAGAGCTTCTACATGGCGTTTTATATTAAACAGCTTGACATGAGAACTGTATCCTGTTTTTCATCTAACTATAAGCAGCAGAAAAACCAAAGTGATCTTTATTCCAAAATACAGACCTTTTCCTTTAATCAGTCAATGAAATGGATTTGTGGATACAGAACTTTGTGCTGTAGTATGCTGCAACTACAAATCATATCACGTGGTGTGGAACTATATTTTAATCTATTTTTGTAAGCACTTACAATCTTTTATAGCTTGACTGTGCAGAGCGCTCAAGACGGATAAAATAACAGTTTGTATATGACTGTATCCTGGAGACTGAAATCTCCCTGCGACCAGAATGATTTTTCCTCCAGTGACATCATCCTCTCAGACAGATTAGAAAGACATCTTTCTGTGTGTCACTGCTATCACTCAATAACCCACCGGACACACTGTACGAAACCTGTGCTTTAGAGCACTGTGGGGAAGTAAAGAGTGACATCATCCTATTCAGTGACCTGAGGTTGATGATTATTGATCGATTCTTTTCCTCTCTCTCGCTCTCTCTGGCCTTAAAACGGACAGTAAACAGTTAAAGCAGCTGTGCGGTTAGAGTGGCAAGCGAAGGGAATAACAGCTGTCCAACCTTCAGCTGTGTTGTTTGTGTTTTATCAACTAATATGTTAATTTGATCAAACATTCAGTCAGCTGCAGCAACGTCTGTAAGTGAAAAGTTTAGACAATATAGAGGTACCAAAAACTGCAGTTCCTCTATTGACCACTTGGTACTCCAAAAGCAAGTCAGTCCCCATGTTTAAAGACTAATAAACAAAACATATAAATTAAAAATAAAATTGAAAACAAAAACAAAACTAAACTAACTGCTTGGCCTCTTCATAACAACTCCACAGAAAGCTGGAAAACCAGTTGATTTTAGCAGAAAGCTAAACCAGTGCCACAAAAACATTTTGTGATGTTTAGTGTTTGGAGCATTTTTAATACATTTCTCTAACAAAATTGAAAAAAACAAAACAAAACTGTTCAAGATCCCTGTTCTCTAGTTTTGGTGTGTCAGACTCATGTATGTTAACAGGTACCTGTATTTGTGCCATGCATCAATAAAACCTATACACACACCTGGTAACCATGCTTGCTACTCATCACTCCGCCCGCTGGTCCAAATATAATCAGTTATTTTTAAACTTTTTTAAAAACAGAAATTGCCAAAAGTTTATGCATAAAGATTTATTCTTTTTTGTGCAAAAAATAAATAAATACAAAAATCAAGACAATTACATGTGGCTGAGAGCTCAACAGACATCTGGTGTAATCTAACTGAATACACAGTATTACAAAAATACTGGTGACTGCCAGTGCTACCCCTCAGCCTCCTAGCAGATGAACGTATGGTATAAATTTAAATCCCGGTGACTTCCTTTTTGCATTATTGCATCCACAGATGTTTAATAGACGCATCAACAAATTCAATTTAAAAATCCTACTTCACCTCGTTCTCGAGGTATTGCATTCACAAACTGGGGTGTCCATGCTGCTTGTCTGTCCACCTGGTAGGGTGACAACAATAATCCAAACTGCAATGCTTTAAAACTAATTTCCTAACCTCCTGACCCTCTGTACTGTGCAAAAGTCTTGCTTAAGTAATAGTTCTTCAGGCTTTCTGAAGGTCTTTCAAAGTTTTTCTCTGGACTTTGGCTGCTTTTTCAATAATTTTCAGTCCGAGTCTTATAGCTGACTATTTTCAGAGCAACGTTTTTTTCTTTGTTTATTTGTTGCCCACTTAACACTGCGACTGTGACAATAAAAATATAATATTTCTGATCTAGTTAAAGACTAAAAGAAAGTTCATACATTGAACATTTTGCAGTGTGGTTACATAACAAACGTCAGCTGTTATTGACTCCATGGATTTGGGAGGGCACTAATCCTCTGCTCCAATACAAATCCCATCTCAATTACAGCGGCTCTCACCAGCAAACTTTGCCAGGCTGAGTTCACTTCACGGCGGTTCACAGTCAGGATTTCCATTCCTCCGCAGACTTAAAGCAGTTCCACAAAAGAAACCAGAGACACAAACCAATTACATCTATATGCCATTTATCATCAGAAAGGATTTGGACTACGTGAAAGAATGTGAGGGCATCTATTAGATAAAGAGGCATGACCAGCACAGAATCAGCCAGATGACTAGTCTTACTGCAGGAACTGAAAGGTTTCTGAAAATCACAGCAGACTGGCTGATATCCTCTAAGATTTCAAAGCGCTGTACCTAATCCAGGAATAAGACGTTTCTGAGGTTGTTGTTGGCTTTACAATATGTTTAACAAGTTGAACGGCCTTATGAACATCAGAAAGAAGAACTTGGTGTAGCTAAGGTCAGATTTCAGATAATTTTACATATAATAACTCAGATAATTACACAGCTTGTGCCTGGTCTACCACTTTTTTTTTTCTTTTTTTTTTAAATGCAGCAACATAAAAAGTTAAAAGCCTAAATCTACACTAGTTGAAGATCGACCACACACAAAATACATGCTGTAACTGAAATGATTCACTGAATATAATTCTTAAAATTAGTATTTTGACAACTTAGGTTTGGGTCCTTTTACATAAAGATACTTATAATCGCAAAGAATTGTAACTCATGAGTGAGGAATTCCTCCGGATTCTTGATTGGTCTGAGAGTCAACCCCTGGTGGGTTTTTGTCATTGGGCTTGAGGCAGTACTGAGCAGTTTTTGCAGAGTGGTGATGTGCGTCGGTCTTGGGCTGCAGCCATTTTTAAATAGATAATACATATCAAACCCACATTCATATCACTTCCATGAGAAGATTGCATTGTAACGAGATGATATTCACCTTGCTCGTGTGGGATTTTGTTGTTGCTGCTGATTTACATGCTTAACGTGCAGCAGTCTGCACGGAATATGTTTAAAGGTGAATAGAGGTGATAGAGGTTAAAGGTGAGCTTTGAGTCCTCTGCAAGGGTATAAAAGTGCTATATAAGAATGAGTCCATTTACCATGTTTAAGCAGAACATACAGACTAAAAGGTCACCTTATAAACTCAAGAGAATTAGCAGACAGACAGGTGAGAATGGCCTACTGCAGCTTCTGAGTCCTCACTCATCTACCAGATACTGAGCCATGCTGTTGGCACAGTGGGATGGAGTGTAGGTGTGAACATATGTGGGAATAATGTAGGAGTATGTCCTCTGTCAGAGGACAGCAGCTCTCAGGCAATACATGTGCCCCTTTATTTCTCCTGTAACTTTTCATGTCTGCAAAAAAGATTTATAAATTTGTGTGTTTTTAAGAGGAGTGTTATCTGATGACTTGACAGTTTTCTCCGTGATTATTTTCAGGCTTTCAGCTGACGGTGTCGATAGTCTTGACAGGCAGAAACTCAAAGAAGAAGGCTTCTGATTATGCATTCAGACCAAATTCAATTCCATGACTTCAACTTGTGCTATGCTGCAGAGCAGAGTAACTATCAGTGCATGAAAATGCTAGGGGGCACAACTAAACTTCCATCAAGCGATCTAAAAACAGCACTTGAAACTATCCAAACATGCACAAGGAGACGGTCTTGAGCATGAGACCCGCCACATTTAAATAGGACATTGGTTTTGAACTTTTTGAAAAGACGTCATTCATCCAACAGCATTTGTCTGTTTGGCCTTGAACTGTGGATTATTAATCAGGAATGTGTTGTTGCTTGCCGTGTAATTACCAGTTAGAGACCAGTCAGAATATCTGCAGATGTTCAAAAGTGCTCAACAGATCAGGATGAGGAGTTTTTACACTTTGGAGGCTCAGATCAATAAATTAGCTGGACATGCATGGACATGAAAATCAAAACAAATGTATGTCTGTGAAGGTTCTCAGTCATCCAGGTCATCGTAGTCCAAGGAGCTTGGAAAGAAAAAGCGTCTGGACTTCTTTGAGTTGCTTGAAGACGTTTCACCTCTCATCCAAGAATTGGATTGGGAAACTCCCACTGGGTTTAAATCTGGGACTCTCCACCATTTGACCCTTAGAACTGAAGAAGCTGCTCGGATGAGAGGTGAAACGTCTTCAAGCAACTCAAAGAAGTCCAGACGCTTTTTCTTTCCAAGCTCCTTAGACAAAACAAATGTAAAAAAATGTAATGTAAATGTAATGATAATGTGAAATATATATATAAAAAAAATATACAAATAAAGTGTGTTTTTTTTGTAGAACTTCATAGATGTTAATGGATTATTCAGGGGGAAAAAAGAAAGAGGCGTTGTCCACTTGGCACATATTAAATGACAGAAGAGGAATATTTTTCCTATTTTACAACCTGGACACATCTGTGTGTATGTGTGATCACGCGTCCATAACTTAAGCACTATTACTATTTTTGAAAGTGAGGTCAAGTTGCATGAAACCTTATCTGAGGCAAGTACTGGAACTGAGCGGAGGCTTCCTCTGCGGGTGCTCAAGCTCGACAGTGATTCACAAGACAAATTTATCGCAGCCCTTTTATAAGTAAACTCTGTTAGTATTTACACACAGAAGCTCGCAATGTTGACTCTTTTAAGTGTGTTTAAGAATGGGGAGTGGGACAAAATCCACCTCGCAGGCAGGATTACATCCCAGACCAACTCTTTACAGAACAAACACAAAGATCACATCAGCACAAACAGCTACTGCCATGTGACGCCTGTCACAGTTCACCTGTAAGCTAAAAGGAGCAAAACAAAGTATTATTCCAGTTCTCTTGTTAACATATATTCAGTGTTTCCCACACATAATACCACCTACCAATTATATTTGATGACTACATTTCATCTGAAAGAATTCCACCACTATTAGTTTACTAGTGGAAAACACTCTTGAAAATTCTGAAAATGTAGCTGTTGCTAACTCGCTTTCCTGTCTCATGTTTTTCCTACAGCTGGCTATTATAGTACTTACTGACATTATTTAGCTACTTCCCCCAGAGAGGATTGTGTCCCCTGGTCAGACTTATTATAACTCCATCACCTTGGACTATAGCTAATATAGATCTCACTCCTCCTAACCAGAACCTGCAGAAGGTAGATGAACTGATCCTGTGGCAAGGCAGCAGAGCATAACTTAGACTACTAATACTGGCTACAGTCAATTATGGTGAAGTTGGAGTTCATCCTTAGGATGAGAAGTAGCTGTAGAAGATTATATTGCTCAGTTCTTTAATGGTCACTTGGAAGCTTAAACTCTTTAAGCTTTACTAGAATGGTGTTTTAGAAACATTGTTCCTTCTGCAACTTGGTTGAAAAGATGAATATTTAGCAAAAGTTAGAGCGAATCCTTTCTCTGACATTTGGCTACAAAACTATCAGCCAACCTCTTAAGAATGAGTATTTGAGGTGAAGATAACCCAACAAGGTCAGGGTCACTGGAGTCATTAGTAAGTGCAGGTAATTGTGCTGTATCTGGGGGACTCATTAGGCTTCTCCAACCTTCGATGTTACAGCGTCAGCATTTTAGATTATCCAAGAAATTCCAACACTGCAGCCAACCATTGATAATGGAATAATCTCAGGAGTTTTGTCCAACACACGTAAAATGTGACTGGAATAAGTTACCGCGACCTTAATAACAAACTCCTCATTGAGTTAAATGCCAGAAGTTATTTAGCTTGTCTTTCAACCAGAATAATGCCAAGACTGACAGAGTAAACTCCAGGGATACATTTGCAGCGCGTATTTAAAGCAGGGCTGCATGTTTTACACTAATAGATGTGATCTGTTGCTATTCTGACACACAGCTTCACCCAGCCTTCATCACTCCCATAGGAAGCTGCATTTCACCTGTTGCAATAACTTATACAAATGTATAAGCCCGCTCACGCAGGAGTAATAACTTTTAGAATATGAAATTAATCCCTAACCATGTGATACTGTGTGCACGAATGCTGCCAAGAGTAACAGTCCATCCTCCCCCTGCTACATGCAATCTGTGCATGATGGACACTTTATCAGGATCAGATCTCTCTCACCTGTGTTGTGAATTTTGAACCGGTGTCAACACAGACTAAAAATAGAGTGGTGTACCAATCCCAGTCAAGTATAAATTCATGGTTGTTTCAATAATTTCACCTGATTATAGGACTAATTGAGTAGCTTCATCTTAAGGTGATTAATGACCAGCTTAAATTCTCTAATCCAGCTCCATATCAAAGTTTTTCTTCCAACACTCAACTTTTCTTCTGCTTCTTTTAAAATGACAGGAACACTGCTTTATCTAGGCCATATTTGAATTATTCAGCTCACACACAGAGCTGCACACACATGCAACAGCTCAACACACAGCTTTACAGAAGGGGCTGACATCTCACGACAAACCCCGGCACCCTACTTTTCGCTCAAAGCTCAGATCATCTGAAACCACAGGTAAGGGCTGATAAAAACAGCATTTATATTTGTTATCGCCCATCTCCTCGTCTTTAAGGAGATGTGTTCTATTTATTCTAAGTGTACAATTATCTAAAACAAACAGCATCCGGTTAAAAACCAACAATAAGAAAGAGTAACAGGAAGTCTGATCTTGGCAGAGAGACTGGAGGTTATGAAAGGGGCGTGGAGCACCAGACTGGTGCCAGAGAGGCACAGCAGGAACACTGCCCACAGTGACATGCACAGTAGGCAACCACATGGGAAGAAAATTACTAGACTGATGCGACTGGATGGAACTGCTCGGTTCCCAGCATACCAAGGCCCAGAGAAGACTTGCACTGACAGTTTCCTGTAACTGGAATTTCAGGCCCACACTTATGGGTTCTGTTTTTACCTCCAACACATGTTAATCATTCATTCTGCTAATTATTCATCGTGCCTCTCAACAATTATGCTTTTATAACAGTGGAGTTGTGCACAGTGTGGGACTCATACAAACTAATTTGAGGCTCTAGAAAAAGAGATGTTTCCTCACTGATGTGTGACATGTTTGACAAGTGTAACATGACGGCACAGCTGCTCCTGCCAGCCTGTGTCCTGAGCTAGATTACCTGCAGATGTCAATGTAATTCACCTGCCTTACAAAGACATAATAATGTCTTTGTGATGATCTACATAGATCTGAATCAATCCATAAATCGCATCCATACAATAAGAAAACAAGACAAGATAATCTGGATTAATTAATCCATCTTAATCTATCAAATTTGGAGCAAAAATCAATGCATTTGCAAACCATCAGCTTGACACACATTAAAAACAACACGTAGACCCAATCTCAGATTCATGCACAAGCACAGGAATAAATATATATAAATATGAGATGTCCCATTTATATAATGATCTGATTCAACGTCTGCTCCATGATAACTGATGCAGATATGTTCAAAATGTTGTCATTAGAAAGATGGCTTGTATCGGTCACACTGTCTCCATCACTTATTGGCTAATAAGATGAAGTTTTCCAGTGGCACCAGCCAATATTTTTCTACAGTTTCACATCACATATTTTGTGCTGTTAAAACTTTCCAAGGCAGTGAGCTTCCACAATCAGTGCATCCTTTAATGTCATTATAGGCCTCAAGGATACACTTAATGCTGTTAGATGAAACTGCGCTAAATTTAAACAACTTTGTTTTGACATAATTTTGAAGGTTAACCAATCAAGAGCACCAGTGTCAAATTTCACAACTATGTTTCATATGTATGCAAACTGGGAGAACATGGCATGGAAGCTGGTTTCAAGTGCATTGAGGTGATTGTCTTCCAGGTCAAATTCAGAATCATGAACCGAGTAAACAAATGAGGTGCAGGTGCATCTTCAAGTCGTCTGGACTTCCTGTTTCTATCAACCCTGCAATTCTTTCTGAAACAAAATAAAAACACTCACAAGTAGGCTTTTACCCACATGCTGCATAACTGGAAACATGTTGTTCTCATACGCTACCATGTTGGCTGGCAGCTCTTATCATTCTCATTGCATTGTTGGACCTGTGCCATTCAACCAAAGGCCAAATGTCTCACCTCTCTGTGCCCACGCTGCCCACAGATTCCCCTGTATGCAAAGACAGCAGCCTAGCCTGAGAAGGACACAAAGCATGCAGAACAGGAGTCCTCTTTGTTTTATCGATGCAGCTGTTCTGTTACTGCACCTGTAGAAGTGCACCACTTAACCATGTTCTCCGTGTTGATCTGTCTGCAATACAGGGGGTTAACTACAACAACAAAGACATCACTGGCAGAGCTGACAAAAGTACCAATCCACATGCCCATGCCATTGCTATTTTAGAAACACAGCTTACAGAAAGACTCCATGAAACATCAATGAAAATCAAAATGGAATCAATTAAAAGTAAGACGCTGGCCAAGGCTTAACAAGTATACTCACTGAGGCATGCACTCACTCTACACACCCACCTCCCATTCAAACATGCTTTCAACATGTTATCATTTGAGTTGAAACTCCAAAAAGAAAACAGGAGGTGTTGTTACCTTTATATTTCTCCCTGACGTTTTCATAGGCTTGAACATAGTCTTGCTCCTCTGGCAGTCGCTGACCTGGGTCAAACATGGGCATGGACATGGCTTGGCTGATACTGAGTCAGGGTTAGGGCACCTTTCTCTCTTCAAACTTTCCTTTTAACTTTCCCCTGGCAGTGTAAACCCCTCTTTGAATCTGTGTGTCCTCAGTGCTGATAAAAGCCCTCCTGGCTATCTGTCCACACCTTCTTCCTCACCCACACTCAGCCACAGTATTCCCACTCTGAACTGTACATATCATTCCAGACCACCACCACTCCCCTCCTCAGCTTGAGAAATACCCACACACACTTATATCAGACCCTCCTCTTAAAGGCACAGAGACAAACACAAGCCACAAAGATAGGTACCAGCTGAGACACAGCTACACACACACAGGCACACCGTGCATGCCAACTCCACCCCTTGTAGACACGGCTACCTCGATGAAAAAACAAATGACGGAGCTGCGTGGGGTTATTTGAGTTCCTGCTGTTGGAGAAACTGGGGCAAGGCGCAGCAAGTGGGTTCTGTAATATTTACAGCTTTAAAAAGAACTCCCATCACACTTACACGGTTCTTCTCAAAGTCACGTCATATTCCCAAAACTGAATGACGGCATAAGTGTTAGGGGACCACACCTCTTCAGCACAGAACACTGGATCAGAGCAAACAACAGCTATAACTTTAAACAAAGACTTTCTAATAATCTTCAGGTACAGTATACACAACTCCTACTGAAGAACAAGAAAAGTGAAATGATACAAAATGCTGGCACAACCATCACTCTATCAAACATCACTGTATTTGATTTTATTTCAGAAACACACATGATTAACAACGCACGTCCACATTATTTGATAAACATGTAAAACTTTATTCCACTAACCCTAAATCACTTTTTTCCTATATTAACATACAGTATTTTTCGGACCATAAGGCACACCGGGTTATAAGGCGCATTAAGAGAAACAAAACAGTCTGTTGAATTCTCTCGCAGCTGCTCTATTCACGTGTTGTTGCAGTATATTAATGACTAACCTCATATTGTGGATGGATTATCTCAGTTGTTCTCTTGACTGAAGTTTGGTCCGTTTACAGCCTCCTGCTATGCGATTGCATTTGTCCCCAACCATCGCGAAACCTCATGTTAACTTTTATCAAGTGGAAAAAAGTTAGCGTTCATCCTCGAGCTTCACCGTTTATATTATGGTAACATAGCTGTGTCGCTTACTTAAGTTAAGACATGGTATTATTTTTCATCAATCTTAAATTCCCTTCATTCATTCAGTTATGAAGAAGTAAAAGTAAAACTGATATATTCAAATGAGGGCAAAACACAGCACTAGCAAGTATCCCTCTTCTTAGGCCGTAAAGTTTATTGCAGCATGAAGACAATAGTAAAGAGACCTACTGTTTTATTCAAATTAGTTACAGACTCTCATGGATGAAGCAGTGACAATAGTAAGAAATGATGCCAAGAAAAACCCTGACTGCAGTTGGACCTTCCTACAAGGAAGTGGTGCTTGGAAGAAGCACTGAGACTTTGTCTCTGAAACAAAAACTGGAAAAGTTTAGAGGAAATTTACTTTGGATCCGTCAGAGTGTTTCTTTCTAAAAAGCTGCATTTCCCCAGTGAAAACAACCCAGTGTTGAAAAGGGAAGAATTTCAGTAGTGTTTCTTTTTTTGAGATGTTTAAAGTTATCAAATTACCCTTAGTAACATGTAGCAAGTTGGTCACACATATGTCTGCTGATAGTTAAAAACACACTGATATTTATGTTTCCTTTGTCACTGCCATATTTAAATTAAATATACCCATAATTAAAAACAGGGCAGATCGAATTAAATATATGCACGATATAATATCCTGGCTGCAAATAACTTGAGGTCTATTGTGAAATATACACACTAGCCACTTTGTTAGGTACACCTGTTGAACTAGTTGTTCATGTAAATATCTAATCAGCCAATTTTATGGTAGCAACTCACTGCATTTACTCATGTAGACGTGGTTTAAGCCAACCAAGAGTCATTAAAGGGAAATAAAGGTGCATAAAGTGATTTTTTAAAATAAATTAAATGTGAACAGCATGAAAGAATGGATCCATCCTGCCATTAAACCAGTAGTTTATATATATATTAGTAGTAGTGCCGTAATGGAGTGGGGGATATTTTCTTTTCACACTATGGGCCTGTTAGAGTGTTTTCAAGATCCACACCTGAGTGCAATTACTGTGTTCACACATGCACAAATGAATCGCCTCAATTTGGAAAACAAACCCGAATTCGATTTAAACAGACTAAACACTGCACGTTGATACTAACACACTTAGTCTCAACTAAGTATCATTGAAAAGCCACAGCCTGTCTGACTGCATGGGTACACTGACATCCAACAGGATAACACGCTGTCACAGAAGTCAAATCATCTTAAACTGGCTTCTTGAATATGACAATGAGGTCATTGTAATAGCTCCACTGCACTTAAATTGCCTCAAAGTCACCAGATTGCAATCCAATAGAGCATCTTTGTGATGTGAGGGAACGTGAAACTTGGACAGGCAGCCAACAAATCTGCAGCAACAGTTTGATGGTATCGTTCCAATATGTACCACAATCTGAGTATTACTTCCAGCATTTTGTTGAATCTATGCCACACAAATGTCCATCAGTACATCTAGGAAAAAGTTGCCATAATATTAGGATAAAGTTCTGTAAATAACTGCCGTGAAGTTACAGCCCTCTGTGCTAAATATTTGTAATTTCACAGTAAAATGTAAGCACAATTGGAAATTTACCATGTCGAAAACGAAAGAAAAGAAAGAAAATACTATATAAACACAGTAAAAGAGGTGGTGCCACTGTCACTGTTTAGATGTAAGGTAATAAGGCAGATATCCTGGCAGCCTGAGCACATACAGCTGGGAGTTTGTGTTTACTCAGCTATCGGGAAAATTTGCAGAGTTTCATCAACAAGAGACTGCAAATTGCAAAATCCGTCTTGATAAATCCTTCATATTAGGAATGTGGAAAAATATTTCAGCACTCTGACTCACTGGAATCATCAGTTACCGCGTGGCACCAACCACCAGCGGTGCGTCTCGACCTGTGAGTTATGAACTGAAAGTGAGTAACAAGAACGCTAATGAGTTCCAGCAGCAACATCATTATGAACTGAGGTTTTCTTTTAAAAAAAAATATATCAACAGAGCAGCGACTGTTTGCAGTCCAACATCTGTGTTTAGTCAGACAGTTAACACTTCAGATCCAACAGAGCAGGCAATGTGATCTGAAAGCTATATTATAGTGCTGACATGACATTTAAAGACTTGTTTAAAAATAATTAAATAACTATGGTTCAGATCTAGTAAAGGTAAAGGTGGAGTAACTCAAAACACATCAGTAGAAAGTCAAAGAAGTCACTGTCACTGAAGAGCAAAGACTATCTGACAGTCTCTGAGTTCAACTCCAACGACAGCATCCATCACAGCATAGCCTGAAGATATCTCTAACAACAAACTGAGGACGTACAGTTTGCTTGCCTCCTTTATTTCCTCCATTCAGCAGAACGATGTGGTGTTTTAATACTGACGGCTTGTGGGATTTTTCAATTGTGCACTCAATCCCCATGTGTATAAAAAACCATCCCACTGTTTTCTCATCACTGGCCACCGGATGGTGTCTCTCAGAGATTTTTTTTTTTTTCCACTTTTGTCTCTCTGTCTGCTTCTCTGGCTCGAGTGTCAGGACTGTAGTGCAAGCCAGCGCTCCCACACATCACCAAACTAAAGCCTCTCTGCCCCAGTGGTGGCACTAATTTATGTTCTCTGCAAAAATAAAAGAAAACACATCTAAGGAGGGATACAACGCCACCGCTCACTATTCATTGACTGTTTTTGTGTGTATTTACTGATTTGTGTTTGTGAGACTTTGCCTGGTTACTTACTTACCAGTTGGTAGCATGAATGTTAATTAGAGGTTGAAAATGTAGTGGCCCCTGGGATAATGAGCTCCCTGGTAACACATTACTATTAAAATGTCGCTGTGACAAACAGCGAGCCTCTTTAGCATCTCTTTGGGCTCCACAGCCGCAAAAATCCATGACAAAATTACCTTTCAGCTTATGCTGCCCTTATGACAAGACAGATTTTAGTAAGCACCCGAACAGTAAATAATGTGAGCTGGGATCAGCTCCAGCCCTCAAGTGACCCTCTAAAAGCATTAGCAGGGTTACTGCTAATGGAGAGATAGATGGAAAAGAAGCAGTGGGGAAAAAGAATTGACAGTGAAGGTAGAGCACAATAAGAGTCCCAAACTCTGAAAGTGGAGAAAGTTAAGCAAAGTAAGGCTTGCATCAATCAAATAAAGTGAAGAAAAAAGATCACTAGTCAAAAAAAACTCAAAGTCGGTCTCTTTAGTTATGAATAAATTTAATAAATATTAACACAAACAGCATTCCTTTACTTGTTTAGTCATTTATCCCTTGTTATTTCCTTGTTTCCCCAGGCTCAGTATTGGCTTTATCTGTCAGTTTAATAAATTACTGCTGAGCACATGCGCTGAAAAGAATGACCAGGAAGTAGTCAAATGTCAGATTTGAGAGCAGCAATACAATCTAAGGAGGATGAGACAGATGCAGGCATGATGTACTGCATTTTATCTTTGGTTACTGTCCTCTAGTGACCACCATAGTACACTGCACACACCACCATTCTGGTTTATTATGATGAGTCTGATATCTGACATCAGCATTGTATACCTGTAGCTGGATACACTGGAAACACTGGCATTTCCTATTTTGAAAAGACAGATGTATGAAAGAGGAAACCTTGGTCAGGGTCCCAGAAATATCTTTAGAAACAGTAACGCTGCTGAAAGTGAAGACAGAAAAGGATCTGCAGTTCAATATCCTGACAGACACTGGAAAAAAATACCACACTGAAAGAACTGCTAAATAATTTATCTCCTGCATAGCAGACTCTAAACTCAATGTTTCATAAAAATCAAGAAGAAACTATTGTGTGACATTTCAAGACTTATGTGATACACTTCTCGGGGCTAACTGAATATCAGATGTCTGTGCAACAGATAACATCCTTTTCTTTACTTGCACCTTAACGTCAATATTAAGTTAACAGGATTTTAAGTTTGTCACGGACAGACCAAGAACAAAGCTACCCATGTTTTTGTCGGTTCTCACAGCTGTGGCCAAAGTAACACTCCAACAAATGCACATTAAAGAGTCTAAGTTTTTTTTTTAAGGTAACTAAAAATTATTAATATACCATCTTTCAAGATAAAAAAAACAAAGTGCCTCACACCCAACGTGATAGACAAACATTTACCCTAAGGCAAGTTTAAAGGGAAGGCTTTTAGGCGTTGATACACGTGGCTTACATCAGTGGGACCTTAGGGACCCACTGATGTAAGCCACGTCGTATCCATGCAGTCCTCTAAACGTTACAACCAGACTCTTAAAGTGGACCCTCGAGTTAAAGTGGAGTCAGTGCAACAGAATTACATTTTCAACCATGAAAAAATTCAAGAACCATTCGTCTTGTGTTAGTACTTACTGGTACCAATCATGTGTTAGTATAATTAATAGAGAAAATGTCTAAATAATGTTTAAATATACATTTAAAAGATACTTATTTAAGATCCTAAACATCACAGTTCAAAAAGGAATTCAGGAAAAAATTCACAAAATGGGCACAAAAACATTATTTCCCACATTGGAACCAACATGGGAAAAAACTGCAAATGAGAATCCCAGAATTCCAAAACTTTCAAGTTATAAAAAGGATTTTAAATCAACTAGAGCTTCTACAGCTACTAATTACATCTACTTTTGTGTGTTTGTTTCATCATTCATCACCATAGCAGCCACTAGTCCCAAAGCCAAAACTTACATAATTTAAATGTCTTTTTTTAGACAAAAGTCAAAAAAACCAAAGATTTGAGGTTACTTATCATTAACCATAAATGCTCACAAAAATAAAAAGTTCAACAACTTGACTGTTTTTTCCAGTGTAAATGCCAACTTTTACCACTGATATTACTCGATGGTTAATGAGTAGCTAGCAGTCGTTATCGCTTAATGTTTGGAGGATGGTACTGAGACCTGCTATGAAGTATGGTTTAAAGGCAGTGGCACAACCAACAAGACAGAAGGCAGAGCTGAAGATGCTAAGATTCATTGGGAGTGATCAGGACTGACACGATTACAAATGAGTACATCAGAGGTGCAGAAGAAGCAGCAGCTATGATTTAACACTTGGTGACCCTTCTGTGTTTTGTGGGCCTGGCTGCATTGATATTCTAGTAATCTGTGATAACGAATTTTGAAGCCATTGATAATAATAACTGAAATATCACTGTCTGTTGTGAGCCATTATATGATAACATACAACATCCTGAACCAGAGTCATAAAAGAAAGTCTGGTGAACTTAGTTTGCTTTATTTTCAACAGAGCTTAATTATGTTGTCTCATCACCATCACTCTAAGTGATGTCATTAAACTAAAGTGTTATCCGATTAGGTATATCAGTAAGCTACAAAATGTTGATACAGTCTTACTGACACCATATTCAGCATTATCCGACACAGTCTGCCCCTCAGACTGTCTGCAGCTTGATAGCAAATGGTCACGCCTCCATTCACTGTGAGATAAAGCAATCATCTCACAAGGCTAATGACTCGGACTGAGTCAGGGCCATTATGGCAGCGATCCAGTGGGACAATACTCATACAGTCACACTTATCTAATGCACTTCATCTGATTCTGGTATCTGCCTCACAATGACAAACATTTTAGTCAATTTTCTGTTTAGAAATAAATTTACTTGATTGTCCTTAAACTGCAGCACACCAACAAGCTCTGCAGAAGTGCGTGGACATACAAATGTACTGCTGTTGTTATGTGTGCAGAGACAATAACACCCAGTCACACTGCAGTACCCCACCCCATCAAATCAATATTAGAGACAACTAGGGAGGGGGGAAGATGAGGTTGGGTTTCTGTCCGTGGTCCAAAGAGACTATCTGAACTAAACACCGACCACTGAACATGCTGAGGCAGCAAGTTGCTTCATCAGATCCCTGCCTCAGTGCACAGGTGAGAGTTAACAGAGGTGGAGAACCTGGAGAATCTCTAGAGGATAAAGAATCCCCGGGATATATGAATGAGCATAGTGAGAGATGCTGCTACTTTCCTTTTATTGTACAGTGAACCTCTGTCAAATGTAAAACCTCTGACAGAGTGTACAGTATGTATGAATGTTGGGAGAGTCCATAAGGATTTTTGTTTCTACTTTGTTTCTTTAAGTACTTAAAAAAGAAAAAAGATGCAGCAAGATTTGTAAGACAATCCACCTTTCTAAAGCTACGTGTTTGTAGCTACACCAGTCGGTACAGCTCAACAAAGGGGCCAAAAAAGATGGCAGCTACTGGCATTTTACAGGTGCGATGGTAGATCATCCAATCAACTGCCAAGTAAGAGCAAGGTCGGTACGAGTAATCACTGCCTGCTTGCTTTTTTAAGCTCCTCAGACTGATTCATGTTTTTGACAAAAACAAGTTCAGTGACTGGTGGACACAGGTTCAGTGATCTGATTGGTTGAACCCCAACCCTAAACAGTCTTGAACTGCAATTTGTAACAGTGGTCCTTTTTGCAGAACGCCACATGTATGAACCCATTCCCTAGGTACTTCAGGTTCTGGTTAGAGTGGCTCTCAAGGTTTCACAGCTACTGCTATGAGGGGACAAGACACTTTTATGGAATAACACCTACCTGGAAAGTAAACCATCTGAACAGGACGGGCCAGGATTGGCTGATTAGAAGCAAGTGGACTTTTACAATAAAATTGAGGAGGCATTCACTGACGGTGAATGCTATAACTTTCTAGCGGTTATGGCACAATATGTGCAGCAGATGATAATTACTGAGTGAATCTAAGTAGTGAGCTTCACTGTAATCCAAGGACTATGAAAACTAAACAAAGTACATGGAGAACATATTATTTTTGTGGGACAGAAGCCATAAATCACAGGCTTTCAGTTAGCAGTTCTTACAAGGAAAATCATTCAAATTGACTGTGCACAAGTCCTAACCCAGACACACATCCAGGTAATACCTGAAAAACATATAAATCATACTTTTAACCATGGTCTAATCAACAGCATTAAAAATGTTTAGGCATAAACCAACAAAAGAAACTTGAACTTCTGGGATGTAGATTTCCTTATGCAATGCTATACCCTGGCGTTAGAAACTCTACAGCAGCAGTTAGAAAAATAGTGTAGAGAACTTTACCAGCTCGTCTACAGATATAAACCACTGAGGGTCTTCTACCTGCCCATGAACATCTTACCTGCAATGCGGATGACGGCCCTCTCTGCTGGGTCCAGAACATCTCCAGAGGCTGACTTGGAGCGCTTGATCCGCTGGTGTTTGGGCAGGTTCCAGGGCAGGGTGTCTCCGGGAGACGGCGAACAGCTGACTAAACTCAGATCGCTGGAGTTCTCCTCCGATGCAGCCCTGACCAGAGGCCTCCTCTTGGGCTTCTCCTCCATAGTCTGAAAGGACACGGTGACCAGAAAAATATAAAAACGGAAACTCAAAACAAAAACTAAGACAGTTCTGTTTCTTATTATATATACTTTTTTGTTTGTTCTCGTATTTTAGTAGTCACAGATGACAGGCTACCTTCACTGAAAGTCTGAATTACTCCTAGCTAAAGCCCAACCGTGCTAATTAATACTGTCAGGCTGCTTTTGTGGGCCTGCCATCTACTAGCATGATTTTCTGTGACACCATATCTCCTGGTGGCCGGATAAATAACACCTTAAAGTCCAGTCGTGGTAAATATCTTTTGGTGAATTTCTTCCAAGCGAGAAAGACTGAACACCTGGCCAGTTATATTGAAACGCTAATATTTCACTGGGCCCCAAGTAGCTAAAATCTGCCTTAAAGGGACAGGCTCGTTTCAACATGGTTAAAATCCAAAACCTATAAATGTCTGTTTTCCCCCCAATTATCTATATATCAAAATCTCATATTTACGCATAGACTTAATGCCCAAGGTGGCGGCAATCAACTTTCAATAAAAAACAAATGAATAAATAAATACATGAAATCACAGTACAATTGTGGTATTGAATTAATGCCCTACTTTGGAGAGTCTATTTTTAGACCATGCGTGTAGTAGCCCAGTGCACAGACTGCTGTGTGAAAGAGGAGGAGTTTTTACAGGGCAGGTGCTGCTGATGCACTATGCAACGTTACCGTGCTACCAGCTTCATTTCAGCTGAGTCACCATCCAGGATGCAGGAGGCTCTCCACAGGGGCGCTGGCTACACCACCACCGCTCTCTGATTGGATGAGAGCAGACAGGACCAAACCCCCAGGAGTAACATCTCCAGGGCTTCAGACACAGCTCATATTCAGGGTATAATTTACCTAAAGGCTATTTCTGGCTACTTACTGTTTCCTGATATAATTGCAGTTCTGTAACACTATAGCACTGATTATTTTATTTTTTGTGCAATTAAACCGTTACATAATTAAAGCGGTTTGTTTCAGAGCATATTTACAGCACACTGCCAGGTTTCTCAAAACACAGCCTACAGACCAACAGCAGCTCCAGGCTTATTTTTTCTGTGTCCTGCAGACACAACGGGAAAAGACAGCATTCCTGAACATTTATTTCAACCACTTCATGTTATATTATGATATAACAACTCAAAATAAGACAAAGGGGGAATTTCTCTTTAATTCAACTCTTCTGTTCCACACATTAGAAAAATAAACATGCAAATCAACGCCAAAAAAGGGGTGGCAGTGCTAGGTGGGAAACCTGCAGAACACAAAAGAAAAAAATTAATTACTCACGCACTGTGGGGCAGTTTGTCTGCTTTTTGCACCACAAATAATGTGGTTAAAACTTGTTATTTTTCAGGAAATAGGGCAAGCATAACCTGTTCTAGACAATCTACCACACTAAACATTGTTATCATGTTAAGAAGGTTTAAAAATCTATTAAACTACTATAAATAATATAATTACCAAGATAAACACTACTCATAAATCACACACGACAAACACTGAAAATATTTATGAGCGCATTTTTCATGTGCAATCCTCAATCATGTCTTGGCTTCTTAAACTGGCACATTTTAAGATAAACAAAAACCTACTTCAGGATCAAATGAAGTGAAACTGAACATCTGCACGTGGCAGCTGTTACTATATGGAGGCACATCAGTACTCAACCACTTGTGTGGTTTCTTATTTAGGAAAACTTTTAACAGATTAAGATTATTTTATCATGCCATACCTCAATGTGCCTCTGAAAGTAGAGCAGTAATGCATTATGCTTCCCTGTGGCGTTTCATTGACTGGTCTAAATGGAACATTGGAACATTGATCGCTCTAAATGGAAATTTTGCCAATATTTGACCAGTACCAGTCAACTAATAATGGTCTTTGGGTTCAGCTTGGGATCTAGGAACTAGGGTCTTTCATGGACAACAATGGGCATTATATAACTACATCAAGAAGACTGCAGACTGGGCTGTTTCAAAGGTTACAGGAAGTCACGTTAAAAATTCATAGCTTCTAAAACAGTGCCCACGCATAGCAAAGAGGGAGACCTCAGCACTGGCAAGAGGCATCAAAAGATAGCTTTCTGAAGAGTCCTTTCGTCAGCCAGGCACCAAAGTTTAAGCCTCTTTATGTCATCTGTGATCATCTCTCTGAATTAATTATTACTCTACTACAAATGATCTATCAGTGCAGATCAGATGTAGAGCATATAACCATCATCTACAGCTCTTATTACTTCTGTACTTATGTCTCCAACCTATTCCTATTCACAGTGCATATGCTTTCTTGTATGGCCTTGCTCCAAGCAGCTGAAAGCATCATGGTGATCCGTAGTTACCAGGCAACTCTGCAGAGCATTAGAGAGCATGCTCCATCCAGGTCTTGGAAATCAAAGAAAATGAAGTAGTGTGTACACAGGAATGCCCAGACTCTGACAGTAGCTCAGTCGAGCTGACAAACTCCCCTCTTCGCTCTTTCCCAAACTGTAAACAACCGATGGACTTCAGCGGGACTGGATCTGTTGATAATCACTTTTCAGACAAAGCTGTCAAGTCTGGATCCTTCCCAGAAAACTTGAACACAACAAGGATCGTAGATGTTCAAGCTCGTTCTGCTCTGCACCGCCACACCTGTAATGAGGCTGAGCCGCAGAGAGGACACGGAGGGGTGGGTGCACCTGCCGTTTAACAGGTTAGAGTGAAGGTTATGACGTGAACAGCCTCGCTTATACTACCATGATAGGTCGGGTTTTATTTTATGACCTCTAGGCTTTGAAATGCACTAAATCGTGTGATCATCGGTGTCGACGATGCGGCAAAACATGAAAAATGAATAATCTGTATTCCTCGTTTACTCACGCACAAAATATCCAGGATGGCTGTTGGTTTGGTCCCAGGTACACAACCGCAAAACACGGCTCTGCAGTCGTTACGTCGGCGGATACGTTCAGATTAACCTGCTCAAACTTCGAAAGCCATCATCATCCTCATCCGCAGCGAGAGTCGCGCCTGCGTCCTGCAGTTTCCTGGTTGTGGGATGCTCAGACGCTCAGACCTGGACTGATCAGGGCTGCAGGACGAGCCGAGAGGAGGAACCAGCTCCATCAGCCTGCAGGCAGCATGCCTCGAGCTCTGCTCGCGCGACGACACCGGCGAAGTTGTCACTGAACAACAGGCACGTTTGAGATAAGGAGGCAGATCTGATTGCGCATGTGAAAACTGAGCTCAGGTTTATAGCGGGGAGGCTGTCGGTTCGCTACGCGTTACACCCTCCACGCTGACTTTTAGTTGTGGTAATGCGGGCAAGCTCATGTGGAGCCTATGAAGGAAATATGTGACTCAAACTGTGGTTCTGAGCGGGTTCGGGTTGGGTGAAGCAATATGAGTAAAAAAAATGATGTGTGTCTCCGTTTCAGTCTGAGAGTTCTGCACTTTCCCCCAAACTTCACAGGAAATCCTTTATAATGGTGTTATTACTCAGGACGCAACGCCAGTGCTGAGCTCAGCACTTGTATGTCACGTGGAAACAGCTGTAGTGTGCTTTCATTTTAAACACCAGAGTGTGTAGCTTACCAAACTACTGTTAAGACAAAGTTTTAAAAACTGAAAGAGATTTTAATAATATTTTACAGTTAAATCAGGTTAAATGTCCGCTTGCTCCTTCGTGCACTTGCAGGTTTTCTCCAGGTATTCCTGATGCCCCACCTGGCGCCCTATCATAGCTGGGATAGGCTCCAGCCTCCCCGCTACAATGTTGGATAAGATGTTAAGAAAGTGGATGAATTAGTAAGGGTATTCCAGCTGGCATCTGACAAGAGCCCTCAACAGTGAGGCAACAAAATGTCTCCATGACACCGGAGGACTCCCGAAACAGGCCATGAAATGTTGTAGCAGTTCCTGGAAAGATGGTGTAATTGGACCCAGTGTTTAGTCTACATGTCTAAAAACTAAAAGGCCAAACAAGAACACTCTCACAATGAATAATTTTTAATTGTTGGTAATTGATTTAGCACTTAGTAACAGTCCAAGATATTTAAAATTGTTTTATTTAATGACCTCTGCCTGCACTTTGCACTTTGATTAAAATCCCATTAATGTGTAAAATTGCTTAATTTCATTTCCCTTTGCTTTGTTTACTCTGTCATGTTTTTCAGGTTTCTTTTTTGCTCCAAATGAGACCAACTTGTACTGACTCACATTAAAAACTGCCCTGCTGAGCTATTACATAATCACAACAGTGACTGATGAATGGCAGATTGCTTGTTTGTGTGGCACTACTACATTATTAGTCTCCCACTAGTAGAATGAATTACCGAGGACTCAGACCGGAGGGGTGGGAGTGACGTGCTGGCTCCGTCCCACACAGAGCCCCTTCTTGTATTCACAAATCATGCATGTCACCAGTCCGGAATACCAGCGTCTGAGCCAACTTTGTACCCATTGTGCTGAAGATTTAATCTGATCAACTGAGTGCTTCACAGAGCCGGAGAGCTCTGAGTGAGAGATGCTCCAGGTCATGTTGGAATTACTTTGGTGAATCATTTTTTGCACGTACAGCATGTCAGAACCCAATCAGTGGGGAAATAAGTCATAGAACTCCTGCAGTTATTGCAGGTTTTGGAAAACCAGGTAAACACAGAAGTAATCTAAAAGAGAGCAAACCTCGAATTTTAAGCCCTTAAAACATAAAATAAATTTTATAACACTTGATAAAAAGTAAAAGTCTTGCATTCAGGACCATTTTGTGCAAAACTAGTACCATCGAAACATCCTTTAGTACCTAAAGTAAAAGTACTTATTATGTATGATTTTATAGGAATAGATTTGATTTGATTTAATTTTACAACTGTTTAACTACTCTGGGCATCTTAATCCTCAAGAATCATAATTTATTAGTATATTAACAAAAAAAATTATGGATACAGTTTGTATCTAAAGCTTTAAAAAGTAATGGACACTATGTCTCCAGTCAGCCACATGTCCCATAAGCACCGAGATGAGTTCACAGCAAATCCAGATGAAAATTTTTCAGAGATAAATTAGCCTTAGCTAAGACAGAAAAGTGGAGCATTTTCATTCTTTTTAGGATCCTGAAGTGTGCCATTAAACCAAAGAAAGTAGAGAAAGTGGTTCTGAAAAGGCAGGAAACCTGTCCTATGACTCCTCACCTTCTGCATTGCCACTGTAGTCACAGTTTCCACCCCAGATTTAGGAGTTCGCTTCTTCCTCTTCCTCACTGCAGGGCATGGTGGCTCCTGTCCAATGGCTACAGACTCCTTTGCCACAACATCCTCTGGCTGGACAGAAGCAGATTTCTCTGCCTTTTCTTTTGCCTTTTTCTTCTTCTAAAATGAGACATGTAAAATAAGATCATGTTTAATTGTTTATCATTGTTTAGCTGAGATAAAAAAAGAGTATTTAATCAAGTATTAACACAACATCTAACATATTCAAGATAGAGTTTGTGTGCTGCTTCAGATATATCCACCATCCAACATGGAACAAAGTTCAGGTTTTACTTCCAATTAAAGGACTCATTTTTAAAGTTCACTCTCCAATTACAGATGGAAAACAGATGGTCTCGATAACTGGCACGCACTGATGACTGGGCCAGACAAAGACTTTATTTTAGACACTCATTAAGATTAGCGCTGTCAGGTAAACAAACAAGGTTTTCTTTTTCCTGCTGCTGGAATTCCCTGGCGTGAAATAAAGCCACAACATCATAATTTGTTTAACCTGAGTGGAAGAACATCCATTAGTGAATAGACATACTTTTGGAGTTGACAGGATTAATTCTGAATATCCTTCATCACGTTGCTGTATAGTCTTCTTTAGAGATGAATCTTATCTCATCTTACAGCACTCAAAGGTTTTGCAATATTTTAGGAAGGGAAATTGTGCAGATTTAACCGCAGAAATTATGTTTAACATTTGCATCGTCTAAAACAAACAAGACTTTGTTCACTATTAGAAGATCATCTGTAACCATAATGAAACTATTTAAATGTTGGAAATTGAAATGTAAAGCCACTCAGCTCTGCTGTAACCTCTGCACCACCAGCAGATGCAGGTCATGAGTGGGAGTTTTAATGGCCCTCATTCTCATGGCCTCCTAATGTGTTTTGAAGAATGCAACTGTATTGCATAAATCTTGGTTGGATCCCTCTCCACACGTGTCCACTAGTGTATCTGGTTATTATGCTTTCGCAAACAGAGACCAGCAGATAACTGACAGTAACTCCACCACAGTGCCGGGATATGTGCAGCTCTGCTTTACATAGAGAGACCTCACATGTCTCTTTGTCCATCCACTTGCTACTGCAGAAGAATATGGACCGTTGGTGGCTTGTCAGTGCCATTCAGACAAAGGACTTCACTCATGGAGCCATTTCAGAGAGGCCCTCCAGATTATCACTCACAATGACTACACAGTGCTTCTCTACTGTGTGACAACACTCATTCTGTCTGTGCCAAAACACACTGACGGAGGCCAGCAGATCTCTCAGCAGATCACAAGGCCACTTGCAGTCTACTTAGTAATGGCATCGCAGTGTGACAAGCTTCAGCTGCCAAGAGGTTAGAGTACAAAACATAGAGAGGAAGGACTGCAGAATACATTTATTGGATTTATAACATGTGAACAGCACCAATGTTGCATATTAGCTGCAGCTTCAGTGGCGTATGCAACGCTTTTAAGTAATCACTGAGTTAGGACAGTGACTTTTTTGTGTTGTAGAAAGTGCCAGCTCTGCTTGTAATTAAAGACATTCTCTTACTCACACTGCAAACATTAAGTGTATCAATTTCCCTTATTACTCAGACAGAACACCAAATGCTAAAAACGTATTCACTGTTGGATGAATCACTGATGAATCATATGTTTTTGACATTAAGCTACAAAAGCTTTTTAACCCTAAATGCAGTGAGGCTCTGAGTTGGTCCACCACATTGGTTGAGGCTGAAATCACACAGCTATGACATGCAGCAGAACTGAGGTCCAGGTCATGTTTCCCAGAGGATGCACGTGTGGTTTTGAGTAGAACAATTCAACAACTGATCATTATGAAATCTGACTCAGACATTAATTTTTTTTTCTACTCAAGATGAAGTTCGAGACCGTTCAGCTTCAAATGTAACCTGCATTTAGAGTTAATTAGTACAAGTAACATTCTAAATGAAGTTAGTAAACATGCAAAAGCTTGATGCACTGCTGTGATTACAGCATACACAATCTCACAATGGCTACATGTCTTTACGAGTATTTCATCAGATTTAAAGGACACATATTAGAACCATAATCTTCAGGGAGTTGACTCACTTAAGTGCTACTTTTAACATCAGCAGATTTGCCAGTGTATTTCAGAACAAACAGAGGTGTAATTAAAAAGCATTAAAATGCATCCTTTTTATTTAAGTGAGTGTTTTGCACACTTGTTCTCTGGAGCAGAAATATAGTTAATTTGACCAATTACACTTGTTTATCCTGCTACTATGTGTCAAAAGGGCTGCTGTGAAAGAAAAATAAGTATCAAAGCTTTTTAATTATTCATTCTGTAAATAAGACTACTGAAAATGAGTGATGGAGCTGAGTTATATTGACATTAACCATCCCAGAAGTCAGACACATCGGGCCCCAATCTGAGCTATTTTTGGCATTTACAGCTTAGTCACTGCCCATGGAAATGTTATGTGGGACAGACATGATCCAAATGCACCTAACATTTGGCCCATATAAGGTGGACGTGTGGCAGAGTTACAGCAGTCAGACCCAACCTGAATCAACGCTGCGAGTCAAGGCCAAATGCGATCCATGGAAACTGTAGATGTGGGCCTCGTTTGGGTCTTATTGGGCGTTGTTATCTTTAGGTTTAATCGACCGTGTGAAATATTTTGACGACATCTTTATGTTAAAAAAATACATGAGAAAATCTTATGGCAGATTTATGGCACATTAGACATAAAACACTAAAGCTGGAAGTTTTCCCAGACAATTTCCATAATGCTGCAAATTATATTTGACGTATACCTGTCATGGATCGGTACACTGATGAACTTGTCAAGCTTGCTGGTCTTGTCAGTTTTTCTCATCAGCAAGGGAGTTTTGATAAAGTACAAGTGAACGAGGACCCCTGAAGTCTAAGGGAGGCATTACAGGCGGACACATTTGTGAATAGATAATGAAAGCAGGGTGTTCTGAGAAAACCGCTGTGATTGAAGAGCCCTGGAGCTACTGAGAAAAATAAAGAACAACGCACAGTCACTCTTACGAGAGCTTTTCTCACCTGAGTCGGAGCTTTAGATTTGGAGGGCTTTGCCATTGCTGTTTGGAGAAAGAATACACATCTGTCACATGCACAGCTGATAAGCAAAGTTTACTATGATGTTTCAGTTCAGATGGAGCTAGTTTAAAGAATCTGAATATGAGACGATAAAAATAACCTGTGACTTCTCATGGTGGTCACAAGGTGCTTGCAGTGACATGCATGTTACCATGACTCCGCAAATCACCTCAGCTGCGTGTTGACCCTTGTCATCACATATTGTCAAATTTATAACATATCATTAAGCTCACATTACAGACTGTACAACATTAAAATGTAGTTTTACGTGCTCGGTAAAATGGAAAATTACATCTGTGGTGGATAAATTCCTCTCTTTTTAAAAAAAAAAATTGTACTTTTGACTATGAAAGACCCATTGTATCCCTCACATGGGTAACAGCACATAAAAGTGGTAATAAGAACTGCTCCAACCACAAAAAAAGAGACAGAGCCAACACGAGCTGGCAGTTTCTGGAAAATGTGGATCCTCCCGTCTTGGAAAGGAAACACTGACAATTTACAATTACCGGACTTTGAGGGGGAAAAATGCGTTTCCACTGAGAGAGTAGTAAAAGCGAGCCTGACTTGAACTTGAAGAGTCACAGTAAGCAGCCATGTCAGTTGTAAACCTATCACAGGCCTCCACACACCCACAGAGGGTGAAGGGGTGGGGATCAAGGGCCCACCTACCTGCCAGGTACCTCTCCAGAGAGGGCGATGAGCTATGGTTCCAGCTGTAGCAGCAGAAGGACAAGAACCAGACGAGGAGGGTAGCCAGTACCAGACCTAGGACCCAGAGGAGCCGGGCCACAGCTGGGTTACTGGCAGCCCAGGTTGTCGAGATATCCATGCTGAAGGCTGCTGATCACACTGATTGCCACCAGAAGAGCCTAACTATCTATGCAGTCTAAATCCAGCAGTGTGACAGCAGCAGAGCTCATGGGTGTGCTGCAATTGGCCAGTTTGTGTCCTCTCGGGGCAGCCACTGTGCCTACAGCAGCAGCAGCAAACACAGATGGATACCAGCTGTTCCACAAGGAGCCGGCTCAGACCTCAGCCCACGTCAGCTCTGTGTGTGTGTTAGCTTGTGTCTGTTGTGTTTTACTGAGTCCTGGAAAAGTGTGAGAGTGTGTGTGGGTAAGAAAAACAGTTTGGAGGAGTGGCTAAGAGCTGCCGCAGCAGCTAGCTTCACTGTGAGCCACTCCCTTAGAAGGGATCCTCACACAAAGTGACTGAAACAGAGGGTCAACTGAGAAATGCACTCGAGGTGGTTTCACATTTTTCCTTGAATACCTGCCAGCTGAAACTTGTGTAATTACAGGGTAGAGTCACATTCTGACACTAGACGGTGTTATAAAGGTGATCTTGTGCTGCAGCCGCACTTCCATTTCTTCACACAACATCTAACCTGCACAGTAAGATCCAGATTATCTCTCACCGATAGTAACAAAGCAAAAAGACACAACACACGTTAATTAAATAGAACCAGTCACCCAACCAGTTTTAAAGGAACCCACGTCCTTACATAGAAGTTTCTAAAGTAAAGTACTGAAGACTGGTTTTACAGGGCATTTACACACCGCAAATATTTACTGAGGATGTGCTATCTTGAAGTAGTCATTACTGTGTCATTCAATCTTTAGAAAAAGGTGCGGTTCAACAATAACTGCACGAGCAGAAACAAAAACGCCGCATGTTAGGATTAATAGAAACACACGAACTGAAAATGATCCAAGGCTGCACCTGACGCTTAACCTTATGAGAGATTTTCCTCTAACAGCGAGTGTTTGCAAAAGTTACAAGTTTCATTCATTTGTCAGCAAATCATAGAAACTCAAAATTAAAGTCATTGCAGTCTTACAGATGTGCAACTTTTGAAATGTTACCACTGTCTGCAGATCTGCAAGCATCAAACGAAAAGTAAACCAACTGTGCCATCTAGTGGCTGAAAGACGACATAGGACATCAATAAAGGGGGGGCAGAAATCTTTAATGTAAACTGTCATGTAGGTTTTTAGATGATTACTTTCAGAGTGCAAGGAAATAAGCTTCATCTTAAAAAACAAATAAAAATAAATCTACTCATAGCAGATTATAAATAGGTTATCATGTAACATCTTGAGTGTCAATAAGCTGCCTCGCTTCATTGCTTTTATTGTTCAATGACAGGCAGTTAAATAAAAACGGTGGATAAACCGACAAATCTGTCAATAAAAAGCTTCAATAACATCCCGAGAGGCTTCCGAATCTTCCTGATGCTCGTTTCAGCTCATGCTCAGTAGAAGCCGGAGTCCTGAGCAGCCCAGTTTGGTGTCTGAGGAAATGACACAAAAAAAACACATCAAAAAGAGAACAAACACAAAGGTAACAAGAAATTTGTTCCAAATTAGGAACCATCATAATAAAAAATACCTGCCAGCTATTCTGTCAAACTGACTGACAGCTGGGAAAAAAGTTCACATTAAAATAATAAAATCTTACAAAAACTACTGAAGTACTGCAAAATTAAAAAAGGAAAAGAAAACCAGGAGCCATAATTATAACGAACTGAGACAAATACAATGAGATATATGCTCCTGTTTTTCCACATTTATCCACCAGAGGGCAGTAGCATGAAGGAAAAGCGTCTGACACATGATTAGGCAGGTGAGACACATTTGTATCTTTAAATACAAACACAAACGTTTGCATTTTAAATTGTGTTTTAATTCACTTGTCCCAATATGTTTTTTAAAAATGAAATCACAGACGAGTGATCATGCTTACTGTTATCCTGCACAGATAAAAATCCTGCAGTATTCACTCAGGCTTGAATAAAATACTGAATAGAAATGATGGTTTGCTGCCAGCGTTACAATCAAATGCTGTCATGATGTTTGCAAGAAAATTTAGTTTTCTTAACTTTGTTGGACCAAACAGAAATGCTTCACTGTGCTGTTCATTTTGTCTTCCAGCAACAACAAACACGACCAATGGGTGACATCTTTTAATCCCTGTGCAAAGTCCTCAGATTACCTCGTTCCTGCTGCTGTGTGCCATCTTTTTCTCAATGTTCATCGCCAACATCTGGCTGCGGAAGGACAAGCTCTTGGTCTTCTCGATCACCTGTTGGTACGGCGACACTGCGTTGTTGCCCATCACGACGTGACCCTGAGAAACACTCGCAGGAATTAATATTTCCCCCCTCAAGGACTGATTTTAAAGTACTTCAAAAATAGCGCTCTGACAAGCAAAGAAATACACAGTGTTACTACTCAAATCAGCAGTCATGGCTGTTTACGCTCAGTGATTTGAAGCTCATCTGGATCAGCGAATGCAGAGCCTCACCAGTTTTGAGTCGATCTTGGCATCAAGTCTGGCGTTACGGATGAGGTTGACGATCCACCTCTCCGCCTCCTCAGGCGTCATGTTGAGTTTGTCTGCCAGCATGCTGGGAGGAGAGAGTGAAAGAGGACGAGGCGTTTCATTTCAGTAAATATCCTCTGGTTAAATCCAAAAGTCTGCTTTTGAATATACTTTAAAAGAACAAGGACACGAGGTTAAAAAAAACAAAGTAAATAAATATGGGAGCACAGAGGTCAAACAAGTTCAGAATATGAATCAACTGGGCACAAAAAGTTTACAGATCTTGTAGGTTTAAAAAAATAAAACTTTTCCTCTAAAAGCAATTATAACTTCAGAAATAAAGACACTGCATAAAAAACCCTGACATACTTGATGCTGATGCACTGATGAATGCGGCAAAAGGTTTCAAAGATGAAGAGTCGGGCATTCTCGATGAAGTCCTCCAGACAAGCGACCAGAAAGAAGTCGTTCACAAGAACCTGACAGGGACAAAAACACCAGAGTGGTGAGCATCCATCAGGGTTTATACATACCAGGAACAAACAGAAGACCGAATGTTCTACAAATGAGCAATTTTTAGTTCCCCTCTGCCAAATACAGGGTTTGCTTTTCAGCAAGGAAATAACTACATTTCTGCCCCGAAAGATTACAACCCTCACCCTGCAGTGCTGAAAAGGTGCGTATATTCAGAGCATAATAATACCACCACATGGCAGCCACACATTATGTGCAGGCAAATATTTTCTGCGATTTAGATCTTCAGCTACTGGTTATTCAAACCTGCATATTAAAATATCTCAGTGAAAACCATCCAAGTAACGATGCAGCACACATTTCTACAGAGGCTTTTTTTGTATAATCACACAGGGCTGTCAGAACTCGCAGCTGAAGTAAGTAATGCTTTTATATTTACAGCAGACAGCAGTGGATGGCAAATTTCTATTAAAAACGAAATAAAAGGGAAATAAAAACACAAAAGGAGCATTACAAAAGTAATTAGCTCAGGTTGTACGTAGCGCACTGAATCAACTCCACACTTTCACAGTAAACTCTGCAGACGCCACATTTACACATTTAAGTCCTGCTTTCTTTCATTTAGTGCCTCAGAGCTGTTTGATCTGCTGGTCTGTCTGCTATCGACTGACGAAGCTGTGGATGGTGCTTGTCCAAGCAATATTTAAGACCGTTTAAAGAACCGCTTAATACAGAAGTTGTGTCCTGTGTTGATCACTACAGACTTATTTGGGAAATTCTGTCAAGCATTTCTTTGACTTGAGGTTATGACAGCAATGCATCAGAGCTGGTAAAGCAGAGTCTTTACTAAAAACTAACCACTCACAACAACACTGGTTAAGATTTATAGAATCTCATTCTTGCAGCTACGTACGGTACACAGTATTTAACTCCATCGTCATGACTAAATTTAACCCACATGGACATTCGGCCCTTTTAACCATCACTGGAGAGCACAAAACAGTTTTTTAAAACCTACCAACATCATTCAAATCCCTAATGATTAGAAATCTGTCACTAAACAGAGTACTACTAGGCTGCGACTGCATTTCTACAAAAATAAAAGCGGCAGCGCAGAGGAAGGATGTTTGAGCGATCTCAAACTTCCAAGAGTTTAGATTTATGAACACACCGATGACAGACAGATGATATTGTGGTTTCATTTCGCAAACAGCTGTTGTGTAATAAATTAAGTCACTCACCACTTCAGCCACACTGAAGCAGCTTGCTAGCTCACTGATTGTTTTCATATTTCATAGAGGACACGAAGCAGGGCCGTGCAGACATCAACTACTTCCTGTCAATCAAGTTCTCAACAAGACTTTAATCCTCAAACTGCACACCGCAAAACAAAAGCAATCATGTTTATACAGTAATTAAGACAAGTTTTTGATCTCCAGAGAAAGAAAAATTAAAAATGTAAATTTATATCCTCTTGAGTGTTACAAACCAACAGAATCCATGACAACAGACTTTCTTAATGAACTATCTTCATTCTTCCATCATTGCGCTCACTCTGTGTATCTGACAGGATAGTTGAAGGCTTTGCCAGCGCTGCATAATTTATACAAGAGGGGTTAAAAGCGAATTGATGAGAGTGCTTCGAGAATGTGCAAAGTGGTCCCCGAGCACAACTGCAAAATAGAAGTCAAGGGTTTTTAAAGAGAAGGCAACAGAGTCTGAAATCTGACAGCTGTTCCGCTTTGAAAATCAAACTGAATAAAAGTAAGAGCCAGCAAATCAGGCCAGACATGGATTTGCTTGGGTTGAATAGCTGCAAAGTTAAATGCCTGGGACTCAGGAGATCACAGCACCAAGGCTGAGGGGGGCTTCATATCACCCCTCAGTCCCAGCTGACAGCCAACTTTTGTGGGGCGATTTAGGCCTGTGCACGATGACAAAAGCACACCGTCAAAGACGAAAAACTGAACGAGGACGCTCAGGATGCTTTTCTTACCGACTCGCACTCCCTCAGCTTCTTCTGTGCGCTGTCGAAGTCAAAGTTCACGTAGAGACACTCCACAAACTCCGTGATTGGGTCCTTGTATGTGTAGGACTCCTTCAGGCGTGAGAGAGAAGCCATCATGTTGATTAAGTCCTCAAGGCACATTTGAAATAATTACTATAATCAACAGTTTCTCGGTCTTACCTGTTGAATGACTTTCACCAAGTCCTTGAGAACTTGCCTGCGCTTTCGTACATCTTTGTTGGTGATGACTGCGGTTGTGAGATATCGCAGGATATGCGGGCACATTGTCTGGATGGCATTCAGGTATCTGAAAAGCACAAAGGCAGCACGGAGCCAGACAAAAGTTATTCTTCACAATTAAATTGGTAGTATCAGCAGTCATTATATTTCAAAAAAGAACCAAGAAAATGCATTCACATAAAGAGAAACTGATAATACAAAAGTAAGGTGGCAGTCAAACTAGTAATATCTTCAATAATGTTCAAAGGTTTAAAAAATGATGTCCAAATGTCCTTGAGGATGGAACATCCAACATAAGCAGATGACCGCATCAGTGGCCTGAGCACAAGCCTGGCATTATATTAGAAAGATGACTGTTCTGTGATATAACTGATTATACAGTGACTCACTGAGGCTGGTAGAGGAAGAGCTCGATTATGTTGTCCCTGCCTTTCGGATGGTTGAAGAACACAAAGAGGGACCAGTGAATGAGCCAGGTCCTCTGCTGGAGTGACTGGAGTGGAGAGCTCACAGACTGAAAGGAAACACAACAAAAAACATGAGAAAATGTGACATCAGGCCGGGGTTTCCCGCAGCATACGGCAAACACAACCACACGCCAGGCATCAGCACAGCTTGGTCTGTATACCAGGGATTATTTTTGCCACTATAAACCTAAAACCAACAACTACACAGGAGTTTAAAAAGAAGAACATGAAAGAACATCCTAGAAGATGCACATATGGTATACATGTGAAAATCCCTGGGGACTTCCTTCTGGAGTTATCACTTTCACAAGATTTTCAGAAAGGTTGACCTTCGACCCCAAACTTGAGATCGGGTCACTGAAATTCGACTCTTCCAAGATTAGTAGATGCACCTACGGTATCAATTTTAAAATCCCACACGGCCTTATTGTCAAGTTTTTGCATTCACAAACTTCTCCCATCTGCGTTTTACGGCTGAGAGATAAAAAGCTGAAAACAGGCAAATGCTCTGACTTCACACGGTTTTATCTGTCCGCCAATACCCATCAAGTAGTGTGCGCTAATGAATGTGGGGAAAAAGCATTCATTGCTGCCTGCAAGCAGCATTAAATGTGACTCAGTAAGTTAGTTTCTATTCATGATGAAAGTGAGAAATCAGGTGTACCGTCCTCCCTTCTAAAGCTGGGCTACAGTAGCTGAAGGCCTGGATTTTACTCTGTTGTGGACACGAAAAGCTGGAGACCTGACGTCTGAGTAGTCATTCCTCTTATACTTCTTTAAAGTTTACTGTCTGTTCCCATGCATGGTTGGTGTACTGTAATATGAACAAGTCACAAAAAACAGGCAGACACGCAGACGTCTGTGTGGACCCTCACGCTCACTGTCAGATGCTGAAATTTATGTCACAGGGACCCAAGCAAACCCAAGGGTAAAACACACTTTAATCATGCTTAACCAGGATTTGGTGCTTTCTTATTTTATATTCACATAAACGTGGAAAACAAACCACCAGGAAACTCTTTCTATGGCCTCTCATGAACAGCATGGTTGGCCAGAGCTTTTAAGCTTTGCTGCCAGTGTGACTCAAGATTCACAAAACTGAGGCCTCGGTCACACTACAGCCCCTTTTCCATTAGTACCTACTTGGATCGACGCACCGCGGTTCATCATAGTTTTCAGGGTTTTAGGTCACAGTACCTGCTACCAAAACCTGCTCAGCTGGGGCTCCAAGTGATCCGAGCAGATACTAAAAATGTAACATTGATGTGCCACTGATTGGCTGGTCAGTTAGTCAATGAATCGTGGGAGCATTGCATTCACAAAAATCGAAACCGCCATTTTTGAAACCCAGCAACGAGTGAAATGCTACAAAAAACAATGGCGTGGTCCCAAGTCTTACGAAAAGCCACAGACCGAGCAGCAGGTATATCGTCGCCTTGACATCCACCTTTGTTGTAGCGTTTTCTATATCGACCACAGGTTGGCAACCTGTCTGTGTGACTGGGGGCTTTAATTCATCACCAGCGTTTGACACAAATGTTTGCCGATCAGAAAAGCATCTTAATGCACTTTAAAAAACAAAACAAAAAAACAAACAAAGTTATGCAACTTTTTTGAGCACACCAGAGAAGTGGATGTGCACCTCAAACAATCTCTTTAATTATTTTCTTACATTGTTGTCGATAGTTTCCCTTAGACGAGTGAGATCCTCCATGGCTGCTTCCCAGTTCTGCATCAGGATCTCAGAAGCCAATTTTCCCCACAGGGAGCTCAGTGCGTTCCTGTCTGTTGAGGGGACCTGAGCAGATAGCAACAAGTTATCAAACCACACCAAGTGCTGTTTAAGAAAAATTAAAGGCATCCAACTTCATATTTACTACACAGTGTATAAGTTCACATCTTACCAAGACGCGGAAGAAGTAGAGGTATTCTGCAGCCCCAGAGTAGTTACCGCATTCATACTGGAACTTGGCGTACTTGTAAAGAGTATCCAGATATTCTTGACGAAACTAGGAAGTAAAATATAGGCGATTAAAATGGAAGCTACATTTCACTGAGTTCTTCCATCAGTACCTGTACGATAATAAAACTGTCTTGAAGCATAATCAGTGAACTTGGTAATAAAATCCCCCAAAGTTGATTCTGTTAACCTGCGTTTTCACTCAATTCAAACTAACGTCTTCAGTCTCAGATGATTTCCCACAGCCTTATAAACAATGCTGCTGAATAACGACAGAAACCAGCACCACTGCTCGTTAGCTGAGACCAAAGAAGCCTCTTGGATGAGCGATGAAATCTAAATGAACAAAATCAACTTTTGGGATAAAACTGTCATTTTTAAAAAGGTATAACATCAAGTGAGGATGTGTGTAAGTAGTCAATTAAATGCTTAAATGCTGAGTAATGGTTGAAATTGCCTTTACATACAGGCACAATATTCATAATGTTTAACATTGTCTCATTTATTCTGTTTTCAGACTACTAGAGTTATCATCTGATCTTGTTTTTCTCCTGTTTAACTAGTCGATTATACATCCTCTTGATTCAGGCTAAAATGAAAATTATATTAAGTCTACAGCTGTGCAGTACAGTGAAATCAATGCTGCATGTTTAAAAAAGTGCTACCATCAATTTCCTCTCTAAGAAATCTGACAGGGAGAGGCTGGAAAGCTGACAGCAAGTGGCTGATTAGTGAATGTGGCAGCATCTTTCATCTTTTTTAGTAAAACAAAGCCCTCCCCTCCCTGACAACAAGCCCCCTTTTCTAATGCACACGATGTGGACAATGCTGGCATGCACTGACTAGTCGGTAATAAGAACTGTAATTTATCTGTACATTAGATTAAAAGACTAAAATTAAGGAAAGAAATTAATTAGAAATCAACAAGTATTTACTCTGATTTTTGAATTAGTAATGAGCACACTGGTGCATCATGTTTGATGTTTAAGGATTCACAGATTTGGATAACAGTCCTGCTGGCTCACTGTGACAGCTGGTTGTTATGGAAACTAAAGCACACATCTAGCTCCCAACTTCCAAGATTAAAATGCAGTGCACCTTTTACCAAATATGAAACACATTGTGCATACACAGCTAACATTTAAATACTCACATTGTGCTTTTCTGACAGATAGTCAAACAGCATCCTCCCATCCCTGGTGAAGATTAAAACAAACAGATGAGATGATGTCAAACAGCTAGACGACTTTCACAGATCACATAAATAAAAATCACAAGAGTAATCTGATCAGAGCTGCAGTGAAGAATGAACAAGGCTTCTGAGAGAGATGAATTTTTCTGACCTCGTGGACTGCATCTGTCGAGTGGTCTCCGGGTCTTCAAACATCTTGACGATTGGCTCCGTCTCTGACTGGAGCTGCTTCAGCTGGGCCACTACAGTACTTCTCTTCTCCCTTAAAGCTGAAGCAGAACAATAAAACACATCAAAAACAAATCAGCAGCAGGTAGACAGATTTACTTTGGCTGAAAACAAATAAATGAATGCAGGACACTACAAAACCAAAGCAAAACGTTCCCTTTAAATGTAACTTAAAAATAACTTTAACCACCTAAGTTCATATTATGTTACTAATATTTCATGATCTCTTAACTCTAAACTGTCCAAGTGTGATTCATCAGTAGTTGGACAGTAATTAAAGTTACACTACAAAGGTCTGGCTTCTATGCTAAACTTTGCTTAAACTTAAAGATTAAGGAAACAATACATAAGATAAGATGGTTTTCTCCTAGATCAAAAGGGGCCTTTGTTATGTGTTTGGTCAACCCCAATGGTTGGTTCCCGTATAGTTAAAGTAAAGAGTTTGTGTTACCATAAAGCACATTACTGTAACCCATTTAAATAACTAAAATGCATTTAAGCTTTACTAAATTAAACCTGAATCAATTATTTAAGTGGAAAATCAAGAGCGCTTTGTTTTATTCACAAGAAAACTCTGTATAACTACGGAAAAACCATTGCTAGCTTAAAGAGTCTGTAACCCATCTGTGGTGAGAGGCATTGTGAACAAATCAAATGCGTCTGTGGTACAACATTTCTTACTGTGTTGTAACAAAGCAAAGTGTTGAGTTGTTTTCTTACAGTGTGGGATTTCCTTGTCCGGATACAGATTTTTGTACACATCCATGGCGAAATCCACCATGTTTGTGTCGCTGAGTAGGTCCAGCTTTCCCTGGAGGAGTTCCTTCTCATTGTAGATCTGTTACAACAACACACATATTCACAGGATTGGTTCCCTTTGAAACGCGAATTCAAATAATGAAACGCCAGATTATCACAGCAGACACGTGAATGGGGTTCCTCCCATTCAGTCAGCTGTTATGCTATGTGCTCACTATAGTCGCTAAGCTATAAGTTAACACGCGGGGTAACAATCATAAGCCAGTTACCTACTGCATGCCTGTTTTATACATTTTCTAACCACTTATGGTGTCGCCAACTAGCATTAAAACAATAATCTGGTTATAAAGGACTAAAGTGTATACCCAGTTGCAAACTAGCTGTTAGCTGCTAGATGACCGGCTATCTAACGTGACTGTTAGCCAGTTAGCTCGCTAGGTCGCATCGCTGCCGGCCACAATCATATCTCACCCTATAAACCCCGCCAATAAACAACTGCATTTTACTTTTACACATATCACGCAAAAACCTCCATACCTCTTTCACAGACAAGAACTCCAGCAAAGGGAAAACCAAATGCCGGTCCAGAAAATGTGCAATCTTGGTGGTGAGATCGTACTCTGCCATCTTGACTGGCTTCAAAAGCAAACTTTATTAACAAAAGAGCGACAACAAGGCTCTGCTAGAGAAACTCAGAGCCCCGCCCCGACCTTGAGACCGCTAAAGCGACGTCATCACATTTCCGGTGAGCGCTTCATTCATTTTGGCTCCTTAGTCCAGCTATCTATCTATTCATCTATCCTTGCCTGTCTTCATTTGGTTAACCATTAATTAAATAGCCATTAATTAAATTATATAAAAATAATTTAATGTTGACTTTTAAGCCCGCTCTGTGCTCGCAACAAAATATAGTTGAGATTTTCTGCCACTGTGCGCCCCCGGTTGTGACCTGAGGTCCCCGACCAAGGCTCTGGTGGCCATCCCACAGTCTGGGCTGAGAACCAAGCAGGCTTTTCCTGTCAGGACACCCACTCTCTGCAACAACATCCCTGAGGAGATCAACAAGCTCACTATCAACTTTTAAATCCATCTTAAAGACATATTTTTATAACCAGACTTACTATTCTGCTAGTGAGTTTTTAAAATGTCTTAATTTTTATTTGTTTTAAATTTTTGTCTTTGATTTCCACTTTTCTTTCCCTCTGTTTCAGCATTCCCAGCCCTAATGTTGTTTCACTTTTATCTCTTCTTAAATATTTTATGTGTTGTTTGTTGAAGCACTTTGTAACTTTGTTTAGATATTTTTATTTTAATTGGTAAGAAAAAGTCATTAGCAAAGTTGTAAGTGCACATACTGTAAAAATTAGGTAAATGAGAGAAAAAAGGTTAAAAATTAAAAGAAGAAAAAAAACCTCTTTATCCACAGACAAATGGCAACAGGTAAAAAACAAACAACAACAATGAATGGGCTCATTAAAAACAAACAAACAAATGACTAAAATTGGTCTGCTCTTCTTTTTCATTATCTAACTAAGATCAAATTATTCTCATATTTGCCTAATGAATACTCCAAATCAGCCTAAGCAAACCATTGGCAGGTCAAAAGATAATTCCTGTCAGTGATAATTAGATGTTCTGCTTAAGATCATTGGGCACTTGCATTCTTAAATCTGAAACATATTACCTACCTAAATATTGCTGTACACCAAATGCTCCCTAGTGAGATGTAATATGCAGTCAAATATTTAATCAGTAGTCTTCCCAGCGGGTCACAGTTTATTACAAGATAGATATCTGGAGTCCCTGCTGATCCTATCTACTCAGCTCAGTTTTTAGTTTGTATTCTGAGGTTGCATAATGTTTTCTGGAGCAAGAAATATCAAAGAATCCACCTCATATAGCTCTGATAATGTCACCGTGTCTCTGTAAGTAATCCAACCACATGAATGCACGATTGGTTTCCGAGCTCAAGCTGTGTGCTGGTCTGTGTTATTACAGATTCAGATGGTTATCCCCTGTAGCTGTTAGGCAAACTCCAGACAACCTGAAACATGATCCACTAAATGTTTCTGACTTGGCACGAGGTAAAGACACCTTTCAAATAAGTAAAACTACAAGAAAAAAAACATCTTTTTTATTGTTGAATTGTGAGTGACTGTGTTTTTCACATTTTTAGAGAAGCACTGGGCTTAATCTGAAAGGGTGTTCATTTAATGTATTCTGAAACATTTTGGAGTCTTTGTGCTCCGTGTACATGCAGGCAACCAGAATGAGTCTCTGCTGTTTTACTGACCCCCCCGAGGTCAGAAAAGGGGCCGGTTAGGCAGGTAGCAGCTGTCACCACAGCCGGGACTGTGATATCAGAAATGTGGGTCATTGAGTTCATCAGCATCAGTTAATGAGCAGGAAAAAAAAGCACTCCTCAGCCCACCGGGGTTGTTACCAGCTCGAACCAGCTCTCATCAAGTCAATACTCATGGAGGAAGATCCGTTCTCTTCAGGGAGGAAGTATTGGTTGTATCCTGAGTCAGATGTTTTGTAGGAGCAGAGGAGGGTTGATTGCACACCTCTGAGCCTCTGAGGCTGCCAGAAAACCAATGATGAGGGAAAGATGGCTCAGCCCGAAGCCAACGTGAGTTCATTTATCTCAATACAAGAGATCAAGGAGCATAAAAAAGGTCTTAGTAATCAAAAATGTTCAAATCTCACTATTACTACGTCATGATCCCTGGCAACCTATAGAGGATGCATATAAATGGTCGAAAAACTATAGCTGATGACCCAAAATGCACAAATTGAACAAAATAAAACTCAAATCAAATCAGAAATAATGTGAAATTTGGAGGAAAGAGTGTGCTTTTCGGTCTGTCTTTGTTAGCATGTGATGGACTGGCGGCCGGTTGCTGCTTATAAGATAACATGTCTGACACACCGACCAAACAAGAGCAAATTTACTTTAAGTCTTGTTGCCCTCAAGGAAATGTGTCCTTCGACCCATAAAATAGAGACAAAATGTTGTGCATTATCAGGTTTTCAGGTTTAAACTTCCTCCCACCTGGGCTTGACTACTCACACACTCACAATAACAGTAAAAGCATCTTCACGTTTATGTGCTTAATCATCGCTGTTTAATATTTGGTAGTAAATCAAACAGTAGGCTGGACATGTTTTACTTTCTGGTGCAATAGAAGAAAAATCAGATAATCATAATCAAGTCTTATGTCATCCACCGTAAAGCAGGGACGTCCTTAACAATTTTTATGAAAATTCATAGAGCATTTATTCCAGTATGGCGTCTAAGCCTCAGTGGAGGAGGGTTCTGGGCTTAAACCCAGGCAGGGCTCGCCTGTGTGTCCATGTTTGCTACTGAAACGTATGCTTTACTAATGTTGCCTTGGTCCAGGATTCCTGTGAAAAACAGAGATTAAAATCTTAATTTTAAGAGATTCGCTTCCTGGTAACAAATTTATTGAGGCATTTTATCCTCGACTGAAGTAATGGCAATGGCCTGTATTTGTATAGCGCTTTACTAGTCCATAAGGACCCCAAAGCGCTTTACACAACCAGTCATCCACCCATTCACACACACAGTCACACACTGGTGATGGCAAGCTACATTGTAGCCACAGCCACCCTGGGGCGCACTGAAGTGGTGAAATGATCAACAGACTAAAACCAGCAAACATATTTTTTTATGGTGGAGGCAAACATTTGCAATTTGGCTTTTGGAGCTTCTTGGAGAGACTCACTTTTTTCTGTTATATGCTATCTAAAGCTCATTTTGCTATTCGAGGTAGTGAAACTCTTTCCTTGGTGTGTCTGCACAGATACAGTTAAGAGTTAAATGGAGACAGAAAAAGCTGCATATGTAAAACTTTCAAAAAGTGCTCTCTCATCACTTTGCAGCTCTCTCTATTTTCTCAGAGGCCACAGGTCAGCAAAGACATTTTCATTGGCTTTTCACTACCAAGGCAATGAATTCCCACATGAGATCTGCATGGAAGAGGCTGTGCATGCCTTACTGTCGTACATAAAAAGCCGAGACTGAAGGAAACCACTTTCTTGATGGCAAGCATCCCCCCCCTTTCTCTCTGTCCATTTTAGAGGCCAAGACATATCCCAGATTTGATCTCAGTGGCTGGCAGCCTTCCATTTCCACTTCTTTTTATGAGAACAAGAGCCAGCTGGCTGTGGTGCACTTCGCAGAAGAAGCCAAGGATTTAATAAAGACATAAGAGACACAAATTAAACTGATTAATGAGAGACAAAAGTAGCTTTCTATAAAAGATGTAATATTGCATGTCATATGGATGGCAATTCAAATTCAGTGATGCCCTCCTATGAGATTTACTATGTCCTCTACCAGGTGGCATACTGCACCACTGCTCTAAGGAGCCCATCAGGACCACAAGCATTACAGTCAAAGAATTTCCATGGTCTGATATTAAAGTAGTGGAAATAAAATAGCAAGATGAACAGTCTGTCACGGGGATGCTCGCCTCCCCCTGAACATCAACTTCCAATTCAGTTTCCACACAGTTTCACTGCTAACACAGTCTGCTGGGTGATGTTTACTCGTGCATTGGTAAGAAACAAGCCCAGTGATGGCTTGTGGCTTGTTAGGTGCACTTGCTGTGCTGCAGTCACCAGGCAACAGTGGTGAGACACTTCCTCACACTGCCCAGCCCTGTAAATACAAGATTTAAGTGACACTAAAGACAAAATAGAAAGAGCTGCTTGATTATTATTATTTACAATCACACTACTCCCTCATTTTAAGCAATTCTACCAAGAAAAACAAGCTAATATTTGGTTAGGGTCGCTCAGTTTTTTCCCCTGTGCGTTTGTGGCTGGAAGTCGACTATAACAGAAGAAAATGAGCAGTTACCTCTGAAAAGTGGCCTGGATAAACCCCCCCCCCAACAACCCGATGCACCACAATCTGTGCAATAAATATGAATATGTCATTCTAAACGAGCAAAAATTCAAGGGGCACATAAGAGCCATCTTAGAACCTCGTGAAGCATCTATCGGCTGACGAATCTTATAATTTCGAGTGAGGCAATCTATAGCTACAGCTTTAAATGACGCATTGATTAGCAAAACAGACAGGGTTGGTAACTCTCTACTTACAAAAAAAAAGCAATTTAAATGTAAAAGCTCACTTTAATGCTGGTACAATGTTCCAGACCACCAGCTGGAACATGTGCCTCTCTGGTTACAGGAGTGCACACGCAGGAAAAAGTCCCGCAGACTTCTAACACACTAAAAATAATTTACTATTAGCTTCTCCCCTCTGGAAGGAGTCATAGAGCCCAGCTCAGTGTGCCAAAATGTTCCATATACCGGCAAACTTATGAAGATTTTAATCAGCCAAGAGACGGTGGGAAGCAATTTTAGTAAAATAACACTGCAACAATTATTGATGTCTGGTGTACTGGAGGTGGATAAAAGTCACTTTTATTGTTCCTTATAAAATAATAACAATGATTACAATACATTTTGAAACGCTTGTATGTTGTGTTACATTTTGAAACGATTAGGCTCGGCTTGGTACGCTTGGCTTCTTATAATCTCTTGGCACAGCAAAACACGTCTCCATTCTTCATACAGAGTGCAGCTGGTAGTTGTTGATATCACACTACATCTGTTGGTCGGAAAATGTTAAGCTGATTTCAAATTCGGAGGTTTGGACAAATATCAATCCACCCCAATTCAAAATACTAAAGTTAAGAAGAAAAATCAGGTCGAATGTGACTCATATTAAATCATATATTTAGTTTTGAAACATAGTGTAAGTGCTGTACATAAAGTCCTTCCAGTGTGGTCTAAGAACTGGTAGGCAATCAACTCATATTAGATGAGAATCTTTTAATTTCTTTCCAAGAAAGGTGCTCTAGTCTCCAAAGCAGAAGGTTAGGGTTAAAGTAGCTAGGGTTATACCTCAAAATCTTTTTAAATACAGGCACATAAAAGCAGCTCTGTATATATTGAAGACACTCTCATACAATATTAATTCCAGTATTCTTGGCAGTGTCATGGATACAGCCTATGCTTTGCTCTCTGTGTGTCTGAGTTCACTTCCAGCTATGTATCTCTATTCATCCTGTCAGTCTGTCCTCTTCAGTGTTTGTTTATAGAAAGCTTTTAAGATCTAGAGTCAAATATCTCATGTCAGCATCTATAGGTGATGCAGTTTATTGTCCTATATGTGTTATATGGATTACATTAAATCCGCATGTTATCGAGTTAAATCTAACATGGATATAAGGCACACAAGGTAAACTCATTCCACAAAAGTAAGACCCATTTTTGCTTTTTTCACCTGTCATGAAGATGCTTTTGTTAGTTGTTGTCAACGCTTGTCATCCCAAACAAAGAGCTGTTGTTTTCTCCTTTTCTTTATTTTTTTCACTGAAGAAGAAAAACATGGTGAAAGTGAATCCTCCTCCAAGAACCTCACAAACTCTGAAAGCTTTGCCTCCAATTGTTTTGGGAAAAAATGTTTAATCTGTTTTAGTTCTTGCAAAATGTCACTCAGACAAAGTAGACAAAGCAGACCAGAGGCCTTGAAAGGGTGCCAGTGATGGGCTGTTCGTTAATTACTTTGATATGTAACTAGAGATGGCACGATACCACTTTTTTATGTCCGATACCGATATCATAAATTTGGATATCTGCCGATACCGATATGAATCCGATATAGTGTTTTTTAATCAACAAAACTGTTTTTTAAATATCTTGCTGCATTTTGTATAAGTTCATACTCAAGTTTAAAACAACAACTACACTAAAGCTATTCTGTTATATCTGTATGCAAAAAAAAATATTTCATAGTTCAGCAATACTGATCAATCTAATAAACTTAAACCTACACCATCCTCCCTATTCTGGTATTTTAAAGAGTACTTAGCATAAATATTAAGCAACCTAACTAATAGGGTTCCAACTCCCAGCAACAACAAACATAAATAAATAAAAAATAGGGAACCACCCCTCACGCTCCACCTCATGATGCTTAATCGACGTAATCAACCTTAATTTGATGCAGTGTGAAAAAAAATGCACAGAAATCAATTATTTTTCAAGAAATATTAAATAGATTCAACATCTTTCTTCAACAAAATTGCAGACTGCACAGATGGTACCTTCCCAAAGGAAAAAGTACTATAGCTTACTAGGGTATATATATTAGACTTAATAGTTACTATATACAGTAATTGACTTCTATTCATTTTACATCAAATTAAAACTTTGGGTGTCAGATAATTATTTATTAAAAGCTAGACATTTTAAATGAGAATAAGAAAGAAAAGTATGTCTTTGTGCCCCCTTTTCCCTGTTAATGCCCTATCGGCCCCCCTGGCTAAACTTTGCTAGATGCGCCCCTGCACAGTTACCAGCGTCAGCTACGTAGAAAAAGATCCTGGAGTAGAAAGTAATATTAAATACATTCTAACAACAGCTGATCAAGCTTAAACGTGCTGCTGTTGTTCAGCCGCTGGTTTCCTCTTTCTGGTGCAAAGTGGGCCAAAAGCAAACTAGAGACACGGACTCGCGACAGAAAAGCCGATCAGCTGATCGTTAAGCAGTTTCATGATTGAAGTAGCAGCAAGAAGAGGCAGTCGCTTGTTAAGCTTAACGCAGGAATGCTTTACAAACATTCAGAGATGGACTTACACACTTGCTTTACTTCTCTCGGGATAACTTTGTCGGAGATGAAATGCCGGGTTCAGCTCCAAATGCTATCCAGACCACCGACAGGTCCCGCATGCCACAGCCGCTCTATCACGTGATGCATACTGCTCCGACGTGCTAACGTTCTGAGGTGAGTTACGGTGTGTTGCAAGTTTTGTGAGGTGCTTTCGTGATATTTAATGGATCGGATTACATTTTTTATTTTTCTCCGATATCCGATCCAGTAATTTAGGTCAGTATCGGACCGATACCGATACGTAATATCGGATCGGTCCATCTCTATATGTAACCTCAGTATAGTAATGCTAATTTACTGCATGAAGACATTCGCTGCAGGTCCTGCAGGAATTCTTTCATTACCATTCAGGTTACATGAATATTGTATGTTTAAAAACGTGGGATCAAGGACATTAAACCGTAGATGGCTGGTGCACTCAGCCATAGTGATACATTCTCACCAGCAGAGCAAAAAAGACAGAACGAGCACAACGGGGATCAGAAAGTGGCAAATGTGTGGCAAGAACACACACACACAAAGACAAAGTAAGGCAAACAAAATCTAAAACCATTACTCTGTCTGACTGTGCCCGAATGGGGTGCAGTTATGAATTTATGAAGTTATGAAATGGCAAGATTAGTCTGGAAAGTTTGCCTTTAAGAACAAACACAAATAGGTCACAATTATACAAAGTGTATATTGCATATTTATTTCACATAAGCAGCTCAGTAATGTGTTTACAGTTATGCAGTAAGCTAAATCTTTCACATTAAAATGCTAACATGCACAATTTTTACATGTTAGCAGTGTTGGGGAGTAACAGAATACATGTACCAGTGTTACGTATTTAAAATAAAAAAAATATGAGTAACTGTATTCCGTTACAGTTACAGTTTTAAAAGGTGATAATTAGAATACAGTTACTTTGTTGAAATAATGGATTACATGGTGGTCTTTTCCTGTTTCACATGTTAGGCTATCCCCTCTCTATCCCCTCTTTAATTTTGGTAATTAAAGGCATTGCCGGAAACCCAAACAAACACGAAAGAGGCTCCAATGTAAGCGCCCTGTTAATGTTGGTGGTGTCAGTTACACAATGGACCCGAATCCTGCACAACAGAGCAAGCAGTGCACAGGCAGGAATGCATTTCTTAGTTGGAAATTCCGACACCACTTCAAATTCAAAGAAGAATTGTGCAATGCAAACTCTGTTTGTTGTTGTTTGTTAAAAAAACAACAACAACAAAAAAAAACAACTACATTTTGCGGCTTGTATTCTGTAATCTATAGTGGAATACATTTTAAAAGTAACTTTCTTAACACTGCATGTTAGTTTCAATAGTTTTCCATGTATTTCTCAGGCACTGAAAAATTAACCCAAGTAAATATTAAAAACTGCAGTTTCTTGAGCGGCCACTTGAGACTGACTGCAATGAGAGGGTTAAATGGCCAGATAAACAGCAATAAAGGAAAAGTTGACTTAAAGGTATGTTTTTACAGCAACTTTATATAAATACTTTTCTACTTAATAAAAACATATACGGTGGTTGAATGTTTTTTGTATCATATCCATTCAAAGACAGAAAATTAGCATTGTGATTGACAGGTATGCTAACAGGTAGAGCTCACTTTGACTCATTACAATCGCTTAACCCTTTAAGACCTACCACAGAACAAAGTCCGCCAGAGCTTATCTGTATATTTTTACATGCTGCAGTGCCATTTTTGGGAGCATTTCAAGTTGCTATACATTAATACAACCATTATAGCCCAAATTTTAATAATATGTATGCATTAAGTGAATGGTAACTACATAAATTGCAAAAAAGTGCAATGAACTACAAAAAAATGAAAATCATTTTTGTTTTGTTTGTTTTTTTACATTATTTCTAGTTAGTGAAATTTAAGAGGTTTATCCCTCAAAACTGTAAATACAAAAAAGTTGCACAAAATAGTTAATACAACAGGAAATGGGTTGCATTGTTGTATTTTGTCATGTTTCTCAGGTCTTTGTCTGAATTTCTACGAACATTATTGCTAAGGATTGTCTTATTGCATTGGAGTCACACTGGGTTAAATATGTACACTTGGGTTTTAAGGGGTATTTATTATTTTCTTCTTTTTTTGGGGGTTGTATGGAAGCCCCAAACGCAATTTCATTGTTCTTGACAATGACAATAAATAAATAAATACCAAATACCAAATGTATTTGGAGTGTCTTCATAGTTTTAGTTTTGAGATACACAAATTTTTATTTACTGCAGGAAAAACAAAAACAAATATTATAATATTATATATTAATGCAAATTTGTAAAAAAAAAAAAAAAAGCAGTGCAATTTGAGTTCTAAGCATCCCAGAAACTATAGAGAAGAGCATAAAGTCAAACATGACTTTTAAAAACACCAGTATAGGCTTATAAGGCCCTGAAGGTAAAAAACTACATTTTCCGGGAAAATGACGTCACTTCCGGTTTTGGGCAGGTAATGGCGGACATGCGATAGTTCGCGCTGATGTCTGTTCCAACATAGGAAGTTTTACGAACAGCTCATCGGATCAGTAAAGCGTGTTTATGGATTATTATGTTTTTGTTGCTGCAAGTGCTTTTATGCAATTTTTGCAAAGCTATATGTGGAAGGAAACCGTGACCTAGGACAAACTGATGGCATAACATGTAAGTACAACTCCTCTGGTTTCATATGCAAAAAAATTTATTGTGATAGCTTATGTGGTTCCAGTTCTACAGGGATTTAAAAATGGTTACGCAAAACGGAGCGTGCCCGCTCCGACCGGTCTTAAAGGGTTAACTGGACCTCTTGCACTCTTTCTATAACGCTTCACAAACCAATGGGTGGCATGGTTACCATGTCCATCTTTTATTTACAGTTTATTCCTATGCATTGGACTAAACCAAAACAACAAAAGTATTCATTTAAAAAAAGGGGGGCAAAAACAATGGGTGACGTTATGGTGGCTGCTTCCATCTTTTATATACAATCTATGATTCATCATAAAGGTACATTAATGGAATTTAATTTATCCTGAGAGAAGTCTTTGAAGAATTTCATAGCATCACTTAAAAAATGTGAAGCTATTTCAGGCTGAATGAGAGGGCCACGGCTTCAGTGGACTAAGATCAGAACAGTGGTTTTGTCTGTGTTGCTGTGTTAAGTGCAGGATTCATGTTGCATGCATTGCTTTTTCAGGTTTTATAAAGAAAACTGTCCAGAATCAGCAAACAGCTGCTCAGGAAAAAGCAAAGAAGATGACATGTTTTTATTTGCCTCCAACTGAGACATTTCACCCTCACATATTCTAAGCTGTCTGCACAGCACACGCTCACAGTGTGAAGTGAGACCGGAGGTCAGACATTTTGTCGTCTTCTTAGTAATTTATATGTAATATTGAGAGTTTCTGGCGAGGGAAAGTAAGCGCTCAGTGCTTTGATCCTACCAGCCTGATGACTTTGCCCTCCCACTGTCAGAACACATACATACACAACTGTAGACTACCATGTGTGCTGTCTGATCAAAAAAAAGCAAGCTGTAAGGTAAGGCTGTGTTTAAGTAGAATAAAAAGAAAAAGAACAAAGCAAATTCAGTGAGAATGGAAAAATGCATTGATCTTGTCTGTGAATGAACTGCACTCACTAAAAGTAGCAGCTTTGCAATATACTGCAGTGTAGAAACAGCGCACCAGCTATAAAAAGATTTGCTTGATAGTAATTACGTTCTTGCAAATACAGTTTAGAAAAGCATTCCCCATTTTTATTCATCGGCCTATTGTGCTGTCAATCGCGCCACAATTTTCTGCAGGATGTGAACATGGCAGGTGTATTGTGGTAGCTTGAGGGCCATTTTGTGTTAGACCCAAGAATGAGAATGGAATTGTTTCTGCTTTATGTCTTTGATAGTGAACACACAGCTCAACTCAGCAGGAAGAATAACAGTGGTACTTTTATTTAGACCACAGCTACATGCTCAGACTACTATTTGGCTTTGATGGCTTTAAAGCAGCATTAATTGATTATTTTCTGCAGATAAAGCTGTGAATACCTTGGCAGAAGCCTGTTCACAAATATACTTACTCTGAGAACATAGCAGCATTAGCATTCATTTATACTCAGTCAGCAGTGTAACTATGTGTCGGTTTGTGCAATGTGCTTATAAAAGCCACGGGTGCAGCTTGCTAACCAAACTTACTGCTGTTAGCTGATAACTTAGCACCCAAAACAATATGTCTAGATGCAGTCGGTTATCTAGAATGCTAACTTTAAGGACACCATTATACCTGCCATACAGTGCAGGTGAACAGCATTGTAGAACAAAGTTGATGTCACCCACTCCTGCAAGTCACCAAGCACCTCGTGATTTTTGTAACCTGGCGCTGCAGCTGGGATGAAGACATGAGTGTATTATCATGTCAGTTTTTACTGCCATGCCAGTATTATATCAGAAGCTCAGAGAATCACAGATTATACAGAGGGAGATGATGCAACAGTTTGTAAAGATAAGATATGTTAAAAAAAAACCTTGACAATTTCTTTGCTTTTAATTTTTTCACTTACAAAGCCTCTAAATTTTTTGGGTGTATTCATTTTAAAGGAGAGAGACAGCATATCAACCAAAAACCCAGAAAGAAAATTCCAAACAGATTACGCAAAGGTTATAGATTGATGAGTGAATAAGTAGTTAAACAATAAATACATTTTATATAATGTAGTTTTTATCTGGATTTTTCTTTTTAACAGTTTGTCTTTCTTCATTAAAATGAAACTACCGCAAAGTTATTGATCTTAAAATCAAAACAACAAAACACTGTAATTTGTTATGTAACACATTTTTAATAAATAAACATTAGAGCGCTTGCATTTTTGGACACATTTGTTTGCAAAGATCTCTGATCCAAGTTATTATTTAAATTCTGGAGAGAACAGATGTGTCTGGATCCAAGCATTTAATGAAGCTTTAGATGAAGGTATCAGTAAATGTGTTCTTCAATGCCTTTAAGCATAAATGCTTACATATCAAATTCCACACCTGCAGTGTGATGCCCAAATCTCAAAGATCTGGGGTCTTCAAAATCATCACTCAAAAACCTTTGTATGAATCCATCAAACCACACAGGGCTTTACACTCATTATTGATATGACGTCAGTATACAGACATAAATTTAAAGCCCCCATGAGTTGTTTTTTCGGCCTGCAATTTTACAAAAGCAAAGATGGTTTTCTGACTCACTTGCAGCATTTACTGGAAAATTGGCCATCCTATTGTCAGTGAAGAGGAAAAAATAACAACCTAAAATTAATCTTTCACTGAGATTTTCTATTTCTCCTTTTGAGCATGACCAGGAGGCTGTAAGACTCAAAATACAGCTTAGCATCCCTAAAATTAAATAGCTACTCTAATCAGCTAATAGCTAATTATGCAGATAAACTTGAAAGAAATCATCATGGAGAGTGTTTAATGAATCCAGAAACTGCTAAAATAAAATATCAAATCTTGGGCCAACATAGTTAACACTTTAGGTAAAACGAGGTGGTTTTCAACAGGAACCCCATCGCTTACTTTATATAAAGAAAGAAAATCCAAACCAGTAGCACACCACGAAGGCACGGTGCTGTATATATTGCAGTTATGCTGCCAGAGGATAAAAATCAGACTGAAGAGGAGCTCAGTGTTGTTATCTGCATTACAAGAGATTTGAAGGCGGGAACCTGGGATTGGATGAAGTCTGTGAAGTTTCCCGCTCGGTATCCAGGCTCATTATTTTCCTGCGTAAGGAACCAGAAACAAAGCGCTTGTAAGTACATGTATTTTTTTTGCATCAGTTGCCTCATGTTTGTTCATGATGCAGATGTGAATCACCTCAGTTTGATCTGGTTTGAATGACAGACGGCATAATTCACCCTGGAGAACAGATGGGGTCTGGTGTTCAAGCCGACCGAGAACAAAGAGACGTTGTTTTTGTTTTTCAAGATTTGAAACCTGAAATGTTTCATCAGGACTTCTTTTCAAACACACAAGTCGACATTAAAGAGCACTGCCACCTCTTCCTGCATATAACCACAGTAAAGCAAAAAATATATTTTCGAAGACGAGCAGTATTTTAGGTATTGCATTACATTGTGTAATTAATCTTTTTTTATTCGCTTCAGGTTATTACCTTTGCAGCACCAGAGAGATTACTGTGTGTGTTTTCTGTGCAATGAAACCATTTACATTTCACATGCGTTATTTTGGCTCCGGCACGGTGATGGATATGTTGTCACGACGAGTCACTCACATGCTCGTGAGTCAGCTGGCACATCTTGAACTCCACAGATCTGCACTGTTCAGCCAACATCTGCCAGACTGTGAAGGAATATTTTGGGAGTACTGCTCGTTAGGTTCACCTGAATAGCAACCAAAAAACGAGAGAGAGGAAGAGAGAGTATGCATATTTTTCTCCAACTTCTGCAGATTCCGTTTCAGTTTTACAAGGAGGTTGAAAGGAATTTCATTTGCATTAATCACAGCCCTGAAAAATCATGTTTGAAAAACTCAACCGCTTCTTTCAGCATGAAAGTTTTACCTGTACGAAAACTGTTCACACTGAGGTCTGCAGCTGGGAAAAAACAGGATGCTCGTGGCAAAACACCATTATTATTTATTTATTTATCTATTTATTTGTGTCACTTGGATTATGCAGTAAGAATGTGATCTGAAACATGCCTGTAAGTCCATCTCTAAAGGGCTGAAACCCCCCAAGAAAACAAAATAAAGATTTTGGAGTGGCCTGAATTGAGATGCTCTGCATGACCTTAAACGTTTGTGCCGTTTATGCTCGAAAACCCTCCAAAAGTGAAGACGAGTGGGCCAAAATTCGTCCACCGTAATGTGAAAGACTTATCATAATTACTTGTTTGTGGTTCTTGCTGCCAACAGTGGCACAACCAGTTATTAGTTTTAGGGGTCACTTAAGAGATACGAGATGCTCGGGTTATCTTTGTCTAGTATTAACATTTGTTTGATGAAACATATACATGTGACAAATATGAAAAAACACTAACAAATAAGGAAGGTGTCAGATACTTTTTCTGGGCTGTAGTCACTATAGGGGAAATATTTTTATCCGAAATATGAGAATCACTCATCCAACATCGAATTCAACACTGCACTTACTTGGGTTCCCAGAAATACACCTAACAAATATGAAGCCAGTCAAATAAGCAGTTGTACTGAGGTTTCTCTTCAATGAGATGTAGTGCATGTGAATTTGTGCTCTGGGTGATTTTCCAGTACTGGAAACAATTGAAGTAAGAATGGTAGTATTAGCTTAATGTCCTCCTAAGCCCAACCACACTCTTTCTCATGGGGTGAAGCCCCAATATGTCCCCTGTGCCAGGGAATATTCAGGGAATAACATCCTTGGAACACATCTTCAGCTGTCACCCAAAGGCCCTGGGAGACATATTGGTGGCATCACAACCAGGTGCTGGGGATTATCGCAGAGGCCATCAGACGGCAAAACAAACAGCAAAGTGCTTTATTTCTTTTGTCAAAGCTGGAGAGAAGCAGCAACAGCTCACTGGCAGCTGAAGGTCAACCTGCAGTGATGGCTCAAATTCCCAGACACCATAGCCGTGACTACACTCAGACCTGACATGGTTCCAGTGTCAGAATCGTTGAGGCAAGTGGTCCTGCTGGACTGACTGTGCCTCGAGAAGACCAGCTGGAAGAGGCATTCAAGAGGAAGAGAGCCAAGTACAAGGAGCTCATAGAAATTTGCCAAAACAGGGTACTGAGGGCCCACTGCTTGGCCAAGTGCCAAGGTTTAGCTAGACATTCACTCCATGGGGCCACCGAGCTGCTCAAGAGAGCCATCAGGAACATGCTGCTGCTGCTGAAAAGCACTGAAAGTGCTAAAATTGCTGTGGAGCAAAAGGAACAACCTGTTGGACAGCACAAGTTCCCAAGACACAACCTGAGGACTGATCACCCAGGTGAGGGTTCATGATGTTGAAAATCCTGAAACACTGATCAAATCACTGATGTTCCACAGTAAGGTGTGTTAAAACCATAAAAGCCATCCTTGAGGTCTAGTAGGTATCTTCATCATGCCCAAACTTACAGTCTGCTCACAGCCACCTAGATTTATGTGTGTTCAGCTAATGCAAACCATAGTTTGTCTTTTCAACCAAGCCTAACATGTTCTCTGGCACAATTAACAGTACGTGCTGGCATTCATAAAAAGTATACTTTTTCCAGGATAAATGAGTTGCTGTAAATGAGAGTTGGTGGCTGGTTGTTTTCCCCTGAGGAATATTAATGAAAGCTGAAGTGTAAATGAAATGCTCTTTAATTCATTGTTGATTTTTTCTATTATGGAGACTCACGTCTGAGTATTCAAGGTATAGACCTACAGCCCTGCAGCTGCTCATGCTATGTAGACTTCAATTTCAGATGTGACATTTCTTTGTCGTTATAGTGTATTTACTTTATGTCTTCTTTTTTCTTTGAATTCCAGTCAACCAGTGATTGTTTTCCACTCGGGTTTTAGCTTTTTATAATTATAATGTTTCTGTCCTGTGGTGCTGTAGATACTGAAACATTAACACATTAACGGTTTTCCCTCGGGGCTTATTGGCAGGGTCAATTTGGGCAGTCTGGTTTGTGGCAGCACCTGGCTGCTGTGCAGGAGTGCGATTGCTAATTGTGACTGCAAAATCTATTATATTGTCTCACACTGCAAACTTTGACTGTCTCCTCATTTCTTACCCTGTTCTTTTGTGTTATAACCAGTGAGTTATTTTTATTGCAGTAATTTAGCAGCATAGATTTACAGTTATTTAAATATAACTTCACTTGTACTGGACGTCTTTACTGCTGTGTTTAATTAAATGAAATATCGCGTTTTTCTTGAGTTGTAGCATTTGTAGCACATAATACTATACCAGTAGGTGCCATGCAGAACTTTGTAGACTTACACCTAAATAAGTTGAGTTTTGTCGCTTAGAGGGAGTGTGAACAAAAGGTGGAGCGTTTGTGCTGCTGTTGTCCTTTAGCTTAGCCCGTGTCATGGAGATTACAGTCAGACAAAGATTATTTGTAGTGAAGTGATGAAAAACAATGAATAGTCTCCACTGCTGCTATTGTCTGTTTCATATGTAAGCTTTCTGATTTTTTATCCTTCCTTTATTAAGTGTACTCAGCTGTTACTCCCTTTCATATTCAAGCCAAGTGTTCAAACAATCAGCATTCTTTTGGAAGACTCCACACAAGTGTGTCTCAGTAGCCTCTGCGGAGGATGGATTCCCCATTATCCCACTCTGTGTGTGGCCAGCGAGTGCAGTGCAGGACCATAAAACCCACATTAGGCTGCATTAAACTAAGATGACCAACTGCTCGCTCTAGCTTTAGCTTACCATAGAAGGGGGCATGCACCTTCTCTCCTTGAGAAAGCAAATAAGCGTCGTTTATGAAATGCCAAGGTCTTCCTAAAAGTGGATCCATAATACTTTTCCTTACTTTCTCTTATGCATATATTGTTACAGGGGTATGTGAAAGTAATCCCTGAGACAGTTTTTCTAGTCATGAATCTGCATGCTGTCACAGAGAGGATTTCCCTAACATGGTCATCTCTCGCACACAACAAGGAACACAGAGGAAGCACCGAGACAGAAATCAAGAGACTAGAAACTAGATAACAATGAAATCAAAGACTTTAAAAGACTAGGGGCGATTGTGGCTCAAGAGTTGGGAGTTCGCCTTGTAATTGGAAGGTTGCCGGTTCGAGCCCCGGCTTGGACAGTCTCGGTCGTTGTGTCCTTGGGCAAGACACTTCACCCGTTGCCTACTGGTGGTGGTCAGAGGGCCCGGTGGCGCCAGTGTCCGGCAGCCTCACCTCTGTCAGTGCGCCCCAGGGTGGCTGTGGCTACATGTAGCTTGCCATCACCAGTGTATGAATGTGTGCGTGAATGGGTGGATGACTGGATATGTAAAGCGCTTTGGGGTCCTTAGGGACTAGTAAAGCGCTATATAAATACAGGCCATTTACCATCAAAGATTATTATGTCCAAAAACAAAAACATGAAGTTGCATTTCAATATTGCCTTTCAGCATCATGATTACAGTTTCTTTTCACTCCCACTGGTGTTTGGAGGAGGTAAAAACTCAGAGATGGATATTAAATTCTGGACAAATAAAACCAAAACAATACCAACAACACGTGGGTGAAGTGACATTTCAAATTTCGGTGCGCATCTTGTTACAATATATTTCTGCAACAAAATAATCTCTACCAGGCACGAACTTAAACTGTCAAATAACAAAAACATTCCAGTGGATTATTTATTTTAGCTATGTAGCTTCCTGACACTTAAAAGTAAATAAAAGAACTCCAATGAAATAGTTTTCTTTCACACTTCCCGGATATTCTACATAGTTGTGGTGGATGACAAGAAAAGCCACAGCTCCGAGAATGTAGCCTTCCTCAGTCGCAAATATAAAATATTGATTTGGATAGAGCAGCACAAAAAGAATAGACATAATCAATGTTACAAAAAACCCACTCTTGCAGTGTTTGATACTGTAAGATTGCACTCAATTGATTTCTCCAAATAAAGCCCTCTAAGGCTTTTGTCTGTGGTTCTTTCTCAGCAAACCTCCACTGAGTCAGTAAACATCTGGGATAAGGACGTCAGATGCACTTAAAGATTTAGATTCACCCTAAATAGCAACTTAAAAGGAATTAGTATTCTGTAGAAATCCTTTATGTTCTTGCTCAGGTAGGCTCTGTGTGTTCGGATTTGAAAACCTGGCAAGTGGGATAAATTGCAACATAAATCAAAGACAAGGTAAGCAAAACTGTCCTGCTGTGAGTTTAATTTACCCTCCTCCTTTCACTCCACCACCACCCAAAGTGTTGAAATATCTGTTCAGTGAATTGCAGACAGAGAGTTTACATAATTTATTTCTTAGACAGAGATGCTTCCAAATGCTCCCGTGTTGATTCATATGGATTTGATAGATCCGATTTTTTTAAGACCAAAACATCCAGCATAAACTGTGCCGGCAGACCTCAGAAACATGTGAATTATACTTGTCGCTGCACAAACATTCACAACTGAAGCTTTCAGTCATTTTGATAACTTATTTTACTACTGCAATCAACCATTTTATACTTTTTTATAGCACATTTATTTCACAGTCATGAATAGTCCATCAGCCGCACCCCTGAGGATCTATAGACATTTTTGAGGGTTTTTTTTATGTGGCGCCTTTAAGAAAAAACGCACACTCTGGCTAATAGATGTAATTTTAAGACTATAAAAAGCCATCACCTAGGAAATTTGTCACGGGTTTCATGAATGCTGTAGCACTGTACTGTGTATGTAATGCAAGGGTGGCTGTGCCTTTTATCTCTATGATGTATGATGTTTTAAATCACTTTTAAATGTAAAACTAAGATAACAAACTTCTTACATTATAAATATGTCGTTTCTCAAGTCTGTGAAAACGCTACAGAGATAGGATGTAGTGTCTGTAGATCAATTCTTTTTAAGTGCTTATACATATATTATGACCACACCTACGAACCAGTGAGAATAAAGGAAGAAAAGAAAACAGGTTGCTACTTTATTTTTTTTTTACTACTTTTAAAGCTAATCTATCTCCCAGCCTTGACCAGGAAAAAGGTTGGGCGTTGCAAGAGACATACAGCAATACAGGTGTGTATATTTCTATAATGCAGAGTATAATGTGTAGCGTATCCCTAATAGAAATACTACAACAGCACCTTTCATACTCTGACTGCTTTCAGATCTGCCAGAATACTAAATTAAAACAGCTAACAGACATGAGGTTCAGTGTGAGGTCTGATGTTACAGTGTTATATCTAATGAAAAAAGAAGTTAACCATGGGATAAGATTTTGTCTGCTATACACAAACTCTAAATCCATTCACAGATAAAACCCCACAATGATAAATGCAATTTACAATTATTATAAATATAATTGTTTGTATTATTTGAACATAACGATTTCATCTCTCTACACACATGTATTTGTGTGTGACTGTCAGAGATGAACAGTAACGTGTTACAAGTTACAAGTAATGTGTTACGGTAATCCGATTACTTTTATCAAGTAACAAGTAAAGTAAGGAATTACTAGTGCAAAAAAAGTAATGAGATCACTGTTACTTTCGCGTAAGCTCGCTGCATTACTGCATTACTAAACCGTGATTTTATTTGTGAGAATGTCTCATGACAATGACGTCCAAGCGTACGACGTCCGTGGTAAAAGATGCGTGCAGATCAACAGTTATATGGAGTGCGGGAGAGAGTACGACCACGAAGCGTTTAAAGCTCGGAAGTACTGACCTTACTTTGAGTTTGATTCTGTGAAAAGTGACAAAAACATTAGAGTCCACTGTTCACTCTGTGTGGGAAGAAAACGTCTTTCCACAGCGAAAAATTAAAGTTCAAATCTGAGCAAGCACTTAGCACGCTGCCAACGGAATGTGAAATTCACAAAGGATCCCCACTGACATGACCGCTCCGGCACCGGGCAAACCTCTGACTGCTGCACTCCTGCTAAACAGGTGAAAATAGATTTAAGAGCGACAGGACTCAGTGCTGCTATACCTTTGATTTTATTTATTTTTTGCTCTGTTTTACTTGCATCTATTTGAAAGAGTGAGTGTAAACACACACAAAAATTATTTGATATGCCGGAATGAGCAGAAAATAGGTTTAAATGTTAAACAAATTTCTTCCAGTCAGAGAATGTTGCATGTAGTTTAATTTTTGCTTGATTGATTGTGCAGAAAATTGAAATATTAAAACTAATAAAACAATTTTTAAAAAGAGACTTTGTCATTTGATTCTATTTGATATGATGGATTATGCAGAAAAAATAGAATTGGGTGAAAGGTCTATTGCTTTATTACCTATTCAGGTTGTTTATCATGTTTTTAAAAACTGACTAAGTAACTAATTCCTTTTGAAAATAAGTAATCAGTAAAGTAATGAGATTACTTTTTGGAGAGGTAATCAGTAATTAGTAACTAATTATTATTTTCAAATAACTTGACCAAAACTGATGGCTGCTATTTCTGTCTAATTTGTTTTTGTCTAATTCTTTAATAAATACTTCCACAGTTAAGTTCCATTTTAAAAGCCCTGCTGTTGGCCTCATGAGATAAGATGAGATGTATTTATACCCATATGTAAAAAACATAACACAAGGACCGGCAGTAATTCTTTTGCACAGCCTAGAAATTTGGTTCAGATGAGACCGACACAACTGAGCAACTTAACTTAGCTCCCAGTGAGCACAGAAAAAAACTGAGCTTGATTAGTCTTGATCAAAGGTGTGTTATATGTGTGATCAGATATCTTTAAGTAAGGTACCCTACTTCAATAAGAACCAGCTGTAACCCCAGCTCTATGTTTGATCTGTTCAGGTTTGCAGACAGAGGAAGTATTTTTGGTCTTTTTCTTGCATTCGTGCAGAGGTGGATGTTCAACAGGAGACGTATGATGACAGCACCTGACACGTCTCCTCAAATGAAGTTTGCAGTTCAAAAAGTGTCTTTATAGCAGGCATAATAGAGGAAATGTGCCAGTTTTCACACATGCCACAGCTGCCATTAGAAGTGGAAAATCAAGAGAAGAGCATCTTTAGCTCTCTTACACTGAGCCATCGTGGCACACAGGCATTTCTCCGTAGCAACAGGCTGACCTCGTTTCTATGGTTATGGTGTCCCTTCTGCATTTCTTCCAGGACAACGATAAGCAAAAGAAAAAAAAGGGACACGAGTATGTGGGTGCTGCTCAACCTACAGCAGGTGGTTCACTTAATCACCACAAACAAAGGAAAGGAAGATGCAGGCAGTTTATAAGTGTAAGTTTGGAGTGAGATCAGTAGATGTCTTTCATAGCTGTCAGACTACTTAAAATGCAATAGTTATCTTTTAAAAAAATAACCAAACATAAATATGAGCACTCATTAGTGATGCAACTGATGTATTTTCATTCATATCTAATAATGTTACTGCATTTTCATTAAATGATTTAAGCTCTTTTAGGCATTTATTTCTCTCCATCACCTCTGACCTAACTTCATAAAATGTGCTTTTTGCAAGTCAGGAAGTGCAAGAAACTTTTCTTTTTCACATAACAAATGAATTATTTTACACGGAAAGGTATTTATCAATCCCCATGTCTTTTAAAGTACAACTTTAATTATATATTTAGTGAACCATATCTATTTTTGGTGGCACAGCTGTGCACTGTTTGAAAGAAAAATAGTATGTTTCTTAGTTTAAACCTGTTGAGTCATTCTGTGCATAGTTTGCATGTTCTCACTGCGCATGTTGTCCAATTTCCTGACAGAATGCAAAAAAATTCAGTGCAATCACCGGGAAACCACTGATTTTTTTTTTTTCCTTGTAGCAAGCAAGTTGCTGCCTTATTGCCACCTAACTTGCCAGTGTAGTCTACCTAAAAACGCTAGTTGTAGCAACAGCTATGCTTACTTAAGTTGTTTCTTCTCATTTTTTTAGCAATAACCTAAAGAAAAACCTGGTATGAATTTAAAGTTATGTAATACTTTATAGAACACCCAGCAAAAATGTCTTGCAAATCCTCTTGCGGTGACCCCTTGTGGCTGGGAAGCAGCAGAAAGTAGCACACACAATGCTTCAGAATATTTAATTGGTTCAAAATTTTGGTTGAGATGAAACACGAGTAAAAGAGTTGCAGCAAGTTGAAAGAAAGCTGATTCAGCCTTTAAAGTGAAACTGATCAGTAAATATGTGCAGATAGCTGACGCTTCCCTGCGTCCCCGCAGAATTCAAGTTAAGATGCAGCCTACAGGTATATATCCGCCTCGATGGCTTTCAGCTCTGAAAACCTCCTGAAAGACAGCTTGAAAGAGGAGGCTGTCAGTTTGTGCAGGATTTGGTTTTTAAAGCCTCTGAGTTGACTGAATAAAGCATATAAATGACGTGGACGCTGATTTTATTTCCAACTTGTTATTTTTACTCCTTTTTTTTAAAGAATTTCCTCCTTTGTCCCTTCTTCACTCTCTGAGCTGCGACTGAGGCTGCCTGCCGTTGCTATGCAACAATGGGAGTAAAGAGAATCATTATTGAATAAGTCATTAAGTTAAGGCAATAGTTCAAGAGAAGCATTTCAGACCAGGAGACATGATCTTACTCGTAATTTATCACATCAGCAGAACAAAGTAGGTGAGACTGTGTGATGTCCAGCGAGATTTCCTGCCAGTGCAGTCGGTGCTCTGTCACTCAGTGAGATGAGTGGTTGTGACAGCTGATGATAAGTGACTGCCAGACGCTGATGTAAAGCACAGCCACAAAGGCTTTCCTTCCTCCTGATCCCCAGTGTCCAACAGCCACGCCCAAGCTCTTGACCCCGAGTGACCTCCTCAGCAATCCAATTCCATTTCCTGCTGCCAGCTGCCCTGAATGATTACTCTGACTAACTCCATTCATGAAAAATAGGGGGACGAGGACCAGGGGCTATGAATGTACGTGCATGAATGTGCATGCACTGCATGAGAGTGTTTGTCCGTCCATCTGCTGGGAAGTCCTTAGGGGTGTACGTTTTACACACAAGCCCAGCTACTGGTGGTGTTTGTGGGATCCTTTCCAGTGTGTGTGTGAATATGTGTGATTTTTTTGTTTGCTTTTTTTATTGCAGGTTTGATTTTGTGTCTGGAGAGTCCCCTGGCAAAAAAAAAAGAGAGCGAGAGAAATAAATAAATAAACAAACAAACAAACAAACACAGACACCAATTAAAGCTGTTGCAGTGTCCCAGCTCCTTTACATCAGTAGTAATGTGCCTGTGGAAGAAACAAGGCGCTTTAACCCTTCTCGTGCACACCTTCAACATGAGCAGGCTGTAATTTCTTATGAGCCTGAGTTAAAACCAGAGCGGTTATTTCACACGAGAGACGTCTGTATTTGTGTTTCTCTCAGCCTTTCTTGATAGCTTGAAATGAGCTGGAAAAATAAAAACGCCAATACGAATTCACAAGTGCAGCTCGCATCATAGTTAACAAATATTTAGAGATTTATCTGTTGATTAAAATGATTCATTATCCAACGTAAGAGTAATTTGCTATAAATGCCGTGTAAAATAAGCTGGCTGACCCAACACCCACATCAAACCGATCAGCTCCCATCACCTCAGGTTAGACTTGTCTGCTTGAAAGTTTTGACAGTTAAAAGAAAGTTTCACTTCCCCTATTCCCCCCCAAGAAAGAACGAAATAGATCAAAGTCAGTTGGGGGTTGCTGCATTAAAAAAAAATCCTCTCTTATTGCCAGCCTTCCAAAACAAAGCCATGCACATTTTCCACAGAGACTGTAAATAAAGATGTCTGCATCCATCAAAAAATATTCTTTGCCTTCACCAGAACAAAGTAGGTGACACTTGCACCCAAGCCCCTGCGGCCCTTCAACATAAGGTTCACCAACTCAAGCAGCGCCAAATTGAGACATTTTAATATGGGAGTCTATTCTGATTGACTGAATTGAGCCAGCTTCAAGTGGCCGTTAGAGGAACTGCAGTTTTTGGCATTTATTTGGATGTTATTTGGCTGTAAGTTTGCCTGGACTGCTCACAACAGCTCAAACATGAAACAAAGCTTTCATTTGGGACAGTTACATAAACACGTGAACTTATGCAAGTTCACATGGATGCATATGGAGGTCAATAAGTGGCTGCAAGAACAAAACAAATTAGCATAATGCTCTGTGGTGAACGCCTAATACAACAGACGATCAGAAATGCAGGATAGCATTATCGTCTGCACACAGTTTAAAGGGTATTTGAGTTGTAGTTAATGCAATTTTTTAATGATTCTCACTCAGCTTTCTGCTTTAGTGGTGGTGCGCTGTGTGTCACTTAAGTCATTTGGGTTGAACTAAACTTTATTAAATCGCATGTTACCAGTTGAAATAATATAATTAAGTTGTTTCAGCAGTTATGAAGAAATGTAACTTTTATATGACTGTAAAATATGATAAAAATGGGGAGGAGGACTTGGAGAAAAGTAAGTAAAATAAAAGGTCTTCTGGATCATTTCTGAACATATGTTGCTGTAACTTTATTCCAGCTCCCGGTTGTACTCCCATTAGTTGTTGGGGGTAAACTCTGGGTTGTGAAATAATTGTCTTTGCTTGACTGAACATATCATAACCTTATAAACACCTCTACAATGTCATGAAATCCTTAAAAATCACTAGATTGTTATCTAGAAAACGCCAATGGCAGTCACACCCTGATCAAACCACGTCCGCACAGCTGTACAGAAGTGTTCACCAAGTGTTGAACGTTTGCATGTCATCATTGCATTACACAAATGAGTTCTTTCATGGAAGCAGTTAATTGTGAAGGTGGGTGTGGATGACCAGGAGTGGAATTTAGCTGAACGACTATAATTATGTCTTTCTCCGGAAATGCAGACATGCTGGAAATGACACAACCTTTCATGGATTTATGAATAGTTTGTGGGTTTCCATTAACAATGAATTTGACTGTTTTTGTTGCACTTGGAGTCACAAATATTACTCAGTGTATTAAAGACTTTTTAAAGGTAAGCACGAGTCTTTATTCTTGGCCTTGGAGGCAGTGGAATTAAATAAACTATGACTAATGTGGACCTTCTATTACCAGGTTTTCAAATACTTTAAAGGGGAAAAAAAAATAACTCAAAGCTACTTAAAGCTGGAAAAAAACATAACTTTATTACTGGTGGGACATTTTATTGTCTCTAATTCCCATATACATAGATAATTTGATGTTAAAATTAGACATTTTCTGCATGCTCGTAGACAAATCTCAAAATAAGTATACCAACTGGGAGAATTTCTAATGAACAAGGGCTGGAAAGACTAATATCTCTGCAGACGCCAGCCCCAATAGGGCTGAGTGCTTTGCAGGTTGCGTTGATTTAGGAGTCTGACTTTCATGTTTCCACTACTGTGAATACTGACTCTCTTACTATGCAATACCACTCTCTCCCACACATTTAATGCAACAAGCTCACAGCTGTTATATGAAAGCTATGGAAAAAGGCAATCCGCGGAAAACGTGAGAAATAGTCCGCTGCTGCAGATAAGAGAAGCTTGGGGAAAGTAAGAGATTCTCAACACTTCATCCCAAAATAAAAGCATCTAAGAAAAGCATTTCTCTCCCTTCTAAATTCAAGAAAGCGTCACCCAACGGGTACCCAACTACTCCTCGGGATGCTACATTAAATAAGGACAGATTAGCATCAGAAATCGACTTAATATTTCATACACAGGTCAGCGGATTGCACCTATTTAATTACATTAACGAGGTGAGAGAAAGAAGGTCATGTGGAGGATAATGTAATCCTGCCAGCCATAAGCACTTCCAATTATTGCACAGCACACATGTCTGCACACCCCAAGCAGGGGATAAAACTGTTTGTTCGCAGCTTCTTTTGTGAGAGCGGGCGATTTTTCGCTTCCTCCCCTTTCAATGCAATGTGACATTTCACTCTAATATTGCAGCTGGAATGGTTTGGTTCTTTTGATAAGCGGCTTGATTGAGATAGCTGTTGAAATGCTCTGGGGTTGTTTTATTTTTCACTGATTCACATGCCTCCCATGAGCAATTAAGTAACTCCAATTACCAGGAGAGCTTTTCCCCCAGGGGTTTGTTGATTCTCTTTCTGTCTTTTTCTGTCAGCGTTTGAACATCTGCAGTCAAAACCCCCAAGTGTATCCGGCGTACACTGAGCTTCCCCGACATCGGTGCTCAACCACAAAATCTAATTACACCTCCTGTGGTATTACTATTTGCGTCTCAACAAATCTGAGCAAATACAAGCATCGCTTCACCAAGCCACATTTATGTCAAACAGAATTTCCAACATGGACTCATGCTATTGTTATTTTTCTAAGCCTGCTCTGCACAGCTTTGTTAGTTGTAATTCAGCAGGGTTCTGTTGCTGACAAGGTGGAAACTGAAGGCTACAGATCTTTAGAGCACGACACCACTCCTGGTTCAGGTTTGCAGCTACAGCATACAGGCTTTTCAACACACAAGTATGTGCTGGCATTTAAAGTGTTTCCTGAAGTTGCAGCATCATTAGCAGCAGCGGATGCAGTGGTAAACAACAAGTTAGGTCAGAGATCCTCACAAGGAAAGCCACCTACGGTACCTCCAATGTAAACAAAATATTTATTTCAGGAAAGAATACATCGTGGTTTTAGCCTCAGAAGTCTCGGTGTTTATATGGCACATCACCGTCTATACATACCCAAAGAATAGATTGACATTTGCTCAAGTCTATCTTAACACAACACTAGCATGCACACATACTGGGTGCACGAAAACATGTCTTTGTTTGCTGTAACTGTTCCTAATCTGAGTGATGGTGGACTAAAACCACAATCCCTTTTCACACATGAGTAATGGAAGCTGACATCAGGCTTCAGCAGTCTAAACTGACCATAACAAAAATCAAGTTTCCCTCATTGTGTTTTCGCTTCAGCGGATGGATAAAAACACAAAGAGTGATGCTTGTTTTGACTGGGGTAACATATTAGTGCTCACAGAGGCGTTCAAGAAAACTGAGGAGGCCCATTTCATTAAATCGAATGCTCACTTGTGATGTGACCACTTATTTATTTTTTGGTATTTCCTGCACAACTGAAAACACAAATGAGAAAATGATAGCCACCATTATAGCTTTCCAGCTTTCAGTGTTTTAGAAACCTGCTGTGCAGTGTTTTTGTTTTGGCACATTCAGTGCATCTGTTGCACAGCCTGGGCTTCCTGACTGTATTTCATGCTTCACCGTACCTAAAGCAACTTACTGCTATCAAATAGCCCTGTGAGTTCTTCAATAGCTCTGTTCTTTTGGGCTGTATTCAACCAAATCAAACTACTATATTTAGCCTTATTTTTATATATATATATATTTCTGCATCTACCCAGAAAGAGGATTGTGGATTGTGGCCCCTATCATCTGTACTGAGATTGGATGAGCTGAAGGGACAATAACAGCAACCAATAACTCCCATATGCGGAGGACTGTATTACAACAGACGTGAAAAAATGCAAGCCTATCCTTTCAAAAGAAGTCTATCTATTAACCAAAATACTAGCATTAGCTGTTAGAAATGAAAAAGGCATTAAACCTGCCGATTATAGGACAGCTCTGACAGGATTTTCTAAGCACTTTCTGAGTCTTTTCCGCTTGTCCTGTCCATAATTTCAGCTGAGCACTTCTAAATCCTCGTCAGCCACTGACAAATGTGAGCAGGATTCCCGAGTGGGGCTGGAGCCAGCTCTCAAACTGATGGATCCGTACAACTTTGCTGCGTGTTTGGAATAGGCGAAGGCTTTCCTCCTCATCATCTCCCCTTTCCACATGGAGATCATGAGCAGCGTGGACAGCAGCACGCCCCCGAGGGTGAGCAGACACAGTCCCGCTATGACACACCGGTCCAGATGGGCTCCCACTCTGGCTTTCTCCCTCTCTAGACGCTCCATCTCCCGGGCGGTCACAGTGTCCGGGTCCACCCGGACGTCCCTGGGGACCGTGTAAGCTATGGCGACCAGAGAGATGCCAGTTACCAGACAAGTCACGGCGATGATGAAGCCGTAATCCACAGACTTCCCCGAGTCCTCAGAGGAGAGGTCGTCGTCGGACAGCAAGTAAAGTTCCGGGATGTCCTCCTCCGCTTCCTCCATTACCTCCTCCTCCTCGTACAGTTCACTCGAGGATCTGCAGGTTTCTGGACTCGCACCTATCAGCTGGACATCATCAGCATCTTCATCATGTTGGTGTTTGCAAGTAAAAGATGTTTCCGTTTCCTCCTCCGGACGCGGAGCTCCCCTGATCTCTGTCCATGGTGCTGAACACTCTCCTCCGCCGGGATGAAGTGACTTTTCACCGCTGTCACCGATACTTTCTTCATCTAAAACCAGGGAGACGTCTCTGGGATCCGGCTGATCAAAGTAAAACAGTTCCAGATCAGCCATTTGGGCATGGGCTGGGTTTCCCGTTTTATCGAGCCCATGCGTCCGTCTGTGGAAGTGAAACACACACGCACACGCAAAAGAAAACAGTAAGATGTTTAAACTCGCTGAACTTTCATTATTTACAAGGAAAATCTATAGGCTGCGCTTCTCTCACCCGTGGGCATGCACGCATTTTAAAGTGTAGCGAAGGAAGTCTAAAGAATAATTCAGCGTCAGACAGTAAAATTACAGGCAATAAAATAGCAACACTGCTTACCAACACTTAAGCTTTTGCTTTTTTCTGGCTTTCAAATCGCTTTCCCAAAACACTTAGTAACCATGCGACGCCTAATAAATCTAATTCCAGGTAATGTGTTCCAATTATACGCTATTAAGCACCAACATGCGGTCTGCTGAGTACCTCTC